>NC_057789.1:22958780-25418065 GCF_014905175.1 Aphidius gifuensis
CGCTGTATACGGGTGTATGTTTTGAATGCTTGTGTGCCGGCTAGACGCCGAACGTGAACGTAGTTGAACACAACGTCCGAACGTACTCGAGAGAGCCCGTAAAGCCCCGATCAACTTGACTCAAAACCCACAAGGCGGCGCTTTCAACGCCTAGTCCGTAAGGTGCTGACTTTTGACAGCAAGCGGCGATTTATATAATCACTCGCCGAAACAATAATGAAATACGTTAGGAAAGCACCAAAGGTCGCTCCAGTAATCTTTCACATAATCATTTAACTTATTTACTTTGAGCTGATGATTTGTATTGATTGAATTATTCGATTAATTTTGTAAACTCTTATAGGATTTATAATTAGAATATTTTTTTCTATTCCAAGAGCTTGACATCTGCAGCAGAGTTTTCACGAGGTAAATTTTTCGTGCAACACTATTTATCACTGGAAGTTACGGAAATTATGACTGATATCTATAAGTAAAATTAAGTTATTCCTTTTTTTTTAAGGTTGAAAGTAAATAGAATTTCCAACTATACGATTTTCGAATTTTTGGTCCCATATAAAAGCCAGAATAATTATCTATTTTGTTAATTTTTTTTCAGAATTTTGTACCGTGGTTTTTTTTAGATAATTAATGTCAAAGTTGACAACTTTAACGCGTAGGTATAGGGACTGAACACATATTTTCTTCTGTAGTTGAAAAAGTTTCTATACGATTTTGCTTAATTTACTATCAGTTTGTACTTCTTTACAATACGGATTTTTTAAGCCCTCAATGATAATTTTCCACCGTGGATTTTAAAAGATATTCAGTTATCAGAATCAAAATTTTCTATCATTAGCGGTCATTCTCTTTCTTTTATTCGTCATTCTGTCTCATGTTTCTTGGCTATAGTAGTATGTGTGTGTCTATCCCGATAGACTGCATACACACATACTACCAAGAACCGGCCAGTATAGTGAATATTTTTTGGGAGACAGGGGCACTGAAAATATTTTTTATAACCATCTGTAGATGCGCATCCTCTCAGGCCCAAACTTCGTCCACCGATGCGATTTACTTTCAACCTTAATGTCAAGAGGTAGTTAGTTTCCCTGGTATTAATATTTCTCCACTTTTTGTTCAGCTTTCCCCGCCTTTTGTCGAACTTTTTCCAAAAATTACGTACAAATTTCTCCGCTATTTCTCTAATTTTTCTTCACCAATTAATTTAAAAAATCCAACGGTGAAAAAAATTAGAGAAGAAACGGCGAAAAAACAGCAGCGAGATATTTCTACCAGGGTTGATAAATTATTATGGAATTATTTATGTTAAAATTAGAGAATCAGTCTTTTAAATATAGTAAGATTTAAGCCTTTCTCGTTTGAATAGGCAACTGAGATAAAATAAAACATGAATTAAAAATGTGAATAAGGTTGAGAATTGCTTTACGTGGAAGGTTTTTTAATCTGTGATTTTGTATTTTGTCAGAGCTTGAGAGTTTTTTTAGTTGAACTATTTTTAGAATATTTTTGATTTCGTTACACGTTAATATATTAGTATTTAATGAGAATTTATCGGTGTATAAAATAGAATAAGGTATAAAAAATATTTGGTGATTTTCTAGTTAATTGATTGCCCATATCTACAACAAGTTTCCTCCTGAAAAACACTGCTTCTTGCAATTTTTTTTGGAAGCCCCGTACCAATCACGTCACGCGTTTCTTTTGACATTAAATTTGACATTAAATAAAGTGGAATCAGCGAAATAATCGACGATCTAATTGGCTAACAAAAAAAAGTAGGAAAAACGATGAGTGGGAGTAATTCGTATAATAAAGCAATGATAAGGGACCAGCTAACCACATGTAATTTTCATATGGTAATTTTTCAAATTTTTATACCAAAAATAACACAATAACAAAATTAAAATAATAAACTTTGAACGAATACATTAAAATAAAAATATATTTAAATAAGTTTCGATTAGAGACGGGCACCAAAATAAATGTAACAATTTGCTATAGCTTGTACGCACAGACTTCGGCGGCTTGTCTGGCAACACTATAAATGTAATATTTGTACTCCTAAATAATGAATAGAGAGAATTTAAAAAGCAAAAGCTAACCACAAAACTATTTCCATTTTCAACCGAAACACACTGAGAAGAAACCATGGTTAGGACAACGGAAGCAATTTTTGAGGCCATCATCAAATTAGAAAAAAAAAAAAATGGAGCAACGATGCAGGAGTTAGAAGACTTTTTGGAGAAGAATTACCAACTCAAAATGGACAGACATCGGAGTTTTTTGACGTCGTACCTGCACGGGGCCGTCAAAAAAAATCTTCTAGAGATGACGGAAGATTCAAAATATAAGATAAAAAAATAAGATTAGCAAAAAATAACCGATCGGCCCTTTTCAGGGCCAACAATTTGATCACGCGATTGGAAAGCTTTTTAATAATACGACCTTTTTCCTTTTTTTCATACTCCATACTAAAGTTTTCCGATTTCTTATTCCATTTAAGAAATTATTTGTGAAACGCTTTGACACTATGTACTTGAATATAAACAAGTATCAGAGAGTGTTTGAAAAATTTCTTTTCCCTCACACAGTTTGACCGAGAACTATTATTGTGGTACTATGCTGCGCGAGCGCTACAATGCGCAACCAGGCAGCGACACGGTAGCCTACCTGTAAATCGCCAGCAGCATGGAGATGCATGAAGATCTACATATGAAACTCTATAGTCAACAGCTAGAAATAAGAAAATTTCTGTTCTTGTTAAAATTTTTATTCCATGCCCTATATTGATTGTATACTTATTAACTATCATCGTATAGTGTTGACTATCGTACGAAAAGAATTTAGAGTCGTTCCCCAGTCGCTTTTTTTATGACGTTTATATGAAGTAAATAAGAAAAAAACGATAAATTAAGGTTAATTCCAAATTTCATCGCCGAACTAATACTTATATGCCTTGTAGTGACCATAAACCCTGGTGAAAATGATTTCTCTGTTTTTTTACGATTTTAAAATGTTGGAGTAATTTAGAAAGAATCGGAGAAAATAAGAGAAAATGTGGACAAAAATCGGAACAAGTCGGAGATAATCGGATAAACGATTTTTTGTTTTTCTCCGATTTTTCTTCGAAATTTTTATTTAACAATATGCGGAGAAAATTGGAATGAAACGGAGAAAATCGGAGAAGTTCGTAGAAAACCGAAGCAACACGAAAAAAACCAAGGTAATGCGGAGAAAATCGGAAAACTAACGGAGAAAAACGGAAAAATATCGGAGCCAAATCGAAGAAAATCTGAGAAATCATTTTCACCAGGGTATCAATGATTACTTTTTAATTCTCGTTTTCGAAAAATTTTTGTGGTGCTACTGATAAAAAACTCCATACTTATGTCAAGTAAGAGAAAAAAAAAGTGGGGAAACGAAAAGAGCTACCGTGCCTACATCGAAGCGACAGAGCAAACCTCTCACCCTCCAAAATCTTCACGCTTTTATTAATTATAAGATAAAAAATTTTTAGTAACGGATCAGTTCTATTGAAAATTGAAAATTTTCAAAACTCCGGCGGAAGCCCGTGTGGTTCCTCTTGATTATTCCAATTTCATTTTAGTTTTTTTTTTTATTAATAATTTTAAATGATATGATTAAATATTTTTTCTTTTTTCCGCGCTGTTTTTCACCTGTCAAATTATGTACATAAATCAAAATACAGATGAAAAAAATTTGAGGTTATACCACTTGTAATTTAATAATTTTATTAGATTTGTTCAAAAAAGAAATCAATACAAATATAAAAAAAATAAATCGTTCAATTTACTTTCTTTTTAACTGAACAAATCTTCTTTAGAACCATTTTGTTTATTACTTTTATTTATAAAAATTTGTCTATGGTAGTTTTTTTTTTCTTTTCAATAACATGATAATTCAAATAACTATTTTATCGATCAAGCAAATTGTAACCACAGCAAAGAAAGTTTTACGCATGCGCTTTAAACTCTTTTTTGAAGAAAAAATGTTTAAAATAAAAATCGGTAATTGTTTATATTTTGGATAACTTTTGAACAAATTAACATAAAAAAGTTTTATTAAGCTCAAAAAATTTGATATGAAATTCCTGAGAGCCACCCTGTCTTGATAAAAATCGCTAAAATCACTCCTTCGTTACTATTTTTCAACTGTAACATAGAGGATGATAGTGATTGTTATAAACAATTGCTGATATCTAATTAACAAATGATCAGAGCAAATTTTATCAAGAGAGGGTGGCTCTCGGTATCGAAAAGACAATTAATTTGAGCTATAAACAAAGCTTGTAAGTTAAAATTTTAAAGAGTTATGCAAAATATAAAAAAACAGCAATTTTGTTTTTTTGTTTATTAACAATCTTCCAACGGCATTAAAAACAATTTTCAACTCGATTATTATAAATTTCGTCATTCTTAATATCCTGGCAAAAAATCGCATCCATGATTTGTTCTTAGTTTTCTTATTATTTGACTTTGAAAATTATACGGTGATTGATTTTTGTTAATAACAAATTAAATAACAATTAAAATTACTTTTAATAAGTCCCCGGTTTTAGTATTTTCATAGACAAATAATTTGGTCTTAATACGATTCTAACTTTATTACTTTACAAGATATGATCATTTAAAAAAAAACGTGTATGAATTCAATACTACACGGAGAAAAATATCCTGCGATTTTTACACAAAAAATAAAGTAAAATTTGGGACCGTATTGAAATATTGTAAGAATTCATTTTTTTTTTAGTAATCGACTGTTTCACGTATTTTTGTGTATAGTTTACATTCTTCTTGTAGAAGTGTTGTTTTACAAAGTTAAACTGCGAGAATTACATTTTTTTTGTAGAAATGTTGTTTTATAAAGTTAAACTGTAGAAATTACCTTTATTTTGTAGAAATGGTGTTTTACCGACGAATCATGTAAAATTTACATTTTTTTTTGTTTTTGAATAATATATCAGGGTTGCCAGACAGTCTAAAAGAGAAGTCTGGAGGGGGCTGAGCAAAAGTCTGGATTTATCTGGATGGCTTAGAAAAAATTAAAAACCCTAGCATTTTATTAAATTTTTTATTGTGTAAAACACGGAATATACCTATTAGTGCAAAATTTTCTCCTATTAATTTTTTAAAGATATTTATTAATATGTAAAAAAAAATATATTAATTTTTTTTTTTTAACATTAAGGTTGATTCCCAGTCGCATCACCGAACCAATATTTATGCCACGAAGGGCCCGTATATCAATAACGCTATTTTTTATTCCCGTGTCCTAAAATTTTTTGTGGCGCCACTGATGAAAAAACTAAGTTCTTTAGTAGTATGTGTGTGCGTGGCTACACGCTAGCAAGCGAAGATTACATCGTACACTGAAACCATGCTTGTGTTCATGTCTGTGTGCTGCGTTTCTCGCGAAATTTTTGAATTTTAAAGTTATTTATTTTTAAAACGCAGCAGACGAAATACTAAAAATTTATATCAAAAATTTGTCTTTTCTAGCACTACAAACTGATAGAAATTTAACGTTTTCTGTTGCGTTTTGAAAAAGTTATTAATAAAAATATGATGTACCGCCTATACTTTGCGTGTTAAAGTTGTCAACTTTGACAGTAAATATCTCAAAAAAACCACACAAAAAAAAAATTAAAAAAAATTGACAATGTAGATAATTATTTCATTTAAACATAAGATAAAAAAAAAAAAAATCTGTTGCGATTTCAGATTTCCAGAATCAACCTTAATATTAATATTGCTACTTAATATTTAATATAGGTATACATATAGTCCACATCGTAAAGTAGATAAGGTTAATAAAAAAGAATCATACATATTATAGCTATCCTAGATAAGAAATTTAAATGAATATATATTATAAAATTTCAATTCAAAATCAACCTTTGAAATTTTTAGATGCCATATGAATAATAAAATTTCGACAAAAAATTTCTGGTCATTTAATATCCCGCCACAAACATGGAAACCATAATAATGATTGTGATTGGTCCAAATTAATTTGTAGGTAATTTTTAGTTGTTATCTTTTATCGATATCTGTAAAAGTTTAGCGAAAGATTAAAATATAAATAAATAAAATAAAAAATCTAAAAAATCTAGAAAATCTGGAAAAAAATGATACAGAATCTGGATTCTGGACAGCCACTAAAATGTCTGGAAGAATCCAGACAATTCTGGACGTCTGGCAACCCTGTAATATATAACGATTTTAAATTGACAAAAAAAAAAAAAAATTTTAGATTTTTTTTTTATTCAGAATATTAAGGGAGTTTGTTTTGTTTTATTTTGGTTTTTGCTTGTCCCGACCGGGATTTGAACCTACATCTACCTAAACCTGTATAAACCTATAATCCTAAAGCCAGTGCGTTATCCCCTGAGCCATCGAGCGTAAACTTAAAAGTCGGAAAATTTTCGTCCATATCAAGGATGACATTCGACAAATAAAAAATAATACATTTTTAATTGATAAATTGAATTAATAAAGAAATAAACATATAAAAAAAAATTAAAACATGAATGGAGTATAAAAATTAAAAACAAATAAATAAACTAGAATTAACTGTGATATGAATATAGACTACACTGAGAGAATTTTTGTTAATTTACGGGGCAAACCACTACGAAGTGGGCCAAGTTGACATTTCCGTATTTAACTATTTATTTACACTAAGTTTTCGTGGTTACTACTATTTACGAAAGAAGACCGTAAAAATTCAGGAATTTATAATTACGGGAATATGATGTAAAAAATATCAAATTATCACGGAATTATTTTATTGCGCATTGAATATTTTACGGTGTATTCACGAGTTATTTTATAGTCTACGAAGGGTATATAGATTATTTGTGAATATAACATCAAATATTCCGGTATGACACCGCAGATATAGAACGTTTACCAAGAAATTTATAAATACGGAAAAAAACTCTAAAAAAGTTAGCAAAACACTGACGAATTTTTAAGTTACCGATTTATATTTACAGGGGACCCCGTACTTTTACGGCTTCTTTTATTTTTTTATGACAACAAACAAATTTTAAAGGCTTTTAAAAATAGAGAATTTATTTTTACGGGGCACCCCGTACTTATAAAAAACATATAACGTCAACAAAGGTATAATTACAAAATACCCCGTAGTTTTATCTAAAAGAAAAACAAAAAAAAAAATTTATTTACACGACAGTCGTAATTGACACGATGCAAATAATTTTAATTAGTAACAAACATGTATTTTATTTATAAAATAAATAAAAAATGTCCAAGGAAAATCAGTAGTTAAGGAAAAGATGTAGATAAGGAATTAATGTGACTAAGGAATTATGTTCTTGAAACATAATTTTTTGGCAACATTAATTCCTTAGCTACTGCTTTTCCTTGGACATTTGTATTTTTAAAAAATAAATTTACATGTATTTGTCCTTGGACATTTGTATTTTTAAAAAATAAATTTACATGTATTTTATTTATAAAATAAATGAAAAATGTCCAAGGAAAAGCAGTAGCTAAGGAAAAGATGTAGCTAAGGAATTAATGTGGCTAAGGAATTATTTCCTTGAAATATAATTTTTTGGCAACATTAATTCCTCAGCCACATTAATTCCTTAGCTACCGCTTTTCCTTGGACATTTTTTATTTATTTTATAAGTAAAATACATGTTAATTTATTTTTTAAAAATACAAATGTCCGAGGAAAAGCAGTAGCTAAGGAAAAGATGTAGCTGAGGAATTATTGTGACTAAGGAATTATTTCCTTGAAACATAATTCTTTGGCAACCTCAATTCCTTAGCTACATCTTTTTCTTAGCTACTGCTTTTCCTTGGACATTTTTTATTTATTTTATAAATAAAATACATGTAAATTTATTTTTTAAAAATACAAATGTCCAAGGAAAAGCAGTAGCTAAGGAATTAATGTGGCTAAGGAATTAATGTTGCCAAAAAATTATATTTGAGGGAAATAAATCCTTAGTCACATTAATTTCTTAGCTACATCTTTTTCTTAGCTACATCTTTTCCTTAGCTACTGCTTTTCCTTGGGCATTTGTATTTTTCAAAAATAAATTTACATGTATTTTTAAAAAATAAATTTACATGAATTTTATTTATAAAATAAATAAAAAATGTCCAAGGAAAAGCAGTATTAAGGAATACTGAATTAATGTTGCCAAAATTTTATTTCAGGAAATAATTCCTTAGTCACATTAATTTAGCTACATCTTTTCTTTTAGCTACTGCTTTTCCTTGGACATTTTTCATTTATTTTATAAATAAAATACATGTAAATTTATTTTTTTAAAATACATATGTCCAAGGAAAAGCAGTAGCTAAGGAAAGATGTAGCTAAGGAATTCATGTGACTAAAAAATTATTTCCTTGGAATATAATTTTTTGGCAACATTAATTCCTTAGCTACTGCTTTTCCTTGGACATTTGTATTTTTAAAAAATAAATTTACATGTATTTGTCCTTGGACATTTTTTTTGAAAATTACATGATGTATTTTATTTATAAAATAAATGAAAAATGTCCAAGGAAAACCAGTAGCTAAGGAAAAGATGTAGCTAAGGAATTAATGTGGCTAAGGAATTATTTCCTTGAAATATAATTTTTTGGCAACATTAATTCCTCAACCACATTAATTCCTTAGCTACTGCTTTTCCTTGGACATTTTTCATTTATTTTATAAATAAAATACATGTAAATTTATTTTTTAAAAATACAAATGTCCAAGGAAAAGCAGTAGCTAAGGAAAAGATGTAGCTAAGAAAAAGATGTAGCTAAGGAATTAATGTCGATTTTTTATACATTAATTCCTTAGCTACATCTTTTCCTTAGCTACTACTTTACCTTGGACATTTTTTTATTTATTTTATAAATAAAATACATGTAAATTTATTTTTTAAAAATACAAATGTCCAAGGAAAAGCAGTAGCTAAGGAATTAATGTGGCTAAGGAATTAATGTTGCCAAAAAATTATATTTGAGGGAAATAAATCCTTAGTCACATTAATTTCTTAGCTACATCTTTTTCTTAGCTACATCTTTTCCTAAGCTACTGCTTTTCCTTGGGCATTTGTATTTTTCAAAAATAAATTTACATGTATTTTTAAAAAATAAATTTACATGAATTTTATTTATAAAATAAATAAAAAATGTCCAAGGAAAAGCAGTAGCTAAGAAAAAGATGTAGCTAAGGAATTCATGTGACTAAGGAATTATTTCCTTGGAATATAATTTTTTGGCAACATTAATTCCTTAGCTACTGCTTTTCCTTGGACATTTGTATTTTTAAAAAATAAATTTACATGTATTTGTCCTTGGACATTTGTATTTTTGAAAAATAAATTTACATGTATTTTATTTATAAAATAAATGAAAAATGTCCAAGGAAAAGATGTAGCTAAGGAATTAATGTGGCTAAGGAATTATTTCCTTGAAATATAATTTTTTGGCAACATTAATTCCTTAGCTACATCTTTTCCTTAGCTACTACTTTACCTTGGACATTTTTTTATTTATTTTATAAATGAAATACATGTAAATTTATTTAAAACAATGTCCAAAGCAGCTAAGTGAATAATGTGGTTAGGATTAATGTTGCCAAAAAATTATATTTCAGGGAAATAAATCCTTAGTCACATTAATTCCTTAGCTACATCTTTTCCTTAGCTACTGCTTTTCCTTGGACATTTGTATTTTTAAAAAATAAATTTACATGTATTTGTCCTTGGACATTTGTATTTTTGAAAAATAAATTTACATGTATTTTATTTATAAAATAAATGAAAAATGTCCAAGGAAAACCAGTAGCTAAGGAAAAGATGTAGCTAAGGAATTAATGTGGCTAAGGAATTATTTCCTTGAAATATAATTTTTTGGCAACATTAATTCCTCAACCACATTAATTCCTTAGCTACTGCTTTTCCTTGGACATTTTTCATTTATTTTATAAATAAAATACATGTAAATTTATTTTTTAAAAATACAAATGTCCAAGGAAAAGCAGTAGCTAAGGAATTAATGTGGCTAAGGAATTAATGTTGCCAAAAAATTATATTTGAGGGAAATAAATCCTTAGTCACATTAATTTCTTAGCTACATCTTTTTCTTAGCTACATCTTTTCCTTAGCTACTGCTTTTTCTTGGACATTTGTATTTTTAAAAAATAAATTTACATGTATTTTTAAAAAATAAATTAACATGTATTTTATTTATAAAATAAATAAAAAATGTCCAAGGAAAAGCAGTAGCCAAGGAAAAGATGTAGCTAAGGAATTAATTTGACTAAGGAATTATTTCCTTGGAACATAATTTTTTGGCAACATTAATTCCTTGGCCACTGCTTTTCTTCGGACATTTGTATTTTGAAGAAATAAATTTACATGTATTTGTCCTTGGACATTTGTATTTTTGAAAAATAAATTTACATGTATTTTATTTATAAAATAAATAAAAAATGTCCAAGGAAAAGATGTAGCTAAGGAATTAATGTGACTAAGGAATTATGTTCTTGAAAGATAATTTTTTGGCAACATTAATTCCTTAGGTACATCAATTTCTTAGCTACTGCTTTTCTTTGAACATTTTTTATTTATTTTATAAATGAAATACATGTAAATTTATTTTTAAAAAATACAAATGTCCAAGGAAAAGCAGTAGCTAAGGAATTAATGTATATGAATTAATGTTGCCAAAAATTATATTTCAGGAAATAAATTTAGTCACATTAATTCCTTAGTTTTATCTTTTCCTTAGTTCCTTGACATTTTTCATTTATTTTATAAATAAAATACATGTAAATTTATTTTTAAAAATACAAATGTCCAGGAAAAGTAGTACTAAGGAAAGATAGTTAAAGATGTAGCTAAGGAATTAATGTCGATTTTTTATACATTAATTCCTTAGCTACATCTTTTCCTTAGCTACTACTTTACCTTGGACATTTTTTTATATATTTTATAAATAAAATACATGTAAATTTATTTTTTAAAAATACAAATGTCCAAGGAAAAGCAGTAGCTAAGGAATTAATGTGGCTAAGGAATTAATGTTGCCAAAAAATTCCATTTCAGGGAAATAAATCCTTAGTCACATTAATTTCTTAGCTACATCTTTTTTTTAGCTACATCTTTTCCTTAGCTACTGCTTTTCCTTGGACATTTGTATTTTTCAAAAATAAATTTACATGTATTTTTAAAAAATAAATTTACATGAATTTTATTTATAAAATAAATAAAAAATGTCCAAGGAAAAGCAGTAGCTAAGGAATTAATGTGGCTAAGGAATTAATGTTGCCAAAAAATTATATTTCAAGGAAATAATTCCTTAGTCACATTAATTCTTTAGCTACATCTTTTCCTTAGCTACTGCTTTTCCTTGGACATTTTTCATTTATTTTATAAATAAAATACATGTAGATTTATTTTTTAAAAATACAAATGTCCAAGGAAAAGCAGTAGCTAAGGAATTAATGTGGCTAAGGAATTAATGTTGCCAAAAAATTATATTTCAAGGAAATAAATCCTTAGTCACATTAATTCCTTAGCTACATTTTTTTCTTAGCTACATCTTTTCCTTAGCTACTGCTTTTTTATTTATTTTAAAATATAATTATTGTGTCGTACGGCTGTAAAAGTAATTTAAACTACGTATTAATTTGTTTGGCAAAAAAACATTTCGACAAAAAAGCAAGAGTGGGAGCAATGTGTACGTCACAATATTTCTACGGAAAAAGTGTAAATTTTACGTTCCAACGACGTAAATCAAAAAGATCACTGAATAAATGTTTTTTTTTCATGTTTTTTCGGTAAATTTTACAATAAATAAGATGAATTCTATTAAATTATTCTGGTGTTTAATTTTCTCGGAATATCCGGTATTTCTCCTAAAAAAATGTAAAATTAACAATAAAATATTACAAAATTTATCTTTCTTTTAATGCAAACTTTACATTTTCTCATATGAAATAAGTTTCCATTTAAAAATAATAAATCTTACAATATAGTCAATGAAAATTTTATGGGATTTATCAGATAACGTAGAATCATTTTTTATTTATGTAAAAATTACACAAAATTATGGTGTATTTCGCAGATGTCGGCAACGGTCCCAAATTTTACAATAATCTGTGTAAAAATCGCAGGATATTTTTCTCAGTGTATAGGCTTCGCCTACGTAAAAATTCAGTAAGATGGAAAAATTCCTCTCTGTGTTGATCCCATAAATCGATATCAAGCTTTTTAATAAAAAAAAATCGAAATTTCTGGATGTATACTTTTTCTTAAACGATAACATCAAATTAAGAAGTTTGCGTTTTTGCTGACATTTCTTCAATACTCCAGAGGAATCTTATAATCATCCGGATACCCCTACAGGTAGAAATGATACCCCATGGTAGAAATAATCTTTCCGGATTTTATCTCCGAATGTATAAACAATATGGACAAAAACTTTTTGAAACTGAAAAAAAAAAGCTAACGACAATATACCAACAGTCAACACTACATGGCTCAAACGGCCTAGCAATAAAATACACCATTTAACGAAAGACATGGGTAACATCCAGTTAGAAAACCAAATAAATGAATTTTATGAATCATTTAGAAAAACGCAAATTTACCCAGAAGGTATGAGAAAAGTTATATATGAAGAAGTCGAAGAGCATTCAAAAATAGCCAAGCCAATAAAAGCCCAAAGCTTTGACAATATACAGAACATACATATGACTCTCAAAAATCTAGTAAAAAAAGCTATCATACAAATAATTCATATTTTCAATGCATGTCTTTACACATCATATTTTCCCATGCAATGAAAAAGAGCAAAGATCTTGCCTTTTAAAAAACCCAGGTAAAGATCATAAGTTCCCCCAAAGCTACAGGCCGATAAGTTAATAATTTTTCCGGAAATTCTCCTGAATCGTTCCAGATTTTTCGAGGAATTCTCCGTATCATTTTTGTAGAGCTCTGTATTGTTCTGAAATTATTCCGTACATTTTCTTGATCCAACAGATATTCACCAACCTATAATTTATGCATAAAAAAAAAAAGAATTTAGAATACGTTGTTTAAATACCACATGGTTGCTACGATTAGATTCATGAAATGAAAAATTTTTAATTTTTGACGATAATCTTTTATTCGTTTATTTTTCTTCATTTCACCCACTAATTCAGGTATTTTGTAATTGAGGGTCCGGATACAGTAACACGCTCCGCGCTCGAAGACAAGAAAAAGCGACGTTGTTTAAGTTGATAATTAAAATTGAAAAATAAAAAAAATAAAAAATACAGTCATCTATAAAATTGAAAAATATACATTTTTATTTAAATAATTTTTTTTTATGATAATTAGTTAAAGAGATAAAGAATAAAAACGAAATTTTTTTTTTTTGAAAAAATACTTTTTTTTAAACATATAACTCGTAATAACTTCTTTAAAAATTAATAAATTGACCTGAAAATTTGACTGTAGCTTTATTATAGACGAGCGATGGCAACCGTAACATTAAAAAATCTATTTATTAATATTGTTTAATTTTTATTATATGATTGTTTAATGTCAATGAAAAATTCAATTTGTCAAACTTTGAATGAAAAAAGAGTCGGAGAAATTTCAAAACTGAGTAACTTATCAGCGGCAATATTGTTAAGCAGTATATCAAGAAGTTTTATACAAATTTTTAGATATTTTTATTAATTATTTACTGAGTTATTAATTTAATAACAAATTCAGAACCACCGTTAAGGCTATACATGCGTGATTGTCCGCCCCTTCTCTCGCGAACGCCTATGCTCGCGCGTTCGTATATCCATTAAATAGAAACGATATATGCGCTATTTATAAAGGGGGCTTCGAGGGGCTTGCACCCCAACTATCAACAGCAATAAAATTTTAAATGTATTTGATTTATAAACTCAATTACTAATTATTATATCATCTCTAATTGGTTTAGCCACGTTCTATATTTTTTATTTTTTAATATTGCAATTACGCTACATTGCAAAACGTTAAACAAAAAAAAAAAAAAACAAAAAAAATAATAAAAAAGATCGAAAAAAAAATTTTTTTTTTCAATTAAATGAATAATATTAAAATAATAATATAATTCTGTAAAAAAATTATTATTAAATGGAGATTATTATTATTAAATAAAGGTGGAGAAAGTTGGAAAAAAGGCGAAAAAAGTTGAAAAAAATTGGAGAAAAATTTTAAATATTAATTTTAAATATTTTAAATATTTAAGGAAAAAATGGAGGCCGAAAACAGAGCCATCTGTTTATGAAATTAAAAATTGAGTGAAGGTACTTTTTTTTTCTAAAATGTACGTTCCTCCCACTCCGCGAAATACTTTTCTAAAATCTCTTGTAGCAATCCTTCAGCCAACTTTTATATTTATAGTATTGAAATAATGCGGGAATCATTCATTATATATATCAATATATCGCCGAATATCGCACTCCCATTTTTTAAATAATTATAGGGGAGAGTGGTCTAATATGAGCAGGGTGTCCAATATGAGCACCTTCCCTTTTTTCAAAATTATCAATAAATTATTATTTTTTTTTTTTGTTTAAATAATTATATTTTTATTGTTTTTTAACAAAACGATTAATTTATAATCGGTCGACCTGTCAAAAAATTTTTTGGTTATGTTTTAAAAAATTTATTACATGAGCCATTTTAATTTTTTTTTCAACACAGATGGCGTAAGCTCATAAATACATTTTATTATCAATTTAAAAAACTAATATTAATTTTATTATTAAAATAATATTTTTTTAACCGCATTGGAATGTTAATAATAATAGTAATTATAATAATAATAGCAACTATAAACAATTTAAAAAAAAACTGTACATTTTTAACACATTAAATTACACTATATTTTATATTGATATCGAATTATATTTTAAAATTAATATTTGGTTTTGATTATTATTTCACTTTTGAACTATTAATACTAATAAAGTTTAATAAACTAAATCATATAAAAACAAATAACACTATTCACTATCACATGTCATCACACTAATTTTTTTTTTTAACTTATTATTTCATTTATACAAGTATTGCAATACCATTGCTGTTTTAAATTTTCTTCAGGCACATTCACACACAGTAGATGTACCCACAAGTCACATTTATCACATTGGATCCATTTTCCAGTTGCGTTTGAATACAATTTTTCACATACAAGGCACTCAGCATCTTTTTCTTCTTCTTCATCTTCATCTTTTTTTTGTATTTTTTTTTTCAATATTTTCTTGTTTTTTTTCTTTTTTTCTTCCAATTCCTCAAGTTCTTTGATGTAGTCAGCTGATGTGACAAGTACAGTCTTGCCTTGAGGTCTACTTCTCCTCTCGCGACTTGCCAGGCCAACTCCAGTTTGATCAGTGTCATCCATAGAAATATTTAATTTTTGTTTCTTCCAATGGTATTGCTCTGATAATGAAAGTGTTAGTCTCCTTTTATTATTTGATGTACTTTCATCATCAGAGCTATCATAATATGATGGACGACCTGACCAAAATAGTGGACGGTTTGATGTTCTTGTACCAGTTGATGTACCAGTTGATGTTGATGGTGTTGCTGATGTTTGTCGTTGTTGAGTTGATGTTTGAGGATGAGTTGATGATTGTGAGTAAGTTGATGATGGTTGGTTATCGTTAAGTGAGTAGACTGTTTGGTATTGATTGCTGACTTAAACGAGGGTTTTCATCAACTGACAAACTGCTCATTGACCGGCTCAGAGTCTCAGCAGCTGGATTTGGTCGTTCAGACAACTCTGCTGGCGCAAAATCAGCTGCAGAAAATATGTTCCTGTTGAAAGGACATATGCCAGTTGCTCTGAATCCAGCTCTGATGTTCTTTGGTGTTGCTGCTTTTTCAAGAGCCGGACTCATTATTCTGGCAATGTCCTTTTCAAGTAGTCTTGTACCTGACCGAGTCATTTCAGTGGAAATTTCAGCATAGGCGTTGCTGACTGGCTTCATTATGCTTACATCCAGTGGCTGCAATCTGTGTGTTGTATGTGGAGGTAAGCATAAAATCGCCAAATGACTGTCAGCAGCAAGCCTTGCCACTTTCAAATTCTTGGAGTGACTGACATGTCCATCAAGTATCAGCAGAACTGGACTTTCTGCTGTTGGTCTTGTATACTTGATAAACCATTCAATCCAGTCACCAAACGTCTCAGATGTCATCCATCCTCGTACAGTGACTGTTCCCCAAGAACCTTCCATTGTACCAGCTATCAAGGATGGGTGCATTTTTTTCCTTCCAAAAATGAACACGGGGGGAAGCAGTGCACCTGGTGCTGATACACAGACGGTGATAGTTATTGTCTTGCCTCGGTCAGTTGTTGTCAGTTGACCTGATCGTCTTTGATCTTTCAAACAAAGTATTTTGATGACGGTCTTTGGGTCAACTGGCTGACTAGTTTCGTCAATATTAAAAATTCTACTTCGTGGAAATCTTGCACCAGCTCCACCATCATCAGCTCCAATATTTTGTTGTTGTTGTTGCTCCAACAAATCAAAAAAACAATTTACAACAACTTGGTTAAATCCTCTGGCTCGATAAATCGACACAGACTCGGGCTTTCTCAGGACTAGATCAGGGTGACGTGCCCGAAAACCCCGATACCAGTCCTTACCAGCTGATCCGATCCAAGGAGTCATGATTTTATTTTTTTCGGCCACCACGTTGGCTAGTACTCGTGTCTGCTTGGATCCAAGCCCTCGTAGCTGCGATTGAACCTTGACAATGTGGTCTTTAAATTGTTTTTCTTGAACTGGAGTGAAAATCGTTTTATAACTTCCTAGACCTGAAGAGCAACCAAAAACAGGCATAAAAAAAAGAAAAAGTTGAAAAACTGGCGAATAAAACTGGCAATTTACTCTAAGATTAATATTTAGCTCATGTTTAAAATAAAATTATCAAAAAACATGATAATATTTCATCTTTATGTACATGTATTTTTATTCTTGACTTATCATCAGTATCACCATGATACTAGGTGGTTGTAAACCATTATACCACTTGATACAATGTTAATAATGATGATAAATCATCTCTTATAATTATAACACATGGTACAATGGTGATAATGATGATAAATCATTACTTATGATTATATAACCCTTGGTACAATGGTAATACTGATGATAAGTCAAGAATAAAAGTACATCCCTGGTGAAAATAATTTGGCGGATTATGTCATAATATGGCATAATATGACATAATCTGACATAATATGACAGAATATGCCATATTCCGACAAAAATTCATTTGTCAGAAAATGGCATATTTTGGCATCCAAAAATCATGTAAGAATACATCAGAATATGGCATATTCTGACATATTCCGACAAAATTCATTTGCCGAAAATGGCATATTATGGCATCCAAAAATCATGTGAGAATATGTCAGAATATGTCATAATCTGGCATATTCTGACAAACTTCATATGCCAGAAAATGCCATATTCTGACATCTAAAAATTTCGTAATGGCAAAATCATTTTGATAATAGTTTTTTTAGTAAATAATATTTTCTTCTCGGTCACGTCGTTGTTTTAATTATGTGACTTTGTTATTAAATTACTACGCAAGAAATTTTTTGAGTGATACCATTTTTTTTACATTTCTTCTTGTACATTGCTTTTTAAAGTTTCTCGCATGTGGTCATCTCACAACTAGTTCTTATATATACGATATGGATCCATCATATTCATATCCAAAAAATATGACGATATAATAATACAAAAAGTTGAATAATCAATGTTCCCCGTAATTGTTTGAAGGAAGTAAAAATGAAAAAAAAAGTAAATAATTATGTTTAATAAATATCAGAAATTCGCCAGATGCCGTAAAATGTCATAAAAAGTTGCGGCGGATTATGCCATATTATGACATAATGTGCCATAAATTGCTGTAAAAAGTTGGCGGATTATGTCATATTATGACATTCTATGCCATAATATGCCATAAAAAGTTGGTAAATTATGTCATATTATGACATAAAATGCCATAAATTGACGTTAATAAAAGGCGGATTATCTCATAATATGTCATAATATGGCATAATCCCCAAAAAAAAATCTTGTCATAATTCGTCGGAATTTGTCGGAAGTACAAATAACCTTAGAAATTCCGGCATTTTCCGACAAATTCTGAAAAGTAATAATGACAGAAGATGTCAGATTATAATATGTCATAATATGTCATAATATGCCATAATTTTTCTGTCATTTTATGGCATATTATGGCATATTATGACATAATCTGCCATATTATTTTCACCAGGGATTTATTAGAGAATAAAACACTATGCAATTATTTAACAACTTGCTATCTTGGAATATAGAAATATTCACTAGAAAAAGTAATAATATAATAAATAAAATATTTTTATATTCTCATATTATATCTTGGTTTTTTAGTGTTCTCAGTCGTATCACAAATTAATCGCCAGCGGCATGGAGAATGGAGATGCATGGAGGTACGCATATAAAACTCTATGGTCAACAGCTAAAAATGAGAAAATGTTTTTGTTAAAACTGTTATTTGCCTTATATTCATTCTATATTTATGAACTATCTTGTCAAAAGAATTAGATGTCGTTCCCTAATGGAAACGACGTTAACTTAGATATTTGTCGGTTTTTTTTTATGATGTTTATATGAAGAAGATGATAAAAAAAAAAAAAATTTTTAGTAACGGATTCGTTCTATTGAAAATTGAAAATTTTCAAAACTCCGGCGAAAGCCCGTGTGGTTCCTTTTGATTATTCCAAATTCATTTTAGTTTTTTTTTTTTATTAATAATTTTAAATTATATGATTAAATATTTTTTGTTTTTTTCGCGCTGTCAAATTATGTACATAAATCAAAATACAGATGAAAAAAATTTGAGGTTATACCACTTGTAATCACTTGTAATTATAATAATTTTATTAGATTCGTTCAAAAAAGAAATCAATACAAATATAAAAAAAATAAATCGTTCAATTTACTTTTTTTTTAACTAAACAAATCTTTTTTAGAACCATTTTGTTTATTACTTTTATTTATAAAAATGTGTCCATGGTAGTTTTTTTTTTCTTTTCAATAACATGGTAATATAAATAACTATTTTATCGATCAAGCAAATTATAACCACAGCAAAGAAAGTTTTACGAATGCGCTTTAAACTCTTTTTTGAAGAAAAAATGTTTAAAATAAAAATCGGTAATTGTTTATATTTTGGATAACTTTTGAACAAACTAACATAAAAAAGTTTTATTAAGCTCAAAAAATTTGATATGAAATCGCTAAAATCACTCCTTCGTTACTATTTTTCAACTGTGACATAGAGGATGATAGTGATTGTTATAAACAATTGCTGATATCTAATTAACAAATGATTAGAGCAAATTTTATCAAGAGAGGGTGGCTCTCGGTATCGAAAAGACAATTAATTTGAGCTATAAACAAAGCTTGTAAGTTAAAATTTTAAAGAGTTATGCAAAATTAAAAAAAACAGCTATTTTGTTTTTTAACAATCTTCCAACGACATTGAAAACAATTTTCAACTCGATTATTATAAATTCCGTCATTCTTAATATCCTGGCAAAAAATCGCATCCATGATTTGTTCTTAGTTTTCTTATTATTTGACTTTGAAAATTATACGGTGATCGTTTTTTGTTAATAACAAATTAACTAACAATTGAAATTACTTTTAGTAAGTCCCCGGTTTTAGTATTTTCATAGACAAATAATTTGATCTTAATACGATTCTTCTAACTTTATTACTTTACAAGATATGATCATTTAAAAAAAAACGTGTATGAATTCAATACTATAGGCTTCGCCTACACGGAAAAAAATTTACACGAAATTTTACTACGGTCCCACAGTATTCAAGAAACATCGGTCAACTAAAACAATTTTTACATTAAATATTACGAAAAAAAACAATGTTGTGATTAAAAAATTGCAATGGACCATAGCAATATTTGAAATTTCGATTTTTTACTTTGTATAAAATAAAAACTGCAACGTAACATGGAATCTTTACAAATTTAAATTCAAAAAATTATTATGCTTCTTTTCTAATACTACAATGTACCATAGTAATTTTTATAGGTTTTTATTTTTGCTTGAGCACAGCGTCGAACTTGCTGTGCATATTGTAGATTTTACAATAGTTATGTTAAAAAAATTCGAATGTCTCCATCTAAAAATTACAATGCACCATATATTGCTATAGCAATTCTTTATCTACTACTTGCTGCGATGCTCGTTGTTACCGACTGCAGTATTCAAAAGCCTATGTTAATATGGGCTTAGCGAAAATTCTAATGGGCCATAGTAAAAAAATTAAATTACTGCGCGGCCGTTATTCTGCGCATTGGAAATTCCAGATGATTTTTAGCTTCGTCTGCCTTTGTCGATAATCGATTCTTTCTATCAGACGTGCACAGACATGAAATAAATTTTAACGGCGAAATGTGTAATGTGTTTTATTCAAAGTCAGCCAGTGTTACTTTTATTGAAGTTATCAAGGGATTTTAAAAATATATTTTCTTTAATTTACAAGTGAAATTTTAATTTTATTTAAAAAAAAATATAAATAAAATATTCCGATAGAATACCGTAATATGATTGATAAAAAGTTAATAATACAGTTAACAATACAAAGAAAATAAAAAGTTATTAGGATGAACACTTTGATGCATATAAATTAATCGACTCAAATGATACTGAATTAGGTTTTATTCCACACCACAAAATTATTGAGTATACATCAGTTATAACGTCAGAAATTTTAACATCTCAAGGTTTTTCTTTTATACCAAAAAGTTGGATGTAAAAATATTATTATTATTATAAATTATTCTATAATAAATTATCGTCTGAACGTTATCTGTGTATTTATTTAATTTTTATTCTATTATAGTTACCATGTATTTACCCCGCACCGCCCCCTCCCGCTTGTGGGGGGGGGGCCGGTGCGGGGTAAAAAATTTTTAACTATTGTAAAATTTGCTATTGCCTGTTTCAATTTTTATTATGTTTCAAACAAATTTTTCGAGTGTACATATTTTTTTTTTAATTTTCTACATTGTAAAATTTAGGATTTGTCTCATTAAATATTAATATGCACTTCTTTAAAATTTGCATCGTCAATTTCCAATATTTAGTATTGGCTTCGTACATTTTTCATATAGCTATTTCAAAAATTACTACGGTACAAGGGTAAAAGTCCAAATTGCCGTGAGGCGGCGCTCATCGAGAAAAATTGCTATGGCCCATATCAAATTCTAATACATTTCCCCCACGTTTCCAGATTGCTGTGGGCCATCGTAAAAATCGCGGTGTTTTTTTAGTAAAAAAAAAAGAAAAAATCTATCCGTATACGTAAAAAAATGACACTTGGGTTCGATTCCAAGTTCCATCTCCGAACTAATATTTATGCCTTGCGGGGCCCATATATCAATAATGCTTTTTTTTATTCTCGTATCCTAAAATTTTTTGTCGCGTTACTGATGAAAACCTTAAGTTCTTTAGTAGTATGTGTGTGCACGGATATACACTAACAAGCGAAATTTACATCGACACTAAAACGATGCTTGTAGTAGTTAACTCAGTTCCCCGATACTCTCAAACTTTTTATATTTAAAAGTTATTTATTTATAAAAAGCATAAGAATATGAACAAAATATAAAAATATTGTCTTGTCCAGGCACATAATCTTATATAGTAAACGTAAACTTATGAATAAAAAAAAAAAAAAATATTCGTAAAAACATAATGTTAAAAAATGAATAATAAGCAAACGTTGAATAAATTTGATGGCCCTGAAAAGGGCCGATTTTTTTATTGCTGATGTAGAGCTTAACCTCCGAAACCGTAGAGAGTACGTCCTTGACGTTTCAATGCATAGACAACATCCATGGCAGTGACTGTTTTTCTCTTGGCGTGTTCGGTGTATGTGACTGCATCACGAATGACGTTTTCTAGGAAAACCTTGAGTACACCACGGGTCTCTTCGTAGATCAATCCAGAGATACGTTTTACACCACCACGACGAGCCAAACGACGGATAGCTGGCTTGGTGATACCTTGGATGTTATCACGCAATACTTTACGATGACGTTTTGCTCCTCCTTTTCCCAATCCTTTGCCTCCTTTACCACGGCCAGTCATTTTGAATGAGTATAGAGTTGGTGTTACTTAACTGAGAACTAACAGTTGAATGTGATTTTCGGAGCAAACGACGCTGTTTATAAAGCCTTTTCGAAGCATGTTGTATCCCCATATTTTGACTGAGAGCCAATGAACAAGGTGTATTAACTCTTTATAGGCCATCGGCCAATCAGCATAGAGTAAACCACTGCTCCAAAATGCTTAAAAACACGCGTTTTACCTTTCGGAGTACATTTTACGTCTTCTCTTTAACCGAGTAACACGTCTCTCTATTCTCTAATCGCCATGGCACGTACAAAGCAAACTGCCCGTAAATCAACTGGAGGTAAGGCTCCACGTAAACAACTTGCCACCAAAGCTGCTCGTAAGAGTGCACCAGCAACCGGTGGTGTCAAGAAGCCACATCGTTATCGTCCAGGAACAGTAGCTCTTCGTGAAATTCGTCGTTATCAAAAAAGTACTGAGCTTTTGATCCGCAAGTTGCCATTCCAGCGTCTTGTTCGTGAAATTGCTCAAGACTTTAAGACCGACTTGAGATTCCAGTCATCAGCTGTTATGGCACTCCAGGAAGCAAGTGAAGCCTATCTTGTTGGTCTCTTTGAAGACACCAACTTGTGTGCAATTCACGCCAAGCGTGTTACTATCATGCCAAAGGACATTCAATTAGCACGTCGTATCCGAGGAGAACGTGCTTAGAGTATCATATCAACATCAACAAAAATAATCGGCCCTTTTCAGGGCCATCAAATTGATCTAACTAGAAAATATTTATTCAATTTCAACCGATATATATATTAGACCTGATATTTTTATCTGCGACTCCGATCGTTCTTATTGTTGGTGTTAACAAGTTGAAACAAATTTTTTTTTCTGATTTATTTTCAAGCTTAAAACATTCTAAATAACATAGCAATTACAATTTCTTTTTTTATCAATTAAATTTCATTTGCTCATAAATCAAATTATTTACATTTATTATTTTTTTTACAATAAATTAAATACAAAATTATTTTGATTGAAATAAATCTTATACATATATAATAAATTTTGTTTACTCCGATTTGTTGTCGAAAAATACTATCTATTGAAGGAACCCATTTCTATAAATTCTAGGCATTGGTATGTCGGACACATACACATAGAGATCGACAGGTGTTCAACGCTGTGTGAGTCTTGAGAAAAATCAATAATTGAGCGTTGCGCAGACGACCAATATAAGTACATAGGCATGCGAGTGCATTTTACTCCAAAATTTCGGAGCAAAATAATAAACATGTGTGCAGGAAAATATAAACAAATAAACTACTCCAAAATTTATGGAGTAAAAATGTATTGATTTTTTTAATTAAAATTTGGTAACGAGTATCTATTTTTTTCATTGTTCTAAAAGCCACAGAAAAATTATTTTAAATTTCTAGAGTAATCCAGAATTTGTTTTTTTTTTTAAAAAAAAGAAGGAAAATTTATGAATCGTATTGAACGAAAATTCAAAGATTATAACATATCGTTTTGAATTAATTGATGGCCCTGAAAAGGGCCGATTGGTTTGATATTGATGGCTTGTTGAATTTAAGCACTGCTTTTTTCAGTCTTTTTTGGTAAAAGAACAGCTTGGATGTTTGGCAAGACACCACCTTGGGCAATGGTTACACCAGAGAGAAGTTTGTTTAACTCTTCGTCGTTACGGATGGCCAATTGAAGATGACGTGGAATAATTCTGGTCTTTTTGTTGTCACGAGCAGCATTACCTGCCAACTCGAGAACTTCAGCAGCCAAATATTCCATAACGGCAGCCAAGTAGACAGGTGCACCAGCACCAACACGTTCAGCGTAGTTACCTTTACGGAGTAAACGATGAATACGACCAACTGGGAATTGGAGTCCAGCACGGTTGGAACGAGTCTTTGACTTTCCCTTTGCTTTACCACCTTTGCCACGGCCAGACATGATGACTTGGAGTTTTTGGAGTAAACTTGATGCTTAATGAATACACGACCTGTAAGGCGTGTGAGAGACGACTAATACTGTTGAGGCCCCGAAACACGGCTTTTATGGACTTTTTTGCCGCAACTGCGCACCAATCGCGTGGCGTTTTCACCCTTTTAGTCACTCTTTTAGTAAAAGATAGCAACAAAATTGTAAACAGCGCAACAATCACAACTCTCCTTTGCTCACAACTGCTCGTTCTCTAACGTTATTGGTGCGCTGTTCACAACAAAAAACAGTTAAAAGCGGCCGAAAAACGCCGACCCTCACAATTTCCAAGTTGATCCTTAAACTATCAACATGCCTCCAAAAGCAAGTGGTAAAGCTGTTAAAAAAGCCGGCAAGGCTCAAAAAAACATCACCAAGACTGACAAGTCCAAGAGGAGAAAGAAGAGGAAGGAATCTTACGCAATCTACATCTACAAAGTATTGAAACAAGTTCATCCAGACACTGGTGTCTCATCCAAGGCCATGAGCATTATGAACAGTTTCGTTAACGATATCTTTGAGCGTATTGCTGCTGAAGCTTCCCGTCTTGCTCACTACAACAAGAGATCAACCATCACCTCCCGGGAAATCCAGACAGCTGTTCGTCTTCTTCTTCCTGGTGAACTTGCTAAGCATGCCGTCAGTGAAGGCACCAAGGCTGTCACCAAGTACACTAGCTCCAAGTAAACAACTGGTCAACCGACACAACATAAACCAATCGGCCCTTTTCAGGGCCATCAAATTTTTATAGCTACGATAAACTTACTCAATTTTGTGTTACTTACATTTGTGATGGGATATATAAAAATATATTTACGACGAAAATAAAATTAAAAAAAAAAAAAAGCAATAAAGATTGTCTATCCACCATGACGGTAGTATAGTCAAATAGTTTTGTGCAACGAGAAACATGGTAATACTAGTGAGCATTAACCTTAAGTCTTAACAGAAACGTGTTGAATAAAAAAATAAAATTAAGTGTCAGGATGTACGAGTTTTATTTTTGGCAAGTGCAACTAAACAATACTGTGAAAACAATAATTTAAAACTCATCATCATTCAATAGACGTTAATCAAGTAGTTATAAAAAAAAAAGAAAAAACGTGTGCTTGTGATAAATATGATCCTGACATATTTGTGATGCTGATATTGACTGGAGTGAAATGAAAAATCCAGCTGAAGCCTCAAATATTAGCAAGAATGTACCTTCAACTTAGTCAACTAATCAAGCTGCTGTATAAATAATTGAAATTTATTATTCATTTATATTTTTGAAATTTGGAGTAAAAATTTTGGAGTACAAAGTAACAACAATAATTCAAAACAGTAAGTTTTAATGAGTCATCAATGGTTAACCTTTCAACTTGTAATTTTGTTGATATCATATTCGTTCTACCAAAAATATCAATAAACAATTATATTTTTTAACCAGTATAATGTATAAATAATATTATTAATTTTTATTATTTCAGTTGCTTTCATTAGCTCTGTACAAGTATCTACTTTCAACACCAAGGTAATAATGCTTTTAAGTCTGATGCACCATGGCTATTTATTTAGACAAAACTAGCTTCCTGATGCTTTCAACAAGAAGTGCAATGACTCAAGTAAGTAAACAACCCTACTATTATCTTACCAAGTTTGATTCAACATCTGTTTCAATGTTAATTTTTAATAAACTCTTTTTTAGATATCAAACTGTACCAAGGTGTACTGTTAAAAATGGTGTAACAAGATACTTTGTATAGATTATACAGATGTCAATCCACTTGTTATAGGAGCAATGATTCCAGAAAAATTTAAATCACAATCAACAAGTAACATTTTTTTTATATTAATTAATCTTTATTACAAATAAAATTATAACAAAGTTAATTAAATATTGTTAAAACTTTTTTTAGGATCTTGATTAGAAACTTGTTCTGGAATTGGAATCACCAAATCATAATATTGAATATGTTGCTCCTGCACCCTAACTCGTGGTCTCCCTCATTATATTAATTATCATTTTACCCAAAGTTCAACAATACAAAGACATGTCACAGCAATGATTAATTATAGTTAATGATTTTTACAAAAAATCCTCATCTAGTCAAATCAAACATGTTAATATAACGAAGATGGTAATTGTTTTTTATTTGCTAAACTCACAAGTGATCTCATTGACAGTGGTTATCTTGTTGATATATCTGCTTTTTTTAATATCATCACTGACATTTATTCATTAGATAATAACAGCATTCAAAACATTAGTTTTTTCAAATTACTTTTTTAAAATAACTTATGTGATCATTGCACATGTACATAATATGATTTATAAAAATAAATCATTATTTTTTACAATAATAAAATCGTGAATAAATTACAATATTTTCGTAAAACATTATTGTGATATGAGAATCAAGGCTATCAAATTGATTTAACAGTAAAAATTTCATTTAATTTTAACTAAAAAATGATTAATAACAAATATTTAAACAATTCTTTTAAAATTTGAAAATTCTATATGGATTTGAACAAAATAGTTTTGCTCCTGTTTGTTATTAAAAATAGTGTTATCACTTTCTTACGAGCTGAGTTTTATAATCATATTAATTATAAACGACGACATTTTTAAGTGAGAAAAAAAAAATAAGCAATGAAAATTGTCTATCCACCATGACGGTAGTTTGGTCAAATAATTTTGTGCAATAAAAAGCATGTAATTACTAGAGAGTACATAGTAAGGTTAACAAACTTGTTGAATAAACATAAATTGTTATATGCATTAATAAAAACAAATAATGGTTAAAAAAAAGAACTAATTTTGACGCATTATTTGAGTCTCGATAAAATTTTTATACATGAAATTCGAGTACCAGACTAACAAACAAGTTTGTGTACAAAAAAAGATTATTTTATAAAAAAATATGAATGCTTAATAAATAGACATTATCTTTGATGTCGTATGTCTGTGTAGAAAAAAAAAAAAAAGCTATATAACATTATATAAATCATTTTTGGAATAAAATTCGTTAACTGTAAAAAAAAAAAAAAAATAGATAATTAATTAAAAAAAAGTTTTTCAAATAAACAAATTAAATTTTTAAATATATTTTTTAAATAATAGTATACGTCTGGCTCAACAAGAGAATTTATTTGTCGCATTACACCGTTGAATATATCATAAAAATAAAAATTTACCCGAAATAATTTTATAAAATTTATATAAGTGCTCGTATAACCCAGGTAGAAGTAAACGATTGTGCCAGGCCTGGCACAAGCTTGTGCACAAGGCTCACATGCTTGCGTCTAGCTTGTGCTACAAGCTTGTGCCAAGGTTGTTAAGTGATTGGAAATGTGCCTATGTTACAAGCTTGATGACAAGCCTCGTGCCAAGGCTCGTGTCAAGACTCGTATTCCAGCCTTGTGCCAAGGCTTGTGCCTCGGGCTTGACTCAAGCTTCCAAAAACAATTTAAAAAAAAATATAAATAAATTATTATGGTTAATCTATTATTATTGTTAATTTAATAATTCCGAAATTGTTTTTTTTTAATTCAGACAATTCTATTAAACGATAATAATTAAACGAAAAACTAGGGACGCGACGCGGGATCGATCCGGGGCCTCTCACGTGGAAGTCCAATGCACTATCATGTCGACCATCGGGATATTGATAAAAGTGGTCGTCAAAATTTTTTATATAAATAAATTCTATTGAGACTAAACACAGTCCTCGCGAATGCCTCACACAATAGTCAAAGCCTGATAATTTTTATTTGAAATTTATATTAAATTTATATATATAACTACTATAATTTTTTTTTTTTGAGTTAAATATATTTATAAGTCAAGTCTCGTGTCGGGCTTGGTGAAACAATGGGCACCAGCTTGAAACAAGGCTGTATTACGAGGCTCGTGTGAGGGCGGGAAAAATCAAGGGGACAGTCTTGTGTCGAGCCTGGATTAACAAGGCTTGTCTAGTGACTGGAAAAACAGGCTTGACACAACCTTGAAATTTTTAATCTTGTGTGAGGCTTGGAACTAACGATTAACACAGGCTTGGTACAAACAAGTCTTGTGCAATGACTGTAAATACAGGCCTGACACGAGCTTGGAATTTTTAACCTTGTGTGAGGCTTGGAATTACCGATTGACACAGGCTTGATACAAGCCTGGACTAGCAAGTCTTGTGCAATGACTGTAAATACAGGCTTGGTACGAGCTTGGAATTTTTAACCTTGTGTAAGGCTTGGAATTAACGATTGTCACAGGCTTGGTACAAGCCTGGACTAACAATTCTTGTGCAATGGCTGTAAATACAGGCTCGACACAATCTTGGAAATTTCAACCTTGTGAGAGGCTTGGAATTAACGATTGACACAGGCTTGGTACAAGCCTGGAATAACAAGTCTTGTGCAATGACTGGAAAAATTCTCTGTGCCAAGCTAGGCACATTCTAGTCCACCAAGGCTAGGAAACACAAGCTTGTAACAAGCCTGGCACGGCCGTTCACCCTTGTGGGATCCTACCTGGGAAGTGAGACAAAAAAGATAGTGGAAAACAAATGTTGGTTTACTTTGTTTGATGTAGCTACCCGAGTGGAAATTTTGGTCCGATTCGTAATGTACGCCGGTAGAGATCCGGATCAGATCAGGGAATCCAGATCCGGTTATAATAAGGACCCCTTAGCAAAATCGAATTGCAAAATGCATATCCAGCATAGATCCGAATTTATACTTAAACCGGATCCGAATTTTGATTTAAGAAAAACAAATATATGCTTTTACGGAGGCTAGGAGCCATAGGCTCAGCCGCAGTATTGAATTTATCGGCAAAAAAAGACGTGGTAACATTTGTTGGGGCATGTGGCCAGCGTTACCCGTTGAAGATTAAAAATTTTCAATACTCCGGCTAGGGCCATTGTTATTTTTATTGCTTAGACATATTTTAACCGTTAATTAACAAAAACATTATTCATATTCAAAAGAAAGGCAATAGAGTGTTTCACAGCTTCTTTTGGAGCCTTATAAACATTTTATTTCAACTCTATGATGACATTTTTTGATCCGTTTTTTTTATTTTTTTTTCGGCGAGCCATAACTTTTGTTATAATCAAGATAGAGAGTTCGTATTAAGTTCAAATTATGCGCCTTAAAAAAATCTAATGACGGCATTGGGGTTTTTTTTTTTTTTTCTCAATAACAGTTTTCGAGCAAAAAAATTAAATATCCGATTTTTTTGTCAAATTTTAGTTTTTTTTTTTTTTCTCAAAAACTATTATAAATAAGGGAAAAAACCCATCATGCGGGCGATAGAGTTTTTTAATGCGCTTCTTTTGAGCCTAGTACGAAGTCTCTGGGTTACTTAGTTCGTAAGTTATGAGCGTTTTTTTTTAGATGCCTATGGCTCCTAGCCTCCGTAAAAAAAAAAAAGCTCATAACTTGCGAACTATGTAACATAGAGTCTTCGTACTAGGTATAAAAGAAGCGCATTCAAAAACTCTATCGTCCGCATGATGGGTTTTTATTATTATGATTATTTATCACCGGAGGTTTTTTGTTCGTAAAACTTCTCTGTTTAATATTTCATTATTCTTAAATTATTATTTATGTAACTCAAAATGTTACATATCCCGAGTAGAAACTTGTTCAGGATAGCCTGAACACTGATCCAGGCCTGATCAGGATATCGTAAGGCTATCCCTATTCAAGTAACTCTATCACATCCTGATCAAGCCTGGATCAGGCAACTACATCTTTTTCTTGTTAGATAGCTGATTCAGTCCGGACAGGACTTGATCAAGATAAAAGTATTAAATTTATTCAATTTTAAATAATTTTTTCTGATTCAAGTCCTGATCCGACTGGATCAGGCTACCCCTATTAAAGATAGAGTAGGAATGGCCTGATCAGGATAGCATCAGGCTATCTGTATTTATCTCATTAGGTAGTTTGATCCATTCTGGATCAAATCTTGATCAAGAAAAAATTATTGAATTTTTTTTTCAAATAATTTTTCTGATCAAGATTTGATCCAGAATGGATCAGGCTACTCTATTAAGGATAGAGTAAGGCTAGCTGGATCCAAAATGGATAAAGAAAAAGTATCAAATTTGCGTCTTGAATTTTACAAATTCAAATTGATCAGGTATAGCATCAGGCAATATTCGTATTTTATCCTTATTAGAGTAGTTTCCGATCCATTCTGGATTAAATTTGACCAAGAAAAAATTATTGCATTTCTATTTTTTCACAATTTTTTCTTGATCCAGTCTTGATCCAGAATGGATCAGGCTACTCTATTAAGTGATAGAGTAAGGCTAGCTGATCCTAAAATGGATGAAGAAACAAGTATCAAATTTGCGTTTAATTTATTAATTAGTGCTCTGATTTAGATAGTATCAGGTTATCTGTATTTTATCCTTAATAGTAGTTGATCCATATTCTGGATCAACCTTTGATCATTGAAAAAATTATTGCATTTATTTTTTTCAAATAATTTTTCTGATCCAAAGTCTTGTCCTGAATCTGACTGTGCCATTCCCTTATGATAAAAATACAGTTAGCCTGATGCTATCCTGATCAGGCAATTTGTGGTGAACCTATGAGGACCAAATTAGTACGAATTATCGAATGCCTCAATGGCCGAGCGTGTCAAGTACTAGCGTTGTAATCCCGTGGCGAAGGGTTCGAACCCCAGTCAGCAAATAATTAGTTAGGTAAATTATCAATAGGTCAGTTTGTAATAATAAAGTTTATCTTGTATTCTGTTAAGCGATTTCAAATTAAAAAAAAAAAATAAATTTGAAATTATTAATTTTTGAATAAATCATGTATCCTGATCCAGTTTTGATCCGGAATCTGGATCCATAGGATCATGTATCTTACCACAGCCTGATCAGGTATCCTGATCCATTCTGGATCCGAACCTACGAAAAGCGTTACATCCTGATCAGGTTCGGATCCAGTATCTGGATCCATTATGGATCATGTATCTTTACTACAGCCTGATCAGGTATCCTGATCCATTCTGGATCCAAACCTTACGAAAAAGCGTTACATCCTGATCAGGTTCGGATCCAGTATCTGGATCCAGATTGGATTTGAAATCAGGCAAGCCTGATCAGGGCTTGATCCGAACCTGACCTGAATTTCTACTCGGGATGTTTTTACGTAGAAATTTTACAAGTTATAAAAACAGCGCAATGAATAACGCCCAGGTAGGAGTAAACGATTGTGCCAGGCCTGGCACAAGGCTCACATGCTTGTGACTAGCTTGTGCTACAAGCTTGTGCCAAGGTTGTTAAGTGATTGGAAATGTGCCTATGTTACAAGCTTGATGACAAGCCTTGTGCCAAGGCTTTTGCCTCGGGCTTGACTCAAGCTTCCAAAAACAATTTAAAAAAAATCAATATTACAGTTGCTGAAGCAACTGTGCCTTCCCTTCGGGGGGAATTTTAATTTCAATTTTTAGTCTATTGAAAATTGAGGTAACGAATAAAAATGATTCGTGAATAGAAATATTTATTTTTTATTTTTATAATGCGTAAAGTTTATTTAATTTTCGTTCATTTTGCTTGTTCCTTCATGGGTCATCTCTCATTTCCGAATCAGTTTCTTCACCTTTTAAATTCCTTTGTTTTTATTTATTTTGTTGTACCATGATTTTACTCTGTGAATGTTTAAAAATCTATTTATAAATTTCCATATTATATTTTTATTTCTTTTTACTTTTTACTTTTCCCTTTGTTGAATTAGGATTTAGTTTTTTATGTCGTTGTCGAAGTCGTTGTTAAAAGTTTTTAATCTTTTTTATATTTATTTATTTTCAATTCTTTTTTCAGTGCTAATACGTCACCCTTTTTCCTCAAAACTTTCTGCCTCTTCATTCCACATATATTGAATTCAATCTGAAATATATATTTTTTTAGTAAATTTAGTATCTTTAATTAGTTTTTTTTTTCATCTAAATTTGATTTTTTACTGTAATCCACTGCCGTCTAATGATATTGTTCTTTTTCTTAATAACCGTCCTGTCATTGAATAATATATAAATTCTACTTCCTCCAGTGCTATTATGATTTTATGATTATATCTAAAAAATCAGTACCACTATTAATAATATTGTTTTTTTATTTAAAAAATAATTTAACCTGTAAATGAATTATTCGGTAAATGTACGATTTCTTTTTATTTTTCTAAACTCGAATTAATTTTTGAATATTTTCATTCTCGTCTTCGTCTTCCAAGTTTTATACTAGACTCTACCGGTATCATTATTTCTTTTATTATTTATCGATGGGTATATTTCATTAACTTTTCTCACTAATCCGCCAGTGATTGTATATATTTTGTTTATTCAAAACATAGAATAATTGATTATTTCAATAATCATTCATTTTAAAAACATTTTGTTTGATAAATTTCATTGATAACTGTACTTCAATTAATCCATGATATTTATTTGCAGCCCAAAAAATACACCTTTATTTTATCGCTTTCATCACTTATGCATGTCGATCGTAATTTTGCCTGTTCTCGTTCGTTTTTCCATTCTTTTGTCTCAATTTTATGTATAATTTTGTGCTCGAACTGTATCACTGTATTTGAATTTTTAATTTAGTTTTTACCTTATGTTTATTATATTTATTTCTTATTTTTTATATTTACCATATTGTGTTTATTTTAAATTTGCTATTTTGTAATTTTTCTTTCATCGTTGTATCTTTTTGTTGTGTTTTTTTCATTTAGTTTAATTTTTCTTTTTCGTCATGTTTGGATTATCCCCTTCTTGTTTTCTTTTTACCCACTTTGATTATATTGGCTGTTGATTTTGAAAAAAATTCCCTTTGATCTGTTTACAAAATTGTTAAAATGATCGATGTTTCTTTTTTATTGATTCATTATGCAAGTTGTTCTATCGTTTTTGTTTTATTTTATGTCAGAAATTGTGGTTACTGTATGTTGTAAATGAATTGTAACTGAATTGTAACTGAAATGGATCAACATTACTATATTTTAGGTGACTTATGTTGACATTCTCTGATATCAATTTGACATTTTATAAATAAAGTAAAATTAAAGATTTTTGTTTTAGATAAATATCATTCTTTTCATTCTTTTTTTTTTTTAAATAAATATTTTCAGGGAGAAGTGAAGGGGTAGGAGGATAAAGTGGGAGGAAAGGAGGGAGGGGTAGTACTATATGTTCCCATATTTATCGTGTTTTTCTTTTTATATTCCTATGAAAAATATATTTTGGAAATATGAATCAGTCTTCTAATTTATATTTAAAATATATGTGAATTAATTTGATTATCAAGTTTTAAAAATACTTATTTAATTTACATTGTTTCTATATTTAATTCATATGCACTATATTTATATTAAAAGTAAATTTATTTTATATTTTGAAAAAATATAAATTAAATTTGAAGTACATCCAAATTTTTTTGCAATGCTGAAAAAATTTTAAGTAAATTTATTTTATGTTTTGAAAAAAAAATATAAAAAAACATTTTATTTTTGTATAGATATAGATTACTATATTAAATTAAATGTGACTACATGTAATTAAATTTAATTTATATTTTTTTTAAAACATTAATTAAATTAAATTTACATATATTTTAAATATAAATTAAACTTATTTTATATTTCTAATAAATATATTTTTTCCACTTGTGATTCAGTGATTTTTCCTTTAAATTTCTCATATTTAATGTATTTTTCTTTATATTTAGTGATCTTACCATGAAATTTTCGTATATTTTCCTTTATATTTACTGATATTTATGTGATATTCTCTAATATTTATCGTGTTTTTCTGTATTTTCCTTTTATATTTACTGGTATTTATCAGATATTTTCTCCCATTTTTATCGTATTTTTCTTTTATATTCAATGATTTTGTCTTTTAAAATTTCTCACAAATAATTTATATAAATCCCATTATTTATCGTAGTTTTTCTTTATATTCAATGATTTTTCCTTTAAATTTTTCTATATTTATCGTATTTTTTTCTTTATATTCGGTGTTTTTCTCTCGATATTTTCATATATTTTTCTGTATTTTTCCTTTATATTTACTGATATTTTCCCCATTTTTATGGTATTTTCTTTTATATTCAGTATTTTTCTTTATATTTACCAAATTTATCGTATTTAGATTAATTATGGTTATAATATTTTCAGTCTACCATGGTTGGGGGGGGGGTCCAGCTGAAAAGCGAAAACAATAGGAAATTAAAATTCCCTAAAAAAAATATAAATAAATTATTATGGTTAATCTATTATTATTGTTAATTTAATAATTCCGACATTGTTATTTTTTAATTCAGACAATTCTATTAAACGATAATAATTATAAGCAAAAAACTAGGGACACGACGCGGGATCAATTCGGGGACTCTCACGTGGAAGTCCAATGCCCTATCATGTCGACCATCGGGATATTGATAAAAGTGGTCGTCAAAATTTTTTATATAAATAAATTCTATTGAGACTAAACACACAGTCCTCGCGAATGCCTCACACAATAGTCAAAGCCTGATAATTTTTATTTGAAATTTATATTAAATTTATATATCTAATTACTATAACTTTTTTTTTTTGAGTTAAATATATGCATAAGTCAAATCTCGTGTCGGGCTTGGTGAAACAATGGGCACCAGCTTGAAACAAGGCTGTATTACGAGGCTCGTGTAGGGCGGGAAAAATCGAGGGGACAGTCTTGTGTCTAGCCTGGATTAACAAGGCTTGTCTAGTGACTGGAAAAACAGGCTTGACACAACCTTGAAATTTTTAATCTTGTGTGAGGCTTGAAACTAACGATTGACACATGCTTGTTACAAGCCTGGACTAACAAGTCTTGTGCAATGACTGTAAATACAGGCTTGATACGAGCTTGGAATTTTTAACCTTGTGTAAGGCTTGGAATTAACGATTGTCACAGGCTTGGTACAAGCCTGGACTAACAAGTCTTGTGCAATGACTGTAAATACAGGCTTGACACGAGCTTGGAATTTTTAACCTTGTGTGAGGCTTGGAATTAATGATTGACACAAGCTTGGTACAAGCCTGGAATAACAAGTCTTGTGCAATGACTGTAAATACAAGCTTGACACGGGCTTGGAATTTTTAACCTTGTGTGAGGAGTAGTATACATAGGAGGATCCTGGCTCACCCCCCCGCTGTGATCCCCCTCCCCCCTGCTGCGCCACCCCTTCCCCCCGCGACCCCCCACCGTGATTCGCGATTGATTTCGCGGAATCCGCGGATATCACCCCGGGGGGTCCGCGAATTAATTTAATTAGGTCAAATCTCCCCGGGGGGTCCTCGAATTAATTAATTAGGTCACTTAATTAATTAATTAGGTCAAATCGCCACAGGGGGTCCTCTAATTGATTAATTAGGTCAAATCGTCATGGGGGGTCCGACTTTTCATAAGACGCCATATTGGTTTTTCTATAAGACGCCATATTGGTTTTTTCTAAAAGACGCCATTTTAAATTTTTGAAATTTTGAAATTCCCGGGTCCCATTTTTCATACGACGCCATATTGTTTTTTTCCGTAAGACGCCATATTGGATTTTTTTAAATGTTATCTTTGGTTTCTAAAAGACGCCATCTTGTGTTATTATTATTATTAATGAAAAAAAAATATTTTCCCTAACCGGGATTTGAACTCAGACCTTTGGCATGAGAGTTTGGCACGCTATCCTCTGAAACAAACAAGAGATTATGCTATTTTCCTGTCGGTAAAAGAATATTCCTTCAAATATTATTTAATGAAAAACTAAATTGCCTTCGATAGCTCAGTTGGTAGAAGCGATGGACTGTAATTGGTTTGATTAAAATATGAGAGACATCCAGAGGTCGCTGGTTCGAATCCGGCTCGAAGGAATATTTTTTTTTTTTTATTCATATAAAAACAATGTTGATGGAATTGAAAAAAAAAAAAAAAATTTGTCTTGATGATGGTTTGAACTGAGGACCAATCATTTTATAGGTTGGAACCTTAGCTCTTGCATCATCAAGACAAATTACAGAAAGTATTGTAAATAATTCCATTATTTCATCATCTATTTGATGTTTATAAAATAAGTTGTGGAGGGGGTAAATAGGAAGTGGAAGGGATGGAAAAAGAGGGGAGTGGATATCCAGAGGTATAAAAGGAATATCATCAGTTCAGAACTGGTCACTATTCAGTTGAGTTGAGTTGAATAGATATATATTGAAACAAAATGTCAGCATTCATTGATTTCCAAGGATTTCAAGAACCTCAAGGTTTATTTGTTGTAAAAGAGTTGGTTATCCAACCTATAAATTCAAGATCTTCACCAACTATAAAAATATTCAAACCACCTTGTGAAAAATCACATCTAACAGAAGAATATAAAAAAACTGTGAATAATTGTGAAAACAATTATCATGGGATATCTTGGGAAGCTGGTTGTGATCAATATAATAACGTATCAACAATAATCATTGAAGAATTAGTTGGAAAGTTTAATTATTTATTTGTCAAAGGTGAAGATAGAAAAAAATGGTTAACATTTATTTTACGTTTTAATCCAATGACAATTTTCAATTTGGAAGACCTAGGATGTCCAGATATAAAAATATTAGAGATGGAACATCCAGCAATAAGACATGTGAATTCACATCCTTTATGCAGTTCTTACAAATGTGCATATGAAAATGCACAGAGATACAAATACTGGTATATTAAAAAATTTTCAACAAGAGCCAACATGAAAAAATCCATTTTACATTTTTGTGCAGTTGAAAATATAACTGACTTGACACAAAAAGATATTGCTGCACTTCCAGTGATGGCTATTATAAAATTTGCATCACATCAAATTGATGAAATTTGGGAAAAATTATCAGTAGAACAACGTTCAAATCCAACAATTTCAAAATTAAAACGATGTAAAAAACATCCAATACAAAATGATTGTGAAGATGAAGTTGGAATATCTTATTATGTACTAGAAAAAGATTGTTTAAAATGTAAAGAAGGAACTGATAATGGAGAATTAAATTTTATTAATGAATAAATGATGCAAAACCAAATTTTTAAAAGTTGTTAATTTTTTTAGAATTATCCTTCCTTCCTTTAAATATAAGATATAAAAAAATAAAGATTTAGTTTGTATAATAAAATAATAGAAACAAGTTTCAACAAGTTTTAACATGTTTGAACAGGAAAAAAAAAAAAAAATACTGACTAGATTTCATTGTTATAAAAATTGATGAATCATCTGACAACAATGGATTAAATTTTAGAAAATATACTGAAACATGTTCAAACAGGAATTATTAGCTTTTCTCAAAAGAATATTTTTCACATCTATTGTTATAAATTCCAGAAAAAAGATTAAAGGATTAAGAGATTAGAATAATAGAAAGTAAAAACTATTTTCTAAGAAGAAAAAAATTTTAGTCGAGATGAGCATCACCTGGTTTTCCTTCCCCCACAAAATATCAACCAATCACAACGTTCCCCCACTCTTAAAAAACTTATAGTAGGGATAAGCATAACCTGTTTTTCCCTTCTCCCACAAAATATTAACCAATCACAACGTTCCCCCACTCTTAGTGAAAAGAGGAAAGGGAACTTTTTCGTTGGTGGGGGACCTGAGATTTAGTATATATTCTCGTGCACAGAGACTAAGCATCACTCATCGTTCAGTCCATCAGCTGTAGTGCGCCCAGTCTTAAAAACCAACAAGTAAGTTTAACCATATATTTATAAATTTTTATTAACTTATCAATACTTTCAATGTTTTTCAATTATTTTGTTAACTACAAAATAACTTTTCCATTTACAGATATTAAAAATGGGTTTTACAAAAGCAAAGAAACTTCAAAAAGCTAACCAACGCAAATCTTTGAAGGATTTAAAGAGGAAAGTAGTATACAAAATTACTAAAGTAGCGAGATTTCCAACATCAAAGTATGGTCCAGCGCTAACAGTTGAAATCAACAATGAAAATTATGCATATCTACCAAAAAGATTTGCTACACATTTCAATCAAGATGATCAAGAATTTAAGGAGCTAGAAAATGCTGTCAAGAAAGGAACACTAACCATGGTTCTTGATGGTGAAAATAACCAAGATGTAATATTAGATGATAGTACATATGATCTACGTGATTTCGATGATGATGAGGAAATGTGAATAAATAAATAAATAAATACACTAAATCAAATTATTTTCGTTTGTTTTTATTTAATTAAAACCATAGGTTACAATTAATTTATGTTAACTTATGTACTATTCCACTTATTGGTCTATATTCAATTATTTTATCATGTAAAATTAAGCAATATGCTGTCGTTCCTTGAGGAAAATTTTCTTTTGATTCAAATTCCAAGCGTACATCTACAGCACCAGTCTTCAAAAACTCATTTTGTTTACTACAATCAATAACAATTAATGGAGATTTTTTAATAAAATTATCTTTTGTTACTAAATCTATTTTTGAGCCATAGTAAGACTCTGCAAAATTAGCATACATACAGATTTTTTCAATATCTAGATTCAAATTCCCATATGGAAAAATATGAGAATTAAGATAAAGTTTAACATTTGTTATTTTACAATGATCAAAATGTGTTACATCTTTTTGCCAATCATTTTTTCTATTTGATTGAAAACCAAGAATAACATAACGTGGCTTTTCCAGTTGAGTTGCAGTTTTCACTGTCCATATATGATGAGTTGTTTGTGGCAGCAATGGATACTCATATAAGTCCCACGATCTAAATCCAATAGAAATGACAGGATCTTTTTGTATATATTTCATTATATCAATTTTATTTTTGTTTGATAACATTATATACGGTACAAGCCATTCAATTTTTGTAAGTTTTAAATCAAATTCTGGCATATTAGGAACTCTCTCATTATCTCGTACGATCGCATTCAAATTTGAACGTGATCGTATCATAATGAGTTCATGTTTCGCATTGACAATTATTTTTTGATAATCTTCAGCAAAGCCAAAAATTATATTTAATGGAACGCATATATCAAAATATCCATCATCATTTATCAATTTCATACCATTTTGATTTATCCACCCTGCATTTTCATAATTCATTCTTGAACTTAATGACAAATAATTTTTCATTGTAGATGTTATACCAACATTCTTTGATTTATCAATTAAAACTCCATTTAATTCATAACGCATTTCATCAAACAAAAAACACATAGCATTATTTACTAACGTTAAAGGATAAATATCAGCAAGTGGATCTTCTGCATTTGCAGCAACACGTTCTTGCGTTAATTTTCCACTCATACGTATGTAGCTTTTGATGGTAGAACAAACAAATCTTGATTCTGTATTGATATTCTTATTTCATCACTATTATCGAAGCTCGTTGATCCAAATGACTGATGAGCATGTAGCTCATAGTTGGATATTTCATTGTTAAATTGAACTGGCGCGTTTATATCGAAAATATTTTCATCACTCATTTTGACGTGTAAAACAATTAAGACAAGTTATATTTATCCAATTAAAGTTCCAAAATTTTTTTTTACTTTTAGACCTAGACTCTGCAGGTAATTTATATTCTGAGATGTCAACTTCTTGACTGCTCGATTCAGACTGACTGGAGGTGTCCATGATGTGCTGCTTTTATACGATGCCCCACGTTTTATAGCGCGTGAATTGAAGCAAATTCCCATTCCTATGATTTTACGTGTAACGTAATGGTTATTGTTTCACCACGGAAATTCACTAATTTTCCGTTTTGATCAACAATTTTTAATTGTAAATGATCAATGGTTTTAACAGTAATCGGTAAATAAATTGGATTAGCTGGTACTTCAATTATTTTATAACCAGGTGGTAGCAGCAGGAAAAAGTTATATATTGTATGAACTTTTGTTGATTCACGTAAGCTCCTGTTGTAATGTTGCACTCGATTCTCAATGTATTCACTTTTAAAATATTAATCGGGTAGTTTGATTCATATTTTGTTTTAGAACTCAATATTCTCGGTGTAAATCCTAGTAAACGTGCTGGTGATTTTGGTTTTACAAAATCAATGTCTCTTTCACTTGTAATATATGAATGTAGAGTATTTTTATTATATGTAATTTTGATATTATATTTTTCTAAGTAAGCAGCTAGATCATCTATTTCATAACTTCCAGTTGGTATTTCAATTGTATCATAACTGTTCAAATATGTAATCATATTATTTTCATGATCGATATTTGGTAATGAATTAAATGATAAAAATGAAATAAGTGCTAATGAATAATTTTTTTCACTTGATAATTGTATGGGTGGAAAGTAATCAGTTTCTAAGACTGAAGATTTACCGGTGAGAGTTAAAGTAAACGTATCGTTCATTGTCAAGGTTGATAAATAACTGATTGGAAATTTTCTTTTCTTCTGCTTTTATAGTTTTCCTGTGAGAAATGCGAGACATAAATGTCCACAATTATACGTATTCCAATCTTGATAACGTTTATGATTATAATTGATGCTACCAACATTAAGATAACTGACAAGATCTTTCGGTGGCTGTAAGTTGCCAAAACTATCAAAGTATATTGCTGAATTTTTATTGAGTTTTTTATATGCTACCCAATGTGTTCCAGGATTCCTTTTATCATCTAAATTAATGATTCCACACTCTTGTTTCCAAGGTCCATCTTTTGGCATATCATTTCGCATAAAAACTCCACGGAATTAGCAATTTTGATTGTTTAGCAAATTTTAATAAATCACCGTCAGTTAAAGCTCTTTGTGGTAGCATCAGTTGAAGTTTTTTGGAGAGAGATAAAGTCCCATACCGCTTTTATGTGGTGTTAAATAAAGTCCTTTTCCTATTGCAATTGATTCCATCATTTTATTGTGTCGCTTATTTTCATTTAATTGTTCTTTACTTGTCTTTACTGCATTGATAGCTTTGACAACACCAGATGCTCCACCAACTAATCCACCCAATGCTGATATAGCTGAGAAAATCGGGATTAAAAGTGGTAGTGCACCACCGATATGTTTAGCAACTGGTAAAACTCTAGGTACTGTAATAGCTTTCTTGCCACCATTTTTTTTAATAGCTGCTCTCGCACCGTTTATTGCTGATTTAATTGCAACTGATGAATTATTTGATCCCTTCATTGCTTGTTTTGCTGCTTGTACGATTTTTGAAAATGATATTTTCTTTTTTGTTATTTTCTTTTTTTTAACTGCACGTTTTTTTTTATTTTTTATTAATTTTCCTCCAGTCTTTTTTTTTATTTTTCTATTTTTCAACGAAGATAATGGTTTTTTTTTTTTTCTCGTACATTTCTTTTTTTCATTAACACAACCCATACCAAATTTTGATTTTACTTTCATTGCTCCAGTAACGAATGTAGCTGCTGCTCTCTCACTTAAACTTGCGTCTTTAGAAAAAATACGTTTAGCTGCTTCACGAGCTAAAATATCATCAGCTGCGTTTCTTGCCTTGATATCGTTGCGATTTTTCGAATATGCAATATCGTGATTTTTACAGGCTGCGTCCAAAGGATTAATTCCCGGATCTCCTCTTGCTAAACGTTTTTCTAACTTGGTACCTGGTCCACAATATGAATAACCAGGCAGATGGAGTTCGAATGGTAACTTGTTGATTATTTTATTGAGTATTCCTTTTCCACAACGTTTTTTGTTCTTTTTCTTTTTTGATGTATGCTCAATCATAGCTTATAACAGACTGATTTGCTTTGGTATAAAACGGTTGAATTTATATGATTTGAGCTCAGTGCTCATCACGATGGAATACCAGAAACAAGCTCTAAAATTACCAGTTATAAACTTTGATATAATTACATCAAAAAGTGGTAATGGTTTAATAGAAAAACGTCATGGTGATTTACTACCGAATACAATAAGATGTGCGATAATTGGAGGAAGTAATTGTGGTAAAACGAACGCTTTAATGAGTTTAATTGTTGATCCAAATGGTTTACGATTTGCAAATATTTATATTTATAGTAAATCATTATACCAACCAAAATATCAATATTTAGAAAAGTTACTAGAACCACTTGAAGAAATAAATTATTATAAATTTTCCGACAACGATCAAGTCGTACCAGTTGATGAAGCAAAACCAAATTCGTTGTTTATATTTGATGATGTTGCAACTGAAAAGCAGGATCATATAAAAGCATTTTTTTGTATGGGAAGGCACAAAGCTGTTGATTCTTTTTATTTATGTCAATCATATGCACGAATACCAAAACATTTAATACGTGATAATATCAATTTTTTAATAGTCTTCCCACAAGATGATACAAATTTAAAGCATATACATCACGATCACGTTAATATTGATATGGAGTATAGTAAATTCCGTCAGATGTGTGTGGATTGTTGGAAAGAAAAATATTGCTTCCTGTGTATCGATAAAGATAGAGATATAGATAAAGGAGATATAGAAAAAATTTTGACTGCTTTATAACTATAAATAACAAAACAATTTGTTAAATTTTCTCAGTTAATTGTAAAATCGCAAAGGAACAACATGCCTCTTTGTGAGCAAGAACTAGTTGATGAAACAAAATTTTTAAGTGAAATTGAAAAAGTACAAGACGTTATTCGGAAAAAATATCAATTGATAAAATTAGGGAAAGAAAATATATCAGATGCTGCAAATGAATATCTTAAACCTGTTGTCACACCGCTCAACAAATTAGCTGCACAACTGCCAACAACAACGGTTAGCAAAAAATCATTAATTGATGATGATAAATCATTTCCAGATGAAAAAAATACGAATGATAAAAAAAATAATTCAACACATGAGGACAATTTTAGTACTTCTGATATTGAAGAATCAGTTTATGAACAAGAAGCTGAATATGATACTGCTGATGAAGGTGAGGAAACATTTGTGGAAGAATCAAATAAAGATTTAATAGATGATTACTTAGGAAAAATCAATAGTATACAGTGGGATAAAGATTATGGTGTAAAAAAAGTAAAATCTGACTACAAAATTGGAAATGCGAAAATTTTCTTTAACGATGATGAATTAAATATTTTTGATACACCATACAAAATAACACCTGGATTAATGGAATTATTATTTATGAAATCACCAGACAGAAGAACTATTACTGATATTGATGAAAAAAATTATAATGAAATTATTAATAATACAAATGCACATCATCAATATCATAGATCTAATATGCCAATAAAAAATTCAGCATCTCGGAAATACATTGATTTTATTGCACCTCATAAGAATGTTAATAATGAGCATTATGGTACTGGATTATTACCAACGGTTATGACTCTTAGAAAAAATAATCCAACTAGAGTCAATTATATCTATTGGGACGATCCGAATGAACTTGTTGATCGATTACGATTATTAGTAGCATCAAGAACAGCTGGTAATCCGAATCATGATAATGAGATCATGTCAATTATTGAAGAGTTGAGAGAATGTGGATTAATATATTAATATATTAATATAAAAATCAGTCTGTATACATCCGTCAGTGAACTATGACTGATTATAAAGAGACGTTGTGCGTGAGTTACACGCTCCAGCAAGAAAAATTTTTACGACGTAAAGTTGATATTCGTGATAAGGATGAAACGTGGCAAGCTGATCTTGTTGAAATGATTGAACATTCAAAGATCAATTCTGGATATAATTATATTTTAACAGTCATTGATATTTTCTCAAAATTCAGCTGGGCTGTTGGACTCAAAAATAAAACTGGAAAAGAGGTAACAGCAGCAATGGAATCAATATTCAAAAAGGTCGAATATGCAAAAATCTTCATGTGGATCAAGGAAAAGAATTTTATAATTCAACATTCAAAACAATGTTAAAAAAATATAATGTTCATATGTATTCAACATTTACTCATTTAAAAGCATCAATAGTTGAACGATTCAATAGAACACTAAAAAACAAAATGTTTTTTGAATTTAGCATGCAAGGAAATTATAAATGGTTGAAATTGCTGCCAGAATTAATTAAAAAATATAATAATACAAAACATCGCACAATTAAAATGAAACCAGTTGAAGTTGTTGGTAAAAATATTAAAATATTAAAACAAACTGTATTTAAAAGTTTAAATCATTGTCATGTTAAAATCAAATTTAAATTAAATCAACATGTAAGAATAAGTAAATATAAGCATGTCTTTGATAAAGGATATAAACCAAATTGGACAAACGAAATATTCACAATTACTAAAATTAATAAAACATCACCTGTAACGTATAAGCTTAAAGACTATCAAGGAAATCCAATACAGGGAAGCTTTTATACTGAAGAGCTACAAAAAGTTCGACATTCCGACATTTATTTGATTGAAAAAGTTTTGAAACGACGAGGGAATCAGATGTATGTAAAATATCTTGGATTTGACAATAGTCATAATCAATGGATAAATAATCAATAAACTAATAAATAAAAAAAGCAACGTGTATTTATTTTCTAACAATAATTTTATTATATACATTTATACAATTTTTATTTACATCATTCATATTTTCTTTTAAATATACTTTTACTCAAACACATTCGTTCAACAGGTATATATCCCCAAGGCAGAGTGTCAGTTTCACCATTAGTTAACTGTCGTTTATCATCTTGCCAACTGAGAGCAATTTTTTCAATTGTTCTTGTTGTTACTTCATGTTTATGTGATCTTATAATATTTTGTTGCTTTTTTAAAATAACATGATTAATTAAACAATTTTTATAATCATCGAAAGTTATTTGTCTTACAGTTGATCTTTTGACGCCCTTTGCTCTCATATGAACACGTTTTTTTAATGAATTATTTTCATCTGCTATAACATAAGAGTATAATTTACTTCGTAAACCAATGAATTCTTTCATTATTTTTCCATTATTCTCATCTTTCATAATACCAATAACTTTTTTATTTTTTAATTGAATTCCATATTGATTATTTTCTGGATAATCAGATGTATCAAATTTATCAGGATTATTACGTATTAAATCGTATGGATTATGACTAAATATGTGGTAAACAGCAGAATCAGTATCACCATATAAATACTTGACTTTATCTTCATATTTTGGTTTTATGAAATTATAATGGAAATCATACATATATGTGTTTGACATTTCCAAAATAGAAAATCCAAGATAAATTGGTTTATTGAAAAGTATACTTGTTGGTTTCATCTCAATTATTACAAGATCGTCAATGATTAAATGACTGTGAAAGTTTGGCTTTGAGATATAATATCTTGCTCCACCTCTACCACCATATTTTTCTACAAGTTTTATGGATTTACGAGTTCTTACAGACTCTAGTGTTTTACCATAAATTGCATTGATGAATAATTTTCTAAGATCTTTTTCAAATGCACTACGGGCTTTCTTTCGTAACTCAGTATTAAGATCAATATAAGATTTGAGCCATGCACTTTGTTCGAATTTTAAAACACGATGAACTTTAGTAATAATCATCCCCAAAGAACAATATTGTTTTAAATTCCGGTAATGGATAACATAATTTTTTTTATTATCTAGAGTTGCCAATAATTTTGGAGTTTTACTGGTTTCTAGAGGTGGTTTTTCGCGTACTGGTGCTAGTGGAAAATCTTTATGGTGATGATGCAAACTTGCAGGATAATCTAAATCAACTTCAAGAATGTATCCATATTTCGAGTTATCAGCAGTTGAATTTAATATTGAAATATCAAAATTATTAATCCATTCAAATTTACAAGTTGGAAGATATTCTCTCATTGCTGCTCCATACATATTATTTAAATCAAAGTACATTAAAAATGACTCTTCCTCCTCAGGATTATATTCACTGCCCATATATCGATTATTTGCTTTTCCATATCGATTTGAGACTTGTGATAAACCACCTCTTATACCTTGCTCAATGAACAACATCATTTCAGGATCTGTCAACAATTCTAGTTCAATCTGAGTATATCTCAACATTGCACTAAAACTAAGTCCAGGTAGTGTATAATAATGTGCTGGATCTAACTTATATGTATTTAAACAATCAGCTCTGAAGCTTTCAAAAACATCAGCTAAAAGGGCAACATCAGTTTGTAAATATAAATCAGAATATTCCCAAGTTTTTTATATTGAACTTTTGCCAAACATTCAGAGCATGTGCATATGCTTCATCTGAAATATTTTCTTCATTCAATTTTGAATAAAATTGATCTTTCGATGGAAGTGTTGTATCATCAAATTTTTCCCATTTATCAAGATAATCATATGGAAATACTCCCTTCTTTGTAATTAAATTGAATTCATCATCATTTTTACAGAGACTTTTCGTTATCGATTTTTTATTATCATCTAGATTATTTGATAATGAATCTATAGAACTAGCCATAAATCTATATGAGTCGATGAATCTGAATTTTATGCGGGTACCTTTGACAGATTTTGTGAATGAAATATACCTTTCTTTGTTGATTCCAAGTATATCAATTTTACCTCGGAACTGGTTTTTTAGTTTTTTGATGATGAAATGTGCATCATAGCCTGTGAGATTGTGAAATACTACAGGAATGATACATGATTCTTGATAATTTATATTGCATATTTGATGGGCGGCACCTCGGTATTCTGAAGTCCAATGCGAATGATCACGTACTTTAACGTCATTTTTCGTAAAATTTTTGTCACAAATATAACATTTTTTAGCATTCAAAAATTGTAATTCTTCATCTCGTGTAAGAGACATTGGTTTAATATCATCTATTATTTTATTGACTTGATGAGCAATTTGTTCAAGCTCTGTAATAAACCATTCAATTGAATTTTTACCTCTATGAAGATTGAACTTGGAAAGTGAGTCATCATAACTACACTTTAAATAATAAGCTACACTACTTGGAACATGTTTTTGATAAATTTGATTCTTTTCAAGTTCTTCACTGTGCACTTTTTCCAATAAACATTCTAAATCACCATAAATTATAAACGGTACCGTTAATTGATGTTTATAACTTTTAAATTGTAAAATATTATTTTTCGCAGTCGGTAATCTCATTGCACTTTTACATTTTTCACTGCATAGTTTTTCATGATTATCGCGAGATTGTTGAGATTGAAAATGACATAAGCAGCGATCACAAATGATTTTTTTATTTTTATTTTTAGAAACTTGTCCATAAACCAATCTTGATAAGTTTTTTATCCATGCAAAATGATATTGTGACAAATTTTTTTGTGAATTGAAATCATTAACAACAACAACATCATCATCATCATCATCATCTCCCGCTTCTATTTCTCTTTTGATCATCAAAAGATGAATCGTTTCATTTTTGCTTATATAATATGGTCCTATCCTTTCTTTTCTAAGTTTTTTATTTTTTTTCTCATCATCATCATCATCACTTTCATCATCATTATCATCATCATCATCATCAATACCATAAATATTAATTTTTAACTTATTTTGTTTTTCAAAAACTTTGATTTTTTCCCATGTTATCGGGAAAGTTATTCCGCTACAATTTATTTCATCAAGATGTTTTATATAATGACACGCTCACCATTTTCTGGCACTTTCTATAAACATGCTAAAACTGACCATACGAAACAAAAATTATCTGAATTTTTTACGTTTACAACTGAGTGAGTTTTCAGTATCCATGATGGCATTTCAACGAATGATGAATTACCACCTTGCAGTGGTATGTAATCATTTACTTGAATTTCAAGATGAAGAATTTCAAGCAGTTTCTAACCAGATCCTTTTAATTCAGCTTCCTCAACATCTTCTATAAAATGTTCAAAATTTTCGTTGAATAATTGACTTAGATCTGATGATTGTAAAACCTCAAAACTACCTCCACTGAAATATTTTGTTTCAACTTCCACACTATTATCCGATGGTTTTTCAATTTCATAGTTCAAAGCTAATACAGTATCGACTTTGAGTGCATTTTTATCTTGTAAAATAAGAGCTATCTGACTAATTAACATCTCTTTAGCATCAGAAAGAAAGTCTTTTACATCTTTATGTTTTAAATAAATTATAATGCTTGTCTTCATCCTGTTTCCGAATACATTTTCTAAGTCTTGCCATTCAATGTAGTTTTCAGTAGAAGCGTTTGATACATCAACTGTTGCAGATGCACCTGCACCTCGTACTTGCAAACTTTCCAATTTTGATAAAAAACGTGTCAGCATTATGACTGTTGTCTGAGTCATTTTTCTATAAGCAGTTGGCAAACTTCGAAGTGATTGATTATAATTTGTAATATCTCTACGTAATGAAACAATTGTCGAACGGATGCGATCAGGATTCGCGTCCTGTTGTAAAAGTTCAACTGTTTTTCGGTAATCCTCTCGGAGTATTCTCTGTGGTTTAGTTGGATCCATTTTATTGATAATTGTTTGGTTGACCTAAAAATTAAAAAATAGTTATAAAGAAAGTTATATACTGACAATCTACAAATTTATTAAAAAAAATTTCATAAAATATATGAGGATTGCAAAGATAATGACAAATTACTGAAATTTTTGGAGGTTATGTTACTTTTTTTTTTAAGAGAAATAATGATCTGGTGCAGAAAATATTAATGTCAAACGATAGCTGGTGAAAATCTAAGGATAATTGCTTGAAAACATTTCAAAAATATTCAAGGATGGCGAAGATATTAATGGATTACTAAAATTTTGGAGGTTATGTTACTTTTTTGGAGAAATAATGACCTGGTGCAAAAAATATTGATGTCAAATGATAGCTGGTGAAAATCTAAGGATAATTGATTAAAAACATTTCAAAAATATTCAAGGATGGCGAAGATATTAATGGATTACTAAAATTTTGAAGGTTATGTTATTTTTTAGAGAAATAATGACCTGGTGCAAAAAATATTGATGTCAAATGATAGCTGGTGAAAATCTAAGGATGAAAGACTTAAAACTTTTATAAAATGTCCAAGGATTGCAATGAGATTGATGGAATAAGGATGATCGATGTTATTTTTTATACTACTATTTCTATTAAAATGTAAAAAAATTTTAAGGTTATGACTTACTTGTTATATATAGTTGACAGGATATAATTTTCCACAATGATCGATTATTCAAGGATGGCGAAGATATTAATGGATTACTAAAATTTTAGAGGTTATGTCGATTTTTTAGAGAAATATTAACCTGGTGCAAAAAATATTGATGCCAAATGATAGCTGGTGACAATCTAAGGATGATTGATTAAAAACATTTTAAAAATATTCAAGGATGGCGAAGATATTAATGGATTACTAAAATTTTGAAGGTTATGTTATTTTTTAGAGAAATAATGACCTGGTGCAAAAAATATTGATGTCAAATGATAGCTGGTGAAAATCTAAGGATGAAAGACTTAAAACATTTATAAAATATCCAAGGATTGCAATGAGATTGATGGAATAAGGATGATCGATGTTATTTTTTATACTACTATTTCTATTAAAATGTAAAAAATTTTAAGGTTATGACTTACTTGTTATATATAGTTGACAGGATATAATTTTCCACAATGATCGATGAAAAGACGAGGACTTTTATGAAAATGCACTTGCTTATATACTGATATCCCCACTTTTTTTCTGACGACTAGCGCAACTAGTTAATTGTTTTCTCTATCGATAAAAGAAAAATCAATTATCGATAAAAGAATAATCAATAATCGATAGAATAATAATCAATAATGTCGATTACTGCTTTACCGACGTCGTTTCGCGGGAAATTATATACTTTGAATTTATAAATAATAATTTTTATAAAATTCAAATATTTCATTTTTCAGTAGTTTATGAACAATTTATAAATATTAATAATATATGAACAAGTTGAAATTCCATAATATATACGAAGGAATATTCTTTCACCGACAGGGAATAGCATAATCTCTTGTTTGTTTCAGAGGATAGCGTGCCAAACTCTCATGCCAAAGGTCTGAGTTCAAATCCCAGTTGGGGAAAATATTTTTTTTCCATTAATAATAATAATGACACAAGATGGCGTCTTTCAAAAACCAAAGATGACATTTAAAAAAATCCAATATGGCGTCTTACGAAAAAGCAATATGGCGTCTTATGAAAAAATGGGACCCCGGGAATTTCAAAATTTCAAAAATTTAAAATGACGTCTTATAGAAAAACAAATATGGCGTCTTATAGAAAAACCAATATGGCGTCTAATGAAAAATACCAATATGGCGTCTTATGGAAAAACCAATATGGCGTCTTATGAAAAGTCGGACCCCCCATGACGATTTGACCTAATTAATCAATTAGAGGACCCCCTGTGGCGATTTGACCTAATTAATTAATTAAGTGACCCAATTAATTAATTCGCGGACCCCCCGGGGTGATATCCGCGGATTCCGCGAAATCAATCGCGAATCACGGTGGGGGGTCGCGGGGGGGAAGGGGTGGCGCAGCAGGGGGAGGGGGATCACAGCGGGGGTGAGCCAGGATCCTCCTATGCATACTACTGTGAGGCTTGGAATTAACGATTGTCACAGGCTTGGTACAAGCCTAGATTAACAAGTCTTGTGCAATGACTGGAAAAATTCTCTGTGCCAAGCTAGGCATATTCTAGTCCAACAAGACTAGGAAACACAAGCTTGTAACAAGCCTGGCACGGCCGTTCACCCTTGTAGGATCCTACCTGGGTTCGTATTAGGCTCATATTTTGCGTCTCAAAAAACTTTATCGCCTGCATTGTGGGTTTTTCCCTACATCTCCAATAGTTTTTGAAGAAAAAAAAAAAAACTTTCAAATAAATGAAAAAAATTTAATATTCGATTTCTTTTCTCAAAAACCATTCAAGGCCAAAAAATAACCCACATTTCCTACAACAGAGCTTTTTAAGAACTTTCAATTGAGCCTAATACAATGTTTCTATCTTCAGTATCCTGAGAGTTATATTATTTTTAATCAATTTTTCAACAATTCAGAAAAATTAGGCAATGAATAACTTAACGTAAAATTGAAATAGAGAATTCAATTTCACGACAAAAAAAATTTTCAAAAAAAAAATTGACAAAAATAATCACGACAAAACAAATTTTGACTAAAAAAATCACGATGAAAAAAATAACGATAAAAAAAATCACAACAAAAAGTAAAAAAAAAAAAATTTAGACAAAAAATATCTAGTGACTGAGTCAAAGATTTGAATGGTTGAAAAAAATTGATAGTAATTGTTTGGCTACAATCACAGCTGAGTAGAAAATCTAGCTTTATAAAAATATAGCTAAATACAAAATCTAGCTAAGTAAAATGATGTAGATATTGATTGTGTGGCTATTATTAAGGTTAAGTAAAAAATCTACTAGCTGAGTAAAAAATCTAACGGCTTTTTTTTCATTTCATATGAGAAAAATAATTTATATGAAATATTAAATTTATTATTTAGAAAAAAAAAAATTTATTATGACGTAATTTTTTTTTAAAATTTTTTCTGTCATGATTTTTCTTGTCGTGGTTTTTTTCGAGTTTTTTTTGGAAAATTTTTTTTGATATGTAACCAAGAATTCGTAACGGGATCTTATTTTGCGTCGCGAAAAACTCTATCGCCCGCATAATCGCCCGGGATAAAATTTTAAGTATAGAAGTGAGTATAGAAATATGAATTTTACCGGTTTCACTCATTTTTTCCCGTAGTTCTAGCTGTTCTAGGCGTTTGTTGAGACGTTATTGAGCTGTTTACTTCTATACTCCAGACGTTCAAACATTCTCAATTAAAAAATGAGCTGTGGACCAGAATTTTTTTTCTATGGCCGAGTCTTTTTTATTCTTTGCACCGGTCGAGCCTTGAATCTCTATACACTATCAAGCCTTTAGTTATTATTATTTAACTCAAAAGCGTGTTAAAAAAAATTCTAAGTTTTTTTCTGGACTTAGAAAAAATGTAGAGATGTCAAAAATTTTATAAGTCTAGAAAAAAACTTAGAATTTTTCAACACCTACATTTTTCAAAGTTAAAAAAAAATGTATTTTTTTCAAAGTTTCTTAAAACAGCATGATAGAATGATATCTTTAAAACGATAAATAGTCTATCAATCTAGAGATTATAAATAAACAATTGAATATAAATAAACATATATTACTGATTAAATTTAATAAGTTCAGCGTAAATATATTTAATTTTTTTTATATTTAAATATTATTTTTTTTATTATAATCCAATCTCTCAATTAATAATAAAGTAATCCCGGGAAATAATAATTTTCATTATGATTATAATTTTCCTTAGATAGATTTGCCAATAGCTTTTTAATTAATTAATTATGGCAAATGATACTTAGAAAATGATGTAACCAAATGAATTAATTAATATATAAGCTAGATTAACTCCACAGCCATTTGACACTATAATTTTAATTTAATATATAAAAAAATGCTGTGGAATCAATCTAGCTCGTAAATTGATTTATATATTTATATTAATTCATTTATTTGGCTACACCTTTTTTAAGGGAAGAAAGTAACTAAATAAATTGATTAACAGTTCAAATTAATTCCTCAATTATTTGCCACAAATATTTTAGTATATTATAGGAAATATTGCAAATAGTATACAGAGTTTTTTCATCTCGGGTTAATGGTTATAATAAATTATATAATATGACTATTGTTTAATTTTATTATTGGTGTAAAATTGTTTGCAGACAAATAGCTGAATATATTCTCATTATAATAACGTACACAGATTCTTACAAACGTTGATTTTATGCTTTATTCTTTGTTGATGATTATATGCTGGCATACACTTCAATATATTTATATTTCCATTCTCATTTCCATACTTATTATAATTATATCTATACTATATATATTTTTTTTTAGATAAATCTGTTATTCCATTTCTAATAAATTGACTGGTTCTATTATATATTCAAGATTTTGTGGCTTTATTTTTACATAAAAACAAACGCAATTGATGTCAATTACGCTTACTACTGATACTATATTTGTGGGTCGATATCGGTGAATAAAACTCAAAGTTAATTCAGCCTCAGCAGAAAATGGCAAGTAAGTGTTTAATTTTTTTATGACAGCATAATACTGGGCATTGCAATTTTGTCCACAATGAACACAATCACAATTTGAAATTATAAAAAAAACAGTGAATTATCCCGAAACATTGCTCATTATTTGAATTATATTTAACATAATTTGAGTTAGTTTTTCTGGATCGTTTATATAATTCTGATGTACAGAAAATTCCAGACTTGATATATCTGTCGAAAATTCTTATATTTTTATCACCAATATCAAATGATTGAATTGCTTGCACGACATCAGGAGTGACTTGATTCATCACTGCCATAGTTCCTACAACTGAAGAATTTTTTGATATTTTGTGAGATTTATATTTATTCTCTTGGGGGTTTGTAATTGTCTTATAAAATTTAGCACTTGCACTGTTAGGCTCAAGTTTTGATTGAAATTGTGGCATACTCATGAAAATAGATACCCCTTTACATATTTGCAAATCAGCAAATTTGGTTCCAGTCACCAGTGTTTTTAAAACACCATCAGCATTTTCAAAGGGAAAGCAGCTTGTTGTAAATATAGGTCCAAAGTTAAAAACAGTTGATGACAAATGAAGCAGTTGATGTAGATTTGCTGTCATCTATTCATCACCATACATCAAGGCAAATTGCCTTACAAAGTCTTCAATAAGTTCCTTTGATAAATTTAGTGATTCTGTTGAAATACTTGACTGATTTATTATGTATATGCCTTTGACAAGCATCATGTAGTGGTCTAAATAATTACCAGGCATAAATGTTTTTAAGATTGGAACTGAATAGTAAAAAAACCACACTTTCAGCTCACTTGCCTTGAGATACATGAGATTGTCAATAATAGCTCTGGGTAATCTTGGTAAAATCAGGTGGAGTAATTTGACGTATAGCTTCATCAACAGTTGTACAGTATTGTTATTCCATCTTTTGATCAAACAAAATAATCAGCAGTGATCTTACTACACCAAGAAAAACTGCATGCATGGAATCAATTGCTGTTTGACGTAAATAATCATCAGTTATTCGTGATATAATTGGATCCTTGACCCCAAATACAGAATCTTTGATAATAGTAGCCTGTGCAGCATAATACTGTTTGTGTTATATCACGAAGTTCTAGTTGTTCTTGAAATGGGTATACTCTTGCTAAAGAACCAGGCTGTACAGCTACTGATCTAGCTTTGCATGCTTGACAACCATACTCAAATTATATTGCTTCATATTCAAAAATATTCTTTGGCAGGAAGGTCTAAAGTGCCACACAAAACTTTGCCTTGGACAAAAACATCTTTGGTTAGCTGGTAGTTTAAATTCAATGCCTTTTTTAAATCATTTTAATTCATTGCATACTGATTCAAGATATATAACGAGGGTAGTGGCTTTTGAGCCAACCACAAACCAGCAAAGTATCAAATTTTTCTTTACAGTTCTTTTTCTGAAAAATGGTAATTTCATTAAGACTTAAAATAAAAAGGCCATATTTCAATTTTGCTCGATTGAAAAAGTGATACACCATCTGTGTTCCAAAATGAATGTATTTATCGGGGTTGGATAAAATTCACCTTCTTGGCACCACTCTTTGTAAAATGTACCATCATATACGTCTTCATAATTGTTTATATTTTTCTTTACCCTTTGAAAACGCCACTTTAACAATTGAGAAAAACCAGGTCGTTTATACAGAGTTTGCAATTGAGGCAGAATTGGAATTTTTATAAAATATACTGCTTTCTTATCAAAATTTGGATCAACACTGCAAGGCCCACACTTTGAGTTTTTACTGTCAAGTTTTTCATAACATTGTGAGCAGTAAAACTGGCGAGTAAGAGGCGTATGCATTGATGGAAAATATTTTTCAAACAAATATAGGCTTTTCTTGCAACGGTTTTGTTCTGGACAATGTAAAGATATTAACTTTAGAAGATGTGATAAAGCTACACCACTCAGTGAAAATCGCATAACAAACGCAAGAGTACAAATCAAACTTTCACCAACTGTAATAGAAGCTCCATCATATAACAGTGGATTTTCATCTGGATCATCATCATCATCAGTATCATTATTATCATTATCATCCTCATCACCGCCATCATCATCCTCTCCGTCATCATTATTATCATTATTATCGTCACCATCCTCTCCATCATTATTATTATTATCATCATCATTATTATTATTATCATCATCATCGTTATCATTATTATCATCATCATCATCATCACTATTATCATCATCATCATCATCACTATTATTATCGTCATCATCACCATCATCATCAATATGATCACCATCATTATCATTATTATCATCATCATGTGAAGTAGAACCATCACCACGAACTTCATCCTGCTCATTCAAGTCTTCTTCAATAACATCACTGTGTTCGTTTTGTTCTTGTACACCAACGTTTCCATGTTGTTCTTGTTCATAATTACCATTATTTTCAAACCTAACATGACTGTCGAGACATCTTCGTTTTTCTCCCAATGATTCGTCACCTATAGATAAATATTAAAAATTTCATTGGTTATGTGATACAGACGTTAAAAATGTTATTAATTCATCTTCAAAGATACAATAATTATCCTGATGACTGAATCTTTTTTCTAAAATTCTGTTTATCATTTATATAAATGATACTTACACAGGACAGAGGATCTTTGATTATGTATCAGTTCTGGTACTGGTTCTGGTAATGTTGTGAATCACTCAATTTTATTCTTTCGCTACTGTCTGCATGAAAACTTCGTCCAAAGACTTGTTTTTATGGGCTTAAAGTGGCTGGGAATACTTTTCATCTTTGATCACTCATTTTTTAAATAATTATTAATACTGTTAATCTATTTTTATTGAATATAATTTTATAAGAATAACTAAGTTACTCCAATCCTTATATAGACATGTATATGCACATAAACTGTAATTAAATATTTATTCACGATATTATTATTATTATTATTATTATTATTATTATTATTATTATTATTATTATTATTATTATTATTATTATTATTATTATTATTATTATTATTATTATTATTATTATTGTGTATTTATTATTATTATTATTATTATTATTATTATTATTATTGTGTTATTATTATTATTATTATTATTATTATTATTATTATTATTATTATTATTGTGTATTATTATTATTATTATTATTATTATTGTATATTATTATTATTGTGTTATTATTATTATTATTATTGTTATTATTATTATTATTATTATTATTATTATTATTATTATTATTATTATTATTATTATTATTATTATTGTCATTATTATTATTATTATTATTATTATTATTATTATTATTATTATTATTATTATTTATTATTATTATTATTATTATTATTATTATTATTATTATTATTATTATTATTATTATTATTATTATTATTATTATTATTATTATTATTATTATTATTATTATTATTATTATTATTATTATTATTATTATTATTATTATTATTATTGTGTGTTATTATTATTATTATTATTATTGGTGTTGTATTATTCAATTTTCAACTATTTATAATTTATTGATTTCCTTTACTATTAATTTGTTTAATTGTTTCGGGTCATTCTATTTATTTTTATATTGTACCAAGACAGAAAGACTCAACTTATTTTTGTGAAACAGGTACCAAGACAGAAAAGAATAGGAATGTATACACAACACGCATGCCCGTGAAGGTTACCTTTGTGTCCACCAAGCGCTACTAGCAATACTGCGTCTCAACCACCATGTTGTCATCTGCGAAACAGCCATTTTTAATTAAACTCTGTTCCATGTGCACTCTTTTCACGTGTCATTTAATCTATGTAGTTGATTAAAAATGTATTACCTTTTTTGGTTTAGTAAAGATAAAAAACTTATATTGCTAAAGAAGATGAAATTAATTCAACAGATGCAAAAATAATTAATAAAAATTATCAAGTGACATATGGTGGAAGACTATGGGAAGGAAAGCTTTTGTGCAAATCTAGTAAGTAAACTAACCTCACTTTTTTAGAAAGACTAAATATGTCTTTTTCAAGACATTTTCTTTTGAGGATTTGATTATTCGTTTTAAAAATTTAATTTAATTTAATTTTATATATTTTGTGGTTTTTTATTTTCATATTTCAGAGCTTAAAAATGGCCTTTAAAATATGCCAGTTTCGGAAAATGGTGAATTGTTAACTTCTCATCTGAACGTAGTTGATACAAATAAAATAAAAAAATGTACAAGTGAATTGAAAAAAATAAACAAATCGGTGAAGCGAAGACGCATAGAAAATGAACGAAAATACGATGAAAATTCTATGCTTACTGAATATGAGGATGATCAACAACAAAAAAAAATCTAAAATAAAAAGCAAAGAAATTCCATTAAATAATAATTACAACGACGACATTCAACAACAGAATAAATTTAAAATAAACAGTAATGATAATGACAATGAGGATGATGTTCAACAACAAAAAAAATCTAAAATAAAAAGCAAAGAAATTCCATTAATTAATAATTACAACGACGACATTCAACAACAGAATAAATCTAAAATAAACAGTAATGATAATGACAATGAGGATAATGTTCAACAAAAAAAAAGTTTCGGAATAAAAAACAGAGAAATTTCGGCCACAGTTGAAGTAAATATAAATAAACAAACAGCTCATGAAAAATTAGATTTGGATGATGATTATGATCTTGTAGAAAATGATGAACACAACAGCAACTTCGAAAAAGGATCAAACAGTGGAGCCTCACCAACGTTTTCTATCAATGATATTTACAGTTTGTGTTAAAAAATTTTCTTTCTAGATATTTAAATTAAATACATTTCTATGTATTCATAATAATTTTTTTTTTATAGTTACTGATGACATGATCCGAATTCAAGAACAGTATTTGAATTATTTAAAATACAAAAAGTTATGCCAGGATGAAGAATCAATGAATATCAACCACAATGGAATCATGAAAAAATCCATCACCATCCCCAAGTGGAAAAAAGTTGATAGCTCAAAGGTAATAATTAAAATTAGATTATTTTTATTTCTTACATTGAATATAATATTTCAGTTTTAATATTTGACATTTCTCATATATAGAAAGAATTAATATCTGGAAAAGGTGTGTGGATAAGTATTTCTGGGTTAGAAGAGTACGAAGAAGTATCAAAAAATGATCCAGCCAGACTTGTTCGATTAATTTTGAAAGATCTTATTGGAACAAACACATTAAAAAATTTATCAGCTCTTGGTACCCGTAATCGACCTGGAATTGATAATGACGTCCGAGAAACTCTACAAAGTAAGTATATTTAAGGAATAATTTTTTTAAGATATAAAATGAAAATCTAATGAAAAAAATTTTTTTTTTAGAATACATTCAACAAAAGTTTTTCCCAGGAAAAAAACCATGGCCTCAATTTAATGAAACAATAAATCAAATGTGTCAAAATATTAGATCCGATCACAAAAAAACAACTAAAAGACCTAATCAGAACCAGAAAGAATCAACTTCAAGTGAAGTTGAAATTGATAATAAAGAGTCAAATGATAACAAAACAATTAGTTCTCTTAAGAAGGCTTCATCTCATTCAACACCTCTGATCACTTTAGTACGAAGAATATCCAATGGTTACGCTGCCCATCTGCCAACGTTCTCGAGGTCTGGAGGTCAATCGACTACAAAATTCAATCCAAGCAAGAGTGTAAATTCATCAATATCAAATAAACCTGTTGTTATAAATACAAAGCAAAGTACCAATTCTGGACCACTTGAAGTTTCAACATCAGTTATAAGTCCATTTAAGACTCAACCAGTTATAAATTCATCAATATCAAATAAACCTGTTGATATAAATACAAAGCAAAGTACCAATTCTGGACCACTTGAAGTTTCAACATCAGTTATAAGTCCATTTGAGACCGCGGTTTTTTTTTTTCTATCTTCAATATTTTTTGAGGAAAAAATACAATAAACATGAAAATTTTCTTTTGAATAATGTTATTATTAATAAACCGTAAAATTCTCTAAAAAACCATAATTTCATTATATCTGAGGAATTAAGACACCCATGGCCCTAGCCGGAGTATTGAAAATTTTTAATTTTCAACGAGTAACGTGGGCCACACGCTCCAACAAACGTTACCATATTTTTTTGAAGTGAAACTTCTTTACGGAGGGTAGCAAAAAAATTCGAGGCCCTGCTAGCGTTACGCGCTCTAAACATACTCTGGCGTTTACTCTCGCGTTTACTCTCTCGTATACTCTCTTGTAGACGTTCTCTCATTTCTGCTATACTCTGCTATACGCTCGGTCGCAAGCGGATAAAGAGAGGAGAATTACATAGAGAGAAGGGAAGCCGGCAAGCATTATACATGCACTATATATAGCGTATAAACTTGGAGCGTCAGCTGCTATGTGTGTATGCGTGTGCGACTTTTTGTTTGTTTATTTATTTAAATATTATTAAACAGTTCAACTGAGTTTAATACTTAAATAATTGATTTTTAAAAAAAATTCATTTGAACGTATCAAGCAATAGTTATCTCGCGGGTTTAAAGAATCATTATTATAATAACAATAAAATTATTATAAATATATATAAATGATAATTATAACAACAATAATTTTGATAATATTACCAATTATTCACAATAGTATTGATATCAATAATAATATCTATAATAATAATATTTTGAATATCAATACTAATAATTATCAATATTTATATATGAATGTTATTGTCAATATTATTATTCATATAATTAATATCACTGATAGTATCAATTATATCGTCGCATTAAAGAATGAAGGGCGTAAGTGCCAAAAACGTCAATTTTAAAGGAAAAGGAAAAGGGCGTAAGTGCAAATTTATAAATTTTCGGGTTTTTCATCTAATTTTAATACTTAAAAAAGCGAAAATGGGCGTAACAACCTTTGATAAAGGATAAAGCGTATGTCAAGGATTTACGCCTTTCGTTATCAAAATAATTTTGATAAAGATGAAGGGCATACTTTCAATTTTATTTGAAATTCATTTAATGGCAGGATTTTTTAAATTATTGATTGTTTACTGATAATTATACATAATTTATTATCAATAAGAAAAACATAAAAATAATTACAAATCTTCATCTTTTATTAAAAATGATTTTGAGAATGGAAGAAAGGCGTAAGTCCCTGAACATACGCACTTTTTTTTTTCTTTAAGCCTTAAAATTGGATGCAAAGCCCGAAAATTTATAAATTCGCACTCACGCCCTTTTTCTTTTAGAAAAAAAAAAATTCCTAAAAATGGCACTTACGCCCTTTTTCCATTAATGTGACGATATAAATAATAAAGTTTATAATAATAATATTCGAAATATAAATACTAATAATTATTATTAACTAATAATATTTATATTTGAATATTATTGTCAGTATTAATATTATTATTATTATTATTATTATTATTATTAATATTCAGCGTGACATTACTCTGAAAGAAGTTTCACTTCCCCCGCGCGTACTCGCAACACGCTAATTTTTTTTTTTTTTTATTATTTAATGCTACATTATAAAACGTGTTGCTACACGGTGGAAAAAAAACGACAAATATTGTTGAGAAAACAGGACAAAAATTGTCGTGCCGCACAACAAAGTAGAGGCGAAGTTGAAACTCTATAATATTTGTTCTGCCGGTAGTACAGTTTTTGTTCATCTGGCAGAGTAATAATTACAGTGCTGTTTAACAAAATTTGTCATGCTCCAAACAAAAATTAATAGACATACAACAAAATTTGTTATGCTCCAAACAAAAACTGTTGAACATACAACAATTTTTGTATTTAGTTTAATAATTTTTATTATTCCACATAACAAAAATTCTAAAACCATATTAAATTTTTTTTTTTTTCAAAATTACGAAATAAATTTTCATTATGATAATTAAAAAGAAGAAGGAAAACAATTAAGGAACAAATTAATTCAAATTAATGCTTTGATTTATTTTTCATATTCATAATTATTAAAGATTAAAATAAAAAATCTCTGCATTAAAATGACAGATGCAGGTTATGTTTGTCATTTTCATATAATTTCATACTTTATTGTTGATGTGATTTGTTAAATATCAAGTTTGGTTATTTATCTAGTTGTAAAATATTTTAGTTTATAATTCAATGATTAAAATGTTATTAAAACTTGACATCTTGGGATTAATTAATTTATTTTCAAAACGTCAGTCACACCAAAGCTGATCTCAACTTAGACTGACTTAGAAAATTCCACACAATGTCATGTAGATATACTGAGGCACACGAACAAGACCGAGTCTTACCGATAACACCCGAAAATCAAATTGTTGTGCAGCACTGTAATATTTGCCTTGAAATTTTATTGAGCAGCCGAACAAATATTATTAAGCAACACAACAAATATTATTGGATGGTAAAAATTGTTGTGCAGCTAAATAAAATTTGTTCAACGATACAATAAAATTTGTTGTAGCACAATGTTACGTACCAAGTTGAAAAATAAAAATTTAACTATGAAATAACAAGAAAAAGAAAGAATATGTAAAATCAAAATTAAATAACCAAATAATCATAGAATAATTAAAATAAATCAACTTGGTATTTCACGTTAAAATTAAAAATCCTCTTATTTTGTTATTCCTACAGGGTAACTTAGAAATGTGTATGATTGTAGATGTACCTTGATGTAAGAATAATCCAGAAACAATTGTTGAGAGCGTGTCAATCTGATGGTCATACTGTTGATGTTTGTAGTCTCGAATAATCCAAACGGTAAAATAAACTCGAAGCACAGAAAACAACACCCCGGAGAAATGTCACAGTCAATAATTTTTATATAGAATTAGGAAGGTTAAATAACACAGGAAATAATAATTTATCACCAGTTAATTAGTTTAAATTCACTCGAAAAATGTTATTTATTTAAAACGTAAAATTCAATTGATTTTTATTTTATTACATCAAGATGTAATTGATTTAATTTTAATTTTTAATTTTAAATTTTCATTTAGTTTCAATGATTTGAATAGAACGAAAGTTGTCATAAAAGAGTGACGCTCCTTAATATTAAAATAAAATTATTACCATAAAAATTTAATTATTAGGTAGGGATGAAAAGTGGTACCATAGTTGAACCAATCGGATTCAATGGTTCCCATAGTAGTCAGCATATTCAATTTGTTTAAACAATTTAATAAATAATAATCTAGCAACTTCAACGGATGTGGCGTCTCGCGTTGCAGAGGTGACTTTGAAAACTGCTTACCAAAATTTATATAAAAAAAAAGAAAAAAATAATTTGTTTTATAAAAACGCAAAATTTGAATTTAATTCCGTGTGAAAAAAAAAAATAAAAAAAAATAAAAAAAGAAAATTTTTATTGCTTGATCAGCATCCGTTGAATTTAATAAATTATTATTTATTATCGATTATTAATTATTATTTATACCAAGACGTAACAACAACAAATTTTGTTTAACGATAGAACAATTTTTGTTGCAGCACAACAAAAAGCGACAGGATAGGATTTCGCCTCTAGTTTGTTGTGCTCTCACAACAATTTTTGTGGTTTTTTTTTCTCAGTGTACAAGAGTGCGTTACTATTATTTTCTCCAGAAAATTTTAGGATATATCCTGGACATATCTTGGATATATACTGAATACGCCATTTGGATATATCCAGGATATATATTTTTTCGTGGGGGTAAATTTGTTCAACAAATATATACGCATACAAATATATTTTGTATGAACGTTATGTTTAAAAATAAAAAAAAGAATAAGTAACTTGACGGTATTAAATGAAAATGTACTACATATTTGTTTAATTGCAATAATAAATAAAAACACTGGTCTTGTGTATTATCTGTATTATCATGTTTAATTTTGTTAAGTTGAAATTTAAGGAAAAAATAGACGCCGAAAACAAATCTGTTTATGAAATTAAAAATTAAGTGGAGGTACTTTTTCTAAAAGTACGTTCCTCCCACTCCATGAGGTACTTTTCTAAAGTCTCTTGTGGTAATCTGAAGCCAACTTTTATATTTTTAGTATTGAAATAATGCGGGAATCATTCATTATATATATATCAATGTATCGCCGAATATCGCACATTCCATTTTTTCAATAATTATATATAAATAGATATCAAAGAGCTTTCAAAAATTGCACAGACTGAGAACACATCAGAGATCTAAGAGATTAATTGAAAGATCAAACGAGGCCGCCGAAGGCGGCCGAAGTTCGATCGTAATTATACGAGTGCCTCGTTCGAGATGATTACAGTGTAATTGCCTACTGACCGCTAGAGTCCGCCACTTTTTAGATACCAAAAGCAAAATCTATATATCGATATATCGACCTATATGTCTACATTACTCCCTGACTTCATTTAGTTAAGAGCCCAAGTATCAAAACAGATGATTACTGGGTAGGGAAAAATTTTAATAATTTATAATTAATTAATAATTAATTATGGGAGGGCTGTAATCATCTCGAACGAGGCACTCGTATAATTACGATCGAACTTCGGCCGCCTTCGGCGGCCTCGTTTGATCTTTCAATTATACTTCATGCCTCGTTCTCGAGATTACAATGTAGATCTTTAGAGTTACTTTTGATACTTTTTTATCAAATAATTTATTTATATTTGATCTAAAATTACAGTTTTTGCAAAGTTATTATTATTTACAGTAATCGGTCGGTTATAAAATCTTGCAAATACACTTGAGTCTTTTGACCAACCTGCTGAATTTCTAATAGTGTCATAATCTAGTCCTTTTTTAAATGCAAATGATGTTGATGCATGTCTTGTACTGTGGGCAGTATACTTGTCATCAATGCCACATTCGACTAATATTTCTTTTATCCATCTGCTGAGTGTTTGTGATGAAGCTTCACCATGTGGTTTGACATATGATAAAAATAATTGCCCTGATTTATTTTTTCTTATTGTTTCTGTTACATTAATATACTCTTGCAGTGTTAGTGCAACACATAAACCTGGTTTTTCCTTGAACCAAGGAAACTCCAGGAATGGATTAAATGTACCAGGTCTTGATGTCTTAGTGATGTCTTCTATTTTTATTTCTACTGTAGATGATTTGAACTTGATGCAACTCAATTTAATTAGTGCTAAAGATTGAACTCTAAAACCTGAACCTAATGCTAACAACATTTTTTGTTAATTCTTTCAAGCTTAGTTTTCCTAAAGGCATCCACTTATCTATCACATCTAAAACCTGTTGTACGTTCCATGTACTGTTGTACTTTGGTCTTATTGGTTTTATACGAAAAACCCTCTTAAAAAATCTATTTAACATAGCACATTCTGATAGACTTTCCTTGCTAATTAATGATATTGCAGCTCTTAAAGTGTTCAAGGTACCATAAGAAGCTCCTGCTTTTAGTCTGTCTGCTAAAAATTCAAGTACCACCCTGGCCTCAGCTTGATAAGGATTGTACCTTCCTAATAATTATAACAACAAGTTTTAATTAATTTCTGTATTTATTTTAATAATTAAACATATAGTTATTTATTATAAATGATACATTTACTTTCTTGACAATATGACCACCATACTTTAAGTGCTGACTGATATTGTTTAATTGTTGAATCAGCCAATGAAGCCAATAAGACTTTGGCTACTTCGTCTGATGATCCTTTTAATTTAAAGGACCTGGTGATAATATCCCTGCAATCAGTGAAAGGCTCGAGGCCATTGGATGTTGTATTTTCCTGCAAGGAGATAAAAGAAGGTCATTAGCTGGGTTGAATATGATTGGTTTTCCTTTTAACATTTGTTTAAATACTGGAAACCACGGTTGAGTGGTCCAATATGGTACCACAATAACACCACTGGATCCCTCTTCCCTGATCTTTTTCATGATTCTTGGGATGAGTGCAAATGGTGGAAAAGCATACCAGAAATATTTTTCCCAGTTCATGGTAAATGCATTAATAACTAATGCCTCTGGGTCTCTTTGCCAGGAACAAAATTTATTGCACTTTTTGTTACATCTGGTGGCAAATAAATCTATTTCTGGTTTACCAAATTTATCAACAATTGTTTTATAATTTTTATCATTTAACTCCCACTCAGTGTCAAGATTTGTTATTCTTGATTCGGTATCTGCTTCTGTATTTTCTTTTGAAGGAATATACTCAGCAAATACCCATATTTTTCTTGATTCACACCAGTCCCAAAGCTCTTTGGTGATTTTATTTAAATGTGGAAAACGAATTCCACCCATTTTGTTGACATAAGCTATGCAGTGGTATTGTCAATACGTAACAATATCTGACAAGACCTTTCATCAGATGCAAAGCATTTAAGAGCCAAGAAAGCTGCCAAAATCTCTAAATGATTTATGTGGAGCTTGCTTTCTTCTGGGCCCCAAAAACCATGTGCTCTCTCGTCTTGACAGAAAGCACCCCAACCTGTTAATGATCCATCTGAGAAGATCTCTTTTTTATATTGATAAGAGCGAATTGGGCTGTTATATCTTATAATACGTTCTTCCCACCAACTCAAGTCCTCTTGGACATTATATGGTAATTTTATTGTTTTTTCATAATTACCAAAATTATTTTCCAGAGCTGAATATTTAAGTCTCTCTAGAAGTTTATAATTCATCCAACCATATTCGACAGCTGGGCAAGCTGCTACCAGTGTTCCTACCAGTTGAGCCAGCTCTCTGATTTTACATTTATCTTTTCTTTTAAAATCTTTAATTAATTTTCGTAATTTAATTCTTTTTTCTTCTGGTAATTCAACTTGCCAAGCTCTCGAATTTATGATGAAACCTAGAAATTTACAACTTGTGCTGGGTATATAATTACTTTTCTTTTCATTTATAATAAACCCAAGTAATGTTAACAATTCTATTGTTTTGTTCAGGTTATGTTGACACTGATCTGGGGATTCTCCCGGTAATAGAATGTCATCCAGGTATGCTACTGATTTGAGGCCTCTATTCCTTAAATAAGCCATAACTGGTCTTAGCACTTTTGTAAATACCAAAGGGCTGGCATTCATGCCAAATGGTAGTGCTGTAAACTGATACAATTGGTTATTAAAACAAAAACGTAAATATTTTTTATCTTTCTTATTTATTGGTATTAATAAGTATGCATCCTTAAGATCCAGGTTACACATGTACTCATGTGGTCTCAAGATGTTTATAACTGTTCTTACATCCTCCAGCTTAAAATGCTCAGTGGCAATAAATTTATTTAGCTTTTTGAGATTGAGAATGAACCTGTATGTTCCATCAGATTTCTGTACCAAGAAATAAGAAGATAAAAATTGTCCATCAGTTATTTTACATTTTTCAATTGCTCCAATATCTTCCAGTCTATTAATAGCATTATGTAATTCAGTTGTTTCGCTATTTATAAAATTTGTGACGTCTGGTGTACTTTGCTGTATCACCTCAGTAAAAAAAGGGATTTTAAACCCACCAACTGCACTTAAAACATATTCATCCGTGGTGATTTCTCGCCACCTGTTGATAAATTGTTTTAATCTGCCACCAATTTTTACTTTTAATTCCGACGGTGATGTTGACTGCGAGACTTGAATCTTGTTGACTGTGTTGATGACTTCTGTGCTGGTTGGCTCTTTGATTTTGTTGAGACGAATGCTCGTGAATTTTGTTTCTTGTAGTTCGACTGGTTCGTCTCTTTCTTGCCTGTCGAACTTCTCGAGTTTAAAGAACCAGACCTGACCTGATTTTTCTTCTCTTCATCTTGAGGTTTTAGCTCGAGTGCAACACTTTCTACAGCTTTAAGGTCCTTGACTCTCTCACCTAATTTGTCTCCAAAAAGCCATTCACCTGTCACAGATTCATTAAGCAAATTCTGTGTCTTTTTCTCATAACCAGGCGTAATAAAAGCTTTACGTGCTGTACTAGTTGCATGAAATAACTCTGCCAATATCTGGGTTGCACCCACCATGTTAACTCTGATATCTAGTGAATCTTTTTCTCCATTAAGTAACAGAGTCAAAGCTGATGCTGTTGCTCCCAAGGCAGAACCGATTAATTGCTGCATGTCTCTAAAATGGTTGTCTCTTTTTCTTGGAGTTTTACAGCAATTTCTTGATTCAGTTTAGGTGCTGTTAGTGAGAGGTCACCCTCTTTTGGAAATTTGGCCAAGAAATTTTCCTTGAACTTTTCACCAATTCCATTTTTAATCCAGCTAGGAACACGTGACACCAGATCAGCATGTACCTTGAGTGTATTAACATCTTTGGGTACTGGATCATCACCTAATAACTGCTGTGTCTCTTCATCAATTTCAACAGACACCTTCTGCTGCTCATCAGTTCCATCATCAGGTTGATGAACCTGAGCAGTAGTTTTGATGTTGTCTACTGGCCCGTCATCATCGCTAGACGAGGAATCGTCAGCCGATAATGCAGATCTCTCACTTTGCTCATCTGAAAAAACAGATGTAAAAGATAACGTTTGTTTTGACTACGTGACCGTAATATGAAACCGTTGCACACAACAACGTTTACATTGACAACTTAACCTCTTGTGAAAAGCTTTGTCTGAGATCAGATTATGTTTCATCTAAAAATGAACTCTTCTGTCTATTTGAATTAACACTTGTCTCACCTTATAATGAGCTCGGTTATTCAATGGTACTTAAAAATACCTGTCTCATCTGATAATGAGATTTATTTTCTAATAAAAAATTTTCTTACCTTCGTTGTTTAATGGATCTCTTTCATCGATCTCCTTAACTTTATCCTCTAATTTTTGTAATTTATTTAGGATTAAATCTAAAGCCGAGTCTATCCTTTCTTCTCGCTTGCGCTTCTCTGCTTTCCTATCCAACTTCTCTGCCATTTTTCTTCTTGATAATTATTAATTAATAATTATTAATTACACTATTTTTTACTTTTTTGCAAAAACACTTTGTGACTTGTCTAACGCCAAAAGCGTAATGAAGTCAGGGAGTAATGTAGACATATAGGTCGATATATCGATATATAGATTTTGCTTTTGGTATCTAAAAAGTGGCGGACTCTAGCGGTCAGTAGGCGGTACTACATTGTAATCTCGAGAACGAGGCATGAAGTATAATGAGGTATAACGTATAAGCTGCGCGAGCGCTTCTATCCGGCAGCCGAACAGCAACACACTATTCTTTACAGTAACAGATAGAGTTGACTATCTTCGTTTTCTAGTGTTCTCGGTAGTATCAGAAATAAATCGCCAGCGGCATGGAGAATGGAGAATGGAAATGCAATGAGGTACATATAAAACTCTGTGGTCAACAGCTAAAAATGAGAAAATGTTTTTGTTAAAACTGTTATTTTCCTTATATTCATTCTATATTTATTAACTATCTTGTGAAAAGAATTGGAAGTCGTTCCCTAATGGAAACGACGTTAACTTAGATACTTGTCGGTTTTTTTTATGATGTTATATGAAGAAGTTTATATGGGCCCATATATCATTAATGCTTTTTTTTATTCTCGTATCTTAAAATTTTTTGTCGCGTCACTGATGAAAAAATTAAGTTCTTTAGTAGTATGTGTGTGCACGGATATATACTAACAAGCGAAATTTACATCGACACTAAAACGATGCTTGTAGTAGTTAACTCAGTTCCCCGACACTCTCAAACTTTTTATATTTAAAAGTTATTTATTTATAAAAAGCATAAGAATATGAACAAAATATAAAAATATTGTCTTGTCCAGGCCCATAATCTTATATAGTAAACGTAAACTTTTGAATAAAACAATAAAAAAATATTCAATGACTGTGCAATGACTGTAAATACAGGCTTGATACGAGCTTGGAATTTTTAACTTTGTGTAAGGCTTGGAATTAACGATTGTCACAGGCTTGGTACAAGCCTGGAATAACAAGTCTTGGAAATACAGACTGAGCTTGGAATTTTTAACCTTGTGTGAGGCTTGGAAATAACAATCGACACAGGCTTGGTACAAGCCTAGATTAACAAGTCTTGTGCAATGACTGCAAAAATTCTCTGTGCCAAGCTAGGCACATTCTAGTCCACCAAGGCTAGGAAACACAAGCTTGTAACAAGCCTGGCACGGCCGTTCACCCTTGTGGGATCCTACCCGAGTAGAAATGTCCCGAGTAGAAATGTGTTCAGGATAGCCTGAACCCTGATCCGGATCGGATCAGGAAATCGTAAGGTTATCCTTGTTCAGGTATCCTTACCACATCCTGATCCAATATGGATCAGGATATGATAAGGCTTTCCCTATTCAGGTATCTCCATCACAAACTGATCCATTCTAGATCAGGATAACCTTAACTTATCCTTATTAAGGATATCTTGATCCAATCTGGATCCAGACTTGATCAAGTAAAAATTATCTGATAATTTATTTTTCTAAAAACAATTTGTCTGATCCGGATAGCATCAGGATAACCTTAACTTATCCTTAACAGGGATATCTTGATCCAATCTGGATCCAGACTTGATCAAGTAAAAATTAATAAATAAATTATTTTTTAAATACCAATTATCTGATCAAGATAACATCAGGATATCCTTAACTTATCCTCAACAGGGATATCTTGATCCAATCTGGATCCAGATTTGATCAAGTAAAAATTAAAACATAATTCATTTTTTAAAGTACAATTTGCCTGATCCGGATAGCATCAGGATAACCTTACCTTATCCTTAATAAGGATATCTTGATCCAATCTGGATCCAGTCTTGATCAGGTAAAAGTTATCACGTAACTTATATCTTTCAATACCATTTGCTTGATTCATTCTAGATCAGGATAACCTTAACTTATCCTTACTAAGGATATATTGATCCAATCTTGATCCAGACTTGCTGAAGTAAAAATATTGAAAGAATAAGTTAATTTTTCACCATGTTCTTGTTAAAGATAGTATCAGGATAACTTATTACACCCTCAACATATACGTTTATTATACATAAACATAACGTTTTATTTATGTATATATATGTAATTATGTATTTAAAAATTGGCTGAATTTCGTATTTTTATTGTAACTATGTCTTGATCTTGAACTGATAGAGTAATTTATATATTTCGGACTGAACACGTACAAAAAAAATAATTATTTTATGTTTTGATTTTTTCTTTATATTTTTAATAGTTAATTATTATTTATTTATGTTTTTTGTTTATTTATCTACTAACTCATTTATTTATTATTTATTAATTCATAAGAATGAAAAAATCTTCCCGAGTATCGTTTGTCAAAATGGCTCAGTGGGTAGAGCGTCACCCGCATATTTTCAATTCCGCGTTCGAGGGTTCGAGACCCGGTCACTGTAAATTAATTTGGGTCAAGTTTAAGAGCAGAATATTCAGCTTTAGGTTTAGGTTAAGTTCCATAATGTAACGTTCATACATCCGTCATATATTAACCACTATATGTTATAAGAAAAGATATGAAAAAAAAATATTTTTTTTTTTTCGAAAATGCAAATGTTCCCTGGTCCATTCCGGATCATGTATCCTGATCAGGATTGGATCCAGATCCCGGATCCGTTTTGGATCATGTATCCGTACGTTATCCTGAAGACGACATCAGGTATACCTGCTCCAATCCGGATCCGAACCTTACCAAAAAACATTACCATCCCGATCCATTTCGGATCCAGAATCTGGATCCAGTCTTGATAATCTATCGTGATCCAATTCGGATCATGTATCCTGACCAGAATTCGATCCAGATTCTGGATCTATTTTGGATCATGTAACTTTACGTTATCCTGAAGACGACATCAGGTATACCTGATCCAATCCGGATCCGAACCTTACCAAAAAACATTACCATCCTGATCCATTTCGGATCCAGAATGTGGATCCGGAATGGATTTGAAATGAGAATATCCTGATCAGGTCCTGATTAGGACCTGACTTAAATTTCTACTCGGGTACCTGGGACTCAACGTCAAATAGATATAGAGACTTCGTATTAGGCTCATATTATGCGCCTTGAAAAACTCTATCGCCTGCATTGAGGTTTTTTCTTCTATCTCTAATAGTTTTTGAGAAAATGAAAAAAAACTTCAAAATTAAACAAAAAATTCGGATATTTAATTTTTTTTCTCGAAAACCGTTATTGATAGAAAAAAAATCCTGACTGATGTCACTAGATTTTTTTGAGACGCATAATTTGAGCCTAATACGAACGCTCTATCTTGATTATAACAAAAGTTATGCCGAAAAAACAATCAAAAAAACAGTCCGAAGAATGTCATCATAGAGTTGAAATAAAATGTTTATAAGGCTTCAAAAAAGCCTTAAACTGAATTATATTATTGTTAATGAACCATTAAATTATATTTGAGCAATAATTTAAAATAACCATGGCCCTAGCCGGAGTATTAAAAATTTTTAATTTTCAACGGGTAACGCGGGCCACACGCCCCAACGAACGTTACCATGTCTTTTTTTCAATTATTTTTTTTAACAATCATTATTAACAACATTTCTATCTCATAAAATTCAACCTAAACTAAACTAGAATTCCGGAACCTTCGGGGATCGATCTCGAAGCTTGTCCGTTCGAAGTCAGCGACACTGTCCTATCGACCACAGCGGCGTACATGAAATCGTTGAAATCAAAAGTCATTTACAAGCGTAGAAAGTTATTTAAAAATTACAATAAAAAAACTTGATATGATTAATAATATAAATAGGCAACGATGTATTTAATATTATCAAAAAATAAAATGACATTGTGAAGTTAATTTTTATTTTTTTTTCCAAATACTTCTAAGTTAGATCCATTTTAAATCAGGCCATTTTTAAGAAGCCAAAAAAAAGTCAGGGCTTTTTTTAAAGGCCATTTTTCCGATGTACGAGGTTCAGATCGTCTTTTTTTCTAACTATATTTCACCATCTTGCATACTATTTTCGGCGATCTGAAATAACAGACGAACTTCCCGAACCTGATTATTTATAATACATACATCATTTGCATTTTCAATGAAAACTCATTATTACCCACAGAAATTGTGAGTCAGGTGATTGGACAGTATTTTGAGAAAAATCCCGATTGGAAATTGAAATCAAGTTTTGATTAAAACTTGATCAGGCAACATTGATTTCGAATCCATTCTTGATCAAGATGCTTGATCCAAACTTGATCAAGAACGTAACGCCAAACGAGACAGAAGATCGAGAATTATAGAGACGGAATTTTTTTTTTTTTTTTTTTTTTTTATTAAGCGCACATACCGGGATTCGAACCGACGAAGCTTAGATTGTAATAAGAGGAACGCGTTAGTTTTTTATCAGTGTGAAAATGATATAGTTGTAACAATGAATGGAATAAATGATTAAAAAAAATACAAGTACCTCAATGTATAATAATTGATCAAGTTTGGATCAAGCCGGCCTTATTGAGAATAAGTTAAGGTTTCCTTGATCCAATCTTGATCATGATCTCGAAAAAAATCCAACTACCGAAATATATAGTAACTGATGAATTCTTGATCAAGTTTGGATCAGGATGGCATTATTAAGGATAAGTTAAGGTTTTCTTGATCCAATTTAATCAAGATGATCTTGAAAAAAATACAAGGGACGAAATATATGTTAATTGATCAATTCTTGATCAAGTTCGGATCAAGCCGGCCTCATTAAGGATAAGTTAAGGTTTCTTTGATCCAATCTTGATCAAGTTATCCTTTATCAAGCATATTGATCAAATTTTGATCAGGCTTCCCGTGTTAAGGCAACATTGATCAAGTCTTGATCAAGACTTGAAGACAAATCAGGCTAGCCTGATCAGATTTCCACTCGGGAAGATTCAATTTTTAAAACGTATCCAGAAAAACTTGAAATAACAAATAGAAAAAGTTAACGTCTTCCATTCAAAAATATATCATCATCATCTGCACTAATTAAAACAGTACGGCTTAATTTGACTGCTGATGTTGAATTGCATATTGAACTTTAATTAAAGTATTATGTTCTAAATAAGATAAAATAACCCAGGTAAGAGTTCTCGGGCTTGAACAACTGTGCCAGGCTTGTGCGAGGGTCGTGTATCAAGCCTTGGAAGCACAAGCTTGACACAAGCTTGTGCACAGTAAAAAAAAAAATGTAAAATTTAACATTTTTTGGATGTCAAAATCGGTCTACACTTTTTTAAATGTTAAATTCAACATTTTTTTAAATGTTAAATTTTAACACTTAATAAATGTTAAAAAATTAACATTTAAAAAAGTGTTAAAAATTAACATTCGAAAAAATGTTAAAATTTAACATTTAAAAAAGTGTAGACCGATTTTGACATCCAAAAAAATGTTAAAAATTTTACATTCAAAAAAATGTAAATTGTCTTGAAGAAAAAAAGCATATGAATATGATTATGTTTCAAATTATTTATTTCAATCTTTTCTTAATTATAAAATTACAAACAATCACACAATAGTATATTTCGTTAAAATATATGTTCTCAATTACAATTATCAATTTACAATTCACATTAATTTTCTATTTATAATAATAATATCAAACATATCACAAATTCAAAATTAATAATAATATTTATATTCACAAAATAAATTTATTTGTAGTAAAATGGATATATAATATAAAAAAAAAATTGACACAAACGAGCAAAATCATAGGTTAGGTATGACACATTGGTAATAAAAAGTAAATAATTATTTATTTCGAATGGATATGATCTCGATAAAACAAAAAAAAGATGAACTGAAGAATAACTTATGTTTTGTAACTTCTTTAATTATATTATTTATTTTTATAATATGTATTAAACTTATTTCTGTAACACTAAGTTTTCTTTGACGTCGTTCACTGGTAGAAGCGAGGGAAAATAATTAACGCAACTCGCAAGACATAGCGGTCATCTCTCAACTAATTTTTAACATTCGAAAAATGTCAAATCCAAAATTTAACATTTTTTCAAGTGTTAATTGTATGTGTAAAATAAATTGACATTTTTTTAGATGTTAAAGATGAAAAAATGTTAAACTTTCATTTAACACTTGAAAAAATGTTAAAAATTTGACATTTTTATTTTAACATTTACGTTTTTTTTACATTTTACATTTTTTTTTTTACTGTGTGCCCATTGTTTTCCCCGGCCTCACACGAGCCTTGTTAACAGAGGCTTGACACAAGACTGTCTTCGTTGTTTTCAACCGGCCTTACACAGGCCTCAATAGTCTAAGCTGGTGTCAAGCCTATTTTTTTTGTTTTCCCCAGCCCCGCACAAGCCTGACACAGGACTTGACTTGTGCATATATTCAATTAAAAAAAAAACTATATTAATTAGATCTATAAATTGTAAATAAAAATTTTAAATAACAATTATTAGGTTTTGACTATCGTGCCAGGCTTTTACAAGGACTGTGTATTGACTCTCGAATAAATTTATTCATATAAAAAATTTTGACTGACTCTTTCATGGATACCCCAGTGGTTGACTTGATAGAGCATAGAAGTTTCACGTGAAAGACCTAGGATCGATCCCCCGTTGCGCCGTTTATATTTTCGTTTATATATTTATCGTTAATTCGAATTGTATTGCATAAAAAATGATAAGATCAACTTAATAAATTAATAATAATTGTTTATTGATCTTTTTTTATAATTTTTTTTGCAAGACTGTGTCAAGCGTGAAACACAAGCCTGTGTCAAGCCGATACACTAGTCCGACACCAGCAAATACATCGTGAGACTTGACACAGGCCCGAGAGCCGGGTAATCAGGCTTGTCCTAGGCTTGTGCCCGTCGTCACTTCCTACCTGGGTAAAACAATAAATAAGTTAAAAAAAAAAAAAAAGCCGGAAAATAAATATTCATTTGCTTCGTTTAAATTAAAAAAAATAAATTGTTTTTTAATTTGATATACAATTTATCAACAATAATATACGCTTGGCTTGACAAGAATATTTGTTTATCGCATCACACTGTTGGTGATATAACAAAAAAAAAAAAAAATTGGCTGAAATAATTGTGTCGTATCTAAAATTTTATACGATTAATATAAATAAGATAAATAAAAAGCCGGCAAATAAATATTCGTTTGCTTTGTTTGAATTACATATCTAAAGAGAAAAAAAATTTTTTTTGGGTAAATATAATTATTAAACAAAATTGTATCGTCACTGAAGTCAGTCTGATCTCGCATGGATCATCTTTACTTGAAATCTGTAATAGTATCCATTGAATAATATTAATATTGTGGGTATATTATTAATATTATATAAATCATTTGTTTATTCAAAAACAACATATTGCTACCCAAGTGTTCCGGGGTCTGACAGAAATTGTGAGTCAGGTGATTGGACAGTATTTCAAGAAAAAGATTCAATTATTAATACATATTCAAATAAACTTGTTATAACGAATAAAAAAGTTAACATTTTTCAATATAATGCATTCGAAAATATATCATCATCATCTGCAACAATTGAAACTTTACAACTTAATTTGGCTGCTGATGTTGAATTGCATATTGAACCACTTGTTTTTTCAAGTTTTGAAAAATTGGAAAATTTGGAAATTCATTCAGCCTCAGTTTTACTACACCCAGATAGTTTTTATGGTGTAGATAATTTGAAATATTTAAAAATACATATGGCCAATAAAACAAAACAACATTTCAATGATATTTTGAATAAACATTTGAATTTACGTAAGCTGGAATTTTTAAATCGTAAAGATATTGATATTTGCAATTTAATAAAACAAAATAATTCTTTAAACATAATACAAATTCAATATACTGGTTCTCATATAACAACATTAACTCGACAATCATTTATATGTTTAAAAAATCTTCAACATTTAACAATCGCTGAGAGTAATTTAACTTTTATTATGCCTGGAGCGTTTAATGGTTTAACAAAATTAAAAACAGTGTCATTGATATCAAATATTAGACTGACTCATATACCTTCAAATGTATTTAATATTAAAAGTTTGGATATTATTGATTTGAGTAATAATTCAATAAATAAAATTGATAATGGAGCATTGACAATTGACAATAAAAAATTATCATTACTCAACTTGAGTTACAATTCATTGGAAATCATCGGAGAAAGTATTTTAAAAAATATTGAATGTAGTATTGTTGATCTTACACATAGTGGTATTTTAGTTGTCTTCGATAAGGCATTTAGTACATCCCAGATTGATACAATTTATTTTTACGACAATCAATTTTTCGATATAAATATATTAAAATGGGGTATTGACTATAATACTACTATGATATATTTTGATTATCAGGCTTTTGATGTAGCGATAGGTCCTATTAAAAATAATAACAAAAATCATTATCTAATGAGTAAAAAGAAATTTACAGACACTTGTTACTTGAGTAAATATAGTTATTTTCAAATTTGTAGAACATCTCTTTTGGAATCATTGGCATCAGTCAGATCACTTGTTGTTGATTGGTGGCAACCTAAGACGCTCCATATCAACGACAATGAATTAACGGCAATCGATAATAATGCATTTAATAATTTAAAAATAACGACTTTGATAATTACATCTACAAAAGAAAAATTTATTATCAATAAAGATTCGTTTGCAGGAATATTAAACCTTAAAGTTTTAAAATTTAAAACTAAACCAATTTTATTTGAAACATCATTTTTTTATCATCTAAAATCTTTAATATCACTTGAAATTTCAACAACTGATCCTTGGGCATCGTACAACATGCGATCATGTGAATTATTATCTAATATTACGAGTTTACAAAGTTTTTCAATTGTTTATCATGACACAATTGATATTTGTCATGAAACATGTGAGTATAAGAAATGTAGTATTGTACATCTTCGCTACGTAAGTGGCACATTTAAAAATTTACAACCATCGATTTTTTCTTGTTTAAATAAACTTGAAAATCTTGATATAAGTAAAAGTAGTCTTGAAACAATTGAAACTGGAGCATTTAATGGACTTGAAAACCTCATTGAATTAAGACTGACATCTAATCGAATAAAACATATTCGTCAGCATATATTTTTAGCATTAAAAAATTTGAATATACTTGTGCTGAGAAACAATACGATTGAACTTATTGATGACAAATCATTTGCTAATAAAAAATTATTACTACTTGATTTAAGCTATAATTCATTAAGTTATATTAGAGAGCATACATTTTTTGCTGCTACATGTTCTGTATTGGATTTATCAAACAACAATATCATTTCAATTGAAAATAATGCATTCAAAAATTTGAATCTTGATAATTTATATGTTTATAATAATGATAAACTAGTGAAAAATCTACGTCTATGGGCTGTAAGTAATTCGAAAATTGAAACAACATGTGACAATAATGAATGGATGATTAAAATATGTAAAAGTCACAATTCTATTTCATCTGTTAAATCAAGTACAGATGTTACCGAATATATTTTCGACATTCTTCCATGGGCTGTGATTGATAAAGTTGAAATAAATGACAATAACATTCAGTCAATTGATAGATATGCATTTAAAAATTCAAGCATCGGAATGCAATTAAAAACATTGATAATCAATAATAATAATGACTTGTATGGATTTTATATTTATCCTGAATCATTTGAAGGTTTGACAGAATTGGAGAATTTAGAAATAAATACTGGACCAGTATTACTCGAAGCTAATTTATTTGGTTTTATACCATCACTTAAATATCTTAAAATTCAAGTAGATGAAACTTTTCTTTTTTTCAGTCAAACATTAAAGAATCTAAAAAATATAAAAACCCTGGAAATTGTTGGCAATAAAACTATTGGTATTTGTCAAAATTTATATTCAAAAAAAATACCAAATTCAATAATTGACATTCGTTATGTAAATGGTAAAATAGATAAATTCCACGAAGATTCATTTATTTGCATGCCTCAAATTGAAATATTAACAATAACCAAAACAAATCTGATGACAATTCAAGCAGGTGTATTGAATTTACTTGTTAATCTCAAATATATAGACTTGTCATGCAACAAATTAACTACTATTCCAATGAATTTGTTTAATAATCTCAAAAATCTCGCTGTAATTTTATTAAATAGCAATAAAATTAAAAACATTCAAGATAAAACGTTTATGTTACCTGGTATCGAAAATATAAAGCTATTAAATTTAAGTCACAATGAAATGAGTATTAAAACTGATACTTTTGATGGTGTTAAATGTGATCAATTAGATTTATCATACAATAAAATAAGCCACATTGAAAATAGCGCATTCAAAGACACCAACATAAAACAACTATATTTGCATAATAATCTTAATCTTATTGTGGTTAATCCAGCTTGGGGAATTCCACAATTTACTGCTGCTTACATGAACGAAAAATATAATATTGAAAGATATTTCCTAGCACCACATGGATAAATCAAATGACAATCATCATCTCACTATAATTAAAAAATGTGTTTGTTTTTTTTTCTTTTAATTTTATCATTTGTTTTAAAAAAATATATGTGTAAAATTAGAAATTATTTGATAGTAAACTGTACAAGAAAAAAAAATTACAATTAAATTTATCTCACAACAAAATTAGCCTTCTCAAAAATATTATCAATGAAATAAAATTAAAATAACATTAAAACATGTACATAACTGTTATTCATTTAATTTTCATCATTTTCAACTCTATTATTTTTTAAGTTTATGTTTGCGTTTCCTATTTCAAAACAAATTTGATTAATGAACACACTAATCAGTTATTTATTTCATATAAATTTTTAAATGCTTCAATATTTTCTCAGTATTTTCTTGTGTTTAAAATAAAAAATAAAAATATGAACAACACTAAAGTATTGTGGATTTTAATCAAATTACTAAGGATATATTACGTAGGCGAAGCCTATAGTATTGAATTCATACACGTTTTTTTTAAAATGATCATATCTTGTAAAGTAATAAAGTTAGAAGGATCGTATTAGGATCAAATTATTCGTCTATGAAAATACTAAAACTGGGAACTTACTAAAAGTAATTTCAATTGTTAGTTAATTTATGAATAACAAATAACGATCACCGTATAATTTTCAAAGTCAAATAATAAGAAAACTAGGAACAAATCATGGATGCGATTTTTTGCCAGGATATTAGGAATGACTGAATTTATAATAATCGAGTTAAAAATTGTTTTTAATGTCGTTAGAAGATTGTTAATAAACAAAAAAACAAAATTGCTGTTTTTTTATATTTTGCATAACTCTTTGAAATTTCAACTTACAAGCTTTGTTTATGGCTCAAAATAATTGTCTTTTTGATACCGAGAGCCACCCTCTGATATAAAATTTGCTCTGATCATTTGTTAATTAGATATCAGCAATTGTTTATAACAATCACTATCATCCTTTATGTTACAGTTGAAAATAGTAACGAAGGAGTGATTTTAGCGATTTTATCAAGATAGGTGGCTCTCAGAATTTAATATCAAATTTTTGAGCTCAATAAAACTTTTTATGTTAATTTGTTCAAAAGTTATCCAAAATATAAAAACAATTACCGATTTTATTTTAAACATTTTTCTTCAAAAAGAGTTTAAAGCGCATGCGTAAAACTTTCTCTGCTGTGGTTATAATTTGCTTGATCGATAAAATAGTTATTTAAATTGTCATGTTATTGAAAATAAAAAAAAACTACCATGGACAAATTTTTATAAATAAAAGTAATAAACAAAATGGTTCTAAAAAAGATTTGTTTAGTTAAAAAAAAAGTAAATTGAACGATTTATTTTTTTTATATTTGTATTGATTTTTTTTTTGAACGAATCTAATAAAATCATTAATACAAGTGGTATAACCTCAAATTTTTTCATCTGTATTTTGATTTATGTACATAATTTGACAGGTGAAAAACAGCGCGAAAAAAACAAAAAAATATTTAATCATATAATTTAAAATTATTCATAAAAAAAAAACTAAAATGAATTTGGAATAATCAAGAGGAACCACACGGGCTTTCGCCGGAGTTTTGAAAATTTTCAATTTTCAATAGAACGAGTCCGTTACTAAAAATTTTTCTTATTATTATTTATTCCCATCAAGGCCATTGATGAGGTTTTGATTATGTGCAAAAAAGAAAATACACAAGGCTATGATACTTGTTACACAGAACGATGGATATTTTATCAACCAAAAAATATATATACAACTTAAGAGAGTTCGAACAACACTCGTTTATCTTTAACTTTTTTTTTAATTTTCAGAGTAGGTTTATGAAATAGTTATCTATATCTTATGCCAAAATTTCAGAAGACTATCCCTGCTAGTAAAATAGTTATTAATATTTAAAGTCAACAACTTTTAGCGTGTACGTTTACGGGAAAGTCGAAAAATGTTAGAAAAAAAAACAACATACCGTGGTGGCACCAGTACTCGGACGGTAGAGGCGTAATTTAAACTATTTAAACTATAAAAAATATCATGAGACCCGGTAGGGTCTCTCGTTAAAGTTGTTCGGAAACGAGAGACTGCCGGGGATATATGTCTTTTAAGTTCGTGTGTGTGACGTCATTGATTTATAGTCAAGTCCATATCTTTTGATTGAGCAATCGAAAAAAAAAAATAACAACAGTTTGACTATATAAATCGAGGTTCCTCTTTCAAATGAGCCTATTATCGGATTTTTCGGTGCATTATTTAAAAAGATATAAATATATGATAAACCGGCCCCCCGTTTTTTTGTAAAAAATAAATTTCTGTCGATTTTGTCGATATTTGAAGTTTTTACCAAGTTGGCGTCCTGTATCTGATAAATTCGCCCGAGAATATCGGTTGGTCATCCTGCTCTATCTGATTAGCAGTATGTCATATGGCAGCGAAAGTTTAAAAATGGCGTAGCGATGCTGCGCGCACCATACCTTGTTTTTTATCATTTCCTGTGATTTCTAGGGCCTCTCATTATTTTTACTAATCAAAATAATAGTTGTATGAAACGACTCATGTTAAAGATTGTAAGTACATTAGTTAACAAATTAACATTGGCAAGCACAACTGTAGTTGCGTACGCTGGTTATTGCGCAGGATTGTTTTGCCAATATTTTTGGATCTTTATTGTGATCTGCGATACTGCAAGGCAGTATTAAACGTATGACATTATCAGACATTATCGTCAAACTATTCAACGCTGAACACTGCCTCAAAATATTGCGGGAAAACGTTTGGATATTGCTTTATATTTTATTGTTGTGTGTGTGCTACTACGAAGTTGCCATATTTTATTAAAGAAAAAAACCAATCAACGAATTTTGAACTCTTCAATTGTCAGTATTTGTAATCATTGTTGAAATAATACATATACAATAATAATACATAATACATAAATAACAGTATTTTATAAGAATAACCTGCGTGCGCCGTTTGTTGATAAATTTTTAAAAAGATGCCTTCGTAATGGTAAATTAACGGCCTTGCCACTAAAATCGGTATCAGTCTGAACTATATAAATTTCTATAGTACTGTATGAAGTGCATAAAATAGGACTTAGTCCTATTTTGCACAGTATCACATATTATTCATCACCTAGGCATAATTTAATTACCGCGTAATTGTGTTGGGCCGTAATGCGGGTCCAGGGCAGTGAAACCCCCCCAGAATAAAAAAACAAAAAGTTAAAATGATAAATTAAAAATGATGATTGCATTCATAAAAACGACTTTACAAAAAATAAACATGATCAATAAAAATTAAAATAAAAAAATAATAAAAACTCAACTGGTAAATGATAAACGTCAATTGAAATGATAAAAAAAAAAATTTATAATATATAATAAAGTAAAAATTTTTAAAAAGAACAAAAGACAAAAACAAACTTCGTTTCTTGAATTAAAATTCAAATTCATATCTGATAATCTATTATTAATTTTTAAATTCATTTGATAGTCATCACAAACATCAAACAAATTAAATTGAAAGTACTATCTATTACAAACCAGTTTTTTTCTTTCAAAATAGTTTTATTTTAAAGAACACAATTATTTTTCATTACAACTATCAATTTTTGTTTTATTAACACCAATATCAACAAGTTGCAACATGACAGGTCCGAGTATGTCAAATCTTACGTCAAATGATACACACACACTAACACACACTCAAAATGCAGTCAGATCGCATAGAATAGCTAAAGTTGTATCACACCAGACAGCGCTACATCATAATTCTAATTATTTGACAAAAATTTCTAAGTCTAGTTGTAAAGAATTACTAGGAAAGCAACTTAGTAGCCTAAATGAAACAACTTAGCAGCCTAAATAAAGCAACTTAGTAGCCTGGGGACTTTATGAGTGCGTGTTAGCCGAAAGATGGGGTAAAGTATCACTTTGTGAACGCAAACGCGTGGAATAAAGTAGGGTAAAATATGCCTCAGTGAAGAAAATGGATTTCTTATTTTTTTATTTCACTTATATTTTTAAAATTATTTTTTTATTTTTTTGTAATACAATCATTCATGAATTGATTGATTATTTTTACTTTTAAGCTGAATGTTTAAACAAAAGAAGTTAAATAATATACAAAATCAAAAATATAATTTTTGTAAAAAACAAACTCGTTAAAGTTGTTCTTTACGTTAGCTTAGTACTACTGTATATACTAAATTTCTATTCAATTTAACAAAAAAAAATAAAAAATTTAAACAAACGATGATAAATAATTTAGGAGAATTAAAGCTGCCTGTGTTTGAAAAATAAAATTGAAATAAAAAAATATCACGTTTTATCCTTATTACACAAACAAACTTTAACGCCGCGGTTTTCTTCACAATTCCAAGATTAGGTTTTTCAGACGAAAACTTTCCAGCAAAGATGCAATTTGATGATCAACAATCTCACTATTTTGCATATATCTTGTTATTGGATTAACTTTTCAGCTTGTCTTTAGATGAGCTTGATATTAGATTTTTTGGTATTTGCAGGGTATTTCATATAAATTTTTTTGGAAACGTGAATTATATTTCTGTTTTTCTGTATTTTTTTGATAACTCTACCTTCCTTTACAGTTATCACAACACTAGTACAGCTGTAATTGAGTTGCTGATGAATAACGATCAATAAATCAATCAATGCAAACGACAACTATTCTTGTTTACCTGGGATAGGCATAAAGAAAAGATTTTTTAATTTCTTCATTTTCAATTTAAAATAGGCTATTTTGGAGTTACACTACATATTTGAGTCCTCTTAAAGAAAAAATTTGTCAGCTGTACCTGATTGATAATCAAAAAAAATTTTTGTCAAATACGCCCTGGTAGAAATATCTCTCCGACTTTTCTCCAACTTTTCTCCGCCATTTCTCCACCTCTTTACGAAAATGACCCATAGTTGGAGAAATGGCGGACAAATTTCTCCAACCTTTTTCCAGCCAAAAATTTACTCCATTTTGTTCCAACTTTTCTCCAACTTTTTTCCGCCATTTCTTCAACCTGAAATTTATTCCAACTTTTTTCCAACTTTTTTCCAACCTACTTCAACCAAAAATTTACTCCAACTTTTTTTCAACTTCTTTCCAACTTTTCTCCAACGATGGGTCATTTTCGTAAAAAGGTGGAGAAAGTTGAAAAAAAAGCGGACAAAGTTGGAAAAAGTTGGAGAAATATTTCTTCCAGGGCGTGCATACGAAATCTGTTTCCTAATAGTTTGACGTTTCTATTAAAAAATTATTTATTTGCTTGTGATACAATATCGAGTCTTAGATGAAAGTATTGTCGATTATTTCGAATGGACATATCATGAAATTATATTAAGTCTTAGCTGTCTGTCAACCTGATCTTGGAATTGTGAAGAAAACCGCGGCGTTAAAGTTTGTTTGTGTAATAAGGATAAAACGTGATATTTTTTTATTTCGATTTTATTTTTCAAACACAGGCAGCTTTAATTCTCCTAAATTATTTATCATCGTTTGTTTGAATTTTTTATTTTTTTTTGTTAAATTGAATAGAAATTTAGTATATACAGTAGTACTAAGCTAACGTAAAGAACAACTTTAACGAGTTTGTTTTTTACAAAAATTATATTTTTGATTTTGTATATTATATATATATATATATTTAAAAAAAAAAAAAAATCATTATTATTTTTAAATTCTTCATAGTAATACCTTTTATTAAAAAAAAAAAAAAAACTCGTATCAATTATAAATTCAGTGAAAATTCAATTAATTAAAAAATTTTTCAATTTCCCCAGTATCCGGACATCTAAAATATATGAGAACCAGTTTTTGGACACGTTAGCCATGTTAGGGTACCAGTTTCTAGACAGGCAAAAAAATATCAAAGTCAAACAAATTTAGGTTATGTTTGATAATGCTGTCAGTTTTACTAGTTGTTATTAGTGTCCGGATACAGGTCCCAGATAAAATTTGATGAAATAAAAGGACCCCAGTAGTCGGACTTTATTATTTATATTTATAAAATTTTTATCAAAAATTTTTTTTTATCTAATCGGAAAATTCAAACATTTTTACGGAAATTGGTATGAAACACAAAAATTAATTATATTTGATAGACGCATAAATTGATGGTTTAATTAGTAGCAATCACTCGACGACGACTACTCACAGTGCCCTCTGAAGCGTTTGAGTGTCACATAATTTTATTCTACTTTCAATATTTATTTAAAAATATTTCTATTATTTATAAAAAAAAAACCGTCTGTTTAAATTGAAGAATATGAGACGTAGAAATATTTTAAGAAATTATTTGAATTTTAAAATAAAAACTAGGGTGTGTCCGATTACTGGTGCCACCACAGTATATTAAATTTTTACCGTGTTCTTGTCTTCACACCTAAATAAAAAACTATCTGTATGGAACTTCAAAATCTCAGAATAATTACAGAAAAAAAAAAAATTCAAGTTCCCAGCTAGAAAGTTGAACAATCATTGTTTAAAAAAAAAAAAAAAGTCCAAGAGTAAAGGAGTGGAGGTAACAAAATACGTTTGTGTGCATATAGATACACACAACCGTACATGTATTGGTAGAAAACAGGACCGTCTACGCAGAAAAAAGTGAAGGTTGCCACATAAAACTTTATAAGTTTTTACTATAGCATTGAGGGGCCCACTAGGTCACATTTCTTGTTTGTACTTTTTTCGTTCGAACTCCCTTAAGTACCCGAGTGGAAAAATTTTCAGGATGCCCTATTTGACCTGAGAACCTGATAAGAAACGGATCAGGATTTCTTATTCAGGAAAACTGACTCATTTCCGGCTCGAATCTGGTCAGGATACCTGAAGATTTCCTTAAGTCAGGTGACCTTATTCAATTCTGTTCAGAAAAGGAACAGGAAACCTTTACGTATTTTGAATAAGGTTCCCTGATCAGATTCTGACGAGAATACTATCCGGCTGAATGAATAAAAAAAAATCTGATTTGTTCCATTCAGTTTTCCTGTTCAGAAAAGGAACAGGAAACCTGAGCATATCCTGAATAAGACTTCCTGATCAGGTTCTGATCAGAATACTGTCGGGATAAATATATCAAATAAATTGACTTTTTTTACTCAATTTTTCTGTTCAGAAAAAGAACAGGAAACCTTAACGTATTCTGAATAAAGAATCCTGATAAGATTCTGATCGAAATACTATCAGGATAAATATATTAAATAAATTGACTTTTTTTACTCAATTTTCCTGTTCAGAAAAAGATCAGGAAACCTTAGCATATCCTGAAAAAGGAATCCTGACGAGATTCTGACAAGAATACTATCAGGATAAATATTTTTTGGAAAATATTTATATTTTAATTTACTTTTGAAACAAAATGACAACGGACAATTTAACAAATTTTTATATTTTACGGAGGCTAGGAGCCATAGGCTCAGCCGCAGTATTGGATTTATCAACGAAAAAAAAAAAAAGTCTATAACTTTTGAACCACTGAACTCAGAAAGTTCGTTCGTAGCTCAAAAAAAGCGCCTCGAAAAACTCTTCAAAAACCATCATAAACTTTTTTCCTGTGATTAATATTTTTTGAAAAAAAAAATATCGATTTTTGGAAAATGTTCGTTTTTTTCGGTATTTAGTACCATCTGAACTATGAATCTGAGAGTATAAGTTACGAGATTTGATATAACATTCAGAAATTTCTCTATCATATTCTATTTCTTTAAAGTGGATTAGCAACCAAATGAGAAAAAGACAGACGTTTATACAAAAATTTTTAATTGTTGCGAAAAACGGCGCCAGCAATAACTCGTAAAAAAAATCAAGGTAGAGACTTCGTTTTAGGCTCAAAAAATGCGTCTTCAAAAACTCTAGAGCCCGCATTATGGACTTTTTCCGCCATAAGCAATAGTTTTCGCACCAAAAAAAAAAAACCTTGAAATTAAAATAAAAAAAAAAAAGACATTTTTTTTTTTTTCTCGAAGAGTATGCATCATAGAGCAAAAATTTTTTGAATAGCACTAGATCTTTTGGAGAGGGGCTACTTTTGAGCCTAATACAAAGTCTCTATGATGATAATAACTCCAAATATGGTAGTCCGAAAAAAAATGAAAAATGGTGCCAACAATAACTCGTTAAAAAATCAAAATAACGACTTCCTGTTAGGCTTAAAAAATGCGTATTTAAAAACTCTATCACCCGCATCATGGACTTTTTCTGCTCCGAACAATAGTTTTTGAACCAAAAAAAAAAAACCTTGAAATTTAAAAAAAAAAAAACGACATTTTTTTTTTTTTCTTAAAAAGTATGCATCATAGAACAAAAATTTTCTAGAAAGCACTAGATCTCTTGAAGACGCTTTTTCTAAGCCTAATACGAAGTCTCCATGTTCAAGATAACGCCAAATATGGTGGTCCGAAAAAAAACGACAAAATAGCGCTAACAATAACTCCTAAAAAAATCAAGCTAGAGACATCGTGTTAGGCTTAAAAAATGCGTTTTTGAAAACTCTATCGCCCGCATTTTTTTGGACTTTTTCCGCTATGAGCAATAGTTTTTGAAACAGAAAAAAAAGGCATTTTTGTCTCGAAAAGTATGCATCATAAAGCAAAAATTTTTTAAAAAGCACTAGATCTTTTGAAGACGCTTCTTTTAAGCCTAATACACGGAGAAAAATTTACATTTTTTTTTAATATAATACCATAGCAATTTTTGCGTTGTGTTACAGTAAGCTGGAACCATAAGAGCATCATATTAAATTTTGAGACAGACCATAGCAATTTTCATTGAAAAACGCCATTTACTGGCCGTGCGACCTTCCGCGGTGTACCATAGTAATTCTTGCGATGGGCAAACGCAAAATTTATTTTGTTTATAATCGCACGTAAAAAAATATTGTAAAAAAAGATTTCAAGCCCAGGATTTGAACCCCATATTATTGGGATACCAATCCCACGAGTTATCCGCTGTGCCACAACAACGTATGCGTAATTGAAATATTATTTGTTTTACATTAACAATTTGAAAATAAGCAAAGTCACGTCTGCGCAGTTGACTGAAAAGTGGGGGCAGTTGACATTTCTGAGTCCTTCATCAATTTTGCTATGGCCCATTGTAATTTTAAATATGTTGCTTTGTATTTGTTAGTGACACCTACAGGAAATCCAAAAAAGTTATTAAAATTACTATGGTACATTGTAAGTTTTCAGAGGATCATTTTAATTTTGTCCATAACAACAAAGTAAAATTTTAGAAATAAACAAAGCAAAAAAAAAAAAGTAGTGTACCTACCAGAGTTCTATGACAGAGGGAGGTCGAAAAAAGGTAGATCGGTGAAGGGACAGGGGACTGCAACTCGGTCGGTAAAACAGAGATGGTAAAAAAATTTTATGTGTCACTTTAATGTGAGATTTCCCAGTTGTTGATAATGCAGAGATGGTAAAGAAATTTATCATTCTCAATGACCCTGGGTCGGTAATACAGATTTGACCGGGAAAATTATATTTTGTCATTTTAAAGTGCAATTTCTCATGTCCCATATCGTATGTCTTAGATCTTATGTCCCATATATCATTGATGGTGTAAATACCCAATTGTCATGCGTCGGTAATACAGACTTGACCGGAAAAATTAAATTTTGTTATTTTAACATGCGTTTTATCGTGTCCCATGTCCTGGGGCATAGCTCAAGTCTCAAGTCTCATGTCCTGTCTCATTAAATAACAAAAAAATATTCCTTCGAGCCGGGTTCGAACCAACGTTCAATGGATAACTTTTTAAATTGTTTATAACAATATACAATTACAGTCCAGTGCTCTACCAACTGAGCTATCGAAGGTTATTTGTAGGACTTCTCACGTTTCATGTCCCATACATAAATATTTTTAAAATACAATTTTGCAAAAAAATTAGCTGACTCTTGATACGTGGAATTTTCAAATATAAACTAATAAAATGCTGTCGTAGTATTTAATTGTTTATGATAAAAAATAAATATTAATTGCAAAAAATTAATATGCACGTGAGAATTTGCTGACTCTAAATACGTGTCATTTGAATAGGTACTCCTTCTACTATTCTATTGTATTTATCCCTATATAAACGAGAAGTTTTTCTGAAATTTCATCATTCGAATATCAAGACTGTAAGGAAAGGTAAGAAAGCAATTTAATAAAATACATATATACTTTGATAATTAGTATTATATTTTATACATATTTATTTGCTTGAAATTAAAATGTTTGTAGAAAATCAGCATTAAATAAAAATGGAACAACAATTGAATAATGTTGCTAATATGGAGAGCAAATTGGATGTCAAAAAAATGTCTGAGTTGGAGGTTAATAGAGAGTACAAAGTAACAGCTCTTCAGAAGATTCATAATGAATACAATGGAGTTATGGCTACATTAAATGATGAATTTAATGTCTTTCTACCCAGCAGAATCGCCAAGTTTATGAAAAATAATGATTATTTTACGAAAATCGAGAAAGCAGCGATCGATGCTTGGATCTTCTTTTTTTGGAAGGAAAATACAACAAATGGGAGTTCATTTTCTCATAAAACGAAAAAAATTAGAAAAAGTTTGTGAGCTCTTCTTCAAATGTAATTATTATTATCTAGACAAAAAAAATGATTATAATATAAAACTGATAAACACCAAGACTAAGCGACTTTCGAAAAATTGTAAATTATTGAAAGATTTGACAAAAGATGTTTACTATGCTGTGACAAAAATTCAAAGTTACTGTGGAAAAAAGTCTGGTGCAAGACTATCAGTCGAAATAAATAATAAATATACTGTTTTCTTACCGAAAAATAATGCTGAATATTATTTTTATAATAAAAAAAAGTTCCTTGAATTAGAGGATGGTATTAAAAGAAGAGTTTTAACATTACAATGTATTGGAGAAAATAATCAAGTTGTATTATTAGAAAGTTGGCCTAAGCCGATACACACAATATTCAATAAATAAATTACATTTGAAAAAATTTATTTTGTTATAATTTTTTATTAAAAAATTCTTATACCTATATACATTGTAAATATAATTATTCATAATTCTGATTCATTTTCCCATGTATCATGTTCAGAATTGAAACCTAACCATCTTACAAGTACTTTATTTTTACGTTTTTTTAAAATTTTTTCAACAAGATATATATCTGGATAGCGTACTGGACTCAGTTCTTCTTGATAAAAACATCCTTCAACATTGTTATTTTGATAGTCAGCAAGCTTGTAAGTTATCGGTATTGTATTCAATACTTTTGTGATTGTAAAAACTTCAGTTGTCCAATTGGGAGTGTAGCCTTTTTCGAAAATTTTTTTATATTTACTTATTCGCACTTTATCACCAATTTTAAATTTTCTTTTCAACTTTGATGTGACACAAAACATTGGATTTTGATTATGATATATTCCTCTCAATATATCTTTTTAATTGTTTTTAGTTACATTTTTTGGTTTCATTTTTATAGTTCTGTGCTTTGTATTATTATAATTTCTAATCAATTCAGGAAGTATAGTCAACCATTTATAACTGCCTTGGAATGTAAATCTTTCCCACATTTGATTTTTCAGGGTTCTATTAAACCTTTCGACTATACTTGCTTTTAAAGTACTATATGTTGAGTACATATTTATACTATATTTTTTCATGAGATTCTTAAATTCACTGTTGTAAAATTCTTTGCCTTGATCGACATGTAAATGTTTTTTTGGATATCGACCTTTTAGGAAAACAGATTTCATCGCTGCAGTAACATCTTTTGCACTTTTTGTTTTGAGTGGTACAGCAAATGCATATTTAGAAAAATTATCAATTATTGTAAGTATAAACTTGTAATTTTCATTTACGGAAGCATATGCACTCATGTCGACAAGATCACATTGCCATGTTTCATCAAGAGCTCTAATGTCAACATGTCTACGTTGATAATATCTGCGAGCAGGCTTGTGTAGCTCATGTGCCACAACGCTTCTCAAATAGTTATTGTCTTCTTTTTTATTATTATTTTCTGTTGTTTTATTCATTTTTATTTTTGATTTTCTAAACGTACTCCCAAATTTTCTGTCAAATAGTGAGATATAATTGCAACTTCTGTACTCAGCTCATCTAATGTATGACGTGATTTTTCAACACTTTTTTGCAATGTGTCCACTTTGATTGTCAGTTTACTAATGACTTCAGTTTTATATTTTTGAATATCTTCTTGCATTATTATAAGAAGATCATTAGTTTCATTTTTAATCAGAATCAGTGCTACTTTTTTTGAGACAGCATCATTCATGTCTTAAGCATCGGCAATGTGACATAATTTTTTTTCTGCAATGTCATAATGTCCGTCTTCTGTAAATTTAAAACCTTCTCCAGGTGGTCCTCTTATTGTATCGCCATCACTTTTTCCTCCGATAGAATATTTTCGTTTATTTGATAATTGACGTCCGAATATATCAACACTAGACATTATTCCACTCCAATGTCCTTTTAATGACTGTATATTGAAGACTGAATGAACATATATATTAACAAATAATACTAGCTTCTCTTAATTCTTCAATAATTGAAAGAATTTCATTAGCGTGACTATTATTGCCAGCTTTTTCTGAAGCTACAAGTAATTGAAGACGATTGACAAGCTCATTGGGATCATCCCAATATATATAATTTGTATTATTTATTTTCTTATTTTTTTGTAGTGTTTTGTATTTTGGTAATACAAGTGCTGAACCTTTTTTGCTCTCTACTTTTTGTTTTCTCAAAGACTTGACAAACAGTGATACATAATTTTTATATTTTTGTGTCCTGTTTGTCAGAAATGCACCATCAGGTTTGAAATTTTTACGATGTGCATTTGTTAATTTTATAATTTCAATAAAAATTTCTCGATCAACTTTCCGAATCATAGATGCATTAGGTGATTGTTGAAATAATAACTCCAAGAGTAGCCGGATAAATTTTATCTTTCACATAAATATGATGATTTTTTATTTCAATCATTGAATTACCAAACAATAATTTATTGTTTTTTAATTTTTGAATGGTGTACATTGTATTTCGAGCCTTGTCATGAGAATTTATTGATTTTTGCCTTCCAAGGTGCTTCTTCATCATCCAAATTTTTTTTTTTTCTCTGTTATATCTTCGTCTGTGTCATCATCATCAGCATCACTTATATTATTCTTTTGAAAAGCTAACGGATCAATATCAATTTTTTCATCATTATTTGTCAGTATTGATTTTTCTTCTTCTCCTTTCGTCTCGTATTCTTCTTCTGTCGTGTATTCTTCATCTTTTCTTTGAGCATTATTTTTTTTTATTGCTTGATTTCCACTGGAACTTGGTGCTGGTTTTTGGAATTTTTTATTTTGGAATTTTTACTATAGTCATTGGGCACAAGGGTCTCGAGTTGAGTAAACACTCAACTTGTGTCGAGAACGTACTAAATTGTTCATACGTGAGCTTGTGATCACCAATGACTCTCTTAATGTGATGTTTAGCTGACTTAACAACTGATTCCCATTTACCACCAAAATGTGGTGACCCAGGAGGTATAAAGCTCCAATCTGTACCATCTTTTGCTAAAAGAGTGGCAAGATTTTTAGCTTCCTTTGATGCTGACTTAAAAAGACGTTTTAGTTCAGCATCTGCACCTACGAAATTTGTACCACAATCACTAAATAATTTATCACATCGTCCACGACGACTTACAAATCTCTTAAATGCTGCTAGGAATCCTTCAGTTGTGTAGTCAGTAGCTAAATCAAGATGAACTGCCGATGATGCCATGCAGACAAATACTACTAAATAGCTTTTGTAAGACCTATTACATTTGCCTGACCATGTCTTCAGTTTAAATGGACCAGCATAGCCAACTCCTGTATGGAGAAATGGCTTGCATTTTAAGACTCTAGATGCTGGTAGTTGACCCATTAACTGTTGTGCAGCTTCAGCTCGATGTCTTACACAAACAACACATTTATTTATAAAAATCCTGTCTGGTACTCAACCACCAACAATCCAGTATTGTTGTCTCAATGTGGCCAACATCAATTGTGCACCACCATGTAATGTATTTACATGGCACTCGTTGAGTATCAGTTCAGTTAGTTTTGACTCTCTCGGTAATATCAACGGATTTTTATGATCACTTGTCATGAGGGATCTACTCAGTCTTCCACCAACTCTCAATGCACCATCCTTGTAAAGGAATGGTGTTAATTTTATCAAAGGACTTGACCTTGAAAGTGCTTCACCCTTTGATAATTGCTTAATCACTTCATGAAAGTATAATCGTTGATCATTAATTACCAAACCCAGCAATGTAATTTTACGTTTTTCAGACGTAATCCAGCTTGACCTATCCACAAAATATCTTGCTGAAAAACTCTGGCAAAATCTTCTCAACCATGCTGCCGCAGTTACAGCTTTTCTCAGTGACGAGAAATTATCTAAATAACTCTCACTTATGGTTGACATTACATTGCAAACCAAAGGTTTCTCTTCAACTTGAGTCATGTCAATCTCTTGAATGTTTAACACAGGATACTTATTTTGATTTTTAATAATCCAAGCTGGACCCTGCCACCACAAAAGATCTGTATATAATTGTGATGACGATGTACCACGTGATACTACATCAGCTGGATTATCTTCACCTGGTACGTGATGCCAGGTTGCCTGTGTCAATGTATTTTGTATAAATACCACTCTATTATGGACAAATGTTTTCCAACGATTAACGTCACCAGTTATCCAATAATATGTAATGGATGAGTCAGTCCACAAGTGTATGTTTGCTGACTGACAATCCAAACTCTGTTGAATATCTCTCACTAATTTAACCAACAGTACTGCTGCTGACAACTCCAATCTTGGTGTTGAAACTTTACATTTCTTCTTATTGGAGCTGTTGGAGTCTGATTTGATAGGTGCAAGTTTCGATTTGGATGCTATTATAGTACTCTTAGCAACACCAAGAGAATCAATAGTCACCAAGTAAACCACAGCACCAATTGATGCATCGCCAAATCCATGAATCTCCATTGAAGTGACTGTTGGTGTGATATTCAACCACCGCGGTATTTTTATCTCTGACAAATGACTCAGTTGTGAGATAAAATCTCTCCATGGACCCAATAAATTCTCAGGAATTTGCTCATCCCAATCAAGTTTGATTTTCCACAATGACTGCATGTATAATTTACCCTTTACAACTACTGGGGAAATCCAGCCAAGTGGGTCAAAAATTTGAGCCACTTGAGCTAACACGACTCTTCTGGTAACTGTCTTAGGCTCCTTGAATGTTATAGGAATGTAACTGAAACAGTCAGACGTCGTATCCCAGTTAAGCCCAAGTGTCCTGAAAATCTCATGATCTTCACTCAAATGGTTGGTTGATTTCTCGTGGAAATTCTTTGGGATATTACATAGTAACTCCTTTGAATTGCTTATCCATTTTCGCAATTTAAAACCATCAGAGTGAAGCATCTTTTGAATTTGTACAGCCTTGTCAATTCCTTGTTGTAAATTGTCAGCACCAACATATATATCATCCATATATGATCCTTGTGATATTGCTGACTTTACAAGTGGAAATTTATCTCCCTTTTCCAGTTCAAGTTGTCTCAGTGTAGCCAACGCCAGGAATGGGGCTGGTTTGGTACCATAGGTTACCGTGGTAAGCTCATACTCTTGAACTGGTGAGTCGAGTGTATCTCTCCAAAGTATTCTCTGATATTTTCGATCCTCAGGATGTATTGAGATCTGCCTGAACATTTGCCTGATATCACAAAGAAAGACAAAACTTTCTCCACTGTGTCAGGACTGATACCAGAGAGTTTATTAACTTTGGATCCTCGTATAAGTTGTCATTCAATGATTCCCCTGTATTTGTTTTTTGTGAACCATTGAATACAACTCTCAATTTTGTTGATGTACTCGACTCTTTTATGACACTGTGATGTGGTAAATAATAACACTTAGAATGGTCTTCAACAGGTGATGCTTTTACCATGTGACCCTGTGATTCATACTCAGTCATGAATTCACAATATGCCTGTTGAAGAGTTGGATTTTTGACCATTCTCTTCTCTTGGTTATGAAGCATTCTCAATGCCAACTCAAACGAGTTACCAAAAGTGTCTACAGGTTTTTTAAATTGATACCTTACCACAAAACGACCATGAGTATCTCTCTCGTAATTTGATATGAAATAACTCATACAGATGTCATCAGAAAATCCTGATGACTCTGTAGTGTCAAACTGCTCTTCTTGCAGCCAAAATCTTTTGACAAGGTTGTACAACTCTTCCTCTCTCTGACAGGAAACTCCTTGATGATAATTTTTTGATGCTGTACAGAGAGAGGTATTATTTCCCAAATTCAGGGTATTACCAGATAAAACCCAACCGAGCTCTGTACTCTGAGCGGTTGGTTGACCCTCTGGTCCTTTTTTGACACCATCTTTTAGTACTGTGCTGTACACATCAGCACCAAAGATAGCATCAATTGGAGCTGGTACATAAAACTCAGGATCAGCAAGCTGAAGATGTTTTATGTGGGCCCAGCTGTCTCGCAATTGCTTGGGAATCGCAACTGATGGTAATAACCCTATTAGTTTTGGCATTACCAATGCCTTCACTAGACCTTTATATGGTGACACTCTCGATATCACCTTAATGTCAATCGCACCTGTAGCGTGTATAAATATATATATGTATAGGATGTATGTATGAGTGTCCGTGACACTAGACGAAGAGAGTTTAGGTGTAAAAATGTTTGTATGCGTGTCTCGATAGGGAGAGAAAAATAAAACGACACTTCCAGTCCGGCCACCATCGAGTGCGTCCGCAAAATAAAAATTATAAATATTTTTTGGTGACGTGGCTTTACCACATCACCCATACATTAAAGCATATTGTACCAGTATATCATATAAATTGCATATTAAAATACAGAGTTAAAATAATATTAAATTAAAAAATTGTGTTTGATTTTATTTAAATATTTAACTAAAATCTTGTAATATTAAATTAAAGTAATTTGTGGTAAAATTTGGATATAAAATAAAAATCCAAATAGCAATAAAACCGCAACTCACAAATGGCTCCCAACTAGTGGCACAAACCACGCGGTGAAAAAAAAAAAAAAAAAAAAAGAGTAATAATTTATATAAATCAATAATTATAAATTGTAGTTGTGACCAAAATTCACAATTGGCTTCCAATTAGCAGCTCAAACCAAGAGGTGAAAAAAAAAAATATATATATATATAAATATTTGAAAAAAAAAAAAAAAATCAATGAAATTGTGAAAATTCAGTCGTGAGTACATATAATTGTCTCAAAATTATAATCTCAATCACGAGAGTGAGAAGAGTAATATTGTATATAAAATTGATAAATGTATAAAATATATCATTAAATTAAAATATAAAAAATTGTTGAGAAAGAATTTTCGCATATAAATTAAACGAAAATCAACAAATTTTGTGAGCAAAATAACAATAATAATAATTTGTATACACGTGGCAACGAAGTGTTGAACACGCCATATTTGTGAAAAGTCCATCAGAAAAATTAAATAATAATAATAATAATAAAATCTGATTACTCGTGGCAACTAATGTTGGACACGCTTGATGTGTAAAATTTTGTCAAGAAAATTAAAAATAATAAAAATAAAATTACACGTGGCAACTAGAAGTTGGACACGTCATAGTATTGAATAATTCATCATAAAAATAAAATAAAAATAATAAAATATATATATAATAATAATAATAATATTTTCAATGAAATCAATTGTATGAAAAGAATACGTGAAAATTAAACACAACATTTTCATTAAAAACATACTCAATATAAAATAAGTGATAATAGAATATTTAAAATAATAATTGCTGGTATTAAAATAATGATAAAATGGAGAAATTAAATGATATATTGAATGTAAAATGTCCAGAATTGATAGTTAAAATTGGAAAAAATGAATACAGAGCATTGATAAGGACAGGTAGTGCACATAATGTAATGTCGTACAATGTTTTTAAATTACACTCAGATCAAGATGTTCAAGAAATAGAAGATGATCAAAATCCAGCCAATAAAACCGTTTATTTTACATATATAATAAACGAGGTCAAATTTTATGATAAAGCAGTTGTGGAGTATGATCTTGGTTATGATATGGTACTGGGATACCAATGGATAATTAAAAATGGAGTGTCAATAAATTATGGTGATGAATCTATCAGCAGAAACAAATATAATATTGTTCAGTATCTTGGTGATATGAAATCACAACATAAAAATGAAAAATTAAATATTAAAGAAAACATGAAAATATTGAGTGAGCAACAGGGGGGTAACACCTCAGGAGATTGCCATAAAGGCAAAAATAAAAATAAAATAAATACAACAAGTGTTCATAAATGTAAAAATAATAAAAATAATAATAACATATTGTTGTGCAAGATGGCAGCCAAAGAGGCAGAAATATTAAAACTAAAATTTGAGATAGAGGAAGCAAGAAAGGCACAAACAATAGCCGAGCAAGCGTGTGCACAAGCAGATAAAGCCCGAGCACAGCTTGAAGAAAAATTTAAACATATTGAAAATATAAATAAACATCAACAAAATAAATTAAATGTTGATGATAATGTGTTTAAAAATGAAAATAAAATAAATGATCAGCAGGGGGGTGATATCTTAAAAGATGCTAATCACAGTGATAAAACAATGTGTGATCAACACAATCAAACAATAGTTGTTGATAATCAAAATAAAAATAAATTTAATATTGTGATGAATAATCGCAACAATCAAAATGATAAAATAAATTGTAATCAGCAAAATAAATTAAATTTTGTTGAAAATATCTGTGAAAATAAAAGTGTATCTAATGTTGTGGATAAAATTCATAATCAATACATTAATGCAACAAATGGTTGTCATGAAAATGAATTAAATTTTGTCCATAATAATCACCAGAATCATGTTGAGAAAATAAATAATTATCACCAAATAATTTGTGATAATAATATATGTAAAAATAATGCTAATAATAACAATTTGAGTGTTGCTGAAAAGAAAATGAAAGTCAATGTGTTCAATAATAAATATGACAATAATATTGGAAAAGTAAATACTGGGCAACGATACAAACTGGTCAATAGTGTCAATAATAAAATTAAAAATAAAATTAAATGCAAGATAAAATACAAACATTTAATTAATAACAATAATATGACTGGCAGAAAGTGCAAATTTGATGGCAAATTTGGATGTAAAAGATATTTGGGTCATTTGGAGATGTTTGCTGACTTTAACTTGACCAGTCAATTGAGAAGGGTGAATGCGGAATTACTTTGGTTAATGTCATTTGCCTCATGCCAAGGACCAGGTGGCATATTGTTGATGATCCTAATTCAAATAACTTCAATGTTATATATCGTATATAATATTCTAGAAGTTAAATTCAATAACTCAATGATGGATGCTACGATTACAATATGCTGGGAATATGTAAGATGTGGCAGAAATTCATCTGAATTTTATTAATCAATGTAAATGTATATTATATCCTTTTTTAAAAAATAATGTAAAGTTTTAATATTTGATAATTATAATTTTTGTATTTTAAATTTCAAGGTCAAAGATTAATTTGATTTTAAAAAAGAAATATTTGTGGTTGTAAATAGGATTATTATAAAATTTTATTTGGGTACAGTTAAAATTAATTTTAAATGTAAAATAATAGTAATTTTAAAGTCTATGATGATTAAGAATTTTAAATTGTTTATTATAAATATTTTGTATACTACTTGTATGTAAACGCTACTATAATTTTCATTAATATGATAAATCATGTATAATGAAAAAGGGGGGTAGTTGTAGCGTGTATAAATATATATATGTATAAGATGTATGTATGAGTGTCCGTGACACTAGACGAAGAGAGTTTAGGTGTGAAAATGTTTGTATGTGTGTCTCGATAGGGAGAGAAAAATAAAACGACACTTCCAGTCCGGCCACCATCGAGTGCGTCCGCAAAATAAAAATTATAAATATTTTTTGGTGACGTGGCTTTACCACATCACCCATACATTAAAGCATATTGTACCAGTATATCATATAAATTGCATATTAAAATACAGAGTTAAAATAATATTAAATTAAAAAATTGTGTTTGATTTTATTTAAATATTTAACTAAAATCTTGTAATATTAAATTAAAGTAATTTGTGGTAAAATTTGGATATAAAATAAAAATCCAAATAGCAATAAAACCGCAACTCACTTGCCTGCATTGTATGTTGGCCAATGCCCACCACCGCAAGACGTGATGACGTTCGACTAAGTCCTAGTCTATTTGCCAGAGCCTCCGACACCAGTGAAATCTCGGATCCTTGATCCAGCAATGCTCGAGCAGTGACAACCCTACTCCAGCGATCAAGTGAATCCATAATGGCTGTTGTCAGCAGTACTGGTGGTCGAGGGTTAGCTGTCTCTACCAGGACTTGTGGATGATTCTCCACCTGTTAAAACATATTAGTAAAATTTAGCTCCTTAAAATACTAATCTTACTAATGAATTAACTTAAATTTAATTTCTCATCATGTTATAGTATGTGTTACCACGTAACCAAGATACTACAACTCTAATTGGTACTCTTGGCCATTGAGTACCACACCTGTGTCTTTGTACATATTCAAAAATAGAAAATAAAATGAAACAATCTCATAGACAGCTGATGACGATAATAGGCAAGATAAAACGCCTGAAGATTCTGATTCCAGCTCGATATTAATGCAGCTTTGTACTCGTATGTGCTCAATATGTATACAAGTATACATGTACATGGTGTCCTTTTAACAGTATGACACATGCACATGTATATATATAGCAAACAACTATGTCATACCACGTCTAGTATGATACAAGTAATTCAATATTATTATTAATCAGAAAGGAGATGAAAGGAATTTAAATAAAAGGAATTTTTAAATAAATAACTCTTAACACTCTCAATTAATAACCAAACCAACAATTGCTATGATATGTATTCATAAAAAAAATATATAACAGGAAATATGTACAAAGGTGATCTCAAATTAAGGCTTTGAGATCACGTGATGGATATCCGAGGTCATTTTCGACATCCAAAACTCTCTGCACAACAACGCAGCCATACCTAGCAAACAGAGTAAAAAAAACACAAAAGTTTCTTATATAAAAACAAAAAATTAATTTGCCTTTGTCTCTGGTGCCTTTGGTTGTGGTGGTGACTTTGTGGCTGTTGACGTTGTTGCTTGTGATGATGTTGATGATGAATTTGATGGTCTAGTCGACCTACTCTTGTAGCACAACATAGTGTGGTGCTTTTGGCCTGGACATCTTCTGCAAGACGTCTTAGCCTTACATTTGATGACAGCATGTGACCCAAGGCAGTTGAAGCAGATGAGTCTTGGTCGCTTTGTCTTAACGAACTCATCTCGCTTCAATGCTGACATTGAAATAAACTGTGGGCACCTCACCAAGTTGTGCTCTTTACTTTGGCAGAGCTCACACAGCTGATTATTAGCTGCAGTTGCTAGAGTACCAGCATGTACCCTGACTGTATTTGGTGATGGAACAGAATCATCCATCTGTTCCACCTGCTCTACCGTTTCCATAGACCTCTCTCTTGAATTTAAAAAATCTTTAAACTCTGCCCAGGTTGGAGGCTCAGTTGTATTGGCAATCTTTTTTTCCCACGAGGACGCCAAAGAGATGTGTATCATTCGTGATACACGATATACGATGATGTCATCCCATCTAAGAGAATGCTCAACCCTGGCCAACATACGAGATAATTCGTGAGCAGTGGCTGATTTCATCTTCTCAATACCCAGTAAGTTGCTGAGCTCAGCATTGACCAACCTTCTCTTATTGCCAAAATCTCTTTTCAATTGGCCCCAGGCCACAGCAAAATTATCACCAGTGACGGCAATGCCACCGATTTTCTCTTTTGTTCTTTCATCCAATGCCATTTGCAAATGGCGGAATTTGGAAATGTCTGAAATTCCAGGCTTTAAAATAACTACCTGTTCAAACAGACTCTCAAATTCTAGCCATTTGGTGAAATCACCATTGAAGGTTGGTACATCCAATGGTGGCAGATCATTTGAGTTGCCTACAAAGACGGCATTGGATGTTGGAACAACAAGTGTGTTGAGTAACTCTTTGATCATGGCCGAGGTGTTATAGTAACCTTCCTCAACCATGACTGACTTGTTGTTCTTCCAATATGACCTATTGTCAAGCTCTAATTTTGCTCTATCGTTTGGCAAGCGAGCCAACTGGGACCGCATGAGTCTGTCAGTATCAGTGTGTTGGTGAAAAACCCTCTTGGCTTCTTCGTCACGTACTGACAACTGACTGATGGTAAAAACTTTACCCTCTCTTTTACCAGTCACAACCCAATTGTAAATTCTGGTGAGGCGATCAGAAAGTGATTGTTGTGTGACATATGACTCGTTGAGATACGACTTAATGACGTCGATGTCATGAGCGGCTTGTAATTGCTCTGCAGTCATGGCTATTTTGTACTCCGGTGAATTAACTTCCTCAGTGGATCCAATTGAACCACCTGAAGTACCGGATGTACCCTCTCCTTCTGCCATTTCCTTTAAATATATTGAAAAACAATTAGAAAATGTTTATAAACAATATTTTTATTCACGACAGTGAAATCACATGACCATATTTAAATTCAAGTGTATATAACATGGAATAAATACTGGACATTGGATTAGGAACATAGGAGCCAAGACATATTGAAAAAATGAACACCTGTCACTTTTTCAACCTTCACAAGGTGTTTTAATTAACAAATAATATAACGGTTTATTGTAAAACTAAATAATGTATAAATTAAACTCTCAAAAGTTAACCTCAAAAACCACTTGGTGTTGTATGCACCAGGTGTTACATACAGTGATTATAAATGAGACGTTTAGTCTATCGAAGTACGATGCGATGTGTGTCGTAGTCCAGTTGGCGTAGAGAGTTTGAGAAGTGACCGAGTATTCTCGGATTCATCCGAGAATGCACGAATCCAGCAAGCAAAGTCGCGCCTGCGTGTGGTGTATCCAAGCGTTGGCGTGACGTCAAAAATAAAGTTGACCGGCAAGTGCTGCTATACCAATATAGCGGTCTCTTGCGTAAACAGACACTGACATAACTAAAATAATAAATATCAAATACGTATGCCACGTAAAAGTAACTTGGAAAAAATATAAAAACTCAAAACTGTTGACACAATGTTACAAGTGCCAACAGTTTGGACATGGATCAACACATTGTAACAACAAACCCAAATGTGTCATGTGTGCAGAAAATCATTTGACAAAAGACTGTAGCATAAAAAAAGAAGAACAAAACAAAATAAAATGTGCCAACTGTGAAAAAACCACGTAGCCAGCTTCGCAGGATGTGAAAAATATCAAAAACAATTTGAATACATCAAGGAAAAAAGATTAAACTTCAACAAGAGACAACAACAGCAACAACAACCAAATAAATAACGAAGTATTTCCATCACTAAGGAACAGATATACTAACACCAACACACACCAAGCAGCACCAACGCATCAAGCAAATGTACAACAACTATATAACGAGGTAACAAATAACAATAACAATAATCATAGTATAACAAATACAAATACATCATTTTTCAATGATGAATTTAAAGATTTCATAGAATTAACTGAACAAATTAAATTATTAAATGAACTTTGCAACATTAAACAATTACTAATTGAGCTAAAAACATTAAATTCAAATTTTGCCGAAGTATCAACAGACGAACGTAAAATCATGATTGCTACACAATTATTTAGTAAAAATGACTAGTCAATTTATTATTAATAAATTAAAAAATTTAGTAACGGCTGCATTCTCTTTGAAAATTGAAAATTTTCAAAACTCCGGAAGGGGAACGCGTTAACTCCGAAATTATAATTTTTATTTATTATTTAATAATGAATTGTAATATAATAATTTATTATAGTACAATTATTCGTTATATTAAATTTATTTATAAAACTTTAACCTTAAACTTTCAAAAAATAGGATAAATACAAAATAATAAATAAACCAAATTGATTCCTAGAATTGTTGAGTGCTACCATCTGCCATCTTAAAAAAAAAAAAATCTAATGGTAAAAATGAGTGGGTATTATCGGTATTATGCTCTACAGTCACAAGTGCGCATGCGTACGGCAAAAAAAATGATGAAAAAAAAAAATAATGATTGTTTAAATCTTCATTAATTGTTTAAATAACTAAAAAAATCTCATATTATAGTCAAAAAATTTGTTAGAAAATTTCCTACAAGCTGTCAAGCCAAATTAGCTCATTGAATGATTTCTTTGTGGTTCTTTTTATTTTATAAACTACTCACTCTGATATTTTTTATAAACAATCGCCAATTATAAAAAAACTAATTGTTGAAAAAATTTCGAGTATAGCTCTGGTTGTAGATTTTTTGACGAGGAATCCATTAAAACTAAAATAAAACCTCTTAGTTAATTTTTAAAAAAGTTATGTCTGTTCCAAAAAAATGTCGTTTCAGTTTTTCTTGAATAAACAAATGAATTCGATTTTAAAAAATATAAACTTTTTTTAATTATCTTTATTTCATTGTTTACTGCTATCTGTGGAATTTTCGCATCCATGGTTTTTCTTAGTTTTCTTAATATTTCGCTTCGAAGATTTTGTTACATTTTTCTTTCGTCATTTGTAAACTCAATAATTACCTGAAAAATTTCAATTTTATCAGAGGCTCTAGAGCTCATCGAGATCTTTAATTTAAGCCTAATACGAATAATCTAGCTTAATTATTATGGAAGCTATGAGCGGTATTCATAAAACATGTAGTGAAAACAAAACTATTGTGGGACGCCTCGCGTCTATCCCACCTCTGTAAAATAAGCCACTGGAATGCCAATGGCTTAATGCACAAGTGGCATGAATTAAAAATTTATATAGTTGAACAAGATATAGACATTATGCTAACTAATGAATTAAAAACACCTGATAATATTAATTATACATTACAAGGGTATAACAGCCTTAGAAAAAACAGAACAGGTACAAGCCAAGGTGAAGGTTTGTTAATATTAATTAAAAATATAATTAAGTATTCTGAATTTAGAGTTAATTTTAATTTCAAAATATTAGAAACAATGGCTATTAAATTAAATAATGACATAACAATTCACTCAGTCTATGTGCCAAGACGGAATCTGGATCCAGATGAAGTCTTGGCAATATTTTCTAGTACCAAACGTTGCATAGCCGTAGGGGACTTTAATGCTAAGCATGGATCATGGCTTTGCAAAGCTGCCAACCACAACGGCAAAATAATGAATAAATTAATAAACAATAACATATGTAACATACAGGCTCCTGAATTGCCAACTTTATATCCGACAAATGGGGGGTGTGCTAGTCGTAGTTGATTTTGCCCTTGTGAATGCTGTAAACTACGCCTTTGATGTGGAGGCGTTGAATGAGCTGGACTCAGACCACCATCCAATTGTTATTGAAATAAATAACACACACAACATAACATGCAATAACAAAAAATGATCATACAGTTGCTGAAGCAACTGTGCCTTCCCTGCGGGGGGAATTTTAATTTCTTCTTTAATATATATTAAAATTCGTGACTACAAATTTATTTCATTCTCTATTGTTACAATGATTATTGTTACAGCTAAAATTTATTTAATTTTCATTCATTTTGCTTGTTCCTTCTAATGGGTCATCTCCATGTCCAGAATCGCTTTCTCCTAACCTTTTAAACTCTCTGTTTTTATTCATTTTGTTGTACTATGATTTTAGCCTGTCAATGTTAAATATTTATTACAAAATTGTCGAGTTCGATTGTATTTATTCTATTTACTTTTTTCTCTCGGTTGAATCAGGATTTAACGTTTTAGTTGTTGCTGAAGTCGTCATTATATTCTTAATTTTTTTATATCCATTTATTTTCAATTCCTTTAATACTATCACATCACCCTTTTTTCCCTAGAAATTTTCTGCCTTTTCATTCCATATAGTTAGTTCAATCTAAAATATATTTTCTTTGGTAAATTTATTATCTTTATTTAATTTAATCAAACTTTTTTTCATTTAAATTTTATTTTACTTCATAATCACTGTCGTCTGCTAATGTTATTGTTCTTTATTTTAATAACCGTCCTGACATTGCATATATAAATTCCACTTTATTTATTGCTATTATGATTGAATAGTTTTCTTTTTTTTTTTTTTTTTTTTCCTAAAATTATTTTGCCTGCAAATGAATTAATTGGTAGATGTACAATTTCTTATATTTCTTTAAACTCGAAATTAATGTTTGGTATATTTTCATTTTCCTCATCGTCATCGAATTTTATATTAGCTTCTACTGGTATCATTATTTCTTTATTATTTATTGATGAGTATTGTTCATTAATTTTTCTCAATAATCCTCCAGTGATCGTATATATTTTGTTTAAATTGAATATTTAATAATTTATCGTGGTAATAATTTTTTTTTTAATCTTTTTGTTGAAAAATCTTGTTGAAAAATATGATTTTTCCATGATATTTTGCTATACTTTTCTTTTTTTTTAACTGATATTTTCCTAATATTTTCCTATAATTATCGTATTTTTCTTTATATTCAGTGATATTTCTATATTTTTGTTTATTCGTTTATATATTCTTTATTTTCCTATATTTTTCTTCATTTTCCATATTCATCGTGTTTAGATTGATTAAGGGACTTAGAAAATTTTCAGGGGGGGGGGGGCATAATTGATATGTTGCCTTATTTATCGTTTTTTTTTTTATATTCAGTCACTTTTCTATATTTTCCTTTATATTCACTGATATTTTCCCATATTTATCGTTTTTTCTTCATATTCACTGATTTTTCTTCGATATTTTCCCATATGTATCGTATTTTTCTTCATATTCAGTGATTTTTTTTTCATATTTACTGATATTTTTCCATAATTATGAGAGTTTTCTTTATATTTACCCCTTTTTTTTATATTTACTGATATTTTTCCATATTTATCGGTTTTTTCTTCATATATAGCAATTTTTTCTTTATATTCAGTAATTTTTCCTCTATATTTGCTGATATTTTCCCATATTTATTCCCTTTTTTTCCTTTATATTCACTGATTTTTCTTTGATATTTTTCTATTTTTTTCTACATTGTTCTTTACATTTACTGATATTTTCCCATATGTATCATATTTTTCTTCATATTCAGTGACTTTTCCTTCATATTTACTGATATTTCCCTGATATTTCCCCATAATTATAAGAGTTTTCTTTATATTTAGCGCTTTTTTCTTTATATTCAGTAATTTTTCCTTTATATTTACTGATATTTTCCCATATTTATCATTTTTCTTCTTTATATTCAGTGATTTTTCTATATTTTTCTTCATATTTACTGATGTTCCCCATATTTATCGTATTTAGATTAAGGGACTTAGAAAATTTTCGGGGCGGGGGAGGGGGGGGGGTCTACCATGGTTGGGGGGGGGTCCAGATAAAAAGCGAAAACAATAGGAAATTAAAATTCCCTAAAAATATTTAGTTTACAAAAATGCAAATTGGAATAAATATAGAAAACATATATCAAATAACTTGACAATAAATACTAAACTTAAAACAACAGATGACATAGACAATGCAATAAACAATTTAACTGACATAATTAATGAAGCCAAAAAACACTCAATACCAACAGCTAAACCTAAACCAAATGTAGACCTACCTGATGACATTAAACAACTCATAAAAAAACGTAACATAGCTAGACAAAGATATCAACGAACACGTAATGTAACAGACAAAACACGTAAAAACCATCTATCAAATCAAGTAAAACAAGAAATTAAAAAACAAGAAAATTAGTAACGGCTGCATTCTCTTTGAAAATTGAAAATTTTCAAAACTCCGGTGGGAGGACGCGTTAACTCCGAAATTATAATTTTTTTTTAAAATTTAATAATGAATTGTAATATAATAAATTATTATATTACAATTATTTGTTATATTAAATTTATTTATTTTTATAACCTTTAACCTCAAACTTTCAAAAAACAGGATAAATACAAAATAAATAAACCAAATTGATTCCTAGAATTGTTGAGTGCTACCATCTGCCATCTTAAAAAAAAAAAATCTAATGGTAAAAATGAGTGGGTATTATGCTCTGCAGTCACAAGTGCGCATGCGTACGGCAAAAAAAATAATGAAAAAAAAAATAATCATTGTTTAAATCTACATTAATTGTTTAAATAATTAACTAAAAAAATCTCATATTATAGTCAAAAAATTTGTTAGAAAATTTTCTACAACCTGCTAAGCCAAATAAGCTCATTAAACGATTTCTTTGTGGTTCTTTTTATTTGATAAACTACTCACTCTGATATTTTTTATAAACAATCGTTAATTATTAAAAATCTAATTGTCGAAAAAATTTCGAGTATGGCCCTGGTTGTAGATTTTTCGACGAGGAATCCATTAAAACTAAAATAAAACCCCTTAGTTAATTTTTTTAAGTTATGTATGTTCCAAAAAACGTCGTTTCAGTTTTTCTTGAATAAACAAACGAATTCGATTTTAAAAAATATAAACTTTTTTTAATTATCTTTATTTTATCATTTACTGTTATCTGTGAAATTTTCGCATCCATGATTTTTTCTTAGTTTTCTCAATATCTCGCTTCGAAGATTTCGTTACATTTTTCTTTTGTCATTTGTACACTCAATATTTACCCAAAAAATTTTAATTTTATCAGAGGCTCTAGAGCTCGTCAAGATCTTTAATTTAAGCCTAATACGAATAATCTAGCTTAATTATTATAGAAGCTATGAGCGGTATTCATAAAACATATAGTGAAAACAATACTATAGGTGGGACGCTTCGCGTCTATCCCACCTCCGTAAAAACACAAAAATTTACAATTGCATGAAAAGTTAAAAAATCTCAAAGTTAGTGACAATTCTATTTGGAAAACTGCCAAATCTTTCACTAAAAAATTAGACAATAAAATACCAACACTACATGGACTAAATGGCTTGGTGTATGATGACCAAGACAAAGCTGATGTGCTTGCACGGAACTTTGAATTGGTACATCATCTCACTGAGAACATGGGTAATCATCACACAAACAAATTATTTAACCAACATATTAAAATAATCAACAACACAACAGTAGACTTTAAAGACATTAAACTCACATCACCAAAAGAAATTTTCGATGCAATCAAAAAAACAAAACCAAAAAAAGCACCTGGTCCAGACTTAATCCAAAATATCCTACTCAAAAACTTACCAAAAAAAGCAATAGTACAAATCACATATATATTTAACAACTGTCTCAAATTAACATATTTCCCTGAGGTTTGGAAAGTAGCCAACTTATTGGCCTTTCAAAAACCAGGTAAGGACAAATTATTTCCCCAAAACTACAGACCAATTACTGTACTACCAACTCTAAGTAAAATATTTGAAATGATTATTTTAAATAGAATTAAAGAATTTGAAAGTAAAAACAAAATAATGGTAGATGAACAATTTGGCTTTAGACAAAACAGGAGCACTGTACAACAATTGGCCAGAATAACAAATTATATTTCTAACAGTTTTAACACAAATAAATCCACAGCTATGCTATTACTGGACATAGAGAAAGCCTTTGATACAGTCTGGCATCAGGGTTTAATTTATAAATTACATAATATGAATTTACCACTATATTTAACAAAATTAATTCAAGAATACTTAATTAATAGAAAATTTGTAGTTCAAGTAGGTGATACTACATCACAAGAAAAAACTATAGTTGCAGGTGTACCACAAGGCTCCATTCTTGGACCTGTTCTGTTTTCTTATTATATAAATGACCTACCAATTGATAGGCAAAACACAGAAACAGCATTATTTGCTGATGACACAGCAATATATAATTGTTCTTGGAATAAAAAAGTGGCAATTGATAGAATTAAAAATACTCTAGATAAATTCTTAGAATATTATGATAATTGGAAAATTAAAATAAATGCTGCTAAAACAGAATTAATTATTTTTAGCTATAAAATTAAAAACAAAAAAAATGAAAATAACTTTATAATTAAAGTCCTGGATGAAACTATACAACCGAGTCCAAAAGCCAAGTATCTTGGTGTAACACTTGATTGTAAGTTAAAATTTAGTAATCACATAAACATTGCACGTAATAAAGCATATGCTATTAAAAATTTGATTCATAAATTAATCAATAAAAATAGTAGTTTATCAATTAAAAACAAAACAATCTTATACAAGGCATTAATCGAACCAATCCTAATGTATGCTGTCCCAATATGGAGCAATACTGAAATAACCAATTAATAGAACAAAAGACTTTTATGAATATAATGTCAAACAACATAAAATATTAAATAACGTGGGCATCTATAATAAAGATAATGCTCCATTTAAACTAAAACATAAAGTACCTCATAACTTGTTACTATCATAAGCACTGTAATAATTAATAAATCTAAAATTAATATAAACAACAAATGTAAATATGTAAATAGTAGATTTAAGTATTAGTTGTTAGTTAAAAAAACTTGTCATGTGATCATTTTTTCAAATTTTGGATCCATTAATAATTTAAAACAAAAATAAATAATAATTAAAAACAATAAATAAAAACATAATTAATAAGCTTCGACAAAGAAACGAGAACAAAATAAACCAATGTAAAACCATGTACTCAATTTTGATATACATATGTAAAAGTAAATGAATAAAGATACATTTTAAACTGAACTGAACTAGATAAAATATCAACGCGGATTCTCGTTCTGACTGTCAAACAGTGAACATCGTGAACATAGCGACTAAAAATAGTATAAATAATATAACCCCCATGGGGGATACTACAAATGAAAAAGTAATAACAAATACAAATAACAAAAGAACTAGTGAAGTGTTTGAAGAAAACGGTTATGACTTATTTGATTTTAAAACCATATAATCAAAATTAAAAAAGAAAAACAACAATAACCTACAAACAACAATACCAATAAACAGTGACAGCACCACTGGTTTTAAATTTTCATGGCAAAATAATAAAAACAACATGCACGGGGCAACAATCAAAACCAGCAATAGATTTTGATGGAAATACAGGTTAATATCTGCATTACCTACACCAACTCTGTTATGTTATATTAATGTCTAATGCACCTGAACTTAGAGGCATTGTTGTAAAGTTCTGACTAGAACTCCGTCTCTATACCTTTTACTATTCTCACTGACTTTGTAAATTAGTAAGTGATTTTAGTACCTTCTTCCGAATTATATACTTCTACCGAGCACATGTTAAATAAATTGCATTTATAATTACTAAAGTAATTCACCGTTTATTATTTGTGGAATCCTTAATTCAACTGTGTATAATCAACAGGTTATGGGCCCAGTGTGAGTCATATAATCCATAACTAATTAACGTTAAATAAATTAAGTGCGAAAAATTTATTTGTTGAGTCAAAAATCTTTAAGACATTATTTTCCGAGGTTAGCCCACCCTAGTATAATAGTGCAATAAAAACCAAGAAAAATAATAACAATATTAAAGAAGATTCAATAGTGTCTTAGTGTTTTTTTATAAAGCAATAATGGAAGAAATTGTTGAAGTATCAAAAACTCAAAAATTACGTGGAGCTGAAAACTGGTTGACATGGAGCTTCCACATGAAAACAAAATTCATGAGTATGCAAGTTCTGCAGGTTGTTGATGGTCGCATTCCAATGCCAAAACCACCAACAGAAATTACAGTAGAGACCACGCGAAAACATGAAGAAGAGGTTGCCAGATGGGAGAAGCTGGACGGCATGGCTCAACATGCTATCTCTGCAGCACTTCCTGAGCAACTGATGATACACGTGATGTCATGTTCAACATCACAAGAAATGTGGAACAAACTAAAAGGTATTTATCAATCGCAAGGTGAGACAAGAAAACACATGTTAAATCAAGAGTGGTACTCATCAACAAGAGACCCCAATGATAACATGACAACTCACATTGCGAAAGTGCAAGACCTGGCTCATAAATTACAAGCCACTGGCACCACAGTAACAGACGACATGATTATGTCTAAAATCTTACTGAGTTTGCCACAGCATCTTAGAATCTTTTGCAGCATCTGGGAATCAACACCTTCCAGTGAACGCACACTCACAAGCCTTACTGCTCGCCTCATCATGGAAGAGGCAAGGTCAGACATTCATGAGAAAAATGACATGAATGAAGCCTTGGCAGCTGGTCGTGTATTTAAAAAACAAAACGACTATAAAAAACCAACCAACACAAGAAAACCAATATGTTCAAACTGCTCAAAGCCTGGACATTGGAGGAAAATCTGTCCAGAACCAATAAAAAAGAGAAAATCATCTTATCAGCCTGGAGAAACATCAAGAGAGAGAGCACCTGGTACTGGTGCTATTGCCAAAACAGCAACTGGTGGAGCTTACGTTCAAGAAATAGTATTAACTACTCAAACAACTGGTAATCCAGGAAGTAAGTGGTGTCTTGACTCTGGTGCAACCCATCATATGACTGGGAGAAAAGATTGGTTCACTAACTTGGTAAGTCTTGATGAACAAGTTTTAATTCGTGTTGGAGATGGTAAAATCATTAAAGCTCAATCTCATGGGTTTATTAATATTCTATCTTTTGATGGTAAAAAGTGGGTGGAAAAACATCTTGATAACGTATTATATGTGCCTCAACTAAAATATAGTTTGTTTTCTGCAAGTGCAATTTTAAATAAAGGGTACCAAACTTCAGCAAGCAGAGACAGATGGGTATTTACGAAAAATGGAGATATTGTTGCAGTGGGAGTTCCTGAAGACAACCTATTTATCATGAAATTCAAGGTGGTACCACCACTCAAAGAAATACCACCAACAAGAGAAGCACCATCTGTACCACATGCTCTAATTAGAGCACCACAGAGCCTGAAAGCGTGGCATGAAAGGTTGGCTCATCAACACTACGACCACGTCAAAAGGTTTCTGGCTTCAAGAGGCATCAAAACAGTTGGACAACAAGAAGAGTGTAAGCCTTGTATAGTTGGGAAGATGCATCGATCATCACATAAAACAAGTAAGTCTGGAACAAACAATGTTGGTGATCTCATACATGCCGATGTATGTGGCAAAATGGAAACACCCTCATTGAACAACACAGAGTACTTTTTGTTATTTAAAGATGACTATTCTCATTATCGTCACATTTACTTCTTAAAACAAAAGAGTGATGTCATCAAATGCTTTAAAAATTATTTGTTAATTGTAAAAAAAGAAACAGGTAGAGACATCAGCTGCTTAAGAACTGATAGAGGTCTTGAATTTCTAAACCAAGAAATGAAGAGCATCACCTTTGAACATGGAATTAAACAGGAAAAGACTGTTGCCTATACACTTGAGCAGAATGGAAAAGCTGAACGAGAAAATCGTACACTTGTTGAAGCTGCTCGAACAATAATACACAGCAAAAACCATTCAATGGAGCTGTGGGCTGAAGCACTCAACACTGTATCTTATGTACTGAATAGAACTGGTACAAGCTCAGTCAAAGGCAAGACTCCTTTTGAACTTTGGCACAACAAAAAAGCTGAAGTTGATCATCTCAAAGAGTTTGGGTCACCTGTAATGGTCCATGTTCCAAAACAAAAACGAAGAAAATGGGACAAGAAAGCTCAAGAAGGGATCATGGTTGGCTACAGTGAGGAAACCAAAGGGTACAGAATTTGGTTCAAAGACCGAAATGTAATTGAGCCTCACTGTGATGTCAAGTTCCTTGAAACTCAAGAATCAACTGAACAGAATCAAAATGTTGAAAATGAGTATGTCGAGATAATTAGAAGAACAGTTCCAATCATCAATGAACCAGGTCAAAATACCACTGGCAGACATCTTGAAGTCCAAGTGCCAGATGATGCAGATGATGACCAGCACACAACGTCTGATGAAGAATACGACAGTGCAGACAGCAGAACTATTGATCTAACTGATGGAAATAAATGTATGGTTGTAGTCTGCGTCCATCCTCAAGATGAACCAATGTGGGTTCAGTGTGATGAAGGGTGCGAGTGGTGGTTCCACCAAGAATGTGTTGGTGTTGATGAGACAATAAAAAGTCGAGATTACATCTGTCTTAATTGTGAAGACAAAGATGATAAAAATATAATTACTACAGATGATAACCAGGTTGCATTAATATGTGATGAACCATCATCATATAATGAAGCAAAAAACAGCACTGAATATGCTGAGTGGTCATCAGCAATGGAGGAAGAGCTACAAGCCTTGAAAAAGAACAACACATGGATATTGGTTGACAAACCAAATGGTGCTAACGTACTCACCAATAGATGGGTATTCAAGGTAAAGCAAAAGGCTGATGGATCAATTGAAAGATAAAAAGCCAGATTGGTAGTTAAAGGCTGCCAACAAAGAGCTGGTTTCGACTATGAAGAAACATTTAGCCCAGTTGTTAAATTCGACTCAATACGAATAATATTAGCAATTGCTGCAGCCAAGAAAATGCACATTAAACAATTTGATGTAAAAACTGCATTTTTATATGGTGAACTTGAAGAAGACGTATACATGAAGCAGCCAGAAGGTTTCTCTGATGGTACCAACAAAGTGTGCAAGCTGCAACGGAGCCTATATGGTCTAAAGCAGGCACCAAGATGTTGGAACAAAAGATTTATCAAGTGCCTCGAAAAATTTGAAATGAAACCACTTGATGCAGATTCATGTGTCTTCAGACTATCAGATGGATCTGATGATACCTTGATCCTTGCCATCTATGTCGATGATGGTTTGGTAGTATCAAACAACAAAACAAAAATAGATATCTTGTTAAATCATTTACTAACAGAGCTTGATGTAAAAATCAGCTCATTAAATATGTTTTTAGGTATTCAGCTAGACAGACTACCAGATGGTTCCATTGTTGCTCATCAATCCTTGTATGCCAAAAGGATACTCGATCGGTTCAACATGAAGGAAGCCAATCCAGTTTCCATTCCTGCAGACAACTGCCAAAATCTAAGTGTGCTGAAAACAACAGAAGAACAATCACCTCTGTTGAACGTGCCATATCGAGAGGCAGTTGGCAGTGTGCTGTTCTTGTCAATGATTACAAGACCTGACATTGTATATGCAGTAAATACTGTCAGTCAATACTGCTCCAATTACCAAAAACCTCATTGGGATGCAGTTAAAAGAATATTGAAATATATAAAGGGAACAATAAATTTTGGTATTAAATTCTCAGTGGGAGGGGATTTAATTTTTGAGGGGTTTTCTGATGCAGATTATGCTGGGGATATAAAGTCAAGAAGGTCAACTTCTGGGTATATCTTGAAATTAGGTAATTGTCCAATAATTTGGGGTTCTAAAAAACAGAAAACAGTGGTGATATCAACAGCTAAAGCTGAATTCACCGCTGCTTGTCTTGCTTCAACAAATTTAATATGGGGACAAAAGTTGATCCAACAATTACTAAAAAAGAAATTAAAGTCACCTGCTCTGCATATTGATAATCAAAGTGCCATTGTCTGGATTAACAATTGACAATTTGAAACAAAAGCTAAACATATAGATATAAAATTTAAATTCATTTTTGATGGGGTTAACCAAAATAAATTTGTACCCATGTACATAAATACTGATATCCAACAAGCAGATTATATTTTTACAAAGTTGGTTAGAAAATGAGTAAGATTTGAAATGCTAAGAAAATTAATTGGTGTAGTAAACTGTGAAAAATTGTAATTATTTTATGATATTTTGTTGTAATTAGTTATGTAATGCACACATTAAAGTGGGAGTGTTGGAAATACAGGTTAATATCTGCATTACCTACACCAACTCTGTTATGTTATATTAATGTCTAATGCACCTGAACTTAGAGGCATTGTTGTAAAGTTCTGACTAGAACTCCGTCTCTATACCTTTTACTATTCTCACTGACTTTGTAAATTAGTAAGTGATTTTAGTACCTTCTTCCGAATTATATACTTCTACCGAGCACATGTTAAATAAATTGCATTTATAATTACTAAAGTAATTCACCGTTTATTATTTGTGGAATCCTTAATTCAACTGTGTATAATCAACAGATTTAATGAACTATCTGATGATGAAAATGAAGATGAAATGGAAGGTGATGATCAACAAGATCAAAACAACAAATACAAACCTAACCCAATCATCATAAATACTGAAAATAATACGACATCTGATAATAAAGAAATCAGAACTGAAATTAACAAGATTGCACCAAATACCATCCTCAAATATAAAGAGAAAAAGATGATATACCTTCCAGCAACAAAAGATGATCATCATATTATATGTAAAAAACTAGTTGAGATGAACAAAATATTCTTCACATATGCAGATAAAAACGACAAACTAAAAAAGTACGTAATTAAAGGACTAATGGATATGCCAATTGCAGACATAATAATAGCAATCCAAGACACCCATTAAAGTACATTAAAATTCACTGGCATAAATATAAAAATCCAAGACAGGTAACACAATGCTATACATGCCAGGCTTTTGGACATGGATCGACACAATGTCACAATAAACCAAAATGTGTTAAATGTGCAAAACAACATCTAACAAAAGACTGTCCATTGAAACAAATTGAAAAAGACACCACAAAACTCAAATGTGCAAATTGTGGAAAAGAACATGTAGCAAGTTTCACACGATGCGAAACTTATCAAAGTCAACTCAAGACCATCCAAGAAAAAAGAAAACAACAAAAACCAACTGCTACACCAAGGCCAACATTCAACAGCACCAACTTTCCAGTTTCCATCACCAAAGAACTACCACAGCACCACCTACCAGGCTCAACCTCAACCACAACATCAACAACAATCAAACGTCAAACACACATATAGCCAACAGGTAAATAATAATAATAATAACAAAAATAATAACATAAATCATAATGAGCAATCAAATATATTTACTGACATTAGAGATGAAATAAACGGCATAAATGAGCTAATTGACTTAAGACAATTTTTGATAGATTTAAAATCAATTAAACAACAATTAAAAAACGTAAATAACTCAGCTGATCGTAAAACTATATTGTTAAATTACTGCTTGAATTATGACTAATCGAAATATTAAAAAAACTAAATTAAAAATATCGCATTGGAATGCCAATGGACTTACCCATAAATGCCTAGAATTAAAAAATTTTATACATGTATATGAAAACAAGATAGACATTATGCTAATAAATGAACTTAAAACACCTAATACAATTAAATTTTCACTCCAGGGCTATGAAAACATTAGAAAAAATAGAGACAATAGTAGTCAAGGAGGGGGGGGGGACTTTTAATACTAATTAAAAATACCATCAAATACTCAGAGTTTGAAATTAATCACGATTTTCAAAGTCTTGAAACAATAGCAATTAAACTTGATGACAACACAACTATACATTCAGTCTATGTACCAGACAATAAATTAGATATTAATGAATTAGATATAATATTAAAAATTTCAAGCAGGAGCATAGCTGTTGGTGATTTCAATGCCAAACATAATGGATGGTCGTGCAGGGGAACCAACAGCAATGACACCAAAATAAATAAGCTGGCCTTGAATAATAATTACGATATTCTGGCACCTGATACACCAACTCTAATACCAACAAATGGGGGGCTACCAAGCATAGTTGACTTTGCAATTCTTAACAATATAAAATACATAAAAAACATAGAAGCTATCAATGACCTAGACTCAGACCACTACCCAATAATAATAAATATAAACAACACAGACATAAAACAATACAACCAAGCAACATTTACCAATTATAAAAAAGCTAACTGGCAAAAATTTAGGAGGTTAATACAGCAGACATTAACAATAAACTCTAAAATTCAAACGCAACTTGATATAGACAAAGAAATAGAAAACATAACAAATTTAATAATTAAAGCAAAAGCAGACTCAATACCAGAAGTAAAAATAAAACCAAATAAAACAATACTGCCTGAAAACATATTAAATCTAATTAAACAACGTAACTCAGCAAGACAACGTTATCAAAGAACTAGACAAGACCAGGACAGACAACTCAAAAACAGACTACACAACAAAATAAAGCAAAAAATTGAGACCTTTAAAAATGACGAGTGGCAAACAAAATTAAAAAATCTAAACATCAAAGACAATTCAATATGGAAAACTGCCAAATCTTTCATAAATAAATCCTCTAACAAAATACCTACACTTCATGGTACTACAGGCCTCGTGTATACTGACCAAGAAAAAGCTGATGAACTTGCCATCAACTTTGAGAAAGTTCATCACTTGACTGAAGACATGGGACTGACAGCCATAAATAATTTAGTAGCACAAACAAACAGACAAATAAATAACACTGACAGAAACCCACTTGACATTACATATACATCACCAAAAGAAATATACGATGCAATTAAAAACACAAAATCCAAAAAAGCACCAGGACTAGATAACATTCAAAACATTATATTAAAAAACCTACCAATAAAAGCTTTAACACAACTTACTTATATATTTAACAGCTGTTTTAAAAATTCATATTTTCCTGGTGAATGGAAAAAAGCCAACCTGCTGGCTTTCCGAAAACCAGGAAAGGATAAATTATTCCCCCAGAATTACAGGCCAATCAGTTTACTATCAACAAGTAAAATCTTCGAAAAAATAATTTTAAATAGAATAAAACAACACATTAACAAAAATAAAATATTAAATGAAGAACAATTCGGGTTCAGGGAACACAGAAGTACTGTGCAACAACTGGCCAGAATCACTGATTATATAACTACAGGTTACAACATAAATAAATCAACAGCTATGCTCTTGTTGGATATTGAAAAGGCCTTTGATACTGTATGGCATCAGGGGCTTATTCATAAATTACAAACCATAAAATTACCATTGTATCTAATTAAATTACTAAAAAGTTATCTACTTAACAGATCTTTCAAAGTAGTTGTAAATAAAACGTATTCACAAGAACAGAAAGTAGTGGCGGGAGTACCACAGGGGTCTATTTTGGGACCTGTGCTATTCTCGCTATACATTAACGACTTACCAATAGACAAAGACAATACCGAGACAGCTTTATTCGCAGACGATACAGCCATTTACACACAATCTTTGCAGTAGTGGAATATGAGCGGAAAGCTCTTTGCATATACATACATATATATTCACGGTTACTCATATACTATAATGGTTTTATTTGAAGGGGAGGGGGGGATTAATTGGGAATTAAATTACATACAAATTACAAAGGGGGATTATACACAAAAAAATTGATTAAATTGAGTTCAAAAAAAAAGGGAGGGGGGGTTCATTAAGAATTACATTATATAGAAATTACAGAGGGGTTTCTATTGTCTCATCAGTTTTTTTCAAAACTAATTTTTCTCTCTATTGTCTTAATCAGCCTTTTTCAAGGCTAATTTTCTTCGCTATTATCTTACTTTGTATTTTTCACACCTTCTGTTTGATTAGTACTAGTTTAGATCTTAAGCTAAACATTATTTTGGAAATGGCTTCTCATAATACAAGGTAGAAATTAATTTATTAATTATAATATAATAACAATAATGTATTGATGATATTTTAAATTAAACTTTTAATTAAAATTTTTAGCTCATCATCATCATTACAAAAAACAAGACGTTCAACGCGGTCATCAAAACTAAATGAACGACCAATCCAACCACCACCACCACCACCACGACAACGACTACCAATATCATCGATCATTGATCCTGATACTGATGATGATGATGACGATGATGACGTCAACATGGTAACACCTACACCATCAACATCTACGTCTATAAACAATAACAAGCAACAATTAAAAAATGATGATGGAAGTAGTATTATTCAACGACTATCACAAGAACTTGCACGTACAGCAGTACTTGATAATAATAATAATATGGATATTGATGATGATGATTTATATGTTGAACGTCAACGTTGTGATATGACACAAATATTTGGTAGTCAAAAATCCATGAAAGACGAACAATTAATCAAATCACAAGAATGGCTCGTCAAAAGTTTTTCTCAAGCATCAACATCAGAGAATAATGATAAAAAGAGGTTGAATATGTCACCTATTCCAGAATTAAGAAATAAAAAAATTCAAAAAATGACACTACCACCACCATCATTTAAAACACCTACTGTACCACAAACATCAATTATTGATTATTGATGATCAATAAAACAACAAAAACAAAAAAAACAACACAATACACCAACAGCACAATCACGTACACCTTCACCTTCACCTTCATCAACATCAACATCAACATCTACAAGTTCAATTAATTCTGGTAAAACATCAACATCAACAAAAAGACGTAATAGATCAGCTGGTGATAAAAAATTTGCTAATGAATCAAATTCAAAAATATATACACTGCAAATGGGTCTACGTACACTATTAAAAATCACGAAAGATACAAAATCAACAGATCAGAATTATAAAATTTATACCAAAATTCAAAGTGACGTTGACAGAGTATCTAAATGGAAAATCTGTGGTTCGTATTTTTTGGAATTTTGTATAAATCATCATGGAGGCTGGTTGTTAGATCATATTATTTCAAATGGGGCCAAAAAAATTATTCCACAAATATTTAATATTTTGAAATTACCCAGATCAGGAGGGAAACAACCTGTATATCATGCGAATTTGATTGAATTGTATGATGAATATTGTAGGATAACTAGTCTAAATGAAACCGATAATTTAAATATCCCATTAAGATTTGATGTACAAGGTTTATCGAGATTATGCGATGATCAGATTGAATCATATTTAACATGTTTCGAAACCAATATAAATACTCATAAATATGAAAGAGTATTGAAATTTATTAAAAATGAACTTAATATATCTGGTCAAGAAGCCTACAATATTTTATCGGATTTGATCAAGCGCAATATAAGACCAGAAAAAATTAAATTATTTGATCAATTTCAAGATTTAAACTTATTTGAATTATTTAATAATAATAGTAACTGGTATAAATTTTTATCATTTTTCATAGAAATACGAAAATTAACAACTGACTTTATTGTGGTACCAATTAACCATTTTGGTTGGCACCATATTAGATATAATTCAACTACAATAAAACCTTTTATAACACAACTATCTGATGAAGAATTATCTACAGAAATTAAAACTTTGGATGATGCAGGTATATGGCATAAAAATTTTAACATTGCGCTGGTGAAAATATTTCTCCGCGATATCTCTTAAATTTTTCCGCAATTACTCTGAATTTTTCCGCAATTACTTCGAATTTCTCCGCGATTACTCGGAATTTCTCCCAAATTGACCCATGCGGAGAAATAAAGGGAGAAAGGTATCAAAATTTTTTACGAATTTTCTCCGAATCGACTTAGGTGGAGAAACGTTCGGAAATATTTCTCCGCAATAAAAATACGTGGCGAAACGTGTAAAAAAAAAATTGTACCGCGGAGAAATTATCTCCGCGTGTCTTTTACGCGGAGAAATTTTTTACGAATTTTCTCCAAATCGACTTGGGTGGAGAAACGTTCGGAAATATTTCTCCGCGATAACAATACACGGAGAAACGCGTGAAAAAAAAAATTTTACCACAGAGAAATTCTTCCGAAATCAACGACGAGAGGAAATTTTTACACTTATTTCCCCACATTCATCAATTTGATGGAACGATCACGGGAGTTTTGTAGACAAAGTACCTTAGGTATATCAACTTTTTTGAAAAAAAGTGTCTTCGAATTTTCAGTTTTTTTTAAAAAAATGAACATCATTATGCTTTGCGTTATGTAACAATTACTAATTAGTCATTTTTTGGTGGAGAAAGTTGGAAAAAGGGTGGAGAAATTTGTCCACCATTTTTCCAACCGTGTGAAGAAATAATTTTACTGTTGAGAAATTTTTTCTGAAATTAACGACGAGGAGAAATTTTTCAGTCGTTTCTCCGAATCAACTTCGGTAAGAGAACGTTCAGAAATATTTCTCCGCGAAAAAAACACACGCGGAGGAACATGGGAAAAAAATAATTTTACAGCGGAGAAATTCTTCCGAAATAAACGACGAGGACAAAATTTCTGCACTTATTTCTCCGCATGGGTCAATTGGGAAGAAATTCGGGGTAATCGCGGAGAAATTCCGAGTAACCGCGGAGAAATTCGGAGTAATCACGGAGAAGTTCGGACAAATTCGGAGAAATATTTTCACCAGGGTGATCCTGAATCTTCACTCGGCAAAAGATTTAATCTGTCATTAACTACCGATGGAGCTTCAGTATCAATTCAATGCCAAAAAAATGTGGTAATTAAAAATAATAACAATAATAACAATATTCAAAATGCTATACCAAAAAATACAATTTTAAGTCAACATTCGATTGATGATTTAAAAAATTCAAATATAAAACATTATTCATCGATTGACCAGGGATACACTTTAAAGAAATAAGTGATTTAAAAGAGAAAAATAAACAAAAAAGATTTGCCATAAAAAATTCAACATGGTTGTACAAAAGCGGTTTCTTCAGAAATGAAAAAAAGAAAAAAAAAATAACAAGTAACGCTGATAAAAAGCTTGAAGAAATTTTGCAATTAGTAGAATTTAAAGATATTATAAATTTAAAAAATCCAATCAATTATTTATTAAATTTAAAATTTCGTTTACTTTGCTTTGATATACAACAACCGGTTTATGGCACATTAAAAATGACACTACTCAAATGGAATATTTCAATAAGAAAACGTACTTATCTTGATGATTTAGCGTATTTTATTGCAACTGGCCAAAGAAAAAAAACAACGAAACATCAATTAAAATTAGGTCGTAAATTAGAGAGCCAAGTTAAACTCGCTGAAAAAAATTAATTAACAATGACAGGTTAACAAAAAAGACAGCGTGCAAGAAATCGTAAAAAAGAAAAGAGATTAAAAAAAGGCACGAAAATTTAAAAAAAACTACGTAAACTTGAGTTGAAATCATCATTTGAAAAACAACAAATATCCCTGGCGGAAATGGTGAGAGCTAAGCCAGAAAAAAACGATATCGCTTTTGTCGTCAAAAATAAAAACAGAATATTAACGATATTAAACGTAAATTTGGGCTTTATATGGATATATTCTTTGAATTGAATTATTATTGAACTTATTTTTAGCAATAATATTGATGTAAAGAGATAAATATAAGTATAACAAGTAAAGTAAAAGTTGACAGATTTTGAAGTTTTGAGGTTGACTTGAATCGGCTAAACACAAAAATCCCTAGCGTAAAGCAATAGTAAATCCAGACCTTTTCCAGAGTAAAGCCAGACTTGTAAAAAAGACATTTATTTATAACAGAAGCACTAACTATTAATAAACAATATAAAATTAATAAATTTTAATGATTTTTAGAGACTTTTTACGGAGGTGGGATAGACGCGAAGCGTCCCACCATAGTTTTGTTTTCACTATATGTTTTATGAATACCGCTCATAGCTTCCATAACAATTAAGCTAGATTATTCGTATTAGGCTTAAATTAAAGATCTCGATGAGCTCTAGAGCCTCTGATAAAATTGAAGTTTTTCGGGTAATTATTGAGTTTACAAATGACGAAAGAAAAATGTAACAAAATCTTCGAAGCGAAATATTAGGAAAACTAAGAAAAAATCATGGATGCAAAAATTTCACAGATAACAGTAAATAATGAAATAAAGATAATTAAAAAAAGTTTATATTTTTTAAAATCGAATTCGTTTGTTTATTCAAGAAAAACTGAAACGACATTTTTTTGGAACAGACATAACTTTTTCAAAAATTAACTAAGAGGTTTTATTTTAGTTTTAATGGATTCCTCGTCAAAAAATCTACAACCAGAGCCATACTCAAACTTTTTTCAACAATTAGTTTTTTTAAAATTAGCGATTGTTTATAAAAAATATCCGAGTGAGTAGTTTATAAAATAAAAAGAACCACAAAGAAATTATTCAATGAGCTAATTTGGCTTGACAGCTTGTAGAAAATTTTCTAACAAATTTTTTGACTATAATATGAGATTTTTTTAGTTAATTATTTAAACAATTAATGAAGATTTAAACAATCATTATTTTTTTTTTTCATTTTTTTTGCCGTACGCATGCGCACTTGTGACTGTAGAGCATACTACCCACTCATTTTTACCAATAGATTTTTTTTTTTTTTAAATGGCAGATAGTAGCACTCAACAATTCTAGGAATCAATTTGGTTTATTTATTATTTTGTATTTATCCTGTTTTTTGAAAGTTTAAGGTTAAAGTTTTATAAATAAATTTAATATAACGAATAGTTGTACTATAATAAATTATTATATTACAATTCATTATTAAATAATAAATAAAAATTATAATTTCGGAGTTAACGCGTTCCCCCTCCGGAGTTTTGAAAATTTTCAATTTTCAAAGAGAATGCAGCCGTTACTAAATTTTTTATTATTACTAGAGTTGTGGGCGGCCGCAAGCGGCCGCTTCTGTTGATCAAGGAAAAATAAATGAAATTTTTTATACAAAAAACAAAAAAAGATTCAGAACAATTTGTATTACCAGTATTAGACTATGTAACTCGAGCATAACAAAAAAATTTACTCCAAAATGATTATATACAGATGCATGGTGCCTTTGATAATGAAAATATTTTCGATTGTTTTCCTATTTATTTGAAAAAAGGGCAAGAGCTAATTTGTACCACTTGAATCGGAATTTGTACCTGAATAACAATAACAAAGTATTGTAAATTTAAATTCTGTAGTCAACTAATTTTTTTTTGAATATTCTTAAAGTACGAATCTATTGCTTTCATTGATTCAAATAAGCTCAATTCTTTTCGAGAATAAAAAAAAAAAATATCCATCTATTCATTATCTGAGATGCCATGCAATTGTTAATAAACAATTTTCGTAATCAAACAATTTTTTTGTTCATATCTAATTAGCCTGGAGTTGATGAAATCAGAATAAACTATTATATGGATTCTTTTGGAGTTTATTTGGAGAATATTGGAGCAAAGTTAATTTTCTTTAGAAGTTAACATTATCTAATTAATATTAATTAACTAAGATTTAGGGGCTCAGGCAGCCTGAACTTTTTGAGTTTTCAATTTATTTTAAATTTTTGTTTTAAAAATTGATAGATATTTCTTTGAAGAATTATGATATGCAAAAAAATCCCATTGGGAGTTTTTCAACTCATTATTAAAAAATATTATATTTTTTCAATTGTTGGTATGCGATGAATGATCATTTTGGTCTATTCAAGCATCCTCAATACCCCGAATCCTCCTCCCATATTTTATGTTCTCTATGATATTCCTAGTTTTTAAAGATTAAATTATAAAATAATAAATTTATGTTCAAGAACTTTTTTTATTTTAAATAAACATTTTGGAGTAATTTGGAGTAATTATAAAAATAATCCTGTCACTTTATCAATGTACACTACACCACACATTTATGTTGGGATTTTGAGAGTAGGAATACGCAATGGACCGAAATGATTAATCAGCGCCTAGCAACAATTAAAAAGTTAAAATATTTTTTAATAATAAATTGAAGAACTTTCAATGCGATTTTTTTGCATATTATAATTCTCCAAAGAAATATCTTCCATGTAAAAAAAAAAAAAGTCAAACATTCAAAAAATCCAGGCTGCCTGCCCTCCTAAATCTTAATTAATTAGTATTAATTTAACTATTTACATTCAAAGAAAATTACTTTTACTCCAATATTCTCCAGAAAAAACTCCAAAAGAATCCATATGATAGTTTATTCTGATTCCATCAACCCCAGGCCAATTAGAAGTGAACAATTTTTTGTTATTTTATTCCATCGAAAAACAAATTCTGTTATCAATGCAAATTAACCCATTACTTTTCTTTTAAAAATAAAAAAAAAGTAATTAAATAATATTTATTTTTCGAGGTGTCTTGCAATTGTTTATTAACAATTCCAAAAAAAAATCCTTTTAAATAATTCTTTTTTCATCTTTGAAGAGGAAAACGTGGGCTGATGATAGCAGAATCTGTATTTTAGTTGAAAAAAATATAAAAAACGGTTTATTAACGATTGCATGTCACCTCGAACAAGTTTTAACATTTATTCATAAGTATTGTTGAACAATTTTCTTTTTATTCTTAAAGATAGAGCTTATTCAAACCAATAAATGCAGGATTCGTACTTTAATAATGGTTAAAAAAAAAATTGTTTACTCTAAAATTTCAATTAACAATACTTTGTTATTGTTAATTATATGTACAAATCTTGATTTTATCATATTGACAGGTTCACGTGCCCTATTTAAAAAAGAATCTATACATTTTTTTTTTTTTTTTGTGATTGAATTTTTTATTATTTATAACACATTAACTACTCTTTTATTTATAACAATCCAATTAAATTATATCATCATTTGAAGGTTATGGGCATTAATATTTTTTGACAGATAAAATCACATATGTCAACACACACATACATATGTATATGCAATTAGCGCCACCTATATAAATTTATACGACATGCACGTGATCAATCTAAACTCCAATCAAAATGTGCACAAATTATTGCGGCAATCAAATTTCAAATGAGAGCCAATCAAATTCAAATTTCAGGCGGCAAGTTTGAAATTCATCAAGCGCCGCCATGACACCAATGCTTTTTTTTATATAGGATAATTAATTTTTCGCTTGAAAAAAAAAAAAACACATCAATCTCTAGCAATACAAAAGCCAGAGTAAAGCCAGACTTGTAAAAAAGACATTTATTAATAACGATAGCACTAACTATTTATAAACAATATTAAATTAATGAATTTTAACGACTTTTAGAGACTTTTTTATTGTTAGTGCTATATTGTTATAAATAAATGTCTTTTTTACAAGTCTGGCTTTACTCTGGCTTTGCTCTGGCTTTTGTCTGGTTTTACTCTGGCTTTACTCTGATTTTCCTCTGGCTTTTGTATTGCTAGAGATTGATGTGTTTGTTTTTTTTTCAAGCGAAAAATTAGTTTTAAGAATAAAAAAGTCTCTAAAAATCATTAAATTTATTAATTTAATATTGTTTATTAATAGTTAGTGCTATTGTTAGAAATAAATGTCTTTTACAAGTCTGGCTTTACTCTGGCTTTGCTCTGGCTTTTGTATTGCTAGAGATTGATGTGTTTTTTTTTTTTTTTTCAAGCGAAAAATTAGTTTTAAGAATAAAAAAGTCTTTAAAAATCATTAAAATTTATTAATTTGATATTGTTTATTAATAATTAGTGCTATTGTTATAAATAAATGTCTTTTTTACAAGTCTGGCTTTACTCTGGCTTTGCTCTGGCTTTTGCCTGGTTTTACTCTGGCTTTCCTCTGGCTTTTGTATTGCTAGAGATTGATGTGTTTTACGAAGGTGGGATAGACGCGAAGCGTCCCACCTATAGTATTGTTTTCACTATATGTTTTATAAATACCGCTCATAGCTTCTATAATAATTAAGCTAGATTATTCGTATTAGGCTCAAATTGAAGATCTCGACGAGCTCTAGAGCCTCTGATAAAATTAAAATTTTTTGGGTAATTATTGAGTGTACAAATGACAAAAGAAAAATGTAACGAAATCTTCGAAGCGAGATATTAAGAAAACTAAGAAAAAATCATGGATGCGAAAATTTCACAGATAACAGTAAATAATGAAATAAAGATAATTAAAAAAAGTTTATATTTTTTGATTTCGAATTCGTTTGTTTATTCAAGAAAAACTAAAACGACATTTTTTTGGAACAGACATAACTTTTTTTAAAAATCAACTAAGAGGTTTTATGCTAGTTTTAATGGATTCTTCGTCAAAAAATCTACAACCAGAGCCATACTTGAAATTTTTTCAACAATTATTTTTTTTAATATGAGATTTTTTAGTTGATTATTTAAACAATTAATGAAGATTTAAACAATCATTATTTTTTTTTTTAATCATTATTTTGCCATATGCATGCGCACTTGTGACTGTAGAGCATAATAGCCACTCATTTTTACTATTAGAGTTTTTTTTTTTAAGATGACAGATGGTAGCACTCAACAATTCTAGGAATTAGTTTATTTATTTCGTATTTATCCTGTTTTTTGAAAGTTTGAGGTTAAAGTTTTATAAATAAATTTAATATAATGAATAATTGTAATATATAAAAAATTATTATATTACAATTCATTATTAAATAATAAATAAAAATTATAATTTCGGAGTTAACGCGTCCTCCCGCCGGAGTTTTGAAAATTTTCAATTTTCAAAGAGAATGCAGCCGTTACTAAATTTTTTTAATTTGTTTTTATTTTCAAACTTTTAATAATATTTTTCGTGACTGCTTTCAATGACCTTCAAAATTATTTATTTTAGTTTTATCTGTATTAATACAATTCAAATCGTTTTCATTATTTAATTTCTAAATATATTTAAAAATACTCTCATTTAATGTTGCTTCAAAATAATCAAGATTGTTAAATATATCTATTTTATATTTTTATCAATTATTACGAAAATTTAACTTAATTTTTATTAAATTTACATACAAAAAAAATTTTAAATTTTCCAATAACCTTTTGAATTAATTAAATTTGAAAATCTTAAATTTAACCATACCTTTTGATACTTTTAATCATCCAACTCAAATGATGAAAAGTTTTTTTTTCTTTTTTTTCACGCAAAAAATTAATTATAATAATAAAAAAGTCTCTAAAAATCATTAAAATTTATTAATTTGATATTGTTTATTAATAATTAGTGCTATTGTTATAAACAAATGTCTTTTTTACAAGTCTGGCTTTATTCTGGCTTTACTCTGGTTTTACTTTGGCTTTCTTCTGGCTTTTGTATTGCTAGAGATTGATGTGTTTTTTTGTGAAACGGTGAATTCAGTTCCACCAGATGTGACCAGGTACACATTCTAATGTATATAAACGGTCAGAAAACAATGGCCCAAAGGGTAACCATGGGGTACCACGGAACTAAATTCACCCAGGTCCGTTTTTTTTTTTTTTTCAAGCGAAAAATTAGTTTTAAGAATAAAAAAGTCTTTGAAAATCATTAAAATTTATTAATTTAATATTGTTTATTAATAGTTAATGCTATTGTTATAAATAAATGTCTTTTTTACAAGTCTGGCTTTACTCTGGAAAAGGTCTGGATTTACTACACGTAGCAAAAAGTTTTATAAACATTTCTATAAAACGTTTTTATAAAAATTTTTATACAAATTTTTATACAAATTGAGGGTCCGGATGCAATAACCGGCCGCACGCTCGAAGCCTAAAATATTGCGACGTTGTACAGAGGAAAATTGTTGAAAATTATAATTGTCTAAAAAAAAAAATATCGTCATATAGAGAATGAAATAACCCATTTTTTTTTCTAAATAAGTTTTTTGTTATTATCATTATTTCAAAAGTTAAAAAAAAAAAACGAAAAAAATTTTTTTTTTAAAAATACTTATTTTTTCAAACTTATCTCGTTATATCTTATTTAATAATTGAGATATTGATTTGAAATTTAGGCTGTATATTCAATACACCTTGGCGAATCTAATGGTACCGTAAAGAAAATTTTTTATATATAATGTTTAAATTTATTTATTTATTGTTTAATGCTGGTTGCGAAATGTGTTTGTCCAACTTTGAACGTAAAATGTATCGAGAAAATTTTCGAATTGACATACTTGTCAGTGACAAAGTTGTTTGTTCGTATATCAAGAAGTTTTTCCCAAATTTTTAGAATTTTATATTAATAATTGAGCAAGTTATTAATTAATATAAATAAAGCGCGAGCTACCGCTATTGCTGTATCATGCGCCTATGCACCGCTCTGTCAAGTTCCTCGAGTATATAAACATATGTATATATTCTAAAATGCTTGCCCAATGAAATTTCTAATTATTTGATTAATTTTTTCATTTTGTTTATAAACAATACTTCCTGTGTATCGATATGTATTTATATATGTATGTATATTAAAATATGTATATATATATCAAAAAAATACACTCAAAATGCTAATAAAAATTTCAAACGATTTTTTTTTGTTTTTTTTTTTCTGTTGAATGAATCATTGCAAGATAACCGAGGAATACATTCAAACCATACTTTAAAATTAACTGATGAATTAAAAACATTAATTAAAAATCATTGCTTGTCATTACCCCACTCAGAGTCTCACTACAGCTTGGAAAAATGCAATTTACTTACTTTTGACCATCCTGAATTATCATTAACAAATTTATATCAATTATTTATTGAATATTATACAAAAGAAACTGGTAATAATAATACACCTCTTACAGAATCTACTTATTCAAAATATTTCAATCATAATTTAAATTTTACATTCATTAAACCTCGTACAGATGTATGTAACTTTTGTTACGAAAATCAAAGTAACACGACAGAAAATGATAAATTAATTGAGCATAAAAATAATGTAAAAAAACATAAAGAGTTAAAAGATAAAATCATAAATGACACAAATGCTTTATGTATTGAATTTGATTTTAGTCAGAATTTACCATTACCGAAAATACCTGTATCAGAACAATTTTATAAACGACTACTGTGGCTACATGTTTTCAATGTTAATGTTTTTAGTAAAAACAAAAATAGTTATATGTATTTATTCATGGAGGGTAATTTCAAAAAAGGTGCAAATGCTATATGCAATTTTCTATATGATGCAATCATGAAAGAATTAAATTTAAATTGTTATAATGAAATATATTTACTGTCAGATGGCTGTGGTGGTCAAAACAAAAATTATATAGTTTTATCTTTTCTTTCACTATTATCGAGAAAATTGAAAATTAATATAACACATTTATATCCAGTTAAAGGTCATTCATACTGCTCATGTGATCGTAATTTTGGCATGTATGGACAGAAAAAAAAAAAAATAGAAAAAATAGAAACAGAAAATGATTATGTTGAAATAATAAAAAATGCCAGAAATCCACCTTTTTTAATAATAAAAGATAAAGACATAGTTATGAAAGACTATGAACAAATTATTCCAGAACAATTAAACATACCTAAATCAATGATTCAAATTAGAAAAGCAACTAAAATAAAATATTTTGCAAATGGTGAAGTCAATGTTTATCATAGTTATAATGAAAATGAAAAACCAAAAATTTATAATATTTATAATAAAAAGATAACATTTGAAAATTTATTAAAGGCACCAGCAGCACAACAAGTTGGAATAACCAAAGAAAAAAAAAAAGATGTCCAAAGTTTGCTGAAATATTTCTCAAGTGAAGGTCAAAATTTTTTTGTTAATTTTTTTTCTCAAGTAATAATTAAAAATTCAAAACAAACTGAAAATTCAGAAAAAGAAAAAAATTCAAAAAAAAAAAGAATTAATTAATTATTCAATTATTAATATTATTTAATTGTACTTGAATTTTATGTATGTTGGTTGAACAAAAGAATTATACTTGTTATAATTGTTTTTTTGTTAATAATAATAATTGAATTAAAACTTTGTATTCAATATTTTTTTTTTATTTTATTGACACGAATCAATGGGCTCTCTTTTTTATTTCTAGTAATATTTTTATTTATTGTACTGACATATTACGGTAAGTACGTACATATAATTGTTTATAAACAAAATGAAAAAATTAATTAAATAATTAGAAATTTCATTGGGCAAGCATTTTAGAATATATACATATGTTTATATACTCGAGGAACTTGACAGAGCGGTGCATAGGCGCATGATACAGCAATAGCAGTAGCTCGCGCTTTATTTATATTAATTAATAACTTGCTCAATTATTAATATAAAATTCTAAAAATTTGGGAAAAACTTCTTGATATACGAACAAACAACTTTGTCACTGACAAGTATGTCAATTCGAAAATTTTCTCGATACATTTTACGTTCAAAGTTGGACAAACACATTTCGCAACCAGCATTAAACAATAAATAAATAAATTTAAACATTATATATAAAAAATTTTCTTTACGGTACCATTAGATTCGCCAAGGTGTATTGAATATACAGCCTAAATTTCAAATCAATATCTCAATTATTAAATAAGATATAACGAGATAAGTTTGAAAAAATAAGTATTTTTTGAAAAAAAATTTTTTTCGTTTTTAACTTTTTTGAAATAATAACAAAAGAAAAAAATGGGTAATTTCATTCTCTATATGACGATATTTTTTTTTTTAAACAATTATAATTTTCAACAATTTTCCTCTGTACAACGTTGCAATATTTTAGGCTTCGAGCGTGCGGCCGGTTATTGCATCCGGACCCTCAATTTGTATATAGATTTGGCGCTTTTTTTATAGAATAAATTCTATAAAATTTGTGGTTGATTTTTATTGAATAAATTTATTAATTTTTTATAGGATTTGGTTTATAGGATTATTTTTATAAAAAAAATGATTTGTATATATCATAATCATAATAATACGCTGTTCTATAAAAATATTTTTCTATAGAATTTTGAATGATTTTTATAAAATATCCGAAACGGAATGTTTTATAAAATTTTTCCTATAGAATAGTTTTTATAGAAATATTATAAAAACTCTATAGAATAGTCCTGTATAGATTTTATTATATATGTATAACATTGTATATAATTGATTTATTTCATTTATTTATTGCTGTAACGAGTCTTTTCATTTATTGTACAATAATATTCATTTTTTAAACAAAGATATATAAACCAAGTCAATTAAACATGATGACACTTAATCCATTGACAAACAGTTACAGTCACTTCTGAATCATCAGGGTCTATCTCATTATCAAACTTGACTAGAACACTTTTTTTTTTTTTAATCATATATTATCTATTTCAATAAATATTTTCAATCATACGCAATAACAATAAAGCAAACTATCTTCATAATATGTAAAACTTTGAATAATCAAGCATCAACGACCACGCCATTTATGAACGACTATGTGCTTTGCTGTCTGGCAGTCGACTGAGTTTCCGTTAGACCATATAGTCCCGTGAATACGGGTGTGGCAAGCCAATGGAAACTCAGTCGGCTCAGCCACTCAGTCAACTGCCAGAAAGCAAAGCGCATAGTCGTTCATAAATGGCGTGGACGTTGATGCTTGATTATACATGACATAAATTTGATTTAGAACCAAAATTCGATCGACATCGATCGAGGCTCATTTCCGAGCCTTCCGCTCGGATCGACGTCGGGAGCGAGCTCTATTCGATGTCGGAATGTAACGCTATTCGACGTCGAAACGAGACTAAAACGAGACTAAAAAAAAAAAAATGGGATAGAACCTCAAAAAAGTTATTATTTAATTGTTTTATATAGTTTTATTGTAAATAACAATAAAAGTAATGATTATTATTAATGAAACAACATAATTAATGAATTTTGAGGTGGTTTTCCAACTAGTCTAAAACGCTTTTAGTCTCGATTCGACGTCGAAACTTGAAACTCTAAAAAAGGTGGAAAATTCTATATTATTTAATTGTTTTATATAGTTTTATTGTAAATTATAGAAAAATAAATAATTATTATTTATCAAACAACATAATTAATGAATTTTACGGTATTTTTCTATTTAGTCTCGGTGTAACCGTTTTCTAGTCTCGATTCGACGTCGAAACGAGACTGAAACAAGGCTTAAGGTGGAGCCACAAACGTAGCAATTTATACTACGTCATCTATGTTTTTTCAAAGTAAATTACATGTAATAGAATTATGTAAAAAAAAAAATAATCTCCAAGGAAAAGCAGTAGCTAAGGAAAAAATGTAGCTAAGGAATTGATGTGTCTAAGGAATTATTTCCTTGAAACATAATTCTTTGGCAACCTCAATTCCTTAGCTACATCCTTTCCTTAGCTACTGCTTTTTCTTGGACATTTGTATTTTAAAAATAAATTTGTATTTTTTTATAAAATAAATAAAAATAAAGGAAACATTAGGAAAAATGTAGCTAAGGAATTATCGTGACTAAGGAATTATTTGAAACATAATTCTTTGGCAACCTCAATTCCTTTATCTTCCTAGCTATTGGACATTTGTATTTAAAAAAAATAAATTAACATGTATTTTATTTATAAAATAAATAAAAAATGTCCAAGGAAAAGCAGTAGCTAAGAAAAAAATGTAGCTAAGGAAAAGATGTAGCTAAGGAATTGAGGTTGCCAAAGAATTATGTTTCAAGGAAATAATTCCTTAGTCACATTAATTCCTTAGCTACATCTTTTTCTTAGCTACTGCTTTTTCTTGGACATTTGTATTTTAAAAAAATAAATTTACATGTATTTTATTTATAAAATAAATAAAAAATGTCCAAGAAAAAGCAGTAGCTAAGGAAAAGATGTAGCTAAGGAATTGAGGTTGCCAAAAAATTATGTTTCAAGGAAATAATTCCTTAGTCACATTTATTCGCTATCTTCTTGCTTCTGGCATGGACATTTAAAAAATAAATTTACATGTATTTTATTTATAAAATAAATAAAAAATGTCCAAGAAAAAGCAGTAGGTAAGGAAAAAATGTAGCTAAGGAATTGAGGTTGCCAAAGAATTATGATTCAAGGAAATAATTCCTTAGTCACATTAATTTCTTAGCTACATTTTTTCCTTAGCTACTGCTTTTCCTTGTAGATTTTTTTTTTTTTACATAATTCTATTACATGTAATTTACTTTGAAAAAAAAGCGAACATAAGATGCGTAGTATAAATTGGCGCATGTTTGTGGCTCCACCTTAAGCCTTGAGTTAGCCTTGGTAAGCTCGACGTCGAATCGAGACTATAAAAACCGGTTACACCGAGACTGAATGGAAAAACACCTTAAAATTCATTAATTATTTTGTTTTATGAATAATAATTATCCGTTTTACTATTTTTTACAATAAAACTATAAAAAACAATTAAATAATAACATTTTTTAGGTTTTTTCCGACTTATTTTTTTTTAGCCTCGTTTTAGTCTCGTTTCGACGTTGAATCGAGACCAAAAACCGGTTATACCGAGACTCAATAGAAAAATACTATGAAATTCATTATTTATGATGTTGTATCAATAATAATTATTAGTTTTACTATTATTTACAATAAAACTATATAAAACAATTAAATAATAACATTTTTTAGAATTTTTTCACCTTATTTTTTTTTAGCCTCGTTTTAGTCTCGTTTCGACGTCGAATAGCGTTACATTCCGACATCGAATAGAGCTCGCTCCCGACGTCGATCCACGCGTGAAGCCTCGATCCCCGAGACAAATTTCTACCTGGGAAGATAGTTTGATTTATTGTTATTATATATATTTATTGTTAATTAAAAAAAAAAAAAGTGTTCTAGTCGTTTAATTGATAATGAATAGACTCTGTGATTATTTGTCAATGGATTAAGTGTCATCATGTTTAATTGCTTGTTTATATCTTTTAAAATGAATATTATACAATAAATAAAACTCGTTACAGCAATAAATAAATGAAATAAATCAATTATATACAATATTATACATATATAATAAAATCTATACAGGACTATTCTATAGAGTTTTTATAATATTTCTATAAAAACTATTCTATAGGAAAAATTTTATAAAACATTCCGTTTCGGATATTTTATAAAAATCATTCAAAATTTTATATAAGAATATTTTTATAAAACAGCGTATTATTATGATTATGATATATACAAATCATTTTTTTTATAAAAATAATCCTATAAACCAAATCCTATAAAAAATTGATAAATTCATTCTATAAAAATCAACCACAAATTTTATAGAATTTATTCTATAAAAAAAAGCGCCAAATCTATATAAGAATTTGTATAAAAATTTGTATAAAATCTTTTATAAAAACGTTTTATAGAAATGTTTATAAAACTTTTTGCTACGTGTATTGCTTCACTCTAGGGATTTTTGTGTTTAGCCGATTTAAGTCAACCTCAAAATGTCAAAATCTGTCAACTTTTACATTACTTGTTTTCCTTATATTCATCTCTCTACATCAATATTATTGCTAAATATAAGTCCAATAATACTTTAATTTGAATAATATATTTATATAAAGCCCAAATTCACGTTTGATATCGTTAATATTTTGTATTTATTATCTCTCGCTTATTGCTCTGGCTTTGGCGACAAAAGCGATCACGCCAGTTCTGCCAGGGTAAATTATCATCAAGAAAAAGAGAAAAAAAGAAAAGAATATAATAAAAATAATAATAATAATAATAATAATAATAATAAGGATAAGGATAAAGTCAAAAAATATTCATGTTGTTTTATGGGAGATCCAAATCCACAATTAAGACCAAAAGGATATAAGAGGCCTTCTCTATGTAAATTAGAGAAAAAAATGCTTGAATTTAAAGATGTAATTCTCGTTAGAGTGGACGAATATAAGACAACACAAAATTGTAGTAATTGCCATAGTCAATTAATTGTCAGTACACATGGGCACAGGTATGCTTACTATCCCACCTGTGGTATCACATGGCATCGTGATATAAATGCAGGTATCAGTGTTGGCAAAATTGGAACTACGTTATGCTGGCATGAATCCAGATGATGACATTGCTAATTATAGTAATTTTGAAAGATCAACTAGAACAAGGTAATTTTATTTGAAAAAAAAAATAATACTAAATGAATAAATAATCAACTAATGTTTTTTGTGTTTAATTCTTTTTTCCAGAAAAAAATAATAATAATAAAACAACCTGCAGTTGACAATCAAAAGGAAACAACAGCCCAACAACGAAAGAAGAAAAAAAAAAAAAAAAACAATTAGTCTTAATCATTAAAATTTAATTATTATTATATGTATATATTTTTTTTTAAATTAATTAATTAATTAATTATTAATGTAAAATTTTACATAAAAGTACCCGTTTATAATATACAAATTATCCCAAATTAAGTATATTATAAACAGGTATATAAAAACTTTTTGTAAAATTCAATTTTTGCAGCGCGAGTAGCAGGGTCACTTACTTTATTATAGTAAAATACCTTGACAAAATAACGCCTGTTAGTCTGTAAGGACTTGGTATAATATGCCACAAAAATATATCTTATGTTAAGAAATGTAAAACGCATAATTTTATAAGGTGATAACTTATCATTTGTACAAAAAAAATGTAATAAAAAAGAATTTTTAAAACTGTTTTCCATTTGAAGATTTAAAAAAAATTTCAATAAAAATTTTGCCATAATAAACTAGGTGTATAGTCGTCCGTCTTTACCCGTTTCATTATTACTTTTTGTCATTCTACTTATTTACTTATTCATTCATTTATTCAATCAACAACAGAGCTGGATAAACCGAATTGTAGGGCCTTAACAGATATTCAGTTGTTTATATAACATTATATAATAAACAAAAATGTATGAGTGTTCCTTAATTACCAATACATTAATAATATAAAGAAGAAAATTAAGGTAATATAATTAAACACCAATAGTTCTATTTCATATGAGTTTATTGTTTGATTTATTATTTATTTACGTTATATTTTAAATATATCATTTATTAAAATTGTCGAATTATTTTTGGTGATATACAGTCTCTCAATATTTTATAGACTATAATATAATTACTATATAATAACTTGTAATTTTGGTGATATACAGTCTCTCAATATTTTATAGACTATAATATAATTACTATATAATAACTTGTATCGCAAAATTAATTAGTTAATTGAGATCTTAATCAAAATGATAAAGATCCTGAAAAACCAGTAAATATATCTTTTGATAAGCTGGTCTATTCGTTTTTGCTGATATCAAGCTCCTCAAGTAGTGATAAATCATCGAAAAAACCCAACTCAAGGTTTTGCAGTTGATTCGAATTTAAATTTAGAATGTGAAGATTTTGTAGTCCATTAAATATATCTTTAGACAATGTTGTCAGATTGTTGTTGCTGATGTTAAGCTCGTAAAGTTCTGTTAAACCATTGAAACAAGCTGGCTCAAGATTGTTCAGTTTGTTTGATTCCAAATATAATATTTGCAGGTTTTCAAGACCTTTGAGTACACCGTTGGACAATGTTGTCAGACTGTTATTGCTGATATCAAGCTTGTGAAGATTTGATAAACCATCGAAACAACTTAACTCAAGATTGTACAATTTGTTGGAACGTAAAATAAGATAAGAAAGCTCTTTTAAACTACTTAATATACCTTTCGGTAAAGTTGTAAGATTGTTATAGCTGATATCAAGATCATTCAGGTTCAATAAATCATCGAAAATACCTGACTCAAGGTGAATCAGTTGGTTTGAATTTAAACGTAGAGTACATAGATCTTGTAGACCATTAAAGTTATCCTTTGATAAAGTTATCAGTTTGTTTTCGCTGAGATCAAGTGTATAAAGTTGTGATAAATTATAAAAAATACCTGACTCAAGGTTTTTTAGTTTATTCGAATTTAAATGTAGGACGCGGAGACCTTGTAATCCATTTAATATATCTTTTGATAAACTTGTCAGTTGGTTTTCATTGATATAAAGTTCCTCAAGCTTTGGTAAATTATTGAAAATATCAGATTTAAGATTATTCAATTTGTTCGATTGTAAATCTAGGCAACGAAGATTTTCGAGACCATTGAATACATTTGCTGATAATGTTGTCAAATTGTTGTTGCTGATATTAAGCATATCAAGTTTCGATAAATTTCCAAAAACATCTGACTCAAGGTTGCTAAATTTGTTCAAATTTAAATGTAAGTTTTTAAGATTTTCAAGACCGGTAAATACATCTTTAGACAAATTTATTAAACTGTTGTTGCTGATATCAAGCTCTTGAAGTTGTGATAAAGCAATAAAACAACCTGCCTCAAGATTGATTAGTTTGTTTGAATCTAAATGTAGGCTCTGAAGATTATCAAGACCATTAAATGCGACTTCGGACAATGTTGTCAGGATATTGTTGCTCATATCAAGCATATGAAGCTGTGATAAACTATTAAAATAACCTGACTCAAGGTTGCTCAATTTGTTCGAATTTAAATATAAGTTTTCAAGATTTTCAAGACCATTGAATACACCTTGGGATAAATTTATCAAGCTGCTGTTTCTTATATGAAGCTCATGAAGTTGTGATAAAACTCTAAAACAACCTACCTCAAGATTGATTTTTTTGTTTGAATCTAAATAGAGTCTCTGAAGATTATCGAGACCATTAAATGTACCTTCGGACAATGTTGTCAGGTTGTTGTTGCTCATGTCAAGCATATAAAGTTGTGATAAACCATTAAAACAACCTGACTCAAGATTTCTCAGTTTGTTTGAACGTAAATTAAGATAACGAAGCTCTTTTAAACTGCTAAATATATTTTTTGATAAAGTTGTGAGATTGTTTTCGCTGATATTAAGATCATTCAAGCTCAATAAATCATCGAAAATACCTGGCTCAAGATAAATCAGTTGGTTTGAATGTAAACGTAGTTCACATAGATCTTGTAGACCATTAAATATATCTTTTGATAAAGTTACCAATTTGTTGTTGCTGAGATCAAGTTCCAGAAGTTGTAATAACTCATAGAAAATACTCGACTCTAAATATTTTAGTCGGTTGGAATTTATCCGTAACCTACGAAGATCATAGAGAACATTGAAGATATCTTCTGGCAGGGTTGTCAGCTTGTTATCGCTAATATCCAATTCTTTAAGTTGAAGTTTCTTGAGACCATTGAATAAATCTCTCGGAAGAATAGTTAATGCTCTATAAGAAATGTTTATTTCATATTTTTCAGCATTATTACACAGCAACTCACAAATTTCTGGATCATAATAAGGTGACTCTTGGTTACAAAAGTATTTATTATGGCTTGTAATACTTGAAGTTGAAATATTTGTATCCATGACTAAAACATATTGAATATTTCAAAATTATAATTCGGTTAATCAAATTTGGAAACTTATTGTTACCTGGCAATCAATATCCGTTGTTAATATAAAAGGGAAAACTTAAAAATCATGAAATAAATGCATTTACGATAGGAACTTTTGTTAGCTTATAAGTGATAACAAATACATATATTTTATATTGTCTAAAATAAGTTTATAACCGGATTAACTGATATTACGAAATCAATAATGAAACATCAATATATTATATATTTGATTTATTGAAATTTATATATGATAATACTATTATTTTAAAAAAATATATAGAAATTTTCTTTTTTTTTTCTTTTTCATTTCTGATAAAGTTATTGTGACTAATCTATTGACAAAACAACCGAGTCAGCTATTAATGACAAAAATACCATTAGGAATTTTTTCGTGATAAAAAAAAAAAAAAAGCATCATAATAATTTTTTTTTATACTAAGCGATTATACTTATCTTTAATGACACATATATTTTAAGTTTTTATTTTTAATATTTATCGATAAGAAATCAAAGTTTGAAAGTATCGACTTATTGAAAAAGTTGATCGCCTGAGTCATCAATATCACGAGAAAAAAAAATTACATATCGATTAAACTATGGGAGTCACATGGTCATTGAAATGAGATTGAGATTGAAGAACACATTTTCAATTTTTAATTTAATTCACGAATATATTATTGATACGCGGTCATCAACTCCACGGAAAAATAATGATAACGTTACTTATGCCACGTTTTTTTAAAAATGACATCTTGATTGACTACGTAGCTTCAGTTTTAAATATTAATTTACGAATATACTATTGATATCATTTAAAATTACAAGTATTGAATGACTTTTTACTTACCCCAGAAATGAAAATATCCAAAAAAATTTAGCCAGCTATTTACGTGGCGATGATAGATCTCTTTATCGTAAAAGTGATGGGTGAGTCCAGTCAGAATCTTGTCAATAACAAGCACTCTTTGAAACTATGAAAATAATTTTCTTGGATTGCGACAGGTGATGACACTTGTTTTTAAAACGATGTGTGTGACATTAATTAATAATATAATAATAGTTACTGGTGATGACAGAGCTAATGCGAAAGCATCAGAGAATAATTCGTGAATGAGTGGTGCGGCATTCAAGAATATTAGAAATTAATATTTCTGGCATTAGACGGACACTTGTACAACGCATGCGTAGTTTCCAAAATAGTTTCGTCACCTGTCGCCATCCAATAAAATTATTTTTCCTTATTTGATATTTTCTATTCGACTTGGCCAGTGTTGACTAATGACCATTACTAATTTAACACTGCAGGAATGAAGAAGTCCAATTGTATAGCCATTATTGGCATCATAAGTGCAATCCTCATCGTTTGTCTCATTGGGGTGAGTAAAAATTATCAAACTGATGATTAAATGATACGTTAATAAGGCTATTTTCACTTTCACGTTCACAATAACAACTTGATAAAAATTATTACACTGAGAAAAAAAAATAACAATTTTTACTATGCTAGCAGGGTAATCGTCGGGTAAAACTCGATTTTGGGGTTTTTTCATGTTCTGATATATAAAAATTATTGTTTAGATTATATAAATTACTTTGCAGCACAGTAAAAATTGGGATATGCCAGGGTAGTATTTATTGGTATAACAAATATTGATAAGCTTAATACAATTATTACAGTTTTATTCAAATAAAATACTGAGCTTTGGATAATTTTTATTGTGCTGAACACTAAACATTACTCTGCAGCATGGTAAAATTCAACCCTCGGTAATCTTCGGCGCTGTTCGATAATTATCGTGTCAGGCTTTTGTTATTTTTGTTATTGTGAGATGCACATTTAGGTATTTGTACGTCCAACGGTCTAACGGCCTCCGTAATTATACATAATATTGATATTAATTAATTCAAGTGAATAAAAAAGTGCAGTTATCTAAGAAAAATCTACGACTTAATTTGAGTACTTTTACTCGCTAATTATTTATAGATATCACTAGTGAAATGGAAGTGTGAACATAATTTGTGTGCAGTTTTCATTTGTTTATCGTGAATTTGATAGCAGTGAGGATGGTCTCAATTTTTATATTATAAACAATATTTTAATGGAAACATCCACACAATATTATTTTATAACAAAAAAATTATTAGCTGTATTTTTAAATGAACACACCGAGCATTATGAAGTTAATAAAAAAATTTTGTCGTGAAAAATTTAGATTTGAATAAAATATATAATTATAAGTTAACATATATAACACAAACACCAAATACAGAATTTATTGTTAAAAATTGGATATAAAAAAAAATACATTAAATAAAAATTTTATTTTGAGTATCGTTATTTAATTTCCCTTTCATTTATTTTTTAAGCAATATTTAAAAAAAGATAATATATTTGGAATTTTTATTAATTCAAATAATAAAAATTGTTGGTAATACATCAAACTTTACTTATCGACACTATATTTTTTAGTGTGTATGTATAGTTAAAATTACTGTGCTTGGCATGGTAATTTTTGTCCAGCCGAAATACAAAATTAAATGGCACGAAGGGTAAAAATTATTGTTCCCATTGTAATATATGTTAAACTTACAAAATACCCGGCCTTTACTACGCAGCACAGTAATTTTTATTTGATTTTAGTTGTAAAAATTGTTATTTTTTTTTCTCAGTGTATGTATAAATAAATTGTATGTATTCGTTGTATCAATTCACTTCTTTCTTTTGCTCCTAAAAATAATAATAATTTTTTTTTTGTTTAAAATAAAATGTAACTATAAATTTATGAAAAAAAGAAGATTGATAACAATGTTTTTTTATGTCAACGTGGCACTTATCACTATTATATTATTTATACATATAACACATACACAGCTCAGTATTTCAAGTCAAAAATAATTTGAGGAATATATTTATATAATTTCTTGTAAATGGAAATTTTATTTTTTATTTTTTAATACATCATCACAGATAATTTAGTCTTATCAAAAAAAAGAAAAAAAAAACGACCAAGTCATTAACTACTCGTTTCTTTCGGTAATCATTAAATAACTTTTATTTTTTAAATCTTGATATATTTTTTTATTTTAATGTTACCACTTCGAAAAAAAAACCTACGTATATATATGTATTTGTATGTGTGTCAGTGAAAAAATTAGCAAAAATAGTTTGGTCTACTTAAAAATAACTCTTTTGTTAGAAAAAAATTAAATACTTTGAATGCATTTAAAAAATAATTAATGATAATTCCAGTGGGGATGGACAAGGTCTGCAAACCAATCAAATCATGATGATTCAAAAGGCGGCAACAGCATTGGACCGAAAAATAACATGACTGAAAACCAATCAACAACTCAAAGTAAGTTATATATTTTATTTCAACTTCAATTTTAATATATTTAAATGTTTCCTTAAAAAAGTTATAATTATCATGATTGAATTTATTTCAGAACAACCAGACATTATTACCACTTACAGTTCTTTACCTGCTAAAAACAAAACGAATGCTTAAGGTGATACTAAAACGGACCATATCAAACAAAACAGTAATACAATCAATGATGCTACCAAACACCCAACAAATGAAAGTAAGTAACATATTTTATTTCAACTGTTATTAACAGAAAAAAATTTTTTTTTTTTAAGTCATATTACAATTGAATGTATGTTTCAGAACAAGTAGAAATTATGACGACTCAAAGTTTTCCACCTGTTAAAAACGAAACGAATGCTAAAAATAATACTGCTGATACCAAAACTGACCGATTTGAAGACAATATAACAATTAATGATTCTACCGAGCAACCAGTGGATAAAAGTAAGTAACATTTTGTAATTCAACTGTAACTAATAACAAAATCTTACTTTCAATTTGATGTTATAATTGTTTTAATTAAATTTATGTTTCAGCAATAACATACAAAAAATACTTTTGTAACACATCTTCTGTCTTTTACATGAAAAATGTTTGTGACGGTTCTTCAATCTGGAATATTGATTTGCCTCACAGAGGTTTAACATCTCTTCCACAAGGAGTATTCAATGGATTGATATCTCTAGCTTATTTGAAATTAAATTCTAACAAACTGTCAAGTCTTGAAAATATTACTTTTAATAGCTTGTCCAAACTAGAACATTTAAATATCAATTATAATATATATTATTATATACTATAGTTTAACATCTCTCCCACAAGGAGTATTCAATGGATTGACATCTCTAGCTTATTTGAAATTAAACTCAAACAAACTGACCAGCCTGGAGCTTAACACTTTCAACAGCTTGTCCAAAGTTAAATTTTTATAAATTGAAATGAATAGTTTATCATCTCTTCCACAAGGAATATTCGATGGATTGAAATCTCTTAAGTGGTTGGTTTTGTCATCAAATCAACTGACGAGACTTGAACCTGATATTTTCAATAACTTGTCGAATATGACAGATTTAAATATCGATAATAATAATTTAACATCTCTTCCACAAGAAATATTTAATGGTTTGATATCTCTACGTCGTTTGACATTAAATTCAAACAAACTGACCAGCCTAGAGCATAACACTTTTAATAGCTTGTCCAATCTTACATATTTATATATTAGTAATAATAGCTTAACATCTCTTCCACAAGGAATATTCGATGGATTGGAATATCTAACTGTTTTGGATTTAAAATTTAATAAGCTGTCGAGTCTTGAAAATAATACTTTTAATAGCTTGTCCAGTCTTCAAACTTTATATATCAGTAATAATAATTTGACATCTTTTCCACCAAATTTATTCAATGGGTTGATATATCTATTTTCAATTTATTTGGGATCCAACAGACTGACAAGTTTTCAGTCTAATATTTTCAATGACTTGATCAGTCTTAAAATTTTAGATATTCATAATAATAATTTGACAGATCTTCCAATTGATATTTTCAATAAAAATCAAGAACTGGAATGTTTAAATTTACAATCAAACAATCTTAATGAATTAAAGCCTGAAGTTTTCACTAATTTGACGCAGCTTCATATGCTCAATGTTGAATATAATAAATTTAGCCTAACGGACGATGATAAAAGATTAATTTTAAAAAATATGAAACAGCAAACCTACAATGAATATTCTCTATATAGGGTTTTTACAAACAAACCGTGCCCTTCAACTGAATAACTTATTGCTAAGTCAACTACTTTTTTGTATAGTAAATAAAATTATGTTCATCTTTGTCATTTAAAAAATATTCAAATAAAATTTATGCTATAAAAACCTATTTTTTACCTATTTCCTTAAAATTTGTATATTTTGTGAATTATCTTTTTAACTCAATTTTCTAATATATTTTTTTACTTGTAGATTTATATTTATATTGACAATAGTATCTGGAATTTTTTCTTGTTTTTATGATTTCGATTACTGGTTAAATATAATATTTTTTAGTTCCAAAATTCAGTTGGTGAACTAATTGATTTATTAATTAACTTATATTACACTTTAATATTGTGAATATGACATTTTATTTCAAAATAAATAAACAACAACTATTTCAGCACAGTAAAATATATTTGTAGTTTCAGCATCATTCAGCATTTTAAATATCAGTGAAAATTATTTGAGTTTTATTTCAATAAAATTGTTTAATGGATTTACACATTCAACTCACTTGTATTTACAGTCAAACAAACTATAAAACATTTTAAGCTTAATACTTTCAACACCCAACTCAAGACTGCTTAATGTGTTTAACTGTAAATTTAGTTCCTAAAGATTTTCCAGACCATTGAATACATCTCCAGACAAATTTATCAAACTGTTGTCGCTTATTTTAAGGTCGATAAGTTGACTGATAACATAAACCAAGTCACCACAACGAAATAAAAAAACTACTAAGAAACCTCAAATCTCAAGTGATTTTTATTAATGATATTCTTATAAAACATCCGGATACCACTGGTAGAAATAATCTATCCGGATTTCATCTCCGAATGTATAAAAAATATGAATAAAAACTTTTTGAAACTGAAAAAAAAAAAAAATATAGTCAAGCCCCCCAAGGTGCACCGTAGTGTTCCGTAGGATTTTTTATTTTTTTTTCTTGTTGTTCGATTTGTTTTTCCATTTTATTGTAGAATAAATGACTGTCTTTGTGTTTTCTTTTATTAAAAAAAAACTAAAGGACTAAAAAATTAAAAAAATATATTTTAGAGTCTACAGATGAAGCGTCGTTGATTAAAACATCAGAATCTGTTCAGGAAACCTTATTCAGGATACGTCAAGGGTTCCTGTTCATTTCCTGAACAGGAAAACTGAATAAAAAAAATTAATTTATTTGATAAATTTTTCCTGATAGTATCCTGGTCAGAATCTGTTCAGGAAACCTTATTCAGGATACGTTCAGGTTTCCTGGTCCTGAACATCAACTAATTCGGTTCAGTGGTTCAAAAAATATTGTAAAAAAACAGTTTGTGACACTACATATCGTTGAATAAAAAAAAAAAAATAAACAATCAAAAAATTTGAAAAAAATATCGTAGAGTCTACAGATGAAGCGTCGTCGATTGAAACATTGCTGGAATTGATCGGTCAATATTTGGAATTGGGCCATGTCCAAAAATGGGTATATTAAATTAATCTAATAAGACCCAAAAAGTAAAAAAAAATATGTCTGTTTTTGGAAAAAAAAAAACCTAAATTTGTTTTAACATCGACTAATTCGGTTCAGCGGTTCAAAAAATATTGTAAAAAAACAGTTTGTGACACTACATATCGTTGAATTAAAAAAAAAATAAACGACCGAAAAATTTGAAAAAAATATCGTAGAGTCTACAGATGAAGCGTCGTCGATTAAAACATTGGCGGAATTGATCGGTCAATATTTGGAATTGGACCATGTCCAAAAATGGGCATATTAAATCTAATAAGGCCCCAAAATTGGAAATAAATATGACTATCGCTTTTGGCCAAAAAAAATAAAGAAAATGAACATCTCACAAGCCAATTCGATTTAGGACTTCACGTTTTATCTCGAAGAAACAAAAAGTCACAGAAAAGCGAAAACATAAGTGTCCTACGGAACACTAAAAAGCTAACCACAATATACCAACACTAAATGGCTCAAACGGCCTAGCAATAAAATACACCATTTACCGAAAGACATGGGTAACATCCAGTTAGAAAACCAAATGAATAAATTTTATAAATCATTTAGAAAAACACAAACTAACCCAGAAAATATGAGAAAAGTTATATATGAAGAAGTCAAAGAATATTCAAAAATAGCCAAGCCAAAAAAAGTCCCAAGCTTTGACAATATACACTGAGAGAATTAAAACGTGAAATATCATTGAAAATACTTTTATAATCACGGGGTAACATCGCCAGATTACGTTCTAAGGTCTACAACTTAATATTCTCGTGATAGAAGGGAAACTTAACAGGGAAACAACGAAGATTTCACGGGATAGTACATTGAAAAGATGAGTTTATTTCTTGACTACAATGTCGTCGTTTTCAGGGGGTATCCCGTGAAAATTTCTACGTGTCAATTAATTAACTTAAGTTAAATTAAAAAACAAATTTTGTTTTTACTCTATAAACAAAGTGACTTTCACGGGATGCACCGTTGATTATTCTATTTTATTCTGTTGTTTTTTCTTAAAATTTAAGTAACTTTCACGGGGTATCCCGTAAAAATTTCTACGTGTCACGTTAAATTAAAAAACGAGAAAAAAAAAATTCAAAAACATGGTAACTCATATCGATGTCTACATCTGTGTATATTCCAGGATGACTTATTATTTGACAAGAATATTTTCCTAACCGGGTTCGAACCTACAACTACCTAACTACTAAACCTAAGACCTAACGCGCGAGACCATTTTTACAAGCTGTACGCGTTTAAAATTTAGTTCTCATAAACATGACCGACTAATTTTCACGTGAATACCACGCGAAGATAAAAAAAATAAACAAAGGGAAGGAGAAACTCAAAAACCACGTGGTTATCCCGTGAAATTAAATCATGAAAATAAAAAAAAAAAACAAAAAAAGAAGGAACTCGAAAACTACGTGGTTATCCCGTGGAAATGAATCGAAACATTTTTGTTTTGTAATTTGATTTATTTTCACGTGGTTACCCTGTCATGTTTGTCCTCAGACATTTAAATTTTCTTTGAAAAAATTATGTTCCAAGGATATAATTTCTTGACAACATTAATTCCTTAGCCACATCTTTTCCTTAGCTACTGCTTTTTCTTGGACCTCTTCATTTTTTAAAAATAAATTTACATGTTTTTTATTTATAAAAAAAATTACAAAGGTCCAAGGAAAAGCAGTAGCTACATCTTTTCCTTAGCTACTGCTTTTCCTTGGACCTCTTCATTTTTGAAAAATAAAATGACATGTATTTTATTTATTAAATAAATAAAAATGGCCAAAGAAAAGCAGTAGCTAAGGAATTAATGTAGGTAAAAAATTATGTTCCAAGGATATAATTTCTTGGCAACATTAATTCCTTAGCCACATCTTTTCCTTAGCTACTGCTTTTCCTTGGACCTCTTCATTTTTGAAAAATAAATTTACATGTTTTTTATTATTATTTATAACAAGGGGTGGGCAAGAGGGGCAACTGCCCAGGGCGCAGTGGAAAGGGGGGCGCACTTAGAAGCGCGTCACAAGAAAAAAAAAAGATGTGTGTTATTGTACGCACAGGGAAGTGAAACTTCTTTAGTAATTCTAATAAATAGTAATTGAAAGATCTCTCGTTGCATTAATATATTTTTGACTAGTTGTCTTTTTCGCTCTCCTTTCGAGTGAACTATCATGTTCATTCAGTCATTAACAATTATGATAGAAATTTTTAAATTTATTGATTAGTTATAATATTAAGGTTCTATGTAAATGAAATTCTAATTCAAAAACTTAACACAGAATATTATAATCTATATATATAAATGTAAAAATGAAAAACTTTGTTGCTAATATTCTCAGCAACTACTGAACCGATCATTGTGATTTTTTCTTTAAATCAAAGAGCTTATCACGGAGATCGTGATAGGCGTTTATTCGATTTCATATCTTAATCAACAACCGAGTTATTATTTATTATGAATAATAGCTTGTTACGCGGCAGAGGCAACAGGCGGCGCTTTGGTAGTGGGTGCTTTACACTCATACAATCACAGAGGTGGAAAAAGAGATAGAACGCGCTATAGTCCCAAATGATTTATCTATTTGCATTTAAACATAATCGAAAAATTGAAAAAAAATTAACAATAATATTAGCTTAGGAATTATCAGGCCGATAGATAAAAAGAAGTGTAGGTCAAAACAAGCTTAAAAATTTGGGTAAATATTCGGTTTAAATGAAATGTGTTATCAATAGAAAATGTGTAATAAAATGAAAATGTTAACGTTCAAAATAATGAAATTTTGTCCGTCAGTATATAATAATTTCTTTGTTGGATAACCTTGGTTTAGATTTCCTATTCTGTTCTGAATGATAATGAAAATGACAACGCGATATTATTTAATAGATATCATCATACATTATTAATTCATTCAAAAAATTGAAAAACAAAATTCCATTCAAATAATTAAGGTTGAAAGTAAACCCCATCGTCAAACAAAGTTTGGATCCAATAGTATGTAATCCGCGATGTAAAGAAAAACAAACTGATAATTAAAAAATAGTAGTAGTAAAAATTTTTTTAATGACAAGCGTAAATATGTATTCTGCCCCTATTCTTATGTGTTGAAGTTGTCAACTTTGACATTCATTATCTAAAAAAAAAACTAGCAGGAAAATTAAAAAAAATACACTTTTATTTGCCACCAAAAAATCGAAAATTAAATAACGGGAAATTTATTTAACTTTCAACCTCAAGTTTGGGATGGAATATTATTTAGAGCTACACTGTTAAAAATGTCAGTCCGAAATTTACTGTACATGTACAGGGAGCACTTGTACAAGCACATGTACACTAACTCGTTTTCTTGTACATGGTACAAGAAAATCATTTCCACTACTGTAGTGTAATTTTCGAGTAAGATGCTGAGATTTTAATGCACAGTTAAAAAAAATTTCCACTACTGTAGTGTAATTTTCCAGTATGACGCTAGGATTTTACTGCACAGTACCGGAAAACCATTTCTACTATTGTACTGTAATTTTCGAGTAAAATGCTAAAAATTTGATGAATAGGACTGCATTTTCCAAAAAAATTTTTAGAGCGTTTACATAACAATTTTTGTGACATAGTAAATTAATGGAAATGACTCTAAGGGGACTCGAACCTACGTGCCTAACTATCTACCTGATTCTAAAACCTAACGCTCTACCGCTGCACCATCGGGGTGACGGTGACATGTTCGAAATCCCAAAGACACCCCTCCCACGGCCTTCCCCTCCACGATTTCCCGTCCGACGATTTCCCCCCTATGTGACTTCCCTCCCACGTGACTTTTTCCTTAATTTTTGTTCGAGATCTATTTTATTTTATTTTTTTTTCTTTGTGAAAATTGTGTGTTGTGCGGTCAGGTATTATTTCGTCACGCATTGTCTTACATTGTATCTGGCTCTATTTTCTAAATGTGTATGTATATCTATGTGTGTAGTGTGGCTCAATTTTATTGTTTGTCACGCTCAATGAGCATTGGAAATGTATTACTCCGCCGTAACATGGCCAGTGCCTGGCTGGTATAATTAAGTCTTACATAATTGTGTATTATTAATTGATAATTTGTGCTTTGGTAAGTTTTTTTTTTTTATGTTGGTACATTTTATATTAAGTTTATATTGTTTTATAATAATTTTTTTTTTTTCATGTTAGTTGATTATATTTGATGAATAAAAATGACATTGAAATTCATTTTAAACAAGTATGGCAACAAAGAGCTGTTGGTGGATGGGTTTTTGTATACACGTCAATATAATGGAAAAAAAGAAATTACTTGGCGTTGTAAATCATATGAATCTCATGGTTGTTCTGCTAAAGCTTATACAACAAATGATTCTCGTACAGGTACAGACATATTTTTTTAATATATTCATTCTTCCAATCAATTATTTTATTTTATAATTTTTTTTTTTTTTTTTTTTGTGGTTATATTTTAGGTAGTTTGAGATTGTGTGGGACACACGTTCATCCTGGCGATCCTGTCGGTATTGCAAAACAAAAAGTGTTGTCCAAGTTACGTTCACGTGCACAAAAATCGTCAGACAATACTAAATCGATTGTGGCTCGGTGCATATCTAACGTGCCTTCACCAGTTGCTGCTGCATTGCCTCGAGTTGAGTCAATGCGTCGTCAAGTACAACGTGTACGTCACGACGTTCGTCCATATTTAGCAACGCCAAAATCTGTATATGAGTTAATTCTACCTGATGAATTTACACGTACGTGGAAAGGTGATAAATTTTTGTTGTATGATAGTGGTGGTAAAAATCGGATTTTAATTTTTACGACTGATAAAAATTTAAATTATTTAGCTTCATGTCCAGTGATTTTGTGTGATGGAACTTTTTATTCTGTTCCAAGTATTTTTGCGCAATTGTATACGTTTCATGGTTTGAATGAATCTGGTAAAACATTGCCTGTTGTATATGTATTAATGTCTAATAGACGTCTTGCATCATATGTAAAGGTTTTGAATGTTTTATTACAATTAAAACCTGAAATTAAGCCAGTTAAAATTTTAATTGATTTTGAGAATGCTTTTGTTAAAGCAGTACATGAAGTTTTTCCAGATTCAATTGTGTGTGGTTGTAATTTTCATTTTAATCAGTGTGTTTGGCGTAATGTTCAATGTAATGGTCTATCTATTCTTTATAACAATGATATAAATTATTCTACTGGAATTAGAATGTTGGCAGCATTAGCTTTCGTGCCTATTTGTGATTTAGATTTTGCTTTTAATTCACTCTGTCAATCGCAATTTTTTGTTGATAATGCTGATGAATTAGAACCGTTGTTAGAATATTTTAAGTCAACCTGGTTGGGTATTAAAAGTACTCGTGGTTATCGTAAGCCTTTATTTGAACATATAATGTGGAATTGTTATGATCGCGTTATTTGTGATCAGCCTCGTACTCAGTGCCGTAACAAGGAATTTTTGCGCCCTGGGCAAAATTATATTTTGCGCCCTATTTTTATCGATATAATATATAAAAAAGAATTCATTTGTTAGGTGTATTTAACAATAATATATATAACAAGCAAAACCGCCAGAATATACTGAAATTATTTTATTTTTTAAATAAAAATTGTTGTGGATATTAATATAGAAGACAAAATATTTTAAAAGTGATACCTATAGATGAAGAATAGATCATTAGAAAATCAAAACAGTTTTTGTCTTCTGGCGTTGTCGCTGGAAAATTCATCTATGATGTCATCGAAGTCTATTGAAGATACAATCAATTTGGCACAATGATTCTATTGTATTATAGAAACCATTGCAGAGAAATTGATCTAGATAATGAAATAATTTATTTGGTTACATCCAATCTTTAGCAACAGTCACCAATAGCTTTTTGATTAATTAATTATGGCAAATGTATCTAGGGAAAGTATGTAACCAAATATATTAATTCCTAGTCTAAATTAATTCCTTAGCAATATCCATGGTAGAAGTACTACAGGTATGGCAGTAGTCCATGCTTTTTTCGTCGCGTTCTGCGCAGCCTTATTTTTTCAACCAATCAAGAACGCGCCATCGAGCTGTTTTGCTTTTCTTTCTAACACGCAATCTCTATTATAAGATCCTCTCTAACATACTGTTTTGACAACTATTTTTTATATTGTTGTAAATACTAATAAATATATGTGGAGCATGTTTATAAAAAATAAAAAAAATAAAAAAAATAAAAAAACCAAGACAGTTTAACAAATAAATTATAATATTTTCATTGTTGTTGTTTTTTTTGATGCCACAAACAATAGAGGTTGTGTTGTATTTATTATACTTGGATTCATTTATTTAATATAAATAATTAATTTTTATCATTGATGTATGTGAATCATTATAAAATATACCAAATCTAGTTGAATAAATATGATAACTTTTGAAAAATTTAAAAAAAACTTGAAAATTTTCTTAACAAATTTGTATCGCGCGCGCATAAAGTCTTCCATTTTTGTGGCGAGAAGGCGACCTTTTGATTGGTCGATTCACAGCGGCCAAACCAGGCTGCGCACTGCCATACCTGTAGTATTTCTACCATGGCAATATCTCCTATCATAAATTGAAATTAATGTCTAAAATAGCTAAAGAATTCATTTAGACTGGGAAATAATATATTTGGTGATACATTCTTTCCTCAGCAATATTTGGCAATAGCTTTTTTATTAATTAATTATGGCAAATGTTGCTAAGAAAAGGATGTGACCAGATAAATAAATTCGTAATCTGAATTAATTTCTCAGCCATTTGCCATAATCATCTCAATTTATGTCAATTAAAAAAAGAATAACCTTTGGCATATATAGTCAATACAAGCAGAATAAAAATCGGTCCATGTTAACCTGCGTTAGTGGTTAAGGTGTTACCCGCGTATATCTAGAGACCTCTTGCGGATGGCATTTAGAAACATAATATTTCTATGAGTGCGAACGAGATAAAAAAAAGGAGAAAATCTCGTTTCTCACTTCCCCTTAAGTATTTAGACGAAGACAAAAATTTATTTTTATTTGTTGTAAAATAAAAAGGTCTCAAAGCCCTAATAATTTTTATATCAAAAGTTTCCTTATTGTTTCTTCTATCTATACTTAGTTTTTGACAAAGCTAGCCGTATTTTTCATGAAATGGCTAACCAGGTTTCTAAAAACTCAACCGGACTCTCCATAAGAACCTATGTATAACCTCCAAAAAAGTAGCCTACTTAATTAATTAATTACTAAGTAATTAGCTACAAGAAAATTATCATAAAATTTGAGCGTGTGTATTACTATTTCATTAAGCTACTTAAAAAATTCCAAGGCTCTAGCCGTATTTTTGATTTGTGCTGGATATTCCTTAAGTCGGTTATAGTACCATGTTAGTGATAGGTAGAATTAGGTAGAATTTTAGAGTATAGAGGATCGTGTCTTGGCCGTTGTCAGAAGAAACAAAAAAAAATTTCAATTCAAATTATTAAGTATATTTTTTATTTTACGTCTTATTTTGCATTTTTAATATTGTTTTAGCATGATTGTCTCTAAACGACAAATGACAATAATGAGGACAATTAACTTCAAAATTTAGAAAGACAATCATGTTTATGTAATATCTGAATGATCATAAATGACAGTAGTCAATTTCTTTCCTGAAAATATAATTTTTTTTAAAATTGTTTAAAAAAGAATATTTTTTTTCTTGTGACGCGCTTCTAAGTGCGCCCCCCTTTACACTGCGCCCTGGGCAGTTGCCCCTCTTGCCCACCCCTTGTTACGGCACTGCTCGTACTACAAATGCTGTTGAGGGTTGGCACAATTCTTTTAATAAATTAGTGTCACGTGCTCATCCTACAATTGGTGAATTTATCAATTGTATGAAAGATGAACAAGCAAATACTGAGTTGACGTTGGCTCAAATGAATGTTCAACGCGTGGTCGTACCACATAAACGACGTAGATATGTTGAAAATGATAATCGTTTAAAGAAAATTGTTGAAAGTTATAAAAAAGATAATATTATTTCTTACTTAAGAGCTGTAGCTTTGAATTTAAAAATGTAATTAATAATTTATGTTCATTGATCTGGTGATCGTACTGCATAAACGACGTCGATATGATAAAATGATAATTGTTTGAAAAAAATTGTTTAATAATATAAAAAAGATAATATTATTTGTTATTTAAGAGCTGTAAGCTTTGAATTTAAAAATATAACTAATAATTTATGTTCAATGATCTGGTGGTTGTACTGCATAAACGACGTCGATATGATAAAATGATAATTGTTTAAAAAAAATTGTCGAAAAATATAAAAAAGATAATATTATTTGTTATTTAAGAGCTGTAAGCTTTGAATTAAAAAAATGTAATTAATAATTTCGTTCATTGATATTTTATAATTATTTGTAAGACTTTAAAAATAAATTTTCAAATATATAACTCTGTTTTGTTAAAAGTAAATAAATAAATTAATAAATAAATATGTTAAATTAAAAAAATATATTTATTGTAATTTTTTTATTGTATTCATTTTTTTTTCAGTATTTGACTCTGTATTGAGTGGAAGGGGTGTCTACAGGACAAGTGTCTTTTCGGAGTAGATGTCTGTGGGAGGGGTGTCTTTGGGATCTCGGTCATGTAACCGAAATTTCTGTTTATTTTTAACAGTGTAGCAAGTCTTTAATTCTTTTAAACAAATGATAACATCTCTGATATTGTAAAAATAATCCTAAGCAAAGCCAAATTAAAAATAATCTCAGCAACTACCCAACCGATCATCGTGATTTTTTTTTTAAATAAAAGAGCCTATCTCGCAGATCGTTATAGGCGTTTATTCAATTTCCTATCTTAATAAACAACCGAGTTACTAATTATAGCCCGTTACGCACCCAAGTCAACAAGCGGCGCTTCGGTAGTGGCTGCTATGCACTTATAGATACAATCACAGAGTTGAAAAAAGAGAGATAACGCCCTATAGTCCCAAATGATTTATCTATTTGCGTTTTAACATAATCAAAAAATTGAAAAAAAATTAACAATAATATTTTTGAACTAACTACTTTAGAAATCATCAAGCCGATAGATTAATAGAAGTGTAGGTCAAAATAAAGATGCACCCTGGTAGAAATATTTCTCCAACTTTCTTCCAACTTTTTTCCAACTTTTCTCCGCCATTTCTCCACCTCTTTACGGAAATGACCCATGGTTGGAGAAATGGTGGACAAATTTCTCCAACCTTTCTCCAACCAAAAATTTACTTCAACTTTTTTCCAACTTTTTTCCGCCATTTCTCCAACCTAAAATTTACTCCAACTTTTTTTCCAACCAAAAATTTACTCCAATTTTTTTCCAACTTTTTTCCAACTTTTTTCGAACCATGGGTCATTTTCGTAAAAAGGTAGAGAAAGTTGGAAAAATATTTCTACCAGGGCAAGCTTAAAAACTTTGGTAAATATTCGGTTCAAAGGAAATGTGTTATGTTAATATAAAATCAACTGTGTATTAAAATAAAAATATTTTTAACGTTAAGAATAATAAAATTCAGTCAGTGAGTACGTACTAATTTATTGAATGGATAACCTTGATTTAGATTTTCCATTAATTCTGTCTTTAATGATAATAAAAATGGCAGTGCGAAATTATTTAATAATTATCATTATACCGTATTATTTTATTCAAAAAAAGTTAATTTTATTCAAATAATTAAGGTTGAAAATAAATTCCATTGTCTAACAAAGTTTGGGTCCGAAAGGGGTATTCTACATATGGTTATAGAAAATATTCTCAATGTCCCCCTGTCCAAAGTATAACCACTATACTAGCAGGTACTTAGGAGTATATGTGTCTGTAATCTATCTGGATAGACACACACATACTACTACAGCAGAGAAACAAGGAACAGCACCATTTAAAATTATATGTCCACTGAATCCCTAGGAGAAAAGGGATCTATAACTGCTTTAATAATCCGTATTGTTAAATAGAACAAAATGATAGTTGACTCAGCAATAATTGATAGAAATTCTTTCAACTACGAGCGTTAATATGTGTTCTGTACCTATTCCTAGGTGTTGAAGTTTCCAGTTTTGATATCAATTATCTAAAAAAAAATGAGCACGAAAATTCTGGAAAATTCATCGGAATAGATGATTTTTCCGGCTTTCATTTGCAACCAAAAAATCGAAAATTGAATAACGGGAATATATTCAACTCTCAACCGTAAGTTGGGAATATTATTTCAAGCTAGCTAGCTCCAATTTTTTTCAAACAAATGATAACATTCAAAAATTGTCAAAATAATCCCGAGCAAAGCCGGGTTAATCAGCTAGTTTTATATAAATATTTATTTATTGAACAACTAGTCAGCCGAACACTTCTATTACTATTTCATGTATACTTTTTATTTTATGTATATATATTCATGAAATACTGAGTTTTTTCAGTTGCTCTTTTATCTTCAGGATTTTTGTCGGGATGATATCTTTTAATATTTTCCCGATATATCAACTTTAGATGACTTAAGCTTCGAATATTATTGAATATTGAGTCAATTTCAGCCTCGTAATCTGACATGTTACAGCCTGAAAAATATAAATAAAATTAATTCAAATTATAATGGAAATAAATTTGATTTTAATTTAATAGCTATCTCCTCAATATTTGAATAAAAAAAAAAAAAAAAAAAACAAAAAGAACTATTTGATGTTAAAAAAATTTAATGTCAAATATTGATCGATTTTTTCAACATCTTTTTTATGAGCGAATTAACGACAAACACATGATAGTGCATCATCGCCGCCACCACCACCACCCTGTATTTGTTCTATTATGATTGCTGTTGTTTATGAATGATCAATCTTGTTGTTGTTATTTCGATTTCCACTTGGTACATCATTTATTAAATTATTAGTTACTCCTGTTGTTGTTGTTTCATTGAATGATTCAATATTTAAGCATCTGTTCTATTTTTTTGTCCTTTACAAATTCATTCAAGATCTTGAATTTATTTCGATCATGACAAGCTCGATCATAACAAGCACAAGCACTTGAATAACCACTATCTTGTGTATTATTTGATTATTGGACAGATTCATTTCAAATAGTCATTATTTGATTCAAAATATTATTACAACTACCAGTACAAGTCTCATGAAAATTACCAGACATTGGTATAGGATCTAGTCGTATTTTAAATTTTACTGATTTAGGATTACCAGTACATTTATCACATGTTTCTAATAATATTTTAATGTCATTAATTGTCTCTTGAAATCCTATACAATCTAAATTACCATCTTTGCTATCATTACGTTCGCGTAGTACCACATTTTATCCACATATTATTTATTGTTGTTTGGTATTGTGATTATGATGTTGCTGTCGTATTATGTCAAGCACTTAAATAACCACTATCTTGTGTATTAAATGTTTATCTAACAGATTTATTTTAGATACTCATTATTTGTTTAAAAATATTATTATAACCACCAGTACAAGTCTCATCAAAATTATCAGACATTGGTATAGCACCTGGTCGTATTTTAATTTTTACTGATTAAGGATTACCAGTACATTTGTCACATGTTTCTAATAATATTTCAATGTCATTAATTGTCTCTTGAAATCCTATACAATCTAAAATACCATCTTTACTATCTTTACGTTCACGTGGTACCACATTTCATCCACATATTATTTATTGTTGTTTGGTATTGTGATTATGATGTTGCTGTCGTATTATGTCAAGCACTTGAATAACTATTATCTTGTGTATTATTTGTTTATTTAACAGATTAATTTTAAATACTCATTATTTGATAAAAAATAATATAATAAATTATATATTGTATATAATAAAAGTTTTAACTTTAATATTCACCTTTGTCTCTTGAATCTTTTATGAAACTAAAATTTTGAAACAAATTTTAAACAAATTTTTTCGTATAGTTGTCAAGGGAATAAATAAATAAAACAACATAAAAAATAATTTAAAATTACTTACCTTCATACCGTTACTTTCGTTGCATTCATCTCTTGTTTTTTTTTTTTACTGCCCATTCTAAAGAAGTTTTACTTCAAAAATATTCTTTTTTAAACAATTAAAAAAAAAATTATATTTTCAGGAAAAAAATTGACTACTGTCATTTATGATCATTCAGATATTACATAAACATGATTGTCTTTCTGAATTTTGAAGTTAATTGTCCTCATTATTGTCATTTGTCGTTTAGAGACAATCGTCCTAGAACAATATTAAAAATGCAAAATAAGACGTAAAATAAAAAATATACTTAATAATTTGAATTGAAATTTTTTTTTGTTTCTTCTGACAACGGCCAAGACACGATCCTCTATACTCTAAAATTCTACCTAATTCTACCTATCATGATAGAAATACTACAGGTATGGCAGTGCGCAGCCTGGTTTGGCCGCTGTGAATCGACCAATCAAAAGGTCGCCTTCTCGCCACAAAAATGGAAGACTTTATACGCGCGCGATACAAATTTGTTAAGAAAATTTTCAAGTTTTTTTTAAATTTTTCAAAAGTTATCATATTTATTCAACTAGATTTGGTATATTTTATAATGATTCACATACATCAATAATAAAAATTAAATATTTATATTAAATAAATGAATCCAAGTATAATAAATACAACACAACCTCTATTGTTTGTGGCATCAAAAAAAACAACAACAATGAAAATATTATAATTTATTTGTTAAACTGTCTTGGTTTTTCTATTTTTTTGATTTTTTATAAACATGCTCCACATATATTTATTAGTATTTACAACAATATGAAAAATAGTTGTCAAAACAGTATGTTAGAGAGAGAGGATCTTATAATAGAGATTGCGTGTTAGAAAGAAAAGCAAAACAGCTCGATGGCGCGTTGTTGATTGGTTGAAAAAAATAAGGCTGCGCAGAACGCGACGAAAAAAGCATGGACTACTGCCTGCTACTGCCATACCTGTAGTACTTCTACCATGCTACCTATCACTAACATCGTACTATAACCACTGAAATATAATCAAACTGGAACGTGAACTCCTATGCCAAGAAGACTAGAAATACAGGAGGACGAACTTGCCTCAAAAAACCGTTCCGCTATGTGGTCGCCGCATAATTGAGGGGCGCTAGTACGGGTGCGATGCGCTTAAAATAATGCAAACATACTCTGACAAACATCATGTGTATATGCTCTATTAGTGTTTGTCAGAGTATGTTTGTATTGTGCGCATTGTAAAAAAAAAGCGATACAAGTCGCGCACGTTACCCGGGTACTACTAGCGCCCCTCAATTATGCGGCGACCATATAGCGGAACGGTTTTTATATACAGGCGAGATAGGGAGTAAGTCCTCCTGTATTTCTAGTCTTCTTGTCCTATGCTTAGCCAATGCACGGAGTGTTGCTAGAGATAGCAATATATTGGATGGCTTTCCCTCTTACTCACGCATGCGCACATTAAATCTTGTACAGTCAACGTCAAAAAAAACTAGTACTACACGATATAAAACTATAAAAGTTACATTATATTTCAGTACAGTCTCAACCAACTTTAGTTGACGTGACTGTACCGAAAAGGACAAAAGCCCATCCATTGAATCTCTCTCTTGGCGACACTAAGTTCGGCTTCCAGTTTTAATATATTTCAGTGACTATAACCGACTTAACCACTAACGCCGGTTAACATGGACCGATTTTTATTCTGCTTGTATTGACTATATGCCAAAGGTTTGCCTATCCTTTTTTTAATTGACGAAAATTCAGATGATTATGGCAAATGGCTGAGAAATTAATTCAGATTACGAATTTATTTATTTGGTAACATCCTTTTCTTAGAAACATTTGCCATAATTAATTAATAATAAGCTATTGCCAATTTTTTTTTTTTTTTTTGTTTTTGTCTTTTTTAGCGCTACAACTTTTTTAGATAACATTTTTTAATTAAAGCCATATTTTTTCAGGAAAATTCATAAACAGAGAAAATCGGGCCGAAAAAAAAGTCATTTTATCTAAAAATTTTTCGAATAAAAAGTGTTAGTTTTGATGTAGAAAACGTTTTGGTGAAAAAAAAAAATGCAGTATCCATTTAAAAAAACTATGTTTATACTGGAAACTCCGCCATTTTGGATTTTTCGAATTTTTTTTTTTTTTTTTTTCTCCGTCCCCCTCCAAACCCTACAACTTTTACCTGAAACATTTTACAATTTGAGCCATATTTTTTTAAGAAAATTCATTGATAAATTAAAATGGGACTCTCGGTATTTGGTTACATTCTTTCCCTAGATACATCCCTAGATAATTTATTAATCAAAAAGCTGTTGGTGACTGTTGCTAAAGATTGAATGTAACCAAATAAATTATTTCATTATCTAGATCAATTTCTCTGCAATATTTTCTATAATACAATAGAATCATTGTGCCAAATTAATTGTATCTTCAATAGACTTCGATGACACAATTTTTCAGCGACAACGCCAGAAGACAGAAACTGTTTTGATTTTGTAATGATTCATTCTTCATCTATATCACTTTTAAAATATTTTGTCTTTTATATTATTATCCACAACAATTTTTATTTAAAAAAAAAAATAATTTCAATATATTCTGGCGGTTTTGCTTGTTATATATATATTATTGTTAAATACACCTAACAAATGATTTTTTTTTTATATATTATATCGATAAAAATACGGCGCAAAATATAATTTTGCCCAGGGCGCAAAAATTCCTTGTTACGGCACTGTTCTGTTGTGGTAGACCTCATTGTTTTTGGTGACAAACAATCTGATAAAAATGAACAATAGTCAATTTATTTGATAGATTTGAAATAACTAAATAGAAACTCTGTTGATTTTCACCTGAAAAAAATGGTAATACTTCATATTTTAAATTTTTATACATTTCTGGCTATAATATTATAATTATAATGATATATCATAGTAACTTTTAACATTATTATACTTTTTATTTTTTTCGTCGCCATTTTTTCATCTGGAATGGGTATATAGTCACAAAAGTTTAGCCAATATGGCGACCTGGGGGCCGCATTTCTTATTGGCTTAAAAAAACGTATGATGGATCTACCTGTATATTTCTATTATGTACATCAGAGAATTCAATAGCAAAGTACATGTGCCAGTGCCACTCTAAGATTCCGGAGTAAAGTCTCACATTTACACACATAACTTATAAAATTTGTCTGTGCAACGCTACATTGTTGATTTTTAAAACACCTGTTGATATTTACGTCCACGTGTGTGTGTGTGTGTGTGTCTAAAACATGCTAATATTGCTAATGCCATGGATCAGGTCCAGCGTTGCCAACGACCCCATATTTATGGGATTTTTCCCATAATTTCAACTTTGAACCCATAATCCATAATGACTATCGCATAATCCATAATTGGACATATGACCCACAATAAGAATTTTTTTTTTTATTTTTGTGAAAATTTTTTTTTTCTTAACTTTTTCTTTTAACGTTTTTAATTGAACCGATTGTCGATACTGTAAAATCCTATTTGTAGTAGTTCACAGCAGTCCATAAGAGTTGCAACTTGTAGCTGCTTGTAGCTGGCCTATCCAAAGCTTCGACACAAATATTCTGACCAATGATAGAACTGGATAGAACTTGTATTATACAGAAATTATTTTATAGCCTTGTAGAAGACGTCAATGATAACCAGCTACCGACAAACAAGGTATTGGTGACATTGATGGAGTCATGTTGACGTGAATTGTTTTGTTGTGAATTATTTTCTTTTTTTTCTATGATTTAAATATTTACTGTATATAAATTCTGATATTATTTTATTATAACTTATTATATTACACTATTTATTATGGATGAAGAGGTAAGCAAAAAAATATTGAATGAAAATTTTATTATTGTTGATTTTTATAAGTCATTTGACAGCTCATGAATAGTATATTTTAACCTGCTATATTTTTAAATTATTAGATAAAAGACTTGCCACCAAGTAAAAAACGCAAGATATCAAGTTCTTCAACAAATGAATCCAAGAAAAAATTTGTCGAGGGATGGTTTAAAAATCCTTTATTTAAGAACTGGATAGAAAAAGTTAATCATGATATCCATAAAGTAAGGTGTAACAAATGCAAACAAAATATGACTGCTGATATTTCAGTATTGAAAAAACATATTGAATCAACTCAACATAAAAAAAACACGATAGTTGATAAATCAACATCAAAAATTACTCAATTTATAAAGAGTACAGATGAAGATGTAAAAGTAAAAAAATTAAATGAATCAGTTAAAAGTGCAGAGATAATGTTGGCTGCTTTTTTTGCTGAGCATACAATACCATTTCGTGGATTTGATCACTTAGTTCCTGTACTCAAGAAAATGTTTCCTGACTCAGAAATAGCTAAACAGCTTTCTATTGAAAGAACTAAAGGAACAGAAATAATAAAAAATGTGATTGGAGAGACAGAAAAAAACGAACTAACACAGATAATGAATAAAAAATGACTTAGCATATTAACTGATGAAGCTACTGACATTTCAACAACAAAAAAACAATAATAAAAAAGAGGAAGGAAAGGAAAAAATTTCAGTTACCGACGTAAATCCATAATGGCGTCCGATATCCCATAATTTGTTTATTTGTCGCATGGAGGTGTATACACCTCCATGATTTGTCGCTGGGGATCCCATAACGGGTTGGCATTTTGGCAACGCTCTGGAGGTCTAACACGTCTCGACCCTCTGTAAACCTTCATCGCCAATACGTATAAAATTTATTTCTTTCTGATTTGTTGTCTTATCATCAATATTATTTCATTATTATGTATTTTTTTATGCTAAAAAAATGTAAATTGACAATAAATATAATCACTCCAAAATAATTGAGTCAGATCATTCAACAAGTGGTTGTAAATAAACAAATTATTTGATCTTTCTCAATCTTGTATATAACTTACAACAATTTATTAATATGATTATAAAATTCAGCTCGTAAGAATGTGATAACACTATTTTTAATAACAAATAGGAGCAAAATTATTTTTTTTCTATGATAAATATAAATGACAAAAAATTAAGAAATTGAGTAAGTAAATCTTAGTTATAAAAAATTGATGTCCCTGAAAACAGCCAATTTTTGCTTGTTGTTGTTGTTAATAATCGTGGATCGATTACTTGGAGTTAGTGTATCTGGTAACTGCCTTGGTGCCTTTACTGACGGCATGCTTGGCAAGTTCACCAGGAAGAAGAAGAAATTAATAGCTTATACATCTATCTCAGTATATTTTTTGAAATTTTTTTATTTAAAAAATTCTATTCAGACAGTGAATAATAAGAAAAAAAAAAAAAAAAGACGACTGTATTTTTTTCAACACTGTTGGAGTATGTACATTAGGGTGTTTTTTTTTTTTTCGATATTTTTTTTTCTCTTCACCCATCTTTATACAAGTTCATACAACTCTGAATCATGCCCAGAAAAAATTTGAACTCAATTGAAAAATATTTAGAGGTGGTTCAGGAGTCATTTGTTTTTTCCATTTGATTAACATGGGGTTAATACACTTCATTCACTATTTTGATCATGGAGGCTTTAATTTTCGACCGTTCAAGTTCACGTTGGTCTCATTTGATAGAGTATTAAATTCTATAGCATATAATATTCATAGTTTTGATCATTTATAATTAAAAAAAATAGTGAAATAATGCTTCAAAAAGGTAGTATTTAAAATTTTTTTGAAAAACAAAATTGTAAATGATCAAAACTATGAATATTATATGCTATAAAATTCAATACTCTATGAAATAAGACCAACGCGAACTTGAACGGTCGAAAATTAAAGCCTCCATGATCAAAATGGTGAATGAAGTGTATTAAACCCATGTTAATCAAATGGAAAAAACAAATGACCCCTGAACCACCTCTAAATATTTTTCAATTGCGTTCAAATTTTTTCTGGGCATGATTTAGAGCTGTATAAACTTGTATGAAGATGGGTGAAGAGAAAAAAAAATATCGAAAAAAAAAAAAACACCCTAATGTACATAGACTGGAAAAACACGTGTCATTTTATTTAAAAAAAAAGAACAATAAATAATTATATTAGTTGAGAAACAATAATATGGGAACAATACTAAGACTGAATATTTATTCGAAATCTCAAATAGATTTATCGTCTTTGTAGATAATACCAACGCGTGTTAGCATATTAAAATTGTCTATATTCATGATGCCTAGTTTATATCTATTTGATGACTTTATTTGTTTTTCAATCATGAAAGTGTTCTTATCATTTGTTGGTTGCCCTATATTTATCTTCGTTTTTAATTATTATTTATTGAATTTCTGAAATAAACGGTTTTTTTTTTGGCTTCAGTTCTAGAGATGATTATGGTTTTCAGTTTCTTGCAATTTATTCACGATTTTATTATTGTAAAAAATAATGATTTATTTTTATAAATCATATTATGTACATGTGCAATGATCACAAAAGTTATTTTAAAAAAGGAATTTGAAAAAACTAATGTTTTGAATGCTGTTATTATCTAATGAATAAATGTCAGTGATGATATTAAAAAAAGCAGATATATCAACAAGATAACCACTGTCAATGAGATCACTTGTGAGTTTAGCAAATAAAAAACAATTACCATCTTCGTTATATTAACATGTTTGATTTGACTAGATGAGGATTTTTTGTAAAAATCATTAACTATAATTAATCATTGCTGTGACATGTCTTTGTATTGTTGAACTTTGGGTAAAATGATAATTAATATAATGAGGGAGACCACGAGTTAGGGTGCAGGAGCAACATATTCAATATTATGATTTGGTGATTCCAATTCCAGAACAAGTTTCTAATCAAGATCCTAGAAAAAGTTTTAACAATATTTAATTAACTTTGTTATAATTTTATTTGTAATAAAGATTAATTAATATTAAAAAAATGTTACTTGTTGATTGTGATTTAAATTTTTCTGGAATCATTGCTCCTATAACAAGTGGATTGACATCTGTATAATCTATACAAAGTATCTTGTTACACCATTTTTAACAGTACACCTTGGTACAGTTTGATATCTAAAAAAGAGTTTATTAAAAATTAACATTGAAACAGATGTTGAATCAAACTTGGTAAGATAATAGTAGGGTTGTTTACTTACTTGAGTCATTGCACTTCTTGTTGAAAGCATCAGGAAGCTAGTTTTGTCTAAATAAATAGCCATGGTGCATCAGACTTAAAAGCATTATTACCTTGGTGTTGAAAGTAGATACTTGTACAGAGCTAATGAAAGCAACTGAAATAATAAAAATTAATAATATTATTTATACATTATACTGGTTAAAAAATATAATTGTTTATTGATATTTTTGGTAGAACGAATATGATATCAACAAAATTACAAGTTGAAAGGTTAACCATTGATGACTCATTAAAACTTACTGTTTTGAATTATTGTTGTTACTTTGTACTCCAAAATTTTTACTCCAAATTTCAAAAATATAAATGAGTATAAATTTCAATTATTCATACAGCAGCTTGATTAGTTGACTAAGTTGAAGGTACATTCTTGCTAATATTTGAGGCTTCAGCTGGATTTTTCATTTCACTCCAGTCAATATCAGCATCACAAATATGTCAGGATCATATTTATCACAAGCACACGTTTTTTCTTTTTTTTTTATAACTACTTGATTAACGTCTATTGAATGATGATGAGTTTTAAATTATTGTTTTCACAGTATTGTTTAGTTGCACTTGCCAAAAATAAAACTCGTACATCCTGACACTTAATTTTATTTTTTTATTCAACACGTTTCTGTTAAGACTTAAGGTTAATGCTCACTAGTATTACCATGTTTCTCGTTGCACAAAACTATTTGACTATACTACCGTCATGGTGGATAGACAATCTTTATTGCTTTTTTTTTTTTTTAATTTTATTTTCGTCGTAAATATATTTTTATATATCCCATCACAAATGTAAGTAACACAAAATTGAGTAAGTTTATCGTAGCTATAAAAATTTGATGGCCCTGAAAAGGGCCGATTGGTTTATGTTGTGTCGGTTGACCAGTTGTTTACTTGGAGCTAGTGTACTTGGTGACAGCCTTGGTGCCTTCACTGACGGCATGCTTAGCAAGTTCACCAGGAAGAAGAAGACGAACAGCTGTCTGGATTTCCCGGGAGGTGATGGTTGATCTTTTGTTGTAGTGAGCCAAACGGGAAGCCTCAGCAGCAATACGCTCAAAGATATCGTTGACGAAACTGTTCATAATGCTCATGGCCTTGGATGAGACACCAGTGTCTGGATGAACTTGTTTCAATACTTTGTAGATGTAGATTGCGTAAGATTCCTTCCTCTTCTTTCTCCTCTTGGACTTGTCAGTCTTGGTGATGTTTTTTTGAGCCTTGCCGGCTTTTTTAACAGCTTTACCACTTGCTTTTGGAGGCATGTTGATAGTTTAAGGATCAACTTGGAAATTGTGAGGGTCGGCGTTTTTCGGCCGCTTTTAACTGTTTTTTGTTGTGAACAGCGCACCAATAACGTTAGAGAACGAGCAGTTGTGAGCAAGGGAGAGTTGTGATTGTTGCGCTGTTTACAATTTTGTTGCTATCTTTTACTAAAAGAGTGACTAAAAGGGTGAAAACGCCACGCGATTGGTGCGCAGTTGCGGCAAAAAAGTCCATAAAAGCCGTGTTTCAGGGCCTCAACAGTATTAGTCGTCTCTCACACGCCTTACAGGTCGTGTATTCATTAAGCATCAAGTTTACTCCAAAAACTCCAAGTCATCATGTCTGGCCGTGGCAAAGGTGGTAAAGCAAAGGGAAAGTCAAAGACTCGTTCCAACCGTGCTGGACTCCAATTCCCAGTTGGTCGTATTCATCGTTTACTCCGTAAAGGTAACTACGCTGAACGTGTTGGTGCTGGTGCACCTGTCTACTTGGCTGCCGTTATGGAATATTTGGCTGCTGAAGTTCTCGAGTTGGCAGGTAATGCTGCTCGTGACAACAAAAAGACCAGAATTATTCCACGTCATCTTCAATTGGCCATCCGTAACGACGAAGAGTTAAACAAACTTCTCTCTGGTGTAACCATTGCCCAAGGTGGTGTCTTGCCAAACATCCAAGCTGTTCTTTTACCAAAAAAGACTGAAAAAAGCAGTGCTTAAATTCAACAAGCCATTAATATCAAACCAATCGGCCCTTTTCAGGGCCATCAATTAATTCAAAACGATATGTTATAATCTTTGAATTTTCGTTCAATACGATTCATAAATTTTCCTTCTTTTTTTTAAAAAAAAAACAAATTCTGGATTACTCTAGAAATTTAAAATAATTTTTCTGTGGCTTTTAGAACAATAAAAAAAATAGATACTCGTTACCAAATTTTAATTAAAAAAACCAATACATTTTTACTCCATAAATTTTGGAGTAATTTATTTGTTTATATTTTCATGCACACATGTTTATGATTTTGCTCCGAAATTTTGGAGTAAACTTAATGCACTCGTATGCATATGTACTTATATTGGTCGTCTGCGCAACGCTCAATTATTGATTTTTCTCAAGACTCACACAGCGTTGAACACCTGTCGATCTCTATGTGTATGTGTCCGACATACCAATGCCTAGAATTTATAGAAATGGGTTCCTTTAATAGATAGTATTTTTCGACAACAAATCGGAGCAAACAAAATTTATTATAGGTATATATATAAGATTTATTTCAATCAAAATAATTTTGTATTTAATTTATTGTAAAAAAAATAATAAATGTAAATAATTTGATTTATGAGCAAATGAAATTTAATTGATAAAAAAAGAAATTGTAATTGCTATGTTATTTAGAATGTTTTAAGCTTGAAAATAAATCAAAAAAAAAAATTTGTTTCAACTTGTTAACACCAACAATAAGAACGATCGGAGTCGCAGATAAAAATATCAGGTCTAATATATATATCGGTTGAAATTGAATAAATATTTTCTAGTTAGATCAATTTGATGGCCCTGAAAAGGGCCGATTATTTTTGTTGATGTTGATATGATACTCTAAGCACGTTCTCCTCGGATACGACGTGCTAATTGAATGTCCTTTGGCATGATAGTAACACGCTTGGCGGTTGCACACAAGTTGGTGTCTTCAAAGAGACCAACAAGATAGGCTTCACTTGCTTCCTGGAGTGCCATAACAGCTGATGACTGGAATCTCAAGTCGGTCTTAAAGTCCTGAGCAATTTCACGAACAAGACGCTGGAATGGCAACTTGCGGATCAAAAGCTCAGTACTTTTTTGATAACGACGAATTTCACGAAGAGCTACTGTTCCTGGACGATAACGATGTGGCTTCTTGACACCACCGGTTGCTGGTGCACTCTTACGAGCAGCTTTGGTGGCAAGTTGTTTACGTGGAGCCTTACCTCCAGTTGATTTACGGGCAGTTTGCTTTGTACGTGCCATGGCGATTACAGAATAGAGAGACCGTAACGTGTTACTCGGTTAAAGAGAAGACGTAAAATGTGCTCCGAAAGGTAAAACGCGTGTTTTTAAGCATTTTGGAGCAGTGGTTTACTCTATGCTGATTGGCCGATGGCCTATAAAGAGTTAATACACCTTGTTCATTGGCTCTCAGTCAAAATATGGGGATACAACATGCTTCGAAAAGGCTTTATAAACAGCGTCGTTTGCTCCGAAAATCACATTCAGCTGTTAGTTCTCCTTCTCAGTTAAGTAACACCAACTCTATATTCATTCAACATGACTGGCCGTGGTAAAGGAGGCAAAGGATTGGGAAAAGGAGGAGCAAAACGTCATCGTAAAGTATTGCGTGATAATATCCAAGGTATTACTAAACCAGCAATTCGTCGTTTGGCTCGTCGTGGTGGTGTAAAACGTATCTCTGGATTGATCTACGAAGAGACTCGTGGTGTACTCAAGGTTTTCCTAGAAAACGTCATTCGTGATGCAGTCACATACACCGAACACGCCAAGAGAAAAACAGTCACTGCCATGGATGTTGTCTATGCATTGAAACGTCAAGGACGTACTCTCTACGGTTTCGGAGGTTAAGCTCCACATCAGCAATAAAAAAACCGGCCCTTTTCAGGGCCATCAAATTTATTCAACGTTTGCTTATTATTCAATTTTTAACATTATGTTTTTACGAATATTTTTTTTTTTTTTTATTCAAAAGTTTACGTTTACTATATAAGATTATGGGCCTGGACAAGACAATATTTTTATATTTTGTTCATATTATTATGCTTTTTATAAATAAATAATTTTTAAATATAAAAAGTTTGAGAGTGTCGGGGAACTGAGTTAACTACTACAAGCTCGGATTTTGTATATTTTTAGATATACACTCAGTACTAATTCGCTATTGAATTAATTTAATATAATAAAATGACTTTTACAATGGAAATCCAAGCAGCAAGTTATTATAGATTGTATTTTACACCATAAACAAGTTGAACATTAAGTTTTTTCTTGTCACAATATGCATCCACCAACAATCTAGCTATGATACAAGTAAGGGATGTAAAATAAAATTTATAATAACTTGCTGCTTGGATTTTTATTGTGAAAATAATTTTATTACATCAAAATAATTAAAATCGCGAATTAGTACTAAGTGTATATGTAAATATATACAAAATCAGTATTTTGAGGACAGTCCCTGAATTCAATGGGATTGATGGCAGGGAATAATTTCTCCGGCACTCCTTTCATGCCAGAATAATTTCTCCTTTAATGATCTCATGCCAAAATAATTTCTCTGGCACTAATCCTATGCCGGAATAATTTCTCCGCAATCGATCCCATGCCGGAATAATTTTTCCGGCACTACTCACATGCCGGAATAGTTCCTCCGGCACCACTTTTATGCCAAAGTTTCTTCTCCTTCACCGATCTTATGCCAGAATAATTTGTCCGCCATCAATTCCATACCGGAATAATTTCTCCGCCATCAATTTCATGCCAGAGTAATTTCTCCACCACCAACCTCGCGCCGGAGTAATTTCTCCAGAAATTGGCCAAAAACTATTTTTATCAACAATTAATTAACTAATAATCAAAATTTTTTCTTTCATATCCTCGGCTGTAGATCTTTTCAATACCTTTAATTTAAGCCTCTTTCAAACTCTCTATCTTAAATAGTTTATAAGATATGAACATTATTTATTTTTTGCGAGTGATTTCAATACGTTAGGCTTCGCCTCCGTAAAATATAAAAAAATTATATAATAGTTCATAAAGCATAAATTTATTTAGCTATTTATTTATTTTAGCTTAAGCTTTAATGGATTGATGAACAAATTATTAATAAGTAGTACAAAAAAAAATTGTAAAAAAAAAAAAAATATCTTATATTTCCATAAGAGAGATAGATATGAAGAAAAAAAATTATGAAAGACCTCGACGTATTGCGTTTTAATAACATTAAATGCATGATGTAATTTATTAAACATATAAAAAAACATGAAAAAAAAATCCAATCACAATGTGATAGAACGTTGCCTGGATCAAAAGAATACAGTTGATTTTCAGGTAAGTGCAAAACGTCGTGTTTTTCAAGACCTTTGAATGTCATTCTGTTGTAATAATGTTGTTGGATTGTTCTTCTTCAAATAAGCCTTTGAAGATTTGATAAATAAATTATCAAAAATACCTGCGCGAATGAACTTGTACTCAAAATTATAATAATTTATATGAGCTGACTGCTGATTGAGTTTGCATCAAATCAGTTTTTCCGACTGCTTATGTACAACTCTTATTATGTACAAATCTTGTTATTACGAGATTCAGGAAATACCCAAAGAGCTTATCATACTTATAAGGGTCATCTAGGTCATATATTCTTTTAAATTTTAAGTGTATCGCTGCTGTAGTTCATGATTATAACTCATGTCATCACCAGCTCAAACTGGTTTTAAAAGAAACTATTCGACAACTGACTAAAATCAAGCTTCAAGACCAAAATTTGCGAAGCTTTTGCCAACAAACAACACCTGATAGCTATCAGGTAAAAATTCAGCCCCGGATCGACGTCGATCAAGGCTAATTTCCGAGTGTGATGCTCCGATCGACGCCGAAAACCGAGCCCGAATCTACGTCAAAATGTAACGCTAGCTATTCGACGGCAAAACGAGGTAAATCCGAGGCTAAAACGAGTTCGAAAAAAAAAAAGTTTAGAAATACAAAAAAATTATTGTTTATTTGTTTATATATTAGAGTTTTATTATAAATAATAACAATACCATTAATCATAAATAATTTGACAACAAATTAAGTTCCTTTTTTTTTAGTGATTTTATTATTCGAATCGAATATATCTCGTTTTAGCCTTGATCCGACGTCAAAACGAGGCTAAAACGAGTTAGGCAAAGAATAAGTTTAGAAATACGAAAAGATTTTTGGTTTATTTATTACAGCCGTAATTACATGAGTAGGGAAAAGATGTAGCTAAGAAAAAGATGGAACTAAAGGAATTTTTTAAAAGAAATTACATGTATTTCAGTTGTCAAATGAATAAAATAAATACTAAGAAAAAGCGGTAGCTACACGGAGAGAAATCCGCAGCAAATAATGCTGTAGAGTATCAAACAAATTTTACTGTAGTCTACTGGAAATTGAGAAGTTGCGTGGGGAGGCCACCAGGATCGACTAGAATTTCCTACTACACTACAGTAATTTTAATCAAAATACCAAGAAATTAAGGTGGCCAAAAAATTATTTGGTAAGCAACAAAAATATTTAAAAGGGGTCTTGGAATCCACAAAAAATGCGATTGAAAATATTATTATAATATTTTTGTGAAAAGTTTTCTGGTTACTCGACATTGCGCTAAAATTTTTTTATTTGTTGTTACGTACCAAGTTGAAAAATTAAAATTAAACTATAAAATAACAAAAAAAAAGAAAGAATATGTAAAACCAAAATTAAATAAGCAAATAATCATAGAATAATTAAAATAAATCAACTTGGTATTTCACGTTAATATTAAAAAATCCTCTTATTTTGTTATTCCCTACAGGGTAACGGGTTAGGAGGAAATGTGTATGATTGTAGATGTACCTTGATGTAAGAATAATCCGAAACAATTGTTGAGAGCGTGTCAATCTGGATGATCGCCTGTTGATGTTGGTAGTCTCGAATAATCCAAACGGTAAAATAAACTCGAAGCACAGAAAACAACACCCCGGAGAAATGTCACAGTCAATAATTTTATAGTATTAGGAACAGTCAATTTATAAACGGAAAAATAATAATTTAAACACAAAGATTATTTAATTTAAATTCACTTTAACATTTTATTTATTAGAAACGAAAAACTTCAATTGATTTTATTATTTATTTAATTATATTTGATTTCATAAAATTGATTTAAATTTAATTTAGATATTGTCCAAACAAAAGTTGTCGCAAGAGTGAAGCTCGTTAATTTATCAAAATAATAATTCTCATAAAAATCAAATTAAAAAGAAGGGATGATTTAAAGTGGGAACATCTTGACCAATTATATTTTACCTGTCCCACGATAGTCAGCGTTTAATATTTTACTTAGAGAATTATTTGTAACGTCAACGGATGTAAAATATCGAGTAGCTAAGGTGACTTTGAACTGCGGTTTGCAAAAATAATTTAAAATAAAAAACATAATATTGTGAGAAAAAAGGTAAAATGTTGATTTTGCTAAAATAATCGAAAAATAAAAAGGAAAAATTTTAACTGCTTACTCGGTATTTTATATGCCCTTGAATTCACTAAATATTTTATTTATTTATTTATTTATTTATTGATAATATTGATACCAAGACGTAACAATTCCCCCCCAAAAAAGGTCGTTGTCTGTCTGAAAAACGACAGCAGCGAATAAAAAAAAGAAAAATTTATCTATTATTGGTACATTTTGTTTACTTAAAATTATAAATATTAAACCCAAAAAAAAAATTTCTATGTCCTATTCGAGACCCCTTACGGACGATCAACGGCTAGAATTACTCCGTGCGAGTCGAGCGTGACCTACTTTTTATTTGATTCAAGTTTCATTTCGGTGTGATATTGTTGAGCTTTCATTCTTTTATCTTACCTTGAAAATTATTTAATATTAAATTTATTGTTTTTTTTTTTTTTTTTATTGTTAAAAAAAAAGTATTGTTTTTATTTTTAATTATTGAGAATTTATTGATTGTTTATATTTTTTTATTTCTAAGGTTTTTCAGCGATGTAGAATAAAAATTTTTATTATATTTTTTTAGATATTATTTTTTGTTTATATTTTGATTATTGTTATTATTATATATTATTTTGATTTCAAATTGAATTATTTATTGGTAAATCAGCCGCCCACACGGAATTAATTAACCACCGACGCGCGCAGTAAGAAATACCTTACAATTTTCTAAGCTAAAATTTTTATTATTATTCTATTTTTGTTTGTTGTTTTTTTTTTTTTTTTAATTTTTTAAAAATTTTTTTGTAAAATTTCATATTAATTATTTATTTTTTTTTAAATATTTTTTTTTATTTTATTTTATTTGAATATTTAATTAATATTATTGATTAAAATATTGTATTTTACTTAATTATTGAATATTCCCCTTTTTTTAAAATATTAAAAGTGTAATTAAAAATTCAAAGTAAGATTCAAATTTTTTATTTTTACGAATCTTTATATTATTTTTTGTATTTTTTTCTTGAAAAATTTTGTATTTTATAAAATTTCATAATTTTTTTGTAATATTCTACTAGTTTTTTTTTAGTAAATTTTCATATTTTTTTGCAGTAAATTTATGTTTTTTTATAGTAAAATGTAATGATGAAATCTAATTTAATTTAAAAATTATCATTTTTCCCCCAAAAGTACAAAAAAGGTTTCATTTAATTTTCCCATAAATTAAGTTCAAAAGTTAATTAATTTTCCCCATAGAAAAATTTATATTATTTAAAATAAAAAATTAAAAAATGTAAAAGATTTCAAAAAGAATTATAAAATACAACTTATTTTATTCTTCTTCAATGTACTCCACGATGTCCTTGAATTGTAATTTGTTACCCCTGTAACCTGCTTGTATTGTCTCTCCTCTCCGGCTTTCATTGTCGCGGCTAGCTTGATGAACTCCCCTCAATTTCTTTTCTGATGCATGTTGACTGATGTTGCTTTCTTCTTTCACTGCTCTCTCTTTTTCTATATAAAAAATTCAATATAAAATTTAAATTCATGAAATTAGCATTCGACTTCTATTTATTTTACCTTTATCGTTATTAAAAAAATTTTATTATTTCAAAAAAAATTTAATTTATCTTTTGTTTTTGATTTTAGCATTTCCCAAAATATTTTGTTCATGTTCAATGTATTTATTTTCATGTATTATTTGTGTATTTGTTTTTGTGTAAAAAAAAATATATTAATTCATATATATATAAATATAAAAATTAAATTTTAATTTTGTTAGGAATATTTGTCCCGACAATTAGTAATTTTTTTTTTATTTTTCAATTTTTTCGTTAATTGAACTTTAATTATATTTATTACAAGTTCAATATTGATATTAACATCTTTGCAATTTATTTCTTTATCATTAACTTCAAAATTATTTTTATTATTATTAGAACTTTTTTTTATCAACGTAATCATTATTAACATTTTTCTCGATTTTATTCGCGTGTACGCATATATTTTTATTATTTTTGACAGTTACTTCGTCATTTATTTCATTGTTACTTAAAATACTATATTCTTGGTTACTTAAACATCTAGTTTCTTTATTCTTCAACTCAAAATCTTCATTAAAATTATCATCAATAAAATCTTTGTCATCATCAGACTCATTATTACACATCATCATTTTTATTATCACTTAAATTATACACTAAATATTTTATTTATTTATTTATTAATAATATTGATACCAAGAAGTAACAGTAAATTTGTTTTTTCCATAAATTAGTATGATTATTTTCTTTTTTAACAGAGAAAAATTGATAGGTGTTTTAGTGACTAAAAAAATTCACAAAAACGATAGACAAATTAATGAATTTATTTATTGTAAATAACTTTAAAAAATGAACTTGAATTGACAACAAAAAGTTGATAAATTGAAATCTTAAAAAAAAAATGTTTCTATTTTTTTTTGAATATTGCAAGAGGATTTAAATACCGTTATTTTTATAGCTTGTAAAATATAACAAATAAAAAATGTTTCTCAATAGAAATAGATAATTTTTAATAATCGTCAAATATTTAAATTTTTCATTCAACGAATAACGAGTAATCCCAACAATAAATTATTAACACAAATACCAATTCTCAAACTAAAATTACTCGACATAATTTTTCTGTCTTTGATTATGAATCTTCCCCCACAAAGCAGAGCTTAATTGTATCTGAATTTACTTGATGTTGGTATTTTTAGAATCCTTATAAATTTAGTTTAAAATAGTTATAAATATTATTGAATTATTGAGTAAAATTGATCATGTTACATGAAAATACTGAAACACTCTGAAGACTACAAATCTCTAATCATTACATTATTTTGGAGTATTTGTTAGATTAATAAATGTTTGATAGAAAATAGCGTTAGAAGAGCTTGATAAATTCGAAATAGTAAAAAATAAATAGCGATTTATCATTTTTATATATTACCAAAAATAAAACAGCAGCTGAGTTACTATTACAAAACTGCAGGCAAGTATTTTAACTTGTAATTTTTAGTCAATTAAATACTGTTGCACTGGTTATGCTGCTATGTGTATTTGCAACAACTTGTTTTTTCTTTTCTAGCATTAAAAACATTGAGACCCTGTAAAATTGCATTCAATTAATCTTTTTATTAAAAATTTGTTGGTACAACGGATACTCTGAACATTTGGTGTGTTCGATTTTAATGTTGATGTTGAAGAATATGGTAAAATAAATTAGAAAACCTTGGTCTTCATTACCGTGATCGATCAACAACCAAGAATAGAGGTGCATTGAAAGAGGTGAATTCAGCATATCTACGTTGATCGGATTTGGTGTTGATTAATTTAGCGATTGCCAGGAAATGCATCGACTCGATTTGTTCTCATTGTAAATTGAATATATCGATGCATATCCTCGTTGTAATATGATTTACATTTTTCGTAATTAACACGACGACGTACTTGTGGTGGTTTTTCGTAAAATCTGCAACGACGCCATTGCTCAAGGAAACCTTCTCTTCCCATAATACGATTCAAAACACGAAATGCAGCATCAACATTCCCATTTTTAACCAAAACAGTTCTTGAAATAAATGGTGTGTGTCTCATTCTACAAAAATGTCAATTGAAATAATTAGACGAAACTTCAAAGTAAACACTTTGAAAGGTTAGAATGTCAATAATATTTCATTATTATACACAAGAATTAAAGATTTGTTTGACAAAACAAAAATTGAATTATAAATGATGTTATAATATTCAGTATAGTTAATTAATAATTAATTATATTCACCTGATAGATGAATACAAACTTTTTTTACCAATTTACCAAACAAGTTCTTTTTATTTACAAGTTATTTTTGGTGATGTTTGGTTTGTGCAGCGATGCACAGCTATGGGTAATTCGAAGACTTCTGAGGTTTCATACATGAATGATACGTATAATAATGTATCAAAAGTATCAAATATAAAAAGTTAAAAGTGCCTTCTAGTGCCCTCTTCATTTTCTTCAATATATAAAGGCAGCGTTCTTTCGACAATTTTTTTTAGCGCATCATGACCACGCATTTGCGCAAAGTTGAAAAAGCACGTGAGTTTTCAAGGGGACGTTCCAAAAATCACTCGGAAACCCGGAAGTTCAAGATTGTGATCATAGAAAAGTTTTGATATTTTGTTGTGGTAGACATGATTTTTTGTTCATGTATTTTTATAGGCACAAAACAATAAATTATTATTGTTTAATTATTAATAATAATTATAAAAATACTTTTCACAACTTTAATAAGTAACAAAAGTAAATGGCATTTGCAATATGGCTGTTTTTGTTGTTTACAATGTCTACAGTAACCTCTAGTTACTTTGAAGTTTATTTTATCAATATATTTTTTTGTCTACTGCGCCGCTTCCGGGTTTCCGAGTGATTTTTGGAACGTCCCCCAAGTGTTTGTAAGTGTGTGTAACGCACACATATATACTTTAAAAATTTTACTTGATTCCTCTACTTCTGCGCAACTGCGCGGTCAGAATGCGTGAAAAAAAACTGGCCAAAGAACACAGCCAAAGTGAATCTATTTCAATAGCTTTGAAAGCAATCATATTTAAGATTTTGATCTTTGAAGATCTTGATTTTAATCGAAAATAAATAAGAACTCCTAACATAAGAATGACAAAGTGTGGAATCGTCAAACTACTGAAACATCATTTATATCTTTAAATGCTTGAAACGAAAAAGAGACATAAGGTGTTTTCTTTTGTGTATTTATTTTTTTTTTCCTGTTTATTTTCGCGCATGGGCAGTTAAATGCGCAGTCAGCAAAAAGTCAGTTTGCAACAGCGTAAGACAAGAGGGGCTGGATCAGCCATGTTTTAATTCTTATTTTTTATAAATTATTTATTCAACGCCACTAGGTGCTTTCTTTTGGGTGTTTATTGTTTTTCCTGTTTATTTTCGCGCATGCGCAGTTAAATGCGCAGTCGGAAATGACAGCGAGTTGATCAGCCATGTTTTAATTCTTATTTTTTAAGAATTATTTGTTTCGATGCCACTGCTCTCTCCTCAATTTTGCATGACATACGCATGATCATGCACATGCGCATATTATACAAACATGAGAAGAAAACAGTGGCATCGAACAAATAATTCTTAAAAAATAAAAATTGAAACATGGCTGATCCAGCCCCTCATGTCCTATGCTGTTGCAAACTGACTTTCCGCTGACTGCGCATTCAACTGCGCATGCGTAAAAATAAACAGGAAAAAAAATAAACACCCATAAGAAAGCGCCTATTTTCTCTTCAAGTTTGCATGACATACGTGCGCATATACATACATGATCATGCGCATTAAAGTAAAAAAAAAATAAATACACAAAAGAAAGCACCCATAAAAATAAACATACGCGCACGAACAGTAATAACGACTCGATTTTCATACTTCATCAATTAATAGATATTGAAGGATAATAATCGTTTTCGAAATTATTGATTGAAGTTTTTGAATCAAGTCCGTATACCGGTATGAAATGAGCGTTAGGATGAAATTGTGTCGAGAACGATTATTTGTTGCAAACGGGCTTTTTTTTTTTTATCGTTTGGTTAGTATGACATACTGTCAAACATAACCGATGACTTTCCAGTCATTAAATAAAAAACATTATATTTATTTATTGTGTTGAAAATGTCAAATTTTGTACCAGAAAGTGATGATCCCAGGAAAAAATCGTCAGATCAAATCAGATCTAATTTGAGCGATTTTGATCTGGCTCAGATAAGATTTGATCTAGTCAGATCAAATTTGATCTGGTTTCAGATCTGACTAGATCAAACTAGATCAAACTTGATCTGAACCCAGATCAAACTTGATCTGCGCCCTGATCAAATCTTATCTGACCAGATCAATTTTGATCAAATCAGATTTGACTAGATCAAACTTGATCTGCTCTTAGATCAAACTAGATCACGGGCGAATGAATGTTTAAGAAGACAAATTTTTCTTACGTTTTATAATCACTGCCGTGGTTAAGTAGGTAAGGCTCTGGATTTTCGCACCAGAAGCATTGAGTTCAAGTCCGAGTGATGTCAATTATTTATCGTAAAAATATAGAATTCTCAATTGTATTTCATTGGAAGTATAAGAAGAAAAGCCAAATTCTTCAATCGAGCATTTACTAATTTGAAATTATTTTTATTAAATTAATAAATTTTTATCCAGATCAAGTTAGATCAAGTCAGATCTGAAATTGTCCAATAATCCTTATCTGACTTGATCTGGTCAGATCTGATTTGATCTGATTTGATCTGACGATTTTTCCCTGGGATTTGCGGAAAGCATTGATTTTCTGTTTTCATTTGAACAAAAGTGCTGCAGAGTCGCATCGAATGCTTGTCGAGGCATATGGTGATCATGCTCTATCAGAAGCAACTTGTAAACGATGGTTTCAACGGTTTCGGGATAATGATTTTAATGTGATAAATGAAAAACGTGGTAGACCACCAAAAAAGTTTGAAGATGCTGAACTGCAAGCAATATTCGATGAAGATGATACTTTAAGTCAAAAACGAATGGCAGAAATGTTAAATGTTGCACAACAAACAATTTGTGACCGTTTGAAAGCTATGGGACAGATCCAAAAGTGTGGAAAATGGGTGCCACATAAATTGAATGCAAGACAAATGGAAAACCGGAAAAGCACTTGTGAAATTTTGTTACAAAGACACGAAAGAAAATCAGTCTTGCATCGGATCGTCACTGGCGATGAAAAATGGATTTATTTTAAGAATCACAAACGAAGAAAATCATGGATTAATCTGGGACAACCATCAAATTCGACCGCAACACCGGATCGTTTCGGCAAAAAGGCAATGCTTTGTGTTTGGTGGGATCAGAAAAGTGTGGTGTATCATGAGCTTCTCAGACCTGGTGAAACTGTTAATACCATTCGCTACAAACAACAAATGATCGATTTGAACGATGCATTGATCGAGAAACGACCAGAATGGGCCGCGGCCAGAAGACACGGCAAAGTAATTTTGTTACACGACAATGCACCTGCACACAAAGCAAAACCGGTTCAAGAAACAATTAAAACGCTTGGCTGGGAGTTGTTACCCCACCCGCCGTATTCACCAGACTTGTCCCCATCCGAATACTATTTGTTTTCATCTATGGGGCACGCATTGGCAGAGGAGCACTTCGATTCCTACGAAGAAGTCGAAAATTGGGTATCTGATTGGTTTGCTTCGAAAGAAAAACGTTTCTACTGGCGCGGTATCCACAAATTGCCCGAAAGGTGGTTAAAATGTGTAGAAAGCGATGGTCAATATTTTGAATAAATTTGTTTAACTTCCTATTTAGAACGAGTCATTCATTTCCACAAAAAAACGCTTATTTCATAAACTAGTAACTAGTAAATAGTAAATACAAACCAGTACTGCACTACTATAAACGATATAAAAGTTACATTATATTTCAGTAGTCTCAAGAATACACCAAATTCGTTTCTCAATTCAGCTTCCAACACCCGTATTCACGGGGCAAAATTGTTCTCATTAGGGCTTTTTTTTCCGCTGATGGTGCTTGACAAAATTTTTTTTATATAGATATCATATAGATAAGCTTCACAAACGCCACCATCGGAAAAAAAACGCCCTAATGAGAACATCCTCTGAATACGGGTGCAGTTTTATTATATTCTGAATTCTAATGGCTAACTTTCGCTTATAAACATAGCCGACATAATTCTGAGCGATCTGAGCATGCGCAAAACGTAAAATTACTAGAGAAATCACGTTAAAAGGGGATATATCACTAATTTTATGAGAATTAGGTCGGACATGTTTACAAGTTCGATATATAGCGGTGTCTCCACGCTATAGAAATCTCATGCAAGTTCTTGCACGAAAAAATGGAACATGTCCCATTGGCTGCGATAGTCTTGCAAGGCTTTTAAAGGCTGATTTCCACCAAAATTCTAGTAATTATCTAGTGATGAAAGATCTTGCAAGCATTTCTATAGCGTGGAGACACCGCTGAACTCAACTTATTGCGCACGCTCAGTGCGTCTTAATACACTAGGTGCTTTCTTTTGTGTATTTATTTTTTTTCCTGTTTATTTTCACGCATGCGTAGTTGAATGCGCAGTCAGCAAAAAGTTTGCAACAACATAGCTATCAAGTTTCAATTTTTATTTTTTAAGAATTATTTGTTCGACGCCACTGTTCTCTCATCAAGTTTGCATGACAGGCGCATGTGCATGATCATATTATGCAAACATGATAAGAGAACAGTGGCATCGAACAAATAATTCTTAAAAAATAAAAATTGAAACATGGCTGATCCAGCCCCTCATGTACACAAAAGAAAGCACCTATTGCTGACGAGAATTGTTTTTTGGCGGAAACAACTTCACTGGTTCCAGGGAGAAAAAAAAAGAAAAAAACGTTGATAGCTGTATTTACTTATATTCTGAATTTTATGATAGTTATTTTTTATAAATTAAGCGTAATACTTTTCCAAAATTGGAATAATTGATTTGGAAGTATTAACACTAAAGATTTATTATAAAAGAACATAAAAATATTTTTCATAATAGTAATAATCGAAAAAAATTTCTTCTTTTACCAACAAATATATATTGTCTTGATAATTTATTTATCTTGGTATTAACTGTCGAAGGACTTCAAATGCCAATTTAGCATTCAGAAGTTCTAAATTTTTGAAATCAGCTGAATCAATAATTGATAGATTTTGTTTAATGAATTCAATAGCTTTGTTTTTTAATTTTTCAGCATCATAAAGATTGGCAACAAATAATGTATCAATAACAGATTCAGCTGTCATTTTTGCCATTATATTAATTTCACACATTAAAAATAATTCATCAATTTGATACTTGTGAGCAGCACCAAGGAGATCATGGGCACAGTTATCAATATTTGATGGTGGTTTTTCAGTATAAATATACTCCAACATTTGATTTACAATATCAGCATCAAAATCTTCAATTATAACACGATTATCTTCTGATTCTTTCATTGATTCATGGTCAAACATTGCTGAAAATACTGGACTTTTGATAGACAACATCATCTTGTGAGCTTTTATTTCTTCGTCATCTACTTCAAGAATAACATCACTAAACTTTTCATTTTCAAGACAAGATAATAAACCAGATATTAATTGACTTTTAGGCTCTTCTTTGGGTGCATCATCAATAGTATATGATGCTAAATTTTTCTGTACTGTTTTAATTTTTATTATTATTGTTAATGCATCATTTGACAACCATCTTGAAGGATTATTTTCAATAAGCTCCAATAAGTCTGTTTCAGTGATTATAAAATAATTCCAACCACCGCCCATTGAACCTGGAGAAGCACTATCACTTAATTGATGTTGTTTTATTTCAAAAATATCTTTAAAATCTTTATCGACTATTGCAATTCCTGTAGGATGTGTTGAAGGCTCAGTAAAGCTTGAATTACCGTCCAATCTGCTCGAACTAAGCTGAAATGCTGCTGAAGAATTATTGAAGTTTGGATAAAAATTAAGACACCACGAATACTTCTCAAGTTCACTGCAACCAGGGTCATTTCCTGACATAAATAGTGGTGATGCAATTTTTTCACCTACATTTTTTGGACAAGTTGAAGAAAAATTCTCAATTGTCCATGAAAATATATCAATTCTGTCAGCTAATGTTGGATAAATTTCAGTTTTTCGCTTGATTATCGTTGACATGCTTTCCTGTCGAAAAAACAAAAAAAATTAATATGATGATTAATGTTATTAAAACAATGTATTAACTCACTTGTTTTTTTTTATTTTGCAATAGAATTTTATTTGATGCTCTGCTTTGAGTTTTGACGTTTTGTTTGACTGTTTGGCAGTGTTTGGTTGTGTTTTGTTGTGACTTGTAAAAGTTGTAAACTGCGTTTGTGTGCGTACTGCCAGAGTTGTATTTAATCGTATTTTTTAATCGTAATACGTATATTTAACATAGTTGTATATCGTAATCGTATGTATATTAATACTATAACTGTCATTTACGTCAATTTATTATTTATGTCATATTGTCAAATGTCAATTGACAATTTGACATGCCTTACAAAATTATTTTTATGATTTAAAGTTGGTATGAATGTTTGTACGAAAATGTCGAACCAAAAGAAAAAACCAAGCTTTAAAAACATGAAACATTTGTAAAAATGCTGTGTTTATTTTTAAAACAAGAAAATTTATTTTATAATAATAAATGTACCTATTACATTATTATTATTTATTATAATCATTAATAATTATCGACGCACATAATATATCGATCGGTTGTATAGATTTTTCGATTAATCGATTGTTTTATTAAAAGGTTTATCGATGATGATGAAGCGTCCCATGAGGGGATTCCCATAATACTCAAAAGTCAAAACTCAAAAGTCAAAACCAGTCAAAAGCAGTCAAAAGTCAAAACCCATTGTGCCTAGGGCTGCTATCGCTGCTATAATGCCTTGTGCCTCGGTCTCATACTCTCATTTTCATCACGGATCAGCCTGAGTTAAATTGTACAAATACGCGAATTTGATTATCCCAAAAAGAAATTTATTAGTCTAAAAACGGATATTAATTAACACAATCATGTCAGTACTTGCTGGACCTAACCAGGATTCCATTAAACTTATAATGTCAAACCGTATGGAAACTTGTGAATTTACATATGAATGGACAATTGAAAATTTTCGTCAGCGGACTGAAAAAGTAATTATTATATCACCAAGTATTTCATCTCATTATTCTAATTTTAACGATAAATGGATTTTGAAAATATATCCAAGTTATACTGATTGGGAAATTTCATCATATGTATTTGTTGATCTACAGCTTCAATCATTCAATAATACTTCACAATTACAAACAAAATGTAAAATATCAATTAATAATAGAAACGAAATAACTAAAGAATATAATTTTAGTAAATTTCCACAACAAATTACATGGAACAATTATATTTTATGTTCAGACTTGTTAAATCAAATGAACGGATATTTACAAAATGATGAACTTAAAATTTGTTGTACAATAATAATGTCTAAAAAACTAACAAATAAGTCTGATGTTATTTCAACATTTAATAGAACACAACAGTTGAGTATAGACTTGAAGAAACTTTTGTTAAATAAAAAATCAGCTGATGTTACTATTCAAGTGGGTCAAAAATCATTTCGTGCAATTAAAGGAATTCTTGCAGTACGCAGTCCTGTTTTTGCTGCAATGTTTGATCATGAACAATTCAAAGAAAATGAAAAAGATGAAGTTGTCATAGAAGATGTTGAAGAAGATGTTTTTGAAGAATTTTTACATTTTATTTATACTGATGAATCACCAAAAACTAACAAAATGCCAATGGAACTAGTTGCTGTTGCTGAAAAATATCAGGTTAATTGTCTTAAAAATATTTGTGAAGAAGTAATTTACGAAACGATAAATTTTGATAATATTGCAAGTATACTTGTTTGTTCTGATAAATATAATCTTAAAAAACTGAATGACAAATGTTTAAAATTTATGAAAAAAAATTTACGAGCTGTTTTGTTAAATGAGACATTTCAAGTTGATCAAAAAAAACATCCTGAAGTTTTCTTAAGTGTTCTTCAGCAGTTGCTGTTGTCATAAAATAAAAAATATCCATTTTTTTAAAGTTTAATTTATTTTATTAACTTTATCAAATAACTTACTTAATTTTTTCAAAACCACTATTGTAATAGAAAAAAAATATTGAAAAATAAATTTCTTCAGTTCAGTTTATTTTGAAAATTAAATACTATTTTTAAATTAATTATTTTGATATAAAATTCAACTGTCAGGTATTTATGATAATATTCAAAATTTATAATAATTATTATATATACAAATTTAAAAAAAAAAACTTGTGATTATCTTAAAATAATTTTATTAAGTATATAGAATTTCATCTTGAACTTGTTTTAAATTTCGTGGTGCAATACTTGCTGCATCAATATATAAATACACCTAGTGGCCCACGGACATGAAACAACACTTTCTAATAAATTTTTCCTCCTTTTTTTCACAAAGATCATGCTGTTTTGAAAGCAATATGTATACAACAAGCAATTTGTAGCAAGAAGTAAGTAGCTATTCCAGATTTTATTTTTAGAAATATGTATACATTATTTTATCATGCCATTTACTTGAATGAGAAAAAAAAAATTGTGTACATTTTTTTTTTTTTTTTCCATAATAATGAACGTCTACGACGACATATAAAATATTTGAGAAATCATGAAAACATGAGCTCAATACTAGTAACAACTTTTTTTATTTTTATGTTTTATTCGTGAATTTAAGTTTTTCAAATTTTATTTGTGATCATCTTGGTTTTCCGGCCGTTAGAACCCCGGTCAATTTTCTTACTCTAGTGGAAGTTCACTGCCCATTTTGTCTTTTTGACATGATCTGGTTTGATCATGTTTTTGATGTTTATTATGTTTCACTCAGTTCGTTACACACTTATCAATAAAGATATAGTTTCACACCGTTTTTTGGATTAATATTTCGTTATTTTGGTATAAAACAACAAGAACCAATTTATTGAAAATGTAAATGGTAAATTAAACTATTTCATATTATTTACATTACTTTTATAGTCTAATACTTCATTGGTATATTTATCATTACAGTATATCATTTTATTTGCTGTGTAGTCTTCAAAGTTGGCAGATTTTATTGAGTGTGAGCTAAAAGAACGTCTCATCCTCGTGGTAGTAAATATACTTGTATTTTTGGCTCAGTATCTTTTGTTGTTAGACATGCCAATGTGAGACTTACATACCCACAAAAATATCAATTAATCATGGATATGAAACTAAAGAACAATTAGAACATGATTTTGGTAAATATCCAAATAAAATTAAAAACGATAATTATATTTCACAACCAACCTTGTTTAAATCATTTATTGAATGTATATAAAATGATGAAGTTCAAGTTTATTGTACAATTACGATTCCTAAAAAGCAACCAACCAAATAATTCTTATAAAATTCAACATTCAATGGAAAACCACAACTGAGTAAAGCCAAGAATAAATATAGAAATTGAATAAAATTTATATAAAAAATATTAATAATTTTTAAATTCTAAAATGCAGTGTTTGTTCATATTAAAAAATCTTATTATATATAGTAAAAAAACGTTAATAGTTTTATTATTATTAATTATCGACGTATATAATATATCGATCGATTGTATAAATATTTCGATTAATTGATTAATTTATCAAAAGGTTTATCGATGTTGAACCATCTGCTTGCATCGACCATGAGGGCCATGAGGTTTCATATTAATTATCTTAATTATATTTATACTGATGAATCACCAAATGCTGACCGAATGCCGATGGAATTAGTGAATTACTTGCTGTTACTGAAAAATATCAGGTTGTTTGTCTTAAAAATATTTGTGAGAGAATAATATGCTCAACGATAAATATTGAAAATGTTGCAATTATACTTGTTTGCTCTGATAGATATAATCTTAAAAAAATGTATGAAACGTGTTTAGAATTTATAAAAAAAAAGTTACGAGCTGTCTTGTCAAATGAAACATTTAAAATTTACAAAAAAAACACCCTGAAGCGTCGCGCCAATTTCCCATAAATAATACCTAAAACCTAAAACTCATTGTGCATTTGTGCCCCATATCAGTGCCTACTATACTGCCTATAAATAATGAGAATCTCACATTTTTTTATCGTGAATAAGTCTGAGTTAAGTTGTACAAATACGTAAATACGATTGTGCCAAAAAAAAAAAAAAAAAATTTGTTAGTCTGAAAAGTAAAAACGAATATTAATTAACACAATCATGTCAATAGTTGCTGATTCAGATAGCATTAAACTAACAACTATAAAGTCAAACCAAGACACCGTTACTGGTATGGAAAATTGTGAATTTACATATGAATGGACAATTAAAAACTGCAATGAAGTTTATGGCGACAAAATTAAATCACCAAGTTTTTCATCTCATTATTCTGGTTTCGACGATGAATGGATTTTGACATTTTGTCCAACTGATGATCAATCCGGTTATTATTCACATTTTTCCGTGAAGCTCCAACTTCAATCGTTCAATAAAACTTCACAATTACAAACAAAATGTAAAATATCAATTAATAATAAAAATGAAATAACTAAAGAATATATTTTCCGTGAACGTCTAGAAAAGATTAAATGGGATGGATATATTTCAACTTCAGACTTTGTTGAACCCGAAAATGGATATGTACAGAATAATGAACTTAAAATTTGTTGTACAATAACAATGTCTAAAAAACTAACAAATAAATCTAATGTAATTTCATCAATTGATGCAAGAAAACAACTGAGTGTCGACTGGAAAAAACTTTTTTTAAGTGAAAAATCAGCTGATGTTACCATTAAAGTGGGTCAAAAATCATTTCGTGCAATCAAAGGAATTCTTGCAGTACGCAGTCCTGTTTTTGCTGCAATGTTCAGTCATGAAAAATTCAAAGAAAATGAAAAAAATGAAGTTGTCATAGAAGATGTTGAAGAAGATGTTTTTGAAGAATTTTTACATTTTATTTATACTGGTGAATCACCAAAAGTTAACAAAATGATATGGAACTACTTGCTGTTGCTGAAAAATATCAGGTTGATTGTCCTAAAAATATTTGTGAAGAAGTAATTTGCGAATCGATAAATTTTGATAGTATTGCAAGTATACTTGTTTGCTCTGATAGATATAATCTCAAAAAATTGAATGAAAAATGTTTAGAATTTACGAAAAACAATTTGAAAGCTGTTATGTTAAATAAAAAATTTCAAGATTACAAGAAAAAATATCCTGAAGTTTTTGTAGGTGTTCTTGAATCTTGAGCACTTGCTTATGTCATAAAATGTAGAATATTCATTGGTGTTTTGTTTAACAAAAAAACCTTCAGTTTGATATATTTTATTAACATTATTTGAGATAACTTACTTTATATTTTTCTAAGCCTATTATAATAAAAAAAAAAAATGTTGAAACGCAAATTTTCATCAATAGATTCATTATTTTACTATTTTCATTATCCTTTGTTTAGCTGGTAAGTTATTTTTGAAAAATAAATATTATTTTCAAATTCATGATTTTGTTGTTATTATAGACATATTATTGTGTTACATAATGAATAGTGGAACTTGCAATCATGAATCAGTTGAATAAGCCACATGGTTATTCTCTGATAATATAAAGTAATAATAAAGTTTATTGTAATAATTATCAACAATTACATTACTACATTACTTTTCATGCGTATTTTGTAATTTATTATAAAAAAAGTTTATGAAAATTTATGAATAATAATAAAAATACAAAGAAACAACCTTCAATTCCAAGTTACACTATATGTATTATAATTGATATAATATAATGAAATAAAATTATACAAACTACTTATATGAATTCGTTTTTTTTTTTTTTTTTTACCAACAAATATATTGTCTCGATAATAAATTCATTTGTTTAATATTAACTGTCGAAGAATTTCAAATGCCAAATTAGCATTTTGAATTTCTAAATTTTTAAAAGCAGCTGACTCAATAATTGATACATTTTGTTCAACAAATTCAACAGCTTTGTTTTTTAATCTTTGAGCATCATAAAGATTGGCAATAATTAATGTATCAACAACATTTTCAGCTGTCATTTTTTCCATTAAATGAATTTCACACATTATTAATAATTCATCAATTTGATACTTGTGAGCAACACCAACGAGATCATGAACACAGTTATCAATATTTGATGGTGTTTTTTCAGTGTAAATATACTCCAACATTTGTTTGATAACATCAGCATCAGTATCCTCAATTATGACACGATTATCTTTTGATTCTTTCATTGATTCATGATTAAACATTGCTGAAAAAACTGGACTTTTGATAGACAACATCATCTTGTGAGCTTTTATCTCTTTTCCATCTACTTCAAGAATAACATCACTAAACTTTTCATTTTCAAGACAAGATAATAAACCAGATATTAATTGGCTTTTAGGCTCTTCTTTGGGTGCATCATCAATTGTATGTGGTGCTAAATTTTTCTGTACCGTTTCAATTTTAATTCTTATCGTTAATGCATCATTTGGCAACCATCTTGAAGGATGTTGTTGAGCAGTCTTCAATAAGTTCTGTCCCACGTTGATAAAATAACTCCAACCACCGCCCTTTAAAGGTGGAGAAACACGACAGTCATTCAATTGATCTTGTTTGATTGTAAAAATATTTTCCAAATCTTCATTGACTACTGCAATTTCTGTAGGTGTATGTGTAAAAGGCTTAGTGTCGCTTACAATTTTTTCTTTCCTGATTGGATAAAACCCAAATGCTGAATTACCAAAAAAATTCGGAATAAATTCAAGATTCCAACTAAAGGTTTGAAGCCCCGCACTGCTGTCCATGCAGGCAGGAGCAAATCGTGTTTCTGACTCAAATAGCGGTGATACAATTTTCTTTACTTGGGTGAAATGGAGTTCAGAAAAATGTTCAATTGTCCATAAAAATACCTCAGTTTTGCGAGTTTCAGTTTTTTCTCTGATTATGGTCGACATGTCTTTTTTTGTCAAAAAATAAAAAAATCAAGTTAATATGATGAATAATATTTATAACAATGTATCGGCTTACCTGTTTTTTATATTTTGCAAAAAAATTCTATATTCGACGCTTTGATTTGATGTTGCGTTCGTGTGTACGGACACTTGGACAGTATTGTGAAATTGTGTTATTTAGGCGTCTGTTAACGGAATTCCGTGGCTGAAATATGCTTAATACCTTTCTGTACAAAGTTTAAGAGGGCCGCTGAAAACTGAAAAATAAAATAAAGTCAAAGGTAATTAAATCAATTTCGAGGCATTCGCTATCGTTCTATGCTGCTCTATGCAGTGAGGTCATTAAAAATAAAATTATTAAATGATTTTTCTTTACCCCAGTAAAGAAAATAGATAAAAAATTAATAATAGTTAATATTCGTCATCATTCTTAGTAATACCAGAGCTAGTGCGTATATACGCGTGTAAAAGTTATTATTTCAACTTATCAGAATTTCATAAACATTCGTATTAAAATAGTAATAAAAAAAAAAAAATCATTTCATTTATTGGAACGTATACAAAATATAAGTTTAAAAAATTGATTCATATTGAAATTTATCTATGAGATTATTTTTTTCTAATAATATTATATTGTTTTGTTTTTTAAAAAAAAAATTAAATGGTTTTTTATAGTTACACGCTTATCTTTAATAAAATCTTTTTTGATCAAAGTCGACTCATTAGTCGACTCATCGGTTTACAAAACTATTGTGTCAGCTATTACTGCCTAAAAAATTTTGTATATTAAAAAAACATTATGATGTTTTTGTTGATAAAAGAAAAAAAAACCGACAATAAAATAATATTATTTCATGAAAATATTCTGAACGTGATGAATATCTTTTTTATATTTAATATCAATTAATATTTATTTATAATGATAACCTATATATTTTTAAATTTGATCTTTTATATTTGATATAAAATCAAAGTTGGAAGTATCGATTTATTAAAAAAGTGATCACTTGAGTCATTGATGCCACGAGAAAAAAAAATTACAGAATGATCAAGCAATGGACTTAATATCCATATTTTAATTTACAAATATACTATTGGTCTATTTTAAAATTTATAAAGATTAAAATTAAACGTATTCAATAAATTTTCACTTACCACAGTAATGATAATATCCAAAAATATTGAGCTGGCTATATTTACGTGACGACAATAAATATCTTTATCATAAAAGTGATGGCCACCCGAGTGAGTTTAATCAAGACCTCGTTAATGATAGTCACTCTTCGAAACTATGAATAAAAATAATGATAACGAATATCATTCTTAGTGATGGCAGAGCTAATGCGTATGGGTGTCGAAAAATTAATTATCTTCCTCCAAAAACTTGAAATATTATCGACAGCTAATATTTCTTGTCAGTAAAATATTTCTACCTTATCAAAACGTAAATTTTTGAAGAAATGAAAATTATTGTGGCTCGTGCCATTACACGTGTTTAATTGTATACCACAAACGTGATTATAACAATATAACGCATGCGTGGCTTTGAAAAAAGTTTCATCATATGTTGTAATCTAAGAAAATTATTTCCATTATTGGATATTTTATGTACGACGTGGCCAGTGTACTGGGTAGACTATTATTAATTAATCACTACAAGAATGAAAAGATCTAGCTGCATAGCCATTATTGGCATAATTAGTACAATCCTAATTGTTTGTTCCATTGGGGTGAGTAAAAATTATTCAGGGATGTGATCATAAAAAATTGAGTGTCAATTGATATATCAATTTATAAGTCATGTATATTTTGAAAATAAAAATTGTGGACTACATAGTATAACAAAATGACAAATAGTCATATATGTATACATTTTCACGAGCTCAATAAAAATTCAATATAAATGGGTATTAAAATAAATTATTCATCATATATGATTCAATTCATTTGACAAATAGAAACTTATGAAAAAAAAACCAACATAATGCTTTCAATATTGTATTTTCAATGACAACGTGGCACTGATAACGTAAGCTAACTGTATACCGATAGTCAATCCGATGTCACATCAACGCTACCCCTCGGGGCCTTTGTTTTTCGGTCGAATCTCTTTTTTTTTCCAATCAAAATAAAAATAATCTTATTAAAAGAATGGAATAATATATGATTTTGGAATAAATTTATTTTATAGAAAATAATATTACATTTTTATTTGATTATTAAATCGATACGAGTAATAGTAAAAATATACGTCGAGTAGTAATGCATTAGGTCATTGATGGCCATTATATAACTTTTATTTATTAAATCTTTCGATATATATTTTTTTATTTCAATGTAACATTTGGAAATAAAAATACACGTATATATGTGTGTGTGCGTGTGTGTGATAGATAATTAGAGAAAATTGTAAACGCTGTATAATAATTAATAAAAGTTCAGTCAAACTAAATTTTAAATACATTTCTTTTTAAACGATAATTCGTGATAGATTCAGGGTCAACGAAAACTGCAACGGCCGCACACATGGTCTGCAGATCAGCCAAATGATGATGGTTTAAAAAATGGTAACAGCATTGGACCGAAAAATAACATGACCAAAGACCAATCAACAACACAAAGTAAGTTATTAATTTATTTTCAATTTTGATTGATAATTAATGTTTTTTTTTAAACCCTATGTTGTAATTGCTATGATTGAATTCGTTTGTGGACAAACAGAAATTATTATCACTTCGATTTCTACACTTTTAGCTAAATATTTTTTTTTTGATTTCAAATTTTTTTATATCATATCTGGATATGTGTTCCAGAACAAACAGGCATTATTTTCACTTCAAGTTTTTTACCTACAAATAACAAATGTCAATAATAACTTTATTTATTTAAATATAAAAAATTCTGATATTCTGTTAATTAACAAATTTCTAGCAACAATAAAAAAAAAAAAAAAAATCGTAATCTTGTAGAGTTTTAAAAAAAAACCATCCTGGCAAAAAATTGCATCCATGATTTGTACTTAGTTTTCTTAATATTTCGAGTTTAAAATTTTTTCATTATCTATTTTTATCAACAATTATTTAACTAATAATTCAAATTTTTCTTTTCATATCCTTGGCTGTAGATCTTTTCAATACCTTTAATTTAAGCCTATTTCAAGCTCTCTATCTTAAATAGTTTAGAAGATATGAACATTATTTATTTTTTGCGAGTGATTTCAATACGTAAGGCTTCGCCTCCGTAAAATTCTTTTTTAAATTTTATTTTATAATTTTTATAAATGCGAATTTATGTTTCAGCACAAAATTACAAAGCATACTTTTGTAATTCAAGTTCAGTCTTTTACATATTGAGTATTTGTAATGAGTCTTCAACCTGGGGTATTCATATGGCCAACAGAGGTTTAACAACTCTTCCACACGAAGTATTTGATGGATTGAAATTTCTACATTATTTGGATTTGAAATCGAACAAACTGACAAGTCTCGAACCCGATACGTTCATAACCTTGTCTAGTCTTATATTTTTAGATATCGGTAATAATAGTATAACATTTCTTCCACATGGAGTTTTTAATGGATTGAAATCTCTTACTTATTTGAATTTAGAATCAAATAGACTGTCAAGTCTCGAGAATAATACTTTCAATGATTTATTCAATCTAAAAACTTTAGATATCAGAAATAATCGTTTAACATCTCTTCGACAAAAAGTATTTACTGGCTTAGAATCTCTAACTTATTTGAATTTAGAATCAAATAGACTGACAAGTCTCGAGAATAATGCTTTCAATGATTTATTCAATCTAAAAACGTTATATATCAGTAATAATAAATTAACATCTCTTCGACAAGAAGTATTTTATGGATTGGATTCTCTAACTTGGTTGAGTTTGTCATCAAATAAACTCACAAGTCTTGAGCCCAACACGTTTGATATCATGTCAAATCTCATATTTTTATATATCAGTAATAATAGCTTAACATCTCTTCCACAAAAAGCATTTAATGAATTAAAATCTCTAACTTATTTGAAATTAGATTCAAACAAACTGACTCGTCTTGAGAGTAATACTTTTAATAATTTGTCCAAGCTCAAACACTTAGACATCAGTAATAACAGTTTAACTGACCTTCCATATGACATTTTTAATAAAAATCAAAACCTTGTGTTCTTGTGTTTACAATCAAACGAGCTCATTGAATCCGAGCCTAACATTTTCACCAATTTAAATCAGCTATCATTGCTCAATCTTGAACATAATAAATTTAGTCTAACGGGAAACCATAAAAAATCAATTTTAAAAAGTATGAAACAGCAAACTTACGATGAATCTACTTCGTATGATATTATAGAGAATAAACCCTGCCCTTTATAGCATTAATATATATATATATAATACTTTCTATTTACATACTTTTGTACTTTGAATAAGATTATGTTCAATTTCAACATCCAAATAACATTCAAATAAAAGTTATGCTACAACAAACCATATAGTTTTGTCTTTTCATTATCCTTTTAGGTTCCACTATACATTTTTTACGGAGGCAAAGCCATACGTATTGAAATCACTCGCAAAAAATAAATAATGTTCATATCTTATAAACTATTTAAGATAGAGAGTTTGAAATAGGCTTAAATTAAAGGTATTCAAAAGATCTACAACCAAATATATGAAAGTAAAAATTTGGATTATTAGTTAAATAATTGTTGATAAAAATAGATAATGAAAAAATTTTAAACTCGAAATATTAAGAAAACTAAGTACAAATCATGGATGCAATTTTTTGCCAGGATGGTTTTTTTTAAAACTCTACAAGATTACGATTTTTTTTTTTTTTTTATTGTTGCTAGAAATTTGTTAATTAACAGAAAATCAGAATTTGTGTTTTTTTAGACACTTCATAACTTTTTTAAAAATTATCTTACAGAGTTCTATTTGGTCTTAAAATTTTCCTCAGCAAAATCTCTACAGCCAAGACTATATTTGAAATAACCCGTGTAGGAATCGCCAAGCATGGAAACATGGCCATACACTGGCCGATAAACGGCAGCCCATGATTGGTAGCCAAGCAAGGGCCATTAATGGGATATACTTGGCAAACGATCGGTCCATTATTGTGTTGCCAAGATTGGCAGTCTTGTCTTGGCCAACGTCTGGCCATTAATTGGCTGGCCATTTAATGGCTGCCGTTCATTGGCCGATCCTTGGCAAATTAATGGCTGGCCATTTAATGGGTACCATTCATCGGCCAATTCATGGCAAATTCATGGCTGGCCATTCAATGGCTGCCGTTCATCGGCCAATTCATGGCAAATTCATGGCTGGCCATTTAATGGCTACTGTTCATCGGCCAATTCATGGCAAATTCATGGCTGGCCATTCAATGGCTACCGTTCATCGGCCAATTCATGGCAAATTCATGGCTGGCCATTTAATGGCTACTGTTCATCGGCCAATTCATGGCAAATTCATGGCTGGCCATTCAATGGCTACCGTTCATCGGCCAATTCATGGCAAATTCATGGCTGGCCATTTAATGGCTGACGTTCATCGGCCAATTCATGGCAAATTCATGGCTGGCCATTAATGGCCACCGTTCATCGGCCAATTAATGGCAAATTCATGGCTGGCCATTTAATGGCTGCCGTTCATCGGCCAATTCATGGCAAATTCATGGCTGGCCATTAATGGCTGCCGTTCATCGGCCAATTCATGGCAAATTCATGGCTGGCCATTAATGGCTACCAACCATCAGCTAATTTTTGACAAAAAAAAAAAGAAGACAATAGAAAAAAAAAATTCAACAATGGAGCATTAAAATTAAATGAATAAATAAATATATTTGTATTTGAATAATCATCTTCAAAAAAGTCTACAAAGTCTACGAGTGAACTTAATTACTACAAGAGAACAAAAAACTTTCGAAATATATATATCGCGCTCGTGGCTCAGTTAGTTAAAGCATAAGTTTAGTGTAGGTTTAGGTTTTCGGTCGAGAGTTCGCGCCCCGCGAGAGGCAGGAAAAAAAAAACATTTATTATAAAAAAAAACAGAGTTGGACTCGATAATCTATATATGCAATTGAAAAAAAAAATATTTTTTTTATTTTTATTTATAAAAAAATTGATTTCGCAAGTAGTGGGCCAATCTTGGCAAATGTTAATGGGACAATCTTGGCAAATTTTAATGGGCCAATCTTGGCAAATGTTAATGGGCCAATCTTGGCAAATGTTAATGGGCCAATAATGGCAGCCAATATTAGAATGGTGTAACGCGCCAGGCCCGGCGTATGAGTGGCCCATTAATGGCAGCCCATTAATGGCAAAATTTCGCCATGCATCGGCCGTTACATGGCCGTGTTGTAGTCTCCTACACGGGAATTAAAAACACCCATTTTCAATTGTAAGACGATTGTTTATAATAATAGGTGTCATTGCGAACTTTGTAATGAATGAAGGGTTTTTAAAAACTTTAGCAATTTTTATAAAGAATTTTTCGAATGCAACATAATTTTTTTGTGTTTATTTATTCAAAAGTTATCGGGTGTCCAAGCAATTACCGATTTATTATTTACAACGATTTCTTTTAAATAAAAAGTTTGTACGCATGCGCTAATCAAAAAATGTATTTCGATCGGTAAGTCGGTATTTCTTTTTATCGAACTTTCATTTAAAATAGTAATAGATTAAAATTAAAAAAAATAAAAATAGTAAAAGTTTTTGATCTAAGTAGAAAAATAAGATAACTGTTAAGATTATTTTTAGAAATTAAATTACAACTAGAAAAGAAACAACAAATATATATACAGAGTGTCCTATTTTAATTTATCAATTGATTTTTTTCGAAAAATAAAGCTTAAATTGTAAAATGTTTCTAGTAAAAGATGTAGGGTTTGGAGGGGGACGAAGAAAAAAAAAAAAAAAAAATTCGAAAAATCCAAAATGGCAGAGTTTCCGGTTCAAACATAGTTTTTTAAAATGGATACTGCATTTTTTTTTTGCACCAAAATGTTTTTTACATCAAAACTAACACTTTTTATTTGAAAAATTTTTCGATAAAATCACTTTTTTTTTTGGCCCGATTTTCTCTGTTCATGGATTTTCCTGAAAAAATATGGCTTTAATTAAAAAATGTTATTTAGAAAAGTTGTAGCGCTCAAAAATACAAAAACAAAAAAAAAAAAAAAAATTTTAATTAAAAAATGGCAGAGTTTCCGGTATGAACATTTTTTTTTTCGAGGTTAGGTGTAATTTTTTTTTCTTAAAAAATTGTTCACATCAAGGCTAACGCTTTTTCTAAATAAAATTTTCCGGAAAAATCGATTTTTTTTTTAAAACTTTGTTTATGCTCCGCCATTTTGATTATTTTCGGAAGTTTTTTTTTTTTTTCGTTTTCGTCTTTCTGGGCGCTACAACTTTTCTAAATATCATTTTTTAATTAAAGCCATATTTTTTCAGGAAAATCCATAAACAGATAAAATTGGCCCGAAAAAAAATGATTTTATCGGAAAAATTTTTCAAATAAAAAGTGTTAGTTTCGATGTAGAAAGCATTTTGGTGCAAAAAAAAAATGCAGTATCCATTTAAAAAAACTATGTTTGAACCGGAAACTCCGCCATTTTGGATTTTTCGAATTTTTTTTTTTTTTTTTTCTTCGTCCCCCTCCAAACCCTACAACGTTTACTTGCAACATTTTACAATTTAAGTTTTATTTTTCGAAAAAAATCCATTGATAAATTAAAATGGGACACTCTGTATATGTGTATAGTTAAAAATATATATACATGTTATATTAAGGTTAGGTTCAAATGTTATCATTGTTATTATTGTGTACAATATTTATATTCAAATAAATATTAAAAAAAAATATATTATGTATAATAATAATAATGATAAATATGGTTCCGTAATTAAAAAACGCGCATTTGCCAGAGTTTTGAAAGTTTTCAATTTTCAACGGGAAACGATTTCGTTAAGGCAGTTTGTCAAAATATTGAAAAAAAATTCCCTCTCACAGATTTTGATCAAAAAAGGCTTATTTTTTAAGTGAAATAAAGATCTATTTTATCAAATTTTTTTTGTAATTTTCTACCACGATTTGACCGAGATAATTAGGTTCAAAGTTGACAACAATTTAACACTTTAACACACAAGCATAGGAAGCATCGGCACGCTATTGAAAAACGCTCTCACAGAAAACCTTTATTTTACTACAGCTTATACTTCTTTTAATAACAAAAATAATTTTAAGAAAATCATCGATTTCTACCACGAATTTTAAAAGTTATTAATTAGTTAAGACGAAAATTTAGGGTCAAAAACAGTCAAAAAGTACCAGGCGAAGCATTGAAAATCTGCTGAAGTAGTATTAGTATGTGTGAATATGAGGCGCCCTCACTCATACTTCTAAAGACGCGTCAGTAAAGTATACAAATTTTAGACATTAGAGGGCACTTATTATTTTTTTAAGCTATAGTTACAAGGGTGCCTCTTTGAACCCAAAGAATTATCCTACCTTGGGATTTACATACTGCCTTAAGGCTGAATGTAAATTTTTAAGTGTGAATTCTCTTTCACGTGCAAAAGGGCACCCTTATAACCATAGTTAAAAAATAATAAGCGCCCCTAATGTCTAAAATTTTATACTTTACTGCCGCGTCTTTTAAAAGTATAAGTGTATTTACACACATTAATCTACTTCAGCAGATTTTAATGCTTTACCCGGTATTTTTGACTGTTTTAATATCTTAAATAATTAATAACTTTCAAAATCCGTGGTAGAAATCGATGATTTTTTTTTTATTATTTTCGTAATTTGAAGAAGTATTAGCTGTAGTAAAATAAAGGTTTTTTGTGAGAGCGTTTTTTCAATAGAAGTGAAAACGTGCCGATGCTTCCTATGCGTGTGTAAAAAGCGTCAACTTTGACCCCAATTATCTCGCTTAAATCGTGGTAGAAAATTACAAAAAAAATTTTATAAAATAGATCTTTATTTCACTTAAAAAATAAGCCTACTTTGATCAAAATCTGTGAGAGGGAATTTTTTTTCAATATTTTGACATTCAGCCTTAACAACATTTTTTAATATATTTTTTTTTACGTGTGAATTCATACTTATCACGTAGCAAAAAGTTTTATAAACATTTCTATAAAACGTTTTTATAAAAATTTTTATACAAATTCTTATATAGATTTGGCGCTTTTTTTATAGAATAAATTCTATAAAATTTGTGGTTGATTTTTATAGAAAGAATTTATTAATTTTTTATAGGATTTATTGGTTTATAAGATTATTTTTATAAAAAAAATGATTTGTATATATCATAATCATAATAATACGCTGTTCTATAAAAATATTCTTCTATAGAATTTTGAATGATTTTTATAAAATATCCGAAACGAAATGTTTTATAAAATTTTTCCTATAGAATAGTTTTTATAGAAATATTATTATATAAACTCTATAGAATAGTCCTGTATAGATTTTATTATATATGTTTAACATTGTATATAATTGATTTATTTCATTTATTTATTGGTGACTTTTCATTTATTGTACAATAATATTCATTTTTTAAACAAAGATATAAACCAAGCCAATTAAACATGATGACACTTAATCCATTGACAAACAGTCACTTCTAAATCATCAGAGTCTATCTCATTATTAAACTTGACTAGAATCTAAATTATAAACTAGAAAGTAGACTCTAGTCAAGTTTTATCAGTCTAGGTTTTTATCTTTAAGGCAAGCTATAACTTCTGTTAGAATCAACGGAATGACTTCATATTAGGCTCATAAAAAGTGGTTTTTAAAACCCAACCCTCCCTCAAGGAGTTTATCCTGATTCCAATAGTCAATTTTTTTCTATTTTTGAAACAAAAGAGACAAAAATATTTCAAAAATTCTATTTTTTACTATTTTATGAAAACTATAATTTTTTTTGAAAAAAGTTTCGACTAAAAGTTGTAGGATTTTACCACACATGCTTTTTATTCTTATACAAAGTATCTAGGACGATTTTCTCGAAAGTTAGAGCGTTTTTCAAAAGCTACTCGAAAACTAGGAAAGCAATAACTTTCGATAAAATTGTAGTAAAGACTTCGTATTAGGCTCAAACAACGCGTCTTTAGAAACTAATTATTAATTCATGCATAGTACTTTTATGCATGATTTAAATTTTTTTGATAACCAGTTAGAAGAATTGGAAATTTCAAGGGCTCTGTTGACATTCCAATTGTTGGATCCTTTGAATAATTCAAAATACATTTTTTCGATCTAAAAATACATATTTTTATATTTAATATACATTTTTATTTTCTTTTATAGCTTTAATAATACTAACATAGGAACCAATTGAACATTTTCATAGCCAATATTTGGTCGCCAAGGCATTAGTTGATGATTTTTATGACAATCGTAGTAACTAGGGGGTATTGTTGGTTCTAAATATGGCATTAACGACCTTGTTGCATTCCAAGCTCGAATTTGCTAGTTATTTAAATGAAAAAAAAAAACATAATATTCAATATAATGTCAATTTATGTAAATAAACTAAAGATTGATGAATAAATTATCATGATAATTTGCGAACTCAATATCAATAGTTTAAATGAAGTCTGTTGTCATAGGTCAAGAACAAGTCTAAACAAGTCTTTTTTTTTTCTCCTCCCTGGAAATATTATCATTGTTATGATTAGTTATTAGATCGTCAATCGTCATGGCAGATGTACCTGAACAAGCTCCAGAACGTAAGTAATATTAATGTTTATACAACAATATAACTTTTAAAAAGACTACAATTGTTTTTATTTGTTGGATCAATTTTTAACAGTTGACAATATGTTTTAATATATTATAAATAATTTAAATAATGTGATTATTAAAAAGCTAGGTTATGTTAGATTGTCGTAATGAAAAACAAAATTTTCAAATTATATAGATTGTCCTGGTACCCAGAGTGAAAAAGCAGGAAAAGCATCAGCATGTGCTGGATGTCCAAATCAAAATATATGCTCATCAGGAGCAACAAACCAACCAGATCCAGGAATAGCTCTTATTAAAGAAAAATTTTCATGTGTTAAATACAAAATATTGATATTATCTGGTAAGGGAGGAGTTGGAAAAAGTACAATGACTTCACTTATATCGAGGACACTTGCAGCTGATAATCCAGATAGAAATGTAAGTTTAATTTTATTATTTATTATCAGGATAAATAATTTATTGATAAACAATCAAATGATAGATTATAATTAATTTAAATTTATTAACAATAACAATTAAGAACAAATAATTTCTTACCCTTTTGCTAATGTGATTCTCAATATACATGAGATGTATACCTCTTGTCTATCGATACTGTGCTAACATATTATCTTAAAAACTCTATAGGTATTTTCATTGTGTCTGCTTGTACCAGGCTCTTTTCATTGATTCAATTTTTTCGCATTAAAGTTACATTGCCTCTTTGATACACGACTTGATTTGTATCACGTAAACCTAAATATATTTACTGTCATAAAGACATTTATAAAAAATATGACCTGTTTTTTTTTATAAATTTGTTTATATTCTTAATATTATTATTATTATATTATTGATTAATTTTGTATTATATTTTTTTTATATTTTAATAAACAGGTTGCAGTATTAGATATTGATATTTGTGGACCATCACAGCCAAGAGTGCTAGGTGTTCTTGGTGAACAAGTTCATCCAAGTGGATCAGGATGGTCTCCAGTTGTAAGTATTTAAATTAGCTACTTAAATTGCTACTACTAATAATCGCTTAAAATAAATATTGAAATTTTAATTTGAAATTTTTTTTCTTCAGTATGTAGAGGACAATTTGTCACTCATGTCAATTGGCTTCTTGTTAAAAAGCCCAAGTGATGCAGTCATTTGGAGAGGCCCAAAGAAAAATGGTAATTATTTAAAAAAAAAACGAACATTTCAAATAATAAATATACAATTATTATTCAACTCTAGGTATGATAAAAAATTTTCTTACTGAAGTCGACTGGGAAAATCTAGATTATATGGTACTGGACACACCACCAGGTACATCCGATGAACATTTATCAGCTACGTCATATTTAAGAGACGCAGGAATAACAGGAGCAGTTATCATAACAACACCTCAAGAAGTTGCCTTGCTTGATGTAAGGAAAGGAATTGATTTTTGTAAAAAAGCCGGCATTCCAATTTTAGGAGCAATTGAAAATATGAGCATTTTTGTTTGTCCAAAGTGCAAAGTAAGTTGCTGTATTATTTTAATAAATTATTTTGTTATTAGTGATAAATAATTGAATTTAAATAATCAATCATTATTTTATTTTTTAGGCTTCTGCTGAAATTTTTCCGGCTTTAACTGGTGGAGCAAAAAAAATGGCTAATGACATGGACATTGAATATTTTGGATCAATTCCACTTGATCCATTACTTGCAAGATGTTGTGATGATGGAAAAAGTCCTTTAATTGAAATGCCTGATTCTCCATCAGTTGTAGCAATTAAAAATATTGTTGCCAGTAAGTTGACGAAATTTATTCAATTTAGATATTAAAATTTAACCTTATGAATTAAAAAACTTTATTATACTTTTTTTTTTTTAGGAATTGTACAAAAGTGTGAAGAAAGCTAGATGATGACATTCAGTTAATGCATAAATCCAAACTTATAAAATATCAATTAGAATAAACAAAACAATTTCTTTTATGTAAAATTTATTTATTATATCTTACGATATCTCACAATCCGACTATCGGCATTTTCGCTAGGGTAACCTATTATATTATATTGGTTGAATTATATTATTAAATTAAATTTGAAGATTTTCAAGACCATTAAATACGCCTTCGAATAGTGTTGTTAGACTGTTGTTGCTGATATTATGCTTGAAAAGTTTCGATAAACGTTTGAAACAAACTCACTAGAGATCGTTTAGTTGGTTAAAATTTATATGTTTCATTGAATATATAGCTTTTACAAATTAAATATCAATAAATAAATAATATAAAAATTAAGTTGGATTGAGGTAATAATTCAACACCAATAGTTCTATTCAAGAATAAATATTAATAAACATATTAAATATTTTATTAACTAAAGTTATATTATAAATAAATTATTTGATAAAATTGTCGAATTATTTGTGCTGATAAAAAGTCTCTCAATATTTGGTAGACTATAATAAATACGTGTAACTCAAAATTGTTAAGTTAATTCAGATCTTAATCGAGATGATAAAGATTCTGAGAGACCGTTAAATATATCTTTTGATAAATTGGTCAATTTGTTTTTGCTGATATCAAGTTCGTCAAGTTGTGATAAATCATTAAAAATATCAGACTCAAGGTTCTGTAGTTCATTCGAATTTAAATTTAAGATACGGAGATTTTGTAGACCGTTAAATAGATCTTTCGATAAACGGGTCAATTTGTTTTTGCTGATATCAAGTTCCCCAAGTTTTGATAAATCATTGAAAATACCCAACCCAAGGTTATGTAGTCTAATCAAATTTAAATCTAGCGTGTCCAGATTTGGTAGACCAGTGAATATATCTTTCGATAGAGTTCTCAGTTTGTTTCCACTAATATTAAGTGTATGAAGTTCTGATAAATCATTAAAAATACCTGACTCAAAATTTTGTAGCTCATTCGATTTCAAATTTAGAATAAAGAGATTTTGTACGCCATTGAATATATCTTTTGATAAAGTTGTCAATTTGTTTTCGCTAAGGTCAAGTGTATGAAGTTGTGATAAATCATTGAAAACACCTGACTCAATCTTTTGTAGTACATTCGAATTTAAATATAGCCAACTGAGTTCTTGTAGATCATTAAATATATCTTTTGGTAAAGTTGTCAATTTGTTTTCATTGATATAAAGTTCTTTGAGTTTTGGTAAATTATTGAAAATACCTGGCTCAAGATTTTGTAGTCCATTGGAAGTTAAATTAAGGGCCCAGAGCTTTTGTAAACCAATAAATATATCTTTTGATAAAGTTGTCAGTTTGTTATCCGCTATATTAAGTATCTCTAGTTTTGACAGACCGTAAAATATACCTGGCTCAAGATTTTCGAGTTGGTTTGAATTTATTTCCAGTCTTCTAAGATTTTTAAGACCTTTGAATATTTTTTTCAATGGAATTGTCTCATTGTTATTGTCGATATATAATACGGGACGTTGTAATAAACCATTGAAAATTCCAAACTCAAGTTTTGTCAGTTTATTAGAATATAAGTACAGCTCGATAAGATTATTGAGACCACTGAAAATACTTTCTGATAAATTTGTCACATTATTTCTACTCATATCCATTGTCTCAAGTCGGGATAAACCATTAAAACAACCTAACTCAAGATTTGTCAGTTCATTCATATCCAGGTACAGCTCTACAAGATTATTAAGATTACTAAAGATATTTTTTCTTAATGTTTTCAGAATGTTTTGACTGATATTGATTTTTTGAAGTCGTGATAAACCATTGAAACAACCTAACTCAAGATTTTTTAGTTGAATACAATATAGGTCTAGCTATAAGATTATTAAGACCGCTGAAGATATTTTTTCGTAAAGTTGTCAGATTGTTGCAACTGATATCCATTTCCTCAAGGCGTAATAAACCATTGAAGCAACCTAACTTAAGATTTGCCAGTTGATTAGATTCTAGATTTAGATTAATAAGATTATTAAGGCCACGAAAGATCTTTTTTTGTAAAGTTGTCAAATTGTTTTCACTGACATTCATTTTTTTGAGTTGTGATAAACCATTGAAACAACCTAACTTAAGAGTTCTTAGTTGATTAGATTGTATGTTCAACTCTATAAGATGATTGAGACAACTAAAGATATTTTTCGATAAAATTGTCAGATTGTTTTCATTAATATCAATTTTCTCCAGTCGTGATAAATTATTGAAACAACCTGGCTCCAGATTATTCAGTTTGTTCGATTGTATATCTAGGTGACAAAGATTTTCGAGACCATTAAATATATTGGTTGATAATGTTGTCAAATTATTTCTGCTCATATTAAGCATATCAAGTTTCGACAAATTATCGAAAACACCTGACTCAAGTTTGCTTAATGTGTTTGAATTTAAGTCTAAGTTTTGAAGATTTTCAAGACCATTGAATACATCTTTAGACAATGTTGCCAGACTGTTGTTGCTAATATTAAGATGGTTTAGTTGTGATAAACCATTGAATAAACCTGACTCAAGATTTTGTAGTTGGTTTGAATACAAATATAGTGTCTGAAGATTTTTAAGACCATTGAAAATGGCTTTCGACAACATTATCAGACTATTGTTGCTTATATCGAGCTCGTCGAGTTGTGATAAACCATTGAAACAACCTGACTCAAGATTTTTTAGTTTGTTTGAAGACAAAGATATTGTCCGAAGATTTTTAAGACCATTGAAAATGTCTTTGGACAATATTATCAGACTATTGTTACTCATATCGAGCTTGTTCAGTTGTAATAAACCATTGAAACAACCAGCCTCAAGATTGGTGACTTGGTTTGAATCTAAATCTAAATTCCTGAGATTTTCGGGACCATTGAAAATACCTTCGGAGATTGTTAACAGACTGTTCTTGCTCATATCAAGATCCTCAAGTCGTGATAAACCATTGAAACAACCTGAATCAAGGTTTTTAAGTTGGTTTGAGCCTAAATATATTATTCGCAGATTATCAAGACCATTGAATACACCTTCAAACAATGTTATGAGACTGTTGTGTCTGATATCAAGCTCGTAGAGTTCTGTTAAACCGTTGAAACAACCTGACTCAAGATTCTGTAGTCGGTTTAAATTCAAATGTAGTTTCCAAAGATATTTAAGATCGTTGAATACACCATTGGACAGTGTTGTTAGACTGTTGTTGCTGATGTTAAGCTCATATAGCCCTGTTAAACCATTGAAACAACCTGACTCAAGATTTTTCAGTTTGTTTGAGTATAAAATGAGATAACTAAGATCTTTTAAACTACTAAATATATCTTTCGATAAAGTTGTGAGATTGTTTTCTTTGATATAAAGATCATTCAAGTTCAATAAATCATCGAAAATACCTGGCTCAAGATAAATCAGTTGGTTTGAATTTAAATTTAGGACACATAGATCTTGTAGACCATTAAATATATCTTTCGATAAAGTCATCAGTTTGTTGTTGCTGATATCAAGTTCCTGAAGCTGTAACAAATCATAGAAAATACTTGACTCTAAATATTTTAGCTGGTTAGAACTTATCCGTAACCTACGAAGATCATCAAGGCCATTGAAGATATCTTTGGACAATGTCGTCAGATTGTTACAGCTGGTATTTTAATTTAAATTTAATTTTTAATTCATCAAGTTCGAGATTCTCAAGACCATGGAATAAATTTCTTGGAAGAATAGTCAATGCTCTACCACCAATACTCAATTCATGTTTTTCAGCTTTATTACACAGTGCTTCACAAATATCTGGATCATAATAAGGTGTCTCTTCGTTACAAAAGTATTTATTATGGCTTTTAATACTTGAAGTTGAAATATTTGTATCCATAACTAAAACATAATAAAATATTTGAAAATTTTATTTTTAGCAATCAATATTCGTTATTAAGAAAAAAGAGAAAACTTAAAGTTTATAAAATAAATTCACCTATTATTTTAAACGATAGAAATTTTCAAAAATTAGTATTTAAATAGTGATTAAAATTAAAAAAATTGTTTCACTTGTTGGACAAATCAACCGTGTCAGCTATATTAATGACAAAAATAACATTATTTTTTTTTTTCTTGATATAAAAGGTCATAACAATTTTTTTTATATTAAAATATTGTGAACATGAAATAAAAACATTTTTTATAGATCCACGATAATATAAAATATTTATTTAATTACTAAAATTACTAATTTAATTTTAGTGACACATATTTTAAGTTTTTACCTTTTATATTTATCGATAAGAAACCAAGGTTTGGAAGTATCGACATATTTAAAAGGTGATCGGTTGAGTCATCAATATCACGAGAAAAAAAATTACATATATCAATCAAGCTGTGATCGTCACATGATCATTAAAATGAGATTGATATTGAAGAACACATTCATTTTTATTTAATTGACGAATATATTATTGATACGTGGTCATAATGATAAACGGAAACATAATGATAACGTTTGGAGTGCCACCTTTTTTTAATAGTGACAGTGATATTGACTACACACAGTTTTAATTTTATATTTCAATTTACGAATATACTATTGATGTTGTTTAAAATTTATACAAACTTGAAATTAAAAGTATCGAATAATTTTTCACTTACCCCAGTAATAAAAATATAGCTAAAAAAATTTCGCTATTTATTTACGTGACGACAATAGATTTCTTTATCGTAAAAGTGATGAGTGAGTCCAGTCAAAACCTGGTTAGTAAGAGGCACTCTTTGAAACTATGAAAATAATTTTCTTGGATTACAACAGGTGATGAAACTTTTTTTTAAAACCAAGTGTACGTCATTAATTAATTATTTTTAGTGATGACAGAGCTAGTGCGTATGCATCAAAGAATAATTCGTGAGTGAGTGGTGCGACATTCAAGAAGACTAGAAACACTAATATTTCTATATCATTAGGCGCACATTTGTATAACTCATGCGTAGTTTAAAAATATTGTTTCGTCACCGGTTGCAATCTAATAAAATATATATTTTTTACATTTCATCGACATAAAAACCTCAGAGTGGGAAGATCTACGACTATTAATATGTATTTTTATTTTTCCATGTAATTATATGTTTTTTTTTATTTACATCAGCTTTGAATAACCATTTAATGTATTTATTAATCTTTTTAATTAACATAATAATTATTGGTTTGAAAAAAATAAAGATACAAGAAGCAAATTCGAAACGTGTTCAACCACTTATGCCTAAAAAAATTGCTCATTCACCAATGTTCAAATATAAATGTATATACATACAGTTAAACATTCATTAATTCATATTTTCATTTATCTAGTTATTTTATTAAATTTTGTTATTTTGACTCGATAATTTCCTTATATAAAAAGGACAAACATCATCGGTCTCCCGAGTGGAAATTGAGATCAAGTCTTGATCAAGACTTGATCAGGCAACATTGATTTCAAATCCATTCTTGATCAAGATGCTTGATCAAATCTTGATCAAGAACGTAACGCTAAACGTGATCAATACTTGATGAAATATTTTGATCAAAACTTGATCAAGTATCTTGATCAAATCTTGATCACGTTTAGCGTTACGTTCTTGATCAAGATACTTGATCAAGCCTTGATCAAGATATTTCATCAAAACTTGATCGAAAAATTGAAAAAAAAAAAATTATTTACAAATTATTATTTCTTTTATTATTGTGTTATTAAGTGTGATGTCATGGGGAAGAGTTAGATAATTTTCGGGCGCGGAAGTTTTTTTTTGTTTCTAAAACACGGTAACCGGGAATTGAACCGACGAAGTATATATTGACGTAGTAACGGGCACGTTTGATAAGTTTGGATCAAGACAGCCGTATCACGGACAAGTTAAAGTTTTCTTGATCCTATCTTGATCAAGACGGCCTTAGTCAAGAAGAGTTAAAATTTTCTTGATCAAGTTTGGGTCAAGACGGCTGTATCACGGACAAGTTAAAGTTTTCTTGATCCTATCTTGATCAAGACGGCCTTAGTCAAGCATCTTGATCAAAACTTGATCAGGTTTCCTGAGTTAAGGCAACATTGATCAAGATTGGGAGCCAAGTCAAGCTAGCTTGAACAGATTTCCACTCGGGCTTCCGGACATTTGATGTTTAATTTATTAATCAAAGTTATATTAGAAATAGATCATTTGACAAAATTATCAAAATATTTCTGCTGATATAGACTATAATACAAATACTTGGATCTCAAAATTTATAATGAATGCCATATGATGCACGATCAACTCGTTCAGCTCTGATAGTAAAATTATACTCTTTAATGTTTATTAGATACTTGTTGATTTAGGTGATGCAGTGGTAACACAGTATGACGATATTTGAAAACTGGAAAAATAAAAAAAATAAATAAATCATCATTATTTTTGTAATCTGATAGAAAATACATATAAGTATTACGTATTGGTTAAAATAAGTTTTTAATAGTATATTAACAAATATTACCAAATAAATAATGAAAAATCAATTTTCGCCACGTCGACATGGAAAACACTCGAAATCACACCGTCCACAGGGTCCCAAAATCCCTGTTTTTCTATCGATACGCAAAGGCAGTGGCCAAAGATAGAAATACCATGCGCAAAACATCTGCATCGATGAGCAAAATTTTTTCACATCGAAAGCCATCTAGCGTCAGACATTTTGCGCACTGGAAGTCATCTACCGGGAATACGTGAACTATATTTATGTATTATTATTGTCATTATTATTATTATATTATCACTCATATACATATTATTTTTTTCAATATATTCATGGTTAGGTTAGATACCATATGTCAACTGACCAAAAATAAAAAACAATTTATACATATGTGAAATTATCATTGACTTATTGTTTGAAAACTTGTTTTTAAAATTATTAAAAATGTGTAATGAATAAATAGAAATCTATAATTATTTACAAAAGTTAGTGGATGAAGCTGATACCACTGTCTTAGACATGTTGCCTGAAAAATCCAAATCAAAATATCAAGTTTACATATGACAAATTTATTCAATGGACATATGACAAATTTATTCAATGGACATATGACAAATTTATTCAATTTATTTATAATTTAATCAATCAAAAGATTATAACGTGCTGTTTGTTTTGAGCTAATAGCTATACATTGATTGACTGGTAATGTTGTTGATAATTATTTTGACTCTATAGCTAGCACAGTCTTATGACGAACATCCAAATTATTGTTAGTATCATTATTATTATTATTATTATTATTATTATTATCATCATCGTTACATGGTAGAATTTTTCAAGATAATTGTTTCATAACAAAATGTCGTTTGACACTTGCTACATTTAATTTATATATATCATCAGTAACTGTCAATGATTCTATCAGTTTTTTTGTCGATTTTTTAATTAATTTTTTCAATGTTGGCTTTTTAACTCGAACATAAGCATAATTACTATTACTTGACATGATGTCTTCCACAACAAATAAAAATAATAGTGAGAACCAAAAATTATTTTTAATAAAAAACAAAAAAAAAAAAAGGTAAACGTAACCTAATTTATTGAAATACGTAAGAATGTCAAGGGGCGCAACGTTGATCGCTCAATATCGAGTATCGACGTTATTGTCTCGTGTTTTCCATGTCGTTTGTGACGAAAAATAGTGTTCGACACTCGGTGCCAAAACGGCGATCTGTGCATGGCGGATATAATCTTGTGGAACACTCGCCCAAAGTCTCGTCTAAATCTCGACTACGCCTTCGGCGTAGTCTCGATTGAGACTCGACTTTGGGCTCGTGTTCCACGATTATATCGCAATGCGCAAAACGCCGTTTTGGAACCTTGTATCGAAATATACTAATATATATATAGTATTTAATATTCTCGTGGATCTTTAAATACCCAAGTGGAAAAAATATATTTATTGAAAATATGAAATATATTTATTTTATATTTAGAAAAAATTTAGAAAAAATATGAATTAAATTTAAAATATATACAGTTTTGGGCATACTAAAATTAAATTTAGAAAAAATTTAGAAAAGATTTAGAAAAAATATAAACTAAATTTAAAATATATACAGTTTTGAACATACGAAAATTAAATTTAAAAAAAATTTACAAAAAAAAATTAAGAAAAAATTTAGAAAAAGTTTAATTTTAGTATGTCCAAACTTGAACATATTCTAAATTTAATTTATATTTGTTCTAAATCTTTTCTAAATTTTTTCTAAATTTACTTTTAGTATGTCCAAAACTGTATATCCATTAAATTTAATTTATATTTCCATTAAATATAAATTGAATATATTTTTTCTACTTGGGTAGAATCTATTTTTTATGTTTACAATATTTTAATGCAAAAATAAATTGAGAAGAGTTGAGTTAAATTGAGTTTTAACACTGAGAAAAATCGTGTCTCGGTTGAAAGCGAAAATTTCTGTATTTCAGAAAAACTGTGTCAATAAATTTGTAATACTCGATAATATATACGTGATTAAATTTACGGGAGTTATATTAAAATATACTTCAAAACATTTTTTAATACATATTTGTGGTTTGAAATGTAGTAAGTTGCGAATAAACAGTAAAGACTGAAAGGTATATGCAAGAAAAATAAATTCTATATTTCAGAAAAAAAAAAAATTCTATCAAGACTGTATCAATTTGTATTATTTGCTTGAGATGTTATTTCTATATTTTTTTTTTGACTAAAGTTATCCTTGGATGTCTGAAAAATAGATTTTCAATTCTTGAAAATTGTTTTTTATATTAAATACGTTGATTTTGAAAAAACAGCATGAATCTTTATTAAAATCTCCTGAACTCTAGGAATATAATTGGCCGTTTTAATAAATATAGGTAAACGGGTGAATGCGATCTTAAATTTTCTAGATTTCAGAATGTTTAGAGTTGAAGAAATATTCAAAGGTATAAATGTTGAAATAATGCTCTTCAAGTATTTAGTGTTTAGATATTGAATAAAACTTTTTTTTTCTGATATATAGAAAATGCTGGTTGGATACTAAAATTAATTCTTTTAATATCAAAAGAATATTTCTTTTATTACACGAAAACTTTACTTATATTATACACAAATTGACTGAAATAAATAAAAAAACAAATTACGAAAAACTTATTATTTCTATACATTTTAGAATTTTAATAGTAAATATAGTAATAAAAAAAATTTTAATGTCCGTAAATTAAGATATTATAGCTATTGTTAAAAATAATAAATTTTATATTGATTTATGTATGCAATCAATTGTATACAATTATCATTATGCATAATATATTATCATGCATAAATTAACTAAAATGAATAGAAAGAAAAGATTGTATATAACATTTTCTTCTACATTTCAGAAAACGAACACTGAATAGTAGGGGTCTATACATAATATCATGTTTTGGGACATCATTCGACTTTATACGATCTAATTTGCTTTTTAAATTGTCTTTATTTATTATTTAGGTTACAAATATTACAGTTATAGTTTGACAGACGAGCCGCCGAAGGCGGCGAAGTCTATGCATACAAGCAATATCCAATTATTTTATTTGTTTTGGTGCCCGTCTCAAATTGAAACTTATTCAAATATATTTTTATCTTATTGTTTCTTTTAAAGTTTATAATTTTGATTATTTTAATTTTGTTATTGTGTTATATATTTTTGGTATAAAAATTTGAAAATTACCATATGATGTTTTACCTTAAAATTACTTACAGCTATTAATTTGGTTACAACTATTAATATTTACATATTTACAGATACTTTGTAATACAATTATTTTGTATTGTTTAATAGTAGGCTGTGAGGTAATTTATGTTTTATATTGAATGGGGCATTATTTTTATTGTAAATGCCTACATTTTTTAAAATTTTTAAGTGTTTAATATTATAATTATAAAAATCCTCGGTGCGAGAGTATATATCTTTATCAATAGAATTTATTTGTAATTTATTTTTAATTTTGATATTTGACTCACGTGGATTGGCCTTACCAATCATTCTTAGGATTTTATTTTCAATTAATGTTATTTTATTTAAATTACTTTTACATGTGTTACTCCATATTGGTGTAGCATATAAAAGTACGGGTTTTATTATTGCTTTATAAAGTAATAATTTATTTTTTGTGCTCATTTCACTATTTTTGTTCAAAAGTTTATATAAGATGTTTTTAATTTGTGTAGCTTGAGTACATCTTTTTTGTATGTGTTTTGCATGGTAGAAATACTACAGGTATGGCAGTGCGCAGCCTGGTTTGGCCGCTGTGAATCGACCAATCAAAAGGTCGCCTTCGCCATTTTTTTTAAGACTTTATGGCTAAATATACTAATTCTGTTAAGAAAATTTTCAAGTTTTTTTTAAATTTTTCAAAAGTTATCATATTTATTCAACTAGATTTGGTATATTTTATAATGATTCACATACATCAATAATAAAAATTAATTATTTATATTAAATAAATGAATCCAAGTATAATAAATACAACACAACCTCTATTGTTTAGGCATCAAAACAAACAACAATGAAAAATATTATAATTTATTTGTTAAACTGTCTTGGTTTTTTATTTTTATTTTAGAAAACATGCTCCACATATATTTATTAGTATTTACAACAATATAAAAAATAGTTGTCAAAACAGTATGTTAGAGAGAGAGGATCTTATAATAGAGATTGCGTGTTAGAAAGAAAAGCAAAACAGCTCGATGGCGCGTTCTTGATTGGTTGAAAAAATAAGGCTGCGCAGAACGTGACGAAAAAAGCATGGACTACTGCCATACCTGTAGTACTTCTACCATGTGTGTTTTGTATATTTTAATTTAGTATCTAATATTAGTATATTACACCTAAATATTTTGCTGATTTTTTTGGCTTAATAATTTCACCAAGTACATTAATTTTCAAGTCTTTTTCATTTTTTTTTTATTTTGGCTTAAATACTACTAGTTCTGTTTTAGCAGCATTAATTTTAATTTCCCATTCTGGTAAAAAATCTGTAAATTTATTTTAAAAGTTAGTTTTAATCTATCAATTGCAGTTTTTGTTCCATGAGCAAGTAAAGATAGCTGTGTCGTCAGCAAAGAGTGCTGTTTCAGTATTATCTTTGTCTATGGATAAGTCATTTATACACAGTGAGAATAACACTGGGCCCAGGATGGAGCCCTGTGGTACCCCTGCTACAATTTTTTGTTTTTCAGATAAACATTTGTTTACAATTACTTGAAATGTTCTGTTACTTAAGTAGTTTTTAATTAATTTTATTAGATAAGTTGGTAAATTTATTGTGCATAATTTATGAATAAGCCCTTGATGCCAAACGGTATCAAAGGCCTTTTCTATGTCAAGCAGGAGCATAGCTGTTGATTTATTAATGTTGTAACCTATTGAGATGTAATTTGTGATTCTGGACAACTGGTGCACCGTACTACGATGCTCCCTAAACCCAAACTGCTCATCTGTTAGTATTTTGTTTTTAGTTAGATGTGATTTAATTCTATTTAAGATAATTTTTTCGAAGATTTTACTTATGGTAGACAGTAGACTTATTGGTTTGTAGTTTTAGGGAAATAGTTTTTCTTTTCCTGGTTTAGGAAAGGCCAAAAGATTGGCCTCTTTCCATTTACCAGGAAAATACGATAGTTTAAAACAGCAATATGATCTAATTTAAAAAATATATAGATTGATAACGTTTAAAAAGTAACATTCCGTGTATGAAAAATTTCACCATCTAGATTTCGCAAATTGTACTATAAAAAATTTCCCAATAGTAGAATTTCTTGCATAAAATAAAAAATAAAAAATATCAACCGATTTTTTCTAAATATAAGAACGAACGGTATAAAAAACAGTATCACTGCTTTGAGCAAAAAAAAATAAAATAATTAATCTGGAAAAAATAGTCATTTTGCAATTGAGGGTCCGGATACAGTAACACGCTCCGCGCTCGGAGGCAAGAAAAAGCGACGTTGTTTAAGTTGAAAATTAAAACTGAAAAATAAAAAAAATAAAAAATACAGTCATCTATAAAATTGAAAAATACACATTTTTGTTTAAATAATTTTTTTTTTATAATAATTAGTTAATGAGATAAAAAATAAAAACAAAATTTTTTTTTTTTTAAAAAATACTTTTTTTTAAACATATAACTCGTGACAACTTCTTTAAAAATTAATAAATTGACTTGAAAATTTGACTGTAGCTTTATTATAGACTAGCGATGGCAACAGTAACATTAAAAAATTTATTTATTTATATTTTTTAATTTTTTTTATTTATTGTGTTTTACCAATGAAAAATTCAATTTGTCAAACTTTGAATGAAAAAAGAGTCGGAGAAATTTAAAAATTGAGTAACTTGTCAGCGGCAATATTGTTAAGCAGTATATCAAGAAGTTTTATACAAATTTTTAGATATTTTTATTAATTATTTACTGAGTTATTAATTTAACAACAAATAGCGCGTATATCGTTTGTATTTAATGGATATACGAACGCGCGAGCATAGGCGTTCGCGAGAGAAGGAGCGGACAATCACGCATGTAAAGCCTTAACGGTGCTTCTGAATTTGTTATTAAATTAATAACTCAGTAAATAATTAATAAAAATATCTAAAAAATTAAAATCTTTGATATACTGCTTAACAATATTGCCGCTGACAAATTACTCAATTAAAAAACTCTTTTCATTCAGTAGAAATTGAACCATTGATAAACACAATAAATAAAAAATTAAAAAATATAAATAAATAAATTTTTATATTACTGTTGCATCGCTAATCTAATAAAGCTACAGTCATCATCAGTTTAAAGAAAGATCACGAAGATTAGTATTTTTTAAAAAAAAAATTTTGTTTTATTTTTATCTCATTAACTAATTATTATAAAATTAAGCACAAAATAATATTATTTAATTCATAGATGACTGTATTTTATTTTTTATTTTTCAGTTTCAACAAACAACGTCGCTTTCTTCAGCAGTTTATATCGAACCCTCAATTGAAAGACTTTATTAATAGTGGTCCACCTCGTGATCAAAATATGAAATAAGAATAATTGAAAAAAAAAAAATATCCAATAAATTTTAAAATATAGAAATAAAATATTGTATGACAGAGCTTTTCAAGTGTTAAAATTCTTCAAATGTAGAAAGGCAACATTGATTTACATTGTCAGAGAGATTTTGATAATCAAAAAAAAAATTCTATATTTTAGAAAAAAAAACACTATATTGTTACGTCTTGGTATAAATTAGAATAAATAATCAATAATAAATAATAAATTAACAAATTCAATAGATGACGAGCAAGCAATAAAATTTTTCTTTTTTGTATAATAAATTATTTATTTTTATTTTCACACGGAATAAAAATTTTTAGTTTGCAATTTTTATAAAACAATTTATTTTTATATTTTTTATATAGGTAAAATTTTGTATATTTGTGTTTTGTATATTTTAATTTAGTATCTAATATTAGTATATTACACCTAAATATTTTGCTGATTTTTTTGGCTTAATAATTTCACCAAGTACATTAATTTTCAAGTCTTTTTCATTTTTTTTTTATTTTATTTTTATGGCTAAATACTACTAGTTCTGTTTTAGCAGCATTAATTTTAATTTCCCATTCTTGGTAAAAATCTGTAAATTTATTTAAAGTTAGTTTTAATCTATCAATTGCAGTTTTTTTGTTCCATGAGCAAGTAAAGATAGCTGTGTCGTCAGCAAAGAGTGCTGTTTCAGTATTATCTTTGTCTATGGATAAGTCATTTATACACAGTGAGAATAACACTGGGCCCAGGATGGAGCCCTGTGGTACCCCTGCTACAATTTTTTGTTTTTCAGATAAACATTTGTTTACAATTACTTGAAATGTTCTGTTACTTAAGTAGTTTTTAATTAATTTTATTAGATAAGTTGGTAAATTTATTGTGCATAATTTATGAATAAGCCCTTGATGCCAAACGGTATCAAAGGCCTTTTCTATGTCAAGCAGGAGCATAGCTGTTGATTTATTAATGTTGTAACCTATTGAGATGTAATTTGTGATTCTGGACAACTGGTGCACCGTACTACGATGCTCCCTAAACCCAAACTGCTCATCTGTTAGTATTTTGTTTTTAGTTAGATGTGATTTAATTCTATTTAAGATAATTTTTTCGAAGATTTTACTTATGGTAGACAGTAGACTTATTGGTTTGTAGTTTTAGGGAAATAGTTTTTCTTTTCCTGGTTTAGGAAAGGCCAAAAGATTGGCCTCTTTCCATTTACCAGGAAAATACGATAGTTTAAAACAGCAATATGATCTAATTTAAAAAATATATAGATTGATAACGTTTAAAAAGTAACATTCCGTGTATGAAAAATTTCACCATCTAGATTTCGCAAATTGTACTATAAAAAATTTCCCAATAGTAGAATTTCTTGCATAAAATAAAAAATAAAAAATATCAACCGATTTTTTCTAAATATAAGAACGAACGGTATAAAAAACAGTATCACTGCTTTGAGCAAAAAAAAATAAAATAATTAATCTGGAAAAAATAGTCATTTTGCAATTGAGGGTCCGGATACAGTAACACGCTCCGCGCTCGGAGGCAAGAAAAAGCGACGTTGTTTAAGTTGAAAATTAAAACTGAAAAATAAAAAAAATAAAAAATACAGTCATCTATAAAATTGAAAAATACACATTTTTGTTTAAATAATTTTTTTTTTATAATAATTAGTTAATGAGATAAAAAATAAAAACAAAATTTTTTTTTTTTTAAAAAATACTTTTTTTTAAACATATAACTCGTGACAACTTCTTTAAAAATTAATAAATTGACTTGAAAATTTGACTGTAGCTTTATTATAGACTAGCGATGGCAACAGTAACATTAAAAAATTTATTTATTTATATTTTTTAATTTTTTTTATTTGTGTGTTTTAATGAAAATTCAATTTGTCAAACTTTGAATGAAAAGAGTCGGAGAAAATTTAAAATTGAGTAACTTGTCAGCGGCTTATTGTTAAGCAGTATATCAAAAAGTTTTTATACAAATTTTTATAATATTTTTATTAATTATTTACTGAGTTATTAATTTAACAACAAATAGCGCGTATATCGTTTGTATTTAATGGATATACGAACGCGCGAGCATAGGCGTTCGCGAAGGAGCCGGACAATCACGCATGTAAAGCCTTAACGGTGCTTCTGAATTTGTTATTAAATTAATAACTCAGTAAAATAATTAATAATATCTAAAAATTGTATAAACGATATACTGTAACAATATTGCCGCTGACATGAAGCTAATTTTCATTGATAAAACACAATAAACAAAAAAGGTAAAAATATAAATAAATAAATAACATAAGTACTGTTGCGAATCTAGAAATAAAAGCACAGTCAAATTTCAAGTCAATTTATTAGTAAAATCACAATTTAAAGTATTTTTAAAAAAAAAATTTTGTTTTTTATTTTATCTCATTAATAAAATATTATAAAAAAATGTTAACATTTAATTGACTGACCATTTATTTTTATTTTCAGTTTTATTTTCAACAAACAACGTCTTCTGGCATATAGAACCAGACTTTCTATTAATAATTGGTCCACCTCGTGATCAAAATATGAAATAAGAATAATTGAAAAAAAAAAAATATCCAATAAATTTTAAAATATAGAAATAAAATATTGTATGACAGAGCTTTTCAAGTGTTAAAATTCTTCAAATGTAGAAAGGCAACATTGATTTACATTGTCAGAGAGATTTTGATAATCAAAAAAAAAATTCTATATTTTAGAAAAAAAAACACTATATTGTTACGTCTTGGTATAAATTAGAATAAATAATCAATAATAAATAATAAATTAACAAATTCAATAGATGACGAGCAAGCAATAAAATTTTTCTTTTTTGTATAATAAATTATTTATTTTTATTTTCACACGGAATAAAAATTTTTAGTTTGCAATTTTTATAAAACAATTTATTTTTATATTTTTTATATAGGTAAAATTTTGGTAAGCAGTTTTCAAAGTCACCTCTGCAACGCGAGATGCCACATCCGTTGAAGTTGCTAAATTATTATTTATTAAATGTTTAAACAATTACAATATGCTGACTACTATGGGAACCATTGTATTTCATTGGTGCAAGAAATGGCACCACTTTTCATCCCTACCTAATAATTAAATTTTATGGTAATAATTTTATTTTTAATTTTAAGGAGCGTCACTCTCGCGATGACTTTAATCCGAACAACATCTAATTAAAATTTTAAATCAATTTAATTCAAAACAAATACTTAGCAATATTTCATAAAATTATATTAAATTATTGATCATTCTAATTGATAAAATTTTAAACAAAATAAATTTAATCCTTTTGAAGAAGTTAATAAATAACATATAATATTATCAGTGCATAAAAAACCAAATTGAATAACTGTGTCAAATAATTATTCCTACAAAATATACCCTTCCTAAATCCTAACATTTACTGTGAATTTTTCCGGGGTGTTGTTTTCTGTGCTACGAGTTGTGTTACCTATCGGATTATTCTAAATTATCAACATCATCAGGTGACCATCCGGATTGACACGCTCTCTATACTTTAATTTTGGATAAACCACAACAACAAGGTAGAATCTACAAAAATTACACATTCCCTCCTAACCCGTTACCCTGTAGGGAATAACAAAATACGAGGATTTTAAATAAAACGTTAAATATCAGGTTGATTGAATTAAATTATTCCTAATAAATTATATTATTATTTTTCAAGTTAAATATTCTTCTTTTCTTTTGTTATTTCATAGACTAATTTAATTAAATCAACCTGGTACGTAACAAAATTGGTGTCAGAAGTGGGATATTGTAATGTGTAGGGTAGATTCGTAAACTCAGTGCAGAAAGAAATATTTTTTTTTTTTGGGGGTAGTAATATTTTCAGTACATTATACACACAAATTACACACATATTCATATATATATTATTTGCTATTTTATTAAATTTAAATTCTGTCGCGAGAGTCACAAATAAAGTTAAAATTTAAAATTTTTTTTTATGAACAAAATGTACCTTTTATATTTTAAATTTTATGTGAACAAACAAACTTAAAAATTTATATAAATTAATCTTATTTTTATTGCGCTAAATTTTTTTATGAAGATAAATTCTTAAAATAAATTTTTTTTTGTGTGTGTTTAAAATTTAAAAATTTTTCCGTGTTAATTAATTTGTCCGTCGGAGAAATACTTAGCGAAAATGTAATCATCTAGGTCGGGGGCCGGATCACCTTTCACTCCTATATATGAGGAGATAGACCTACACGCTGAAGCAATGCGGGGGAGAAAAATTGACGGGGAAAACTTAAAAATTTTACTTACCGAAATACGATCATGCGCTAGCGAATTTTTAGGAATAATTCCTACATTGGAAATATTTGATGTAGAAAAAAATGCAGATGGAATTGAATATACTAATACTAGAGAAACTATTGAAAAAATAAAGCAACATGCTGAATGGGGAGATAATATGGTTAATACGGTTGATAAAATAAAAGTCGCTGCTGATCTTGTTATTACCGATAATGAACAAATGTCAAATGAAATTTTAAATTTAACAAAACGTTTAAGTGGTGAGAAAGAATGAGTGAATGGTTTGAACCAGGAAGTAAAAATTTTAAGCGATAGAAATAGTACTTTGAATGAGGAAAAGAATGAGTGTCGTCAGCAACTTGAGAGATTAGAGAATGACCGTGAAACATTTAATTTTTATATGTCAAGTGAGAGAGAGAATGTTTTGAGTGAGACAATTAATCAGCTGCAACGTGAGAACGAGACCTTAAAAAAAGAATTACAAATTAAAAATGACTGTCTTATTTCATTTACGGAAAATTTTAATCAAAAAAGTGGAGACAATTTTATTCCAGATTTTATTAATAATAATCATGTAAATTCTACCTTAAAAACTGAACGCCCAAATTCACAATTGAATGGACCAATACATTCTGTAATAAATCATAACAATCAAACAGTAAAAATATCAGAACCGGTTGAAACAATTACGGTCGGTAAATGTTCCTTACGAGAAGCTCTAGACGTAATTCCTAATTATGACGGAAAAACAAATTCTATTCGAGGTTTTATTAATAGTTGTCGGTCAGCCTTGAAACTTTTAGATCCACAATGGACACAAGCTTTTATGCTTTCTATTAAAAATAAAATTACAGATCCTAAAATTAGTCTAATTGCTAACAAGGAATTTTCGTCTCTTGATGAGCTAGAAATATTGCTCCGTACAGTTACGTACACGGGAAAAAGTTTTGAATCACTTTGGAATGATTTATCTATTGTATTGATGAATGGTAACGAAAATGTTGATGAATATGGAAGTAGAGTACTAAAATTATATAATGATTTAATTGATTGTAATCAGGGTAACAATGATGGTTTTGGAACAATGAGTAAATCCAAAATTGAGGAAAAAACTATACGTCAATTTATTAAAGGGTTATTGCCTGAGGTATGTTTGAGAGTTGAATGTAAAAATATAGACACTACAGATTTTTTGAAAGTGTGGAATATTACTAAAAAAATTTATAATGATTATATTGACAGTTTAAAGCTTAGAAAATTAAAAGAAATTAAAACCGTGCAAGCAAATAAAATCGAAAACCCGTCGGAAGTAGTCGTTGAATCAAATAATAGTTTTTCGTGTAATTTTTCAAATCAAAGATACCATAATAATTTTTCAAGAAATAATAATAATAATTTTAATAACAATTTTAGTAATTATGAAAACTTGAAACCCATCGTTTCAAGTCAAAATATTAATTTAAATACGCAAAAAAATTCAAATGTAAATTCACCCGAGATCTTTGGTTCGAATCCAGTCGAAAACAATAATAATAATAATAATAATAATTCATACTATAATTCATATGAAAATTTAACAAATGGTTATTTAGAAAAATCTTACAATAATAATTATGATTTTTATAATTCTAATAATTCTTATGCACCAATAAATGATCCGATTGATAATAAAAATTTAAATAAAAATGTTTATAATGATAATGGCTTTATGTCATATGATAGTAGTCAAGATGAAAAAGATTATAATAAAACGAATAATAATTTAGTTTGTGGTTTTTGCCAAAAACCAAGGCATGATATGAATCATTGCTTTGCACTAAAAAATGCTCAGAGAAAATGTCTTGAACGTCAAGCTCAAAAAAACGGGGATGGGCCGGTGGACCTAGAGGGAGGAAAACAAGAATGGCCAATACCTCAATCAGATCAACTAATACAGACAAATTAATTTTAAAATCAGAAATAAAAGAAATATTAAATTCTATTAATGAAATTGAAAATAAAGAAAATAAATTTGAAAATAATAATAATATAATTAATCCAATACCATCAACGTCAAAAGATACTGTTGATAATTATTATGAACCTATCGTGCAACCTGAAAAAGTAAACTTTAATTCTAAACTTGATGAAAAAGAAAATAAAAACGATAATGTTAATGAAATAAAAAGAGTAAATTTTATAGATGAAATATCTGTATCAGGAGACTCATCGAATAATAATAATAAAATTGAAATAAATGAAAATAAAGATTTAAATATTGCTAAGCGAAATATGAATATTACTAATGCAAAAGAAGTTAACGGAGAAATTAAATTTATTGAAGAAACTAATAATGAACGTAATCAAACAAAGATTTTCCGCGATAATGACGAAATATTTTTGTTTAATAATTTAAGTGATAATAAAAATGATGATGATTTAAATGATGAATATAATAATGAGTCTGATAATGACAAAAATTTTATTGATGATAATTTTAATGAAGATATTGAGTTGAAAAATAATGAGACTAGATGTTTAAGTAACAATGAAATAAATGACGAAGTAACTGTCAAAAATAATAAAAATATATGCGTACACGCGAATAAAATCGAGAAAAATGTTAACAATGATTACGTTGATAAAAAAAGTTTGAATAATGATAAAAATAATTTTGAAGTTAATGATAAAAAAATAAATTGCGAAGATAATAATAATATTGAGAGTGTAATAATTAAACCGTATGGAAAAACCGATGATGTGTTAAATGAAATTGATTTAAATAAAATTAATGAAAATAATAAAAAGAATAAAATGAAAAATAATATGAGTCTGAGAAAATTAGATATTAAAGCGAATGAGTCCCAAGATGACCTAATGAAAACATATGATGAAAAATTGAAGTCGGATATAATAAAGTTTAAAAAGAAAGTAATTGACAAAGGTAAATCAGAAATTAATATTGTAGAAAAATTTAAGGGGGATCGTAGACCCGATAGGGCAAGATTAAAATCGAATCTAAAATATTATAAACCTGGTAAAAATTTGTTGAAGGAAAAATTGCTAATAATTAATACACGAAAGAAATATAGATAAAAAAAATATGAAAAAAAAATAATTACCAAAAAATTACTAATTGTCGGGATAAATATTCCTAATAAAATGAAAAATAAAATTTTATATATCCCAGGTAGGAGTAAACGATTGTGCCAGGCCTGGCAGAAGCTTATGCACAAGGCTCACATGCTTGTGTCTAGCTTGTGCTACAAGCTTGTGCCAAGGTTGTTAAGTGATTGGAAATGTGCCTATGTTACAAGCTTGATGACAAGCCTTGTGCCAAGGCTCGTATCCCAGCCTCGTGCCAAGACTCGTATTCCAGCCTTGTGCCAAGGCTTGTGCCTCGGGCTTGACTCAAGCTTCCAAAAACGATTTTAAAAAAAATATAAATAAATTATTATGGTTAATCTATTATTATTGTTAATTTAATAATTCCGACATTGTTATTTTTTAATTCAGACAATTCTATTAAACGATAATAATTAAACGAAAAACTAGGGACGCGACGGGGCCTCTCACGTGGAAGTCCAATGCACTATCATGTCGACCATCGGGGTATTGATAAAAGTGGTCGTCAAAATTTTTTATATAAATAAATTCTATTGAGACTAAACACACAGTCCTCGCGAATGCCTCACACAATAGTCAAAGCCTGATATTTTTTATTTGAAATTTATATTAAATTTATATATCTAATTACTATAATTTTTTTTTTTTGAGTTAAATATATGCATAAGTCAAGTCTCGTGTCGAGCTTGGTGAAACAATGGGCACCAGCTTGAAACAAGGCTGTATTACGAGGCTCGTGTGAGGGCGGGAAAAATCAAAGGGACAGTCTTGTGTCGAGTCTGGATTAACAAGGCTTGTCTAGTGACTGGAAAAACAGGCTTGACACAACCTTGAAATTTTTAATCTTGTGTGAGGCTTGGAACTAACGATTAACACAGGCTTGGTACAAGCCTGGACTAACAAGTCTTGTGCAATGACTGTAAATACAGGCTTGACACGAGCTTGGAATTTTTAATCTTGTGTGAGGCTTGGAATTAACGATTGACACAGGCTTGGTACAAGCCTAGATTAACAAGTCTTGTGCGATGACTGGGAAAATTCTCTGTGCCAAGCTAGGCACATTCTAGTCCACCAAGGCTAGGAAACACAAGCTTGTAACAAGCCTGGCACGGCCGTTCACCCTTGTGGGATCCTACCTGGGATATATATGAATTAATAAATTTTTTTTACACAAAAACAAATACACAAATAATACATTAAAATAAATACATTTCATATCAACAAAAAATATTTTGGGGAAATACTAAAATCAAAAATAAAAAGATAAATTAATTTTTTTTGGTAAATAACAAAATTGCTTTAATAATGATAAAAATAAAATGAATTAAAATCGAATACTATTTTTATAAATTCAAATCTAATAATAAAATTTTTTTTTTGAAAATAAAAAAATATATAAAAATTAAAGGGTAACAATCCTAATCCTTATCTTCCTAAATCCTAAAATAAATAAATAAAGTGCAGTTCACCGGAGTCACGAATTTTCGAGAGCTGGAAGATTTTATTGTGTTATAAATGGCAACGCCGCAATATGCATCTAATTCAATGGTAGCGGTCAGAAGATTAAAAAGAGAGAGCAGTGAAAGAAGAAAACAATATCAAGTCATCAACATGCATCAGAAAAGAAATTGAGGGGAGTTCATCAAGCTAGGCGCGTCAATGGAAGCCGGAGGGGAGAGACAATGCAAGCAGGTTACAGGGGTAACAGATTACAATACAAGGACATCGTTCACACCATCGGATGATTTGGACTACGTCACCGTGGAGTACATCGAAGAAAAGGAATAAAATAAGTTATATTTTATAATTTTTTTTTAAATCTTTTACATTTTTTAATTTTTTATTTTCAATAATATAAATTTTTTATTATGGGAAAATTAATTAATTTTTGAACTTAGTTTTTTTTGGGGAAATTAAATAAATTTTTTTTTACTTTTTTGAAAAATGATAACAATATTAAAATTAAATCTAATTTCAACATTACATTTTACTACAAAATAACATAAATTTACTGCAAAAAAAAAATATTAAATTTCATTAATAAGAATAGTAGAATTTTACAAAAAAATTATGAAATTGAATTATGAATACAAAGAAACAAAAAATAATCAAAAAAAAATAATATAAAAATTCGTAAAAACAAAAACAAAAAAATTAAATTTTACTTTGAGTTTTAAATTACAACTTTTAATATATTAAAAAGGGGAATATTCAATAATTACCAAAAAAATAATATTTTAATCAATTTAAAAATTAAAAAAAAATGTTGCTTACATATTCTAATAAAAAAAAAAAAAACAAAAATATAAAAAAAATAATAAAAAATTGATATGAAATTTTACAAAAAAACTTATAAAAAAAATACAAAAAACAAACAAAAATAAAATAATAATAAAATTTTTAGCTTAGAAAATTGTAAGGGATTTCTTACTGCGCGCGTCGGTGGTTAATTAATTCCGTGTGGGCAGCTGATTTACCAATAAATAATTCAATTTGAAATCAAAATAAAAAATAATAATAATAATAATCAAAATATAAACAAAAAAATATAAAAAAAAAAAATTCATTCTACATCGCTGAAAAACCTGAGATAGAAAAATATTAATAATCAATAAATTCTCAATAATTAAAAATTAAAACAATATTTTTTTTTAACAATAAACAAAAAAAAAAAACAATAAAAAAAAAATAATAAATTTAATATTAAATAATTTTCAAGTTAAGATAAAAGAATGAAAGCTCAACAATATCACACGGAAATGAAACTTGAATCAAATAAAAAGTAGGTCACGCTCGACTCGCACGGAGTAATTCTAGCCGTCGATCGTCCGTAAGAGGTCTCGAATAGGACGTAGGAAAATTTTTTTTTGGAATAAGTAAAATTTTTTTTTTGGGATTAAATAAAATTTTTTTTTTGGGGATTTAATATTTATAGTTTTAAGTGAACAAATTGTAACAATAATAGATAAATTTTTCTTTTTTTATTCGCTGCTGTCGTTTTGCAGACAGACAACGACCTTTTTTGGGGCGGAATTGTTACGTCTTGGTATTAAAATAATTTATAATCAATAAATAAAATAATAATTTAATAGATTTAACACATGGAGATACCGAGTCAGCAAATAACATCTTTCTTTTTTTTTATTTTCTAAAATTATTTTTATGCATTTTAATCAAAATCATCATTTTACTTGTTTCTCACAATATTATAAATTTTTATGATATCTTTCACATTGACCAGTCAAAGTAGATATTTCATACATTTCCCGACGAATGTGCGCACGTCACCAAATATTGGAGATGGTAAATGTACACATTGAACCAATTTTTAACCAATAATACATTTATGAGCTCTCGATTAACCAGTGAAAGATAACCAGCTGTTTCTTGGTAGCCATTTCTCCAGCCATGGGTCATTTTTGGGATAAAATTTGGACAAATAGCCGAAAAATATTTCCACGATGGTTGTTGTTATTAAAAACAAACGACATCAGTGATGAATCATCACATTTATAAATGAAAATCCGTTTTATGGTATTTGCAATCAATTGATATAATATTACAAGCAACATTAGACAATCAAGAATGAAAAATTAAATGTAAAAATAGTTCGCATGTAAAAAGTATTATATTTTTAATGAATATAAATAAATATTTTGTTTTATGTTTATTACTATTTATCAACGATGTTATCACGCTCAGCGCTATATGCAATCGCTTTTTATTTATACGTGCTACTGTACTAAATCATTTGACAATTTTTCGAAATTATTCGATAATAGTATATCATCGATATTAATTAAAAAATTATTTTTCGAAATTTTGGTATACTGATACTATACATAGGATAACTCAATAACACTTGACTTACACATGAAAAAACATTGTTCTAGTCTCATTTGTTCATTCTAATGGCGCACTTTTTTCGTTTTAAAAGCTCTAATTTAAAAATGTGCATAACAAAAAATTTTGATTACCAAGTTTCAGAAACGCATAATATAAATAAGTACATGAATATTATATGTACTCGTTTTGTTTCGCACATTTACATGTTTATTTTTCAATAAAAGATTCACAGATCAGGCTTGCCTCTGCGAAAATATTAAACTTCATGTCTTTCCAGAGCTGTTGTATTCAGTAAAATTTTTCCAGAAGAAATATCCAGAAAAATGCATATGGTAATGAAGAAAAATTCAAGCTTGTATATTCTTCTGCAACCAATAGAAAATCTTCTAAAAAATTTACCAAATGCTGCATTTTGTCAGTGGATTCATTGGTGACCCAATCGGACAATTAAAGTCATTTGAAAATTCTTGAATATTCGAAAGAGGTCCAACAACTCTAAATTCATTTGGACTGTGATTATCAAGATTGACACTGTCTTTTAAATTTGTTAATCTATACTTTGAACACCATGTATTTGCAAAACTTATCCAAAACATTTGTTTTGGCTCGTAGTTTAAATTAGGTAATTTATTTTCGATATTATTTTTTAATAACCAATTTTTGTATGCAAAATATGCAGCTTTTACACCACCATTGTCTGCAATATTTTCACTCTGAGTGTTAATGCCATTTACCTGAATAAAAAAAAATAATTTATTACAAAATATACCAATTTTGAATTAGAATGAATGAATTTTTTCATTCATTTTCGGAACTAATATAAAAAAATAGTGTTTGAGCTTCAACTATAAAAAATAATGATTGGTATTTTAACATATAGAAAATATGTCAAATCTATAAGTTTACCATTTTTTAAAATATCAAATCATAAAGATATTAAAAAATCATATATAATTATTACCTTTAATTCAACTTCCGAAACTGTATAATTATTATACTGATCAATGAAACATTGAGCTTTTTCATGATATATTTTACTTATAGTTGGTGTCAACCAATTCGCCAATTTTCCATTATCATCAAATTGACTACCTTGAATATCAAATCCATGGGTTATTTCATGACCTATGATACTTCCAATTCCTCCGTAATTTAGATATTTTGGTCGATAATCATCAAACAACATGCCATGAAGAATTCCAGCAGGAATCACTATCAAGTATAAATATCATCGAACATTAAGAAACAAGAAATTACGACGACTAAAAATTTTTGACTCGACATTAAAAAGCTTTATAAAATTCAAAAAATGACCTACTATTTAAATCTTGTCATCTAATTTATCTAAACATTTAAGAAAATATTTATAAGTAAATTTAAAAAAAACGAAAAAAACTGTAATTTTAATTGAAATTCAATTACGGTAATTATTTTGCTATCTTTTTTTTTTTAGTCAAAATTATTTTTACCTCCTTAATAAAAGCTTTCTTATTTCAAAGAAAAAAAATTCAATTTAAAAAAAAAATATATCAAACTTACATATTTTGTTACTACTACGGCTGTAATATGAATTAACATTACTCGTTAATGATCCAAAATTACTCCAATCATTTTTATCAACAGTTTTTTTGATTAACTTCCATGAAATTTTCTTATGAAATGATTTAGCACTCAAACAACTATTAAAATAACTTTCGTCGAAAAATTCAAAATCTTTATAATAATCATCAATTTTTGTATCATTAAAAAGTTCATCTGGATATGCAATTTGACGTATCATGTTATTAACTTTATTAACAGCTAATTTTTTAATTTTTTTATCAATCCAATTGCTATGTTTTAAAATTTCTGAAAATTCATCCTGCACATTTTTTGCAATAACGTCAACATGTTTTTTAGCATCATCATTAAAATGTTCACGTGTATAAATCGCACCGACAGCTAACGGTAATAATCCTTTGACACTTCCAAGACATATTTCTTGTCTAGATTCATGTCCAGTATAGTAATAATCTTTCTTGACATTATTAAGTTTATCATTCAAATATGGTACATAATTTTGTATCTCATGCCATATTGCATAATTTGCAATTGTTCTTTTAGATGTTTTATTTAAAAGTATTTCAAAGTTTTTGATAAAATTAACATTATCAATAATGATAATATCATTATTGTTAATTTTGATATTTGATGGTAGTTGATTATTTAAATTATTCTTCCATGGATAATATGAGTATGTATTTTCTAATTCTTCAATTGTTATTGGGTTGTAAAAATTTGTTTGATCATCAACAAGCTGTTCCTGTGAAAGTGTTATTTTAGCAAGTTCAGTTTCAAATCCAAATGATTCTATCAAATCTTCCATTGCCAGCTGTGGATCTGCTCCCATTTCAACTGCTATATTTATAATATATGAAAAATAAGTTTGTACTCGTTCTTCATCGAGACCCTTCACTAAGTATTCTCGATCATGTCCAAGTAGAGGATCAGTCAAATAAATACTACGTTTTGTATTATTTTTTCCATCTGTAGTTGGAAATAAATTGAATATAAAATTCTTCCAATATTTTTTATTGCCAATTTTATAATTCATTCCTTTCCAATCAAATGATGATTCATTCCAATTATTTCCTTTCAATACAGGCCAACCTCCAAATTGTTCAATGTAACTGTAAAGTGAATCTAATCCTTGTTCTTCAATGGCTGTTGTGTTCATACATAATTTATAAAAATTTTTTGCTAGTTTGAAAGCTCTAGGTTCATTTGATTTGATGGCTTTTTCAAGACTGGTGATTAATTTTTCAGAAACTTTATCGTTTATGAGAGACCAAATATCTATGTAGGATGATTCATCAGGAATATCAGTTGAGTTTAAATATCCACCACATGCAAATCGATAAAAATTATCACAAGGATTTACATGAGGATCCATATTTTTTAATATCGTTGAGGCTGTAAAAATAAACGAAAAATACAATCTAGTGTGATTTTTTAAATTGCATTAGTCAGTGTTTTTAAAATTTATCAAGAAAATTAAAGAATAGAAAAATATTATTTATTTTTTAATATAATATACAGAATTTAAGAGTACAAAACTCGATAATCAAGAAGAAAATTAGATGAATGATTAAAAAAATATGCCTAATAATATTAAAATTTAAAAAAAAAAACACTTAAATAATCTTTGACTTATATTCATGACAAAATATGCATGGTGTTTTAAATTTTACGACCAATGTTTTTTATAATAATTAAAAGAAACTAATTGACAAAAAAAATCTAGAAAAAAATAAGAGGTAAGTTTTTTAAATAATGTGATTTTTGTAAAAAAAAATCGATAGAAATAGAAATTCGAATAAATTAGAATATTAAGTTTTTAAAAAAAAAAAAAAAACAACCCAAAAACACTAAAAAAACACTAATTAAATGTAAATATATATGTAATTTAAATTATTATTTTATTTTTACCACTTTCAATACAGGAAGTTGTCGTGCACACGTTATTTTCATTGAGTAAAAAATTTGTGTCACTACCAATTTGTGTCACGTGATTATTTCCACTTGATCTTATGAGTTGTTGTATAGCCATTGAGTCAACTGCCTGTTGATTATTAAGGGCCGGTTTTGTAGTCCATAGTTACAGTTTTTTGGTATAGTCTAACGTTTCTCTTCCCTATACTATACTATACCATGTTGACTTAACTATGGACTACAAAACCGGCCCTAATGAACCAGTTTAATGATATATTTAAAATTAAATAATTTTTATTGTTTATTAATATCTCACCTTTATTGGTACCATTACAATTAAGAATAATAAAAATACTATGATTAATTTGTTATTTTTCTTAAATCGTTTCATCTTTTCTATGCTGATGTTTTATTTGATAGTGAATAGAAGCTGTAGATTTCATCAAGTTTATATTTATATATATACTAAAATCACTTCCTGTTAATTTAAAATTAAGTTGTTTTTTGAATAAACAAAAATATTAAAGAAACTTCATATGCGTATTTTATACGAATCAAGGTTTTGAAAGCCGTTCATCACCACTGACCCTGGGCACCTTGATCATATACTAAAAAACTTAGACTTATTTTACATAATTCGTGTATTTAAATATATTGAATAGAAATTAATATATTATTTTTTAAATTTGTATTTATAACTAATGCGGAAATTAATTCTAAAATAACAGTATAAATTTATTTGACCTATTGTTTAAATTGTTATAAATATACACTGAAAAACAAAATATTATCAAACTTCTAAAAACTTTTTTAAATAAATACGATAAATATTCCACGAGTGTGGCTGTGCATTGGCGCCGGTATTATATTTATATTTTTCTTGACATTTGTGTACTAACCTAAGAATATTGAAATTGTTGGTTTTGTAAACATAATTTCTTTTGGGGTAATTCCATTTTATTTCAAATAAATTGTATATGTTTTTCAGTTTCAATTGGTTGACACAACAAAATGCTGAATCCTGAACGAATTTTTCCTTGGGGTTTTTATTTATTTAAAAAATAAAATACATGTAATTTTATTTATTAAATAAATAAAAATGTCCAAGGAAATGGAAAGATAATGCTTTTTTTCACTTTTGATTTCTATAACAAATACGAAAATATACAGAAATAATTAATAATTAATTAATTAATATTATAAATATATTCTAAATTGTATTAGATTGTGCAATATTGTTACCTCAACATATTGATGAATTTTTTACTTTTTTCTCTCAACGAGCAATGCGCAAGCAACCTTATCTAACCAAAGACACACGTGAAAAGACCAAGATATGCGTACAATATATGTAGACAGCGTGGTAGCGTTGCTAACCCCGGCTGTGTGCGCGATTATGAGATCTCTTGCGGTAAATTATGGAATTTCAGACGCCATTATGGGTTTCTGTCCGGTAATTAAAATTTTTTCCTTTTCTTCTCTTTTTGATTTTTTTTTTTTTGAATTTTTTGAATTATTTCTTTATTAATAATAATTAAAATAAAAAAAGTTGGATATATCTACCAAATATACCATCAACACCAAAATCTGGTTTAAAAAATGTTTTTTCTTTAAAATTTTTAAATAATGTAACAGCTGATGAATGTTAACGTGTTGCATACCCATACAATATAGCCCATACAAATTCAAGTGCTTGTCGCCCAGGTAGGAGTAAACGATTGTGCCAGGCCTGGCACAAGCTTGTGCACAAGGCTCACATGCTTGTGTCTAGCTTGTGCTACAAGCTTGTGCCAAGGTTGTTAAGTGATTGGAAATGTGCCTATGTTACAAGCTTGATGACAAGCCTTGTGCCAAGGCTCGTGTCCCAGCCTCGTGTCAAGACTCGTATTCCAGCCTTGTGCCAAGGCTTGTGCCTCGGGCTTGACACAAGCTTCCAAAAACAATTTAAAAAAAATATAAATAAATTATTATGGTTAATCTATTATTATTGTTAATTTATTAATTCCAACATTGTTATTTTTTAATTCAGACAATTCTATTAAACGATAATAATTAAACGAAAAACTAGGGACGCGACGCGGGATCGATCCGGGGCCTCTCACGTGGAAGTCCAATGCACTATCATGTCGACCATCGGGGTATTGATGAAAGTGGTCGTCAAAATTTTTTATATAAATAAATTCTATTGAGACTGAACACACAGTCCTTGCAAATGCCTCACACAATAGTCAAAGCCTGATAATTTTTATTTGAAATTTATATTAAATTTATATATCTAATTACTATAATTTTTTTTTTTGAGTTAAATATATGCATAAGTCAAGTCTCGTGTCGGGCTTGGTGGAACAATGGGCACCAGCTTGAAACAAAGCTGTATTACGAGGCTCGTGTGAAGGCGGGAAAAATCAAGGAGACAGTCTTGTGTCAAGCCTGGATTAACAAGGCTTGTCTAGAGACTGGAAAAACAGGTTTGACACAACCTTGAAATTTTTAATCTTGTGTGAGGCTTGGAACTAACGATTAACACAGGCTTGGTACAAGCCTGGACTAACAAGTCTTGTGCAATGACTGTAAATACAGGCTTGACACGAGCTCGGAATTTTTAACCTTGTGTGAGGCTTGGAATTAACGATTGACACATGCTTGTTACAAGCCTGGACTAACAAGTCTTGTGCAATGACTGTAAATACAGGCTCGACACAATCTTGGAAATTTCAACCTTGTTTAAGGCTTGGAATTACCGATTGACACAGGCTTGGTACAAGCCTGGACTAGCAAGTCTTGTGCAATGACTGTAAATACAGGCTTGATACGAGCTTGGAATTTTTAACCTTGTGTGAGGCTCGGAATTAACGATTGTCACAGGCTTGGTACAAGCCTGGAATAACAAGTCTTGTGCAATGACTGTAAATACAAGCTTGACACGAGCTCGGAATTTTTAACCTTGTGTGAGGCTCGGAATTAACGATTGTCACAGGCTTGGTACAAGCCTGGGTGCTCAAGTCTTGTGCAATGACTGGGAAAATTCTCTGTACCAAGCTAGGCACATTCTAGTCCACCAAGGCTAGGAAACACAAGCTTGTAACAAGCCTGGCACGGCCGTTCACCCTTGTGGGATCCTACCTGGATCCAAATGCTTCATTTCTTAATGCTGCTGGTCAACATCTAAATTCTACAAATATAAAAAACAGTCTAAATATATGATACAAGTTACACGTTTTATGTTAGCAATGTGTATAAATTTTTTCTTACATTTTCTAGCAATTAAGGTCGATCGGGAAATTACAATTAGCAATTAAAGTACCGATAATTTCCCGTTGTTTAATTTTTTATTTTTTGGGCTTCAATGAAAGCCTGAATAATTATCTATTTTGATGAATTTTTTCACAATTTTAATGCGTGGTTTTTTTTAGATAATTGATGTCAAAGTTGACAACTTTAACACACTTGGATAGGGATGGAACACACATTTACGCTTGTAGTTGAAAAAATTGTTGTTTAATATTGCTGTTTTTTTTTATCATTTTATAGTACTTTTCGATACGAATATTTTAAGCCCATATAGATCCTTTTTTTCCGTGGATTTTTAAAGATATTCAAGTTTTAATTATTAAATTTTCTATCATTAGCGGTCGTTCTCTCTCTTTTATTCGTCGTGCTGTTTCATGTTTCTTGGCTATGGTAGTATGTGTGTGCCTATCCAGATGGAATACAGATACACATACTACCAAGAACCTGTCAGTATAGTGAATATATTTTGGACAGAGGGGCACTGAAAATATCTTTTATAAGCATATGTAGATGCGCACCCTCTCGGGCCCAACCTTTGTTCGACGATGGGATGCCCTAGTGGAAATAATTTCTCCGTAAAACTCCGTAAAAACTCTGGAAATACTCCGTAAAAGTCCGGAAATACTCCGTACAATTCCGAAAAACTCGGTAAAATTCCGGAAAACTCCGTATCGCTCCGGAATTGGCCCATTAAAATTTTTTAGTCCTTTATTTTCCTTTATTTTACACGGGAATTCGAGTATTTTGGAATTGCTACGGATTTCTCGTATTTTTCCGCATTTTTTCTACGTGAGCCAATTCCGGAATGATCCGGAGCAATTTCGGAATAATCCGGAGTAATCCGGAGATATTCTGGAGCAATTCTGGAGAATTATTTCCACATCGACTCCAATATTGTTATTATTCATTTGTACAACAGATAAATCTACAAGTTAAAAAAATAGTATAATGATTTAAAACCAAATAATTTTTATTCATCATTCATTTAATTTGCATAAAAATTAACTTAGACACTAGATTTTTTACACTTAGTTACATTTTTTTTTCAAGCTATACATTTTTTTTGTTACATAGCCATTTAAAGTCATTCTTTTTTGCGCTTTGAACCAGCTTTAGTTTTTAATAAATAAATCAAGAAGCACGGTAGTGCCTCGTGTCAAGTGTGAGAAAAAATATAATAATACCGAAAAAAAAAAAAAAATGAAAGCGCAAATAAACTACCGAGCCTTATTCCTTATATAAAAAAGACAAACATCATCGGTCTTCCGGACATTTGATTGGTCGTTGTTCTTCTCATTCACTCTTATATAGTTTTTTGTTTATTTCTGTTATTTTTTATTTGTTTCGTTAGCAACAAAAAACAAAAAAAAGAGTGAGTAAGACGTAGTTTGTGATTTTGTCGCTAACGAAATAAATCGAATAAACAAAGAGTGATCTTGGAGGATTTAATGTCAATGAAATAAATCGATTCCTATTTTATAAAAATCAGTAAAAAAAATATAAGATTTTTAAAAATGAAAACGAAATAGATTAGCTGTATACAAAAGAAAATCAATAGAAATACACCTCAATTGTGTAATCATTTTTCCAAACTTAACATAAAATAGATCGGCTATGAGGAAATCTCAAGGAATGCATTTAATCTTGACTTACAGCTTTTTTTTTTTTTAATTTTATTCATAACAAGCTAGCGTGGAATATAGATTTAAAAGAATTCATCACCTGTGTTCAGAGGGAAATTTAAGGACGTACACCTATCCTCGACATACCCAAAAATTGATTAGATAATATTTATTTTCATAAATAAAAAAATTTTATGAAGAATTCGTTCTTTTATTCTTTTGCAAAATAAAAAATAACTATAAGTAATTATTAAAACTATATCGTGAAACTCGGTAATAACGAGTAAATTAGAATAAATATTACGTTAAAAAAAATATGAATACAGGCGCGCGTAGCGCGCCACACACAGAGAAGGATATGTTAACAGTTAACATATCCTGTTTAATGTTAACATATGCCATGTTAAAATGGGTGGTGGCTGATAAGTTTACATCAAAGATATATATATTAACATTAAACATACGTATCTTAATAGTTAATATGCGTATGTTAACTATTAAGATATCTGTAATTGACACAATTTGAAGGTTAGGCTGATAGTTGAAGACATTTACGTATGTAAATATGAAAATTGAATGTAAAATTAAGAATGAATTTACAAAAAAACTAAATTTAAATAAATTTATGACAACACGAGTACATATTATATTATATTACAATTAGAATAGTATCACAATATAATGTCAAAAAAAAAAGATTACAAGAAGTAGACTGGGGCATCAAAATATTTGGCCGCGTAAAGATACGTATGTTAACTATAAACATACACGGAGAAAAATTTTCAGCAAATTTTGCTATGGCGCCATATCATTGAGGGTCTATCTTCTGACTATTAAAATATTTACTATCATGTTAACAAAAGAAAACAATTTTTGCTTTGAAAAATTGAAATGTACCATAGCAATTTATATAATGTTTTTTTTTTTGCTATGTTCAGAAAAAAAATTACAAGGCATTAAGAAATTTTTACCGAGGCCAAATTTATAAGTTAAAATAATCTAGCCTAAAAATTACATTGTACCATAGCAAAATATATTTATTTTTTTTTTTGCTTTGTTATTCATAAAATTTTACGTTGTTGCTGTGGACAAAATTAAAATGATCCTCTGAAAATTTACAATGTGCCATAGTAAAAATATCATTCTCTCAGAAATCCTATAGGTGTCACTGATATATACAAAGCAACATGGTTAAAATTACAATGGGCCATAGCAAAAGCAATGACAGACTCAGAAATGTCAACCACCCCCACTTTTTAGCCGACTGCGCAGGCGTGTCTTTGCTTATGTTTAAGTTGTTAATGAAAAACAAACAAATGTTAGCTTTTGTAAATGTTGTTGTGGCGCAGCGGATAACGCGTAGGAATTCTGTTCGGAAGGTTTGGCGTTCAAACCCTGGTTTGGGTTAATAAATGAAATAAAATAAAATAAAATAAAAAGAAATAAAAAAAAAACAAATAAATAACTTATAGATATTGACAATAAAAAAAAAAAATTTTATAATATTTTCAATAAATGGAATAAATTTTGCGTTTGACCATAACAAAAATTACTATGGTACACAAAAAAAAAAATAGCCACGCCCACACGATATTTTGCTATGGCCCATATGAAAATATCATGAAACCGATAGATGGCGCAGCTCAGCTATGGGCCATTGTAAAATTTGCTGTTTTTTTCGTAAAAAAAAATAAAAAATTCTCTCCGTATACGTATGTTAACAGTTAAGATATCTATGTTTATTGTTAATATATATATCTTAACATTAAAATTTTGTATGTTTAATGTAAACATATTGGTATGTTAACTGTTAACTTATCCTTATCTGAGTGCGATGTGCTCGTATACATGAAATAGAGGTAACCTCATCCCTCGCAAATTTTCAAAACATTGCGATTATTAAAATTTTTGTATATTATCAATCGTCATATTTTTTAGATATGAATATGATGGATCTATATCGTATATATAAGAACTAGTTGTGAGATGACCACATGGGAGAAACTTTAAAAAGCAATGTACAAGAAGAAATGTAAAAAAAATGGTATCACTCAAAAAATTTCTTGCGTAATAATTTAATAACAAAGTCACATAATTAAAACAACGACGTGACCGAGAAGAAAACATTATTTACTAAAAGAATTATTATCCATTACAAAATTTTTATATGTCAGCATAATATGGCATATTCTGACAAACTTCATTTGACAGAAAATGCCATATTCTGACATATTTTGACATATTCTTACATGATTTTTGGATGCCAGAATATCCCTGGTGGAAATAATTTCTCCGTAAAACTCCGGAAAAACTCCGTAAAATTCCGGAAATACTCCCCAGGAAAAAATCGCGTAGATCTACGTATATCAAATTAGATCTAACTGCTTCAGATATAATTAGATCCGCAAAATGGCGCGATCTACTCGTATATAACTAGATCTCATTAGATCTAATTAGATATACTTAGATATACTTAGATATACTGAGATCTAAGTAGATCTACTGAGATTCCAAAAATTCATTGATTTAAAAAAAAAAAATTTCAAATCGTTTAAACAATTTTATTTTTTTATTTATATAATTAATGATCTATTGGACCAAAAGATTTTCACCACAAATTTTTACCATCACCTGGACTTGAACACGGTGGTATCTTCTTGATGAGAGTCCAGAGCCTTACCTACTCAACCATAGCAGCAATAATTGAAAACTACGAAAATTTGTTTCACTTGAATATTTATCATGACAATCCGAGAATCAACCGACACGGCTGATGATCGGCAAATTATATAAGCATGAAATAATATTTATAAATATAAACAATCAAACATAAATTCCATTTGTATTAGTTTTATTGACCTCGGAATGTATTTTTATGATTAAAAAAAAATTTTTTTTTTCTTGAAATTTTCGTTACATGAAAAAAAATGCAAAAGAATAACAGCAGCTTCTTATGAAATTCCGACATATATATTTATCGGGATATAATTAGATCTTGCTGCATTTTCGACACGATTAGATCTGATTATATCTACTTAGATCTAATTATATCTACTTAGATCTGATTAGATCTAATAATATATGTATAATGCGATCCCACAGCATTTTCAATACACTGAGAGAAATATTAACTAAGAATTACAAACGTAAAAGAAAAAAATACAAAATAAATAGTAAAAACTGCGTTCCCCCGTCATTTATAAGAATTATTCGTATATTGATAGATAATTTTTACAATAAAATTATGTAAAAAATCTGGCCATTGACTATATACACTACTAAGCCATAAAATTTACACAATTTTATTGTAATTTCTGTTTAAAAAAATGACTAAATTCACGACACTCACAAGTAAAATCTAGCAGACTGAGAATTTACCCACTACCGGTTTTAGAATTTACTAAATTTTATTACAAATTTTATTTAAAAGTTGGACATTTTTTGTGTTAAGTTGGGCAGTTTGTGCTAGATTCACGGAGAATAGCAATCAATTCCCGGCAACATTTTTTCTTTTCTGTTTACACGCTCAAAACTCGAAAACTAATTGTTAAATAGAAAAAAGTTATTCTTGATAAATTGTTTAGAAATAAATAACCAACAATAAACCTCGCTTAACCCCATACCTAGCTTCAACAGATAAGGCTGTAGAAATGCTTGAAATTACATGACAGTTCAATCATTTGTTCAATCGGTCGGCCATCTTTGTGTTATTTCGTCCCACAAACAGAATTTTTACAAAGCTATATAGTAAAAAATATTTAAGTCTATGCTAACTTTTATATGTCTACATGATAATTTTTATTATATATATAAGAATATTTATTAAATTGTGCAGTATTTTTTATTCAACCATATAATAATTTTTATTGTTTTCACAAAACATGTATGTCTTTATTTTAATTAACTCATAACTCATTATCTAAGAGATTAATCAAAAAAAGTAATTCTTTATAAATTGTTTAGAATTGAATTTTCAATAATAAACTTCACTCAACCCCATGTCCATCTGCAATAGATAACGATGTATAGAGGCTTGAAGTAACCCAACAATTTTTTGACATTTTACACATTTTACATAATTTTATTGTAGAATTCCGACTCTCGCGGCCAGTCCCAGAATTAAAACAAAAATTACAAAGTACTATAGTAATTTCTATCCAACCATGATTTTAATTTTTAGTTAAAATTTCTCTCAGTGTATGATTAGATCTAATTATATACATATATAAGTACATCTTGCTACTTTCGGATCTAATTATATCTTATTAGATCTTATTAGATCTAGTTAGATATACGTAGATCTACGCGATTTTTTCCTGGGTCCGTAAAACTTCGTAAAATTCCGAAAAACTCCGTAAAATTCCGTATCGCTCCGGAATTGGCCCATTAAAATTTTTTAGTCATTTATTTTCCTTTGTTTTACACAGGTATTTGAGTATTTTGAAATTGCTACGGACTTCTCGTATTTTTCCGCATTTTTTTTAAGTGAGCCGATTCCGGAATAATCCGGAGCAATCCGGAGCGATTCCGGAGAATTATTTCTACCAGGGATGCCATTTTCTGGCAATAAATGAATTTTGTCGGAGATCTTCCATGATTTTTGGATGCCAGAATATGCCATTCTCTGACAAATGAATTTTGTCGGAATACCCTGGTAGAAATATTTCTCCGACTATTTTCCAACTTTTCTCCACCTTTTTAAAAAATGACCCATGGTTGGAGAAATGGCGAAAAAATTTCTCTAACCTTTCTCCAACCAAAAATTTACTCCAACTTTTTTCCAACTTTTTTTCGACTTTTCTCCAACTTTTTTCCACCATTTCTCCAACCTGAAATGTACTGCAACTTTTTTCCAACTTTTCTCCAATCATGGGTCATTTTCGTAAAAAAGGAAAAAAAGCGAAGAAAGTTGGAAAAAGTTGGAGAAATATTTCTACCAGGGTATGCCAGAATATGCCATATTCTGACATATTCTTACATGATTTTTGGATGCTAGATTATTATGCCATTTTCTGGCCATAATGAATTTTCGTCGGAATATGGCATATTTATTATCATATTATGTCAGATTATGCCATATTATGACATAACCCGCCAAATTATTTTCACCAGGGTCCTCTTTTTCAACTGCAGCTTTTACTGTCTGCATATTGTCAATAATATTCTTCGTTATGGCTGTTTGCGAATCCGATTGCAACCAAAAGTTATCTATAATAATAATCCGCCGATCTCCATAAATTTATAGTTTTGTAATTAATTGAGTTATAATTATTGTATGACTTCACTGCAGATGATTGACTCCAGGTGACCAATGTACATAATAAAAAGCGCATCCTAATAATGTTCCAATTAATAAAGACTTTAACATTTATTGAGATCATAATATTGCAATGACTTCGCCTTATTGCGTTCTCAACCACCTGGTGTTACTCGGTGTCCTATTATTTGGTGGAGAATAATTCAGAGCTGGTATCTTTCTGATGTTGTTACCACAGCTAGTATATATAAAGAAATTCGGAGTAAGGTGGAATGAATCCGACAAATTTTGAAGAATAACGCCGCAGAAATTTCGAACAAAAACAAAAATATTTCGGAGAAAAAGTTTCGCTACGGAATTTGATTTTTCGAAATCGATTAGTTCATGTTGTTTTTATAATTGGAATAAAATTTTTCATCAAGTTTTGATTAAGAATATTTTTTTATTAAATTTTTTTTTTAAAAAAAAAACAATATTATGATGGGACAATATTATTTTTTTTACAAACTGCTCGATATTCTTGTTCGTTGTTCCATTTATTAATAAATATATAAATAAAATAAACACTGATCATACTAATAATTATAATAACAACATAGAACCACCATTCCAAAGTAATTTTTGTGCGTGATTTTTTGGATTGTGATTCAGTATTATTATTAGTAGAATGCAATCTATTTTTCCATATCATTCCACGTATTATTGGCCATAATTTTGAAATTTTGTTTTGGATAAATTTTGTTTTTCCCAACGTTTCCATATCTTTGGTTAATGATGTTGAAATATTATTTTTCTCAAAAATGCCAACGGCTGATTTTATTAGCTTCATGCTTGAATCAGGATTAGTTGACAGAGTGATATTATCGAGCAAGTCATCAATAGTAAATAAAAGAATATGATTGTCATTGAGTTCGGCCCCATAGAGCATCATTATTGTTTTAACGTCGTCATGCATTTTTTTCTTAATAATAGATTTGACTTGATCCATGATATGAAACAGGTTTGATCTGTTAGTTTCACTTATTAACGGTGTATTTTTAATCCAATTAAGAGTTGAGCTGATATTTCTAGAAAATGCTTCAGGCATTTTTGCTGAATATTGATCTATTGGAGATGCTTCAATGGTGTTGACTGAAACAAAAAAAAAAAATAAACGTTAATTTATTATATAAAATTCTTACACTCGCAACCAAATTCATTTCTGCTCTGTCAAAAAATTTTCTCCGGTATTTTTCCGTTTTTCTTCAAAATTCCTGCGATTTTCTCCGATTTACTCCGCATATATTAGTAAAGTAAAATTTCAAAGAAAAATTGGAGTAATGGGAAAAATTATTTGTTAAAGCAGTACGTAGCTAAGGAAAAGATGGAGCTGAGTAATTAATGTTGCCAAAAAAAATTATGTTTCAAGCAACATTAATTCCTCAAAACATAATTTTTTGGCAGCATTAATTTCTTAGCTACATCATTTCTTAGCCACTGCTTTTCCTTGATATCTTATATATTTATTCAACAAATAAAATACATGTACCAACATATATCGAGCAATGAGAGCTAATTGTCGAGTCGACAGTTGGTGAGAATGTTCAAAATGGCGTCCGAGGTATCATACAGTTTCTTACAGTATCTTACAGTATCTTACTGTAAGTGTATGAAACCTCAAAAATCGACCATTTACCTATCACTCATGAAGACTAGAGACCTAGTCTTCTTGCTATCACTGCTGAACACTGAGTTTATGAAAGAAAACAGCCATTAGCTACTTCTTTTCCTCGGTATTTTAATCATTAAAACCAAACAAAAAAGCATTTTAATCATTAAATCAAAATATGTCTTACGCATGGATAAAATTGTCATCTAGATCGAAGACATTTGTGCCTTCATCTTCAATTCAATGTAATGGAAACAAGGTAAAAATAATGTCATCCGAAGATGGACAATATTATGATGGTCATGTTCTTCTTAAAGGTGGTAAGTTGCTGAAATTTTATATTATTTAATGATTTGATTCATAAATTATTATATATATTAATTTATGATGATTATATAAATTATTATATTAATTGGAATAAATCATTTCTAGATAATAAAAGATATCTATTATGTGTGCAATTTGATGACAACGACACACCAATACTGCCAAATATGGCACATGACCATCCATTATTTTTAAATTCAGAAGGTCATGATGAAAATACGTTTTCCACGACTGTAATAGTACAAAAAGAACATCAAATATCTTTACTTAAGAAACAATTATCATTATTAAAACAACAAATAAATTGTGGTGGTGATGATGATGTTGACAATAATGATGATGATGATGATAATGACGTTGATGATAATCATGAAAATCAACTACCTGGTGATAGTGACAAAAACAATATTGTTTCAGATGATATTGATGATAATGATGAAAGTGATGATAGTGATGTTTTTCTTGAAAAATGGAATGAAGATGGAGCAGGTCGGTCACAGCTTGTTGCAGGACATAACGTACATGTAGAAACATTGCAACTACGATCCATTGAAAAGAAAAAAGAGAATTGGAAACCACAAAAAATGATAACAACACTTATGAAAAATATCATTGGGATAGATAAATTGAAAAAAATGACACCTTCAGGTAAAGGAAAAGATAGAATTTCGATTGAACAAATAAATAAATAAATGACAATATTGTAATAGTAAGAGTTGCTCTATGTAGAGTTTCCTTTTAAAGTTATTTAAAAAAAAAAAAACAACCCAAAAACACTAAAAAAACATTAATTAAATGTAAATATATATGTAATTTAAATTATTATTTTATTCTTACCACTTTCAATACAGGAAGTTGTCGTGCACACGTTATTTTCATTGAGTAAAAAATTTGTGTCACTACCAATTTGTGTCACGTGATTATTTCCACTTGATCTTATGAGTTGTTGTATACCCATTGAGTCAACTGCCTGTTGATTATTAATGAACCAGTTTAATGATATATTTAAAATTAAATAATTTTTATTGTTTATTAATATCTCACCTTTATTGGTACAATTACAATTAAGCCCTGGTAGAAATAATCTCTCCGGATTTTCTCCGGATTTCTCTGAATCTCTCCGGATCTCTCCGGACTTACTCCGGGTTTCTCCGGATTTTCTACGTAATTGAGACTTCCGGAGATATTTACGGAGTAATCTCCAGACTATTTCTATAATATCTCCGGGTTTTTTCCGGAATTTTGACTTAAAAAAACAAACACAAAAAAATGGAAAAATTAATAAGAAAAAGTAGAAATAAGAGTTTACATACGAAAAATAAAAAAGAAATTTTTTCTGAAAAAATCCGGAGAAAACCCGAAAAAACTCCGGAATAATATCTCCAGAAGTCTCAATTGCGTAGAAAATCCGGAGACGATACGGAGAAATCCGTAGAAATCCGGAGAAAATCCGGAGAGATTATTTCTACCAGGGAGAACAATAAAAATATTATGATAAATTTGTTCTTTTTTTTAAATCGTTTCATCCTTTCTGTGCTGATGTTTTATTTGATAGTGATTCGAAGCTGTAGATTTCATCAAGTTTATATTTATATATATACTAAAATCACTTCCTGTTAATTTAAAATTAAGTTGTTTTTTGAATAAACAAAAATAATAAAGAAATTTCATATGCGTATTTTATACGAATCAAGGTTTTGAAAGCCGTTCATCACCACTGACCCTGGGCACCTTGATCATATATTAAAAAACTTAGACTTATTTTACATAATTCGTGTATTTAAATATATTGAATATAAATTAATATATTATTTTTTCTATTTGTATTTATAACTAATGCGGAAATTAATTCTAAAATAACAGTATAAATTTATTTGACCTATTGTTCAAATTGTTATAAATATACACTGAAAAACAAAATATTATCAAACTTCTAAAAACTTTTTTAAATAAATACGATAAATATTAAATTGAAAAATGTAATAAAAAAATTATTAATTTAGCCATAAGAAATTACAAACTTCAAGCAGAAAAAAATAATAAATATATTTTAAATTTTTTTAGTTGATTACATAATGTTTTTACCAGACAATACATTTTTTTTTCGGATTCATTTTTGAATTAATCGGACAATTGAAATCATTTGCAAATTCTTGTGAATTTGATAACATTCCAATGACTCTAAATTCTTGTGGGGAATGTACATCGGTAGCTAAGGCAAAAGAAGATGAAATTTTGCTTGACTTTTCACACCACATATTTGCAGTACTTATCCAAAATAATTGTGATAATGTATAATTGAGATTTGGTAATTTTTTTTCTATCACAGTTTGATGTTCCATTAATGTTTTTTTGTACGCAAAATAAGCAGCTCTTATTCCACCATTGTCAGCAATATTTTCACTTAGAGTGATCTTTCCATTAATCTAGAATAAAATTTTGTTTTATAATTTTTTATCTTATAAATTTTTGTCTCATCCTAATAATTCTTACTTTCAAGTTGACCCGTTGAACTGTATACTTTCCATACTGATTAATCAAGCATTTAGCCTTATCATCGAATCTTTTTTTTGTCAATGGTGTCCACCAGTCATCTAAATTTCCTTCATGATCCCAATATTTACTATCATCATCAAACCTATGAGTTACTTCGTGACCAATCAAACTACCAATTGTACCGTAATTAATGTAATCAGGACGATCATTGTCAAAAAAAATACCTTGTAGCATTCCACCTGGAATTTCTAGAAAAATAAACAAGTTTTTTTTAATTTTTCTACTCATAAAATAATAAAAAAAAATAAAATATAAATTGGTAAAGCAGATTTTACCTATTGTATTTCCTAAAAACTTGTACAAAGGAACGAGAATGTGTGTAGCTTTTCCAAAACTGATCCAATCAGTTTCAGGAATTTCATCTCCCGAAAAAGATTGTGCCCAAGATATTTCTTCATTAAATATCAATGCACGTAAACGATTGTTCAAATATCCATCTTCAAGTACTTCAAACTCTCTGTAGTATTCATCAAGTTTTGAATCATCAAATAATTCATCTGGAGGAGTAACTTTGCGTGTCATATTAGCAAGTATTAAAAAAGCTTTTTCTTTTGTTTCATCATCCATTATATTTGAACTGTTTAACATTTCTGAAAATTGTTCATAAACATTTTCCCCAATGATATTAATTTGTTCTTTTAAATTTTGGTTAAAATATTTACGAGTATATAAAGCTCCAATAGCTAATGGAAACAATCCAGAAACTTCATCGAAACATATTTTTTGTGATGTAAATTCATCATTCGTAGAACTTGAATTTTGTGTGACATTTTTATTGATATCGATGAACGATGAATGCTTTTGAATTTCATACCATATTGCGTAATTGGCTATTGTTCTGTTTGATGTTGTTTTTATAAGATTTTCAAAGTTTTTAATAAAAAAAAAATTATCTAAATACACTGTGGTATCATCATTGAATGTTATATTTGGCGAAAACTGATTATTCAGAGAATTTTTCCAAGGATAAAATGAATAATTTCCAGCAAGTTCTGCAACTGTCATTGACTTGTAATAAAATTTTGGATCACTATGTAACTGTTCATTAGTGAGAAGTATTTTTCCAAGCTTCATTTCAAAATCGAGAGCATCTCTTAGATCTTTTCTTGCAATTTTAGGCTTGGCTCCCATGTAAACTGCTATTGCCACCATGGTATCAAAGTAACTTTGTATAAAAAATTTATTTTTAAATTTATTAGTTAAATCTACTAACACTTCTCGAGTATGACTAAGAGGCGGTTCAGCCATGTCTATCAACAAACTACCGTTTTCTGAATTTGTTGGATTATTAAACTTGAAAAAAAAATTAATCCAAGCAGTTTTATTGCCAATTTTGTAATTCATTCCCCTCCAATCAAATGCTGACTCATTCCAACTATTTTCTTTTAAAACAGGCCAGCCTCCTAGTTGTTCAATGTAATTTAATAGTAAATCCAAATCTTGTTTTTCAGTTGATCTGGTTTTAAGACAGTACTTATACATTTTTTTAATAATTTTAAAGGCTTTAGGTTCACTTGGTTTTCTGGGTTCTTCTAGAGCCATGATTAATTTTTTTGAAATGAGACTTTGAACTTCAACAAAATAATCCACTGAATACCTATCTTCAGGTATTTTTGTTGAATTTATGTAACCTCCACAGGCGAATTGAAAAAAATTGTTGCAAGGATCCACTTGAACATCCATATTTTTCAAGATCATTGAAGCTGTTTGAATAAAAGTGATTAAGTGATAAAATCAATTAGTAGTTAGTAAAAATTAATAGTAAAATATGTACAGATGATCATTTAAATGCTATCAAATTTATTTCTTATTCGTACCGGCTTCAATACATGAAGGTGTCATACACACCTTGTCCAATGTCTCATCATTCAATGAAAAATTAACGCTATTAGTTATCCCTTTTGAATCTTGTATATCTAACAAGCTACGTGTCTGCAAAATTATTATTGCAAAAAAAAAAACACAATGTCAAAATTTAAATTGAAAAATGTATTTGTAAAAAATGATTTACCTGAACAGAGACAAGTGCATGCAGAAGTAATATAAATATTATAAAATTGTTTTTATTTTTGTTACGTTCCATTCTTACTGTGTTGATATTTTATTGAGTGATGAGAGCACACTTAACAAAAGTTGTATATTTATACAAAAATCACATTCCCCACTCTCCCAGAGCTAGCTGCGTTGAATACATTTTATATGAAATTAACAATATACGAAAAACTCATAAAAAACGGATGTCTTTAAAAGACTTTTATGGCAGAGTCATTGATTCATAATTAATTCAAACAAATATTTAATTTACATGTCGAGAAAAATATAAATTTTTGAAATAAACAACTCATAATTTTCAGATAATCGATAAGATGATACGTATCATGATAATTTATTCTTACACGCTATCGATTTTCTATGTATAAAATTCATGTTTACATAAATAAATATTACATGTGCTCAGATTCATTTTTTTTTTTTTTTAATTTAATTAATTATTATTTATTCATTTTATTTTATTCAAAGCTCTCGATATATGTGTGTTACAGTGTTTATTTATGTATTTATTTTTATTCCCCGAGAGTGTGGTTCTATTAGAACCACTTAGCAAGTAGGCCTTCCCGTGTAGGAGACTACAACACGGCCATGTAACGGCCGATGCATGGCGAAATTTTGCCATTAATGGGCTGCCATTAATGGGCCACTCATACGCCGGGCCTGGCGCGTTACACCATTCTAATATTGGCTGCCATTATTGGCCCATTAACATTTGCCAAGATTGGCCCATTAACATTTGCCAAGATTGGCCCATTAAAATTTGCCAAGATTGTCCCATTAACATTTGCCAAGATTGGCCCATTACTTGCGAAATCAATTTTTTTATAAATAAAAATAAAAAAAATATTTTTTTTTTCAATTGCATATATAGATTATCGAGTCCAACTCTGTTTTTTTTTATAATAAATGTTTTTTTTTTCCTGCCTCTCGCGGGGCGCGAACTCTCGACCGAAAACCTAAACCTACACTAAACCTATGCTTTAACTAACTGAGCCACGAGCGCGATATATATATTTCGAAAGTTTTTTGTTCTCTTGTAGTAATTAAGTTCACTCGTAGACTTTGTAGACTTTTTTGAAGATGATTATTCAAATACAAATATATTTATTTATTCATTTAATTTTAATGCTCCATTGTTGAATTTTTTTTTTCTATTGTCTTCTTTTTTTTTTTGTCAAAAATTAGCTGATGGTTGGTAGCCATTAATGGCCAGCCATGAATTTGCCATGAATTGGCCGATGAACGGCAGCCATTAATGGCCAGCCATGAATTTGCCATGAATTGGCCGATGAACGGCAGCCATTAAATGGCCAGCCATGAATTTGCCATGAATTGGCCGATGAACGGTAGCCATTAATGGCCAGCCATGATTTTGCCATGAATTGGCCGATGAACGGTAGCCATTAATGGCCAGCCATGATTTTGCCATGAATTGGCCGATGAACGGCAGCCATTAATGGCCAGCCATGATTTTGCCATGAATTGGCCGATGAACGGCAGCCATTAAATGGCCAGCCATGAATTTGCCATGAATTGGCCGATGAACAGTAGCCATTAAATGGCCAGCCATGAATTTGCCATGAATTGGCCGATGAACGGCAGCCATTAATGGCCAGTCATGAATTTGCCATGAATTGGCCGATGAACGGCAGCCATTAAATGGCCAGCCATGAATTTGCCATGAATTGGCCGATGAACGGTAGCCATTGAATGGCCAGCCATGAATTTGCCATGAATTGGCCAATGAACGGCAGCCATTAAACGGCCAGCAATGCATTTACCATGAATTGGCCGATGAATGGCGGCCATTGAATGGCCAGCTAATTAATGGCCAGACGTTGGCCAAGACAAGACTGCCAATCTTGGCAACACAATAATGGACCGATCGTTTGCCAAGTATATCCCATTAATGGCCCTTGCTTGGCTACCAATCATGGGCTGCCGTTTATCGGCCAGTGTATGGCCATGTTTCCATGCTTGGCGATTCCTACACGGGTTGAGGCCTTTTTTACTGTCTCTCTCCCATCTCACATTATTGTGGCTTTGCCATGGTAGTTGTATTTTTTTGGCAATATCCAAATTTAGTCCCGTGGTACTCTCACGGTGAGGGACGTGACTTATCGTCCATTCTGGTTTCCATAACCGCCCGTAGTCATTTTTATTTTTTGACTAGTTTCGTCTAGTTTTGCCAAGTTCAAAATATAATGGACTTAGAAAAAAAAATTAAATTTTACAAAAAAAACCTAAGTCTCTTAAAAAACAAAAAAACTTAGATATCTACATTATTTTACCAGAAAAATTTTTTACTTAGCTAGATTTTTTACTTAGCTGTAATTGTAGCCAAACAATTAGTATCTACATTATTTTACTCAGCTAGATTTTTCACTTAGCTAGATTTTGTACTTAGCTGTAATTGTAGCCACACACCAATATCTGCATTATTTTACTTAGCTAAATTTTCTACTTAGCTTTAATTATAGCCAAACAATCAATACCTACATAATTTTTCCCTTAGCTGGATTTTTTACTTAGTTTTAATTATAGCCAAACACACAATATCTGCATAATTTTACCAGCTAAATTTTTTCATTAGCTACATCTTTTCCTTAGCTACGGGGGGCACTATGGGGTGCCACGGGACTGAATTTGGGTCCAGCCCTTTATGAGAACAGAAATTTCCGTCCCGTCACGTACATGCGCTCGTGGCTCGGCGGGAAAGTCGTTAAGTTTCAATTCTGCGGCTGAGCATATCGCTCCTAGCCTCCGTAAAAAATTAAGGGTATATAAAATTATACTTTCTTACTTTTTCCTTACTCTAATTAATTTTACCATTTGACTGTGTTTATCATTACTATTTCGTTTCATAAAAAAAAACTAAAATACCATGCTCTGTAAATCCGTATAGTAAAAAAAAAACGATAATCAAAAATCCAAGAAAAATGAAATCATTGTATGAATCGTTTGTGATTTTTTTTGAGTATTACATACGGAAAAAAATTTTTAGCTGCAGCAACGAGCTGGATAGCTGTCTCTCCTATCCACGGCTAACTAACCTTTGGATAGTTAGCAGAGGATTGTTATTTTGGCAATCCACATTTGACAGGTTACTATTCTTGTGAAAACAGCGTGCCTACTCGTTACATTAGCTACACTTTGGATAGCTGTGGTAGCTATCCAAAGCCTGACAAGCTGGTATCGCTGGAGTAGCTATTTAGGATTGCGTATATGCATAACTATAAGTATATAGACATACGAAGTACAAACAATATATTAATGTACATTTACTAATTTTTAAAATTATTATCTAATTAATTTTATACTAAATTTGATGCACCAAATAAACGCCAACTTGAATACAAAATCTTATGCTAAATTTTTAATAACTATATGGATTATTTTAGTCATTGTTAATAATAATTTGGTGTATCTGTCAAAAAAGAGAGGTTATGAACACAACAACTGTTGACATTGAGATTATGTCGAACCTGAAGAGTTGGTTAGCCACGCTAGCTATCCAGTCGGCTGGAATAACTAACCGATTGTCTTTTTAATATATCGGGCTTGATTATTAAATCAACTATCCTTTTTTAACTATCCAAACGCCTCGTGACTGCAGCTAAAAATTTTTTTCCGTGCAATTGAGGGTCCGGATGCAATATTTATTTCTATTATTGATATTACTTTTTTTTTATATAATTATTTTATAAATATTTATTTTGACATTTACTAAAAATTTTCATCTGAATTCGAGCATTAGGACATTTAAATATTTCTTTTTTTAAAGTGATTAATTCAAAATAATAATTCAATTTAATTTTGCTGAAAAAATTTAATTTTCCTCTGTTATTTATATTTTTTTAGAAAATAAATTTTAAACATTTGACCTTCGATGGTCAATGATATTTTTCGTGATATTAAGTATGCAAAAATATCTTCATTTCAAATGCATTTACAAATAAAAAAAAACTTCCGTGACAATATATATTTAATATATAAAATTTTAACATTAGTTCACTCATTTTATCTTCAATTTTTTTGTTTAAAACAAAGTAAATAATTTATTTTAGTTATTGCAAAAAAATATTTAAGTTTTATTACTTTATTTTTTTCTGATAGTTTAAATATTCGGCCTCCACAAGTTGGTGGTTATTTTTTTGCAACAGAAAGCATTCCGAAATATTATTCTTTCAATTCCATATAAATAAAAAATAAATAAAATGAATCATTTGACTCTATCACTGGACGACTGCACATTAAAAATAATCTTTTCCGTGTCAATAAATATTTTATCATTTGCAACCAACTATGTCCCGACTTATTTTTCATAATAATTTTCAAGTTATATTTCATACACAATTCAAACTCACAAGTTGAAGTAAGTCGAATAAACTATATTGATTATTGTGAAGTAAAATATTAATTATAAATTAATCATGAAAAATATTTCGTTATTTTTATCGTTTGTAATAATAACAATGAATACAATTGTTTTTACTGATGGTCAATATGCTTGTGAAGAATACAGTAGTGTAAAAGCTTGTAAATTTTTTGATATATTGATAAGCATTGAGTTTATTGAAAATGCAAAGATGAAAGAAGATGAAATTTACAAAAAGCCATTTCTTGATATTTCAATGATTGCTCCATTCGCATTTATTAAATTAGATGCGTTTAGTTTGATACTCGAGTCTACAACGAAATTATTGAAATTAGCACCAGAGTCTTTTAATGGCTTGAAAGGATTAAAATATTTAACTATTCATCCATGTTCAATTGAATTAGAAATTGATACTTTCAAATACACACCAAATCTTGAATTTTTGGAATTGATTCTTAGTCAAAATACAAAAACATTGTCAAACAAATTTAATAATCTTGTGAATTTGAAAAGCCTGAAAATTTATGATGGAAAATTGGAAACTATCGAGGCTGACACATTCATTCTTAATGAAAAATTGTCATTGCTAACACTGGCATCTTGTCAAATTTGGATAATTAACGTAATGGCTTTTTGTACTTTAAGCAATCTTAAAGCCATGAATTTGTCTGGTAATTCCTTGATGAAATTCGATTCTGGTGCATTTAAAGGTCTTTCGAATCTCGAAGTTTTAGATTTGAGTTATAATAATATTTACAGGATTAATGAGAATAGTTTTAAAGGACTTTTTAATATTAGTGATCTGATCATGTCTAATAACGACATTATAGAAATAAAGCCAAATTCATTTTATCATGTGAATATGAAAAATATAAATCTACGAAATAATAGATTAAAAATTATTGAAAAAAATGTATTTCATTTTAAAAGTACAAAAAAATCACGAAATATTGATTTGTCCCATAATTCAATAAATCAAATTCATTATGGAGCTTTTTCTGGGCTTGATTTAAACGAGCTTGACTTGTCGAATAACAAATTGTCGAGCATAAAATCTGAAATGTTTCAAGGAACGGAATCAATACATCATTTGAATCTTTTTTATAATAATTTTACTACTCAAAAATGTTTTAGTAGATATAACATTGACAAAAATGATTGTGAAGAGAGGAATGGGAAGAAGAATTTAAAAATTGATAAACAATTGGAAAATTATTTTAATCAATTATGGTTCATTATGAAAATGAATTGATTTTTAAATTTATTTAATGTTTAAAAAAATTATTCATCGTTAAAATATAATGTTATTAAATGGTTTATAATTATCAATAATACATGGGCAAGCTGGCTGATATATTAATTCCATTGTTTTTGCCGATCGTCGCCAAGCCTTATAATTCAATAATTTTTGGTTACCAATCATTTGCCGATCTCTTGCTGATAAAATGGCATTGCTTGGTTGCCATCATCGACAAGCTTATAAATTTGTAAAAATTCTTGTTTGCGAATCATTGGAAAATTAAAAAAAGATAAATTAATGAAAATTTACAATTAACGATCAATCGGATAGTTTAGTAAACTTTTAATGGCGTTGCTTGTTTAAAGATCATTTCTGAACAATAGATTTTAATGGACATTGCTTTTTAAAATCATTGGCCTAGTCTTGTAGACTTTTAATGGATTGCTTGTTTTAAATCATTGAACCAACCTTATGATACATTAATGGCCATTTGCTTGGTAAAAAATATCAGCCAGAGTCTTGTAGACTTTTAATGGCCATTGCTTGGTTAAAATTCATTGTAATATTGTTGACTTTTTGGCCATTGCTTGTTTTATTCATGAAATCTTTGCTCATAATTAATGGCCGTTGCTTGTCTGCCATTAATGAATCTTTTTAATCATAAATGGCCAACGCATGGTTGCCATTACTGGCCAAGCTTAATATGACTTTGGGCGGTAATAGTTGGTCTTTTTATTGATTTGATTCGTAAAATTTGTTATTTATGACTTTCGTTAATAGCCATGCAGTGGTAATGCTTCAGGATATGCAAGGAAGATCCGATTTCAAGTCAGGTAGAATTAAATTTCAATAATGTTTAATGATAATTTTTCAATTGATTATTAATAATTGTATAATAAAGCCATTGTTAAATAATAAATAATAAATAATAAAAAAATATAAAAATATAAAAAATATTTTTTTCAATGAGAATAATAAATGGGCCATACTTGGTTTTATCTTGAAAAATCATTGGGCCATTCATGGCTCGATATTAAATTACCGTAACTTCTTTCAAAAATTTTATGGCCCATTAATCAAAAAATAATAACTGATTGTTGGTCTAAATTGGCTTACCTTGGCAATATATCAATGGGAAATTTATCAATATTAGCGAATATTATTTTGAGTAATGGCAGCTATAATAAATTACCGTAACGATCCAGGCTTGGCGCATTAAGGCCATTAATTTTGCCGATTATTGGCCGATGTTCGCCGAGCATCGGCCGATCTTGGCCTGTTTGTTCTCAATAACGGGCAATACATCATTTGAATCTTTTTTATAATAATTTTACTACTCAAAAATGTTTTAGTAGATATAACATTGACAAAGTTTCGATGAATTGTGAACGAGAAGGAGAAGAAGAAGAAGAAGAATAAAAAAACGTTGATATAAAATCAATTGGAAAATTATTTTTTAATCAACTTGGATCATTATGAAAATGAATTGATTTTATAAATTATATTTAATGTTTAAAAAAAAATTATTCATATTAAAATAATAATAAATAAATTACAAATGTTATTTTATCGTTTATAATTATTCATATTTTACGGAGGTGGGATAGACGCGAAGCGTCCCACCTATAGTATTTTTTTTCACTATATGTTTTATGAATACCGCTCATAGCTTCTATAATAATTAAGCTAGATAATTCGTATTAGGCTCAAATTGAAGATCTCGACGAGCTCTAGAGCCTCTGATAAAATTAAAATTCTTTGGGTAATTATTGAGTGTACAAATGACAAAAGAAAAATGTAACGAAATCTTCGAAGCGAGATATTAAGAAAACTAAGAAAAAATCATGGATGCGAAAATTTCACAGATAACAGTAAATAATGAAATAAAGATAATTAAAAAAAGTTTATATTTTTTAAAATCGAATTCGTTTGTTTATTCAAGAAAAACTGAAACGACATTTTTTTGGAACAGACATAACTTTTTTAAAAATCAACTAAGAGGTTTTATGCTAGTTTTAATGGATTCTTCGTCAAAAAATCTACAACCAGAGCCATACTTGAAATTTTTTCAACAATTATTTTTTTTATAATTAGCGATTGTTTATAAAAAATATCAGAGTGAGTAGTTTATAAAATAAAATGAACCACAAAGAAATCATTCAATGAGCTCAATTGGCTCAACAGCTTGTAGAAAATTTTCTAACAAATTTTTTGACTATAATATGAGATTTTTTAGTTGATTATTTAAACAATTAATGAAGATTTAAACAATCATTATTTTTTTTTTTCATCATTTTTTTGCCAAACGCATGCGCACTTGTGACTGTAGAGCATAATACCCACTCATTTTTACCATTAGAGTTTTTTTTTTTTAAGATGGCAGATGGTAGCACTCAACAATTCTAGGAATTAATTTAGTTTATTTATTTTGTATTTATCCTGTTTTTTGAAAGTTTGAGGTTAAAGTTTTATAAATAAATTTAATATAATGAATAATTGTAATATATAAAAAATTATTATATTACAATTCATTATTAAATAATAAATAAAAATTATAATTTCGGAGTTAACGCGTCCTCCCGCCGGAGTTTTGAAAATTTTCAATTTTCAAAGAGAATGCAGCCGTTACTAAATTTTTGTATTTAAAAAATACAAATTAACATACGATTAATTCGAATGATTATTATATATTTTAATCAAACTTATTGCCTTTTGTAATTTCCTTCTCTTATCCAAAATCATCTAAATTATATTTGTATTTAAAAAAAAATTGTATAATTATGGTTCGAATATTAATGATGAAATTTTGTGAGTAAAAAATATAAAAATAAATATCTATATGATAAAATAGCTATATATAAAAGAAATAAAAAAAGATCTGGCAACGTTTGTTAAAGCGTTTGGCCCACGTTACCCGTTGAAAATAAAAAATTTTCAATACTCCGACTAGGGCCATGGTTATCTCAATTTCTCCGATCTAATAAAATTATGGTTTTTTAATAATTTTATGGTTTATTAATAATAAAATTATTCAAAAATAAATTTTCATGTTTATTGTTTTTTTTCTCAAAAAACATTGGAGATTGTTTTTTTTCTCAAAAAACATTGGAGATAGCAGAAAAAACCCACGATGTGGGCGATAGAGTTTTTTGAGACGCAAACTATGAGAGTATTATAAAGACTTTATTTCAATTCTATACGTTGAGCTATTCAATATCTATTTTTTCCAGATTGGTTTGAAACCGTTATAATTTTTGAGATAATGAAGGTAGAGATATCAAATTAGACTCAAATGGAAGTCCTTACAAAGTTCTATCATATGGTATACGGGTATATTTTGTATCTTTAATAATTTCTGAGACAGAAAATTAAATATCCGATTTTTTTTCTTAATTTTTTTAAATTTTGAAGTTTTATTTTTTTTTTCTCAAAAACTATTGAAGATACCGGAAAAAACTGACGATGCGGGCGATAGAGTTTTTGGAGACGCAAATAATGAGCCTATTACGATGTCTCTTTTCAAATTTTACGTTGAGTTATTCATTGCCTAATTTTTCAAAATCGTTAAAAAATTGATTAAAAATGCTATATAACTTTCAGGATAATGAAGAAAGGAAAATTAGGCTCAATTGAAAGTTCTAAAAAAGCTCTGTTATGGGAAATATGGGTTTTTCATCGGTCTTGGATAGTTTTTGAGAAAAAAAATGATATCCTATTTTATTTTACTCAAATACTATCAAAGATAGCAGAAATAACCTATTATGCAGGCGATAGAGTTCTCAATAAGACGCATGATTTAAGCCTAATACGATGTCTCCATGTCAATTCTATGTTGAGTTATCCATTGCCTAATTTTCCAAAATTGTTAAAAAATTGATCAAAAAATTTTTCAAAAGTACTATAACTTTCAGGATAATGAAGATAAAAACATTATGTTGGGCTTAATTAAAAGCTATTAAAAAGCTCTGTTCTGGGATATGCGGGATTTTTTTTGACCTTGAATAGTTTTTGAAAAAAAAAATTAAATGTCTGATTTTTTTTTTTTTTCTAGTTTAACGTTTTATTTTTTTCTCTCAAAAACTACTAAAGATGGTGGAAAAATCGACAATGCAAGCCATAAAGTTCTCGAAGGCGCATCATTTAAGCCTAATACGATGCCTTTTTGTTAATTAGTTCGTAAGTTATGAACGTTTTTTTTTTTTTTCATTACAGAATACAATACTGCGGCTGAGCCAATGGCTCCTAGCTTCCGTAAAAAACACTATTATTTTTATGACAATGCAAGTCAATAAAAAAAAATACTACTTGAAATATAAAGTTAAAAAATATAATATTATAAAATTGTTGATATATATGCAATACAATTTTTTTCATTGCATAATTTTATGTCTATCCAAATGTCCTTGCAAGGACATTACATGATATTTATATATAAAAAACGTTTGTTTAAATATCAGTCAATTCTTTATTTTTTAACTTCAAAATTTTACGCAGTAATAAAAAATTCAACGTGGCTGGTAAAGAAAAAATGAATAAATAAAAACAGGTGTATACTGCGAGTTACAAATAGCTGACATAAAAAATCTTTAGGATTGAAAAAAAAAAAAAAAAAAATGCTGAAGTTAAGGTTGCTTATAAATAATTAAATCGTCACTCAATTTTTTTTTTTTTTTGGCTCATTTTTCAAATGAAATAAATATCTATACTCTCAATTTTTTTCAATTTTTTCTGACGTCGTTTTTTTGAGATAATTAATGTCAAAGTTGACAACTTTTATACGCGAGGATAGGACTATAAGTTGATATACCGTACATTTTTATTTTTAACGAGTTCGTTTTTCACTCAAAAATTTTCAAATTACTATCAAATTGTAGTGCTCGGCAAGACGAATACGATAAAAAAATTTAAATTTTTTCTGACGTTGATTTTTAAAGATATTTAATGTTAAATTTTGAAATTTTCGTCTTTCTCGCAACGAGAGGACATGAGAGAATTGTGATCTGGCAACACTGCTCTCTTCTCTTTGTTTACTTTTTACTTGCCGAGCGGGGTGTTATACACCAACGTGACATACACAATGATGCACTGTAGTAGTGGTAGTATATAAAAAAATACAGTGTCTCACGATTTCCATTTTGCTTGCTGGAATAGTGTAGGTGTCTATCTGTTTACACACACACTACGATTTTTAAGGCAAAAGCGTAACAAAATTTTTAAAGAGGGGCCACAAAATAAACGTAGTGGTATACGAGTCCTCCAAGCCTAAATAATAGTACGACTATGTCCCTTGTAAGCAACCTTAATTATTTGTCTTATTATGTTTTGTTTAATTGTCAAAAAAGTCAGGTGTCAAGAACAGCCTTCTACCCAGTGAGTATAGACTTTTTTCATGTATACAACAAAACATTTAATTAAAAGAAAAAACAAAATCAATATTTAAAAAAATTTAATTCAATTAATTTTAGAGCGAGTAAATTTATGATAAATTGATAAAACAATTACCCGAAATAATTTATGCAAGTGGTGAAAAAACAATAGAATTTTTAATAAAAATAAAATCTACATTAGGATTATTTCATGATAAGTTATCATGATAAGGTATTTTTATATTTTTTATACATTGAGGAGTTTCATCACGAAGCAATTCTTTTACTGATTTTACATGATGAAAACGATTAGACATTTCGATTTTTTTTTTTAAATCATTTTTTCCCTTTTCCACCAGTTTATGGCAGCTTGAAATAATGATCTTTGTTCCAATGATGGTTGAAATATAAATTTACTCGCTCTAAAATTAATTGAATTAAATTTTTTAAAATATTGATTTTGTTTTTTCTTTCAATTAAATGTTTTGTTGTATACATGAAAAAAGTCTGTACTCACTGGGTAGAAGGCTGTTCTTGACACCTGACTTCGTTGGATGCTTATCATTGATTAAATGATTTTATTGAAAATATAAATTATTCAGATGTCGGTTTAATCAGTAAATCAAAAACCATAAAGGCTGTCTATGATAGTATCAATAAAAAATATCTTCATAGTATGTTATAAATCAGATGAATATTTCAAGTGAATAATCAATATTAATTATCGTAATAATGAACAAAAATATCATTTATAATTAAATTATAAACAATTATTGAATCATTGTAGTTGCATCGTTGCTTGATCAAAGTATTAAAGTCATATTACAGCTTTTTATTAAGCCAATCGTATTATTATATTTAATGAAAAAATATAATTAGCTATCACACGTAGCTACCACACACTAACTTTTTCTATTTATGTTTATATTTATTTATATAAATATTTATATCTATATATATTATTTTTATGAAGTAATATTAATAGATATAGCTAAAAAATTTTGGCCAATCACATCACGAATAAATAGCGGTCAAGTGTCCTTTTTATAATAGAAGGATATACGAAAATTTATTAATAAAATAATATAAAATTCTTACATGTAATTACAGGTACTTTAGAGCTCTCTTAATGAGTTTGACTTATAAACAGAATTTATTGAGACTATTTTAACAATTTTTTTTTAACTGATTTACATCGTGAATAATTGCAAGAGTCTTTTAGACTGGAGTAAGTCTTAGAGGATCATCATCATCATCATTATCATTATCAGAATCTCCACTCTCTAAGGAGCTATTTTCAAAAAAGTTTTTATCATCTAAATCAGAATCATTCAAATCGAAATTTTCGATATTTAATGCTACAAAATGATTAGAATTAAAATTATCAGATTCACTGACTGATTTTGATTTTTGTCGAGCTCGATAATTTCGTACACGTACAGCAGTTGTCAAAGGCACAGATGGTAAATCCAGTTTTTTATCACGATTGTTTTGAAGCTTTTGTTCTTTTTTTTTAGCACGATATTTCCGCATGTATTCGGCTGCAGATGATAACACTTCTCTTCCGTCAGAATTAATTTGAAGTTTATGTTTTTCTTTTTGTTTAGCACGGTACTTTCGTTGACGCTCAGCATGTGTTAATGGTACACGTGTTGATTTTAATATTTCTTGGGGATTATTTTGAATTTGTTGTTTCTTTTTTTCAGCACGATAGTTTCGCATGTATTCAGCGGCAGGTGATGAACCTTCCATTCCGTTAGAATTGTTTTCAAATTCGTTTTTTTGTTTTAGTTTAGCACGATACTTTTGCTGACGCTCAGCATTTGTCATAGGTACAAATGACAAGGCTAGTTTTCCATCAGGATTATTTAAAAGCCTCTGTTCTTTTTTTTTAGCACGATATTTCCGCATATACTCAGCTGCAGGTGTTAATGCTACCATTCCGTCAGAATTAATTTGAAGTTTATGTTTTTCTTTTTGTTTAGCACGGTACTTTCGTTGACGCTCAGCATGTGTTAATGGTACACGTGATGATTTTATTTTTTCATCAGGATCATTTTCAAACTTCGGTTCTTTTTTTATAGCACAATCATTCTGCATATATTCAGCTGCAACTGATAACGCTTCTATTCGGTCAGGATTATTTTGCATTTCCTTTGGTCTGGTTTCTAACTTTTGTTTGCTTTCAGCAATTATTAAAGGTAAACGTGATATTGCGACTGTTTCATCGGAATGACTTGATGATGGTGCAAGAGAATACGGTTGATGAATTTCCAGTTTAACCATAATTGTTTCGGTTGGGTTATCAATTATTGGATCATCAGGTAATTCTATTTTCTCAGTTTTAATAAAAGAATTAGAATTCTCCGAATACCCAATTTTTCCAAGTGATTCTGCCATTTTTCTGCCGATAGAAGTGACCTCAATTTCAGACTTTCAGAATAACTCAGTTTTAAACAAACGTCAAGTGCAGCGTTGACGTCGAGCTCGTACTTGCTCTTTGCCTCGTCCTCGTTCTGGCTTGTACTGAAGTTTTGTTTACATGCTGTAAAATACAACTGCAATTGTAATTATTATTATTAATGAATCATTCAAAAATTGCTTCTAACTAAATTCTTATATTTTTTTAAATTTGTTAATAAAATTAAAAATTATCTAGTCAGTCATTTTTTAATTTTTTTTCAGTAATACATTATTTACTTAATTAATAGAAGTTTTGAAAATTTTATTAATTTATTATTCGCTAATTATAACAGTGCTAATTATTAAAAAATTAATAGTTATAACCAACATAACAGTCCTAACCTTGTTTTCAACTTTGGGAAATTCTTATACACATACAGCCCACATACAAAATTAACAATACGTCAAAAACAATTTCTCAAAAATCAATTTATTTATCAATTAACAAAATTAAATTTATTTATTTATTAATATACTTAGTCGTTATAGAAACAAAATTATGAAAACTGACACCAACAATATTTACACTGGGCAGTTATAACAAAACGTAAACAAAATAATACATGTGGAGTGCGATACCAGTGCCCTCAACTGCTTCAAAATAATGGAGTATTTTTTGTTTATATTTTTTTTTTTCTTGAATGTCAGTCGCTGACAGCCGCTAATGTCAGCTCCGAAATAATGATAAAATGGAGTAAAATAACTGACGTGTAAAGTGTAAAGTGTAAACCAGTGTAGACACTTCCTACATTTATATATATATTTTATCATCATCACAAATTCAGTCTTGTTAACAATAAAAAATAACTTGATTAATTCCGATTTTAAAAAACAGATTTTAAATTAATAAACTATACAATGGATCATAATTTACAACATTGTTTAAATCTGCTGAATGAAAATGACAAAGAAATAAAGTTAAAAGCTTTAAAAGTATTGTTGGATATTTGTGATAATATTATGAAATATCCAGATGACATTAAATATCGTCGAATTAAAGTTGGTAATCAAGTTATAATGAATAAATTATTACCTGCTTCTGGTGGTATTGAGTGTCTATTTGAAATTGGTTTTCAAGAGGTAAATATTTTTTTTTTAAATATCAATATGATTATTACTATATAATATTCGAAATTTTTCAGGACGGTGAATATTTTTTTCTACCAATGAATACATCAATATCAAAAATTAAAGATGTAAAAAAACATCTTGATGATTTTCAATCAAAAATAATAAATCCACAAATTCCAAAAGTAACTGGTACAAAACCAAAAATAATTATAAATAAACCAACATTTTTAAATAAAATTGAAAGTATGTTCAATGATGTATTACAATATGAAGATAAAAATCTTCAAGAATATACAAAAAAATATATTCCAATTGATGTGCTACAAATTGGTGCAATGAAACGTATGAGATCATTACAGATGAATATAAAATCAAAAAAATCAATTGATAATACTGATACAAGTGAAAATAAAATAACAATTGATGATTTATTAATTGTTGAATTATTAGATTGGTTTAAAAATAAATTTTTCACATGGGTTAATAGTTTACCATGTGGTATTTGTAAAACATCTTGTAAATTTAATAGAACAGAAATGCCAAATGATCCAAGAGTATCAAGAATTGAAATTCATAAATGTGCTGATTGTGGTAAAGAAGAAAAATTTCCAAGATACAATGATCCAAAAATTTTATTGACAACAAGACGAGGAAGATGTGGTGAATGGGCAAATGCATTTACATTAATATGTCGAACACTTGGATATGATGCTAGACTGGTACATGATGAGACTGATCATGTCTGGACCGAGGTAAACTTGGAGTATTAATTTCTAGAGAATATGTCTTTATAATTAAAATATTAGATTATAATTATTCGCGTTTTATTGTCTTGAATATTTGAGCTAAGAAAAAAATGTATTTAAAATTTTTTTAGATTTGGTCAGTAGCTTCCAACAGATGGATACATGCTGATCCATGTGAAAATACAATTGATCGTCCTCTTCTTTATGAAAAAGGCTGGAAGAAAAAGTTGACATATGTCATAGCATATTCGAGGGATGAAGTTCAAGATGTTACTTGGAGATATACGAGGGAACAAGAAATTGTATTAAAACGTAGAAATGAATGTACTGAAGAATCATTGTCATCTTTTATTTGGCAATTAAATGAACGAAGACAAAGTGCACATGGTTACAGTGCTGCTAGAAAAGCATTTGTTACTAAAAGACGTATTATGGAACTTGTTGAACTTTTGCAGCCTCCACCAGGAATGAGAGTATCTGATGACGATGATTATGGTGGTAGAATTTCTGGGGATGTTGACTGGAGGATTTCACGAGGCGAATTTTCAGTTAGTTAAATTAATTAATTACACATAGATATTTAAAAAGTTAATTAAAATATTTATTGATTATTTGTCTTTTTTTTTTTTAGGAAAAACATGAACCAAATGTTTGGAAAATTCCAGAAGATGTTAAAGAATGTAAAATTTGTTATTTTATTGTTGAAGATATATATGAATTAATTGATGATTCGAAAAAAGTTATAGATAAAAAAAATACATGGATTAATGGTATTTATAGTTGTGAAAATATTTTTCGTAAAATAGAAAATGATTGGAATAATGTTTATCTATCAAGAAAACCAAATAGTGAATTTGGAAAAATAATTTGGCGTATTAAACTACCGAGCAATAGATATCTTGAAAATTTTAAATTAACAGCAATAACTGAAACATTTGAAAATGGAAATATAAAATGGTCGGTCATTGGAAAATCAATGGATACTTTAAAAAAAATTGAAATTGAAAATTGTAAAAATTTCGAAACAAAAAGCTTCAATAATTCAAATGAAATAAATATTATTGCTGAATTGACTGGTGGTAATGGTGACAATGCTTGGCAACATGCACAATTATTTCGACAAAATTTAAATAATCCAGATAATTGTTCAATGACTATATCACTGATTTTTAAATAAATATAAATTTTAAAAATATCTTGACTTACATTAAAAAGTATTAAAACTATTTATTTTATTACATATACATAATTAATTGATACACATTTCGTTTTATTATTTAAACAATACTATGATGGGGGCAAACTTTAAGTCTATCCCATCTCCGTAATATTTCAACATTGAATAATAAAATATAATTAAAAAAATAGCTGATCAGATAAAAATAAAAATTATTTGTCTCAAATTGTTAATAAAAAAAACATTATTTACAAATACATATTTGCAAAAAAAAAAAAATTTAATTAAATTAATATTGTTCAAGTAAATCATTGATGTCTTTGCATAAAGATGTAAAATTTGGTCTTAAACGACTGTCCCAATGCCAACATGAATACATTAATTTAATGTAAATAGTTTGTGGACAATTAATTGGACATGGAAGTCTTCTTCCACTTTCAAGTTCATCAAGTAAATATTTACTACCCTCTTCATCATTTCTATTATCACCATCGTTGTATGGTAATTTTGGATCTTCACCTAGTCCAAATGTTTCATACATTGTTACACCAAATGACCATACATCTGTTCTTGATGAAAATCTACCATCTCTTAAACTTTCTGGTGCATACCATTTTATTGGTAAATCACGATTTGTTTGTAATATATAATAATCATTATTACCAGTAACTTGTGCAAGACCAAAATCACTTAATTTAACATGATTTTCATCAGCAACAAGTATATTTCTTGCTGCTAAATCACGATGTACAATATTTTTACGTCCAAGATATTCCATACCAGTTGCAATATCAAGTGCAAAACCTAATAAACATTTATGTGTTAATGTTTCACGATGTATTGCTAAATAACTTTGTAATGATCCATGTTTTACAAATTCCATAACTAAACATACTTCTGGTTCTGAAATAACACCCATTATTTCAACAACATTTGGATGTTTTAATGTTTTCATAATTTCAATTTCACGTTCAAAATCACGTAAATCAGATTCAAGTGCACGTGTTTTTAATTTTTTAACAGCAACTTGTTGTGGTTCACAATCTTTATCACGTTCAAGTGTACCTCTATAAACTTCACCATAAAAACCTTGTCCAATTCTACCCTGTAATATAACATTACAATCAGCATCAAGTTCAAATATTCCTTGCATTTGTCCAAGTGGTCCACTGGTATTATTACAAGTATCATTATCACTATCAAGTAATGGTCTTAATGCTGATAAACCATCACCAGCACGTCCATTATCTAATGAACGTAAATAAGCATTAAGTTCAGCTTCAGCATCATGATCTGTTTCAGAAAATCTTGAAAAATGATCAATACTATCATCATTATCATCCCAAGGTAAACTTGTTCTATCAGTATATAAACTACTTGCTTTTGATTCATTATCAGATAATGAAATATTATCACTTGTATCACTATCAATATGAATTTCATTAAATAATTTTGGACATGCTGTTGCATATGCATGTTTTCTTCTTGAATTATAAACTTGATATAATATTTGATTAATATCACGCATAATTGCTTGTGGTTGTTTTTTTGGACCACTATATTCACCCCAACATTCAAGCATTAATTGATAAATTTCAATTGGACAATTAATTGGTATTGATAATCTTTTACCATTTGAATAAAATTTTTTAACAGCATCAATATCTTTACATGGTGGTAATAATGCACCTCTTGAAAATATTTGCCACATTGTTGTACCTAATGCCCATACATCAGCTCTTGTACTACGTCTTGCAAGTTCATTATTAGCATAACATTCTGGTGGTATCCAATGTATATCAGAATTAGTATAACGAAATAATCCTGGATCAGCTAATTTAACTGTTAATCTATTATCAGTATGTGCATGTACTAATAATTTTCTACATCTTATATTACCATGTACAATACCACTTTCTTCTAAATGCCAAAGTGCAGTTGCAAGACATGCTGATGCTTCAACCATATCAACAGTTTTAATTGTTTGTGGTGAATTATTTCTTAAATAAACATCTAATGGACCAAGTTTAACTAATTCCATAACCATACCAACAGCTGGTGATACTGTTAAACCAAATAATCTAACAAGTGCACCAGAACGTAAATGTGCCCATTTACCAGCTAATTCTAAAAATTCTCTTGTATATTGATTATATTCATCTTTTAATACTTTAATTGCTGCTTCTAATTTTTTACCTTTTTTTATTCTCCACATTGTACGATATAGTGATGTCATTGATTCACATGGATTACCAAAATTATCAATTTTAATAAATGGCTGAGCTTTATATATTTGTAATTGTAATGGTGATATACAACTTGGACCATTATCTAATAATTCACTTATTATTTCTTCATCAGCAGCAACATCACTATTACATTTTATATTTGCACATATTAATAATGATGATTTATCATATTCAGATGGTGGTATACATTCAGATAAATATAAGTTACCATTTGGATCATTATGTGATAGTACTAATTGTGTTAATGATTTAAATGTTTTAACACAATCAGCAAGTATAAATTCATCATCACATATTTGTTCAATTTTATAAGTTTTTGGTTTTGAATCATTACCACAAACATCAATATAATAAACATTATATTTTTTATCACATTCACGTAATATATATGTACCAGGTTTATTTGAACGTTTTTCTTTAATTTTTAAATATGAAAATTCACCATTAACTGGACCATGACATTTTAATTTATGTAAACGTTCTAAACTTGGTGTAACAACATCACGACATAAATTAAATGTCCATTTTATTGATAAACGATAATAACCATCAAGTGCTGATACAAATGATAATAATGATGAATTTGAAGGAAATTTAAGATACGATGGTATACCATTTTTTTTTGATATTTCAACTGTACAATCTTTTCTAATTGATATAAAACATAATTCTTCAATTGTACATAATTTATACCATTTATCATCATCTTTTTTATTAATATTATCATTTGTTTTATCATTTTTTTGTTTTCCAATTTCAATATAACATAATTCTTCTGAATTAATACGTAATTTTATATTTTGAGGTTTTGGTAAACCTTTATCAAGTATTGCATTGTATTCTTCATATGGATAATTTGGTGCCATTGATTTAAATTGATTTAAATATTCTTCTGTAACAAATGATACACTATGACCTAATGGATCACATGCTAAATTTTCTAATGCATTACGTATTGGTTTTTTAATAAAAAATGAATGTTTTTTAATACATTCACGTGGTATATATTTTTTATAATTTGATTCAACAACATCACGTGTTAATTTCTTTTCTAACATTGCACGATACATATCACATACACCAAGACCAATTAATTCATGTCTATAATTTTCATAAATAATATCTGGTACACGATTTTCCAATACATCATGTTTTGCTTGATGAAAATAATAATCATATGCTTTAATATCAATTTTTTTTAATCTTTCAATTGTTGATGGTTTAAATCGCAAACGAAATTCATATTTTATTTTATCATTTTTTTTAATTTCTTCATTTGATGGAAGCCAATTTTTTGTTGATTTATTACACAAAGCAAATAAGTGTCTTGCTACTGGACCAATTTCCAAGTACTTACAAATCTATTTTTAAAAACAGAAAACAACAATGAATTAATAATTAATTTTTTCATTAATGTTAAATTTATTATGCTATCTTTTTTTAGATTATTTTATAAAAAATATGTATTTTTTTTTTCTAACTTTTATGCAGAGATCTTCAGCTGTATTTCCTGGTGAATATGTCAAGTTTAAAATTTTAGTATCATTTAAAAGATTAACTGCCAAAACATTATTTTCTCCCATATTGATAATCACTTTAATTATTATGTTGTTTTTTTTAATAAGTTGTTTACATTTGTTTATTTATCAAAACTTGGATTGTTGCCGACATGTTGAATGTATGCATTCTAAACAATAACAATAATAATGAATAGTTTGGAGCAATCTTGAAGAAAAAAAAAGTAACCGAGTTTGTTAGTAGTTACTAGGGTGAAGTTAGGATTTTTTTTCTTCAACCAGAAAATGTTCCCAGATCAATCGACAGTTTACACCAGTTTACACTTTACTGCACTTTACAGAACATTACAGAATATTTTGAGAATATTGCAAACCGCAAACATCATCATTTGTTAATTGATTGATAAATTTTTTACATCAAATTACGGATTATCACAAATCATGGTGAGTTTAATAATTAATAATAATATTTAATTTATTGTTTTAATTATTTTTTTTTAGATATAATAACATTATTTTGTTCTTTTTTTGACAATGTTCTGAAACATTCAGGTTATGGTAGATTGCATTGTCATCTCGTTGTTATTTTGTCAAATAATTATATATTTTTTTAAAAACAAAAATTAATAAACAATAACTAAAAAATATTTAAAAAAAAAATAAAACAAACAATTGTCAAATTATAGCTTTAAAATATTATTAAATTTTTTATTTTTACAATACAAGTTTTGGTTGAAAAACAGTCCCACAGTCAAACGACTGTCACAATTAATTTTGAGCATAAAAAACCAAAAAATTATCAACTTATGATTATTCAAACAACAAATGATAAACAAAATAACAACAAATATATTTCTAATGTTTTTATTATTGTTACTTAGGCACGAAGATATGATACAAGAACGACAATCTTCTCACCAGAAGGTCGTCTTTATCAAGTCGAATATGCAATGGAAGCAATAAGTCATGCTGGTACTTGTCTTGGTATACTGGCAAATGATGGAATATTACTTGCTGCTGAAAGAAGAAACACCAATAAATTACTTGATGAAGTATTTTTTTCTGAAAAAATATATAAATTAAATGAGGATGTTGTTTGTTCAGTTGCTGGTATAACATCAGATGCAAATGTATTGACAAATGAATTACGTTTAATTGGACAAAGATATTTACTTCAGTATGGTGAAACAATACCATGTGAACAACTTGTATCATGGTTATGTGATGTTAAACAAGCATATACACAATTTGGTGGTAAACGTCCATTTGGTGTATCAATATTGTATATGGGATGGGATAAACATTATGGATATCAACTTTATCAATCAGATCCAAGTGGTAATTATGGTGGTTGGAAAGCAACTTGTATTGGTAATAATTCAGCAGCTGCAATATCATCATTAAAACAAGAATATAAAGAAGGTGAAACAACATTAAAAGATGCACAAGCTTTGGCTATTAAAGTTTTATCAAAAACACTTGATATGACTAAGCTTACATCTGAAAAAGGTAAATCAAATTATTATTTATTTTTTATACTTTTAACTAAATATTAAATGAATATTTTTATTTAATTAGTTGAAATGGCAACACTCACAAGAGAAAATGGCAAGACAGTTACTAAAATTTTACCAGCAGCTGAAGTTACTGCTCTTATTGAAGAACATGATCGACTTGAAAGTCTTGCTGAACAAGCCAAGAAAGACAAACAGAAAATTTAAATTTATTTATTTATTTTTTTTTGTTTACATTAAAAGTGTAAATAAAAAAAAATTTAATAATAATTCGTTTATATTTACTATTTTCTTCACCATGGTTTTTTTTTTTTTTTTATATAAACAAAAATAATAATTGGTATATTCAATAAAAATAATTTCAAATCTATATAAACATTATTTAAAATTGCATCTCAGACTTTTTAATTTTCAAGTGTTAGTTATTTTTTATATAATATAAAAAAACATTATATATAAACATTAATTATAATTGTTGCATTAATATTTCAAAAAATTCAAGCCATTTTTGGTGTTGATTATTAAAACTTACATTCAATTTATTAGCACTTTTTACGACATTTAAATATCAACACATAAAGCCAAGAATTCAAGTTAGATTAGCTGTTACTATATACAAATTAAAAATAATTATAAAATGTCAATATGATAACATTGTGTAATTATTTTTATTTTGTTTGAATATATATTTGTAGTTGATTAAATTAGGATTTCAATATAAAATATTCACACACACATAATTAATCTATGACATAAAAACAATTAAAATTTATTCGATTGTTTTGTTGATCATATTTCCAATCATAAGACCAACTCCTTTTGCATCTGTTAATACAAATGCATGTCTAAAACCACGACTACATAATTCAACATCAACTGATGGAAATTTATTTTTAAATCTTTCATAGTATGTGATAGGTGTCCAGCCATCACTTGCACCATAATATAAAAATAATTTTTTTGGATATTTTTCAATAACATTATGATTAATTTCACGTACTGTTTTTAATTCTTCAATTGCAAGTTTAAATACACGATTTAGCACCAATGGATTTAGTAAATGCAATACTGGATCAACTGATTCACTTGTTACTCCAAAAAAAAGACCAAATATTAGTATTAATATTCTTTGAATAAATTTAGAAAAGAATGAAAATATCCAAGCAAAAAGAACAAGGAAAGGTGATAATATGGGAAGCTGAAAAAAAAAAAATTCATATTGATTATTAATAATTTAAGAAGATTACGTTCAAATATACTTACAAAAGTATTTAAAAATGTTCCACTAGGTGTTTCAGCCAAATATTCAATTGTTGGAAATAAAAGATAACATTTAACAACTTGTTTAGCAAGTTCTTCATCTTCAAGAAGTTTCAAAGCAAACCAAGAGCCAATTGAATGACAAACAATATGTAATTTAGCATCTTTTGGAACGTATTCTTTGATAAATTCAATCTAAAAAAAAGTAATAATAATTGTTATTTTAAAACAAATTAAATATGATTTTTTTATATTGTATACACCTTGTGGCGTAGTTGACCATTTAAATTGAATAAATTATTATGAGAGCTTTCACTTGATGAAAAAGCAAGATGTTTTGGTGGCTGAACGTGACCAGCATGTCCAACTACCCATACTGGTACCTCAGTTGGTAATTGTAATTTAACATATTTAATGAATTTTTTATAAAAACCAGGAACACCAGGATTACCTGGAATTACCAGTACTAAATCTTTTTTTCCAGATGATGCTAGGCCTTCTTCTACCCATCTTCCTTCAGTTATAATTTGTGTTTGTACACCATTACAACATAACATTGCTTGATGCATTGTAACTTTTTTTTTTTTATAAAAACCTATAAATATTATTAAACAATATGTTAGTATACATTGCATAATCAATAATAAGAAAAATATTTATCTACTGAATTGTGAGGTTATGTTTTATTGATAAATAATGTTTATAAAAAAAATAACATTTATTTAAAGGTATTTGTATTTTTTAAATGCAAATAAGTAAAATGCAAAAAAAAAAAAAAAATAGATAACTATTTTAAATTGATTAATAATTTCGAAAATTTTAAATTTTTCTAATTATACGCTTTATTAATTGGAAATTATTTACCGGTATTTTTTTAAATAAATAAATTTTGTTTTTTCGAAATATATAATACTTACAGTTGTGTTTAGATGTATGCCAAATTTTCTATTATAATTTTAAAGAGATAGATAAATTTTTGACTTATCAACAAAACTTTGATAAAAAACCACTTTCGCGCACGAAATGTTCAATTGCTCAGTGGGAGAACTGTACTGACTGATTGCAGCGAAAGTTATGATAATAATGCCAATATTGCCAATAAGCTGCTTGTACATATATAATTTTTCTTGCTGACGTCATTCTATTCATATTGTCACAGGTAAGCTTATATTTTATATATGTATATACTTCGTATTTTATAAATATATGTATATATATAACGATTTAAATTTTTAAACTTTTATTATAATTATAATAAAAGTTGAATAAACTTTACAGTTTTTTTTTTCATTTATATATAATCATATGATATATTAATAAATATATATTAATAAATAGTTTTTCTTTACAAAAAGTGGACCTTTCTTTTCAAATATATTCATTATCAATCGATTATTCTCGAATAAATTTTTATTTTTACTCTATTCTTTTGATGTCATTTTTTATTCTTTTATTTTTGTAGAAATTAAATTAAATTATTCACGTATACATATTTGATTGTTGTTCTTCGATCGGCTATAATTTAAATTTACTTTTCATACAGACCAATCAGCTACATTCTACAAGACGCACGTTCCGATTCAACGTCTGAATTTGAGTTCGATTCCTGTCAAAGACGAGTATTTTTGTTTTCGAATTTATACTTGTAAAATATTTTAATTATTTCATAAGATCATTTTACTATTTTAAAAAGGTTTTGAAATATTTAAAAAACTCTGTTGATCAATATCAATTTGATATATACAATAACAAATTTCAACAATTTATAATAATAGTGAAAAGATTTTACATATATTTTTGATAAATGCGATCATCAATGAGTCTTTAGAACCATATACACATTTGATTTTCTTCCAAATTTTATACTAATTTAGAGTATCAAGAGACCCCAGTATAGGGTCTTGACTCATTTTACTTTGTATGAACTGGAGAAATTATTTTTACCATAGAAAATAAAATCAATATAAGCACATGTCCTTGAAAATAATATATTATTTCAATATTAACTCATGCATGAAAAATAGTAAAAATTATAGGGGAGAAATGAAATCGCCATCATACATATAGCTACCCTAAGTACCTCATCAAGTCCATTGATATAAAAAAAATTTGACAATATAATCTTGTATTTGAAAAAATTCATATACAAGCAAAAATGCATATCATATGCAAGTTTATCATTGATTAAAGTTCATGGAGCTAAGTATCATTTTCTATACATCAAACTCAGTGCAAGTTGTATAAACTATCATATCAATGAAATAATTATATTATTCAAAAATATAGTATATATATCTAAAATATATATATAAATGACAAGTTAAATGTTAATTGCTCACATGATAAATGATCAACAAGAGAGTCTTTGCAAAATACTATAATAAGAAACATCACACACATATAAAAATAAAAGAATTTGAAAGGAAATGCCTGAGAGCGCATGTTTGTACTTGAACAACGCGTTGATATCTTTTAAAATTGGTAGGATCGGCTAGGCATGTTTTTATCCCCCACTTTTTAAATATAAAATCTCTTTGATGTTTCAATTTGCTCCTCCCATTTGTGATACGCCCTCGAAAAAGATCAACCACATGTTTACGCCTTCGTGAAACGGGCTAGCGGAGAAGTCGTAAAAAAAACGTAAATTTATGTTTATTATTAATTTTTTATTATAAAAATATTAAGTATAATTTATTATTGTTATTATATTTAAAAAATATATGTATATGCATATAGTATATATAAAAAGTTATATATTTTTATTGACTGTTTATATGTATCAATCAGGAAAAAACAAAGAAAAATCATCTAATCAAATTTTGTGTAATTTTTTGTCATGAAAATATATATTTTCATATATAAATTAAACTAATTAAGCTCAGTATGTTTACTCTAGTGTTAAAGCATATTTTTTGCTTTAATAGTTTTTTTTTTTAACGTTAATTGTTGCAGATTTGATGCGTTGATTTGAATGAAACATGCTGCAGGCTGCAGACGACAATAATATATTCAATTTTCCACATCAGCAACTGCAATAATAATTGGAGGTTTATCATTTTTTTTATGTATAATTTTATTTCGATTTTTGAATGATCAAAATCTCTTAATTGCATTGTTGCAAGATTATTCTGTCAAATTTTCAAGTCATTTGATTGTACGTTTGATTGCATAGCTATATATCTGGTTCGATGTTGATTCGAACTCGATTTTCGACGTCGAAACGAGAATGAAGGTCGAAATTTTATATATCGATTTACACCTAAGCCAAGTGTTCAATTCAAATTTAGTATGCACAATTTCGTATGTATAGAAAAATTGAATTGAAATTTACATTAATGTAGAACTTTTTTCAATAAAATAATCTTTTTATAATTTTTTAAATAAAATTTAATTGTAAATAAATCGAGTGTACATATATTTTTGCCATATACTCTTTTTTTTTTTTAATATAAAAATTGCATGAAAAAATTTAATTATTAATTGGGTATATTGGGTACAATTAACAGTGTGTTTTTAAAAGATTTTTTAACAAATGACGTGAGTATATATCTATAAATATATATTATTGTAATCTGTTATTTTTATTTTTCTAAAATTTTTCATTAACTTTCAAATATAAATATATTCATGCTTATTTATAAACATGAGTCATATATATCGTTCTTATCAAGATAGCCATATACAGAAATATAAAAAAAAAACGTATACATATGTATATAAAAGAAAAAAAAATAATTTTCAGATTCAAATATAGCTGAGAAAATAAAATTATCAGCCAAAACTTATGCTAACAAAATTTTTTGACAAATAATTGTCTCATTTAAATATGCAAATATTTTATTGACCATTATTTTCAATATGAAAAATCATTTTAATATTTTTAAGGCTCGTTAAAAACAATTGACTATTTTAAAACGACAGGTTGATAAAAAAAACCCTTATCTCTAAAAAAAAAATAGATAAAAAGTTTATTTTATTTATAAAATATATATATTATACTATAGTTATCTCAATTTTTTCTAAAGGTCAACCGAAAATTTAATGACTCATCATTATCTCTGGTTTTTTTTTTTTTTCCTTTTTTTAGAATATTATTAAAAATTGGTTATCAAATATCATCAAATTCGTCGTCATTGATAATTTAAATAATATATATATATAGTGACGGTCATGGTACATCAGGCGGAGTCAAATTATAACTATACTTTTTAAAAGGGCGTCCGAAAAAACATAAGGCGTGCCTGATAAGAATTATACTGTGGAGGGACAAATGGGCGTAGCTTTTGCTCCCAACTAACTCAACCTCAGTTGCATTCAATCCGTCGGTTAGAGAGCACGTTGCTCCGAATTGTTATTTCAAGTAAATGTGAAAAAAAAAATCAAAAAAATACATTAAAGCTCATAAAAAAAAATATTTTTAAACAAAATTATCAGTTAAACTTTCAACTAATAATATTAAACGTAAATAACATAAAAAAACTAATATTAATTATTGCATTTAATTATTGTGCAAATAAAAATACTGAGTAAATAAAAAAAAATAAAAAAAATTTACCAAAACACACAAAGCTTCCGGGATCCGTCGGACAAAAATTTTTATTTAAAAAAATTAATTTATTTTAACTAAAATAAATAGTTTTTGTATTAATTTTAAATAATATATTAATTTATATTTAAGAATAAAATTTAAATAGTTATATTTTGGAGCGTAAAAGTGATAATAAAAGCTCATATTTAAAAAACGTAATTTTTAAAGCATAAGAAGTGGCCGGCGCCCCAGAATTAAAGGGAATATAACCGAAGCCGCCGGCGGATTTGACGTTCTGGAAGCATCCAGGAAGAAATTATCAAACTGATAATAATAATAATTATTTATTATTATTAATTAAAACAATCAATTATTATAAAAGTGTTATTCAAATTATTAATTAACAGTTTACTTATTATATTAAATTAAAATTTGTATTATTGTTTTTTTTTTAAATGTGAATATATTTTTGGATATTGAAAAATGAAAGTGATTGAATTTTCAATAATTATTTCAAAAGCTTAATATATAATATTTATTTGATTTTATAATTTTTTTTTTTTTTTGATAAATGTTTATGATTATACTGAGAAAAATGTAGACCACAGTGTATTGTGAGAGTGGCAGGGTGTTACCTGTAATTTTTTTTTTTCTTTTTTTTTATCTGCAACAAAAGAAAAGTTAACATTATATATTTATTTAAATAAATAAATATATTTTAATTATTATTTTTTTTTTTTTGTTTTTACAATTAATTTATCTATTTTTTGGAGTTATTTAAAGTGAATTTATTGTTTATTGTGATTATTGGAATGATACCTTAACATTGTGTGACATAACCATCACAGTGGAGTTCTGTTTTATTGCTGGTGAGTTTAATTTGTATATTTTTTAAATTAAATAGTAAATAGATATAATTTTTATATTTACAAAAAGCTAGTTTTTCAATTAAATTTAACTTAAAGTTAAATTTTTTTTTAGATACATTGCTTTAAAATTAAAAATAACAATGAAATTTAAAAATAGTTTTTATTAAATCAAAAAATAAAACAATTTAAGTATCTATTAATTTAAAAAAATGCTCTTAAAGTATTTTATATTTAATATTTAAATATTTTTATTTTGTTATTTTTGTCTTGTCTATAGAAGCATTGCAAATATATTTATGTGGTTTTTTTTTTTTTGTGCGTAGTAGTAGATTCTTCTAGGCACTTCTAGGCACGTACACAGTTTCGAAAAATTTAAATTTAAAAAAGAAAAATACTTGTTTGAATTCTTTGAATAAAAAAAAAATATATACTCAAAGTTTATGGATTTTTTTTTTCTACAATATATGTATATGGTATTTTATCATGTACGATGAGACTTTTTCGATAATCAGTTGAAATTAGACACTTTTTTTATTGTTTATGTTAGCTTGTTTGGGATTTCGATAGACATATACCGGAGCCATTAGGGTCGTGATTGAGCCAATGATATCCTGAGAATTGTCTTGGGACTAAATGCATGTTTCCAATGCTATATTTATTCAATGAAAAATAAAAATAATAAACATATCATAAAGATAAATAAACTAAACTTTTATATAAAAGAAAAAAAAATTTTTTGATCGTTATAGAAACAATCGATGAGTTGGGCAATTTTTTTTTCTTTGGAGGTGGGTTTAACTATTTCAGGGGGTTGTTAAACTGGTAAATTTTAACATGAGCTAAAAAATAAAATAAAGACAAGAAAAAATGAAAAAAAAATGCTAAATGTTGTGGGTAGGGTATAGAAAAAAAAAAAATAAATAAGTAAATGCTGAGTATAGTTTGATGTGTATTACGATTTAAAGTGACGTGTATTTTAAAAGGGGAATATTACCAGGTGGAACACATTTAAAAAAAAATTAAACATCCATACGATTTATTTAGAAGGGTATGAAAATCAGCTTTCTAATAAAATGTCATTTAATCGAAATTGATTATAATCAATTTTGCAATACATTGCAATTAAAATTTATACAAAATATATATCAATGAATTTTAATTAATCAATACATATTTATAAATTAATTTAACACATTAAATCATTGATATTAAAAAATTTAGCAATTTTTTGATTTATTATTAATCAACAAAACTAAAAAAAAAAAAAATTTATTCTTGGTAAAAATTTAAGGCAACTTTACAGCACAATGATTTAGCAATTTGAAAAAAAAGAGGAACCCCCTGTAGAGTTTTTTTATTATTTTTCCAGAAAAAGGGAAAAATTTGTAAATATAAAAAAAAAACATTTAAATGTATCTTTTCTATAAATTAATACTTAAAACTATTTTGTCTACATTTTTTATCTTACTGAAACGAAAAATATGTTTTTCATTATTATTATTTTGTTTTTCGTCATAAATTTTATTATTTTCAATATATTTTTTTTGAATTCATACTGGAGTTATATTGAATGTGCAAAAAATAATAAATGTATATTTTTTTTTAAAATAGATAAAATGACGTATTTTAAAAATATATTTGAATATGTTCCAGCTTTAAGTCATTTATCTGTATTTTGCTGGCTTGCTTTGCCAAGGGGATATAGAATTTTTTTTTTTGAATTTTTTTTGTGATTTCAAGAGTCGAATAACGAAAGAAAGAAAAAGATAGAAATAAAATTTAAGAGAGAATAAACGAAGCAAATGTAAAGAGGGTCCACAATTTCTACATGCGGACCTGTCTCTTATGGTAGATACCTGCGGGCCCCCAAAAATCCAAGTAGAAATCACGTTTCTCAGCATTGAGAGTTTTAGGCTTGGAGACTCATCTTGCGAACGAGGAAGAAGCTGAAGCAAAAAAAAAATAAAAAAAATCACAGGTCCTCTCTGTTTTTTTTTTTTTTATTTATTTTTCAATGTTTTAAATGAAGAACCGGTTTTAACCAATCCCAATACTTGCATCGCCAAAAACTTAACCAATCTACAAACTCCATTTTACCTCTTCATCTCCCTTTTATATTTTTTAATCCACCTCTTTTACCCCACCTATTTTTCAATATATATATTCTATCTATTTATTTTTTTACTTTTTTTTATAAGACATACGAAGAACCCTCCGACACAATTCCTCAGAGTAAAGTAAGTTCTGAATACTTGTTTTTTTTTTTTTTTTGTTTTTATTTTTTTTTCTCTCTAATCTTTTTGTAGCTCAAGTCTCGTTGAATTGGGTGATTTATTCATGTACGTCCAAACAATATTAATGACATCTCTGTTTTCCTTTTTTTTATTTGTAAATTGACATTTGGATTTTGAGTTTAATGGCTACACTTGGATGGACAATTTTCAAAAAGCTTTTTATCATATAAGATTTTACGCTTTGGGTATGTTTTTTTTTTCTATATCTGGAGAAAAAAGTTGATTCTCTATGGTCAGTATGATTTTCAACAAGAGAGGGTGAATTTATCACAAAAAAAAAAAAAAAAAATGTGATCATTTAACTGTGCGTTCACAAGGGATATACTTTTTTTCCTGAACCAAAAAATTTTAGTTTAAATATGAACCAACAAAACTTACACGTGTATTTTTCAATTTTTAATATTTTTTTTATTGATATTTTGAGTTATCAAAGCTACTTGGAGTATATTTTTATATTGGAGTATTTTTTTATTTTCAAATAGTTATGAGTAAACAACAAATAGACTTTTTAAAGATAAATACTTGATTGATAATTTATTATTAACCACTTTAAAGAGTTTTTAAGATACAAAGTAAATTGAAAATAGATAAATAAACAACAACAAAAACATATTGTTATTTTAATAATAATATTTGGTTTATCATAGTTGTAATTTTACTTGTTAATTTAATTCGTTTAAATATATTTGTTATAAATTTTTGCCAATTTTAATTTTTTTTTTCTCTAATAGTATTTCATTTAATTTCTCACATTGTCCTCGTATTTCACACGTGGCCTGTAAATCAACGTCACTTTTTATATTTACATTCATTTTTGATTATATATTTTTCTTCTTTTTTTTAAGAGTTTGTCTCGCATGATATCATTGACATTGAACTTCAGGTCAAGATTAAAAATTCAAAAAGAAGCAGCTTAATAAGTGATGAGAGTCACTGATCAAGTCAGACATTAAGCATCTGCATAATAACACACATATTTGACATGTAAAATTTCATATACTTGTATTTGAAATAAATAATAATAATATCAATTTTTTTCGATCATTTTTGGAAGATTTGTCCTTCTTCATATTTTTTTTCAACACTTCCCATGTTCATATATGTGTACAACATTTTTTTTTTTTTCTCTTTACAAATGCGTTGGCAAGTATCAGATTAACCCTCATCTTTTTAACCCCTCATCATTGGTTTTTCCTTTTTACCTCTCTTTCGATATTTTTTTTTTCTTATTCATATATTTTTTCTTTTGGTATATTTCTGTCTTCTGACTCGATCTGATGACCCCATCGGATCTATTTCTTTTCATCCTTCGTATTTTAACCCGCTGAATAAAAGCTTCAATCACTCACATACATATAAATACATACAGTCTAACGAATAATAAAAAAAATCCAAAGAATCCTGATTTCAGACGCGATATAATGTTTTTTTTTTTTTCTCTTTAAATTTTTTATTTTAATATATTTTTTTTAATTTTATCATTATTTCATATTTAATTGGCTTTTTTTTTTCTCTTATTAAAGTGATAATATTTTTTTTTCGTGGAAACTATTTACAATGCTATGTAAATATTTAAAAAAAAATTTAAAAGAATAAATTTACTTTTTTTTTTTTCAACATAGTTGGATGTAAAGAAAAAAAATATTATCAATTGATAAAACGTCATTTCTTTGTAGTAGTAAAAGAAAAAAAAAAAAAAAGGAAGGTTGATGTTTAATTTTTTCTACTGTATTGAAATCAAGTTTTATTTTTATTATTTTTGTTTATCAGCTTTTTATCAATACATCATCGTATTAAAAATAGATAAGTGCCTTTTTGGTTTTTTTTTTTTTTTTCGAACAGTTAAAGTTGTCAAAGGTATACTCCAACATTTTTAGATAGTTACATTTTATTTAATAGTTAAATAACATATGTCGTTCTACTTGTTCAAAATAAAAAAAACAAATCCCTAGAATGATTAACAGTAAAGAGGCGTAAATCCATTGCGGACATGTGCTTTTTTTTTTTATACTTTGAAATATATGAAGAAAAAATTAAAAGGTTCACAAAGATGTGAAGCTCTGTTTTCCATTACCCACAGTTATACTTAAATTTTTGTTTTTTTGTTATTTATAAAAATAGAATAAAAATATTGTGATAGAAAAAAAATTTAAAGATCCCCCCAGCTATTTTATCATCAACTTGCTTTTTTTTTTGTTATTAACGCTTTTTGACTTTCAATGCGACGACGAATATATAAATTACTAAAAATATTTTATTTCTGATTTATTAACGAAAATTAAACGAGCATATATGTATACATATGTACTATAGTTTTTTTTTTTTTTTTGATCGTTAAAATGTATATCGTACTGAGATATATATGCGAAAAAGCACATGTATGCTTTATAAGGTGTAATGACTAAAAGGAGCATCGTGTATACATAAGAAATGTGAGCATACAACAACCCTATCCGGTAGGTTTGGCATCAGGGCGGTTAGCCCTTATCGGATCACAGAGAGACTCTCCTTTTCCTTAAACTATATATCGAGAAAGACCACAGGTGCAAAGCGCACATAGGTTACATCGTGTTTACGTGTTGCATGCTCGACCGCCGCACCAATACACCAACTACCAAGTATGTAAAGTTACATGCGTATATATTTATATTTATATATATGTGTGAATAATATATAATAATGCACTTATAGTACCATATACCACTCCCACGTTCAACCGACGCAATTTACCTCAATTTCTCCATTCAATGTGCTTGAGAGTACACTCAAAATTGAAGATCATAAATTTATATGTGCATCAAAATTTATGACTTTTTGTACTTGCATGTTAGAAAGTAAAAAGTTTTTTTATTTTATGAATACAATTGTGAGATAATTGTGAAAGCTTTAAATTGTCAACTAAGTATCTTTTATGAAAAAAAGAGAATAAATGAATGAAAAATTTTTGGCGCAAATCAAAATAATATTTCATAAATTTTTTAACAATTTAAATAATTTTTTTTTTTTAATTTATAAAATTACAGTTTTATCAGTAATTAAATGAGATTTTTTATTTTAAATCCAAATATATTTTGCACAATTCAAAATTACTCAAAAAATTTAAATTTAAAATTGATTCAAAAAAATGATGAATAGCTTGTAATTTTCTTTACGAACGAAATGAGTTTTTGTAAAAATGATGAAAATTTAAAAATGAAAACTAGACTGTTTTTAAATTTTATGAATAAATAAAACTTTATATGAAACAGGGAATGGCGCCAGAGCGATATATAGATAGACCGGCAAAACTTCTCGCACGCCACGCGGTTTGATCTCAGATAACATGCACAACTAGGTTACTCTTCGTTGTTGCGCCATTTGGCTTAATTGGCAAACTAAAAAATAAATAAAAGTATTAAATTAAAAATAATAATAATTATAAAGTTGATAAACAAAATAATAAAATAAAAAAAACATTTAAAAATAAAAAAAAACCCTGAAACATTTTGACAATTTCAAAATATGTCTAAATATTTTTTTGTAATGTTAATATTCAGCTTTAAAATTTAACACTTGAAAGTATATTTTTAAAAAAATGTTGACTCATAATTTGACATTTTTTTTACATGTTAAATTAAAAAATTTAAAATGTTAATTTTCTGTTAAAGTTTAAATAACATTTTTCATATTTTATTTTCTGTCTAAAATTTTAGTTTAAAATTTTGGGCAAATGTTAACTTAACATTGTAAGATTTTAAAAATTTAACATTTAATTTTTTTATTTTTACTCTCTATGATGATGATGATACCCGCATTTGTTTTGATTCCTTTTTTTTTAAACTAAAAAAAATCTATACTTCTTCAATTAACGAAAGAATTTGATACTTAACAAAGAGACACACAACCATAAGGTCATAGACACACTGTTAAATAAATTAAAAAAAAAAGAAAATGAGTGTCCAATAAGATGCATAATTAATCGAAACAGAGGCCAAATGGAAACGACGTCGTTCACGTTGGGCAGTGCTCGCTATCCGGTTTGGTGCCCAACTAAGAGATTTGTATCTTCTCTTTCATACTGCCTCGGGGGTTGGAGGTTTATCGGCACGTTGATTCCGTACATACACTGCAATATACACATACTGTATATAATATAATGTACATTCGAAAGGCGCGTCATTCCGGAAACTCAAATGATCAAAAAAATTTTCTTATTTTTGATAACAAATATTGGAAAAAAAATTGTTTCAACTATATTTTTAAAGAATTTGTTTTTTTCATTTTATTTTTCCTTATTATTGTAAATTTTTTGTTGTAATAATTTATCCCTTATCAGTTTTAAAATAAAAATTAAAATAGATTTTATAAAATTAGTATCTTAATAATAATATTTATATATTTTTTTTTTCTTTTTTTTAATTTAGTATATTATTTTTCTGCTTTTATAAATATGTTTAATATCCATTTTCATGTTTTAAAGTTTCGTGATTAATTATCCCTCTGTGAAGAATAATTACTAATTAGTTGACGTAATTCCAGTAACGAGGTATCTTTTTACCCTGTTATCTTTAGTGAATCGTAAAATGCAATAGCTCGGAAGTGTTTTTTTTACTTTAATTTTTTTATCCTTTAAATCCCTATTTTGTGTGTATTATTTTTAATTTTTTTTTATAAATTCATTCGTCTTGCTTTTGTATCTGTCCTTTGAATGCTTTTATATTCGACATTTTGAATAACTGACAAGAAGAAATAAAAAAAAAAAGTATTTTTATGAGAATAAAAATTCGTATATAGTATTATATTGTCACTAGGTTTTTTAAATGGAAAAAAAAGGGAAATAAAAATATAAAGTTGGTTAAATAATGATGACAATGAAAAAAATAAAAATTATTCGTAAAAGCAGAAAAAAAAATTAAATGAGGATATATAGAGGAGGATATATAGAGTGACACCCAACGTCGCGACAGTGTATAAATAGGAAAATTATGGTTATCGTTGTGCAGTGTCCCACACTCACTCGACCAGCAATTGTCCACCCCGTTGACATTACATATATTTATAAAAATATTTTTTATTCACTACTATGTACATTTGTATACTTAACTGTGTAATATATAATTAACTGTGTAAAAACATCTATTATATACGTGGCATGTCATGAAAGTGATCACAAAAAATTTGCTATTTCGAAAAGCACCAACACATTAACGGTATATAAAAAAGCACAAGCGCCGAAAAAGTTTGTTCAAAGATGAAAAAGTCATTCATTTTTACACAATTTTTATTGTTAACTTAACGTTCAAATAACAAAAACAAAATAAATGTAAAAAGAAATCAAGTTTACTTGAAAACATGTTGGTGGGCCCTTTAATATTTAAAAAATTTTTTTTTTATGTATATTTAAATTGAGGTGAAAAGGGCACATCTTTACTGTTGACCATTCTGAAGATATACATGATTGAAATATGCCTTTTTAATAATGATAAATTTCAACAATCTGAAACTGTTGCTTTTGACAATAGGTTTTTTTTTATTTTTTAAAGAAAAATTACAAAAAATATATGGCACTTACAATGCTTTACTATTGATACGATGATATATTAATTAAATTTGTTTTTTAACAGCTGAGAAATGACAATGATAGTTTTAGCTGTAATTTCAAGATGTTTGAATGATTCTAGAATCTTGAATTTGTTTTTGCAATTACTGGCTTTACTCAATTTTTGTAATAAATGAAAAGCTATTGATTAATAATTTGAATTATTATCACTAATAATAATTTTACGAGAGAACAATATATATTTTTTTAAAAATATCTATATAAATACAACGATTATTGGCTAAACATATACATGTCTAAACAAACGTATATCGCTTTTTTTTTAAGTTATTGTTTTTCCAATATTTTATTTTCAAATTAATCATTTACACAGCTTAAGCTTATGTCTTTATTATCGATGTAATTTTTAGTCAAACATAGCGAGCAATAGTAAATAGTTTTTGCAATATATATTATTAATTTCTTTAATTTAAAAAAATATTATTTATCTGTTTGTATACAAGATTATTTCTTAAACTGGCTGCTAATTTTTGGACTCACTCAAAAAAAAAAAAAACAACATTTGTTTAGAAGAATAAATTTATTACCGCAAGAGAGACAAATTTCTTTCCATTTATAAAAATATCTTGATTTAGTAAATTTTATTCAATGTTGAAATGAAGTTTTCTCAGTAAAAGACATATGATATATTTTCCATATATATACAACATATAAAATTTAGCGATATATATGAATCAATTTTTTCAAGAGTTTTTAATAAAAATCACAAACAATTGAACAAGTTTATATCTAAAAAAAGACTCAAAATGACTTTTATGATTGAAAGTCTGATTATATATATTTTATTCTAGTAATTTTTTCAAAGATATAATACTGTGTGTGGGTTTATATATATATATATATACATCAAATGTATACTTGATTTAATTTGACAAAGCTCTTAAAGTCAATGTTTCGCTAGTTATAACATATATAAACTCACAGGAACAACATTTCTACAACTTCGTAGCATCCTTCAAATACCATATACATTCAAAAGCCCTTTATTTTCTATAGAAATCAAACTTTTTTATACAGTTTATAGTTTGCATATATATATAACTTTGAAATTTTCAACAAAAGCTTATTGTACAAATAACTAATCAAAATACTTTTATAAGATTTAACTTTGAATTATTTAATTAACTTAAATTTAAATTACACTTATAATTTTGATTTGATAAAACTTTATTTTTTAATCTCAAATTATTTTTGTGTGTTACTTTTAAATCTACTATAGTTTTAAAAAAAAATTTTCATTTTCAAAGAATAATATATATACTTAAACTTCTTATCATAATTTTAATGACTCATTATTCAAAAAATAAAATTAAATCTTCAGTTTGAAAAAAACTAATAAAATTGTCTAAATATATTTTTTAAAATGAAAATTTATTTTTTATTTTTTTTCACAGCCGATAAAGATGTGCTCACCCGTTAGATCGATTTCTTGAATTTTGTAGCCTTGGTTATATACAGCAAAAAGTTTTTGAACCTAGTGGGTTTCATATTTCATTTGGAAACTGCCAGACCTCTTGGTCAAAAGCGGTTTTATTTTACTCGGTGTCCATGTGTGTTATTCGTTCAACGATCATACATTTTAATGGTTAATTCTGTTGGCCAGAGGGTCCCAAAGTCATATATATAAAAAAAGAGACCTCCCTATATACTTTTACCATTTATATCAAGTCCAAAAAATACCACGCCTACCAAGATTGATCATGAACAAATCATAAAAACGAAGGGACTAAATATACTAACCAGCCCTATTTTTGTTTCTCAATAGATTTTTTTTTTTTTAATTTCATTTGATTGTTTTTGTCTTTTTTTAAATGTTTTTTATCTTTATTTCTAGTTTTTAGTTTTTTTGTTGTTTTTTGAAGAAGAATTTGTTTTTTTTTTTTCTTTTTGTTTGTTGGATGGAAGAGTCAAAAAGTCCCGCAACCTGATTCACATCTGATTAGTGATGCGTGTTTGATTGCATAATGATCCCGTAGGGGGTTTATGGAAAAGGATAAAAATAAATAAGGTAGCAATTTTACAGTGGTCTGTAATTTAACATTCCATTTTGATACTACTACTTCAGTATTTTTTGTTTTATTATTTTATATTTAATTTGTTTTTTTTTTTTATTTTTTAAATTTACAAATAATATTATTTTTTATTATTTTACATTTAATCATTCAATATATTATTTGAAATCAATTTATTTAATGTCAATCATATTTATATAATTTTATATGTCAAATAAAATTGACATATTTTATTACAAAAATTTATGAATGAATTTAAAATATAAATTCAAATTTTCATTCTAAATTTCAAGTGAATTTATATTTTATTATTTGGTATTGAATATATTTTCAATGCTTGAAAATTTTATTCAATAATTTGAAAAATAAAATGAATAAGTTTTTAGGGTACTCGTGGGATAAAATTTTTGAGTCATATTGGAGTGTTTTCAATTATTTTGAGGCATTTTCAGTCATAAAACAATTTGAGCATTGAAATTTAATACTCAGTTATATTTTAATTCAAACTTGGAAAATATTTTGCTTCCCAAATGTAAAATTTTCCAAGTCCAAATATAATCGTGGCTGAGTATTGCTGAGCATTGAAATTTAATACTCAGTCATATATTTTTGAGCATTATTGGCATTGAAAAAAATGACTGAGTCTCAAAATTTTTGTTGGTATAGTCATTTTAAGAACTTAAATTTCCTCACAATTTTACAAATACCACGTAGCAATTGCGTTACTGCATACTTTAATTCAACTTCTCTTATTTGTCCTCTCTTGATTTTTCTAATTTTCTCCAATCTTTCTCTTCACATTTGAGCATCAGCTCAGTACAATCAAAAATGTGTTCCTATATTCATAAAAATACTGACAAAAAGCGTTTATTTTTCGATGTTGACCGATTTTTCCTCACAGTCACAAGTAATCATAACTTGACGTGGAGAATTTTCTCGTTTTAAAACTGAAGTGCTCGTGATAGGCATGCTTCAAATGACTGAAAAATTTTATCCCAAGTCCAAAAATTATATAATGATCTGAAAAAAAAACTAAATATCTCAATAAATTGAAACAAATTATATGAAAATTTTTTAAAATATAAACTTCAACAAAATAAAACAAAAAAAATCTCACTGTTTATTGAAAATAATAAAAATTACTATAAAACAAAAAAAAGCAAATATTTGTCAATATATTAAATAATTAATTGCACATTTTTAGAGCTTGACAAATATCTCTATTTGTGATAAAAAAAAAAATTAAAAAAAAGAGTGAATATGTAATTTTGATGAGGAAGTTTTATGTCGGGTTGATTTTAAAGGAGACCTGTGAAATTAAAAGAAAAAAAAAATGTCCTTTTTTTTTTTTTTTAAATACTGTATACATGTATGTATGATGTATATGTATATTGTGAATATAGTGAATGTTGCAGTCTGAAGGAAATGATCTATCAGCTTTAACTGAGAGTTCTCGTGTTTGAGTTTCTCTCTGTTCGCTCTCGGCGCACTTCCCCCTTTGAAACGCGACTTGGGGAAAAGGTTCTCCCTTTTAACCCCCTCGTACAACTACTCACAGCCAACTTCTCTCTTTCCCTTTCATCTATACTAAAGACCATGTACATATTTTTCCTCTTTCTCTCTCTCTCTCATGCTTACCCCCCTGACGACCCTTTCCACCCTGTCGCCCCCGCACTCGTCATTCCCCTGTTTCTCCTGACTCCTCCCTCGTCACCTCCTTCGGCTATCGCGGCGCCTTTTACTCATTTTTTTTTTCTTTTTTCTCCTTTTTTTTCTTGAAATTTTTTTCTTATTTTTTAATCTCTTCGATCCCTTCTCTCTCTCTCTCTCTCTTTGCTTCTTTTGCAAAAGCACACGCTTCTTGGTTTTCTCTCTTTTTTTTCCTCTCTGTGAGTATATCCTCTCATTCACTCTCGTTTTTTGCTGAGTAAGTACTATGTACAATTTTTTTTTATATTATTATAAAAAACACCGAAAGTGGAAGATTTTTTTTTTTTCATTTTTGGTGGTTTTTTTGAAGAGCCAAATGTTGGGGATGCATTGGGACAAAGAAGGGTTGTTGTGTGTGTACTCATAGAACAGCTTGTTTTGAGTATTTTTAAATGAGCACACATACTCATTTATGCTTTTTATTTATTTATTTATTTATTTTTATATAAAATTTTTCCTCAAGATGCTGTACTATTATTTATATATTTACATATTTTTTTTTATTTTGTTTGAAGGGATACCCTGAAGAAGAGTTGATATGTGACATTGAGTTTCAATTTTTCAACAAATTAGTAACATATATTTCAATAAATTATACTGAAAAATTTTTTTGCATGTTTTTTTTTTAACAAGCCTGTTAGATCTGCTGTCTAGTAGGTTTTTTTTTCTCGTAAAAAATGTATTTTTCATTAATTTAAAAAAAAAAACTTGCTCGTTTAACTTTGTATACAATTTTTTTCTTTATTTTCATATTTGCATACTCATATACTGTATTATATTTTCAAACAAGAAATAGAAAAAAATATTCAATCAGTCACGTTTTACAAAAACATAAAACTAACGGCTAACTTGATTCTCTTTTAAATTTTAAAATGTCGTTTTATTTCTCATAGATCTCATAGGTTAATTTTTTTGACACGATATTTTAAACATTACTAAAAATTTGAAGTAAAATTTACATCTGCAAAACATATGGCTTTAATTTTGCGGTTGATCCTATATACAACTAAAAAGAATAGATTACTTTTTATATCATCAATTTACGAACAGTTTTATATAAATCACGGAGTAAAAAATATTACATGTTTTGTTGCACGTTTTCTGCTACAAAATTCGGTGTAATATTTGTTTTATTATATTTTCTATATATAGACTGTTCATTTTACTTGAGGCACATAATAAAAAAACAATATTCAATTGGGTTGTAAAACAAGGTATTTGTAACCCTCGGTGATGATATTACCCCAAGATATACTCCAAAATTGGCCCGAAAAAATCTGAAGTTTACTTCGGAAAATCACGAAGCAAATCCAGCAAAATATATTCACAGTGGCTGAAAATAGTTACTTAATTTAGATTAACGCCGATTAAGGCAGAAAAGTACAGAAAACGACGGTGCAATTACGAAATAATACGGAGTATAATTACAGAGAAAATCTGGAAAATATTTCCACCAGGGATTTTAGTGGATAATATTTTTAAAATTGGTATAGTTTTCACAATACCCTGCAAATTACAAGCAACTAAATATATATTACTTTTAATTATATTAACATTATAAAATTAACAATAGAGTCTTATTAAAATAATCACTCTTAAATTGTCAATTATACATTCATAAATTAAATTGTTTCTTTTTTAAGAAGGAAAAAAAAAAAAAAAAGCAACAGACTAAAAATGACAATAATAATTTTACTATTTTTTTATTTTTTTTTTTCATTTAGCAAATCGGAGACATTTCATTTCCTCTTAATGTCGATAAATTCAAAAAAAAGTAGGTGCTTGGTGGAATGTATACGTAATATTCGATCGTGCGTGTCAACTGGCACGGATTCAGGGGGGCTGGGTGCGTTTCGCGTGGGGTGAGGATAAATGGAATTTGTGGAGATAAAATGAGAAAAATAAATAAAAAAAATTGAACAAATAGAATATAAAACAACAAAAAAAAAAGTAACTAGGGTCGGAGGTGATGGACAAAATGATATTATATATATAGTTAGAAATATATACGTATAATAGAAATGTTAAAAATGAATACAGTGTGAGAGACCTCACCCTACGGGAGGTGGGATGGGTCAGTTCATACACATTGAATCATCAATATATAAAACAATGCGTTAACATACACAACCCACTTCCTGGTTATATATTGTTTTTTGTCTTTTTTTTTTTAAATTAATTTTGTTCAAATATTATTGCTTTTATTGTTTTTTATTTTTTTGAGGTTTATGTATATATTCATAGTTAATATAATTTTCGGGTGAATCCAATATTAATATTTTTGATTTTTATTATTTGCCGCATTTCCATTCGGTGGATTTGGGTTTTTGTGTTTTTAGTTCATTGTTCATCAAGGGTTAATAAATTGAGGTTATATTTGGGATTATTATCGGAATATTAAGTGTGTTCTTGAAAGTTTTTGAATTATTAATTGTTTGAATTCTGTTTTTTTTTCATTCATCAGTTCAATTTAAAGAATGCTATATTGATTATTCAAAATATTATAAATACACTTTGGATATTTCAAATTTTTAGAAAAGAATATTTTTAAGTGACGACATTCCAACGAGTAAATAATAAAAGCCAAATATTAAGGGATGAAATATTAAAATAAAAATTCCATTTAAAAATATATTAAATTGTTATAATAATATTTTAAAATAAATATATAAATATAACTATTGTGAAATTTATTTTTATTTATTTATTTAATAAATAAATTTCCCAAATTTAAATCAATTTAAATTTTTTAAACATATATTTACAAAAATTTATTCTAACAATCGTTCGTAAAGAAAAAAAAGTTTCAAAACTTCTAGTTTTCATCAGTCTGAGTACATTCTTTTCTTCCTAAAAAAATAAATAAAAATAAACATGTATTGACGATAAGAATAAAAGGAAAAAAAAGTGATAAAAAAAGAAATCACATTAAACAACGTAACAAAGAATTTCGTATATTTGTTTCGACTAGCTGACGTCATCAGTATACATTTCTTTTAGTAATTTAAACAAAACATCACGTACATGTACTTGAAAGTTTTAGGAATTAATTTTTGTTTATTATATTAAAAATGTATATATAAATAAAAAAATTATTTATTCATCAATAAAAATTTTTTGAATTTTGACATTTCAATCAATGATTATATTTTAAATGAACAACATCAATATATCGTTTATATATTTTTTCAAATTCAAATTGAAATAAGAATTTTTATTTTTCACAAAATATATAGAATGATTTTCCATCGTGTTGTTGAGAGAGAGTGTATTTTATACATCGATGCCCGAAATATTAAAAGACAATCGCTTAGCAATTCCAGCCGACTTGATAGCTAGCGTGGCTAACTTTCAACTCGTCAGATGTGTGACATAGGTCAGATGTCAAGAGATGTTGTGTTCATAACCTCTCTTTTTGATTTATTTATATATTATTAAACTAATGATTAAAATAATCCACATATTTATTTAAAAATTTGATATAAAATTTTTATATTAAATTTTCGTTTATTTGGTTCTATCAAATCTTAGTATAAAATAACAAAATATATTCATAATTTTTAAAAATTAGTAAAAGTACATTAATATATTAGTTTTGTAATTCGATATGTCTATATGCTTATAGTTAATGCATTAGCAATTTAAATAGCTACTACAAGCGATACCAAATTGTAAGGCTTTGGATATATAATACAGCTATCAAAATGTAGGTAAATGGAAAACTTGGCAAGCTTTTTTCACTTTAAGTTTGATTAACCTGTCAAATGTGGATTGCCAAAATAACAATCCTCTGCTAACTATCCAAAAGTTAGTTAGCCGTGGATAGGAGAGACAGCTATCCAGCTCGTTGCTGCAGCTAAAAATTTTTTTCCGTGTGAAATAAGAATTTTTATTTTTCACAAAATATATAGAATGATTTTCCATCGTGTTGTTGAGAGAGAGTGTATCCTGGTTATACACCGATGCCTGCAGAAAATCCGATGGGGGCGCCAGTCGCTTAGCAACGATTTCACCCCCTTTCACCCCCTTGACTATCCTTTGGTTCATATATATGTATACAGATACAACCACTTGCACGCAGATGTGTGACGGAGGGGTCAGGATTGTCAAGAGATACCATGGTCTGCATTGCAATTTCATTTTATTTATTTATATATATATATATAAATCTAATCGGATTTAAAAATTCTTTATTTTTTTCTTTTTTTAAATTTGATATAAAATTTTATAAAGTAAATTTTCGTTTGTTAAAATTCTATACTCAATATCTTAGATAAAATAACAAAAAATATATTCATAAATTTTGAGGAATAAAATTTCATCAAAAGTAAATTAAATTTAGTAGAATTTTTGATCAATTTCGATAGGTGCTGGTTGAATGCCTTGGGGACAAAGTTTTAAGGAATATTGGTTGAGCAATTTTTAAAATATCACAAAGTAAACTTGTGAAAAATATATAATAAATTATGGTTTATTCTTGAAAATAGTATAAGGTAAATGGAAAACTTGGCAAGAATTTTTTTTGTTTCTTTATTATTAGTTTGATTTATTATCACCATGATTTTAAATTGTTGTTTAAATCACTTTAATTTCAATGTATTATATCTTCGATATATGTTTTTGATGTTAATGACTTTAGCCAAAAACTTGGCAATTACATAAAATTTGTTCGTCTCTCTATCATTAAGCTAAAAAACTTTTTTTTTTATTTTCAATTTTTTTTTAATCTCAACAGCTATTATACAAAGTTGGTCAACTGCGGTTTGCGACTATATACCATTACAGAATGATATATTTTTCTCTCAATGATATGGCAAATGTATATAATGGAATGTATGCTTGTTTAATCAAAAAATTTCCTAATGATTTTTTAATGATTCTTCCAATAGCAAAAAAAAAAAACTTCCATTAACATTAACACGTATTTTGTAAACTATTTAAATGGAGTTTTTGAATAATAATACTAGCACGATAAACCAAAGCAATTTTTCATCCTTTTTTTTTGTTTTTTCCAAGTGAAAATTTTTTAATTTTTAATTATTCTTTTTATTCTAGAGAATTCACACATTTGTCGTAGATATAGCATCCAAGGCAAAAGCCAGTTTAAAGATAAAAAATTGAATATTAAATTTTTTTTTTTACTCAATGTTTTTATCGTTATTGAATAACAAAAAAGAAAATTTAACTTAAAAAAACTTAAGTACCTCTGAATAATGGAAAAAAGATCTTTATGGATTTTTAATTTTTTTCATATTTAAATTGAAATAAAAAAGCACATGTACAATGGACATAAGCCTCGAGGATCTGTAAGATCTTTATATTATTCATTTTAACATGTTCAACATATGCCTTTTAAGTATACACTATAAAAAAAATTATTTTTAAAATATACTTTTTTCTAAAATATGTAGAAAAAACATTCCTAAATAATAAAAAAAATTCGTCGTCAAATTCAAATAATGTTGCTACAAAAATGAGCTTTATTTTTGTAAAAGAAATATTATTTTTTGACGAAAATTAAAACGTTTTTAGTTAGCTTAAATTCGTATTCAAAAATTAATTTATTTTAAAAAAAAATATATTCAACTCGATGATACATATATTTTAATAGACATTATATAAAAAGCCATTACATTTGATATCCTGGAAAATAATTGTTCGATCACGCATACTTCTGGTATAATACAAGTTTCTTATAAACAAATTTTTTTTTTTATACACCCTAAAAACTTCATTAAAATCAACCGATCGGTTTTTGAGATATCCTCTAAATAAATATTACAAAGAAAAAAAAAAAACAACTTTTTTTTAATACTCTTATTGAACGTTTTAGTGTGGGTTTGTTGGTTTCTCTTTTATTTTATTTTTTTTTTCCACTTTATTTTATTTATTATTATACGCATATATATTTTTTTTTTTTGAGGAATGACCTATTACGGCTTCAAGCTCTTGATTTGGACAATGTAATATTGATGAGGTGGTCCCCGGAAGTGGACAGTAGAAACGTCTCGATTTCTCAGTGAGCGACACACACGTTTGCTCATAAATTTACAGCAACGTTTGTTCGTATCAAAAGTCTGATGGGACCGTGTGTCCTCTGTGTGACACGTGATGCGTTCAACGATATGCTTCAACAATTTAGCTCTAATATATTTATAGATTTACATTTAAACAAAATAAAAAAAATATATAATAAATTCATTGTACAAATATTTATTTTCATCAAAATAAATTTAAAACATTTATAGCGATATTTGAGTGACAAATTTTTTAATTATTTCTTTTATTTTTTTAAAAAATTCCATTAATAAATAATAGTGGTATGAATAAAAAAAATTATATTATATAAATATCATTAGGATCAGGGATCAAGGATTTAAAAGTTTCAGCACAGATGACTTTTTCATCATATATTGTATGTGCACTTTCGCTAAGATAGATTAAAATGAAGAAAAAAAATCTTTTCTCATGTAGGAGTGGCACATATTCTCGTTAACATTAATACTTTATTATTACAGTGGGGGTATTATTTTACCAACTAATAATAATTCTTCATCAATATATCATATATAATGTATATAAATATATATTATCGTTATTATTATTTTATATTCATTTAATAATATTATTTTAAGTTTGAACTTTGGACAGCTGCAATCTTTCTAATATCTTGTATTAGTCAAAGGATTGAAGTTGAAAAATAAAAATGTATTATAAAAGGGCATAGTATTCCCTTGAATTGAAATAAAAAATAATACATAAATAAATAGTAATAAAAATGTTTTTTTTTTTTTATGATAAAATTTTTATCGCTTCACGTTTCAATGATAACGAATATATCGTTTGAGGGGACAACACAAAATATATTTTTTTAACTTTATGTTTATATCGATAAAAATAAAAAAAAATAATTCAAAAAATATCAAAGATATGATATATGATATTTTTAAAAATATATTAAAGTATATTTAATTTATTTTGACTATAAAATTTTTAGAAAAACAAAAATAATATTATTAAATCGTAAAAAAAATTATAATTCATAAATAAAATTCAGAACCAATGTGCTTTTCTGTGCTTTTTAACATTAAAAGAGTATAAATGCAATAGCATAATGAATAATTAAAATTTAAGTTAAGTCTTTTTTCAAATCAATAATATTTAAGTATAATTATTGTTCTCAGTTCATCGAGTGAGCAGATGGTTAAGTCGGCAAGAGCCCTGCCTACAGTGCTTGTGGTCTCGAGTTCAAAACCTGAGACAAAATTCTTTTCAATTATATTACTATGTATCTCTTACAACGTGTGTTGTAATAAATTAAATATTGAATATATATAACTTACAATTATACGAATAGCATGAAAAATTGTCAAACGATTGCACTGTAAGTTCGTAGTTGTTTTCTGGTGTTTGGGGCAGATATATCCTAGCATAGACCATGTGAACAACGCACTTGGTCTGCGCTAGGAACTATTTGCCTCAAATTCCTGATACCTGTTTTTATTTTTTTTGAAAAAAAGATAATTTAACACACTTATTCTATCTATTTCTCTCTCATAATTATCGATCTGTTCTTTTTACAATAAAAATTAATTAATTTTTTTATATATTACCCCCTCCCTCTTTCATTGCAAATTATTTATTTATTAAATTTATTATTATTTTATATTATTTTCGGTGATTTTTATCTTGATATTTTTCTTAATCGGTCTATTTTTTAATCTGTTTATTTTCGTTATTTTATATATGTCGTGTTGATGATGATGATGATGATGGTAGTCGTGGCTTGAATCGCACGGCCAGTTTCGCGGAATTTTGTGTCTAGTGTTGCCGCTTGGTATCATCGGCCTTTAGATGATTCCACCACCACCACTTTGCTTTACTATGCTAACCAACTTGATTCTTACTTCACGCCTTTCTCATCTCTGCCTCAAAACTTTATGTTTATATATATGCAGTCACTATTTTTTATATATACATTTTTTATTTTATTTCTTTCACATTTTAACTTATCCTTTTCTGTATTTTTTTTTTTGCTCATCCCTTTGAGTCACAAATACCCCGTTTGACCCCGCGTAAACACACTCAGTTCAACATATTGCTTCTACTGTTTTTTACGACAAAAAATAAAATAAAATATATATCTAAAAGGTTCTCATATTGTTTACATTTAATGCTGAAATAACCACGTGTTTTACATTTAAACAAAAAAATGCTGTAGAATATATTTTAATAATTTTATAAACAAAATTTTATTTATATTTTATTTCGCTGCAAAAAAAAATATATATAACAAGTATTTCGCAATAATATATCTACCATGTTTAGATATTTTTAGCACAGAGTATATGTATTTTTATTTTTTAATATGTTTTTTTTTTTACCCCGATAATTAACAGCTCAAATTCAAACAACCATCAGAAAGCTAACCACAAGTTTTTAAGTATCTCATATATCTCAAACTGTTGTAAATTTTACTGTTAATTTAAGTTATTTGAAAATTTTGTTATACGATAAAATAAACCAATGTATATAGTAAATAATATTCAAGTATTTTTGGGACTTAAGTTTAGTTTGTTATTGGTATAACATGTGTTGGCTTAGAGACTACTAAGAATAAGATAATTAATCAAAATTATATTTCTTCTAGTTTGTAGAAATTTTTATAATTATTTTTTTAACACTTAAAAATTAGTTGAATTGTTGACTTGATATAATAGATATTTTATTGTTTTAAATTCAAAGTTTACATTCAAAGTATTTAAAATATTTTTGTGTCATTAAGATGTGCAAAAAAAATATATTAAATTCGCATCAAAATTTAATTTACTAAGAATAAATTGTTTGAATTTTGATGAACTTTTTTATATAAATTATTCTGAATTCATTTGCATAAGATCGATGTAATGAAACTTGAAATTGATATTTTGAAGTAAAAAAAAGTTATAGGATTATTGTTTAAAAATTTTTTTTACATAAAAGCCATGTATTGAAACTCGTAATTATTTTTATATGGTGAAAAGATGACACTATTGTTAATTAATATTTTGAAAAATTACCTACTGTCTTTCAATTAAAACCATAAATTTATAAACTCATTTTCTGTTTATTTTAAAACTAACAAACTATCCTAAAATTATATATCCTATAAAACTATTGCTCAAATATTAATCCTTTTGAGATTATTTGTAAAAAACTTGAGGTCTAATTGATATCCAATTTCAGAAAACAAATTTAAAAAAATAGCATAAAAAATTACTGAAAATAGAACAACTTTTCATCATTAATTGTTGGAAAAATTTTATTCAATCAATTTAAACAAGAAGTAATAGTAAAATGGAATAAAGAAATTAGTCTTTGTTGTGTCTATTGTCTGAGATTGTGGGAGTGTGTCTTTGTGTATATGGTGTGGGCATATGAGATCATTGCATAAAGTAACTGAATTATTTTTCTGAGAATTTGTGTATGTGACCAAAATGTTATAACAAAATTAAGACGTTTAAATATTTCTGAGCCGATACAGTCTGAATTAATCTTTATAGTCTGATTTAAATTTTAGACCTTGGTCTTGAACACATAACATTGACATGGTCACCTTATGTACGTAGCTATTTTATTTTAAAGAATCAATTGATAATTAAAAGTCTACGTCTTTATCATTTATTATTATAACTAATAATTATTCCGAATTTTAATAAAGAAATTCCAACGAGATTACGAGAATTGTAAGAAATTCTTGAATCAAGTATATAGGAGTCGAGACTGGCAAGGAGGTATCATTTTTCAAACGAACGTTTACAAATTATTTCTATCAAATCAATTTAAAACTGACAAAACAAAAAACTGTTATAATTGTATACAAAATTTAATTGTAAATTGTACTTCAACCTGATGTTGAGCATCACTGACGAATATTGTGTGGGGATTTTTAAAAGATGATGATGATGATAAAGTGAAGAAATAAAGAGAAGAATAGAATATCTTGGTTAGAATAATGAAGAAAAATAAAATCAAGGCAAAGATAGAGATATTGCAGAAGATTGAAAAAGGACAGATCAAACTTTGATCCTGGTTTGTGTATAAATATATACACATTCAAACCAAGATGTTATTTTACCACCCTCAGCGAATTTCCCCTCATTTGCTGTTGTCATCCCCTCTTTTTAAAAACTTCATGTTGTTATTTTCTTGTCGATGCTACATAGAAAGTTTCGATGTTGAATTTTACGACAGCGTTATAACAGCCGTATATTCACTTGATTAAATCACGATCAACCTCTTTAATTTCAAAGAGATTGTTGATCACAAAGTGATCATACAAAAAAAAAACAGCAAATTATAATAAATTAAAAATTTAAATAATGAAAAATATTTTTAAAATTATTATAATTTAATTTGGCAAGTTTGATAAATGATAGTTGACACTTGAAACATCAACTTGATGAATATTTTATAATATTTTTTTAACAGTAGCAAAAAAAAATAGATTTTTATATGAAAAATTTTTGTGAATAAAATGATAAATTGTCCAAGTATAAAGGAAATCCGTTTGACAAAGAATTTAAGCAGCTCCTGCATTTGATTCGTTGCTGGGTTTGTATTTCATGTCCGGTAGGGGATCCGGTGTCTGTTGAAAGCGGTCGATGATATAAACTTTACTAAATAAAAAAAATAATAATAACGAAGAAATAAAAGTAAAATAATAAATAGTAATTTTTAATAAATATATAGTCTTTGAATCGTATTTTGTGGATGAGCTTTAATTTTTTTTTTTATTATTTTTCTTACCTTGTAGTTATTATATACGATTGAGAAGAGAATTTTGAATATGTTTACTTTCAACGATAAGATGTATATAAATTTTATATAAATATATTTTATTTATTTTTTCATTATACATACAGTGTTGACTCAAGTGGACGTTGTTTTATGTATTTGGCATGACATTGCTAAGTTGCATCGTAAAGTCTATATATATATATATCTACCAACTCATGAAAACTCTGTCAAAGTAAAAGCATACAAAAAAAAAAAAAAAAAAAATTTCATCAATAGATAAAATAAAATTTGAAAAAACCTGAAACTTTTTATCTTTATCTTTGAAATATATTTCAGACTATTTATTTATTGATTATTTGAAAAAAATTTAAATTTATTATATTTGATGATTACATTAAGTATGGTAAATATTTGTAGAATGATTTTAATGATATAAATTATTTTTTTTGTTTTTATTTTCAATTAATGTCAGCTAAATTTAGAAAAAAAAATGTATTTTAATTTGTATATTTACTCATTGAGGTGGTAACTACTTCTAAATTCACTCGTTGATATTTTTTGGAATCAGATTAAAAACCATCATCGAAATTTCTGAATTTTTTGTGTTAGAAATTTTTAAAAAAGACTTCTTGATAATAATCATGATTTGTGTGTTGTTTAACTATTTATTTTTTTCACTTACTTTAATACACCTTGAAATAAATTTAATGATGTTAAGCTATCAATAATCCAACAAAATTTATTGCAATTTCAATCAATTTGAAGTCATAAACGAATCTACTTAGGATTACTTGAAATAAATTTTCAGTCATCAAAGTTTTTTCCTTCTAAGTTGGAGAAAGTACTGCTTCTTTAATCTCTACACCCACATAGAGAAAAAATTCTAATCTTGTGGCGAAAGTTTTTCAAAAAGCGAATTGTTTTTCGCACAAATCATATATACAGTTTTCGAGATGCTACCCACAGTATACATAATAATATATACGAATTTTAATGGTTTCAGTACTTTTAGTTACATTACAAATTTCTATCGGTTCCTATTTAACAATTTTCATAGTACTGTTCTAAAATTTTTGCCAATGCTTCACAAAATTAATTCAACATTTTGTTTCACAACAAATTTTGTAGCACTATTAATTTTATTGTGCACCCAACGATATACCGACTAAACAAGTTTCAGTTAAATCTGAACAAACGGTACCATGTTTCAACTAGCCCACTACTTTTTTTGTTAACCCTACAAATTTTATTTAGTATAATGCTGCACAGACAGAAAAATATAACAAACTTTTTGAGAAGTGTTCAGTTTAAATTTACAATTAACTATGAATAGAATTTTGTTTTACAGAGATATTGTATATTATAATTTTCATTTGACATTATAGTTCTATAGAGTTTCAATTTCTATATTAATTTATATACATCTAAATAAATTCATCGTATAATATTAAATAAACATGAACAAAAATAATAATATGTATTGCAATAAGAAAATGGTTATATATGTTTTTTTGAGATGTTATTAATTTCGCGAACGAATAATTTAATGTAAAAAAATAAAATAATATCTTCACTCTTGAGAGGCATATCCTGGTGTAAATCTAACGTGTCTACCATGCGGCTGACATCCGCCTCCTCAGTGGGAGGGCTGTCTTCTCCAACGAGTACAAAAATTTTCCATCATTCTAAACTGTGTATATATATATATTACAAAATATTTCTTCATTTTCTCAGTCAAACTTGTTGTAATTCTTTTAAAACTTTTCTATATTTTACTATTGTTTTTTTTTATTTTACTGAAGTTTTTTTTTTTTTTGCTATCCCGGTGTTTGTATTTTCACTAAAACATTTTATCTTCCACCTGCTGTTTTTTGTTTTATTTTATTTTATTTTTTTTTTTACTTTCATGGTTGGTCTTGAACAATGTTGACCTGTCCAATATCTCCTTCCGTGTAATCCACATAAAACCTTCAAATTACAAACGTCTCACAGTTGGAAAACCATTTTATTTTTTCCATATAAAAATAGAAAATTTCGAAAGTAGAGTAATGGAATATTTTCATGTACTTCTCAATGATCTCCTGTTGTGTAAAAATTTTCCTTTTGTGTTTTTTTTTTCCATTGATATTCTGTTATTTTTTTTTATTTATTTTTTTTTCGTGTTTTCCATTTATCGTTTTAACATGGAATATCGTCCAAGCACATGCTCAACATGCGTGTGCGTTAATGCCAAAATTGCCTTCGTTGTATATATGTGTAAAACCCTATGATGATGTAGAAGCCGCACATGCTGCGGCGTAAGCGCGGTGGCCCTGAAAGTATCTCTATACGTACTCTTTTTATATTGCTTCTCTTTTATTTTTTCCCCTGTTGTCCTTTTTTTTCCACCCCTATATTCCCCCCTTAATTTCTCCCACCCTTTGACTCGTTCATTGCAGCTAACAATTCTTATTCTCTTCAATGCTCCAATCCCCTACTTGCTGATATTCGCCCCCTTTTTTGAAATAACTTTTACTCCCTGGATACTGTTACATACTAATTGACCGTCATGGGATTTCACTGTTTCGTTTAATCATTTTTCTACATTGTTAAAGCCCTCTTTTCCAATTTCTTTCGAATTTTTTTTCTTTTTTTTTTTCGGGCTGCACAAAGTATATTTTTTATATTATTATTAAGTTTTATTCTTAAATTATATTTAAGTTATTAAGTTTTTTAGTATTTTATTTTTCAATTTTTAATATGAAAATGATAATCTTTCTGGAAAATATATATTTCTTTTTGAAATACTTATTTTAAAATCTCTTTCATTCATACTTTTTGAATACAGACATTCTTTTTCATAAAAAAATAAAATAAAAAGGAACACAAAGAACGCCCATTCAACAGTTAAACAAACTATATTTCTACGAAATAGTATTAAAAACTTTCTCGCAGTATATAGTCAATAAAATAATCAAAGCTAAGAGCGAAAAAGTATAATTTTTTTTTTTTTTTTTAATAAAAATCCATCTATTAAACCCTTAATAAAATATATAAGAAAAAAAATAATTATAATTTGTTAATTTTAATATTTAAATATAATTTATTTTTCTCAGAATTTTTTGACTCATATATAATTAATAGATGTCAGTTAAAATTTGACCTACTTTTTATGAAAAAATACACCATATGCAAAAAGTCTACAAAATTTATTTGTAGGGAAAAAAAAACTTTTTGTTAATTTGAGCCATAAAAATTTTAAACTAATCATAACTTCAATTTGGCACTGATTCATCGTATGAAAATTAAAAATTGATATTCATTCATTTATTTGTTGAAAAAAAAAATGAACTAACCGGTAAAAAAAAATTTGCCCTCCCAAACGAGCAATTGAAAAAAAAACACACGTAACGAAAATTAAGATTTTCAATATACTCTGGTGGACTTGAAAATTTTAGTTTGCATCCTATGGTGGTCGACAGTATATGGCCGAAGACCGTCACGTGTCTGTTGTAAAAGACCGAAACCTATATATTAAAATTTACAACAGAAAAATTTTTACTTATCCTTCTCTCAGGTATACGTCACTGACAAGATCGCAGACTTGCAAAAATCCAGAGCTGGTTACACGCTAGTAACTGAGCGATTCGGACTCTGGTGGACTATGTGCAATTGCTATTTAATGTAATTGTTTTTTGTAAAAATAGATTATTGTATACTTAAAATATTGTGTCGACCAAATTATGTTGGCCATATGTTATTTGTTTATTTGTGTAGGTGAGAGACAGACCAGGTCTACCAACGTTGCTATAAAGAAAAAAAAATAACACTGAAATGTTAATATTTCAGTCAATTTTCGAGAAAAAGAGCTCAAAATAGCACAGATTTATTGGAAAAATTAAAACGAAACTTAAAACTATTTCATGAATTTCGATTGGATCAATAGATATTAAATATTTAAAAAAAAGACAAAATAAATTTTCTTACATTATTTGCATTTACAGCATTAATAATTATCTTTTAAAATATGGAAATTTACAAGTTGTAGATAATAAAAATACGCTTCTTTTGGTCATAATATGGAGTATCTAGGTCTATTAAATAAAAAGATATGACTGTTTTTTCTTTAGATGAATACAATACTACGGTGACCCAGTGGGTCCACTTATACATAATACATAAAAAAAAAAAAAAAAAAATTATGATCCGTACAAACTAATGGTTGTGCTGTGATATAGAAAAAATTTTCTTGACTGAATGAAAAAATCTCAAATCAAGAAAAAAATAGTTTTACCTAACAAATATATTTTATTTCATTTGAAAAAAATACCAAATTCAAGTCAAGCAAATTTTTATCTTTTCATATTTTTATTTCAAATAAACATAAGAAATATTAAATTCAAAAATTATATTTTTGTGAGATGAAAATTGTCACTCCTGCAGTCATCATTGTGACAAAAAAAATAACCCTGAATCTAGTTTATTATTTCTTAAATTAAATAAGTGTTCTTTCCAAATGAAAATTAATATTAATTATAGATCTAAATAGAAAACCAAATTCACTTTGAATTACAAAAAATGATTATAAAAATTTAAATGGTGTTTATAAATACAAACAAACGATGCATTCCAAAAAAGAAAATCAAAAATTAAAAGAATGCAATATAATAAAAAAAACTATAACAAAGAAAAAAAAAATTGGTGGGGATCCTGAGTCGTATCGTCAGATATATAAACGCGTGTATATGTATATAATAGTGCTTGTGAGTGTTACGGGTCGATATATACGAATACAGTCCTGGACTACATGTACGCGAACGGATGCCCCGTCACCGTCGGGTTGAGAAGGGGTCGACCTAGGAACGTTGAGAGCAAGTTGGTTTATATCCATGTATATGTTTATATGGATATGTGTTATGTGTATATATATACACACACAAAACACATACACAAACAACAATATATCCATCTAAATCTCATATATACAAATGCACTCTGCCCAAGAGCTATTTCATATAGGTGCACAGTGGGGGTCGCCTGTCAATTCCAACCACCACCCTCTCTCTCTACACCCCATCGTTGGCCACCCCATATACAACTATATATAGCTACAGAGAGAATTTGAGATATATTGTTCCTGCAGCCCCTATCTATATATTGGCATACATACGTGCCCAAATGCCACTTGAAATTACCCTTCGCTATTTTATTTTTTATTTCTTTTCTCTTGTTTTTGTCGTCTCTGTCTCTATCCACAGTATCATCAAAATTATCCACTCTTAATCTGTATTTAATTTGGATAATAGTCACCTAATTATTTTCATTTGTGCTGCTATGTTTATATGTGTATTATTGTTTTGACTTTTTTATTATTTTCTATTTTGCAAAGAGATGATGGTCACACGTGTAGAAAAAAAAAAATACGTAATAATAATGAGGGTAATGATCTGCAAGGTGAATGCTTTCTTACGTGCTGAAAATTGGTTAGTTAGTTTATTTTTTGATTCTGAGAAATATATTTGCTGCAATGAGATTTAACTTTTTTTTTTTATAAAAATTATTTAAATATTTATAATTAGACACATGAATTACTAAGTATAAATTTTATTTTCCATGAAATAATTGTCCTGAAGTTAGATTAGATTATTTTTAAAAAAATGTAAATTCATCAATCATAAGAAATTATAGATAAAATTTAGTTTTAAAAATATTTAACAGCTGTTATTTCATTTTTTTATTTTGTGTATATAAAATAATCGCGAGAATGATGAAGAAAAATAAATCTTAGATATATTTAAAATGAAAATTGTTGAAAGAAGAGAGATAGTGGTATGATAAAAAAAAAAATATGAAATGAAAAAAAAAGAAAGATAAAGAGCAAGATGAAGAAGACGGAGGTTTATATACCAGAAATGTATAGAACAGGTTTTTCAAGCTGCCAGAGGATATATAGTACACGCAAAAGGGTCTTCTCTACGAAGCGTGACTACCTGACGATGTGGCCCCGGGCGCACGAGTGGAAAATGCTGAAACAGGTGCTCGTAAAAAAAATCCTACGCGTTTCGATCTATCTAAAAAAAAAAGATATAAAAAAAAAAATTTTTTATCTACTGTCATGCATATTTCTTCCATCTTCTATTATTTAATTTTTTTTTTTTATTTTTTCCTTTCAATTTTACTTTTTTATTTATTTATTTTTTTTTATCATCTCACTTCAAACAGAATATTGTCTGTAAAATACCCTCCAGCTGCACTCTCAGCAGACATTCACATCAACCGTGAAATATACTGAAGAAATATATATACGAGACAATATTCGTATAAAAACAAATAATTTTTAAACATAAAAAATCAAGAGAAATAAAAAAAGCTCTTGTTGAAAATAATAATAAAAACGTCGATATCTTCATTATTGAGATTTTTTTTTTATCACATTTGTCGTTTTTTATTCTACGTGATTCCAAGAGGTCATCTATTAGTTTTGTCTATGAAGAAAAAAAATAAAAAAATATCAGCTTATGAAGTAATAGACATAGAGAGCTATAACATTTATATTTTTTTTTTCTATTTTAAAAACATAAAAGACACTGTTTAGCTAGATACTAATAGGAAAAAGATAAAATTATAAGAATGAACTTATTGTACGTAGCTTTTAGTGTTAAAATATATTATTTTTTCTTCTTTATGTTGTGTGTTCAATCTAAGAGTGTACATTACGCCTGCCGACCTGTTGCTACCCCCAATTTTATATATACCTTTTTCCTCAAACTTCTACTTTTCATGTTGTGACGCAAATGAAATACTTCTTTTCAACCCCATAATTTTCTGCCATGTCTTCAACTTATATATATCACTAAAAAAATTTATTCAATGACTTATATAAATGTTTTTTATTTTTATATCCATCTCAAATTCTCGACATAAATAAAGTTATTTCAAATATGTATTATCATTTTTTTTTCTTTACATCAAATTGAAATAATAATTTACTTTATTTTATGTTCATAGCATAATGAAGGATATCGTATATCGTAATTTTCAAATATCTCTATGTATTATAAGGTGGTCTATGCCATATGTATTTAAAATTATCATATCGTATTGTATTATGTATATTGATATTGTAAAAATCAGTTTCATATTTTTTCGAAATTTTATATATTTTATTTCTTATACAGAAATCCATGTGATGTATTTTATTTTTATTATTTCTAATTATACTTCAGCATCTGGATTTTCAAATTTTTCAATTATCAACATATTTTCGTAAATCAAATTCATATTGTGAAACTTTATAGAATCTCATCAACTAAATTTAAAATTAAAATATTAACAATTGTTATCTTATATATTTTTGTATATAATATTTTTTTTTTTTCAATTATTTTGTCAACAAATAAAACTCTAAATTTATACAGATGATTTTTTATCTAAAGTTTTTGATCATTTTCTTAATAAATTGTAATGTCTATTTTTTTTTTTCTTTAACTTTTACATGAGTTATTAAATTGTTTTACATTCAAATTGGTAATAATTTTTAAAATTCTAGATTTATATATTTAAATATAGTGTTTATAAAATGTTATTTTTCTTAAGTAATTCTTTCATTTATTCTTGAATTTATATATAATTTAAATTTATAATTTTAATAAAATTTATTAAATTTAAAAAAATTAATGTATATATATACGATATCGGATATATCGTTATATCGTAGTAGTTTATACGATATAAAATATATCATATCGTTAATATGTATGTATGTCATATGTAATAATAATTTACTTTATTTTATGTTAAGTAACTGTGTTTGGATTTATATACATAAAATCTTTATTTAAATTATTTTTATTATGATATTATAAGGGTTTTAAAAATATACAATAAATGGTGATATTTAAAATAAAGTGTTTTATTATTGTATTTATGTATTTTTTTTTTTTTACATAAGAATATAAATAGTTTTTATTTGAAATTTTTAATTTAATTTTATATATAAGTTCTTGAAATATTGTTTTTTTAAAAAAATTTGTTTTTTTTTTTTGTTTATTGTTGCAGCCTCGGGAGGTGGTGGTCCAATGTTGGTCCCTCCCGTGGCACAAAATGGACCTGGTGGACGTCAGGTTGTTGGTGATGTTGGTGGTATGCGAACAACACAAGGACCTGGTGCAACAGCAACATTGTGGCCAATTGCACCAGCTCATTCAAATTTATCAAGTAACCATCAATCCCAAGCAACACCACCCCTTGGTGCAGCACCAGCACCAGCTCACAATCAAGGTAACCCTTTTTTCATTGTTCTCTTTTGTATATACCTAATAAAAAACATAATTTATTCATATACATTGTATATGATATTTATATATCGTCGTATTGAAAGTAAACAAGCATAAATGCTATTTAGAGATTTTTTTTTCTTTTTCTATATAATCATAGGGTTGATTAAGTCACGAAACCACTTTCATTTAAAATCACGTAAAATCAATTTTTAATTTAGTTGAATACAGTTGAATCAATAAAATAAATATCATGTCAGGATTCCGGGTTGATAATGCTGTATTAATTTTATAAACAAATTTTTTAATAAATAAATAAATAAATAAAAGTCATTTGAAATCATAAAATCATATTCTTTATTACTTTGTAATTTTAATCATACATATACATTTGATTACATACATATACCAAGTAGAATATACATGTACAAGATAAAAAAATTTTAGTGCGTGAAGTTGGTTACGAACCGAGAAGTGGAAAATATCGGATGGCGAATTTTGCATGGATGGGCATAATTCTTACTATGTCGATGTCTACTAATAGAAAAATTGTAATTAAAAATTATAAATTACAGAAAAGTATGACTAGAAATTTCTCGCAAAGAAATTCCAGTTTAATTTTTTCTTTAAATAAAAGATTAGTTCAAATAATTTAATTTAAAAAAACTATCTCAATTTGACAATTTAAAAAAGAGTAACATTATGAAAAAAATTATAAAAAAGTATATATATATATGAATAATGTAAGTTCAATAAAAAAAAAAAAAATATTAAAAAAAATATACATTTCAAATATTATTTAAAAAAATATGAATTAAATTAAATTATGCTGAATTTAATGGAATTTATCGAATTAATATGTTATAATTATGTTTTTATGTGAAATACTTTTTAAAATTTTTTTCTTTAGTCAAAAAATTATTTTTTTTTATACAAAAGTATATGTAACACATTCTTCAGAGCTATCTGTTGAAGTAGATGAAGAAGACATAAGTGGTAGTTCAACTCGTTGTGATTGAAAGTATGGAGTATTATTCAAATTTTGATGCTGTTGTGGTTGCTTAGAAGGATCGAATTTATAAGATTTTTCTAATTCACAAATCATTTGTATCATTTTAATTCTTATATCAGGTACAAGATGAGGAGGAAGTTCTTTAACTTGTGCACATAATGATTCAAAAAACAAATCAAGTGATATATCGGTCTGCAAAGATCTATACAACTTGACTTTTTCTTCTGCTGCAAGATCATCAGGTTTGCTTTCACGTGAACATGCTGAACCAGCAGAAGAAACAGATGATGTAGACAAATGTCTATCGTCATTTTTAATTTTTTTGGGACATGGTTTCATCATCTCTGCTATTTCTATTGGCTTCTCATTATTTTGATCATCACCGCCAATAAGTTCATCAATATTATCTTCATCATCAATATTATTATAATCATCTTCATTATCATCAATATCTTCATATTTTCTTTTAACAATATCTTCATATTTTCTTTTAACAGTGTCTTCCACATTATCAGTGTCAGGAGTAACATTGCTCGTTGACCTTTGAAATAAATCATATGTACAGATATATTTATGAATACATAAATACATTATTAAATATATTTAATTTTCAAAATTATTAATACATACTTTCGTTCATTTTTAACAGTCTTCAAAAAGGCTAAATGAGCTTCTAATGACCATGGTTTTTTTGAACATCTTGGTGAACCAGTACCAAGCCTTTTTCTTCTTTTATTATAAGTACCACGTACACTTTTCCATCTAGCTTTCACAGCTTTGACTGAAAAAAAAATTAAATTATATATATATGTATGTATAGCATCAAAACAAAAATTGTTAATCTTTATATACAAAAGTAACTCATTTTTTCCCTTCTAAATAAACAAAATATGTGAAATAAAAATATAAATAAAAAAAATTAGGTGGTTATATCTTACGATAGTTTGTAAATTTCATTTTGTGATTTTAAAAGAATAACCTAATTTTTTTTATTTATATTTTTATTTTACATATTTTGTTTATTTAAAAGGGAAAAAATTAGTTACTTTGGTATATAAAAATTAACAATTTTTGTTTTGATGTTATTTCACTACTATTGTCTAATTTTTAAAAGAATAAAATTATAAAAGAATATTTAAAAGAAACAAATATAACTATCCCGGCTAATACGCATGCGCGTTTATACATGCATATGTGTGAATATGTATGTGCATCTTTATATGTTGTACAATATTAGGCGAGAGTAAATTGACATGGTGAACGCAAGAAAGAAAAAAATGCAGAATGTGACAATTTTGATAAAATATTTATTTTTTAGACAAATCTTGTACTTGGCTTTTACGGGTTATCATATCTATTGAACTATACATCCGAAAAATTCGAGACTAGGCTCATTGGATAGAGAAATATTGATATTACTAAGGAAAGTAATTTTAGTTTTGTTTATATTTAATAATAAGTAAGTTATTGAGCAATTAAAAACTCGTGACGTCATACCCATGCAACCTATTTATACTATTACTCTATGAGTCTCGCGCTGGAAAAAAATGACTTGAGTCTCTTGATATTTTTTTTTTTAAAAGTTTAATTTTATACTAAAAGTAGTTTTAATTCAATGTTTATTTATGTCATTAATAAAAATTAAGGTTACGTTACTTACTTGATTTATTCAAAGATGTAGCAATGTTGTACCATATTTGATTCTTGTATATTGTATTTTTATAATTTTTATTAGTTAAATTATATAAAGCAGGTTGTTCTCGAACTGCTTCAAGAAGCAATTCATCTTCTTTTTGCGTAAATGACATTTAAAAAAAAACCTATGCCGAATATTTAATATTAGTATTTAGTACACCGCACTAGCACTAACACTTCATCAGCTAAACACATACAGTTAAAGAACTTAATATATATGTGCGTGACTGCTTGGCGTCTACAGAAGCCTGACTCGACTTTGGTCAGTCGAGCGTTCAGACACGACTGTCGACTGCAGCGCTCCGAGCGCGAACGCGCCTTGGAGACCAATAACTAGAGATGCATAGAGTCGGTATGGTATTTGGTATGGTATGGTATTTAATACCGTATTGATACCGTATGATACCGCGGCCCTGAAATGATACCGATACCCGTTATTTTCTATATTTCTATGCAAAATACCGTATCAGTTTTTACGATACCGAAATGCACCTCTATAGTTGCAAAATACGGTATTGATACCGGTATCAAATATCAATACCGCGATACAGCGCTGGGGTCGGTCGGCCATCTTTTATTTTTGTTTAAAAAAAATAAAAAAAATAAAAATAACAAACGCTGGTGACATACAATGACAGAAGTAAAAATTGAGACGTGAGATTACAAAAGGTACAATAAGAAAGTAATTATTGTTGTCGTGTTTATTGTTAAGGGTTTGAAAAATTATAAAAATAATATTTTCGTTCGTTTTAGACAAAAGATTTCAGAGAAATCCCAAAAAATTGTGCTGGCCCTGGTGGAAATATTTCTCCGGCATTCAAAAAAAATATCGGTATTCTTGCATTTCTACCAATAACAGAATTCTTGTATTCTCGGGACGAGCGTCTCTGAACGCGACAGTCGGACAGTCGACGCAGACGCTCCTTGGAGACCGTAGCTTTACACTTGTCTAGTCGGTGATAAGTGCTTGAACGACAGGCTGATATGAAAGATGACTTTATAAAATTTTTTTCCATACCACTAACATTTAGTAAAGTGGTTTTCATGATTAAATAATAAAATTGTACTTGATAGTATTTAAATTTTAAAACAAATATTCAAATTGAATATTATACTAAATTTATTATTACATTTGTTCAATTATTAGTAATAAAATCATTTGAAGTCGAATAAAATAGTTTGAAATCTTATAGTCATACTAGAATCATTAAATAACTTTTTGCTAAAACCACCCCCTCGAAAAAATATATATCCAAATGGCGTATATCCGGGATATATCCAGGATATATCCGAGATATATCCTAAAAATTTCTGGAGAAAAAAATAGTAACGCACTCTTGTAGCAACACCTGTGACTATTGTATGCACAAAATTCAAAGGCGGACCATATTAAGCTTTCAGTAAATTATACACCAAGCAAACTGTCACAGATATAGGTTAATCATAAATTATAAATTTACGTTTTGTAATGTAACATTAAATAAAGAAAAAATTAATAGATAAATTAAAGTATATAATAATAAAGTATTATGTTTTAATATTTAAGTTGTCGATATTATTACTACCCTGTAGGCATTACTTGGTGTGAAGAAGCATTAATATTGTCGTCCATTTAATATTTGACATTTAATATTTAGAAAAACTGCTACAAGAGTGCGTTACTCTTTTATTCTTTTCGGCATTTTTAGAATATATCCTGGATATACGACATTTGGATATATCCAGGATATATATTTTTTTGTGGGGGGCATTAACATTATATATGACAATTTGAAAATTATAGTGTAACGTTTGAACAAGTAGACAAAGTAACCAATGCGCACGCGCGTGATGTGTATATTTTTATATTTCTCTCTTTGTTCCAAGCATTAAAAGTTGAAGGACAATTTCAAAACGTTTCACTTGACATTTTTTTTTAAGCTTACTTTATTGTAAAAATTTATAAAAATATAATTTTTCATTGTTATTAATTATTATTTTCTTTAAAAATATATAGGTCTCAACCGATTTGAGCTGTACTCTTTGTTTCCTGGTGCTGGTGGTGGTAGCTACGTTGCTGCAAGTCCTGGTCCACCCGCTGCCACCCCACCAAGAACCTTTCACGCAACCACTCATAAGGGTAAGTTTGCCATCAGGCTAATTTGTCTGCTAGAAAACTTGTCCTCTTATCGTGATCGCTTTGTAAAAAACTTTTATGCAGAATGGTCAAAAACTTTTTAATACTTTATATATAAGTGCAATCCAAAGTCGAAGGGCAAGTTTTAATTTTTTTTTCTTTCTTTCTTTCTCGTGCGATCGGGGTGCAAAGGGAGGGGTATATTTTGAATGGGGAAGTGAATAGAATGTCCGATAAAATGGCGTGCACTAAGTTTAAAAAAATAAATTTAATTATAATATTTTTAAATTTTTTTTATGTTTCTATTAATTGGTTCCTTATATAATTTTTTTTTCTTTTTTATTACAAGCTTTATCGTCTTTATATATACATCTGATGACCATTTTGAGCTTTTTTTTTAATTTTATTTTTCAATTCTAAACTCTTTATTACAAGTAGATCGAAAAATTATTATTTCAAATAATTCGAAAACTTTTTATAATATTTTTTTTTTGAATATATATAACATGTTATTCATGAAATAACAATTCGTTTGCTTGATTTAATAATTAGTTTATTGTTTATTTTACATATGTTTAATTTTTTTTTCTGCTGTAAGTGTTGAAGAAACGTTGAAATAATTCAATTTGCTTTGAAATTTCGTTGGACGTCTTAAATTCATTGTTAACACTGCTCGCGAAACCTTTTAATTTTACCTTTTTCGAACTATATATGGACAAGAGAGAGAGCCAGAGAGAATGAGATAATAAAAAGAGGAAAAGAGAAAAATAGAGAAAGAGTGACACCGGCATTCTCACAATACCGCAATTATGCAATTAAAGTTCTGAATGAGCGACAAGTCCATCACCTTTCATCTCGTATTCTCTCTTTCTTTCTCTCTCCCGCGTTTTTTTTTTATATCTTCTTCATGATTACCTCTCTCGCACTATTTTGCTTTCGACCTCTCACTTGTGAGTAATACCAGTAAAACTGAGGGACACAAACTGCCCACTAAAAATAAAAATAGAACCTCCGGTTTTTAACGATCTTATTGTTCATAGGTGTGTAACCCAAAACGTTTGTTGGTATATATTGCCTCCTTAAATTTTTTCTTGCTTCTTTCATCATTCTGGAATTTATCCAGTTTTTGTATTTAACAAAATAAAAGTATATATTATATATACAGTGAATAATTATAATGATAATAATTTAAATAATAATAATAAAGAGTTTTTTTTTTTTTTTAAATAATTTACCAATCGGTGTTGATTGTTGGTTCGCACGACTCTAATATCCGTTGAAAAAAAAGGTGTAAAAGAAAATAAAAAATAGGAGTAAAAAAAAAAATTAAGAAGGTAGAAGTTAAGAATAAAAAAAAAATAAAATTTACTCGATCAAAACGTTTGATTAGTCTTGTTCGGTATTATTTTTTTCCCGCCTCTTTTTTTTAAACCTTGTCTAAAATCGAATCTAAAACTCTTTGAAGATTTCAATTATCCGTATCGGTTCTTGATAAAATCCAATGCAAATGCTTTTTTTTTTCAAAAGTATTTTTTCTTTTTAATTATATTGACTATTTTTTTTTTTTTTTTATCAACAATTTATTTGTTTATTTGGTGATAAATATATTCATATTGGTGGAATTTTTGTTCACGCTTTCTGACAGAAGAGCGATCAGGTGAGTTGCATCAAATGAAAAGAAAAAAAAAATATAAAAATTAAAATCGATAATAGTTTTATTTATGAAATATTATTACTTCAATTTTTTTACCATTAATTTATCATACTCTAATTATTATAATCGTTTGTAAAAGAAAACAAATTATTCATAAAATTTATCTTCATATAATGATATACTTTGAATGTAAATTTTATATTTCAATATTACTATATTTAAAAAAAAGTTATTCACCTCATAAACAGGTGCAATCGTAATATATTTTTTAAATATATTTATTAGTAAATTAAAAAATTATAAACGATATAAAAAAAGAACGTTTAAAATGGGAAAAAAAAGAAAAAAGAAGTAATAAATTTCTGATACTCAACTTGATTACAATTCATAAACAATTTATATTTTTTTCACGAGAATTTTTCAATTTGTGAATGATATTTTTTAATTACAAATTGAATATTCCCCAAAGGCTTTAATGAAATAATTTGACAGTAATGTAATATTGCGTTCAATTACATTTTAATTATTTTATTGAGCGACTAATATCAATATTGAATAAAATATTAATAGAATTGAATGAATGAATAATTAAAAAAAATATGATATTAATATTTGTTAAATATTAGTTTCAGAAAGTATGTTCTCAGCAGCAGTTGGAGTTGGAGTTGGTGGTTACACATGGGGTGCACCAACACCACCACCAGGTTCACCATACAGTCCAGTTCCAGTAACCCAACTTGAGCTGTTAGCTAAAAACCTGGCAAATTTAACTCCTCATCATGCACAACAACCAATGAGTCTTCAAGGTGTTGGTGTCAATGTTGGCACAAGTCTTCATCATTCACAGCATACAACACAACATACACTTAATCTTGCTGGTCTTCATCATCTACATCACGGTGAGTCGACGATGACAACGACATCGGCGACCTCATTCACAACCAAGTTTATAGATGAGCGTACTTTTACACTCGGTTAGTGACTTAATTAACAAAAGAAAAAAAAGGAAAAGAAGAATTTCTCATCTACAACTATTTCACCTTTTTTTTTTTATATTTTTTAAAATTTTTTCTTCCTTTTTTTTTAATTTGCTTTTTATTTATTTTGTTTGAGACGCACGATTATTTTCAAATGCACGATTTGAAAATTTGCAAGGTAACTTTTTATTTTTGGAGGTTTTTTTTTTTTATTTTGACTGCATGGTTTTTACAAGAGTGTGGTTTTTTAATTATTTAAAAATGTATATTTATTATTATTTTTTTTTTTTTAATTTACCCGTACACAAAAAATTTTGAAAAATCGAAAAAATAAAACATAAAATACAACGAAAATCAGCTGATCAATATAAAGATTAAAAATTAAAAAAAAAAATTAACAGAAACATATACATATATAGGTCTTGTTTTAAAATAAAAAAAAAAAAAAAACTTTTCGCTCATATCTCATCATAATCACGACACAAAAGCCCATAATTATAAAAGAAAAAGAAAAAAAAAAAATTATATATATAATTATATTAATATTTTTATAATTAAAATAATAAAAAAAAAAAAAATTCTAGGTGGTATACATCAAGGAACATTTTCACCACAATTATCATTGGTAACTGGTACACCAACATTAACAATAAATAGTTTTACAACACCAAATTCACAATGTAATATTGTGCAGCCAAATGGTAGTGTATTACTTCATGATTATCAATCATCAAATGGACAAAATAATTTAACAACATGTACACCATCATCAGTTAGTTTAACAACATTACCAACAACAGCATGTAGTGTCAGTACAATGATGCTACAAGATGGACAAAATACAAATACATATTTACAATCAACAATGAAAAAACGTGAATCATTTGTGACTGCACAAGCACAAATTAAAGTTGAAAATACAACGACAACTAGACAATCATGTGTCTGTAAAAGTTCCAATCTTACTGGTAAATATGTTTTATTTTAATTATATTTTTTTATCAGAAAAAAAAAAGTTGTTTCTACGACCTGTTCCACAAGCAACATGGTACATAACATATAACTTTATGTCAAAAATAATAAAAAATTACATATCCTGGTCAGTTGAAATACATACTTATATTTTTCGCGATAAATTTTGATAATTAAACTTTTTTGACATTTTTTAAATATAATTGTTTTTATTCAGCAAGTTTAATTATCAAAATTTATAACACAAATGAGCTGGCATTTTAACTGACCCGTTGCAAAAAAAATTAGACGAAAAAGTCTATTTTTAAATGTATAGTAACGAGTTTTTCATTTGAAATTTTTATTTTTTATGCCATCACGGTCTGTAAAATGTAGGGAGTGTCAGCGCGTAATGGCACATATCGCGAACCGTGGTTGCTGAAAAATAAAAAAATTTCAAATTCATAATTCGTTCTTATACAAATAAACTTTTTTGTCTGATTTTTTTTTGCAACGGGTCAATTAAAATGTCGACTTATATTTGTAATAAATTTTGATAATTGATGTTTAAAATTAACAATTACTAATTAGTAATTAATAAAAATTGACTACATAATTATCACAGACATTTTTTATTTTATTTGTCGATTTTTTATTGTTATTCTTCAATAAATTATAAAGTCAATTATCCAAATTTATTACACAAATAAGTCCATATATACTTAACGAGCGGATAAAAAAAAAATTCGAACGGAAATGTTTATTTGTAAATGTAGGATCCAATTATCAATTTGTAGTATTGATTATTTTTGCCATCACGGTATGTGCCGCATCTTGTCTGAAATAAGCGATTCAATACAAACCAAGTATTTTTGGCAAATAAATGAAATTTCACTGTAACTAGAAATTCATTTCGTGCCATTTTAATTCGATTGAACTAGTCGTGAAGCGATATACAACTTTTCGAGTCAACTCACACAAAAAGACCCAAGCAATTTACCAAGTAGTTTATACTCGGAAATTTTTAGATACACATACTTTTTTTTAACTTAAGAAAAACACAAAAAAAAATGTCAATAATGACACTTAGGCCTGTTTATCTCGACAATGATATTTATATCTTTTTTATTTATTTAAAAAAATATTTTTTTACTTGTATTATAAAATAAAAAAATATTATAATCACTGTTCAAATTTTTGTGGGTGACACAGAACAACCATATAAATATTTCTGCTTACGCAACAAGTTCTCTGTCTTTTTTTTTATTATTTTTTTTTTTCTGATCTATATTTAGTTTAGAAGTCTAGCCAGTTGATCTTCTTGGTTTTACTCACTTTTCTGTTCACACATAATTCCCCGTGTAACAATATTTCTAATTTTTTTTTCATATTTTTATATTGAAAATATTTACTAAATTTTATATAATAATACATTTATTTGTATCATTAATATTTATTGTTTTATATTTAGGTAAAACAAAAATTGTTCATACTGAGGCTGGATGTAGTAGAACATTGCCTGTTGTTTCATCCTGGAATAATCAGGATTTATCAACAACAAGTATTATTAAAAGAGAACCATTGACAACAACAGTACCTTGTCAAGTTGCTGAAGTATCAACTTCACTTCATGCAACAACAACAGAAGTTAAAATTGAACCATTGACTCAAAAAACTGAAAATGGTATGAATTACAAAGACACAAAGTTGTTTTATATATTTTTATTTTATCTTTATAGTTTTGTTTTTTTTTCCTCTCTCTCTCTTCTTGCTGGCATGGTTGAATAGATTGTCGTCTTATACTAGTGACTATATACAGAATGAACGACTTAACCATCAAGTTGTTTCATTTTATAGTCAGCATTTTATAACGCTTAGAAAACCTCCCACACTCAATGGGCACAAACGACAATTTTATGATTCAAATCGTGTATATCTCAGACATCGTATCTTCAGCGTGATATATCTTACTGTTTATCGAGTCCAATGTCATTTTAATATTACCTCATAAATGGTTTTTTTTTTTTTACGTATTATATTACTTGAAAGTTTTTATTTTTATATATACAAAAATAAAAATATATATAAATAAAGAGAACATAAGATGAACAGGAAAACTATATAAATTTAATATTAATTTTTTATTTTGTTAATTATTTCAAGGTTTTAATTGTCTTATAATAACTTGAAAGTTATAGATTTAATAAAAGATCATAAATTTCAGTTTTATTGAAAAACTTTATTTTAAATTCTTCAAGTAAGTTTTAATATATGAAATTAAATTTCATTTATTTTTAGTATGTCTAAATTATAAAAAAGTTATTTTGATTTATTGATATGTAGTTTCGAAATGACAATAGTTTAGAATAAATTTTAAGAAGCTTTAATCTACATGTAAAGTGATATGTACTAGTAGTGCTTAATCAAATTAATTTATATTTCACGGTGTAGGAAAAGAGAAAAAAAAAATATACAATTAATGCTTCATCCCCTAGTTTGTTAGCATTTTTTTTTTTTTAACCAATAAGACTTTGACATCCCTTATGAACTCTCGGTGAAACGTGGTAAATGGAGTGGAGAGGGGCGTTGCACAACAAGACGAGGGTGAGCCTTTGAGTACTCAGAGAGGAAACAAAAAAAAAAAAAAAAAAGAGGGTTGAAGAAAGAAAAAGGAAAAAGACAAGGGAACCAAAGAAAAAATAAAGTAAAAAAATATATATAGACAGACAATTGAGTGACTTTCTGCAGGGATACAAAGTTTTTTCATTTTTACTTTTTTTTCTGGTTTTAACAATTATTTATTTATGCTTTTTTTTATTTCTGGCAAGGGTAATAATCAAAAAAATTATTGAAAAAAATTTTTTTAATTTTTATTTTAAGAGTGGGAAATTTTTTAAGTAGGAGGTGCGTGACACGCATGGCAGCGCAAATACAAGGCGTGGCTCAAAAAAAAAAAAAAAGTAAAAAAACAAGTCTTGAGTATGTGGTTGTATTTAAAAGCAATATCAAATGATTTCATTTGAAATTACGATATTTTTTTCAGAATATAATATACACGCCTACATAAAATTACGTCAGAATTATTATGAAAATTTTTTATTTACTATGAAGTTTTCTTGTTTTTTTTTATTAAATATTTTGAATTTCATTTACGAGTTTTTTTTTTTAAATATTTATTTGTAAAAAAGTTTTTTTTATTTTTCATAAAAAGAAGAAAAATAAACTATAAAAATATATGAATAATTTTGTGTATAAAAAGTAACAAAGAATGAATTAATTAATTGAATAAATTAACTCAACAAGTTAACAGATAAAAAGTTTGAAAAAAAAAAAAATTACAAAATTACTATATGGATTATTAATTTAAAATTTTTTTTTATTTTTTGATCAAAAAATGTCCTTGCATTTAATTCAGAATTAAATTCAATAAATGATTCAATTATAAATCTGTGAAAATGTCCTTTTAAAAAAAGTATATTAAAATGGATTTTCCATATGGAAAAAAAAAAAAAGAAATTACATTTATATTTTTTGATTAAACGAGTAAATAAAACTAAAAAATTTAAGTTGAAAAAAAATTCATTTGCAAGCTAATAAAACAATTAATATTTAATTGAAATTATTATTTTTTACTATTCGTTTTAAAATACCGGAAATATTAATTTTATAAATCAATTTATAACAAAAAAACATTTTATTTTTTCTAATGATAATTATTTATAATTAAAAAAAAAAATTTTTAAATATAATTGAAATGTATTTTAATACATGCTTCGTTTAATCGTTTTTTAGTTGATGCAATGAAATAATATGAATAGTTTAAATTTAAATTGAATTTGTTTTCAAATCAGTAATAAAGTTTAATCATTTTTCATAGTTTATCGAGTTAGCCGATGGCTAAGTTGTCTAAGAGCTCTGTTTTCGGTGGAAGTAGTCTCGGGTTCAAATCACACATATCCAATACATGTGTTTTTTTTCTGGACTAAATATCTAAACTTTTTCTTCTTACTGTGTAATGAGTTGTCTTTCTCGTGTTTGGGACAATTATAATCTCGCATAGACCATGTGAACTACGCACTTGGTCTACGCCAGGAAATATTTGCCTCAAACACAAGATACCTCTTTTTATTTTTTTTTTAAAAAAACACACTTACACATATTCTATCTATCTCTCTCTCACAATTATCGATAACAATTATTCTTTTCATAATATAGGAATAGTGATATAATTTTAAATTTTTATTTTTAAAAATTTCAAATGAATCGTAAATTTTCAATCGGACAAAATTAAAAAAAAAATAATTTTTCAATATATCACGACGTTGATTGATAGTTAAATTAATTATATTACAAAAAAGTGAATTATAATCTAAATAACCAGCTCAATGATATAATTAGTATGTTATTTTGAATATTAATATTTTAATGAATAATTAAAAACAATGTTATTGATTATAAATATTATTTTCCTATGATTTATACATTTATACATTGCAAATTAATTTATTAATTTATTTATTTACTTTGCGATTAAACAATTATCTATAAATTGATTTATTTATATATTTTAAAAAATGAATTTTATTTTCTATATTTTATTTTATTGTTTGAATATTTAATTAGGTATTGTGGTATCGACGGCTGCTGGGACGAGTATTCCAGTTGGCATTGCTGTTGCAAGACAAAGATTACAACATCAGGAAACTTCATCAACATCAATGCGAAATGTTTCACTTAGTCATCATACATCTCATGCTAGTTATCATCATTTTCAACCTGACAGTCTTGGTGAGTTCAGTTCAGTTTAGAAAAAAGTATCCAAATGATCACATAAAATTGAATTCACATTTTTAGTGTGGCAATTATTTAAAAAAATACAAATTAAAATGCAAAAACAGATAAATAGGCACAGTGAAATTATTTGTATATTCATATGAAACACTAAATGGTCATCGATAGAAAAAAAAAGTAAAACAAATAATAATAAAAAACAAGTAGAAATAGATTTTCAAAGTTCAGTATAAAACAAAGTAAATAAAATCAATAAATTTGAAAAGCAATTAAAATTCATCATCACCAACGCTTTGACTGTTTGAATTTAAATTTTTATTTTTTATTAACAAATATTTTATCAAATTTGCCTGTATTTTTTTATTACAACAAAACAGTCGTTACATAGATTCAAAAGAAAAAAAATGTTACTACAAATTGGATGCAAAAAAAAAAAAAAAAAAAAATATACATGAAGAAGATTTTATAAAATTACACTCTGCTTAAATTGATAACAAAAATAAATCTGTATTCACGAAAGGTCTGATAACCCGAAAAATAAATAAAAAAACTAAAAATATTCTATAGAAAAAAATTGAAAACAAAAATTCAGACTTCTTTTTTCTAGTCATTCTAGACTCCATTATTACAAAATCTATATACAAGTAGCCTGGAATTTTTGCGGACACAATGTTTGCCCCCGCGGTGAAAGAGTCTACATAAAATTTGAGCTTAGTACATACTGTGTTCACCATCAGTGTTGTAGAAAAAATAATATAAAATGACTACCACAAGTTAAACGAGAATATAAAAAGAAAAAAAAATTATTTAAAAATGAAAGAATCAAATATATATACACAGTGAGAGAAAGAAAGAAAAAAATAAAAATATTTTAAGTAGTACTGTCGTAAAGTAGTAGTGGTAGTAGTTGTAGTAGTTGGACTAGGAATAGTAGTAGTAACAGTCTGTATGTATTCAGACAGTTTTAAATCCATTTGTGTGTACATAGAGATTAGTGTAGGTGTGTACTGTATACATGTACAAATGAGAATGTAGGGGAAATAATAAAAGTGGGAATAATTCAGTCAAAAAGGGGAAATACAAATGTGGAAGGGAGAAAGAGGAGAAATGATTGGCGCTCAAAGTGCAAAAAGAAATATGGTGGGGTAATTTATAAATGATAAAAAATTTTAAAAAGGAGAAATTTACGTCTGATTTTAAATGTAAAGATGGAAAAGTAGGGAATAAGATAAAATAGTAGGGATTGACAAAGAGAAAAATAAAGAGAGGGGTATAAAGTTTGAGGAGAAATCGACTATGGAGATGGTAAAAAAGAATAATGCAGATATTTTTTTTTTTTTTATGGCTTGTTATTTGAAAAAATAGAGAAAAAAAATTTTTATAATTTTTTTTTTCGAATGTGAGTTTAAAATTGACAAGGTGGTGGGGTTAAATGATGATATATCAACTTATATTTTAGGACCAACCACGGCCATGACAATGGGCGGAGCAACACTTGTACATTGTGGTAATGGTGGGGATGATAGAACATCCCATATTGCAATTCCCACGGGTAATGCATTAACACCAACAATAAATGCAGCATTGGGCTCGAGTCTAAACTCAGCTACTATTGCTAACATTGGTGCAACAACTCAACATCATTCTAATAATGGTAATCCAACAACTTGGCCACCAACACTATGGCAATATCCAACAGCAGGTAATTGTAAATATTGAATTTTTTTTTTCTTTAAATATTTCAGCTTCTGAAAATATTGAAATGATATAGAAAGATTTTTTTATTTACGATAATTGGAATTTACTTTTTCAATTGTTAAATTTTATTTATCAATACAAGAAAAAGATTATCATTTGTACTGTTAATTTTATTATCATTCAGCTGTTGATATTTTATAATCAATCAATTGAAATTTTTTTTTTTTTTTTTTTTAATCAAAATGATGGTATCTTTTTAGATTCAAAAAATACACAATGACATAACAATTGATAATTTAAAAATAAATATTTCAATAAATTTATTTTTTATATTTTCAAACAAGTACTGAGTTAATAATATATTTTATTATATTTGTTAGACAATTAAAATGTCTGGGTTTTATTTGATTGATGTTTAATTAAAATAATTTTAAATGGTAATATTAAACGTGGCTTGGAGAATTGCAACGTGCTTTTTCAACAAAAAAAAAAAATAAACAATAATTTATGAATAGCCATATTCGAATAACAAGATCTACCAACATTTTATTGTCAATGTATAACAATATCATGCCTTTCAAAAGCAGGATTATCATTGTCTTTTGCAAGACAAATACCATAACGAAACCTTAAGTATTATACAGCTTTAAGTACATCAATCTTGGAAATAATTATTATCTCCCTTTTTTTGTGTAACAAGTATATCAATACTTTATATATTTATGTAAAGATATATATATCCTTTCAACAATCTTAACTAAATTTTACTTATAAATTTTATAACTATATATAAAAATTTAATTTTGACCTAGTGACATTTTAAGACAAAGTTTAAGCAAAGACATAAATTCCATTTTTATCATTAAATTAATTATTCAAAGTTCAATCAATATATCTGTTTTTACTTATAATTTATTCAAATTATCAAGTAATTAAAGCTTTTTTTCTTTTATTATGAACATTTTTCTATTTTTTAATTATTCAAATGTAATTTATATATAAATATATATTTTTATTTTTCAATGTTTATATTTAGCAATGCCAGCCCTTGAGCCAGTCGGTTTTCCTCAGCTCAGCGTTGGTCTTCAAGGAGGTCTTCAACTTGTCCGGGATCCATCAACAGGCCACCTGCTTCTCATTCATGCTGCTGGTAATAAAATATATCCCTATATGTGAAAAAAAAAAAAACATTATACTTCTCATTAGTCTTTAAAGATTTTTTTATTATACAATTTAAAACTTGAATATAAAAATGTAATAGCATTTCTTTATCTATCAGATAATGATTTAATAAATTATTAATATTATTTAGACGGTTTAAATTCAGCTGACCAAATGCAGCATGCTGTTGTTTGGCCAAATTATTCAAATCACAATGGACATAGTATTGGTACACAACCACTTTTGTTACCACCACCACCTCCACCCTCACTTCAATTATTGAGTGATATGAATGGTGCAAGGCTTGTACTTACAGATAATAAAAGAAAAACTCAAAATAATAATGTACCAATTGTTAAAATTGAAGCTGATTGTCCAAGTCCACAGACAACAATCATTGGTAATTGTTTTTTTTTTGCATTATTTAAATTATTTTTATATTAAAATAAATAATATTAATTATATTTTTCGTTATCAGAATCAAGTAAAGCATTGCAAACAGTCACAACAATGTCAAGTCCATTGATACAGGATAATCCACTTTTAACAACACTTTATTATCCTCATGCACCAACGGCAATGGTACAAATCAATCAATCAGAATCAACACAATGTCATACTCAGGTAAATAATATTAAATAAACTTAATAAATAAAAAAAAGAAGAAATTACTCAATTATTATTTTTATATTTTATTTATAGCATCGTAATGCATTCATATCAAAAGCAACATCACCAGTATCATGCTTAACACCACCACCAGAAGTACCATCAAATCAGTGTCATAATATTGCTGATAATATATCAATAAATGTACAGGATGCATCAAATCAAACAGATGCACAAGAAGCTGATGATGAACAACAAAATAATGATAATAATTTTAAACAAGAACAACCAATATTATCATGTTATCAACAATCAAATAATGCTACTGTTAATAGTGTATCATCAAGTGGAAAACCACAAGTATCATTACAACCATATAATCTTGTTGCAAAAATTGATAAATCAGAAAATACACCAATAAGTATACCAATTGTAAAAAATATAAATTCAACAGCAACGAGTTTATTGAAAAATGACACTGTTAATACAGTTGATCAAACTATTGAAAGTGTTATTAGTTGTCGTGCTAAAACAGACATTGATAATAATGATATTGTTGTTGATAATAATGATGATAATGATGATGATAATGTATCATTAAATGTTGATGAAAATTCAGAAGACAGAGTATCACGTATTGGCTCGAGAATGATTGAAATAACTGAAGAAAATTGTGATAGTTTTCATGAAAATTTAGAATTTTTTGGTAGACGTCGTGATCCAATTGAACAACATCGTCGTCCAATATTTACTGAAGAATTATTGAATAAAGAAAAAATGTTAGAAGAGAAAAGAAGAGAAGAAGAAATGTTGAATGAAAAATTTGAGTTAAATGATAATCAAGATAGTTGTATTGAAAATGAGAAAATAGATGTGACTGAAGATTCATCAACAGCTGTTACTTCAAGTCTTGAATGCCAAAATTTAGATAATATAAAAACTGTATTATCACAAAATAAAAATGAAATTAATCATCAAATAAATTTAGATACAACAATTACAATGTTAAATACAAATGAAGAAAATTCACAATTATCAGTTAAATCATTTGATATGCCAACTATTGATTTTGATGATGATATACAAACAAAGAAAAATATAAAAAATTCAAAACAAGAAAATATAGAAATTAATAATACAAATAATGAATTAAAAAATGATCAAAGTCATAACATTGATAATAAACAAAATAATAATGACAACAAAAAAATTATTATAAATGATAAATTACATCCTGGAATTGAAAATGTTGTTGAAAAATTAAAAAAAAATGCTGCTGCTGCAAAACATGATAATGAATCATCAGTAATTAATAATGATAATGATAAAATAGCAAAAAATAACACAGAAATACCACGTGCTATTGCTCATTGTCAACCAAGAATAATGGAAAATGGTTTGAAAAAACGAATATTAAGATCATGTGAATTGGAATATAATTTAGAAAAATTAAAAAATAATCAATTATCATTAACAACAGATACTATTAAGACATCAGAAAATAGCAATGATAATAATCATAATTTAAAATTAACTGTTGACGTTGTTAATGATGATAATAATGATAAAAATGATGAAAAAATATCATCATCATCATTGAAAATAATTGAAGATTCATCAATGATAATTTCACCAAAAAAATATAATCCAGATATAGTTAATTCATCACCACCAAATTCAACATTAACATCAAAAGCATTAGAAAAATCTAAAAATGTTATAAACTCAACAACAACACCAACTAAAAATCGTGTTGATTTAAGTGGATTAGAATTATTATCAAATAGTATTGCTGAATTGGAACATATCAAATCATCTGATCCAAATTCATCAGAATATGAATCATTAAACTCACCAATTAAAGAAACAAATGAAATTAAACAAAATGAAAATAATAATAATAATGAAGTTGATAGTCCATTGGGTTTACTATGTGCACTTGCTGAACAAAGATTTATGGAAGAAGTTGGTGATAATGATGTACCACAAGACAGCACAGAGGATGTATCACATGCAGGAAGATTATTACTTAATTTAGGTAAAACACATGATAAATCATTAAAAAGAAAATATTCAACAGATGATATTGTATTTAAATATAATAAAAAATTACGTAAAAATGATAAAAAAATATGTGAATTTGAAGATGGTGATGCTGATGATGATTTTACTGATTCAGATACAGAATTAACAATGAAAAATAATAAAAATAAATTATTTAATGATATTATAAAACGTCAAAATGATGAAAATATTTTAATAAATAATGAAAATAAAAAAAATTGGCCACATATTAATACAGTTGAAAGAAACGTTAGAAATAGACTTTCTGATATGCAAAAAATGTACAAAGATAAACAAAATGAATTACTTAATAATATAAATAATAACAATAACAATAATAATAATAATAATGATGAAAAATTAAGAAAATTAAGTACAGATTATGAAGATACTGATAAATTGTTAAATTTAAATTATGATAATAATATAAATGTAATTAATACAAATATTACAACACCAATTATTGATAATACAAATTGCAATTTGAATTTAACAAAATTAAATGAACCACAAAGTCATATTAAATTATTAGACAATATACCAAGTATTCCAATTCCAGTCACATCATTTACAAAGAAAATTAATAGTTCACATGATGAGAATGATGGTGATAATGATGACGACGACGACGATGAAGATGATGATGATGAAGAAGAAGATGAAGACGAGGATGATGAAGATGATGAAGATGATGATGAAGATGATGAAGCAACAATTTTAAATGATAATACATCATCACCATCATCAACATTGTCATCACCAAAAAAACGTAAAGTTGGTAGACCACGTAAATGTATACAAGACAGCAAATCAGCAAATATTGATAATACAACAAAAAATGAACTGTTAAATACAAAAAATAAATTAAATTATAAAAAATTAACATTTAATAATAATACAGGTATAAAAAATCAAAAAAGAATTAAAAAATCACATAAATTAAAGAAATTAAATATCAACAATACAGCAACAACAATAAAACAAAAACCATTACATAATAAAAATGTTATAAGTGCAATAATTGCTGAAAAAGAAAAGCTTAATAATGATGATAAACAAAATAATAATAATAAATTAAAACCAAAATTAAAAGCTGAAGTTAAACTAAAAAATTGGAACAATGAATATGAAAATGAAGAATGGAATAATACAATAATTGATAAAACAAATAATAATAATGACGATGATAATGATGATGATAATAATAAAAAAACAATTGATGATATTAAAAAAATAAATAATAATAAAATAATAAAAAAGAAAAAACATAAATCAACAAGTTCATCACCATCACGCAGAAAATTATATGACAATGATAACAATAAAAAATTATTAAAGAGAAGAAGATCAATTGATTGTAAAGATTGTAAAGAGTGTATGAAAATAGCAAAATACGAAAAAACAAAATTAAATAATAATATTAATAACAATAACAATAATATTATTAATAATAATAACAATAACAAGTGTAAATTAACATCTGAGCATTTGGAAATTGATAAAATGAGAGTTTTAACAGCAATAGGTGGTTTATTTTATGCTGGTATATTAAGTGCAGTACAATCACCAGATATATATTCAATAACATTAGATGGTGAACGTGGTAATCGACCACACATACATTCACGTGAAGAAATTTTAAAAGATGCTATTGTTGAAATATGTCCAAAATCAACAGATGAATTACCACCTGGTACAAGATTATGTGCATATTGGAGTCAACAATATAGATGTTTATATCCAGGTACATCTGTTGAGCCATCTGATCCAGATTCTGAATTAGATGATAAATTTGTAAGTGTTGAATTTGATGATGGTGACAGTGGTAGAATATCACTTGATGATATTAGATTATTACAACCAGATTATCCAGTTGTTGAGTATGATCCAAATCCATTATTAACATTGGGAAAACGTAAACGACAAGTATCATCATCAACTGATGATAAACGTCCATCTGATTTATCAATACAATCAATAAATTATCAAAATAAAAATTCAAATGAATTAAATAATGTTATAAATACAAAAATTATTAATAATAAAAATGATGATAAATTATTAGATGATTATAAAGAACGTAAAAGATTAAAAAAACGTAGACGTGATAAATTAAAACGTTTACAAGAATCACAAGATGGTAAAAAGAAACATAAAAAACATAAATGTTGTGATGAGCATAGAAAACATAAACATAGAAAACATAGAAAACATAAACATCGTCATAATCATCATGGTAGTTTTAGTGATGGTAGTCATAATAGTGGTGTTGAAAGTTGTAAAGGACAAAATAGTGATGAAGAAAATATTATAAAAACAACAACAAAAATCATTGATAATAAAAAAAATATAAATTTACAATTATGTAAAGTTAATGATAAGATTGATGATAATGTTATTAATGAGATTGATAATATTGATAATAATAATAAAAAAATTGATAAAAAAAATAAAACAAGAGAAAGACAAGAATCATCTGAAAGTAGAAGTAAAATTGCTGCATTTTTACCAGCTAGACAATTATGGGGTTGGTCTGGTAAAGGTTATAGACGTCCTGGTGCTAAAGGAAGAGCTAAAAAACAATTTTTCAAAGCAATACAAAGAGGTGGTGAGGCTATTAAAATTGGTGATAGTGCTGTATTTTTGTCGACTGGTCGACCAGATAGGCCTTACATTGGAAGAATTGAATCAATGTGGGAAACATCAAGTTCAAATATGATTGTTAAAGTTAAATGGTTTTATCATCCTGAAGAAACTGTTGGTTGTCCAAGTAATTTAAAATATCCTGTAAGTTTTTCATTAATATTTTTATTAATTATATTATATTTTATTTACTATTTTATTTTATTTTTAAAGGGAGCATTATTTGAGTCACCTCATATGGATGAAAATGATGTACAAACAATATCACATAAATGTGAAGTACTTCCATTATCTGATTATACTGAAAAACTTGGAAAAGAACCACACAGATATCTAACAATTTATGATAATAATGATATTTATTATCTTGCTGGTTATTATGATCCAACGACATATCTTCTTACTATGCAACCTGGTGTTGTTTGAGAAAAACTTAAGCTGACGATTAAGCTACCAAGAGTCACTTAATTCGTCGTCAGCTATCGTGGTAATAAAAATAAATATATTTATAATAATTATGAAGAAAAAAAATATATAATAATAAATAAAAGAACATATTCATTGATTAAAAAAAAAAAAATTTAATATAAAATACTGAAATAAACTGAGATTATTTTTATCAGCTACTTGATAAAAAAGCATTTTTTTTTAATAAAAAAAAAAAAAGGATAATAAGGGCTTGTAAATATTATGTATATAAAATTTATCTTCATTAGTTTTAGTTCTTTTTTTCTTCGCTAATTTTAAGGACTTAGTGATAGTATGTCGCTCGATGCTGAAGATAATAAACTCAAGTCCTCGATGGACTTTAAGAAACAATATAAATTCTAAAATAATTAAAAATACAAATACAAAAAAAAATTATAAATATTAATTGAAAAAAAAAAAAAAACATGTGGAATATCAAAAAGAAAAATTCATTTTTAGTTGTTTTTAAAATTGAAAAAAAATAAGTTTGATTTTGAATTTTTTATATTAATAAGTAGATACGGTGCTATGTAAATAGCCTGTTATTTTATTTTTTATTTTAACTTCAATATTTGTTGTTTTATTATTTATAAAAAAAAATTAATTGTTATTGAATTTTTTTCTCGTTTAAATGAATATTTCAATTTTCAATATGAATAAAGCAATTAGATAAGAAAAAATTCCTGAAAAAAATAAAGCAAATTCGCTGAAATGTGCAAATAAATTAATGTTAAAAAAAAAAAAATGATATATATTATATATTTAAAAAATGAAGAAAATTAATTTTTACAATAATTTTTTATGATGTAATTTTTATATAGAGATTAAAAACAAAAAGTAGGATGGAAACTATAATTAATAATAATCTTTGTAGTTGGATAATTAAGTGTTTTAAAAAAACAAATAAATATATTCTTCATTTAATGAACTATCATCTTCCTTTTTTTTTTTTTTTTTAAACAAAAACAAATTGAGTTGTTAAAAATCTTCGAGCATAACCCTATTCTATTAATTTAAAAAAAATTTTAAAATAAATAAATAAACAATAGCCGCTAAACAATTTTTTTTTTTTCCTTTTTTTGATTGATGAAATAAAATTTATCCAAGTATAGAAAAGAAAAATAAAAACTAATAAATTATAAATAAATTTATAAGAAAAAAAAAAGCATGACCTAATTACTTACTTAGTACAAATTAAAAAAAAATATAATAATAATAAATTACGAGTACACAAGTACACAAGTTTAATATTGAAAATAAAAAATTCATTATTTTTCAATTTACAAATTTAAAATTCAAGAGCTTCAATTTATCTTTGTATATTTTTTATTTTTTTTTTTAAATTCACTATTGTTTATTTTTGAATATTTTCATGTAAATATAATAAAACGTGTAATAATAAATAAGCACAATGTTATAAAAATAATAAACATTTTTTTTTTTATTTTTAGTATTATGAAACTGGTAATTGGTTTTTTAGAAAATATTAAGAAAATAGTATTTTTTCATAACAATATTATATATATTTAAAAATTAAAAAAAAAACATTGTAGTTGAATAATAATAACAAAAATAATAATATAAAAATAATATATGGTGTTGATAAAATTATATTAACAACTTATATTAATAATAACTATTAATTATTATTGAAAATTAATAGTGGTGGCCTATACAAAGCTTGTAGATTTGTAAATAAATAATGTATACTAAATTTGTCAATCTCAAGCGTGTCGATAAGTTTCATCAATTATTTTTTAATAATTTTTTAAAATTATTTTCAAATCCGTCCGTTATTGTTTGCGTATTTTTTGGAAAAAAATTCCATTTAAACTACAATAAATTTGAAAATGTTTGTCATCAATTATTGTATGTCATAAAATCATTTGGAAAGTAAAAATTGAATTCGATAAAATATTTTGACGGTAATTAATAAATTTTACATCGACACGCCGAGAAGCAAATTCTTTCCTTCGAATTTAAAAATTATATGTGTATTAGTTGAGACAAGAATGAATGATTTTTTTTTTTTGTATTCAGAGGCTGGATAAACCCATTGTTCACGTTAAAAAAAATAAAATATAAACTAATGAAAATAATAGAAATTTAAAAGAAAAAATAAAAATACTAGTCTGGCAATCGCATTTTTATTTGAATAATGAAGAAAATAATTTTAGTATGAATGATTTAATGAATTTTTGACGAAGAAAAATAAAATATGTATTTTCTGACAATCGATATTATGATGAATGTAAAGTTAAATATAAAAATAAAGAATAATAAAAGATTATAATTTAAAATGTTTGTAATAATTCATTACTAATCAAATATATTTTATCCCAGAAAAAAAAAATTAGTTTTCACTATAAAAATGAGTAACGATTTAAAGAACAATAAAATCATTAAAATACTAACACTTGTATTTATAATAAAAATAAAAAATTCAAAAAAAAAAATTCTTAAAGTATTTGAGGATAAAAAAATAATTTATACTTGTTAATCGTGTCAAGAATTCAACAAATTTATGTGAGTCATTTTTTCAAAATGATGATTCAAATGAGGAAAAAAAGAACAAGAGAAAAAATTGAGAAATTGCAGTCATAATTATTCCGAAAAATTGAAAATAATTTTTGTATACGTTGAGTCTGATATTTAAAAAAAAAAAAAAATTATTTAAATAAAAAATAAAAAAAACTATTTACTGTGGGATTGGTGCAACGAAAAACAAAAAAAAATGGTAAATATAACTCATTTAAATGAGAACAAAAGTCAGGTATATTTAAATTATATGTTAATAATATTTAATGATGAAAAACATTAGGTTGAGACATCGCAATATAAAAACAAATTACATACAATTTTTGATCGTATTATTCATTTCCCAGGTAATAAAATTTATTATAAAAAAAAAACATTTTTTATTTTTTTATTAATGACATTTATTTTGATCTATCAATTCAAAAATTTATCTATATAATTTTTATAATTTATAATAATTTTTTATAATGATCAAATGGTTATTACAAAAAGCAGCACGGAAATTTTTTTACCAGCGTAAGGTTTTATCGACAAATGTTACTGAAAAATTTTTTATCAATCGAGTATTTTTTAATTTTGATTTCGTAGAAAAAAAAAAATCTACGAGATGACACTGGTTTTGAATTAAAAAACGAAAAAATATTTTTAAATATTTAAAAAACAACAAAAAAACATTTATTTATTTATTATTTTTTAGACTGTGAATTTATACATAAATTTTTCTGATTCAAATTGACCATGAAATACAGTGTTTATGTTGATTTATGAAAATATGTAATCAAAAAATTTATTGTTATTATAAGAGTTGGATAAGCAATTTTTATAACATAAAAAAAACGATTTGATATGACATTAAATAACAAAAATTTTATAGAGCTATCACCTTACTGAACATGCAGCAATGGCGTAACAAAAATCCGTTCAGTCATACCTTCACCAAAATTTAGACAAAGTTTTGTCATTTTAATTTTGACATCATTTATACTAACTGTCAATGTTCTCTGAGTAGTATTTCTTTGAAGCTCCCATGTTTTTAATTCACTTGATTTACATGGGTTATTGTACAATAAATATTTAATTTCAAGTTTTAAACCTTGAATGTATATAGTATTATCTTGAGAAAACATTCGTGTTACTTGTAAAATTGTTCTTTCATTTATGAGCAGCGTGTTATCCGGTTCATTTATTGATATAAACTGTCTTTTATATTTTAAGGCTGTTATAAAATTTTCGTCAAGCTGTTTTATAATTTCAATTTCAGGAGGTAATTCTGGTAAAGAACTAGTCAATTGTTGCTTACGCATACTCTGGTAGTATTGTGTTAAAGCTTTATGCGGAGAATATATAAAATTTTTAATTTTCCCAAGATATGATTTAAATTTGAAGCAGTTGAGCTCATTTAAACTGCACTCCATACGGTCGACATCATCAACCAAATGAGAAAGATTGTGAACATCCAAAACAACAAATGAAGGACCATATAAATCACTTGATTCTGCAACAAATAAATCTAAGAATTCTTGGGCTATTCCAATGTAATTCATTGCATTCTTTGAACAAAGTAATCGACAAGCTACATGTAGTAGTAAAAAATGGTTATACTTTTCATCATTTATAATACGTCGTAACACAATTGGTCCACATACTAATAAAAAAAATTTCAATTCAACAGCTTTATAGTTGTGCCAAAAACGTGTACCTCGAGTTTTTTGCCTATATTCTTTTGGGATATGTTTATTTAACATTTCTACTCGACGACTTAATTCATTTCTATGACCCAGATTAATTTCACGTGTCCATACTCTAAAGAGTTTTTTCATAACACCAAGATACAGTGTATGCATTGGATCAAGCAACCAATCCGAAATCATGTTTATATGAGGTTTTAGTTTTATTAATGGTGATACGTTTGTAGTATGATGCCACACGTCTACGAAGTTTCTGTACTCATAATCAGTTCTGATAAAATGGTTGACACCAAGAAAAATCATTCTACGATTAACTTTATTACCAGTTACAGTACATCTTTCGCATCCTCTATTTGCAGTATGATCTCTTACACATTTTAGAAATGATCTTTCTGATGGACTACATAGAAAACATTTTATTTTTACCGAAAAATGTCTATTATCGATATTTATTCCTGTTTGAGATAGCTGGTTCATTTCAATGACAAACTGGCGTAGATATTCTATCAAACTTTTTGGTTTACTGTTGCCATAATAAACAGCCACTGTAAAGGGTTCATAAATATCTGGATCAAAATAAACACAGCAGAGAATCGGCCAAGCTGTTTTTACGTCTGATTCAAATAATTTAATTTCATCAATATTGAATACTAACAATAACTCATTCTTCGTATGAAGTTTTGAGTTAACACTTGCTAATAACCCCTGTTTAATTCCCAGATATGTAAAATCACCATATGAATTATCGTGATCTTGCATTGGTTTTATTTCACATGCTGCTTTGTTGACTGGTAAAAATCGTCGTTTTAAAATTAGCGATAATTGATGTAAATGAGTTTGTTCAATTTGATAGTTCACTGCCCACTTTTTAATATCTCTAATGCCTCTAGTATTTTCATCTATATCTTCACCATCCTCAATGAAAGGATCACTGTAACCATCACAGTCATCAGAATCATCATTTGAACTACTTGAATCATTTTCATAATCACTCTCATTGCTTTTGTTTTGTTTAAATAAACAATCACCACTGTTATTGTCATTGTCAATGATTAAATTATTGTTATTAACCTCACTTTCACTATTCAAATTGCAGTCATGAGCTGACATTGATTTTAATGCCTTTTTAATTCGTTGCACTTTACGTTGTTTTGTAGAATGTAATATAGACTTATTTACCCGCGACATGTTTTTTTCAAATATTAATACAACAAAAAAACTTTTTGCTATTAAAACCAAGATTTTAAAATAATTTTTATAGGGTTTATGTATGTAACAATGTGTGTCAACAACAATGATGTAATTGTTTAATTTGACGCAGAGCGCTAAAGTCGTTTTCAAACCAATTTATAATATCTATTTTCTCCCTATTTTCCAGTCTAATAAATGTCCATTTTCTAGATAGCTTTAAACTGGGCTCAAGCTAACAAAACTAAGATGAATTCTTCCAGGGAATTAAATAATAATTTTTTTTATTGATTCAAAGAAAGCTAAAAAATAAATTTACAAAAACAATTTCGTTAATTTTCTTAAGTGTATATTGAAATAATAAATTAACGATTTTAAATGACGTAAATTTCAAGTATTATTTCCATCTTTTTTACAATAGAATTTATTTTTGAATTAATATTTTTAAATTTTATCTTATGAATAATATATTCCACTTGTTAAAATAAAAAAGGTGATAATTAGTTATTTTAGAATTTTATAAAAACACAAAACCCTAATGAATTTTCAATTTAACTATTCTATAAGTATAAAAAAAAATATATTTGTAACTAATTATGATGAAAAACAATATCTTTTTTTAATTATGATTAAAAAATTTCTTCATAAAATATAAATGTATTTTCATTTTATCTTGATTTTATTTCTTTCTTTTTTTATTTTATTTTTACTGTCAGCAAATTTATTTCTGTTCTTTTATACTAATCAATCGAAAAGAGTAATAAAATTCACATACACTATCTACAGTTTCGTAAAATAATAGTTAAAATTATATACAGATACGTATATGTATATAGATATCTTGTCAAGGTATCCACTTTCATCACACCCTGAAATTTTTTACGCCACAGAATTTTTTTATATTTTATTTTTTCCTATATCTTTAGTCAAACTCAATTTATATATTAACCTTATTTCAGATGTTCTAATCATTTATAAAAATAAAAAAAAATAAAAATTGAAAAATAAATGAATTAGATCAATGGACAGCTGACTACAAAATTAATAAAAAAAAACTCAGTAGCAAAAAAAAAAAATAAATAATAAATAAATATATAAATGAATAATTGAATAATAATTATACAATCATAACTTTTTTTAATTATAATAGTTTTTTATATTTTAAATTTCAAGTAATCAGTTTAGGTAATAAAAGCTAGACAAGTTGGCAAAGAGGGAAGTTGAAGGGGTTGGCTCGTCCGAGTACGTGGCTCGTAACAACTTCTAAATACTATCGTTAAACTCGGTTGGAATTTGAGTATACTATATGAGAGTAGATACGCTTCGTTCGATACCAATTTCAACTGCTTTTATATACATATATAGTAAAAAATATTGAGTATATTTTTTTCTCAAATGAGAAGATAATAAAGAAGACCCAAAGAGCCAACCAAATCATCGAGTTTATTCGATTTACTTTTGTGCTTCATATACCAATTTTTTTTTTTTTAATATAAAATTCAACAAATATTTCAGGCAGTTTTTTTTTCCCGGACGTTTCTCTGTTTGTATATCATTTCGTACTGAATTCATCCAGTGATTTCATATTCATTCGATCAGTAATAATTCTGTCAGTTAACTACGCCAGAAGTTCAACAGTTTTTTTTTTTTTTTTACCTTTTTTATATGCATAAAATTGGAGTATATTTATTGATCAATTTATCATTTTTGGTAATAGAAAAAAAAAATATTCAAACCGTGTATGTTTTATTTATAAATGGTTTTTTTATAAATTTAAAAAAAAAAAAAATTTATTCCTTTTTTAGTGAGAGTTTATGTGATGAATTATTATTTATTACTGATTTTTTTTTTATTTATGAATAGATTTTTAAATTGAGTGTAAAATCCAAATTAAATAAACCTGATAATTATATTATGACAACTAAATATTGCTTAGAAGTATTGAAAATCCCAGAGTCGATTTAGTGTAGGCGACGATGTTCTCGATTAACATAATAACATTTGATAAATATATTCAAACTAATCGAGCAATCGATCGTGAAGTAAATTTCATACAACACAGTCTTATTGTGACAAAAAATATAAATTACCAGTAAAAAAAACTCTGATATTTGCGAGTGAATTCAGAGTCAATAAATATGCCCGTGGTTATACTTCATTGCCATTATCATTATTACATAAAAAATTAAAAACCGACCAATGATTGTATTAGTTAAAGTTGATGAACTTAGAAGTACAATTTTATGCTGTAAATGTAACAAATTATGTATAACATCAAAATCACTAGATCGTTATCAATATTGGGTAAATTGTAAAACCACTTTTGATAGGGATATCAATGGAGCTAAAAATATATTGATTCAAGATGCGTCAAGTGTTGATGATAAATTGGCCTATCTGCCCCCACGAAAAAATATATAGGTATATATCCTGGATATACGCCAATCGGATATATCCTGGAATTTTTTAAGAATAACACCAGTAGCGCACTCTCGGATATATTCGGGATTGATTCAAATGACGGATATCCAGGATACATATTTTTTTATGGGGGTAGTTCCAATCAGGTTTAATTTAGTGCCGTCTACATTTGTCTTAAGAGGAATGACAACCTTTCATTTTGACCTAACTGTTCCCTTATTTTTACCAACAGAACCACATTCGCTCCATCTGTGAGTCCCAATTGTATTCAATATTGGGACATACTTTAGACGATCTGGTGGTAAAATCACTTATATTTATTCAGTATACCAATTTGTCCGTACATGCATTATAAACAATTATAAAAGATTAATATTTATTTTAGACCTCATTTTATTTAATTTTTATACAAATTTCATGCGTATCAACTATCTATATATATCCCACCATTGCATACTCAAATGTAATACTTTTATTATTACATAAGTCCACCAAATAAATTTGATAAGAGAAATAATATTTTTAATCAGTCAGAATTTATTAATTCATGATAAACATCAGGTATTCAGGTATTCTTCAAATCGAAAATGAGAATTTTTCGACGAAGGTCCACCTAATTCCTTTATATATAAAGGAGCAAATTTATATAAAAACTAGCGCATGCATTTTTTATATATGCTTTTCTTATCTGTGTTTATCGTTCCGATTTTGAATTTTTAAGTAGTTGAAAGTTAAATATTATCTCCAAATAATTAGAACCCATGCAAAATTTTACAAAATTTAAGATGTTAGAATAAAAAAAGAAGTTTAAATTTTGAGGATCAGTTTTCATGCATTTGATGCAATCGTTTCCCAAAAATAACATGCTGCCAATAAAATGATAACCAATAGAGAAGAGATTAATTCTAGAGCTTTGTCTTACTATTTTTCCAGTCATATTTAGATTATCCACGATAAATATGCTTTTTTATATACTGATTCTTTTTGATTGTTTTTATTTTATCGATCAAGTTATTCATAACCACAAAAAATTACAATGCTTACACTTGCAGTTTTATACTAAACACTAATCCGATAATTAACCATATGTTTTGCGTTTCAAATTTACCTAACTCAAATTTACCTAACTTAAGTGTAAATTACTTAATTTTATAACCATTAATTAACTTTTTATGGAATTATTTTTGACACAACAATAAAATGCCAATTGTTAAATAAGTCCCAAAACATAACAAAAATAGCATACCCAGCGCCACCAATTTAATTTCGAGTTCCCCCGGATAAATTATCATTGCTGGTAAAAAAAATTTTTTTTTTGTAAAAATATAAAAAAATTTTTTTAGTATTTTGCAAATAAAATAGTGTCATGCACTAGAGAATAATTTTTTAATCAATCTCGTAAAATTTCATAAAATTTAATTAAGTTTTAGAATAAAAAAAGTTGTTTGGAAATTTATTTATTGTAAACTCCGTCGATAAACGAATCTTTAATTTTTTTTGTTAAATAAACAAATTCTGATACTGTCATGCAGTGCATTATAATATTATAAGTGACTTTACCAAATTTTAGGTCTTTATATTGTTTTTTACTAATTAAAAAGTTGTTTGGAAAAAATGACAGATAAGGTTAGGTCTTCAAAGGTTGTCATTCCTCTTAAGACGTGAAGACATTATATCTTAAATATTATAAACAATACATTAACTATATGTTAGCAAAAAAATACAACTGTATGAATATATAAATCGAACAGAAATAATTAAATAAAATCTTTTCTTTATTTGATTGATTGTGGCAACACAATACTGCACGCTTCAATTTGGATTTTTATTTTTTGTTTTAAAATATTTAATAGTTTTTGTGTGTATATAAATAAATTCTGTAAGATTAATTTAAAAATAATGATCAAAGGAAATATGACAGTTTATAATATTTTTTATTTTGAAACCCGGGTGGAAAAAATCTGTCTGGATTTTCTCCGGATTTCTACGCAATTGAGACTTCCGGAGATATTTACGGAGTAATCTCCAGACTATTTTCATATCTCCAGATTTTTCCCGGAATTTTTGCTTAAAAAAACCAACAAAAAAAAAATCAAAAAATCAATAAAAAAACCAGAAATAAGAGTACATACGAAAAAGAAAAGAAGAATTTTTTTCCAAAAAAATCTGAAGAAAATCCGGAGAGATTATTTCTACCAGGGTTATGTAAAAATATTTAATAGTTTTTGTTTGTACATCATAAATAAATTTTTTAAGATTAATTTAAAAATAAAGTTCAAAGAAAAATTCAACGGTTTATAATATATTTTTTATTTTGAAGATGATAAAAAAATTTTTTTGCGATTAAGCTACTAATAAATTAAAACCTCAAAGAAAAAATGAGCCTTTAATTTTTCTTTTGTAAAAAGAGTTGGAAATTTATCCAACGGTTTATCGAATCATTTTGTAAAATAGCAAAAAACGTAAACGAGCTTTTGGCGCGCAAATCTCGCATCTCATACTCTTGTTCCTTGATTTTTTTTTTATTTAAAAATTTTTTCTTTCAAGTGAACTGAAGTGGTGAGTAGCGTGAAAAAAAGAATGAAGGTGGTTGAAATGATTTAATGAGAAGGAGAAGAAAAAAAGAATAATGTTAGTTTGCGTATTAAAAAAAAGTGGGTTATTATTTTAGTCGTTGCAGAAAAAGATAAAAGACACACGACTAACTTGCTGATATCAGAAAACTTTTTTTCCATCTGCATATTTTTATAAAAACAAAAAATACATAATACATATAATATACCTTTAATAATTTATATATTTTTATCACGATTTCAAATATATATAATTTTTTTTTTCTATTTCCATTCATTACTAGAGCTTTTTGTTTTTTTTTAAACCACAAAAAAAGCAAGGAAAAAAAAATTCTGGACAAGAAAAAAAATAGAATGAAATACACATGAAAATGAAATTAAAAAAATGTAGAGAATTTTCAAATAAAAAAAAAAAAGTAACAGGACATTCGTCCCGTATGTTCACACGCCTGCTCGAGGCTTTAAAAAAGTTGGCGAATTAGTCGCGTACTTTACGAGCTGCTGCATACTTTTCAATGTTTTTTATTTTATTTTTTTTCTTTTTGTCACATTTTTTTCGACTTGTTTATTTTATTTTTTTAAAACTATTATTATTATTCTTATCATATTTTTTTTTTTGTTCTCATGTGAACATTCATTGTGTGTTAACTGCCAAGCCGTAAAAAATGAATGGATAAAAATTGTTTTGCTTATTTTTCTTGAGTATTTGTTTTATGTACTTTTTTTAATTTGTCATTTTGTAAATTTTAATTTATTGTGACTTGTTTTGGAAAAAAATTAATACTCAAGACAGTTTTCTTATTTTGATTTTTTGAATTTTTAAAATTAAGTCAATTAATTTTAAAATTACTATTTTTTTTTTCCTTTTGACTATTCAAAAATAAAATTAACAAACAAATTTTTTCAGATCGTTACAAGTTAACTTGTAACGATCCAAAAAAACAGTAAGTATCGACTTAATTCTGTTCAATTCAAAATATATATTCCATATTAAAAGACTCTCGTAATTACTATTTAAATAAATTTACAGACTGAATAAACTAAAAGTAAATTTTTAATAAATTTAATTTTAGTATGTCCAAATCTGCAGTGTATATTTTAAATTTAATGCATATTTTTTCTAAATTTGTTTAAAATATGAATTAAATTTATATTTTTATTAAGTTTATATACGTTTTTCCACATTCACTGTTATACATTATTGCATTGAGTAAGATTTTTTTTTTTTAATTACTCTAGGCTGGCACTCCAAAGGTCTAACCTCAATTTTTTTTTTTTTATATCAACAATCAGACTGTCTCCAATTTTTTTAAGTTGACCCATACATGAGGATTACAGATAGACTCGGTAAACTCTATAATCAAATAAAAAAAGCTCTAGATGAATATTATATTAATTCAAAAAAATCTAAATCAACTTGGTGGAAATATTTCTCTGCCATTACTCCAACCTTTTTCCACCTAAAGTTTTTTCCGGTAATATCATCTATCTTTTTTTTTTTTAGTTTACAGCACACGTACGCATTGTTACAGTGTACATAATAATTATTGAAATAATGTGGAATATAATTCATTTCAGTTTTATTGTTTTAAATTATGTAATGAAAAATTATTTTTAATATACAATGTATATGAAATAGTCTGTGATCTTTTACTTTTTTTTTTTTCTTAGAGATAATTTGTCTGTAGCAATATAATTGATTGTTTTCGAATACCTTGATATAAAAGTGGCAGATTTTGTTTTTTATTCATTGTGGGGTTTGTACCCAACGGCGAGATGCCATTTTTGGAATTGAATTATCAATATAGAGCATGGATTATAGATCTCAAAATTTCGGCTTGATTTTTTTTTTTTTAATTAAAAATGTTTAACAATTTAATTTGAAAGATAAATTAATCAATGCTTATTTATTTATTCAATTGAAAATTGCATAAAAAATTCAAATTAAATTGCTAAACATTTTTAATTAAAAAAAAAAAAAAACTAATGATAATTAATCAATATTGTTTACGTTAAACTTCAAACTGAATTGTTAACAATTTTTAGCATAAACAATATTTAATTTCGTTATTGGAGGTGAAAGTATACAACATTTTTACTAAATATTAAATATTAATAAATATTTCTCTCAATAGTTTTTTATTAATGTCAATTTATTAATGCCTCTGAAAACAAAAATTGTCACTTAGCAACAGTTAAAAAACATAAATTAATTAATTAAATAAACATAAACAAATGAAATATTATTGCGAGAAGTAATATGAATCGAAGCGAGGCTTTATTTCTCTTTTTTATAATAGGAACAATAACTTATTAGTTGTGAATTTTTCCATCCAAATTTTTTATGTCAGATTTTATTTATTTAAATTTCAAGTTAAGGTGGAAATTTTTTTCATATATTCAAATATTGATTGTAAAATGTAGAATAAGATTTTTTTTTTCTTTGCTTTGTTTGAACTTTGATCTGAAAAAAAAGTTGAGGTCACTTTGGCGTTCGGATATGAATATATATAAGGTATATTTTTATGTACAAAATCTGATCTCTGATCATTTTTAAGATTCGAATCGATGGAAATATATTTGTAGCTTTGAGACGAAGGGTCACATGGGAAAGCAATAAATCCAACTTGCATGTATAATGCGTGCAATTGAAACAAGTTTCAATTTTATATTATTTTGATTTATTATTACTCATATTATTATACCTATCATATTAAGCTTATCAAAATTAAAATAATTCAACTGCCATATTTATTTTATTTTCACACGATTTTTAAGTAGTGGCTTTATTGAAATCCGCTTTTTGGTCATCAACCTTTATTTTTTTTGTAACTATATGCGACGATAAAAATAAGTCAGAGATATTTTTCTGGGATTTTTTATACACGAAAAAAATGGTCCGAGAAAAGATGAAAAAATCAGAGAAATACCTTGACTTCTATAAGTAAAGAAACAGTCGGAGGGAATTCGGAAAAGGGTCTGTGAAAAGTCGAAGGAATTATTTCTACCATAGAAAATACTAAAAATTATTTTTAACGTAATCTAAAGTTATGAAATTTTTATATTTATAAAATACTAAATCTAAAAACTAATTCGTTATCAAATCTATTTGATAACGTTTCTACTCGATTTTTATTTTAAATTTGATTGACCTGTTATTATTATCATTTTATTTCATTTGTTAAATATATTTATATATCTATTATAAATCAACAAAGAATATAAATATAAATTCATTAAAAATCATTTTGTAATTATTAATACTCAGTTGAATTTTTATTTTTGTGGTATTGTGATTATTAAATTTTTTATTCTAAGCAACTTATTACTTGTTATATATCTCTTGAACATAACTTCTTGAAGAGGAACTACTTTAGCTACCTTTTGTTTACCTATATGTCATTTATTTAAAATCATATTATACGAATTTTGGTGTATATTGTTTATTAATTAAAAACTTAAGTTGAGATTTGCCCAACTTCTTATTATCAGTATGTCATTAATCACTTGGTCCCTCTGATGTTATTTCGGGTTTTTTCCCACTTTTTTGATAGCATATATACTTATGCTAAAAAACAATTAAAGAAAAAAATAGTTAAGTTTCAACGTATAAACAATATTAATGGGAAGCTAATGAAAAAGTATAAGAAAAAATAATATCTATTATTTGTATAAAAAAAAAAAATAACAAAAGTCAATTAAGGGATGATTTTGCAAGTATATTGATTTATTTGGCATTTAACATTCTAATTCCCAATAGTCAGAACTGGAATAGTCGAAGCCAACGTTTCGTCGTTCGGAGTCATATTTATCAGTGACGTGCACTTCCCCTTTCCCATGTTTACTCCTCAATTTGAAAACATTTCAATTCAAAACAATTCGAGGTTCGAGTTTCCAAGTAAACTCTGGATTTCGATTATTTCGACCAAATGTTTCTCCAACTAATATATAATGAAATTGAAGAAAACTGTATTGAACTCTTGTGAACAGATAGTTGTTATAATTCCAAAAAGTATTCTTTATCAAAAAACACGTAGGACAATCTGACGGTTCAAATTTCCAAACACCATTGTTTACTGAATTACCGGGAATCCAAGTGAATATTTGTCTATGAGATCCGACATTCATTCGTTTAGCTGACCCGGCAGGTATCGAAAAATAATCATTTGCTGCGTATAAATATTCATTTTTGTCAACGTTTTTGATTCTACAAGTTCCATTCCATATTAAATTTCTTATTAAAACCGGTAAATTTGAATGCAAATTATCCAGCTTGAGCTTGAGGTTATGATCATTGGATGATTTGAAACTTTCTTGCACTTTCTTCACTAGAAAAGCAAATTCAAATATTTCCTCGTTATGCAAATGATTATTTTTTATCATTTGAAGTAATAAAGCTGAATAACCATGAATTTTTGTTGGAAGTGACGACAATTTATTTAAAAATGCTATTGTATTATTATAATTACGAAGATCATTATACTATATATGTTGTCTACAATATCAGAAATATGGAAAGTAATGCTATCCCAATTTTGTGGAGATTTGTTTAAAAAGTCTTGAGTTTTTTTATCATCCCCTAACGATATTTATTTATTATCAGTATGTTGATAACTACTTTCTGCCAAGCATATAGATTATTTTTTTTTTTTAATTACTATGTATGCTAGAAAAAAAAAAATTAAAGAAACAAATTGATATAATAACCCAATAATTTTTACGGAAACAATATAAATGGGAACCTAAGGAAAAAGTAGAAAAATCAATATATGTATATTATTTTTAAATAATACTGGGCAGTGATATATCGATGTTGAATCATTAAAATTATTATACAATAATTTTATTTTTTTATACACATTATTCAATAACCAAAGTTTGAGTTTTGCATTTATAAAAATTAGCAATAGTGATCAATATATATTATATCTTAATAATTATTAAAAATTCAAAAAAATTGGAAAGATGATCGTACACGGAAAAAAATTTTTAGCTGCAGCAACGAGCTGGATAGCTGTCTCTCCTATCCACGGCTAACTAACCTTTGGATAGTTAGCAGAGGATTGTTATTTTGGCAATCCACATTTGACAGGTTACTATTCTTGTGAAAACAGCGTGCCTACTCGTTATATTAGCTACACTTTGGATAGCTGTGGTAGCTATCCAAAGCCTGACAAGCTGGTATCGCTGTAGTAGCTATTTAGGATTGCGTATATGCATAACTATAAGTATATAGACATACGAAGTACAAACAATATATTAATGTACATTTACTAATTTTTAAAATTATTATCTAATTAATTTTATACTAAATTTGATGCACCAAATAAACGCCAACTTGAATACAAAATCTTATGCTAAATTTTTAATAGCTATATGGATTATTTTAGTTATTGTTAATAATAATTTGGTGGATCTGTCAAAAAAGAGAGGTTATGAACACAACAGCTGTTGACATTGAGATTATGTCGAATCTGACGAGTTGGTTAGCCACGCTAGCTATCCAGTCAGCTGGAATAACTAACCGATTGTCTTTTTAATATATCGGGCTTGATTATTAAATCAACTATCCTTTTTTAACTATCCAAACGCCTCGTGACTGCAGCTAAAAATTTTTTTCCGTGTATAAACGATGTTTATATTCAATGAGACTTGTTTAAATTTTTAATACTATCGGTATGTTATTATAATCACTTCCGCCCACGCATATTTTTTTTTTTTTTTTGGTATTTCCCTGACCACATCAGTTTACATGATATACATGTATATTCATGCATGAATATAAATTATATAAACTGATAAAAAATTTTTCCTTGATTAAGAAAAAAATTACTTCGTTTTAGGAAAACCAAAAAAGGTTCAAGGCCCTGTTGTGTATAAAATGATTATGATATTTTAACCCAGATGTATTTATTATAAATAAAAAATTTCTAAAGTTCAAAAAAAAAACTTGAATTTCAGTATATAATGATTGATTATTGAAAATTTTCGTACCGCCTCATAAGAAGTACTACTTGAAAGAAAAAAAGAAAAACATTAGCAAATTAGAATTAAAACCTAAATCCAAGTAATTTTACCCTTGAATAGAACGAAAAAAGGTTTTTGCCACAGTTCAAATTTTTATAATCGAGTTAATTGCGTTCTGTAGAATAGACTATTCACTTATCTTCTCCATGAAAACTACCCATAACTATTATTCTTTTGTGCTGAAATTAAATTTTTATTTTTTAAAAATGATAAAATTTATTTCAATAGTTGCACGGAATAGATATTTGTGATACGAGGGCGTAAAATAGGTGATTGTCAAATCGAGCATGTTGTGGCATGAACCACAGTCGAGGCGTAGGATAGAAGCGCCCAAGGCGGCAGCGAGGCGAAGCCAGAATCTAAAAAAAAAAAAATCTAATGTATAATAAATGATAAATATAAATTAAAAAAATTTCATTTACAACAAACTGTTGATTACTGTTTTATTAGTTTTTTATTGATCACACACACAATATTAACTAGAGCTCAAATATGAACAGTGCATTTCTCTATTTTGTATATCAAAATTTACAAAGAATAATAAAAACAAACGTAATTAAATAATTCTTATTTTTTTTTTTAATGTAAAAAAACAGAATAAAAAAAACAAACAAAACAAGTTTTTTTTAACATTACTAAATTAAATTTTTATCAACTTTTTTGTTTTTTTTTTATGTAAAAAAAAGGATAAAAAAAAAAACAAACAAAACAAGTTTTTTTTAACATTACTAAATTAAATTTTTATCAGCTTTTTTTTTTTTTTTTATGTAAAAAAAAGGATAAAAAAAAAAACAAACAAAAAAAATGTTTTTAACATTATTTAAATAATTTTCATATTATTTAACTCTTCAATATTTTTTAGGTTATGTAACCCATTAATAATTTTTAATATATGTTTTTTTAATTATTAAATAAAGTTTAATCATTAAACTTGAACAAAATTTGTCTTTGTCAAAATTTAAATTATTTTGCATGACAAACAACTTTATTATAAAGATTTGATTATTAATCTACTAAACGACGCAGGCAATAACTGTCAAGCACAGACAAGTTTGTACAAGTTTGGTTGTGTGACATGAAAAAAAAAAATTAAAAAAAAAAAATGAGACATGAAAAAAAATATAAAGCCCAAAACTAGTGTCGACATCTAGTGACTTGACTAATCATTATAAGTTACCCTAAGGGGGCGACGTTAATTCTGATCTCAGCAAAACACTTTATGCGTGCGTTGCAGTGCGTTGTGATATTGTAAAACGACTTATGCCTCTGTGTAAAACCACTTGTGCCTGCGTCCAAGCCTAAAGCGTTTTACGTAAAACCTCGTTTACCTTCTCAGTAGGAAAATGACGCAGTTTATCCACTGCGCACAGGCATGTAAAACGCGGTTTTACATGCATCAGTGATAAAAAAAAATTTTTAGCTGCAGTCACGAGGCGTTTGGACTTTGGATAGTTAAAAAAGGATAGTTGATTTAATAATCAAGCCCGATATATTAAAAAGACAATCGGTTAGTTATTCCAGCCGACTGGATAGCTAGCGTGGCTAACCAACTCGTCAGGTTCGACATAATCTCAATGTCAACAGCTGTTGTGTTCATAACCTTTCTTTTTTGACAGATCCACCAAATTATTATTAACAATGACTAAAATAATCCATATAGTTATTAAAAATTTAGCATAAGATTTTGTATTCAAGTTGGCGTTTATTTGGTGCATCAAATTTAGTATAAAATTAATTAGATAATAATTTTAAAAATTAGTAAATGTATATTAATATATTGTTTGTACTTCGTATGTCTATATACTTATAGTTATGCATATACGCAATCCTAAATAGCTACTACAGCGATACCAGCTTGTCAGGCTTTGGATAGCTACCACAGCTATCCAAAGTGTAGCTAATGTAACGAGTAGGCACGCTGTTTTCACAAGAATAGTAACCTGTCAATTGTGGATTGCCAAAATAACAATCCTCTGCTAACTATCCAAAGGTTAGTTAGCCGTGGATAGGAGAGACAGCTATCCAGCTCGTTGCTGCAGCTAAAAATTTTTTTCCGTGTGAGAAAGCGTATGACAAAGATTTTTATAATGCTAAAAATACAGCAAAATTTATAAAGAATTTGTCGCCTCTTCTAGCCAGAATAAAGGGTAATGCATATTTAATGATGCAAATGTCAGGAGTAAAATCTTTTTTTGGAAAATAAGACTCAGAGTTTCGAAATAAGACGAATCCTTATAGTTCCCAAGATCACTATACTTTTTCAGGACTTTTGAAAGACCTGAAGAAGTATGGAAAAATAAGACCTTTGGAATTTGGAAATTACTTCGAAGAGGTACGGAATGTCAAGACTTTTTCGGTATTTTTCAGTGTTCACAGCGTATCCAGACGAAAGTCTTAAATTCAAATACTGTTTCTGGACCAAATTTAAATGCCTTGACAGAAAAAAAAAAAACTGGGCATCAAAACTTTTTTCTGACCGAAGTTAAAAGCTTCAATCAATGTAATACTTTTGTTTTTAAATTCGTACGTTTTCAGGCCTTTTTCCATAATCTCAATACTTTTTTCATACTTTTCCAGGCTTCAAGACTTTTTCAGTAATTAAAATTTTTATCTCGGGATACTTTTGGAGAAAATCTGGATTCTAGTTTCAAAAAAAAAAATTTTATTCAGTAAGGAATGCGTTTCTTTTGAAAATTGTGAGGTTTTCTATTCTAAAAAGTCATTTTGGTTAACCAACTCGATAGTTCTTAATATGTCGCTTCGGATATTTTGCTCAAATTTCCTTCCGTCATTACAAATTAAATCATTATTTAAATGAGTTTATTCTCATTAGAGGCTCAAGCGCTCATCGAGATCTTCAGTTTGAGCATAGTGTGAAATTTCTAGCTTAATTATTACGAAAGTAGTGAGTGGTATTTGTAAAACATATATAGAGAAACTAATACTACGGTGCGGGAAGCTGACGCTTCGTAAAATTGCACCTCCGTATAAAATATTAAAAACCGAGTGGTGTATTTGCTTGATTAATTCCACCATTTTCACAAATATTTTGTGATATTTTTTTATATTTTTTGAATAGATCAGTATATTTTTCTGATTTAGCAATTTTAAGATTATTTGTAGTTCTACTTGATGCTTCTTGACACCATGTTTGAGCTATTAAAATTTCATGTTCAGCTGTTGGAAGATTTAAATTAGCAGCTCTACTTGCTCTACTCAATACAACAACCGATGTATATGTATCAATTGCTGCTTGTGCCAAACGATTTAATATAAATTGTTTCTCAACAATACCTTTACCATATTTAATAAGAACAGCTTCAATTGTTTGCCCATAATTTTCAACACTTTTACCAACAAGACCAGCACTATCAGATAAATTTGGATGGACCAAATGTGAAAAATTTGGTGGTGTACTTAAACCAACAGCTTTTGTTGCTCTTTTAGCAGCTTCACCAAATATAAGACTTAAATTTTCTGCTGGATTTTTAAATGCTTTTTGTAATTCTTCAAGATGACTTTCAGCATATTGAATACCAGTTAATGCAACAAATAAACTAAGAATATCATTTGTACCTTCAAATATACGAAATATTCTTAAATCTCTCATGACCCGTTCAACACCAGCGTCTTTCATGAATCCCATACCACCCAGAATTTGTATTGATTCATCACAAACCCACCAAGCTGATTCAGATGCAAATACTTTTGATATTGCAGCTTCTAAATGATAATCTTGACTTCCACTATCCATATTACCAGATGTCACATACATAAGTGATTGTGTAATATACTGTAACATTGCCATACGTGCAATTTTTTCTTGTACACCACCAAATTCATTAATTGTTTTGCCAAATTGTACTCTTGTTGTCGCATGCTCAACAGCTTTTTTGGCACATGCAATCATTGTACCTGATAATGCACCAGCCACACCATATCTTCCATTATTAAATATATTTGTAGCAACTTTAAAGCCTTGTCCTTCACCACCCAATACATTTTCAGCTGGTATTTTAACGTTATCAAAATAAACTTCAGCTGTATTACTACATTTAATACCCATTTTGCGTTCAGGTGGTCCATTTGTTAAACCACCAAATCCACGTTCAACAATAAATGCTGTAACTTTATCTTTAATTTCACCAGTTTGTGGATTTTTTATTGGTACCTGAGCAAATACTGTAAATATTTCAGCAATACCACCATTTGATACCCATATTTTACTACCATTTAATATATAATGTGAACCGTCAGCTGATTTAATTGCTCTTGATTTAACAGCACTAGCATCTGAACCACAGCTTGGTTCTGTTAATGCAAATGCAGCGTATTCACCATTTGATACTCTTGGTAAATATTTAGCTTTTTGTTCTGGTGTACCAACAAGAAGAATACCCTTAAAACCAACACTCTGATGTGACCCCAACATTGTTCCAACACCAAGATCATGCTTACCAACTACCTCAAGCAATCTACCATATTGTGTATTATTACAATTTAAACCACCAAATTCTTCAGGTATTTGCATTGAAAATACTCCCATTTCCCATAATCCTTGTTTTACTTTTTCTTCAATATCAGAAGTATCATCGTTTTTAACTGGATCATTAACTTCATTAAAAAATTTATCAACTGGATCAACAAGCATTTTAAGGGTATCTAATTGATCTTGAGCTAGTGGTGATGGAAATGGAAATACTTGATCAGTTTGTACTTGACCTCTAAATATATTCATAACAAATGATTTTGTTTCTTTCGATTCTTTTTTTCGTACTTTAACTGCTGCTTGAGCTCCATAATATCTATTGTAAAAGAAAAAGAAAAAAAATATATATTTTTATATAATACACTGAAAAAACAATCTAACCAATATCAGAACTCGTATGGCTATAACGGTTCTACTAATAGTTATCGGGGTCTCTATTATGGTCGGTATATAGCAATACTTAGGCCACCCTAGCCAAAAAGTATGTTAGTTTTCAGGATACGTATGGTCACAGTGACTATACTTCTTCTGACCGAACTCCCTAGCGAAAATGGCGACACCGATCCGACACCAATCCGACAGTCGGTTTGTGCACTGAATTTTGCAAATCGCAAATTCTCACAGACGATTCCAATTATTTTTTTTGTCAAAATTTATTCAAAAAAAAAAAAAAAACTAATATGCCTAAAATTATTAAAATATTATAACTTCAATATTGAACAAAAATTTTTATTAATAAAATGCTCTTTTTTTATATTAAATACAAAATAAAAATATACTGTCGTATGTCTGTCGGAATTGTGTCGGATTTACAATTCTCACAGTCGTGTGTCGGAATTGTGTGAGAATTGTAAAATCTTACAGTCGTGTACAGATGATTCTGACAGCTAACCTCGCTTATAATACATAAACAGAATTAAGTTTTTTCAATAAAAAAATTATTTTAAAAAAATTTTAATGTGTCTTAAATTATAAGAATATTATTTAGAAATTTTTAGACATAATATTTTATTTTTTAAATGCTTTTTACTATTTTTTTTTGTGACTTAGAAATTCTTATAGTCGTGTGTCGGTTTTGTGTCGTTTTTGTATGAGATCAGTGCACAATCCGACTATCGGCATTTTCGCTAGGGCTTTGTATCCTGTCATTGCAGGGTGGATCGATTTTCCAGTGTATTTATATGGCAAACAAATTTATGACAATTTCGAATACTTGACACTTTTTTTGTAAAAAAAACTTTGTTTTTTTCATTGTTGAGATTTATTAATTTTATGCTTGAATTGAGTATCGCAACAAGGTCATGATTACTTTGTTAAATTTATAAAATGATAAAAATTATGTGGTTAATGATCATAATAATGACAACTTACCTCGAAGTAATATTAATCAACTTGTTGAAATTTTTAGGACCTGTTACAAAGGCTTTTGACACTGTTGACATCATTCTGTTATGAATTTTAACTGTTTTACTCGATTTAAATGGAAAAAAATTAATTTAGTAACGAATGCGTTCCCTTTGCAAATTAAAAATTTTCAACACTCCGGTGGGATGACATGTCAATACCGTAATTAATATTTATAAACTTTTAGCCTCAAACTTTTTAAAAAAAGAAAAATAAACAAAAATAAATAAATAAATAAATAAACCACGTTGAGTGCTACCATCTGTTGAGTGCTACCATTGCTGAGTGCTGCTATCTACCATCTTTGGTAAAAAACAAATCTAATGGTAAAAATGAGTGGGTATTATGCGTTGCGATCGGAAGTGCACATGTGCATAGCAAAAAAATAATTATAAGTCTTCATTAATTTTTTAAACAATTAACTATAAAAAATTCTATTTTATAATCAAACAATTTGTTAAAAAATTTCCTACAAGTTTTTAGCCAAAGAAACTTATTTATATAATTACTCAGGTTGTAATCAGTTAGCCGACAATTGACGGGCCGACATAAAACTAATGATTGTAACCGATTGTAATCGATTTGTACTTCAATGTAATGTATTTGTAATTATTTGTAACCCCCCTCATTAATTGTAATTAATTAATTAAAATTCTATGTTGCACTTAGCCGACAAATCATAAGGAACACCTGTAAAAATTAATTTATGATTGTATTTTATAGGAAATCATTTGTACATTCCAAATATATATTTGTAATGTTTGTCCGAGGTCAATTTTTTTTTTAATTAATTAAATAAACATTCGAAATTAATTGCCCTAATTAAAGTTGTACGGCGCATGCGCGTAGATTTTTTTTTCTATAGTGTATCAATTGAGATGACAGCTGTAAAAGATGGCGGCGGATGTTTATTTACAATAAAAAATTTTCAACAACAAACAGCAATTTACTAAAACAATTTAAACATTATATTGTTAGAGTAAATTTTAAGCTGTTCGTTGTTTTTTTTGTTGAAAATTTTTTTTTTTTTAATTTCTACAATTAATGAGGGGGGTTACAAATAATTACAAATACGCATTACATTGAAGTACAAATCGATTACAATCGATTACAATCATTAGTTTTATGTTGGCCCGTCAATTGTCGGCTAACTGATAACAACCAATTACTCATTTATAAACTACTCACTCTGTTATTTTTTATAAACAATCGCTAATAATGTAAAAATCTATCATTGAAAAAATTTTGAGCATGGCTCTGGTTGTAGATTTTTTCACGGAGAATCCATTAAGACTAAAAAAAAATATTTAAGTTGATTTTTAAAAGTTATGTCTTTCCCAAATTAATGTGTTTTTAGTTTTTCTTAAATAAATAAACGAATTTGATATAAAAACATATAAATAACTTTTATTTATCTTTACTAGCTCTCTGTGAGTTTTTTTTTTTAACCAAAAATTATAGTCAAAAATAATAATAAAAATAATGATACAAAAAATTAATTCAATTCATAATATTGATATTAAAATAAATTGTAAAAGTTCAAAAAAAAAAACCCTATTATCTCGAGAATTCAAAAACTGATTATAGCTAAATGGAGGCAGGGGCAAATAAGGGGTCTCTGGGAGTCTGGGTTTTTTGATCACTGAATTTTAGAAAATTTTAGATTTCATGATTTTCAATATGTTTGAAATTATATGATCCCAAATCACGTTTGTACCCCCGACATCATGAGAATAAAACTTAAAAATGGTCGCCACGAATGTTTGAGTCGAAAAAGAAAACCAAAATCGGGAAAATCATAAAACCGGTGGTTTTAATAATTTTTTCACGCCTTTCCACTGATCAAAATATCCTAAAAGAATTTCTCGATCGCGTTTATACCCCCGAGACAAAAACTAATATATCAATGAATAAAAACATCCTAATAACTCAAATAATAAACTGAAATAAAAAAGAAAAAAAAATCTAAAAAAGTAATTCTTAAAAGCTTAAATAATAAAATTATTAGAAAAACAATATGAATAAGTAGAAATTAGTATCACTCAATAATAAATATATTAAAAAGAACGGAAAAATTGAGATACAAGAAAAAAAAGTAAAAAAAAAAAATATGAAATGATATTCCCGAGTCGAAATTTAGTTAAGGTCCTGATCAGAACCGGATCAGGAAACCTGGCCAGATTGTAGGGTTAGAGCCAGGATACCTGAACAGGAATGATCAGGATTCCTGACTAGAATATAACCAGGAATCCTGTTCAGGAATGGATCAGAATGTAACGCTTTTTTTTAGGATTCTGATCAGAATCGGACCAGGATACCTGATCAGAATCGGACCAGGATACCTGATCAGGAATGGAACCGGATTCCTGATCTGAAACGGATCAAGTAATTCTAAAAAAAATTAATTTTTATTATTTGATGTTTTGTAAATTGGCTAACTAATTTACTATAGCAATGTTAATGATGAAACAGGTTGAATAATAAGATTTTATATACCTAACATAACTTAAATTACCTAACCACTAGCGGGACGCAAACTCGGATCGTTCAGATTACAACTACGGGCCTTAACACGCGCGGCCATGCCGTCTATCGATGATCGGATGTGATTTTTTGCTTTCATAAATTACATCAGCTAAAAAAAACTTAAATTAGAATTTGCGACGTAAATTTGACGTAAAAATAAATTATAACAATTTGTTAAATTGTCCCTTGTCATTTTGTTTTAGAATTAAAATTAAAACTAAATCCAAAAAATATTTTTCCTGATAATATTCTGGTCAGAATCTGTTCCGGAAACCTTATTCAGGATACGTTCAGGTTTCCTGTTCCTTTCCTGAACAGGAAAACTGAATAAAAAAAATTAAATTATTTGATAAATTTTTCCTGATAGTATCCTGGTCAGAAAACCTTATTCAGGATACGTTCAGGTTTCCTGTTCCTTTCCTGAACAGGAAAACTGAATAAAAAAAATTAATTTATTTGATAAATTTTTCCTGATAGTATCCTGGTCAGAATCTGTTCAGGAAACCTTATTCAGGATACGTTCAGGTTTCCTGTTCCTTTCCTGAACAGGAAAACTGAATAAAAAAAAAAATGTTGTTAACGAAATCGTTTCCCGTTGAAAATTGAAAATTTTCAAAACTCCGGCGAATACGGGTTTTTTAATTACGGAACCATATTTATCATTATTATTATTATACATAATATATTTTTTTTTTAAATATTTATTTGAATATAAATATTGTACACAATAATAACAATGATAACATTTGAACCTAACCTCAATATAACATGTATATATTTTTAACTATATATACATATATATATTTGTTGTTTCTTTTCTAGCTGTAATTTAATTTTTAAAAAAATTTAAAAAAGTTAACAGTTATTTTATTTTTCTACTTAGATCAAAAACTTTTACTATTTTTTTTTTTTTAAATTTTATTCTTACTATTTAAATGAAAGATCGATGAAAAGAAATACCGACTTACCGATCGAAATATATTTTTTGATTGGCGCATGCGTACAAACTTTTTATTTAGAAGAAATTGTTGTAAATAATAAATTGGTAATTGTTTGGACAACCGATAACTTTTGAATAAATAAACGCAAAAAAATTATGTTGCATTCAAAAAATTCTTTATAAAAATTGCCACAGCCAAGGATATGATAGAACTTCCAAGTACAACTTTTTAAAGGCCCTTTATTCATTACAAAGTTCGCGATGACACCTATTATTATAAACAATCGTCTTACAACTGAAAATGGGTGGTTTTGATATTTCTAAATATAGCCTTGGCTGTAGAGATTTTGATGAGGAAAATTTTAAGACCAAATATAACTCTGTGAGATAATTTTTAAAAAAGTTATGAAGTGTCTAAAAAAACACAAATTCTGATATTCTGTTAATTAACAAATTTCTAGCAACAATAAAAAAAAAAAAAAATCGTAATTTTGTAGAGTTTTAAAAAAAAACCATCCTGGCAAAAAATTGCATCCATGATTTGTTCTTAGTTTTCTTAATATATCGAGTTTAAAATTTTTTCATTATCTATTTTTATCAACAATTAATTAACTAATAATCCAAAATTTTTCTTTCATATCCTTGGTTGTAGATCTTTTCAAAACCTTTAATTTAAGCCTATTTCAAACTCTCTATCTTAAATATTTTAGAAGATATGAACATTATTTATTTTTTGCCAGTGATTTCAATACGTAAGGCTTCGCCTCCGTAAAATTAATTTATTTGATAAATTTTTCCTGATAATATCCTGGTCAGAATCTGTTCAGGAAACCTTATTCAGGATACGTCAAGGTTTCCTGTTCTTTTCCTGAACAGGATTGGATAAGGTTACCTGACTTAAGGAAATCGTAAGGTGTCCTGTCCAGGTTCGGGTCAGGAATATGAGTCAGGTTCCCTGAATAAGGAATCCTGATCCGTTTCTGATCAGGGTTTGAGATCAAATAGGGCATCCTGAAAATTTTTCCATTCGGGTTATAATATATAATATTGTATAGACAGGCGCCGAGATATTGTCGCCATCAAGATGTTATTTTTATTTTCTTTGACGAACCCAACCAGGGTGTGTTTTTGTAACCTTGAACATTTTTTTTTTTTTTTTTTGCCAATCAACTTATAACCAAAGTAATCATAATAAAAAAACATAGAAAACTTTTCAATATAAATTCAAGTATTATTGTTAATACAAATTTATTTTCTAAAATTATTATATCAAAATAAAAAAATCACTCAAAATATTTATTGAGTTAGTAAAAAATTTAATAAATCTTGTTTTTTTTTTTTCACCTAAAAGTTTTTCATAAGTTTTGTGGATAACTGAGTGACAAAAAATATTGACATAAAAGTAATCACAAGAGTTTGAAAAATATATATTTGATATAAAGTATAAAATTTTTGTTATTTTTCAAGAATCAAAATAACAAAACTGAATCTTTTTTTTTTTTTTTTGTAAACTAACAAATAAAATCTTGTGCAATTTAAATGCAGTGAAATTCGATGAAATGGAATTTTTTCTTATTTCAAAATCTCAAACTGAATGATAAAAAAAAAAATACACGTATTTCTATATAGAAAAGAAAAATAAAAAAAAAATAAATGCAACATCTTTTCGATCGGTATTCGTGTTAAATATAAAAAAAAAAATCGAATTTTCCAAGATCAGAAATCTTGAATCAAGTCAATGTGGGTTTTAAGACATAATATAGTTTTTTATATATGTATGTATACATAGAAGATGGCTTCAGGGACGCGTGTAAAACCGTAAAACTTTATGAGTTTCGTTTTGCCCCTTCTGTGTTGTGGCATTCTGTTTAGAACCACAGACTTTTGTTGGCCTCAGTAAACTCGTAAAAGCTCTCATTCTAGTGTACACCACGTTCATGCTTATTTGTTTCATTTAATTCTTTATTAGTTTCAATATTTGTACATAGATGAAATGATTATTATAGTAAAAAAAAAAATATGATTAACATTAACAGTAATAATGATAATAATTTTATAATAAATGAATATTATTATATAACTATAACAGTAATGAGTCATTACGACAATTGAAAAAAAAAACAATACATAAAACTGGACTATTTTTTTTTATGACTGTTATATTCCCTCGGAATATTAAAAAAAAAAAGTTTAAAGCTTTAATTTATTTTTTGTATTTACAGGTATTATTTTGTGCTTATTGTTTTTGTTTTTTATTATTTAAATAAATTTTTTGCAAGCCTTCGTAGAAAAATAAATATTTTCGATTGATTTTTCTTTTTGAATTGTTTTATTTAAATAAGGATTTATTTTTACTAAATTAATTTTGAAAATTGATAGTTAAAAAAATAAAACGATTTGAAAATCGAAATGGTAAATGAAAATTTTATCTGTAAATGTAGATGAGTTAAGCAAAAACATTAATAATTTTTTTTACCAACCAAAATGACAATGGAAAAACAATTGCTGAAAATAGTTGACATCCATGTTCATATAAAATATTAACTAAAAAATAATTAATAATTGTTAATTTGGGATTAGTATTTTATATTTTAATTTACAATTTTTGATTATTCTGGCGATTTCATTTTGTTTGAAACAAAATATACACATAAATATTTAAACCCAAATATTTGATTGGAAAATTTTTTTCTCGAAGAATTCTACCTCGTTGTTTTTTTCGATATTTTCAACGAGGATATTTTTGTTCGAGGATATATATTTTGAGTAGTAAATTTAGTCATATATAATCGACAAATTGTGATTGATGTACTCAATATAAAAAAGGAAAATGATTTATGATTTTTTTTTATTTTAAATAACAAAAAGAAAGAGAGAAGATTATAAAAAAGGTAAAACAAAAAAAAAATTCGTTTATAAAACAAACATGAGTCATGGTTTTAAAAAGTACAAAGTCACCCATATCTGTCATGATTTTTCACACTTCTCTTCACGTCATATATAGCATCAACAAATAACAAATCTCCATAAGCAGTCCTGCGAAAAATGACGTGTGCAGCTGCACAGCGTAATCCCTGAAGAGTATAATATATTTATTCAAAAGAAAAAAAAAAAAATTTATCACCACGATATCGAATTTACTTTTTTACTTTTTTTTTTCTACATTTAAAATATATTTTTATATTTTTTATGCTCATTCGATATTACTAAAGTGATTTTTATTTTTAGTATACAAAAATGTATTTGTTCGATCGAAATACATCAAAGTATTCATATGAATAGAAAAAAAAAAAATTAAAATTTACAAATCAAGTAAAATTGCAAGTAAGAGGATTTATTTTTTAAGACGATTTCAATTCATTGGCTTATAATATCAACGCAATTAAAGGCGATAGAAAAAATAAAAAAACAAAATTCAATAGAAAAAAATTTATATTATTTTTTCTCGTATATAAATTCTGACATTTAAAATCATAATTATTTTTTTTTACTATAAAACTGATTTTTTTTTTCCTTTTTATATTAAATTCTTATATCAATGTGAATTTTTTCGTGAAAGCTTTTTCTTTTTTTTATCATTTAGTTGTAAAATTTTATAGTTTGTTAGCACCAGCTTTTTACGATTCGTATAATTTTTTCTTTTTTTTTTTTTTATATGTAATGTATGTATTGGACGATATTGCAAGTGCACCAAAACGTCTTGAATGTGAAAAAAAATATAGGCTATTACGTAGAAATATAAACCCGTGGAGAAGCTCATCCACGTAGCATTGAAACGCAGCAAAATATTTTCCGGGATGTATCCAAGCAGCGCAACCGCTATTTTTTTTTTTTTTTTTTTTTACTATACCAACTATTTCATTCTGGCTTTCTCTTTTCCTCGAAATGCTTAGTACGTGTATGGAAATCGAAATGAAATTTTCCACTTTATACATACATGTTTTCATTATAATGCACGCGCACGTTAAAGCTGCTTCAATTTTTTTGTATTTATCATTTATTATTATTATTATTTCTATACGTTTTTATTTGACACTTTTATTTATCATACATTTCATGTTTTATTTCACTTTATTCGTCTTTTTTTTCATTTATTTTATTTTTCTTTTATTTATTCATCAACCGACAAATATGTTTTTCTTTCTATTCAATTTTTTTTTACCGTTTTATTTATTTCCAATCATTGCGTCAACAGTTGATTGCCGTTTAATTTTTATAGATTAATATTCATTCATTCAATTTTCTTCTAATAGTTATCAAATTTTTCCAACAAATGTTCTTCAATTTTTATTGCAAAACAAAAAAAAATGAAAATATCTTTCTATTTTCATTCAAACTATAAAATATGGAAAAAAAATTGATTGGTGAATTAAACTAATTATTCAATGTGGCTGCGAATTAGATCTTCTGATTAGTTGATGACCTCTTGGATGAAACTACTGCGTTTTAGGTGTCACTTAGTCTTGCATTAATGTCCTTGTTGAATGTAACCAAGGAGCGTTTATTTTGGCCTCGAGGAAATATTAGAAAAAAAAAATAATATTTGATGAATAAAGGTAATATACGTAAGGTGAATGTCCCTGCTGTAGAACGCTTAACAAACTGATCTCGTGTTTTATTCGTTTTTAAAAATTCCTATCAGTAAATTTCCAAATTTTTTTTTTCCCTTAGCTACTATAGAATATAATTAACATATGTTAATTTTTTTTCATTAAATAATGATTAAAAACACTTAAATTAATTTTTTTTAAATATTTCATTTATGTCCCTGTTGTGGAACGCCAAATTTTCACTTGTCCCAAATGTTGACATCCCAAAGACCCAGTTATGGACAGGCAAAAGTAAAATAGTATTAGTATATCAAATATTTTTTATGCATACTAATACATACAAAGAAAATTGAAAACAACTAAATATTTTAGGTTAAACACATAATTATTAACACCTGGACAAGGCTGAATTTGTGTCCCAGTTATTGGACTATTCATTAATAAATATTAATATATATTTAAAAAAAAAATATAGTCAAGCCCTCCAAGGTGCACCCTAAGTGTTCCGTAGGATTTTTTATTTTTTTTCTTGCTGTTCAATTTGTTTTTCCATTTTATTGTAAAATAAATGACTGTCTTTGTGTTTTCTTTTATTAAAAAAAAAATGAAGGACCAAAAAATTAAAAAAAAATATTGTAGAGTAGACAGATTATGCGATGTCGATTGAAACATTGCCGGAATTGATCGGTCGATATTTGAAATTAGGCCATGTCCAAAAATGGGCATATCAAATCTAATAAGGCCCAGAGCCCGAGTAGAAATTCAGGTCAGGTTCGGATCAAGCCCTGATCAGGCTTGCCTGATTTCAAATCCAATCTGGATCCAGATACTGGATCCGAACCTGATCAGGATGTAACGCTTTTTCGTAAGGTTTGGATCCAGAATGGATCAGGATACCTGATCAGGCTGTAGTAAAGATACATGATCCATAATGGATCCAGATACTGGATCCGAACCTGATCAGGATGTAACGCTTTTTCGTAAGGTTCGGATCCAGAATGGATCAGGATACCTGATCAGGCTGTGGTAAAGATACATGATCCATAATGGATCCAGATTCCGGATCAAAACTGGATCAGGATACATGATTTATTCAAAAAAAAAATTAATAATTTCAAATTTATTTTTTTTTTTAATTTGAAATCTAACGCTTAACAGAATACAGATAAACTTTATTATTACAAACTGACCTAATTGATAATTTACCTAACTAATTATTGCTACGACCGGGGTTCGAACCCTTTGACACCCGATTACAACGCTAGTACTTGACACGCTCGGCCATTGAGGCATTCGATAATTCGTACTAACTTTTTGTCCTCATAGGTTCTACAAATTGCCTGGTCAGGATAGCATCAGGCCATCTCTGTTTTATCCTTAATAGGGATAGCCTGATCCATTCTGGAACAAGACTGGATCAAGAAAAAATTATTTGAAAAAAAAATAAATTCAATAATTTTTTCTTGATCAAGATTGGATCCAGAATGGATCAGGCTACTCTATTAAGGATAAAATACAGATAGCCTGATGCCATCCTGATCAGGCAATTTGTAAAATTCAAAGACGCAAATTTGATACTTGTTTCTTCATCCATTTTGGATCCAGCTAGTTTTGTTTATCCTCTATTAGTAGTTCTGATCCATTCTGATCAGACTGGATCAAGAAAAAATTATTTGAAAAAAAAATAAATTCAATAATTTTTTCTTGATCAAGGTTTGATCCAGAATGGATCAGGCTACTCTATTAAGGATAAAATACAGATAGCCTGATGCTATCCTGATCAGGCCATTCCTACTCTATCTTTAATAGGTAGTTTGATCCACCGGATCAGGACTTGATCAAGATGAAATTATTTAAAAATTAAATAAATTTAATACTTTTATCTTGATCAAGTCCTGATCCGGACTGGATCAGGCTATCCCTATTAAGGAAAAGATGTAGGTGCCTGATCCAGGCTTGATCAGGATGTGATAGAGTTACTTGAATAGGGATAGCCTTACGATATCCTGATCAGGCCTGGATCAGTGTTCAGGCTATCCTGAACAAGTTTCTACTCGGGAAAGTAAAATGTTAGAAAAACATATTTAGTTTTTACTTGTCGGTAGACTTTAAACAAGAGGGTAATGGTAAAAACGAAGTAAAAGGTAAAACGCATGTTTGGGAACTCAGGTATAAGGGTGAACATATTTATTTTTATTACGCTTAAGTGTTTACTTATGTTGCAATGTCCTTGTAAATATATTTTAGAAGATTTCACTTTTTCAAGGATATTAAAAGGGCAAAAAGGAAATTTAGAGGAAATATAATATTTGTAAAAGCGTCAGTCTAACTTTGACCGTCATATAGCTCTGACCAGATCATCTTATACTTAGCTTTGCATTAAAGATAAAACCAAACATTCTATCACTGCGTTTATTGTTTATTTGATCACCTTATAATGAATCCTAAATAATTGTTCTTGATATTTATAAAATATGAAATCAATATTCACAGAAATAATATAAAAGTAAAGTATAAATTCTAATATAAAAAAAAAATATCATGTCTGTTTTTGGAAAAAAAAAACCTAAATTTGTTTTAACATCGGCTAATTCGGTACAGTGGTTCAATAAATATCGCAAAAAAACAATTTATGACACTACATATCGTTGAATAAAAAAAAAAAATAAACGACCGAAAAATTTGAAAAAAATATAGTAGAGTCTACAGATGAAGCGTCGTCGATTAAAACATTGCCGGAATTGATTGGTCAATATTTGGAATTGGGCTATGTCCAAAAATGGGCATAGTAAATCGATCAAGGCCCCAAAATTGGAAATAAATATGACGATTGCTTTTGGCTAAAAAAAAAAAAGAAAATGAGCATCTCACAAGCCAATTCGATTCAGGACTTCACGTTTTATCTTGAAATAACAAAAAATCACAGAAAAGCGAAAACATAAGTGTCCTACGGAACACTAAAAAAAAATTAATTATTTAAATGAATATAAAGCATACTTTTATTTATAATATATAAAACTAATTAAATAATTTTTTTCCACTTGCATATTGAAACATTCAACTCAATAACGTTGTATTCACTCTACCTATGACACTAAGGATTGCCACAAAATTCCGCAAAATTATATGCTTGGAAGCTAGCACCAATTTTTATAAAAATAATTAAAATATTTATAATAATAAAATGTTATTGATTTCGACTCTGATTGTAAAAGAATTAATTAGATTATCGATAATGAGTATATTGCAAAAACGATTTGTTGAGTAGAGAATAAGTTATTAATTTTTTTACATGAAAAAAAAGCGAAATGACGAACAATAGGTACAGTGTCCACAACAGGGACATTCACCTTACATATGTGTTCAAATAAAAAAAATAATATATTGTTTACATTTACAGATGAGGAAAAAGATGTCCATATAAAATAATTTTGATGACAAAAAAAGACTTTGATGATGATTCAATAATTTCCTGGTTGGAGGTCACGAAATGTAGTGATGTGAAAGAACATACCCATGATATTTTACAAAAAGACGAAGTTGATATATTAATACTGGTAAAGGTGAGTGTTAAGCATGTATTGTTTTTATGTGATAAAATAAAATGTTAACTTCTTTATTTTCTAATTGAATTCTACACTCAGAGAAGGATATGTTAACAGTTAACATATCCTGTTTAATGTTAACATATGCCATGTTTAAATGGGTGGTGGCTGATAAGTTTACATCAAAGATATATATATTAACATTAAACATACGTATCTTAATAGTTAATATGCGTATGTTAACTATTAAGATATCTGTAAATTGTAATTGACACAATTTGAAGGTTAGGACATAGTTGAGGACATTTACGTATGTAAATATGAAAATTTAATGTAAAATTAAGAATGAATTTACAAAAAAACTAAATTTAAATAAATTTATGACAACACGAGTACATATTATATTATATTACAATTAGAATAGTATCACAATATAATGTCAAAAAAAAAAGATTACAAGAAGTAGACTGGCGCATCAAAATATTTGGCCGCGTAAAGATACGTATGTTAACTATAAACATACGTATGTTAACAGTTAAGATATCTATGTTTATTGTTAATATATATATCTTAACATTAAACTTTTGTATGTTTAATGTAAACATATTGGTATGTTAACTGTTAACATATCCTTCTCTGAGTGTAATATTATAAAATAAATAATATCAAATTTAAGAACATTTTAAAAATTTTGAAATTTTTTTATTTTTCTGAATTTACAAAATGGAAATGAACGATGTCTTTGTAATTTTAAAGACATTTTTTATTTTTATTTTTATTAAATTTAATTTATTAGATTTCATTCATTCATTATTTTTCAGATTCTAAATTTGATGATTTCATTGGGCAATTCGAAAGAAACAAAAGGAAACAAATAAATGATTTAAAATTATTCTTCTAAAAATAAATGAAGTTGATCGCGTTAAAATTTTGGCTTCTCTTGATTGTTAAAAATATGAGAATGATGTAAAAAAAGTCATAAAAATACACCTAAAAAATATCAAGAAGTATACCACAAACTCAAAGAATTTGCATTTTCTATTGCTGAACGAGTACTTCTTGAAAATTTAATTAAAGAAGCACAAGAACAAGAAAAAATTAATAATATTACTGAAACCAGATGGCTTTGTCAAATATGGATGAATATGGATCGATTGGTACTGAAAAATTGTACAAATAAATTAACTCAAATCGGTATGTTGACAAAAGTGGATTTGTACGACGCCTTGTTGAATTACGATTGAATTACGAATTAATATTGAGACACAGAAAAGAGTTTTTCACAACAGCGTTACAATACATAGACAATAATTGTCTAATCATGATGCATCCAAAATAAAAACGTTAAGCTCAAACTTATTGTTCATTCGACTTATCACCCCGAGTTAGGGCAAATTCGGATGGCTGGCGAAGAAATTTCTTCGTCATTTCTTGAACCATGGTTATTTTCGAAAAAAGATAGAAAAAGACGGAAAAAATACGGAGAAAGTTGGAAAAACAAACAAATCTTAAAACGCTGCATCCCCACCGAAACGATTAACACTAAAATTTGTGGCAGTATTTGAATGACTGATGATGGTTTGTGCACCTGGGCACTTATTGTTGGGTTCATCGAAATCAATATATTCATCTTTTATGTCACCAACATCTGGTATATACTATATACTATAGTATAAGTTGTGGCCCATTGTTAGCATAAATTTTATCATCATGATGATAAAATAATATTCATTTATATAAACTATAAACTCACAGTTTTAAAAATGTTGAGAAGGTGAATATTCTGAATGAAAGTCGGGATTCTGCAATGATTGTTCAAGTGGGCCAGGTTGTTCAAAAGGTCGGTATTCTGAATGAATATTAAAATAGTGTAATGATTGATCAAATGGTCTAGATTGTTGAGGAGGAAGAAGCTCCGTATAAATATTGGGATTATACAGTTGTTGATTTGGTGATGTAGGATGATAAGTTTCATGTTGATAGGGCTGATGTGAATTGAAATTGGTGTGCTAGAGAGGTTGGTGAGACACTGGTGGTCTTGGTTGTTCACTTGATAAATAAGCCGAGCTGATATTGAAAGTTTGATCCGGATGATTAGGTTGACCAGATTGTCGATGGTGTATTTGTTCCATTGGTTTTTGATTTGTAGTGTTTAAAATTGCACCATCTCCAGTATCACCAAGATTGACGTTTGGTGACATAACTTTGACTGGTATGGAATCAGATGGATTTTGATTGAGTTGGATGTTAGTATTAGTTGGACTATTTCGTCAACTGCAGTTGAACGTATTATACGTATTGTATGTTATGTTGATTCTTTAAAAATGAAATTTTCATTTATATTAAATTACAGGATTTTATCTATATTCTATATATATATATATATATATATATATATATATATATAGTTCTTAAAAAATTTTTAAAATTCATTATATATGTTTACATGGCTCTTTTATTTTCATGATAAACTTTTATCATGAAAATAGAAAAAAAAAGTAATCATATATTATGAATTTTTGAAATTAATGATGCATAAATAAATAAGATTTTTGAATTCTTGTTTTTGCGTAATTTTTAGCCAAAAAACCTACACGGAGAAAAATTTTCAGCAAATTTTGCTATGGCGCCATATCATTGAGGGTCTATCTTCTGACTATTCAAATATTTACTATTATGTTAACAAAAAAAAACAATTTTTGTCTTGAAAAATTAAAATGTACCATAGCAATTTATATAATGTTTTTTTTTTGCTATGTTCAGATTAAAAATTACAATGCATAAAGAAATTTTTACGAAGGCCAAATTTAAAAGTTAAAATAATCCAGCCTAAAAATTACATTGTACCATAGCAAAATATATATATATTTTTTTTTGCTTTGTTATTCATAAAATTTTACGTTGTTGCTGTGGACAAAATTAAAATGATCCTCTGAAAATTTACAATGTGCCATAGTAAAATTTAATTTCTTAGAAACCTATAGGTGTCACTGATAAATACAAAGCAACATGGTTAAATTACAATGGGCCATAGCAAAAGCAATGACAGACTCAGAAATGTCAACCACCCCCACTTTTTAGCCGACCGCGCAGGCGTGTCTTTGCTTATGTTTAATGAAAAACAAACAAATGTTAGCTTTTGTAAATGTTGTTGTGGCGCAGCGGATAGCGCGTAGGAATTCTGTTCGGAAGGTTTGGGGTTCAAATCCTGGTTTAGGTTAATAAATTAAAAAAATAAAATAAAATAAAAAGAAATAAAAAAAAAACAAATAAATAAATTTTATAGATATTGACAATAAAAAAAAAAATTTTTATAATATTTTCAATAAATGGAATAAATTTTGCGTTTGACCATAACAAAAATTACTATGGTACACAAAAAAAAAATAGCCACGCCCACACGATATTTTGCTATGGCCCATATGAAAATATCATGAAACCGAAAGATGGCGCAGCTCAGCTATGGGCCATTGTAAAATTTGCTATGTTTTTTTCGTAAAAAAAAATAAAAAATTCTCTCCGTGTATGCACTCCATCTAAGAAAGAACAAAAAATGAAGTTTTTATATTTCGCTTTTGTTATGAAGGTTCACACAAGCAGCATAACTCTAGGAGAAGATCAAATATCAATCGGAAGAAAGAATGAACAATTATACTTAAAATACGTTATGAATTTTTTTTATTTATATTTTTTATACACCCTGGTAAAAATATTTTTCCGCGATTACTCCGAATGTCTTCCTAATTGACTCATATATGCGGAGAAATGTGTGAAAAAATTTCTTCGAATTTTCTCCAAAATTGCTGACGAGGAAAAACTTTTTCGACCGTTTCTCCGAAAAAGACTCGAGTGAATAAACGTTTGGAAAAATTTCTCCGAATTATTAAAAACCTTTATAAATTTAAACGTATATTATGTTGATTATTTTTAAATAAAATTTTTATTTATATTAAATTATTTTTAATATACGTGTATTTTCATGTAATTAAATAAATTGAGTTTAAGACAATTAAATAGTTCAACATATGTGTAAACATCGTGAACGATAAACATCTGATAGATTTATGTATATATACAATCAATTGTTTATTTATAGAATTTATTATTAGCTTTGATTAAAGAAGCTATTAATTATATAAATTTAAATATTATAATTATATACGAGAAAAAAAAAGACGGGCTTCGTGTAATCGTGTATATAATTGCTTTTTTTTGGTCGTATTTCGTGTCCACTATGAAAACCATACAATTCCAATTATAATGCCCTAAAAAGAATATGTTTTTCTCTCGAGCTACTCTCCCCTATATATATAATTAAATTATCAGTAACACTTATCAACTCAATAAAATCAATATCACATTTTATTAATAATAAAATTTGTAATAATATCCTCAAATAAAATTTGTTATGTCTCTTGTGTCTAGCCGATAATAAGTAACAATATTTCAGCTCCTTCCGGAAATCACATGGACGAAAAATAATACAGCTAATATAGAAATAAGAAAAAAAAATAATAAGATAAAAAAAAAAAAAAAATTAAGAGAGATCTGATCTTGTGTTTTGTACGCTTGAGCAGGTTGCATATACATGTTTCAGTACCGAGCTAATATTTTTTCGCTGTTAAATGGGACAGAAATGAGAAGGGTAAAGAGGAATGTGCTTGCGTCAAATTTGCACATTTCGAAATTTAAGAAATAATTAAAACTACCAATCAAAAAAGAATTATAATAAAAATTTAATAAATGTTATATTAAATAAATTATAACAATGATTACAATGAGGAAATTTTAACAATAAATAAAACTAAAAAATTGGATAAACTTATGCTTTAACTTTATGTATATTATATTTCATGACTCTTATTAGTGATGCGAAATTATATATGTGTGTGCGTCATTTTAAGCGTCACAGTAACCACGCGGGATTTCTGACGTTTCTATAATATAATCCCACACGTAATAGAACATTCCGTCTGGGAAAACAAAAGTTGGCATATGTATATGTTTGACTAAGTACACCAACATATTGTTTTTCAGTATATACATTGTTGTAACTTGTGTACTTTTTATAGTCAGCATATTACATATATGAATTTTACAAAATATTAGAAATTCAATAACACACTTACACCAACAACTATATATTATTTATAAATTTTATTTATAAATTTTTCCTCGTCGACAAGAAGTTTCTTGAAAGGCAAAGAAAAAAGTGTTTTCATATTTTTTATTGATAAATAATTTCTCTTGAATGGCAGAGCTTTTTTAGAATTAAAATTTATTAATAGTAAGAAGACATATGTTCAAAATGATCAACAGTAAACAAACGTATGTCCATTGAATATAATTCAAGTTTTTAAATATAAAAAAATTGAAGGTAAATAAGTGTAAGTTAATGTAGAAATACCTGTTTTTCTTGACGCACTATCGCTCTGTTTACTTTAATTTTTTAATTATTGTTTATGCGACCTAAAAATAAACAAAAAATTGTGCCAAAAAAAAAAAGATGTACGCTTTTTTATTTTTGAAACAAGATTTTTTGGCACTAACGCTCCTCAACTTTTGTTGCTACAATGTTAAATAATTTATAAATCATTTTGAAGTTGAATAATCATCTTGAAAAAAAATATGCAATAATAAATAATATAATTAAAATTAAATATATATTTATCAGGAATCATTAGATCTATTTTTGCAGTCACATAATTGTCTAATTGTTATTGTTATTTCAATTTTAATTTGTGCTTGCATGCAGTTATACAAATTACAAATAATTCATATTTTTTTATTATCGATTGCAATTTAATGGAACTACATCTATTTTTCATAATTTGATAGTTAATAAATGAGCTTTTTATATTATTTTTTTTAGTTATTATTAAAACAATGTATAGCTGTAAAAATATTTGCGAAAAAAAACAAAGAAATACATAGAAGTTTAAAAGCATAGAATTTTTTACTTTTAATTTGACGTTATGAATTTTACCAAATATTACAAATTTAATATGTACATATACATCGACTGTGATATATATATATAATATTCATCCGAGTTTGATCCATAATTTTCTCATTTATCTACAAGTTTCTCTAGTTAAAATAACCCACATGACGATGACATTACGTTACGAGGGATTCAGTGTTTAAAAAGGGATGAATAACCAAGCGAGTAAAATTTTGTATGATTCTATCGCTTCAAATTTAACAAATAGTTTAATCCCAAAACAATATAATATTACGAAACAAATGATATGCATTTATATTTTACCTACACAGAGTTTAAATCTACATCGAGGATAACACATATATAAATTATTTATTATTCATTTAAATTTTTATATTTAAATTTCGAAAAAAAAAAGTGAAATTCAAATTTTATATAAAAATTTTTATCTTATCAATAAAATTCACTTTTATTTAATTAATTACTTTATTAAAATAAATTAAATTACTATCATTATTATTTTTACATAATTTTGTATATTCAAAAAATTCAAATAAAAGAATTAAGGGACAAAAAAATCATGTTATTACTACTGTAGTTATCAAGCTAAAAAAAATAATGATTAAAAAAAAAAGGAGGTTACAGATGGTAATATTTCGTAATGGTAACTATGTATATAATATATGATATTCTATTTGAAAATAAATAATTAAAATAAATAATAATAGTAATTTTAATAAGGATTTACCAACATTGATTATATCAATACTGATGGTGTTCCAATTAATCAAAACGAGAGACGTTTGCGTAACGAGGCATAATGACAAGTGGCGTCGATACATATACATACTTAAATTCAATGAAAATTTACATGAATATATATATTATCACAATGTGTATCATAAAACTCAGACATGTGTATATAAAATATAAACCAATACATTATTATCAAATTTGAACAAGTGCATAAAAAATAAAAAATAAAAAAATAAAAAGCTAAGTATAAAATTCAACATTTATAAACGAATAATAAAAAAAATAATCATATATTATATTCTTTTGAGTGTTCAAATGTCGATACAATATGATCTGTGATTATCGATTTTTCAAGAGAGAAATTGAAATAGATAAAAATAGTGTCTGTATTTTAAAGAATGATGAGAAAAAATAAAAAAAAAGAGAGACAAGAATAAGCAGGGATGAAAAGAAGAAAAAGGAAAATAAAAAGTAGTATCAGTGTATATAAGGGTGGTAAGAAAAATCGAGCTCAACAATAAAAAAAAAAATCAAGGAAAAATAATACAACTAAAATAGAAATAATAAAAAAAAAGAAAATAAGATGAAGAAAAAGAATTGAAAGAGTGTATATACCGATGATCTGATCTTGTGTATTGTACGCTTGAGCAGGTTGCATACATGTTTCAGTGTTGAGCTGGTATTTTTTCGTTGGTATGAGAAAGAAATGAAAGGGGTAAAGGGATTGTGAGGATATCGTGGTTACATACGTTGGTGAGAGAGGATGAGGTGGAGGAAAGAAAATGAAAATTGCCATGCAAAAAATACACGAGGGAGAAAAAAAGAGAGAGAGAGAGTGAGTGAAGAGCGACAGCAAAGTTGAGAGGGAAAAAAGGGAAGAGGGAAGAGAGAGAGAATGATGAGTATAACGTGTCGTAAAAGAGGGTAACAGTTTGATGAGGGCAGAGAGGAGAAAAGAGAGAACAAGTAAATGGCGTGAGCATGGTACGCATGCGCAGTTGTATAAACTTGGATTCACGTTCTCTCTTTAAAGTCTGCCGCCAAAATGTGTGATCAGTGAAAAGTTCAGTCTGGTTCAGACGGCCGTTACTACTAGTTAAAACTTCTACTAGTACTCTGGCTGCTACTACTACTCATTTATTAAAAAGTCAAACTTGTTAATTTATTTATACGTTAAATAAAAAATCATTTTTATATTATTGTTATTTTTTATATATTATTTATTTATTTTGTTATTGTTAATAATTACAATAATTATTATTATTGTCATTTTTATATATGAAAAACTCAAGTGTTTGTTATTTTTATTGACATGATAAATAATTTTTTTTTTTCCAAGTGAAAGTATTTAATACGTAAAGTAATTTAGTGTTGTTAATTAATATTTGAAAAATCTTTTTTTTTTTTTTCAAGTGATTTAAGTTTAATTTTTAGTGTTTTTTAAATATTTTTTTTTTGTTGATAAATTTTTTTTAATTACAATGAAGAACGTTGGAGAACAAAATTTTTCTTGGTTTGCAATTTTTTTGGCAGCATTTTATTCATGTAAGTTAATAAATAAATAATAAATAAAATTAAATTACACATTTTAAGTTATTTTAATTGAAATTTTCTTTTTTTTCCATATAAAAATAATAAATTTATAAGAAAACTTTTTAAATTTAATTCATTAAAAATTAAATTCACTTGTTGAGTATAAAAATAGAAAATTTTTTAATTATATTAATTTTATTTTTGTTATTATTGTCAAGGCAAATAATCATAACAAAAAAAATATGCTAATAATTGAAGGAATCAACGAGATCTATTATTCTCGTATGATCATATAATTGTTGTTTACAAATTTAAAAAAATAATAATAATTAGAATCATAGAAATAATTCTAACACAAGTAGTGTCAATTTAAAAAGATAAACGTTTTGTTATTGTTTATAAAAAAAAAAAAATTAAAAAAAATCGTGATATGTATCAAGTTCTATTTTAGTATAATTTTTTATTTTTTTTTTTCATTCGTGTACTTGCTGACAGTGCATCAGACAAATGTGTTTACAACCTATGATTATTTATGTCTAGGAATATTATTCAACGTAATTTCTACGTATTAAAGTTTTTCCCCCTTTCAATTAGATCATCAATCAATAAAAATAAATACATATATAAATTTTTACGTTTATTTTACTCAATGAAAATAATATATCTCGTATTATTTATTTTTACTTTTAATTTATCTATCAATCAGTGACTAGTGATAAAATATGCTTTATCATTATAGTATTATCAATTCCCAGACATTTGAACTTATCACCGTTAATTTAAATTAATTTATCACAACAAGTGCAGCAAAAAAAAAAAAATCAAAAATTATTTAATCAACTGTAAAAAAAATTTAAAAATACTTTTAAAAATACATGGCTAAATTGAATTTATTTCTAACACTTCGAAATAATTTTTCAAATGATAATTGAATAATTAAATTTATTTTTAATTGACACAAATTAATGAAATAAAAAAACAATTAAATAAACTATATCAAAGATTTTTCTCGAATAAACATTAATAATAATAAAATGAAGATAATTTAAATATAAATTTATTTTTTTATTTTATTATTTTGGCATGATTTTTGTATCTGAAAATAGTGCGCGTGTTTAAATCATCAACCACCACGTGGGCACGTCTTTTCCGTTACATCGTACGATATGACGTAGTGAATTTTGATTGGTTTATAAGATGGGCGTGTATCGCGCGTTACCCTTTCTCTTTTTATTTATTTTAAATGCGAATTAAAAAAATAATAAAAAAAAAAACATTAAACATTCCTGTCTACTCGGAAATCAGCAACCGTGAGTCTCAAGTTCCACGCACAAATAACAAATTTAATTTATTTTTAAATACAAATACAAGATTAAAATTGCAAAATACAGGCGCCTTGCATTGCACTCGTTCATTATTGAGATCAAATAACTCATAATTATTATGTATTTTTTTACTTCATTTAAATTTCATTAATATTCTATGAGAATATTATTTTATTTTCATGATTTTTTGTCATCAAAAATTGTCCTTATTGTTGTGTTTATATTTTTTCAAAAAAGAAATTATCATACTAAACCTTGACCTGAATTGAATTTATTTATTTATTTATTTTTTTTATAAACAATGTTTACTATTTTCAATGAAATAAAAATAATTTAAAAAATTTCTGAATTTAAATTTTATGGAAATTTGAAATCATTTGGAGCTTTTATACTTTTTTTTAGATGATTATTATTAGGGCTGGACACGACACCGAAACCAATTCTATTCGAAAAAAATAAAAAACGGAAAAAAAATAATCACCTGTAGCAGTTGTTTAATTATTACGTTTTTTTCTTTATAGAGTTGGAATTAAGTAATAAAAAATTTTTTCTAGTTAAAAAAAAAAAAAAAAAACGAAACTGACGAAACCGAAACGGAACGACACTGACAATTTTCAATTTTACCGGAGCTTACCCAAAACCGGAACCGAAACGAAACAAGGCTTGACGGAACCGGAGCCGAACCGGGACGGAACCAGCAATTTTTGAGTTTAGACGAAACCGGTACGGAACTTGTCTAAATTCGGTATCGTTTCGGTTCGTGTCCAGCCCTAATAATTATTTATGCTGAAGGATTAATCCATGTATAGTTGAATTAAATAAATAAAGATCATTTTGAAAAAAAATTAAAAAAATATTACTATGTATGATGAGATGACATTGAGAGTCCAAACGTGTCAATGCACTTTAACATAGGCTTTTCATATATCCCATTTTACCCTGTTTAAACAAGTTCAACATAAGAAACGAGCTTCCTTTTTAATTTTTATTTAAAAAAAAAAAAAACTTGATATCTTTCAACTTTTTAAACCCATGTTTCTTTATTCTCCTTTAATAAAAAAATATATATATATGGTTTATTCAATCCCTCCTCATTTACACGATTTTAATATTCATAGAAAATTTTCCTTCGTAAATGCTTATCTCCAATTACAAACCAGACAAAAGTAAAATGCCTTATTTATTAATAAAAAGAAAAATTCATTTTTATTATTAAAAAGAAGTTTTTTTTTTCACTTTTTTCTACTCTATAGACTCAATTGTGATATGAAAAGTGTCACGCGATTTTATTCAGTATGCTTTGATAGTTTTTTTTATTATTAAATATTTATTTTATTATATACCAGTTGAAAATAATTACAACTTATTAATTTTTTATTTTGAATAAATATTGGAATAATTATTTTTATGAAAAAAATTAATTTTAATTTTATAATTTAGAATTAGTTTGTTTTTTTTTTATTTTTACCGGATATGTAATTTAAAATATGTATAATTACAAAGGGTTGTTAATTATTCATCCATCTAATTATTCATAATGAATAAAATATTATTTATAAAATAAAATAATAATATTAATATCTCTAAAATATATTTTTAAATTATATCAAATCGGAATACATATATTTCATAATAACCACTATATAAAATTTTTTGAAATTTACCTCATTATAAAAATAAAATTCCGGCTAAAAGTTCAAACTTAAATACCTGATATTAAATTTTGAAAATAAATTATTCATTTAATAATTATTCTTTTTGAATAAAATAATATAAAATAAAATAATTATAATAGAAATTAGTTAAATAAAAAATTATGTTTAATTCTTTTCTCATTTCAAATGTCATTTAAATGAATTTCATATTTTTTTTTTTCATAACTTATAGTTTTTTTATATTTTTTTTTCATGGAGGTTGTAGCATGTATTAAAAAAAGAGATGTTTTTTAAATGTGTATGGGTTATAAGGTACATTGATATGTATGTACCTGTGTATTTATAACGTGCGACAGACACATCGTATGATGTTGAATCAGCCAATCCAAAGTTACGCCGTAAGTCTGGCCTTGCGGCCGGTGGCCCCAACGCACATATAAACTCTTTATTTTTTTTTTTCCATTACATATTATTGTGACGCAGCCAATCTCACTTGAATATATATATACTAACTCTACACACCTTTAAATTTATCGTATGATTATTACACACACTCATATATTTGAATGTACATACACGTTTAAAAAGTAGAGTGTAGAAGAAACTACCTTTTGGTTATAACTCGTTATGAATATACTGATTAAATTGTTCAAACTTAAAAATATTTACCTAGGCAAAATAAACTCAGTTACACCTAATACACATCAACCCAAATTTTAATATAATACATCTGTTTTATTATTTAAATTTTATTCTATTGCTAAAAAATATTAAAAAGAAAAAAAATTATTCGAAATTTTATTTTTTTTTTCAGTTTTTTGAATTATTTCATATGAGCTTTATAATTCTTTGATATTGGATTTAAAAAATTTAATATATATTAACTTTTTTTTTAATTCAACACTTGTATAGAAAAATATTTTGAAATAAAATTTTCATATTAAATCAAGTTTAGTTCGATGATAACTTGACAATGAGGATGAATCTTGACAACGAAATTTTTTTTTATCAGATTGGATCAATAAAATACTGTATATTAAAATTTCATAGCCAAGTTTAATACCCTCAAAGTGTAAATACAAAAACTTAGTTAAATAATTTTATTAAAGTTGCAAAAGTATGTATGAAAATTAATAAAATAATTAAACAATTATTCTATATTTATAAAATAAAAAAAAAAAGAAAACTATATAGTAATTATGACACTTGTTCAAATAACTTTGCTATGATTGAAAATGATTTTTCCACTTGAGCTGGCTAATTAGTAATTAACTTGTTAAATTATATGATTTCAAAATAAATTCACAAGTAAAATAATGCTAATTTTTTATGCTCAATAGCAATAACAATAATAATTTATCACAACGCAATAATTATTCATCTAATTACTTAAAATATAATTTTATAATTTAAATTTTATTTCGAAATTAATTTTATTATCATTATTATATAAAAAAAAAGAGAGAAAAAATTAAAAATGAAATTTCGTGTGCAACAACCAGGACACTTTTGTCGGTGAAAATAATATAGAGGTATGGATAAAATAGTAAAAAGGGGTTGGCCAGACACGAGACTAGTGAAATTAACTAACGACCATCCACGTAATGTTCTTGTAATTTCTGTCCCATGGGCACTATAACCTCAACGGTACGTTTTCGAAAATGGCCACAAATTTATGGAACACTCGAGTATGTGGATACGCTTCTCAAAACCAACCCTCCTACCCTTAGCTATACACTATCCTATTTTCTCATCGCATAACATGTATCCAACCACATATATTACGTCATAAAAATACAAGTATTATAATATAAATTTTAAAACTTTAAAATTCATTTAAAGTTGATGATAAAAATATTTATTTTATCATTATTGTATTAATAATAATAATAATTGAATTAATTAATTTATTGATTAAAAAAATATCAAGGGCTTATGATTTAGATGAGGCATTACATGTATAATTTAGATGAGCATTGCATGTATAATTTTAGATGAGGTATTATACATGATGATAATGGAAATACCATTAGCAAATTTAATTAATCGACTTTTATGTAATTTAAAATCACCTTACCAATAATAAATTTTTTTCAATTATCAATATTTTTTTATTTTTTTTAATTTAATATTGTATATGTCTGTTTAACTCAATTTAATTATATAATTATTATTTAAAAAAATTTAATATATAAATGAAATGTAATTTGAAAAATTTATTATAATACGATATTGGAAAAAAAATTGAATAAACTTTAATTATTAATAAAGAATATTTAATTAAACTCAAGTTATTTGATGTTTATTAGTATTTTTTAATTTTATCATTGTGTTGAAAGTAAATGATATAGTTTATTTTGTATGTTGTTTAAAAAATAAAATGAAAAAATGAAAAATAGACACTGAAAAGTTGAATTTTTCTGAAATTTGAATTTCGAAAATTTCGAAAATCGATTCATTAAAAGGATACGTTAGATTTCATTACAAAAAATACACTTTATTATTTAAATTGAATAAGTTATATTATTATAGAAATTTTTATGACAAAACATAACTAATTCTGAGAAAAATATTGATCTCTATACAAAATCTAAAATCATGATCAGTGCACTCTCAAAAAAATCTCGGTAATATCTCAATAAGATCTTCAATTAATCTCTAAGAAGTCTCCTATTAATCTCCAAATCGTCTCGTTGAAGTACCTCGTTGTCTCACAAACGAGACTTGGATAAAGATCTCGTCAAGATAGAAACGACTAAACGAGATGTTTTTATTATTTTCACGAGACAACCGATTTTTACCCAGGAAGGTAAAGAATACGTATATTTTCAGTGGACATATGCCTCTTTACCGCATTGATCATTTTGAAAAGCAAAATTATCAATTTTTTAATAATTTTTCAACAAGGAAAACGAGTTATTTATCAAAAAAATATACATTTTTTAAATGGAATAAAAATTATAACATCACCCTTCTCTGTACTATTAGTGCAACGATAATATAATATTGGTTTTTATCTGTTTGATTATTTATTGATGATACAAAAAAATTTATAGCAGGGCAAATATATTCAATGCCAGTTTGTATTTAAAAAGGAATATATAAATTTGTAATGGAAGCCGAAGGATAAATGTTTTGAAATAGTATGTGAAATATATTAAAAACGATTGATATTGATTGATGAGATATTGTCAATATATAGATATATTTATATTGTTAAAAAAATCAATTGGAAAATTAATGTATTTGTATATAACGCATAAATTTATTTCTTATTTATATATTTGTTGATAGTTTGATTGTCGATTGAGATACAAATTTGTTTAATATCATGACAAGTTAAATAATATAAATTTTCACAGTTTGAATTTTCACCACATGTATATTTATAACATTTCCTGATTGTAAATTTGCGTATTGAGGTTTAATCGAGATATTCCGATACCACAATATTTGCCGATTCATTCATTAATAAATTTGCGTTGAATTAAATATGCATTAATATATTTCTAAAAAATTAAAATCAAATAAAAGAAGGGTATATTAATTTGTGATTTTTATTTATATACGAAATATTTTTTTTATAGTCATAAAAAATTGCAATTACTTGATGAAATATTTTTTTTTTATTTGGGAAAATTTCAATCCTTCACAATGCTTAATTATGTAATTAATTAAATTATTATAAAATATTTATTATAAAGTTATTTTAATCTAATTATAACGAAATTTTTCATATTTATTTTCTTCAAATTATCTTAATTTTTATCTATCATAATTGACCCATATTTTCTGGCAATAATTACTCTATTTTAAAAATTAATTGCAGCAGTTTTTCAAAAGTTATATAAAGCTAAACCAAAATAAATTTTAAACTGGACAATTTTTCGAGTTTTGAAAGATGAAAAAATTTGATAGTAAAAAATTCAATTGGTATAGAAAAGTCACTACAAGACATGAGAGATAAAAAAATATCTGTTGTGGTTTTATCATTATGCGTTGCCAAAAAAGAAATGAAAAAAACCATGGTCTCATTGTATTGAATATCATCATTGTTTTTTAAAATACACAAACTATATTATTCTTTAATTTAAATATATTTTCATCTTTAAAAAATATTTATTCTTTCTAAAGCATGTTTTTTTTTCATTTATTATTCATCAATAGTACAAATGAAAAAATATTTTTTGACTAAAATATATGGATACAATTCAAACTACAAAACGTATCAATTGAAGGAAAAAAAAAAAAATTAGTTGATTGGAAAATAAAGATACTTTGAACATATATCCGTCAATCACATTTTTTATTTATGAATTTTTTTTATTTATCTGCAAGAATAGACAAATAGAAAAAAACGCTATAAAATAGGTCAAAAGTTTTCCAATCTTTTTGGAATTAAAATGTGTGCTTCTTGATGGCGTCCAGCTGGATTCTAGAGCTGAGTTTAATTTCGTGGTTAAAACAGACTTTTTCTCGCAAAAGAATAAATAAATATTTAAAAAAATAATATAAAAAAAAAAAAATGAATCGCAGGTATAACCCAGTATGGCTAACGATGACGGATGAGTTTCATAAAAATGTGTATGCTGTTGTGTTGCTTTTATTTTGTATATATATGATTTTTTTTTGCGACGAATCTGGATAGTTTTTACAGTAGAAAAACCATTTGTTCAAATTAAGATGCCAACGCGAATTTAATGGCCCTAGCTAGAATTTTTGTTATATTTTTTTCTTACATTTATTTTTTTAAATACTAAATGGTTTTTTTCATATACAAGTGCATAAACAAGTGTATCATCTGCAATTTTTTATTTTTTTTATGGAGAACGGCCAATATGTAAAAACGCTTTTTTATTTTTGAAAAATGATTTTTTTAGGACTCACACTTGTTTACTTTTATCACGACAATTTATACACAAGAGAATTCAAAAATTATTAAATGTTGAAATTTGATAAATCATGTTTAAAAAATTGCAAAGAAAAAAAAATTAATTCACCAGAAATCTCTAGCCAAATGCAAGTTCAAATGACATAAAAACTTGATACAATGTATTCTATAAAATTTGTTTAAAGCAGAAAATCAACCACGTAATTTTTTATTGCGAAAAAAATTAATTAAAATTTAAAACATGGATCCGATATTAACATCAATTGACTTGACTTTTTCAAAAATTTGTCATCAATTCGAGCTTTAACTAAAGAATTCAAACAGCGGATCAACTTTGTATATATTTTACCTGTAAAATCATGTTTTATTTTTATCAAAAAAACGCTAAAATAAACTAGTTAACTTTTAAATTAATTAATACTCTTTAATGATACTTAATCTTTGTCAGGACTTTGTATAAACCAGTATAAACATAATAAAAAAAAAAAAAACTAACTAAAAATCTTTGTAACAGTATAAAAGGTAATAAAATACAAATAAAAAATAAATACGTTATAACTTAAAATCACGTTTGTTAACCCATTGGTATAAGGGATTGTAGTTTATACTGAGGTATCCGGTGTTGGCCATTGCGCCATATACACCATGTAATCCTTTTTAATCTGGCAAAAAGGCGAGCCAACGGCTCAACTGGATCACGCCAAGTTTCTACTCTTCTTTACCATGGATTTATTCTACTTTTATATATTATTTATTTATTTATTTTATATTTTAAAACCCCTTTTTTTCTTTTTTTTTTTTTTCCTTCAACATACTGGACACTTGGCAAGACTCTATATAGGGATACTAAAATTTCACCCCATTCTACTCTTAACTCAGCAAGCTGCCGTCACTTGAAATATATATATTTTTTTGTCTTGTAACTTTCATTCTTTATTTATTCTTACTGTTCCATGACAAAAGTTTAGCTCCTTTCCTTCAAAGTGCCAATGTTGAAATTTTATATATATAAAAATATAAAAAAATAAAAAAAATAAACAAAGCTGCCAAGAACATTATTTGCAAATACAAAGTTTTTATATTTTTTATTATAATAATAATAATGATAATATAAAGCTGAATTGTTAATTGAATATATTTTATTATAATTTTATTTATTTATTTTTTTCTAATGACAATATTGTGCTTTTTTTCGACGCAAAGTAGTTGATGGTTTTTAAAGTAGGTATAACATATTTTTATTTTTGAATAATTCAGGATTTTTATGGTATATAAAATTTGAATTTTTTCATTTTTAAAAATATATTTTTTTGAATGTGAAAATTTTTTGTGGGGGTTTAACTTGGTTTCCTTTATATACTGTTGGTTTGACGTTTGAGAGAGCTTGAGTAATCGAAGCACGTATACTTGACTCGACGAAGAGCATTTCGATCAAAGAGACTTCAGTTTGCACGATTAATTCGTTATACCACTATACCCACTCATCCATTATTTTTATTTAACATAAATTTTTAATGACTATATATATGCTTTAACTTTATTATGAATTTTGAGGAAACAAAAAATAAAATTTATGAATTCACAAAAGTAAAGTAAATTCATGTTATATAATGAATAATTTAATCTATTTCAATTTTTAAAAAAATTATGTAATTCATATGACAAATATAATTGCTAGAATTTATATTTGATTTATGAATAATTATTTGAATGATTTATTTTATATTTTAATGGTATTAAGAGCTTCAAATAATAGCTAGAAGTTCAATAATTAAATATTCGTTTTAGTATTAAATTAAAGCTACGAATAAATAATGTCATTGATTTACGAATTCTCAAAGCAAGAGTAAAAAGTAAGCTTTATTGACTTGAGAGTTTTGTCATCTATGAATATTATTGTTATATTACTTTCCTCCCATTCGCATAATCACATGTACCAGGAAATAATTTTAGCTAGTTCATGCAAACAAATAACTATTACTCTCTCGTTAAAACTAAATTTAATTATAATAAATCAAAATTATTTTTTTAACGATAATTAATTTATACAATCTATAATTATAATATTTGATAATTATAATGTAAACATAAAAGTAATTTTAATTAATTTTATATTCTTTTGATTGTATTTTTCAGTGCTTGCAAGCTGTCGAGGTGATGATTGTGGACATGAACATTTAGCAATATGTGCAAGACCACTTGGAAAAATAACAAATGATAATGAACTTGGTTTCGTCACAACAAAACGAGAATTAGAAGCTCTCTGTCCGTAAGTTGATATAATTATTAAAATTTTAAAACCTCAAACTACTTGTTGTTTAATAATAAATTTCAATTTTTAAATAATACAGTTCAAACTTTAACCCTGAATTTTAGTTTTTATAAGTCAATTTTAATTTTTAATTCTACATTTTGTATGTTAATACTAGATTTTAATTTTTAATACTAAATTTCAATTTTTTTCTTTAAACTTTATTTGAATTTTTAATCCCTAATGCTTTTTTTTAATCATCATACATTTATTTAGTTCATTCATATTTCTTTTTACGTTAAATTTTTTTAATATTACTTTAATACTTTAATTGTTATTATTACTATTATTATTTTTTTTTCTCTATATCCAATTTTACTTTTCTCATCAACTGGTGTATCTGGTTTTCGGGGAGGCTAAAGTTCGTTGGAGAATCAGATAATATATATCATGTTTGGAGTTTCACGAGTGGTTTGAAATACTGGCCAATAGTACGACCATATAAATTGAAGTTTGGCAAAATTGAGGTTTAGCAATATTGGCATATTTCAATAGATATTTTGGCTTTAAAAAAAAATTGGCTTTAATATTTGACGATTATCCATATGATATTTGATTTATCGATATTATTGTGGTCAAGTTTTATATTACAATAAAATTCAATAATATTTTTTTATAATACAAAATATTATTTTTAAAATAAATTCGAAATAAAGAAATATATAAGTTATATAGTAGATCCAATTAATAATATAAAAAAATATTAATTAAAATGTAAACTCACTAACAATTTATTCCTATATAACAATTCATTATTATTAATTTTTTTTTTGAATTAAAAATAAAAATTATGTAAACATAGAATTTCAGTCACAAGTGCTTTTGAAGGTAATGAAGAAAATGGTTAAAGAGTTGAAGAGAGTTGTATATAAGGGTTTTAAACTAGAGTATGAAAATTAAAAAAAAAATAAATAAAAAAAAATATATATAAAAGATAAAAGAGAGATTGTACATCTCAAGTAAATCGACTAAAGCTTTTGCTTGCTTTTGCTTGTCTTCTTGAGACACTTGTGTACAACAACTAGAGTCCAAATTTCAGAAGTGGACTTTACACTGAATTTCAAGTATTTCACCAAGTATAATGAGAGAAAGATGGTCAAACTTGTATAACAACTAACACAAAGCCAATGTTGTAATAAAGCGCCACCCCAAAGCTCAAGATATACTCGTTGATATTATCCAAGGGTGTAGAAATGTGTGTCATTCGATAAACGAGCCAACTTATGCATCCTCAATTCTCATCATTTATATCTGTAATTTTTTAAATTATTATAGATTAAACCAAGAGAGAGAGAAAGCGTATGTTTGAATTTTTTTCTAATTTTTTTTTCGTCTTTTTTTACCCCAATTACCTTGCTCTGCTTTTCGTAATATAATCTCAACCAAAAGTTTTATTTTTATATCCTTCAATGCACCCGATAATGGAAGATAAAAAGATCTTTTTTTTTAAATTATTATAATAGCAGCAGGATAATATAAATTTACGAGTCCAAAAAATATAATTATTATCATCTCTTGAAATATATTTTATGTTATTTTTAAATAGCAAAATTTTTATAATTAAATTAATATTTTTATATTATTTTTTTTTGATTTCAGAGACTTAGAAGCAGGCATGACGTGCATTAAACTATATACACTTCGCTGCATGGAAGGAAAACAACGTGAAAATTTTAATTCACTTTATAAAGGTGTTAACATGGCGATAATTGAACTTTGTCAAGAAGGCCGTTATCAAGATGGTAAATTTTATCAAAATAAAAATATAATATTAAATTTAATTATAAATATTTTACACAATTAAAAAATGGTTAAACATTTTTTAAATATCAAAGTAGTTTTACAGTTTTTTATTTAGGTAATTTTATTTTTTATACGTATTTTTATTTTAATGCTGTGTTTAAGATAAATTAAGTTTTTAAAATTTACAATTTTTTTTCTGTGTAATTAGGGAAATAGAGAAGAGGCCTGTTTTGGTTATTGATGAATTTATTTTGGTGTTTATTAATTAAAAGATTTATAGTTAATTTCATTAGAAATTCTATACGACATGCGTTATCAATAGGAGTACTTTGGGTTGCACCTATAATTCTGTAATCTCGAGAGTGCTGAATGCATTATTGAGTTGAGAGCACTCAGAAGCATTCTATTGTATATATATATTTGCAAAGTGCATCAATACCTATTTATATATATCTCTCTCTTGTCAAATTCCAAGTTGCTCGATGGATCCGATAACACTGAAATTCCCATAGCTGCTTTGTCACGCACGTTTATACTTTTCAATAAAAAAAAAAACAATTTTAAATTAATATATTTTTTTTTAAATTATATCTATTTTATTTATTTTTATATATCTTTATATTTTTTTAATTGAATTTTATTATCTTATTTTGTCATTTGTTTTGTCCGAAAAGAATCAACATTTTTTTTTTTTTTTCTTCTTTTATTTTATTCTTTCTCTAGTCATTATAAAGTTTATATAAAAAAAAAAAATATATTTTCATTTTAAAATATTTATAGAAGAGAAAATTGATTATTATTTATTTACTTTTTTTTTTTATGATATTATTGGAATTTTTTTTATCTGAAATAAAGCAGACATGAGAAATTTTTTAATGAAAAATGTTGAAATTATAATTATAGTTTATATATCAATTTTGAATATTTAATTTTATTATTCAAAAGACATATAGTAATTTTTATTTCGATGAATTTTTTGTTTCAGATTTTTTAAAACATGCACCATGTATGCAAAAAGTACAGCCAGACTATGAAGTTTGTTCAAAAAAATATCAACAAACTGTATTAAATTTGGAAAAAAAAAATCATACTGCAGAGCCACTCAAGTCTATTTGTTGGTAAGTAAATTAACTCATTATTCAAATATATTTTTTAAACAATATAAAAAGATAAATAAATAATAAACAATGTCCTTCATAATAAAGTAATTTATCATGCAAATTTACTTAATTATTGATAATTATATTCAGCGAATAAAAACAAGTTATTTTTATAATTAAATTCCAATAACAATAAAACGAATAAAAACAATAATAAATAATCATTTGAATAAGCAAATTATTTAATTCAACCTTGATATTTTTTATATTTTATATTCTAACACGTTAAATTAATTATCATAAATAAATAACAGATAAAAAACAAATGAACCAACATCTAATTTAAATCGACTACTTCACCTTTTACTTGTTTATACGAATATATTATTTTTCATATTAAAAATTTATAACAATAATTAAATTATTTCAAATTTTCTATTCGAAATAATATCACGAAAAAATTAAGCAACTATTTCAAATTTACGAAACTGTATTTTTTTAATGAAAATCCATAAAACTTAATAATGGATTTTTTTTTTTTATTATAAACAAAAGTATATTTCATAAATTCTTTAAATCTATGTTTTTTTATATTTGTAATGAAATTTTTGTTTGTACATTGTTTCTCTAGTGAGCCATTGAAATGTAAAAAAAAAAAAATTTAAAGGTATGCTAAAAGCGGAATAGGCACTTGGGGAAAGTATATAGAAGAAAGGGATGATGAGAGTTTGTGTGTACAGAGGGATGTAGATATATATATGAACAGAGACATTTTCCTTCGGGGAAACAAGTTCAAAAGCACCAGTAGACCATTGCACAGATAGGCTAATGATGTTACATCCTGGACTGTATCATCGAGCTACATACACAACCCTTACTCGACAATTTATTCCCACGGGAAGTTAAGAGAAAATATTACAAAGTAATGGATACATACGTAAATATATGTACACACATGTTGAAAGTTTTAAAATACTGGGTAGTTTAGCGAATGAAAATAAAAGAAAAAAATTTATCTATATATTTGTTTTACGAAATTTTATATTTGTTGTTTTAAAAGGGTCGCGATTTGATTGTTGTCTTTGTACAGAGATACATGTGAAATGATAAAATTATTATCAAAATAACAATGAAAAATACTTTTGAATGTAAAATTGAATTTAAAAAAAAAAAACGATAATAATATTCATTTTTATTTATTTATTTTTATTTATGATTTTGTTTTTGAATTTTGATGTGATTTTGAAAACTAATGTATTTAAAAAAAGATTTATGTATTCATGAAAAAAAAAAAAAAAATGAACGACGAGTTTAATTTTGAAATTTAAATATTTTATTAATTTTTTTCAGCATTCTATGAATGAATATGTGCGAGTTTTGATTCTTTGATGTGAAATTGTTAAAAATAATTTTTTAAACTATTTTATATTTTTACTTTTTTAAAAAAATAAAAAGTACTATTTTTTTTTCCCCATGTAATATTAAGTATAAAAATTAAATTTGAAAAAAAATGTTAAAATACAGAGTAAATATTTTTTCAAAAGCCAACATTATTTTAAATGTAAAAACTAAAAAAAATTTGTGAGCTGCATTTTTATTATTGTTTTTTTTTCATGGTTAGAAAAAAATTAATATTTCATAATTAAAGTATCCTGAACAAATATCTACAACAAAAATAAAAGTCTTGATAAGATAAATAAATTACGAGCTCATTCAAAAATATTATAATTTTTTTTTTTATTAACATTAAATATGTAACAACAAAGTTAAAAATAAATATAAATAATATACATTTTACACAATATTTGAAAGGTAAATACGGATTAAATTAGATTTGGAATAATAATACCATTGAGTCATTACAATACTATGACAAATTAATTAATTTCTGAATTAATTAATTTTGAATTTATCTAAATTATGAAAAAATAAATTGTTGAATGCATTGTTTATTTATTTTTCATAAATAAACTGCTCAATATAAATTTGGACGAATTTAAAATGGTCTTCATTCATCAAATCAATATGTTTTTAACTGAAAGTACATAGTGTTTTTTTTTTTTGTAGGAAAATCGTTAACCTTATATATATAGTTGTGTTTTATTTTATTCAGATATTTATATTGAAAGATCAATATTCGATTTGATTGATATATTTATTCAATTTCAGGCTGGATATTTCACATTTCAATTGGATCCGATGCTTTGTTCAATTTCAAAGTATTTCTTCGGATTGACGCACGACACGTGACAGTACTTTTATCTCCAGATTTTGGTTAAGTTTGCTGAAATATTAAGGCTTTTAAAAAAAAGGCAAAAAAATTGCTTGAATTATATATATCAGTATATAAAGTAATTAGAAAAATATTAGGAAAAAAAAAATTTGTTAATAAAAAAAAAAAGTATCGAGATGAATCGATTGCATGGACTGCATCGATTCGATTAAAATTTTTATTAGAAAAAAAAGAAAAAAAAAAACAGTCGAAAGAATCGATAAATTATAACGTTTAAATTTAATAACTAGGATGAAATTTACTGGAGAATAATTTATCTTATTGAGTCAAGAGTCATTGCGATATACTGAAAATATATTTTTTATTTTTTTTTTAATTTTCTCAGTTCATTAATTATAATCAACTGAAAAAAAAAAAGAAAATAAATAAAAACTTTCACGTGATTTACTTGATTCATCTTCCACCTTCAAAGTGAAACTTTTTTCTTCCATTTTTCCTCATTTTATTCAGAACCTTGTAATTTTTTTTTAATTTTTTTTTTTTAATTTTCTTTTTACTAATTGATATTTTTATTTGATTTTTAAATTAACACTGCGCTGTTATATTTTTTTTTTTTTCAGTCTCAGATTTGCAAATCTCATGCATTTTTTAAAAATACATATATTATTTATATATTTTCTGAGAAAATGACAAATGTATAGATAAAAAAAAAAAAAACAAGGTTGAAGATTACTAGCTATATCTTTAGAAAAAAATGTCATTTTTTTTTCTTACATTATTTTGCCTCATTGTTTTTTCAAGAAATTTTTTATATTCCTTGTATAAATTTAAGAAATGAAGAAAAATAATGATAAAGAAAAAAAAATATATTTTTTATTTTTATTTTTATGTTTATTCATATTTTAGAAACATTTTTTTATTCTACTCTGTTTTTCTCAATTTAACCAGTTTTTTGTCATTTTATTTACAGTCTTATGCTTTTCACGAGTTTATTTTTTCCAATTATTTCCCTTCCGCTTTTTGTTTAAAGTCACTGTAAATCAAAAAACAACAATTCAAAAATTTTAAAGAAAAAAAAAAAAGGTATATGCATATAAATAAAATAAAAATGAAAAAGAAAAAAAAAAGAGGAAAAAAGTAGCTGGATCAGAAGTTAAGTAAATTGAGAGGAAAAAAAAAACCATCTAGAAGAGATTACTTGAGAATTTATCAGGATCAATTGAGAGTAGTTGAGACTATTGACTCGATACTTGGATAAACAAACTAGACGAGAATCAATTGTGATTGTATTTGATGCGCTTTTTATTTTTTAAAGACCCTTCAAATTTACTTCATCAATATATACACATACAAACATGTTTTGTTTATTCTTTTTTTTTTTTTTTCTAACGAGTAGTCATTTAGAAAGTCAATAAATGAAAATTATATCAATTGAAAATTAATGAATTGTATTTTGAAAACGTGTGTAAATATATAAGATGCAAATTATGATAAAATTAATTAATTTGTGTCTTCAAAATATAATCTAATGATTAACCAGTTAATAAAAACAAGTCAAGTTAATTTAAATAGAAAAAAATATAATAAATATACCAGATATGTATTCTGGAAAAATTAAAATATAATTTTTTTTAGTTGTGATAATTTATATAGATAATATGAAAATTGGTGTTTTATTAGAATAATATTTCTGTACATTTTATTTTAGAAATGATATTACTAGAAATTTTAAAAAATTATAGTTTAAAAAAATTAGAAAATTTTAGATTAAATAATATTTATTTATAATTATTATTTTATATCTTTTTACATGAGGGTTTGAAAGTATTATTATTGTGCGAAATTCATACGTAGACAAATTCATACTTGACATATAAAAATATTAAAATTCAAAATTTGTAAATTGAAAAAAATAAAATATTATAAAATTTTTATTAGTTAGAATTTATTATTTTCCATAGCAGTTTAAAATTATATATTATAAATAAAAATTGTAATATTGTTATGAAAAAATTTTTAAAAATGTGCGCGTTCACCATTCAGTATTTGTGCGTGAGTGAATTTAAAAAATTTAAAAAACTGAATTTATCTGTTGGAAAATAAGCATGACATAGCGAGAAAAAAAATATATTTATTTGTAAAATAGTCAACTGTATATAAATAGTCAAAAATTAAAACTGAAAAGACAAAAAAATTAAGTAAAAATAAAAAAAAATTACTAAGAAAAATCGAAACAGATTTTTTTCGAAATAAATGTAAAATAATTTAAGTATCTTTCAATAAAATGATTATTTTCATTTATAGAAAAATAAAAAAAAAATGAATACAGAAGCTATTTATTATTCCTGTCTAATATTTTGTTAATTTTCTTAATAATTTTTGTTTCTATTTAGAGAACAGTTCAGGTAAGTGAAAATATAATATTCAAGTTGTTTCGAGCAACTCAAATTGAACCTATTTATATCAACAAAAATTAAATAATTACTAGCTTTTAAAAATTTACAAACTAATTTTATTTATAATTTGGTATCAATTTGTTCTGACACACAAATTATTATTTCAATTTGATTAACAACCAAAATTAGCATCTCAAATTATTAATTTTCCCTCAACCAATGCTTTCATAAAAAAAATTTGTATATCTTTTTTTTTATTTATTAAAAGAATATAAAATTAAAACCTCAGTATTTTAAATTTTTAAAAAACATAATTTTTCAAAAAAAGCTGGGATATAAATAAAGGAATATTAATGAATGTTAATACTCGACAAATTTCAATTATGTAGAAGTCCACTCATTACATTACCAGAAGTCTTTTGGGACAGTATGAAACTAAAGCTAAATTTTCCATTGTAACACATTGAAATGAGAATGTGTATATGGTATATATACCATGGACAATAAAGAGACGAGAAAAAAAAATTGAATTATAAAATAAAGTGAGTTAAAAAAATCTAAAGGTAAAATATAATAAAAATAATAATAAAAATAAAGAAAAAAAAATGAATAATAAAATGAGAATGGTGGAAAATTAAAGAATATAAAAGAAAGAAGACTGGGAGATGTGATTTGCCTTCTGTGGTAGAAATAAAAAATATAAAAAATAAAATAAAAAAATCCAGACGATTTGCTTGAACCCTCGGGCATTTTACAAATACGACAGATATCAAAAAGTGACTTGAAGAGGATATAGTCAACCCTCGGGTAAATTCTCGATTTACTGACTTCTTTATGTTATTTATTATATCTAGAAGAGTAAAAAATGTAAAAATTAATTGCGTTTGTATGTATGTGAATAATTTGAAGTGTGAAATAGCAATAAAAATAGAGAAATATTTAAAATACTGGAAGAAATATAAAAATGAATTTACGAAAAAGAAATGTGAAGGAAAATTTATTAAACAACAGAATAATTTTTAACGAAGTAATTAAAATCACTTTTTTTTTAGAAAGTTATCTGTTTTTTTTTAATAACATTTAAATATTATGGAAAAATATTTAAGTAAGTTGTTTCTAATATATTTCAAGTTGAGAGTCTTGTTGAAAAGTTAATTGGAAGTCGTTTGATGACAAATTTTATATAAATCTTGTTGAAGTTTAAGTTGAATATTAACTATATTTCATTTATCAGCATATATTTAGTTACGTGAGTATGAATTATTTGAAGTGGAATTAATTATTACAACAAATTTATATTAGTTTCGTGATATGATTAAAATTTATGTTTATTAATTTAATACTGATAAATTTAATTATTGTTTAAATTATATCTCAATGATAAATAAGTGAATGAATGAAAGTTTATGATTAATTTTTCTTTTACAAGAATTAATTCAAAATAATTTGAAACACTATTAATTATTCAGCAAACATGTCGATAATTTTACAGAATAAAAGTTTTTATTTCCAATCACATTAACTTATTTTCATTCATGAATTAAAAAAGTGTAATTTTAAATTCAATGTTTTTTTTTGGAGCTAGCTTTATCGATTAATTATGAAAGCCTTGTGAATTTTAAAAATATAGAAATCAAATTAACTGGAAATGAGAATTGTAAAATGAAAAATATATAAATTTAAAAATTTGAACAGTTTAAATTTTTAGTCACGTAATTGCCTAGGGTTATCGACTTTGCTTTGTCTGGTAATATTTTGAACAATGATTATAAAAAACGTTTTACTTTTTAGTAATTTTTCATGCTGTTATTTTAATTTGTAGTCAAAAAATTTAGAAATAACTTGGGGATTTTTTTAGATTTAAAATTATAAAAAAGCATGCAATAGATTTATAATAATTCATTGTAATTTATAATTTATATTTTTAAAATAAATCTAAAGAATAAAAAAAGTGATTAAAAAAAAAATTCAATGAAAATTTAACAGTTAACATTGGTTAATTCAATTTGTTTAATAATGCTGGGTCAAATTTTTTTTTTTTAAATAAATAAATAAACATTTTTTTGAAAAGTTAATTACAATTTTTAAGTATTAATTTTCACATTATATAAAGCTAGAAGCTGAATACTAAGCTCTAAAAATCTAGACCTATTTTGATTTTCAAAAATTATTGAATTTAACATCTAAAAAAAAATTTTTTTTACAGATTTTGTACAACAGTATGTCATTTGTTATTTTTTAAATGGTTATTTGGTAAATAACTACTTATTTAAAAATAGAAAATTAATCAATAGATTCGAAATAAATCATAGCAAAAAATTGTAAAATTAAATTTCGAAATTTTTTTATCCATCAGAAATAAAATCGTATTTTTTTTAATTATTAATAAATATACAAGTACTTGTTTGTATATTTTTTTTTCATTTGCCAGTAAAAGTCTTATGTTTTTCCGTAAAATTTTCGTTGGCTAATGAAAATTAATGGTTTAACATAGCGCATAGAGGAACCAAGGATAATAACAAGCATCCGGCCAGGCATCTATGATTTAATGCTAGTCTGGTAGTTATCCTTTTTATTTTTATCTGTATATATATTATATACATATTTGTTTATTTGTGTTACATCAGTGATAATAACACATTACATTTGTGAGATTACTTTTGTACAATGATAAAAAATAAAATGTCTTTATCCAGCTGAAAAATAAAAAAATTATTTCAAAAAAAAATATTAAAAAAAAACAAATAAATATGTTTATAAACTGTGAAGAAAAAAAATATATAAATAAAAAAATATTATGTGATAATATCTTTTTTTCTTTTTGCTAATGAAAAAGTTTAAATAGCGTAATATTATTTCTTTAAATTACATGTTATATCACTAATGTAATTCCAAGTAAATTGAAAAAAATTAATCAAAATAAAATATGTGTCTTTATACAGTAATTTTGAATAGATTATTTATTAAAAAAGAAATATATTTTTTTTATTTTCAGTTTGGCAATATTTCAATGGAGAATAAAAAAAAAGAAAAATTATTTAAATAAGCTTTTTTTTTATATTTTCTAGTGAGCGAACGATATAGATAAAAAATGGAATAATCAGGTGCAGAAATGTGCTTTATTTTATCACTAAAATCTCGACTCTTGAACATCTTTGGTTTGATTTTATGCGAATTTAGCAAAATTATTGATCGAACATTTGAGATGTCTGAATAAAATTTACCAAAAGGTCTTGAATTATTTTTTTTATTTTATTTATTTATCAGCTTTATACTTTTTTTTATTTTTAAATTTTTATGTCAGTAGCTATATTTAATGTGACTTGAAAAATTTCAACTTTTAAACTTCTAATTTGACAGATGATTGCCCAAGTTGTGATAAATAATTCCTCATTGTTTTTTTTTTTGTTGTTTTATATTTTGTTTATTCAACTTCATTCTCACTCATTTTACCCTAAATAATAGATACGATTTTAAATGAATTTTTTATTTCAAATAAATTGTAATTGATTTGATTATTATTTACAATTTATTCATTTTTTTAAAGCTAAAATAATTTTATAAATATTTATAATAAGCCATTTATTTGAAGAAACAGAAAAGGTGGAAAATACATTAGAAAATTTGGTAGATCATTTTTGTAGATATTATTGTGATTGAGTTTCGGGGGTAGGACGTGGACCTTTCATCACACAAGTAGAGAAAATATAAATGAATGAAATATAAAATAAATTTAATTTATGTATAATCTATATTCAGTATTGGATATACAAAAGTTATTTTATAATAAATTTATATTGTGATAAAATATTAACTATATTTAAAGTATATCAAAATTATTTTTTTGCAATGTTGATACAAAAAAAAAATCAAATTTGGATATACTTTAAATATAGTTTATATTTTTCATTTAAAAAAAAATTTTAAATTGCAATTAATCCATATCGAAGCATTATGAAAAGTGCTTTAATTAAACTTTTTTCACCAACTCTTTTTTCATGAACTTAAAAAGAAAATTTTGGGTTCAATAGAAACCATTTCAGATTAAAATAAATGAATACAATTGGGCATCATTGAATAAAATAGGCATTTATTTTGAATCAAATATATTTTTAAGAAACCCCAGGATCACCTGTATACATTTCATTTGTCTCCTGAAAAAAGAGTTAATAGTTTTTATTTCGTTTTTCAAATAAAAGTTTAAAAAAAAAAAAAAAAAGTATCATTTTCTCGGTAATGCTATTGACACTGTATACGGAGGAATTTACGGAGAAATCTATACAGGTTACGCGAAAACTTACGGTAATCATTGTCCCCGTAAATTTCACCGGTGCCAATAACTATTTCGTATTTTTTTTGCTAAAATTATTCCAAAGCTTTTTTTTTAAATATATCAATTAATTAAATGTTCTATTCAATTTCATAATAATGATCAAATATAGTAATCAACATATGAACTAAAATTATTATTTACAATAATTTTATTGTAAATAAAAATTGGTATAATAATACAGTCATCATAATTCCGTGTGATTTAAGTGATTTTGTCTGAAAAACAAAAAAGGTCAAGACATTTGTCGCTTCTCAGAAATAAAGTTTTGATTAATCGAACGCGTTTTGTCTAGGAATAAAAAACAATTGAAAGAAAACAAAAACATTTTTTTAAAGAAAAAAAATTAAGATCTCATTTGTATATAGATTTTAGATTATCTGGTTTTTGGCTTCATTCAATTTCTTTTTTTCCCTAGACAAAAAGTTCTATTTGCGGATTTTTTTTTTCACAGTGTACTTGTGCTTCTATCGCATATATAAAATAAAATATAAAATAGATTCATGTGTTTTATATTTTTTTACTATTCAATATAGCATTTTACCATTGTAAAATACAGCAAGTAAACACCAAAAATCATAAGAAATAAATTACGTAACAAGATGAACCAGATGACCTGAGAGTTATTTTAAGTTATGTCGAGATTACGTTGCTCCGGTGTCAATCCAACCGTGTTTTTCTACCAAGAAATAGCCAAAGTAATTGTCAAAAATTTTTATAAATATAATCTACAAAAATTGTAAATTGCCATTATGTAGAAAATTAACGTCTCACTTTAAAAATAGATATAATTTATATTAAGTTTTCAAAGTTTGACAATTTGTTGTATAATGTGATCTGTTAAAATTACCACTTCTATTTTACAAGCCAATGACTTTCAGTTGGTGTTTAATATCAGAGAACCTTCCGACGAAAACTTATTCAAGTAGAATGTCGGTTTGAAGCTGTTTGTAATACATGAACATATATTTCAAAGTAAAATTGTAAATCTATATTTCTAAACGTGACATGTGGATGAATATCGAAGGGTCAAACTATTTGAAATTGTAAAAACAAAAAAAATATAAAATGAAAAGTTTTAGCTACATTTCACTCGATTAACTTTACTCAAGTTTATAGTTACAATTTTTTATATAGAATTTACAGGAAAAAAAAAACTAGTATATTTAAAATTTTCACTTCAATTATTTCTGATTTATACTCAACTTTTCGAACAGTGTAATAATTTTTTTTTTTTGTTAAATATAATAAATATAAAAACAAAACACAAATCAACAATTTTTGTACCGCCAGAAGCCTCAATTTTTTATTCTGTTTATGCATAATCTTAGTAATCAAAGATTTATTTTTCAATGAGATTTTGTTCCTGTAATCCTGACTTTTACCGAGTCTTGAATCTTTTTCATTATTTGATGTAAAAATTAAGAGTAATCCCATTGAAAAGAGAGACACCAATATATACAATAAAACTATTTTTAGTTTTTTTTTGAACAAATAATCAGCAAGATATTAAATAAATTAAAAATGATGACGTCAGAGACCACCGATTTAAAATACTTATACTCCGTAACAGAGCTTTCGATTTAAAAAATTGAGGCGAGACCCTAACGGTTCTCTTGATACTAAATATTTTGTTGTTGCTGTTGAATAATATTTAAAAGGCGCTCAATAAATTGCAATGCCATTGGATTATTAAATGAATAGTTTAAAATATTATTCGTCTATAATATTTTTATATAAATATAATCTCCTATGATTAAAAATAATTATTGAATTTTTTTTTTTTTTGATAATAATAAAAGTCATGAGGTGGACAGAGATAATAAATTAAATATAGTTGTTGAACACTGCATTTATCGAGGATGCATAATACAAATTGATGCTATATAAATGTGGAAGCATATATTGAAATATTGACATTTATCAGATATTTATCAGTTTTCCAATATGTATATCTGTTTTACGGTTAATCAATAATTGCCTGCTGTGGGTCAACGAAATTTTATCACAATATAAATTTTAAAAAATAGAATAAAATCGCATTTAAATTTATTAAAATGTATAAATAATAATGTCCATTAGCAATCAATGTTAAAATAAAAAATAAAAAAAACAATTTTGATTGTTAATCACTGTTTTTATTGTTTTTATTTCTTTTCTCACTGTTTGATTGTCAATTTTTTTTATTTTTCTATCATATCAACAGTTTTTAAATTTGTATTTCAAATAAAATTCATTTTTTCATTTTATTTAATTTCAAATATAACAAACAAATAATCGTGTGATTGTTTTATATTGAAAATTTGAAAAAAAATTATATTTTATTGAGCCAAATAAAGCTCATATAATTCAATAAAAAAATATATAAAAAAAATTTTTTTTTACTGGTTTTGTTACAGTTTTTGTTTTTACGTTTTATTATTTTTTATTCGTTTTTGGTGAAATATTATTTTAGTTTTTTTTTTTTATTTTTACTTTGGCAGAAATATGCGTTTGCTGTCGAATAAAATGTAACGACAGCGTCTGTAACGTCGATCAGACGTCAATAATCATTGAAATATATAAAACACTCAAAATTAATGATTCAAAAAATAGAAAAAAAAAAAATCAAATATTATAAGTGACGTATGTCGAGATTTAAAATAAATTTTATTATCTCTAGAATCAATTTTATTTTTCATGGAAAAAAAAAAAAGTTTTCGTAACAAAGTTTGATCATTAAAATGGAAAATAGTAAATTAAGTCCTCATTACATTGACGAAAAATTCTTGAAATATTATTTTCCATTCTTCGATAACCAATAAATTCTATCAAATTAACAAAAAAAAGTTTTACCCAGAATAAAAGTTGTTACATTGTTCATCGTAATATATCCATATATTTTTTCCTATTAAATTTTAAAAAATATAAAATAAAATTCATAGACTATGAAAATTTGTAACAATAAAATTAATAGAGTAATGATCAAGTGAATGATAAAAACGTTTTAAAATCAAAGATAAAAAATAGTATTTAAATAAATTTTTTAAAGATTAATGCAACAATTTTATCAACCACTGCCAAATTATTTACATGACTTTTATGGACTCATATAAATTCGAATGACTTATGAAACTGCTACTTTTATTTGTCAAAACTAACATTAAAATTTTGATGTATCAATTAAACTTAGATAAATTAATAATCAAATTTACAAAACAATTAACAAAAATTTAATAACTTCAATTAATTAATAAAAAATAATAAAATTGAACCCTCTAATTCGAATTAAAAAAAATACTTGTGAAAATAAAATCATAGATAGGAATAGATAAAATCATGTGTAAAAAATTAGGCTGCATAAAAAATAAAAATTTCAAAACAAAGTATGAGTTAAAAAAAAAAATACAAAATAGTTAATACATTTATAAAATAAGTGTGTATACATATAGATTGAAGATGGGTTGACGTTATCGCAGGACATAATGGAGCTTGTAGGGCTCACGCAGTGTGAAATTACAACGTCAGCTTGGGTCACATAGATAGAGATAGAACTAAAGAAAGACGAGGAAAATTAGGAGTATAAAGAAGATAGACAAAGACAATTTAATATATTCTATATTTGTCGAAATAGATGTTATATATATCTCTGCTATATAAGCATCATTCTCTTCCCCCAAAGTTTCTATATATCTGCTATTTCATCCCCCAATGGTCCCCCAATGCATGCAGGTATATACGAGAAGTGACAGGAACGCCGACTAGGACCAAATGTCCATGCCAACCTCTCTTCACAATTTCGAGACCTCAATCTCACATTTGTAAAATAGACATATTCTGCACACACGTATAAACATTCACTAACACATAAATTCAAATAATATATAAATACATATATATATATGATACGTATCAGAATTATTTTGAGGTTTGGATAAGGCTTCACTCTGAGATGCATGTATATATAATATATGCATTTGAACAATGTTTGAATTTCAAGTTTCTGCAAATGTTCATGATGGTTGCTTTTCTATGTACACGACAGGGATAATCGAGGTCAGCCGGTCAAAGCTATTGGGAATTTCATCTAAATTGAAATTCGTTGGTAACTGTCAATCAGATATTGTTAACTTTGAATATATCATGTTCTCTCTCTCTTTCTCTTTCACTTTACAATGATGGCTTGTGTTGATGGTTATATACACAACAACTCCCTCAACAGTCTTGTCCAATTCACGGCTAGATGCATGGACTAGGGGAATTTATAAGTGACGTGTTAACATTAACTGAACATTTATACTTGGATTTTATTTTTTTTTTAAATACCAACCATGCTTGAAAACTTTTTTAACATACTCATTAAAAAAGTACATGGGCAAAATGATATTATGTACACGATTTTTGGTTGCATTATCAGCTGCAGCAATAACTGTGTCAATTGTCATATTAATTGAGTAGAGATAAAGATACTTGAGATCTGGACAATTATTTACGATTGAATGAAACCATCATCAGTGACGCTTTCACAACTACAACACGCCAAACATTGTAGTTTTTTTAATTTCATAATAAAATCATCTGTTACAGCTTCAACACTAGAAACATTTAGTGTTTGTAATTTTTCCAAGTTGTAACTTTTTTTTTTATTTATACAAAAATAAAGCCTCTTAAAATTTTTTTAACTGACGTGAAAATATTTTTCTGAGTTTTTCTGAATTTCTCCTCAGTAACTCCGAACTTCTCTCATATTGACCCGTGCGGAGAAATGTTAGCAATTTCGGAGAAAATTCGGAGAAATTTTTTCACATACATCTTCACTCATTTCTCCGCATGCGTCAATTTGGAATATAATTGATAAACAAAAAATAAATCTTGCTAAATCAGGACATTTTATATGAAAAGGTCTTTATAAGGACTGATCAGGTCATGTCTTTATAGGATTTCACATGTGGTAATCCTATGCTTTTAAGTGTCAAGTGTTTATTAAAAACTCCAATTTAACATTGTTTTAATGCTTGAAGAAGAACAACATCAAGTTCCTCTTGGTCAACTTGCTGAGAAGATGAATTTGATCAATTCGGTGGATGACTCTAGCAGCCATATTCATGATGCTGCCAGCACCCGTATTCAGAGGATGTTCTCATTAGGGCGTTTTTTTTCCGATGGTGGCGTTTGTGAAGCTTTTCTATGTGAAATCTATATAAAAAAATTTTGTCAAGCGCCATCAGCGGAAAAAAAAAAACCCAAATAAGAACAATTTTGCCCCGTGAATACGGGTGCAGGGCAAGACAGATTAGCTGTAAAAGAAGTTTTGCCAAGCTATATACCTTGACTTGAGTGGTTGTAATGTTGATGACATGATTGAGAAAGTATCACAAAAGTTAATCACCTCAATCTCAAAGATTCTTTGATCCCAGAGATGGCTATATATGTAGAATATAGCCACCACGAAGTATTTAAAATTCATATTCAACATAAATTCAAACTGTTTTCAAAAATTGATTTGTGTTGTAGCGAGATGGTATTGTATGATGGTGCGCTACCTATTGTGTGAGAGATGATGATGGTAGAGAGACGGAGAGAGTAGTGAGTAGTGGAAGGAGGAGTAAGGAAAGAGAGCTAAGTTGACGGAGAGTGTGACTTGGCTCACTTGGGCCGTTGCCGGCAAGCAATAGAGCTGCAAATATAATTTGGCTACGCCAATATTAATAAATCCAAGTATAAACTGTATATCAATAAAATCAAACTGTTTGTTCACAAATTAATTGTTGCAAGCAACAATAATTAATATCATACTGTAAATAATTGCAAATATCATATTTAAATTGAACATATATTGTGTGTATAAAAATCAATCTCAATAAGCTGATTGATCTGGTAATTTGGTATACGACAACGTGGATCTGGACGGCATCCTTTTGCAAAACCACGCCGCCATTATACCAGAATATTGTTTGAGGCATCAGCACAGAGATTGGAAATAAAAAACAACATTAATAGTTGCAATTCTTGGTCAAAATATCAACAGCAATTTGTACATTGACTTGGCCTCATCAGCCAAGTTTCCAAGGCCAACAAACCATTATCAAGGTCATCAAATCAACATCAAGATCTTCACTAATCATCAAGGTTGTAATTGTATGGGTATGTGTGTGCTTGTGTGAATGGATAGGGAAATATCTTTGAATAGATAACAATTAATTTAGTATTTACAATATATAAAATTTCTGTTTAATATTTGTTATAATTCATCAATAAAATTAAAACAACTATTTCAGTTATTGATAAGTATTATCTCATATTGTGGCTAATTATAATAAATATAATACATCATCATTGAATGAGAGGCTATATCGATATCAACAACTTCATCTGTAATTATAATTCTAAACCACTATCACCAGCTGTGTACAAAACTTGGTCTGATCAGCCAAAGTTACCAACATATACGATGGCAATAAAAATAGTAGAACATTCAAAAAAATTAAAACACTTCGTTATTTGAGAACTGCTTTGGTGGAAAAAACTCTACTAGTCAGTTGTATTATTATATTCAGTCAGCTGTTTCTCAAGATAATGGGAATGCGCATGTATTTAAATTTGAATTTAAATGTTGTATTTAAAATTTAAAATTAGATTGATGATCAAGCAAATTATACTATCAACTAGCATGTAAATTTGATTTTGTAATTTAGTAAGAATCACCAAATTTTTTTTATTTATATTTTTTATGTCATATATTTTGTTTTGGGAAAAAATGAATCACTTTTGTATACAAAAATTACTAATTTTTGTTTTAATATTATGTATAAAAATATAAATAGAAAAATCTCTTTACCTGAAAATTAAATAACAAAAAAAAAATAAAATTGAAACTTTAAAAGAAGATTAACATTTAAAATTTATTTATCCAAAAAATCTAATTTTATGTTTTTTTAAATAAAAATAAATAATGATTTAGTAATGAATTTTAAATATTGACATAAATATTATTTTAATCATAATCGTTTCCGTTGTATAAAAATTTTAATGAATTTTTCAATAACCAATAAACTTTGTTGAAAAATTAAAAATAAAAAATTTAATAATTCTCGTTAATTTTATGATATTATCTTTTTGACAAATCATTTAATTTTATTGACAATAAATTTATAAATGTTATATATATATATTTTTAAATTGATGTATTTAATAAAAAAATCAAGTAAATAAAATACCCAAAGTTTATTTATAAAATTTTCATAATAATTAAATCTAAAATTAAAAAAAAAAAAAGAAACTAATAATAGATATAGCATATAAATCGTTTTAAAATCGCAAACTCACTGTTATACATAGGGAGTAGTTAAAAAAAAAAAATCTGTTTTTTTAGAAGGTTGTTCTCTGGGGACACGTACAAGGAGACTTCGAAGGAGTTTTGTCTACTGGCAAGCAAGATTCACATGCTACTATTCCCGTTACATCTATACACGTCTTTTGTGCTTCTAAATTCAGTTCGTGATGTACGTGTCTACTTCCCACCCTCTATATATATTTCGTTTTTTTTTTCAAATTTTTTTCCTCAGTGTGCAATACATTTTTCTCTATTTGTCGTAATATCTTTTTTTCCATCTATCATGTTTATTTCTTTTTTCATACAATAGTTTTAAAATAGCTTGGCTTTTTTTTCACTGACAAAATATTTTCTTTTTTTTATTTTATATCAAGTTACAATTTTTTCGGAGGAACAAAGCACTGGCCATTTTAGTGATTGAAAGATTTGAAAGTGGCATTTTCCATATGGTCCTAGATAATTCTTTATTAAACTGCTGATTTAATTTATCTTTGGATTTTATTTATTTATTTTTTCATCACAATATAATTTAACACCAACGAACAAATTGAAATTCATATTGAAATTTTATCTTGTCTAGCAAATTGATAGTAAATTAAAAATTTTGTCACGAGGCAAACAAACAGGTATTAATAAAAAAATATTAAAGTTATTAAGTTTGACAGTAAATGTTTTAAAAAAAACAACGCAATTTAAAAAATAAAAAAATTTATTGACATAGAAAATTAATTGATTCATTATCAAAGAGAAAAAGTCTACCAAGAATTTAATTATTCATAAGAAATTTCCCTTAATTTCAATTTAAAAATTTGTCAGTGAATCTATCAGTGTTAATTTTTAGCCAAAAAAAACACTCAGATTCTATTTTTAAAAAAATAAATAAATAAAACACAAAAAAAAAAAAAAGCAAAAATTAAATCTCAAAATATATAGTCAATATAGAAAATTATAAATTTTTTATATGCTTTAATATTTTATTATTTTTTCATAACACTAACATGTGGATAAAAAATAAAAAAAAAATATGCATAACATTTATTTTTACTTTTTGTTAATGTGCATATAGTTGATATTGCATTTGACATATGTCTTACGAATGATATTTGTGGTATATAGCATGAAGTGTAGTACATGTCAAGGAGTCTGCAATTGTATGGTTCATGAAGTTTACTTGCTTAGTGAAACTCAGTAGCATAACTATAACACAGAGGAATGAGGGAAATTGACTCAAGGCATTTGCAATCGTTGGGGGAAAAAGTGCAAACAAAAAAGTTTTTGATAGGAAAGAAGAAGAAAGATGGGGATAAGTTAGATTTGGTTGAGATAGTAGACATAGACAGAGGGTTTTTCGAGACTTTCTGTTTCGATTATATGCTGAGAATAGTAGTTGTAGTAATATGGTAGTAAAAAAATAAAAAAAAGGAAAATTAATATGGTTAACCACTAACAGCCAGTAGTTCACAGATAAATGGATTGAAACTTTGATTTAAAGTCATAGAATAATTTTATATTACAAACCTTGATTTTAACTAGTTTCATTTTTTAAATTAACATATTTTATTATTTTAATTCAACATGTGTTAAATTAAAATTTTTTTAATTCAATTATAATATCTTTTTTGAATAATTCTATGATTTTAGACATTTTTAAATTTAAAAAAAAGTAAAATAATTAAATTTTAGAAATAAAATATTTTTTCTAAAAACCATTGAATATAATTAGTAAAAAAATAATCAAAATTTTTTTTTTATTTAGCATATATTTTCTGCTAATTGTACCAGTATAAAAAAAAAAAAGTTCCAGTCTGACATTGCTTGACTTGCACTACTGAATTTATGTAATGTTATGCTAATTTTTTTTATCCTAACATTTTTTTAAACTAAAATTTTTAAATATGTGATTATAAAGCTTGATAAAGCTCTGAGTTTATAATTTAGTATTAATTAAAATAATTTTTTACTAATTCTACATGTGAGAAAATAAAATTTTGGTTCTAGGCGTGTTATTGACTTGTACTACTGCGAAATTTATTATCACAAAAAAGATTAAACCTACGATTTTGTTATCGACTTTTCAGTTATTTAATTGAAAAAGTATTATAGTAACGAATCTATATATCTGTAGAGAATCAAATGAAAAAAAAAGAGTAAAAATTGTTCCATTCTGCCTCGTTCCCATCAAATTTTTTCACTAAAAATTTGACGTCAATTTAAATTGATAAATATTTATAATTCATTGCAATTCCATCCGATGCAGCCTTCCACCAGAGTATATTGAAAAATTTCGGTTTTCAATTTTTAACTGTAGCGAGAATCACTGGCTCATAACCGGGGACAGCCAAGTAATTTTTTAATTTGCAATCAATAATTCAATAATTCTTCTTAATCTTTTCAAAAATATTTCTCCGATGAAAATATGTAGATAGAAAATTAAATAACTATACATAAGTATAACATATAGTGAAGACAAGTATGATACAACGGAAATTGACGGTAAATACTTGGATTAACTATTTTTTGAATATATAAGACAAACATACCAGAGATAAAAGTATGAGGATCAAAAATATACGTATATGCATGGGTAAATCCTTCACAAAAGAGATGAGCATCTTGCGATCTTGACGGGATATAACTAAAAGGGGCTTTATTTTATACAATCATGTGTGTACAATATACATATGTGCATGCAGGAATAATGCTTTTTACACAAATGTATTTGTAAGTAAATCCTCATCTAATGATGAACATGTGCTGCACAATAATGGACGTTTCAACATACAGCTTCATATAAAAATCCAGAAAAACTTGCCTCCAGGGATAAAAATTATAAAGCTATAGAAAAAAAAACAAACGGAAAATAAGACTATCTCTCGATAATACAACGTGAAAAATATTGTAAGAGTACATATAGATTTTTTTTTTTTTTTAATTAAAAGAAAAAACATCGAGTTTTTAAAAAGTTCTTCCCAGGTAGAAATCCAAGCGCTCGTTTCGACGTTGAAACGATTGAGGCTTAGTGTCGAATTCCGAGACTAATTTCTACCTGGATTTTTCCAATTTTTTGAATTATGTAAAAAATAATATATAAATTTGTGTATACATGTATATTCGTTCTCTTTTATCTGTTTATTTTTTTAATTTTTTAATCCAATTTTAATTGAATGTAGAGGGCGAGTATAGTCCATTACAGACTCACATTATTATTTATCAAATGCCTATACAAACTAAAAATGTATAATTAGTTTTTTTTTTTTGATGGACAGATTTTAAAGCTATTCATTATATTTTGATGTACACCATTGATAAGACTACAATAGTCAACATGAATATATCTGTCATTAGAATTTAAATTCCTGGCATCATCCGTAGATTTTTGGCGACCATATATTGAAGATATTCCACTGACATGTCAGATGCACCCTAAAATTAATAAGCGTTGATAAATTATCTTAATTTTTGTCAAATGAAAAATCTTAATTACTAAATTAATTAAATTAATATATTACTAAATTTTTTTATTTTCTATATTTTCAGAATTTGGATCCAGCAAGAATATAAATCGGATACAGTTCTTACCAAATCTGGAAGTTAACTTTTATAAAAATCAAATTCTGATTTAGGTCCGACGAACTGGATCCAATTCAGATCAAAAAAAAAAAAAAGGAAAACCGGATCCAGTCAACCTTTAGCCATACCAGATTTGATTTGGATCCGAAAAGAGTCAGAAAATCAGGATCCAGCTTACCTTAACCATATCGGATCCGACTCTGATCACGATATGGCCTGCCCGGATCCAATCTCCACTCAATATTGGCTCTTGGACTCCAAAATAACTTGCTAAAAGACACAATCCTCCTAAAAAAAAAAATTAGCTTGTCTGTCGATAGATTTTTTTTTAATTTTTTTTTACGTCAATCACGCGTTACGACTCTACGAGAAGCGTAAAAAATTACTTTGAATTTAAATTTACCCGAAACTGCAGTATTTTTAATGAATCATTAGTATCGATTCATTAGTTTTTTAAATTAATTTCTTTAATTTTATTACTAATGAAGGAATAATTATAAGAACACATGGGTACTCATGCTGAACCCTCAATTATACGTAAAACAGAGATGTCAATGCTGGTAGAAATATGCAACCAAATTATCTTCTGTAAATTTAAATTAGAGTCTATTTATCTGTAAATTAAATTCAAAATATAACTAGCTAAAAAAAAATATAAATACGAGCTCAATTAATTAATTCATAAGATTATGTTTTTAGACATTTGTGTGTTTTTAATTCTCTGGTGAAAATCAATTCTGTGATTTACTTTTTCTTCTCTAAATTTATGACGTTTCTCTTCAAACTTTGCATAACGTTGAAAAAAACTAGAGAGATTCGAAATCAATCTAAAAAAAGTCGAGTATATAGATCAGAGATTTATCAGACTAAACTGAAGCAAAAGGAAGTGGATGTTGTGTCATCAATTATCGTCAAATAAAACGACTATTGTTTTATTATTGTTATCACTTCACTTATCACAAATTAAATTTGAAATAATAACATTCAGTCAATACAATATGATGACTAATTAATTTATTTTTGAATTAATTAATATTGAATTTATTCAAGATACATGATAAAAGTAAATTTTTAACAAATAAATATATTTTCAAATGCAATACGATGTTGAAGACTACTCGGAAAATTTTTCACATACATTTCTCCACTTACCTCTCTGCATGGGTCAATGTAGGAGAAACTCGGAGTTACTAAGAAGATTCGAAGTAATCACGGAGAAGTTCAAAGTAATTGCAAAAAAATTTTGAAAAATTTGGAAAATTATTTTCACCAGGATGATGATGATGAAGTTGTTATTGATCATGATGTTGTTCCAGCTGTTAATGAAATAATTTAGCATATACTTTGGTGATAAATTAGACAATCAGTTATTATCGACCTCTGCAATCGAGAACTTATAGTAAGTAATTTATCTTCAAGTATGAAAAATCGATTAAGTCTCGTTGAGAGCTTTGCATGGTGTTAGTGATCAATCGTGTTTTGGAATTTTTTTTGCGTGATTAATTTTTGGGACGCATTATTTGTTGGTAACTCACAAACCACACATTATTTTGAGTTATCTTATCAATGTTCCTGGTGAATTTAATAATCTAATTAGATTACTCAAAAATGTTGTTATTCCAATTGAATTTTGCTAGGCATCAAAAGAAGTCGCGGTTTATTGTCTGGCCACTAGGAACTGTTCTATTAATAACTGGGACAACATCATCATTATCATCATCAACTGGTTATCATCATTTTTTTAACCTGCAATGATGATGAAGATGATGATGTTGGTCTAGTTCATTCAGTATGCAATCTATTATTTTTATATTTTTAGTTCCATACATGACATTCGAGTTGATTCATTAAATTTATATATCCAACATTTACCACTATCATCTTGATAGTGTAAAGTCAATAACTCATAAAAAAATAATTAATAGTGTTTAATTTTAGTTGAGCTTAATTTTATAACGTTCAACGATTTATTTAAAAGAATTGTTTAGTGCAATAAAAAAACTTTCAATGTTCAATTTATCAAATAATTAAGAAAGGAAACATGTATATGTTTATGACTAATGTAAACAATATTCTTAAGAGCATTGTCAACTGTAAATATTCATAAGAATTCTTCGAAAATTAATATGACATTTAACGTGAAAAAAAAACACAAACATACAGGCATTTAAATGGTCTTTTGGAATAATGTTAATAAGTGCTCATTTACATTTACAAAAAACGCACTAATTAATCTTCAACCACTCAATTAACTTCGTGCCATTTTTTTTTCCATTCCTCTAGTAACTTGAACATATTTCCAAAAGCCTATATCGTTTATGTCCAAAATAAAAAACAAATATTAAATAAATTAAGTTACTTTCAGCTATTTTTTTTTTTTCAAGAGAAGCAGGAAGAGGAAACGGTCCAAAAGTTTTGTGTGTGTGACAGTTGGTACCTGGAGTATAGAAGACTCGTTATCATGCTATCTGGTTTGTCGGTATCCTAGAGAAGACATGTTCAAAAACGAGAGAAAACAAACGTTGGAATATCCTTCCCTTCCTCTTTTGTGGTTGAAGGCTATATGCTCATTCGAGCATTGTAGAAGAGAGTAAAATGCATTGCTCTTCACTCGACAACTCGGGGCACTCGAATTAACCTGTGTCCCATTTTTTTTTTTTTTTTTTGTTTCCCATTTTCTCTTTCCATTATTATGTGAATTTTATATAGATATATATAATTCTTTTTCACCCAAAACCATTACTGCCAATTATAAAAGAATATGTTATTACCATTGAAATTTCAACATTATACATTTTTTATATCAAAAATTTTATTTCTGTTTGATGTAAAAAATTATTCTCGTATTTATAAATATTTCATTTTAGTCAAGGTTATTGAATTCAAAAAAAAAAATATAATATCTACATTTGAATTTTTATTTTTGTTGCATATACAAAAACAAATAGATTATGTAAAATAAATGTTGACACAGTAGATTTTGAAAGATATTTTATCTTTTGTCATGGGTTATGAAAAAATTTACAACACTGGTATAGTTGAATGAAAAAAAAAAAGAAGAAGGGTAAAAAAAAAAAAAAGATTTTAAGTATAGGATCGGGAAGAAGATTACTGGGAATTTCGTTTGGGGAGGAATTGGAAAATAGCGAAAAAAGACAGGTGGATTTCATTGGGAAAAAATCAGAAAGAATCACGTAGCTTGTTACTACTTGTTTATCTACCCTTCGACATAAAAAAAAAATAATTTTTTTATTTTTATTTTATCAAAAGAGGATTTTCTGTTATCCATGAAAATAAAGAGTCTTTACGATATTTTCTCTAAATTTCATTTACTAAACTATCAGCACGCGTATTGATGGAAAAAATTAAGGATGTACATTTTCGAATAAAGTTTGATGAAGACCAGCCCTAAATTTTGAACTGAGATTTTACTATTAAATTGTGTTTATACATGAAAGAAAATATTTCGACTTTAATTGATTGAGCATTTTTTTTAAATCAATTTTTGAATTGGTGTAAAAAAAAGTGTGTTGTTTTGAAACTCGGTGGAAATTAAGACATAAAATTTGATAATTCAGCATGTCAAATGACCAAAGTGAAAGTTGATATCAACTTTCAAGGTTCAATTTTGGTTTGACGTAGAAAATCGAGCTTAAAACGACGTCAAAATGTTATGCTTATCGAGATCGAATCAACATCAATCCACATACAGCTGAAACCAAACACGTAGGTCAAATAACTTGAAAATTTGACAGAATATATTTGAAAGAATACAGAAAAGTTTAATCCAATCGAAAAGTAAATCACGTGATTTTTTGTTACGGAAAAATCTAATTAACCAAAGTTTCAACTTACTACAAGTTCAAATGACTTGAAAATTTTACAAAAATACTTTTAACAATGAAAAAAAATTTAGTCATGGAAAAATTAAAATAAAATACATGAAAAAATTATTAAATTTATCCTTATTGCAGATGTCATCAACTTGACCCATCCAAATCAATACAATCTGCAAAAATAATTGAAAAAAAAAAATAAAAAAAATTGAAGAATTAAAAAAAAAAAATATACTTACGCTTATTAAAATGACCAAATAGTAAATAAATATTTATAAAAAAAAATGAATATCTATTTTGCCTTGAATTAAAAAGTAATTTTAACAGTGTATAAAAAAATTAATGAATTCTGAAAATTATTAAAAATGGATTCAGTAAAATAAAAGGGACGAAAAAGAGAATCCCCATTGCAACCCTAAATTCTTTGGAGATATAAACGCATGGTGTCTAGTTTGTTAAACTTTATTAACGAGCATATGCAGAATACTGAGGGAGACGAGGGGGTGAATGAGAACGAGAGACTTTTGTACTAACGACCTCAATTTTGTAGGGTGAGCAGTACATTTTACTGACTAAACGAAAATAAAAAAAACGAGTAAATAAAGTAAATAAAAACTAATAACTTTTAAACTTTAAAATAAATATTTCAGTAAATAATTTATTTATAAATTTATAATTTAATTATTAATTAATTAAATTGATAATTAAAAAATATTCATGCTCCAAAAGACGAAATTAAATTGTTAAATTTCAAGTAAATAGTTTATGTATTTTTTAGAACAACTGGAAAATAATTTTGTCTATTATTAGATACAAATTTTGGCATTATTAATAGACCGAATAATAATATTTTTCAAAGCTTGATATTTGAAATTAATATATACATGTCAATTTTAATTGAATGACCGACTTTTAAAATTTAATAATAAAAATATAACACCAGGAAATTGAATTATTTGAATTAAAAAAAAATGAAAATAATATAGCACTCGAATATTTTAATATTATTATAATTTTCATAACATTATCTTGAAAAATGAAAATAATTATTTCGTTATTAATCCATTAGGTTTTGTGATAAAAAATTTCTATACTCATATTATCGTAAAATTTAATACAACTCGTTAATAGATATACTTTTCAACTCATTAGAAATTAAAAAAAAAGTAAAAAAAAACAAAAGGATATATAATATATATACATCGTTGAAAAAACAAAGTTACGAAATCATTAAATGAGACAAAGAAAAAAAAAGGAGGATAATAAAAAAAGAGGATAAAAAAAATAAAATAAAGAGGAAAAATAAAAAATGGTATTGGCAAGTATATCAAATCGATACGAGTTTAAATTCCAGGGAGAATTTGTTATAGTCATGTCAATGACATATATAGTTTCTTCAATTTGTTTGGTAAAAGATAAAACAGTGATAATAAATTAAGAGTATGATGTGTGACAGAGTAAATACATCACCTGTCATATTTTTCCATTTTCAATATTTGCAGTTTTTTAAATTATTTATTTATTTTGTATCCTTGACTTGTTACTTTCACTGAGACCAAAAAAATCACCGGTAAATGAGGCTACCCATAATATCTACTTAAAGTTTAACAAGGTCCTTCAAAGAAAATTAATTGGCATCTAAAGATATACTTTTCAAATTATTTCAAACTTTGAAAATTAAAAAAAAAAAATATAAATATAGATATAAAGTTTTAAGTTGCGGAGAAAAAAAGCACAGATAAATTCTTGATCCAATTTTATATATAGTTTGAGAGAAGAGCTTATAGATATTTATATAAGGTCACGAATTTAAATGAAAAATTCATGATCAAGTATAAGAGTTCATTTGTAATTGTAAAGTAAGAAAGCATACTGAGTGGAAATGTGGTTTAATTCTGAAACGGTGAAAGCTCTTGTCGAAAGATTGAGATGGTTCGATTGCAAATAGAGAAGATGAAAAGCTCAAGTTTACATAAGCTCGACTAAACACCATAAATTATTTATTTTACTTTTTTTATGAATTATTAAACGTATATATATATAAACAAGATCATATTTACAAGATACAAATACATAAATTCAATGAATTAATTTAAATGTCATAGATACCTGGATGACTAAAAATATAAAAAATAAAATGAATCGCATATTAAAGGTCATTAAATATGACAGTTTGACCTATTTTTTTTTTTTTTTTAAATAGAATTAAGAATCACAGTTGTGCTTTAAACAGTATCACGAATCGAAATATGCTAATTACAATTTTTTAATTCAAAGCATCATGAAATAAAATATTGTGGTTATTAATGTTCCAATAAAAAAAAATTAACAATCTGTATAGTAGTGTATATATTAGGATATTGAGCATAGAGTTATTTCAGGTCGAAATTGATTATTATAAAGATTATAAAAGCATAGTAACATATAAGGATAATAACTTATTGAATATTTTTAATGTGTCCAAAATTATAACAACAGTATATTACAATAAATATTAATAAGTACTGCATTTAGAAATATATTTATTTGTTAAAAATTTACTTCTATCATGTACCTTGAATAAATTCAATATTAATTAATTTAAAAATAAATTAATTAGTCATGATATTGTATTGACTGAATGTTATTATTATTTCAAATTTAATTTGATTGATATTTACCTTTTAAATATTGTATAAAATGTATATTATTTTTATTTAATTTTTTAAATTTATTATTACATATTGTTAATAAAAAACTTATTATATATCTTGGATAAATTTGTGAATAATTTATTTTTTTCTTGCGAGTAGATCTTTTTTTTGTTAAATATTTTCTATCAAGTTTTTTTTTTTTTGTTAGAATGCGTATATTTTTGTTCGGCATTTTTTAGCTGAAAATTTTTTTTTTTTAGGATATTATGACCAGAATATTTAGTCCTGTATTTAATTTATTTTTTTATTCGTATGATACATTAAAAAATTATTTAGACTAGTAATGTTCGAATCTTTCAATTCGTTCATGTTGATTATTATTTTTCTTCTCATTTTATAATTAAAAGTAATTTAGTAATAACGAAAATTAAGAATCAAGCTAACGATAAAGTTGGAAAAAATAAATTAAATTTTCTTATTATAAAAAGAACAGTTGTCATCCATAATTGTAAGAGAAAGATATATAGAATATGTGTAAGTTCAAGAAAAAATAAAAAAAGGTATGTTTTAGGCAAATATTTCCTAGCGTAGACCAAGTGCGTAGTTCACATGGTCTATGCTAGATTATATTTGCCTCAAACACGAGAAAACAAGTAGTAATAAATGGTTGAATGAAATCATCCTTCACACTTATTAAAAATCGACATATTTCAATATAATGTGCTACATTGGATTCGAACCCGAGACCACAAGCACTGTAGGCAGGGCTCTTGACGACTTAACCATCTGCTTACTCGATTAACTACGAAAAATAATAAAACTTTATTACTGATTCGAAAAAAAATTCAACTTAAATTTAAATTATTCATTATGTCATTTTGCATTAACTAAAAAACAAAGCCTGTATTAAAATATATTCCAATTATTCTTTTTATTTTTTTTTTTTTGATTATAAATAATTATCAATAGAAAAAATAAAATATTTTTGTTATAAATTGATTTTTAAAACTAATATTTCTGGTATTTTAAAACAAAAGAAAAAATCATAATTTAGATTAAATATGAATTTTTTTTGGTTAGCCAAATGAATTAAAAATACTAATTTTTTTCGGCTTGGATTCAGTTTTATTCACTCGTAATGATAAATTCTTTCGATTGCAAGTATTTATAAACATATTAGTTTGTTAATATTAATTTTACTATCATTTAATTTGTTGGACAATGGTCCAATCTATATTTTTATTGCAACATCTTTATTACATAATTATTTTTATTCCATCTATTTCGATTGGTGATAATTTGTTTTCAGATACTGTCACAATAATTTAGTCAAGTATGAAAGTCAAGAAATATATTTCATTTCAATATTACAAAAATTCAATAGAATGTTCAGAAACAAATGAGTCTTAAAAAATAAATTTATGAGACAAAAATTTAAATAAAATAGTGATAATAAAAAAAATTAGTTTTGAGCTAAGTGTTACTGAGTCAAAGCAATGCGATAAAACGACAGTTCCAGATAACTTGAGGGTAGATGAAAGAAAAATAATAATAATTATAATAATAATAATAATTCCTCGAGGGCTTAAAGTATTTTAGCCAATCTCGTCTTTCATTGCTGGGGCAAACTTTAAAATTTCATAACCACCAACTTGAAAGTTTGCTTGATCTCTTTTTTTTTTTTTTTTTAGCTATAGTACAATTTCTTGGTATTCTTTTATTTCCAGGTAGATTCAAACTGCTCGTTTTTTACTCTCCATAGTTACAATCGTAAATCATTTCAAGAGGGTGCGAGACCATTCAGATGATTTCTTATTTTAAATATACATATTTTTTTTTTATAACCCACCACAAGTGTATGAAAAACAAAAAAATATCAAAAAAAATTTACATACTTATCCAAGTTTATACACTTGCTGAATATTTTACTGATAAAAATAAGAAAAATCTTTTTAAAAATTATCAATATATACTTTTTTTTTTCTTTTCCTTTTTGTTTCCAACTTTTTTTTATCTTAAAAAAATCTTCCCCTGTTTTTTTTTTTCTTTGTCAAACTTAATCTTTTGGACGATTAAGGTTATTAACATTCTGTTTTATTTTTTGTATGATTTATATTTATCAAATTTTTCTTTCTATAAATATTTATGATAAAATACTTGCTGACTCAAAAAAAATTGAGTTTAATAAAGTTATCTATCACATATGTATTTTTGACAGTTGTAAACAGTATCTGTCCGGTATTTTATATTTTTAAAAAATAAGTATCATCAATTTTAAAATGAAAAAAACAAATCAACATTGATTGTATCGATTCTGTTTAATATTCAAGGCAGATACTCAAATATTTTTTTTATATTTTGTATCAAATTTTGTAAAATAATATAAAAAAAAAAAAAAAAATATTTGCATGGATTGCATTTTAAATTTTTGAAGAATTATTTGGGTATTGAGATGTTGCTTATTTTGTTTATAATATATATTATTTGACGAATAACTGTGCAACAGGTTTTAAATTTTAAAAACTGCCTCGTCAAAAAATAAAAACAGTGAGGTAGATTTTAAAATTAATTGCAAATTTATAATTAAAAATTTGAAATATTTATTTATTCCAATATTACTTTACATTAATTTATTAATTAGCAAAATTTAATATTTTCAAGTTTAAAAAATATATATAAATGAGATGAAAAATAAATTGAAATTATATACATTTAAAAAAAATATAATTAAATTAATATGTATTAAATTAATTATGTATTTTAATTTAATAATTATAATAAGGTTATTATATAAAGTGTTTGTTTTGCTTTTAATTTTCATGATTATGGTTATTAAATTTTGAACAAATAAATATGTTTATGTCTAATAATTGACCTGAATTATTATAAAACTTGTGCAATCTTCTTTCTATGATTATTTGAATTATTGATATTTTATATTTATTGAAAAAAAAATAAATAAAATCAGAGATTCTAAAGATTTAAGATTGCAAAACTATTTACAAACTTGAAGTCACCTGAATACTAAAGCTGCCAGTGTCTAGCTCTTCACAAAATCCGATAATATTTTATTTTTTTTTCAATGAAAATTAAGGTGAATGTATTTCTCAATAATTTATGCCCAATAATTCATGAAAAAATAAACTGTCTTTTTGAAAAATTGATATTAAATCTCAAAAAAATCTTGAAAGAAAATCTTAAAAGTTTTTTTTAATCATCGTTGAATTATAAATAAAACTACAGAATTTATTTAACTTACCTAAATTGGAAAGCTGTTAATTTAATTTTAGAATGAAATTGATTTTATTTCATGTCTTGTAAATTAAATGATAAAATTATACAATTTCAAAAAAATTTCATTAATATAACAATACATTCAGAAATTATTTGTATTTTTTTTTAATGAAAATTTAACAATGTTCCCATTCACAAGAATAAACTTCTCGAATAAATTAAATTCTGAGATAAATAATAAAAAATGGAAAGGTAATTAAACCTCAATATTAAAAAAATATATTAATTTATAAATAATAAAAATTTCAAATTAATATAATCAATAATACGCTTTTTAATTACTTGTTCAAATATTTAAAAAATACTCATCACAATTACTTAAATTTAAAAATGCTAATTACTTTTTTCGCCGATATTTTTTAATTACAATTATTGGAAGATTTAACAGATCAATTACAACTATGATTTCATTCAACCAAACAATCAAAAATGTTTCTTAAAACAATTGAAAAATAGAAGATTTATAATCATACAAGATAAATATGTATAAAAAAATAGTCTAGACAATGATGTATAAAAAATTAAAGCTCATTAAAATATACAACTAAAAGTTTGTTCGTTTTTTTATATCAATTGTGGAATAAAATATACTATAAATTAATTAAATTTATCAAGTACACTTTTGCACTTCTATGAGTTGAAAAAAAAATTTTAAAATAATAAATTTTAAGATATATATATATAATAAATTTTTAAATTTTCAATTGTAAATATAACTGTTTGAAAGAGTATGCACATGTTGGCAAAGTTTAACCTTTTAATAATTTTATAAGTCAAGTATACAAATCAAATTGCAAATATAGTTTGGCACTGCATATACAGTGCACCGACATACTTGATATATATTGACTGAGAAAATGTTTAGGATTTACGATAAGAAAGGTGACACCATGGAAACTAGAATGTCACATCACTTTGAAAAACAAACCCCAGTATGTATACAGTATGTTTACACCTATCGACGAAGTTTATATAACTATATTCGACGCACAAAACTTTAAACTAAATATATGTTGAATTGATTTTTTTTTACCCGGTAAATTTACTTGCTCTCAATTACGACTATAAAAATAAATACAAGAAATAAATTAATATGTAGAAAATATTATGTTTCGGTAGCTCTGGTGGAAATATTTCTCTAGCATTACTCCGGAATTGTTCGGTGTTTGGTCCATAATATCGATGATGGAGTAATTTCTACGGCAATGGGTCAAAAACGAAGGAATGTCGGAGGAAAGCCGGAGAAATAGTTTGTTCAAGGAGACAGGATCTTTTGAGTTTGCCAGAACAGCTGATTTAGTGTTGATGATGTTGATGATGTCTTCACTGCATCTTTGCCTCGGTTATCGCCTTCCGTGAATTTGGAATCTCCTCGGCATTCAAGTTTCCCGCCTCCTCGTTTCGTAACTAACTCCACATGAGGTGTGTTCGTCCGTTGTGTCGTATGGTAGCAGTAGAGTGGGTATAGCCGTCGAATAATACAGTTGGCCAGGTAGTTCTATAGTAAACAATAAATTCATCGATAGTTTTGTAGGTTGCTGTTTCGGAAACTTTCTCTTCTCTCGCATAGTCAGTTATGGTGGAACCTCTGAATAAACCTCGCGATGATAAAAGAGAAGAAGCCACAAGTTAACCCCACCAATCAGGCATAGCCACCACTTTTTGTATATCCTTGGGATAATTTGAGGTTCCTTTCCTTCTAGCATCGTAAGGTTCATTCAATGGTTCAACCATCACACTTAAATTTAACACCACATGACAAAACTCAACAAGAAACAAATAAATTTTGGTAACGAATTCGTTTTCCGTTGAAAATTGAGAGTTTTCAAAACTCCGATAAATTAGTTGTTTGTTTCTTGAACCCTTATCAAAATAAAAAAGACAACAATAAGAAGTATAATTATTTTATTTTATTTAAATATAACCATTATGTCAAAAATTCTGTATATTTATTTACGACGCACAAAACTTTGAACTATAAACACATATATACGTTGCATCGATTGTTTTTTTTACCCAGTAAATTTACTTGCTCAAAATTACAACTATAAAAATGAATACATATAGAAAAATAAAAAAATATTAATGACGTTCTCATTTAAATGTTATACACACAATTCAACTTTAAATTTTATTTGAAAGGTTTTTTTATATTTTATTTTTACAATATAAACTTGTAAAGTTACATGAAAAAATAAAAAATTATATATTTTATTTTATGTTTTACGAGTTTATTTTTTAGTGAAACATCTGGAATAAAAAATAATAAAAAAAAAATCAGGTCATTTTTTTTTTTGAGACATACATATAAGTCCAGCTGAAAATTCTCGAGTGAAATTATATTTAATTGTGGTTTTAAATTAATTTCCACATGAAAAAAACTAAAATTTTAAAAATTAAATTATAACAATATATTTATAAGATTTTTCAGTTTTATTTATTCTAATATTGTATATATACTTATGCAAAGATTTACGGAAGCACTAAGTAAGCAAAGAAAAAGATAGAAAAAATTTCAATGATAGTAAACGAGGAGTGTGGAATAATAATAATCAAAAAAACAAGAAAGAAAAGTGGAAAAAAAATATAACAGAATGGAAAGAGATGTAGCTGAAAAAAATTACAAAAAAAAAAAGTTCAAGTTGAATTGAGGTCATCTCATCAATGAGATCATCGTTATCTGGAAATAATGTTGAATGCATGCTCTTGCATAGTTTAATGATCTCGGATTCAAGGATTGTGAATGATTGCGAAGTTGTGGTATGATTGACGCTAATGAATATGCTTGAAATGATAAAAAGGGTGTTTTGACATAATGAGACTATTACAATGACATTATTTTATTTTAGTTTTTGAATAAAATGTAAAATTATTCAACTAATTCTTTGATTGATGCTGATCATATAAAAACGTGTTAGTTATTTATTTTTACAAAATGAAAAAATTGTAATTTATAATTCAATGCGAAGAATTTTGAAAGAAAATCGATTACATGTTGAGTTTTTAGGCAAACTAATAAAAAAAAATTAATTAATTACAGATTCATGGAAGAATTATGGCAATTCTTTTATTAAGAATACGTATAATAATCAACATGAATGAATTAATAAACTCGAACATTACTAGTCGAAATAATTTTTGAATTAGATATAAGAATAAAAAAATAAATTAAATACAAGATTAGATATCCTGGTGATAATATCATAAAGAAAAATAAACTTTACTTTTTTTATGGATAATTATTTATAATTGGAAAATAAATTTTAAAAAATAATTGAAATATTTTTTAATAGTTTAATACATGCTTTGTTTTTTAGTTAATGCAAAACGACATAATGAATAATTTAAATTTAAGTTGAATTTTTTTTCAAATCAGTAATAAAGTTTTATTATTTTTCGTAGTTAATCGAGTGAGCAGATGGTTAAGTCGTCAAGAGCCCTGCCTACAGTGCTTGTGGTCTCGGGTTCAAATCCCCAGAATGGGGCTGGAAAAAATTATGGCCGAATATACTGAATGTTGCTTTGATTGGCGTGTTTTCCGCTGTTTAGGGCAAATATAATCTAGCATAGACCATGTGAACTACGCACTTGGTCTACGTCAGGAAATATTTGCTTCAAACACCGGAGATACCTTTTTTTATTTTTTTGAAAAAAACACACTTACATGTAAATGTGCACATAGTGAATTTGATAAGGTAATTAGATTACTCGAAAATGTCGTTAGCCCAATTGAATTTTACTGGGCATCAGAAGAAATCGGTTCATTGTCTGACTAATCCACCAGGAACGTCGATAAAATGCCATGGAATAATATCAAATTAATGCTTAACTGTCCCATTAACAACTGGAACAACATCATCATCTACTTGTTATCATCATTTTTCCACCCGCAATGATGATGAAGATGATGATGTAGGTCTTATCTAGTAAATTCAGTAAGGAATCTATATTATTGTTATATTTTTACTTACATCAATGACATTCAAGTTGATTCATTAAATTTATATATCCAACATTTACCACTATCATCTTGATTATTATTATAATTATTATTATCAAATATACGATGTTCAATAACTCATAAAAAATTAATTAATAGTGCTTAATTTTAGTTGAACTTAATTCTATAACGTTCAACAATTTATTTAAAGGAATTGTTCAGTGCAATAAAAAAACTTTTAATGTACATTTATCAAATAATTAAGAAAGAAAACATGTATATGTTTATGACTATAATGTAAACAATATTCTTAAGAGCATTGTCAACTGTAAATATTTATAAGAATTCTTCGAAAATTAATATGACATTTAACGTGAAAAAAAAACACAAACACACAGGCATTTAAATGGTCTTTAATTTAAGTGGTCATGATGAATCAGGGGGCTCGATCAAACAACAAAATCCCATTGGTCAAGACACAATCACGCCACACGCAAATTAAAATCAACATCATTTGACATTCATTTAAAGGTCGACAAATTTTTTATTTGTTTTTTTTTTTTTCAATTTTATTATCAGATGTTTGAAAATTGTATTATTTTTATACATTCGGTATGATTGTGCTTTATTGTCCAGTTATTGTCAATTGATTTCGTTAAAAGGTCAAAAAATAAATAAATAAAACAAGTACAAATAGTAAAAAAATAAAAAAAATAAAAATCAAATAAAATACATGCAATGTTCACTATCTGAATTTCCAATGCAAATCTTTGGATTTCGTTGAACGAAAAATACGATGTTGGAAAATTCGGATGGAATTTTTGTACGTATTGAAAATTGCTAGTGTTATTTTGTTTTCATTCTAACAAACTGTACCGAAATAGAACTTGCATTCTATGTATGAAACACGAATTTTTTTATTTTATTTTATCGCTTTTATATAATAAAATGCAGTTTGAATTGGCAGATGACAGTAAGTATGAAATACATTAACATTTTTCTTTCATAACTTTGTCATTTTCATATTTTTAAATGATTACATCACTGAGAACATTTTTAAAATTCTCATTTTAATATTAAACATCTGGAAAAAAAAAAAAAAAATTCGCTCATTTCCTCTTTTCACATTTGAAAAAGATACTCATTAATTAATAAACAGCTCTGTGTTTATTTTTCATTATCATTGAATATTTATCGTGATAAAAATTGAAAAAAAAATGTTTAATATTTTTGCTTATTAACAGTTGTTTGGTAATTTTTTTCTCTCTTATATTTTATTAATGAACTGATGATTATAATTCATTTTCAATTTGAATATTTAAAAATACCTACTTATTCACTAGATGTACAAAATTATTGGGTTGTTTTAAAATTCACAGAATGGCATTAACAAAGTTCCAAAAGTCAATTAGTATTATTTTTAATTTTTCATCACTGTTCATCATAAAATTAATAAATTATTTAAAAGTTTAAAAAATATCTGTAGATATAAACAGTCATTCAATTGCCAATAATGAAATGTTTATATAAAAATTTATCAATCAATATTTAATACCATTTTCCATTATTCATTTAAGGATTAATAATTAAAATGATTCAAACTTTAACTTTTCAATTTTTTATCAAATAAACTCTACCCTTAAATTTTATATAAAATAAAAAAAATAACAAGTGATTAAATTGATCTTTCCGGTCATAAATAAGATCACATTGTCATGAAATTTATTCTTTTTTAATATACATTTATCCTCACGGTATGTTAAATATTAAGTACAATTTCCTAGAATTTTTTTTTTTTACATTAAAAATGAATCTATTCTTGAAAAGTGTACTGTTGTATGTAATTTAAATCAAGTCGATTTATTTTTTTTTTGAATAAACAATTGACCTATAAATTTTCTTCATCGTCAAAATAATAATATTTTTTTGTCAATTAATTACATAAATATTTATAAATAAATAATAAAAATATTATGAAATATGATGAAAATTAAAATTTTCATAAAATACTTTAATTTCATATTTATCAAATTATTATTATCATAAGAATTTTTTTAAAATATTTATTTTAATATAAACATTGTACAAAAAAAAATGCTCATTTGAACCTAACTCAATTTAAAATGATATATTTTTAATTATATACATATGTATTTGTTGTTTCTTTTCATTGTATTTATTTTTAAAAAATTGAAAAAAAGTTAATATTTATCTTATTTCATTTGCTTTTACTATTTTATTTTTTAAATTTTATTCTTATATTTAAATGAAAAGATGATGAAAAAAAATACCTAATGAAATATATTTTTTGGTGGCATTACAAATTTATTTAGAAATGTTCCAAATTAAATTGGTAATTATTTAAAACCATAACTTTTCAATAAATAAAATTAAAAAATTATTTATTTAAAAAATTCTTTTATAAAGTATTCAGCCAAATATGATACTTAATAAAATTTTTAAATTTTATTCATTACAAAGTTCATTACATATTATTATAAACAATGTTTAAACTAAAATTTTTATATTTTTAAAATTTAAATTTTATAAAAATTAACCAAATATAACTCTGTGATAATTTTTATTAAATCAAAAAACAAAATTCATATTGTTATGAAATTTCTACAACAATAAATCGAATTTTTGTATGTTAAATAAACAAGTCAAAAATTATCCATGATTTTTATTATTTTCTTAATATATGAATTTATTTTCATTATCTATTTTTTTATAAAATTAAATAACTAATCAAAATTTATTTTATATTTGTGTAGATAAACAATTTACCTATTAATTTTCAAATCGTTTAAATAATAATATTTTTTGTCAATTATTTCAATAAATAATAAAAATATTAAAAAAGTCAACTAAATATTTGACAAAGTATTTTAATATTTTTTTTATATTAAACATAAATTTATCTGTTGAGAAAACATGCAATTATACAAATATATTTGCCTATTCGTGTTTATTTCATTTGCCCATTGACTGTACATTTGCGTACATATTATACTGGCTACAATTACACTCTGCTAAATCTCCATGGTACACAAGTCAATTATTCGCCTCGGTGCTTGCCATATTCACCCGTCAGTTACCAAAAATCTCGTTGTATTCACAGATCCACAAAATTTTTATTTATTTATTTTATATTTTCATTTTTCCATTTTTTTCACTCTTTTTTTTTTTCGTCCACAATGAATAATTGTGTATGAAAGTTTGATTGATAAAAAAAATTCACCAATATATTGAATAATTTTTTTTTTTTTTTTTTTTTGGTTGAAGATAAAACAAATAACAAATTTGATCAAGTAGAAAGTAAAATAAATTAATCAAAATAGTAAAAAAAATATATAAATAATAATAGTCATAAATAAATAAATAAAAAGTGGATTAAAAAAATGAAAATAGCTTGAAAAAATAATTAAAAGTATTTAAAAAAAAAAAAGTAATGAAAGGCAATTATGAAAATAAAAGATATGATTAAAAAAAAAAATATTATATTTGTTTATTAAAATTGAAAGGATGGTGATGTATGAAAAAACTAAAAAAAAATTAAAAACAATTTTGTTGAATAAAATAAGATTGGAGATTATTCTCGTGGAAATTCTATATAAATTTATTTGTTTGTGTAGGTAGATTTAAAAAAAAAAGAATAATTAGACTACATGAATGTTGTTTGATTATTTATTTTTTCTATATTTGTAAAATGTAAAATTATTCATTTAGAAATTTGTATTTTTTGGTATTTAAAAATTTGTATATTTAGTATAAAAATCCATTTGATTTTTTGACGAATAAAAAAAGAATAATCATGTTACAAATGACAAGTTTATTCAGCTGTAACTTTTACAGAATATTTTGCAGAGAAATGAAAAAAAAATCAATGTATGTAAAAGTTTAACGTGAACTGTTATCCTTTGTTCAGTTTTAGTTATTGTCATGGCATAAAATGTATAAATAAATTCCAAATTTCGTCAAGTTTAATGAATTAATTTTCAAATGACTTCGAGTACAGAAGTTTTCAAAATTAATTTCCAAAATTACACGTGAGTTTATTCATTCTCTCGATGAAATAAAAAAATTAAATTTGAATAAGCTTTGTAATTCTTCATAAAAGCATGTTATTAATTATTAAAATTATTGTTATCATTATAAAAAAAATTTAAAAAATTCGACATATTTCAAGTGTCAAAATAACTCTACATTTTCAATATTTTTTTTTTTTGTTTCTTACAAAATAAAAGCCTAAATTTTCATAGTATTTCAATTAAAAATTGTTTGTTTTACTAATTTATTTATGAATTTTTATAGATATAATATTTTATATAGTATTTCGTGTAATTTCGTTTGTAAATAATTACTTGAATCTCTGTTGGATCATTTTTCTGTGACGGAAAAACAAACACGGTCATGGCAATCATCGTCCAATGTCTGGAAAATTCATTACAACAATTTAACATTGACTGCCATGTTTCGCGAAATAATAATCAACCAAGCATCACACACAAAGTTATCAAAAATATTTTCTATATTAAAATATACACATGCATACATTAACTATTTTGTAAAATCATTATTTCATGTTTGTCTATATTTGTTTGAAAATGGGAAACAATAATTGTGGTAACTGGTTGAATGAATTGACTGGGGACAAAACAAATGTACAAATCTGCAGTTAAAATAAACGAGAATAGTCAAATTGTCGACTTTATAAAATCATAAAAAAAAAAAAAAAACGAAACGTAATAATCTTTTTTTCATAAAAAAAAAAATAATCATAATCATGTTTGTTTGTTTTTTTTTTTTTAAATTAATTATTATTAATCATTGAAAATAATGATGCTTGAAAAATGTGGTGTAATATATTTATATAATATATTTTAATGATATACTCTTTGACATTATAAATAAATTATAATCATGATAATTTCATTAAAAATTAATTTATCTTTTCGATGTATATATTTTATTTCCAATAAATTTTAATTATTTTGTTTGTTGTAAACTACTATGCTTCAATGAGATTATATAATTATTTTTTATTTAAAAAAAAAATAATGATAATAATGGTAATTAAATTGGTTTAATGTTTTGTATGTGTGTGTGTGTATATATTGGAGATTTACAAATGGTTCAATGTACCAGTATTCATTTGATTCTACATTTTAGTCGTCCGACCGATTATTGACTGTTATCACTTGATCAAATTATTATCCTTTTTTCCTCTCTGTAAAATAATTACATTTTTTAAATAACGATTATTATTTTAATTACTTATTTTACAAATACATTTGATCATTCAAATTTTATATTTTAGTATAATTATTATTATATTATAGAAAATAGAAAAAAAATAAATTTCGTTTTCATTTATTTTTTATATAAATTTGTTTTTTTTTATTTTTTTTTTTTTTGTCGAGTAAAATTAAAAGTCACGTGATATGCTACGATCGATTTTGTTATATAATAATTGGGTTATTATATTAATTAAATTGATGGAGGTTGATTGATTTTTATTTTATTTTTTTTAAGCAATTAAGGTTGATGATAAAATTTTAAATATCTTTGAAAATTGTTAAATTTATAATATGTCATTTTGTTATTTTAGAATGAAATTATTTTTTCATTATTAGTTGTCTTCAAATGACTAATTAAAATTGACATGGTATTCTTTTGTAAATTAGCCTGAAAAAAATTGATTGATTTAATTTTTTTAATTTTTAAATTTCATCGAAGCAAGACAAATTTATTTAAAAGAATTTTTTTCTTAATCTTCAAATGACCTAATTCTAAAATTGATGTTTAAATAAAAGTTTTTAATAATTAACACCAAAAATATTCGTTAATTTTATCTTTCAGTAGATTGAAATAATAAAAAAAGAATTTCTTAAAATTAAAATAATATTTAAATTTGAAAAAATGCATATGATCGTATTAAAAAATTTAATTGAAATAAAAATTTTCTAATTCTATTTTAATATTAATTGGAATATATGACATTATAAAAATATTTATAAGTAAACTAATATTTCAAACTGTCTTGGTAAATTTGTGTTTTAAAAAAATATAAAAAAAAAAACTTTATAACTTGTTTGTGGCTTTTTCATGACAGGCACAAGTCCAGTGGGTAAAATTTTATCTGTCATTCTCAATTTAAAAGCAAGTAAAAAATACATTAACCCTCCAAGGAAATTATAATAACTTCTACAGATTTATAATACAAACATCTTGCATTAAATTCAAAACATCTTAATGATAAGTTTGATATGCACCCGCATAAATGTGTCAACAAAAGTTGACTAAAAATTTCTTAATTATAATTATATATTTTGTGATAATAATTAATTCTTAGAAAGCATAATACAATAAAACAATTAAACAACTTGGTAATTAAATATCTACTAATTGCAAGAGAAAAAAATACCATACAAATAAAATTAACATACACACAAGAGACATTTAATTTATTTGTTTGAAAATAATTTAACAAGTTTTAAAATTAATAACAATATTATATACATTTTTTTTCATCAAAGAAACATGATACATGCATGCACGTTTTTTTTTATTTTCATTGTTTTATTTTATTATCATTATTAAATTTTTTTTTTACTTCTTTTTTTAATGGCCATGAATGCCAACAATTTTTTACTTGTCGTGCATGAGACACTTGACAAAAACTCGTTACGCTTGTACTTGTTAAAAGGTTTAATGGCTGCTCATCAATCGTTAGTGAGAAAATCCTTGAATTAAAACTTAAAAAATATAAAAAAATATAATGATCATTTGAATAACGACAACATTTTATTTTTAATATATATTATCACATTATTTTTCCAAAAAAAAAAAAGGTTTAGTTTAAAAATTTTTAAGAAACATTATACTTTTGATATTTTTTTGGACCAAAATATTTTTACCATTACATTGTTAAAATTACAAAATAACAACTACATTGACAAGAGTTGTGAGACGAATATTTTTTAGTATAGAAAAATTAAAAATCAATTGAATAAATTTATAAGGATTCTACTTTAAAATTATATTATTATTTAATAATATTTTTATTAAACTTTAAATTTGATGTATTTAAATAAAAAAAATTTTTCATAATTAATATCATGATTCATTAAATTGTACGTAAAAAAGCACAAGTGTTATTTAAAAAAAAATTGAAGTAAAAAAACCATTGACTTGTATTTAAATGTAAAAAAATCACACGTCCAATAAAAATTATGAATAACGTTAAATTCTCTAAAAACCTTGCCAAGTAATAGACTTCCCAATTTCCCAAATAAATCTTGTAACTAAAGTGTAAAATAAAAATTTAAAAAATGACTTTTATTTATCCGTGATGTAATCTAACAGTCCCTTAAAATTTTTATGATTTTATTTTTTAAATAACAATAAAAAATTATAATTTATTTCAAATTATATTAACATAAAGAGATACAGAGATGGTGTATATGTTGAGTTTTATTATTGTTGAATATTCGTCTTTCTTCTCACGAGTGGGATATATATCCAGGTGAGAATAAGGAAAATCGAAGATGCTGCCTCAGGCAAAGATACACACCCCTGGCATTGGAGTATTCATACAGCGAATATTGGATGGTTTTTTGATACATATATAAATGCATAATATCATGCTAGAGAAATAGACAAAGATAGTTATATCATAGGTGGTATGAAGCTACATGTATGTATTAGAGAAATGAAATTTGTGATCCAGTGCATGCGTGCATACGCGGTTAAGCACGTACAAACTTAAACTATATATGCATGTAAAAATGCCTTCGGTGTTTTTGATATGGCTCAATAACAAATTATATTCAACGAATATGTGTGTATTCTATTTTATTGTTGTGTTTTTTTTTTATTTTTAAAAATCACTTTTCAAGATAAAAAGTAATCTTTATTTTACAATTTTATATAAATTTTTACAGGTAAAGAGAGTGTGTATTTGATTTTTTGTTTTTTTCAAATAGTAATAACTTTTTGGCAAGTGACTTGTCTATTCCTTCACAAAATTTTTTGTACAATTTGATTGCCAAATATCCTGTGCAAACCAAACACAATGTATATAATTTAATAAATTTTTTTCAATATTTTTTTTGTCATTGATTAATGATAGAATAGAACTTAGAGTATTTCTATTTCAACTATTCACTTGTTGTTTAAACAATGTAAAAATATTGAGTCAAACAAATAAATTGAAGGCATGCTTTTTTAATCTTGAAATAAACTCTTAAAGTACTTTTCAATGCTAGTTGTTATATTTTTTTTTCCTAAAGTTTTTGTTTTAAACCTGTCAGATTAATTATTTTATGTTTTTCGATCTTTTCGGAGTAGTAATATAGATATATTAGGTCATTTATGAAAATTTATTTAATACCTTCATACATACACAAATGGGAATATTGGAAAAAAAAATCATGTGCATGATGAAATACTAGATGAAAAATATTCTGACACTTTATGCTTCAATGCATTAAAAAAAAAAAAAATTACCAGCCACATATTTTTTCTTTCTTATTCAAAAAACATCATGTGTAAATGTTTTTTTTTTTTAATTACACAGTAGATATGCTTTTTTTTTTTTTTCGATAAATGTATAGTAAAAAAAAAAGTTTAGAAAGATAAGATAGTAAATAAAAATTGTAAAAAAAATCGAAAAATTGCCTACAAAGTTTTGAGTTATGTGATTTCATATGAATTTAAATAAAAAAAAATTTTTTTTTATCATCAAATTTTCATGTTGAATGGAGTACTTTTATGCGTTCATTGGGAATTGAAAGTAGAGAATATTAATGAGAATATTTCTTGATTTTTTTTCTCGAAAATGCTGAAAGCTTTTTAACGATATGCACATGGAATTCATGTGCTTCATGAGATGTAGATTCCCAACGTAATGATAAACATTAAATTACATTTTTCTATTCAATTTTTTCATCAAATTTTCAATAATCAAAATTCTAAATAAGATTTTGTTTTCTTTTTTTTTTTTTTTAAACCGGGAAATGAATTTTATATAAAAAAATTTGAAATATACTCAATTTGAAAACAAGCCTCGGGCACTTTTTCATATAGAATGAAAATCTAAAGAATATAAAGAAAAAAAATAAGTAAACTTGTATCGTGTTTATAAGATGTAGTAATTTAAAAAAAAAATCTTTTCAAATAATACAAAATCGACTTGTTGTAGAATTGCGTGTACAAAATAATATTGAACAGATGAACAATTATCACACGCTCTAACAATACATATATCGCGTGATTTTATAACATTAAAAGTGTTCCCAATTCTTAGAATTACTGTTGGCCAATTGAAGGCACATTAACCGATCGAATTGTCGGCAGCATAAATATAATTATATTTTTTTTGTTACTAATTTTTAGCTTACGTTTTATAAATTTTTTTTGAAAAGAAGAAGAAGAATACTTTTGAACGTAAAATATATTTTACATATTAAAGTTTACTAGAGCTCAAAGTTGCCTTGATTTTTCTATCAATATATATACATAAAAATTGAAATTCTTTCAGTATTATAAATTATTTGTTAAGCTCTGATGGTGGTCTAAATGTATGTCAACTGACTCACAAAATCCAATTGATGTACCTTTTTTATACTATATAATAAATAAACCACCACTTCTACTTGCACTGTAATTACTACTAGTATCCTAGTATCACATGTACCACTTGAAATATTTGTATTATGTGTACCACTTGTATTGGTTACACACATAAAATTTTTAAAATTTGGATAAATTGATTTTTTTTTTTCAAATATAAGACTATTAATCAAGATCTTGGTCGACCATTGTTCAGCAAATCGGTTTGAAGAAAAATTTATATTAACAAGGTGTTGACATGTGTCCATCAAAACCAATATAATTATAAACACTTGCAATCGACAGAATTTATTATTAAAATTTAATTATTTTATTTCAACTTTATCGTTAGCTACTGACAGCTTTACTCTTAATTTTCATCATCATCAAATTACTTATTATTACAATTATTGTGACAGTATCTAAAAATAAATTATCACCAATTAAAAATATTAAAATAAATTAAACAAAAATAATTATATAATTGAGATGTTTCAATAAAAATATAGATTTGGGCTATTAACAATTGTCCAACAAATTAAATCATGATAAAATTTATATTAACAAACGAACATGTTTACAAACATTGCAATCAAAAGAATTTATCATTACGAATAAATTAAACTGAAAAATTCAAGTCGAAAAAAAATTGATAACTTTAATATTTGTTTGACTAACAAAAAAAATTGATGTTTATTATATAATATTTATATTAATAATTAATAATTAATTAATAATTATATAATAATTTATATTAAATATTATTTTTTCCTTTGCTTTAAAATACCAGAAATGTTAATTTTAAAAATCAATTTTTAACAAAAATAATTTATTTTTTCTATTGATAATTATTTATAATTAAAAGAAAAATTTTTTTAAATAATTGAAATATATTTTAATACATGCTTTGTTTTTTAGTTAACTTGAATTTTTTTTTAAATCAGTTATAAAGTTTGATTGTTTTTCATAGTTAATCGACATAGCTGATGGTTAAGTCGTCAAGAGCCCTGCCTAGAGTGCTTGAGGTCTCGGGTTCATGTCCAAGCTGCAGAATTTATGAATGTTTTAAAAGATGATGTTCTATTCACACAATTTAAGTTGAAGTGTGTTTCTTTATGTTTGGGGCAAATATAATCTAGCATAGACCATGTGAACTACGCACTTGGTCTACGCCAGAAAATATTTGCCTCCAAACATACCTCTGTTTTTTTTTTTTTTTAACTTACACATATTCCATCTGTCTCTCACAATTATGGATGACAATTATTCTTTTTACAATTGGAGAATTTAATTTTTTTTTCCAACTTTATCGTTAGCTTAATTCTCAATTTCCGTCATTACTAAATTACTTTTAATTATAAAATGAAAAGAAAAATAATAATCAGCATGAATGAATTGATAAACTTAAACATTACTAGTGGAAATAATTTTTTAATGAGATATAAGAATAAAAAAAAAAATTAAATACAGGACTAAATATTCTGGTCATAATACACTGAAGAAAAAAATTTTCTGTTAAAAAATACCGAACAAAAATATACGCATTAAAAAAATATCCAACAAAAAAAAAACTTGGTAGAAAATATTCAACAACAAAAAGATCCTCTCGCAAGAAAAAAATAAATTATTTACAAATTTATCCAAGATATATAATAATTTTTTCATTATTAATATGTAATAATAAATTCAAAAAATTAAATAAAAATAATAAACGTTTCATACAATATTTAAAAGGTCAATCAAATTAAATTTGAAATAATAATAACATTCAGTCAATACAATATCATGACTAATTAATTTATTTTTAAATTAATTAATATTGAATTTATTCAAGGTACATGATAAAAGTAAATTTTTAACAAAAAAATATATTTTTATATGCAATATTTCTTTATACTTATTGTAAATATACTTTTGTTATAATTTTAGACACATTGGAAATAGTCGATAATTTATTATGCTATGCAATATCCATATAACTTTTCAATAATTAATTTCAACTTAAAATACCCAATGCTCAGTATACTAATATACACACTACAGGTTATTTTTTTGTTTTATTTTTATTGGAAAAACATTAACCTTGGTATTCTATTTCCGGATGATTTGACTTAAAAAATAGGTCGAAATGTTACATTTAATCACCCTCAATATGCAATTTTTATTTTTCTATTTTTAGTTATCCAAGTTTATAATAATATCATGACATTTGAATTAATTTATTAAATTTACTTATCAATATTTTACATGATCATTCTTATACATACTCGTAATAATCAAAAATAAACAAATAAATAATACAAAAATAAAGGTGTTCAATAAATCTCCATCAAATATAGAAGTTTTTTTTGAATTTTCAAGTGGTGTATCATGCAAAAGTATCAACGGAAACGGATATACAGACGATAAATATATGGAAATCATAGATGAATCAAAAAAGAAATGTAAAATAACAAAAAAATGTAAAATATAGAAATAGGTGAGGAGAGGCCACCACTTGTTTTCTATTGTGAAATGTTATAATGAGAAATCCACACGGAAATGTAACGATCACACGGAAACATGGAAAATAATGGTGGCAAACGCTCAAAGAATTCTCATTTAAAATTTTTTTTTTTTTTTTCGTTTTTGTATTATTCAAAAAATCTTATGTATACACCTCAGAAATTTTTCATGTTTAGTATATATATTTTTTTTCAATAAATATTTATCTTTCGTATAAATTATTTTAAAATATATTTATATAAAAAATGTTTTAATTCAAGTATTTGTAATTCGTTAAAAAAATTAAATAAAAAAAATAAATGTATTTAATTAATATTCTCTGTAAATAGACAAGATCAAAAGATAAAAAAAAAACCTTTATTTTATTTTACATGAAAATATGGTTTTATATAACTGGATTAAATAAACATTTTGTAAATGTAAAAGAAAAAAAAAATTCTTTGATATAGCATTAATGTTTGATTGGATAAAATTTAAGTAAAATTGCTTGATGTTTGTGAGTGAATATAAAGTGTAGGATAATCGGTTGAATGGATATTGGTAAAGAAAAGTAATTTTGGTTTTGAAACTCAGCTTCATTGCAATATACATGATTTGGGTTCATGTCCATGAGAACAAGCTTCATGTGACTTGGTGTGCTTTTGTAAACCAGAGACTTGGTAATATTCATGAGATACTGGACACACTGGATAATCATCTTGGCTTAAACATTTTTATTAGAATTTTTTTGTTTTTTTCTTTTTTAATATACCTATCAAGTAAATTTTTATTAACAAATAATAAAGATGCAAGAAAAAAATTTACATTTAATGTAAAAAATTTTTTTATTAAACCTCAAAACAATATAATACTTTATTATTATTTTTTTAATCATAAATTAAATTCAAGTATCAAATTTATTTTCAAGATTATGTCAAAATTTAAAATATCAATTTTTTTTTTATTTAAAATTTTATAAACTTAACAAAAAATTTGTAGAAAAAAAGATTAAGTTTTTCATTTGATAATGAATATTAATAAATTATTTCGAAGAAAAAATGAATTTATTAAATTACGGTTTACTTGAAGAGACTCGAGAAAAATTTAATTTTGAAAAGTGCTAAATATAATTAGAGAAAACAATTATTTTAACGACTAATATATTTATTTTTTAAATATAAATTTCTAGGTATAAAATAAATAAAATTACAACAATGAAAAATGCTTTTTATAAAATAATTTTTAGTATTATTGGAGCTTGTATTATGTATTTTAAAAAAATAAATAAATAATTTAATAAATAAAAAAAAAAAACATAAAAATAAAGTTTTAAAGTTAGTTTGGCATAAGATCTCATTTTGGACAAAAGGATTGTTTGGCTTTTCTGTGGGCAAAACCAAGATTTCATCCTTCCATTGCTGATATAAACCTCGTGGTTTTGGTTTAACGACTATGAGAATCTGGTACTGAACAACTTACAAGACAGTTTGCCAGAAAGTAGATTTAACATCGTGAATGTTACGAGAATACTCATATACCCTTTGGCATTTCAACTTGCTTCAAGATATTTAACTTGTTTATTTATTTTATTTATATTTATTTATCTATAAAATTTCATAGCTATTTATTTTTTATATTTAAATTTTCATACAACAAATATAAAAATATATAATAATTATTTTAATCTGAAAAAAAACAAGCTAATATTCATTTGATTTTCAACTGAAAAAAAAAGGATTGTTTTCATGTCGCATAAATTTAGCAAGTAGTAGTAGTTTGGTGTAAAGAAATTTTGATAAAATTTTTAACCTTCATAATTCATGTCAATGTTATACTTGAGTTTCTCGTGTATAAGAGATCACGGTCCAAGCGGAAGTGTTAAAAGACAAAACGTACTACCTGGCCTTTTCTTGGCATCTACAACGCCAACTTTGCGAAAATTGAATAGATACGAGATGTTTGCTTCAGGCATCTGTGCCAACTTTTTGCTGGAAGAGAGAGATGCCACTGCCCACTGGATTATCAAAACTTTCAAATGTCTGAAGATGTTTTAATAAGAACAAAATAGATTCTTCATTTTACTTTTATTTTTTTATTATCATTTTCTTCAACATTACGTTCATGACTAAAAAGTTACTGTAAAAAAATAAAAGAAAAAAAAAGTTTAAATAGTATATACTGTAGTTAAAATTTTCAAACAAGATTTGTAATATCTTTCTTTAACTCTCAATCTACTTGTAACACATTTAATATCATCTGCGGTGAAAGAAAATAAAATAAAAAAAAAAAATAGTTAACTCTTTAAAAGTATTAAACTTTAAACTAGATAAATTTATTGATTTTTGTTCAATCAACAGTCAATGATAAATTATGAATAATAAACTGGTAATAATTTTGATAGTGATACAATAATGTAGACGTATTGAGACAATATGTTGCTTATTGATATTAAATTTCACATAATTTACAAATGAAATAAACACATCAAATGGTGATTGATACGCCAGTAAATTGAATGCCTAATATTATCACACTAACATGATTTTGAAAATTTAATAACCAGATATATATATATGAATAGCTTATGATCGATTCAGTAATCTACATAGCTACTCAATATTTGAATGTTGTCGTTTTGCATTAATGGTTTCAGCATTCAATGTTATCAACACGGTTTTCCAATTCAAAAAATTTTCATTCAAATCAAGTGAAAAAAGAAATACACGTTAATAACTCAGTGAAAGCATGATGACCAAAATCAAATTCACTGAATAACAATATGGAAAATGTAAATGACAATATTCTAAAAATAAAAAACAAAATGAATAAATAAAAAAAGTTTTGGGTTGATTGGTTTGTTGAATAATAAACTCTAGATTATTTTTTAATAAACAATTTGTTTTTTAAAATTGTTTTAATGTTTGTAAATATTTAAATAAACATAATGATTATATTGTCTAATATTTACATTGATGGTTTTTTAGTGTTGTTGATGATTTTAACGACTTCCAGGAAATGCATCGACTCGATTTGTTCTCATTGTAAATTGAATATATCTATGCATATCTTCGTTGTAATATGATTTACATTTTTCATAATTAACACGACGACGTACTTGTGGTGGTTTTTCGTAAAATCTGCAACGACGCCATTGTTCAAGGAAACCTTCTCTTCCCATGATACGATTTAACACACGAAATGCAGCATCAACATTACCATTTTTAACTAAAACAGTTCTTGAAATAAAAGGTGTGTGTCTCATTCTGCAACAATGTTAATTGAATTAATTAAAATGAAAATTATTTCTTGGTATATTTAACAAACTGTCAAGATTCAAGTTAACATTAAAATTAACACAGTAAATTACTGTCAACTTGATAAACAACAATTGAAGATTCAATAAAAATTGACACTTCAAATGACAGCTTGTTATTAAAAATTGTTAATAATTAATTTATATGTTTGAGCAATAAATTATGAGTTACCTGATTGTTTTGTTATTGTTTTTTATTGTTGATTAAATTTGCACTGACTTTACACAAATTTTTTTTATTTATTATTTACTCTAGGTTAGGTTTTTCAGGTTTTTTTTTATTGCTATAGGGGTCACTACCTTCTTGACGTTTTATATCGATAAAGTAGGTATTCTTTTTGACGGTGTATGATAAATAACAAAGCGGGATTTTTTTAAATATTGAGATATTCGAAGCTTATTATTATTATACGTAATGAATATTATCTGGTTATTTAAAATGCAAAAATAAATACGGGAAATAAATTAATGAAAGGATGCATTCAGAGCAAGTAAACAATGAATTTGCTACAAATGAATTCAAGTTGTTTAGAGTAAAAAAAAAATCTTAAAATCAGTCTACACTTTTTTAAATTTTAAATTTTAAAAAGGGTAGACTGATTTTACCATTTATTTTTACTGTATATATTTTTTTGAATAACATTATGTAATAATAAATTAAAAAAACTAAATAAAAATTATAAATATATCAACAATTTAAATAAAAAAAAATTTGAAATAATAATAACATTCAGTCATTACAATACGAATACTAATAAATTGATCTTTAAATTATTTAGTTTTGAATGTATTCAAGGTATATTATTGGATTTTTAAGTAGTGGAATATTTAAAATAATAATTGGATTAATTGCTGATAAATTTGGTAGAAAAAAATTGTGCCTTGTTTATTTTATATCCATAACAATAACATGTTTATCAAAGACATCAGAAAATTATAAAATTCATTTAATTGGTAGATCATTTAGTGGATTATCAATTGCAATTCTTTATTCAAAATTTAAATCATGGTATATTGGACAAGACATGAATGAACAGCTTGATAAAACCTTGGTCAGTACATCAAAGTAATTGATGAGACCTTGGTATTAAAATAATTGTCAGATACTGATTGATTATTGCCTGTTGATATTTAAACATCCACCAGTATAATTATAACAATCTTTTTTGCCATCTTTTGGTCAATATAGACTCTAACCACGCTGAGAAAAAAAAACAATTACTCGTGTTCACTTGGTACACACAAAATCATCAACAAATATTTACACTTTTTCAACTATTCAAGTAAACAATCATAATTAAGTTGAAAAAAAATAAATAATAAAAATTCATTTTACTATAAAACAAACAAATAAATAAATAAACAATCAAATCAGAAATAAAAAAAATTTTTTAATAATAAAAAATAATCTATAAATAATAAAAAAAAAATTTCGTAAATAATAAAAATGTAAAATCTTATAACACCGATTATCGTAGTGCAAGTAATAAATGATGATGTTAAATTCAAGATAAACGTTGTTTTTAGATATGACAAATAAAAATACAGAGAAATACGTAAAAATTTTGTTGAGCTTGCGCGGAGCTTTCGTAAAATGACAGATCCTAGTAAGTTGGCTCGATCAGCTACACACAAAACGTACTCGTCTCTGGGCAACCGAGGACGATTGTACACACGCGATAAAATATATAAATATTAAATTTTAAAAAATAACAAAAACTAGAAAATAAATATTAAAACAAAAATCTATTTTTGATTAACAAAAAATAAATAAATAAATAAATACTTTTACTAAATAAATTGCTTTATTATTTTTCAAATTAAAATTCTTTACAACAAAAGTGGATATTATTAATACAATGAAAATGTTAATTTGTGAATTATTTATATCGTTGTAATATTATATATTAAAAAAAGGACTTTGTGTTTAAAAACATGATGAAATTTATCATGTAATGACTTGATATTGTTGAATCTGACAGAGAGAAGAGAGAAACATCCAAAAATAAAAAAATTTTCAATTAAAAAAATCCGGAACTAATCAATCAGGTAAATAAAAAATTAATATTTTAAATCAAATTAGTTATGTTTTTTTCTTTGTTATTAATTTTTATAACGTGAATATTTCGAGCCAATATTATCCAGCCGGCATTTGGAGGTGAATTCGCAAGCGCGGCTTGCTTTTTCTCCAACGTAAACACTGAAATGATCGATGAAAGCTGTATTGTAAGGCTTCTGTTTTTTTTTTTTTTTCCATTTATTTATTTTGTAAATTTTTTTTATCTCTCTGTAAAATTTGCCTTACTTGTTTATCAATAATTTTTTTACATATTTACAAAAATACCCACCCATAAAAAATTTATAAATGGACGAAAATTTTTTAGCAAATCTTCATTAAAAAAAAGCTCACAACTTTAATTCTATCATTAACAAAATTACACATATTTACCACAATTTATTTTTCTATTATTTAGCTAAATTTAATATTGATTTAATAATAATAATAATATAAAATTATATATACTTTATAATTAGATAAAATTAAAAGTTAGAAAAAAAATAAAACTGAGTTTATCAAGTTAAATGTTTCGTAAAATTTAGCAAACAAATAATTAATCTCTTTAGTCAAAAACCGAGTAATTATCTTTTGAATATAGTCAACTAAATTTAGCTAAAAATAAATAAATAAATAATACATATATACACGTGATATCAATTAAACAATCCGAACTTTATTTGCCATCTTTTAGATGCTTAGAAACAAATCAATTTAAGCTATATTATTATTTTTTTAATCCATCAATTAAGAGAATAACATTGAGACTAGGAATATTTAGTGATTGAATTAACAAAGCAAGATAAATTACACTGAAAAAATTGTATATTGAGTTACATTTTCTTGTTTCTAAAAGGTCGATTCGAATGACCCACATATATGCAATTTATGGCGCAGTTGTATGCGACTCTTGCCTGCGGCAAAATTTTTCCCAGCTAAAATTTATTTTTCTGAAAATACTCAACAATACACTGTTTTATTATATATTTAATTATTATTATTATTTTTTGTTTTTAACATAATTAAATTCTCTTTTACTTTGTGTATTTTAATATTTTTTTTTTTTACTTTATTTTCAAACAAATTTTTTATTTATTGATTAGAGTATACAGTTATTTTTTTTTTCCCATAAAAACATGACGTACTTGAATTTAATATCTTAATATTCTAATGCATCTGGTAACCATCTGGTTATAATTTTTTAAAAATATATAAAATTTAAATATTGAATAACTAAAGTTTATTCATTTATATTAATTTTTTTCATATAAAAATGTTTTTTTTTTTTTTGTAAATAAATTATTCAAAATAAAAAAAGCTTTGATTATTATTTTTTTATTTTATCTATTGCTTTTATTATTTCTTTAAATTATTATTTAGAAAAATAAATAAAAACTGTGTTGAGTGTTTTTTAATTTATTTGTTTTATTTTTATATTTTTTTGGCATTTTAGAATAGTTATTGTAAACTCAGATGTACATGTAAATATTCAACAGAATAGGATAAAGAAAAGCTCTGGTTGATATTTTGGCAGCTTGCCAGCCTTGAAATAACCAAAAAAAATAAAAAAATAAAAAAATAAAAGCATTGGAGGTCAGCAATGAGCCTCAAGAGAAAATGAAAAAAAAAAAAAGAAAAAAAATATATGAGGAAATTGATTATACAAACATACAGATTATAATAATAAAAAAATTTAATTAGAAATATTTTTTACGATTATGATTAATAATCAACATGGCCAATTTATCAAAATACCTGTTATCAAAATTCAAATATCAATATTAACAGTAGAGTGATTTTAGGTATACATATAAATTTTGATTAATTAATGTTCGTGTCACTTGAATGACTGATTTCATATCAATTCAATTGATCGCCTTTGATTCCACTACAATGTTTGATCTTTAATCAAACAATGCAAATGTCACTTACATGTACACATTTGTTTAATATACTAAAATCGATTATTTCAAAATTTTAATTACATAAACTACTTCAAATCATAATAAACATTTGAAATTTAATTTTTCATTTTGTCTATTATTTTTTTATATTATTTAGTTTGATTTATATTATTTTATGCAAACAAAAGAAAGCTTTTTATTGACACAATGTTATATTGTTTAATGATTTAATAATAAAATTATTTTAGTATGATAATTTTGAAATTAATTATGGTCGTTTTTAATTTATTTAAAATAACAAACCGCTGGATATTTAAAAAAGGTCAAAAATTAAATGAAAATTTAAATTATACTGAAAGCATTTGAAGACTTTTGAAAAACTCATTGAATAAATATTTCATTTGTATGGTAAAATTCTTTCTTTTACAATAAAATACTCATTTAATTTACCATCTTGTGGCTTTTTTGTAAAAAAAAAAAAATGAGTATTTTCACGTAATGACAACGTGATAAGAATGAAGGTCATCGTTAGAATTTCTTGATGATAAAAACATCATAAAATTATCTAAATAAAAAAAAAGTTTAATGGATAATACCTTGGAGCTATTGAGCATATGTCATTCAAAAAAAAAAAAGCTCCAAATAAACTTTCTTAACTTAGATAAAATACATGATTTTTTTGTTCATATTTTTAAAACACCTATCATATTTTTCTTTTCAAATTTTTTAAAACTCATTTTTTTTATAGACTTTTTAAGTTGTCAAAATATTTTATTATTTGTTTTTTATAACAAAAATTTATCGTCAATATTTGAGAGTAGATCGAATAACATGATTTATTTTTTATAAAAAATATTGAGTTGAAAATGTAACTGATGAAAGATGCTTGTCAATGATTTGGAAATAAAAAAATATTCCAACAATATTTCAAAGTAATTTTACATGTTTATTTATATTGAAGAAATAAAAAAAAATAGATCAATATTTTTTTTAATAACATTTTAAAACATCAATTTATAAAATGAAAAATAAATTTATTTTATTCATTATTTTATATTCTTTGATATAATTAAAAAGAGGATAATAATAATAAAAAATAATAATTAAAATCATGACAAAATGGCATAAGTTAAAAAAAAAATAAAAAAATAAAAATAAACAGTGCATGTGTAATCTGTATCATCGAGACACATGGATAAAATAGTCTACAATGTAAATCGATAATTCAATTATTTTATATACGCTTCCCAAGATATCGTAAAGTGCTTGGTATTTGTCTTCATAATATTTTTTTTATATTGCAAAAAAAAGAAAAAAATATTTATTGAGTTATTGGCAAAACAAGAATATATAAACAGTTGAAAGAGTAATTAATTCTCAGCATGATGATGCAAATAATTTATCAATAAAAACACACTGTAAAGCACTTTATTGTATATAAATTTTGAATATTTAAATAATGAAGATAATAAATAAATACAAAAATGTAAATTAATATTGAATTAATTATTTGTGGGAAAAAAAAATATAACAAAATTAATTATATGGTTTTAAGTTTAACTATATGAAAAACTCAATTAAAATGTCTATCAACATTTCATTTTAAATCTGATGCACTTGTAAAGAGTGCTTTTTTTTAATTCCAATAATTATATTAAAAAATTTCTTTATAAAAAAATTATGATTATCTTTTTTGATATCATAGAAATTGACAGGTGATTTTTTTTTATATTATTATTATTAATAATAATAGTAAACTCTATTTTTCATTTAAAATTTGCATGTAAAATATATATAGATCGTTGCGATGAAGATGAAAAGTTGTAAGTTTGTAAAAAGCTTGTTACAAAATTGAAAAATCGTATTTCAAATTTTTTTTTACTCAAAGTTTTTATAGTTTTTTTTTTACGCTGTTTGAATAGTAAAATAAAATTGAAGCGAATAAAATGTAGTTGACTGTAGGTTATACAGAAAAAAGAAATTATTTTCATGGAATTTAACTCATTAATTTATAATAAAACGAATTAATTTGTTTTCTTCTGGAAAATTTGAAAACAGGTAAATAAAATTAAAAAAGTTTCCAAAATAAATCGACATTTGTTTACTGTTAAATAATAAAAATAAATAATTTTTTTTTATCACTCAATTTTTTATGATATTTTTATTCATTCATTCATTTTGTTTTTTCAATAGGCACCAATTTTATTTTTTATTGAAAAATTGTGTTTTCATGATGACTATATTTTAACTTATCGAAAAAAAAAAAAAAATCGAACAAAGATAAACTGTAATGAAGGTTTTTTAAGAACCTCGTTTATCTTGTGATCAAAAATATATGGCTATTCATTTCTCCTACTGAAGAGTATTTGTATTTTTTTATTTTTTTTATTTTTTTGCCTTAAAGAGCTACATCATCCCTTATATTACACACTATCATTTTTACGATCCATCGATTTTCATTTGACAAAACTGAGTCATTTATTAAAACGAAAAAAAAGTAAGTTATATTAAAAAATTCTGATGGATAAACTTAAACATGTCTGACTAAGATAAAATAAACTTCCCTTTAATCTTTTTATTTCGTTATTAATTTTATTTTAATATATGAAATGATGAAACATTTGCATATAGTTTATATTAGTATTACCCTTAAATTTTGTCGGAGTATTGAATTCAAACCACGCCTTGACAATTTACAAAATTACATATTACTTTAGTGTGTATGTAGATAAATCATGTGACGCAATGCAAGTGCATAAATGACGTTCTATTTTGTCTCGAAATTTTATCAACAATTTTCATGTTGTTCCACGATATTAACTAAGAAAATATTCTACTCACATTTGCCAATAAAATGAAAATAATTGACAATAAAAACAGAAGACTAGGTTATGCCCTAGATATTTTTTCTTTTTTTTTTCTTCATATTTTTTGATGTCGTTGGATAACTTGAAATAGGACAAAATAGATTATAAATATTTCTCAGAGTTATAAAAATTTTTATTATGAAAAAATTGTCATTTATTTATCAAACTAATAAATAAAATAAATTCGAAATAAATTTAAAATGTAATTTATATTTTTTAAAATTTATTTCCAAATATATAATTTGAATATATACATACGCAATTATTTATATTTACTTTAAATATAATTTGAATATATTTTTTTTTCATTGTATGCGTGTGATAAATTCATGTGTGTCATGACCGACAAAGTGCCAAGGTAAAACGCATGTGGAACACTACAGGTTGTCGAGGGACCGAGGGTAAATGAAAGCTAACTAGAACAGCTAAAAAAATTTCCCATAATTTTCATCACCTGTGGGTGGTAACAGCACAAAGTACTCGAGTATTTTACGTCAATAATATATGCTTTTCGCTTCTGCTTTACCACTATTAAGCACTATAGCATTATTTAATTATTAATATTTAATTATAACTCTCAAAAATAAGTCCCTTTCTTTTTTGATTTAGGTACATATAAATTTAGTTGAAAGTTAAAAGCTTACAATATAAAATAAAAAAAGAACAAAATTTAAATATTATATGGTTTTTTTTTTTTGAATTTAAATGGAGAAATTAATTGTATTTGTTTATTTTAAATTGGAATTTAGAGAATATTGCATATGGGGATTTGTTGGTCTAGATTTTCTGTAGTTTTAATTTCATTTGATATTTGTAATATATATTTTATGACATTGAAGAAAATTAAATTTTTTTAGTAAAGGTTTTTTAGTATATGGCATTGCTTTGTATGCATATGAAAAAAAAATATAAATGTTAAAATTTAAATGCTAAAACAGCTGCTTTAAATGTTAAATTTTTGAAAATTCTTTTCTTCAACAAAATTAATGTTAAAATAAAAGTGGATATAAAAAATAAGGTTTAGTTTTGATGTTTTATTAATAGAAATTAATAGATAAAAATGAATGTCGATTTTTGGCTTTGAATCGAGATTGAAAGTCGAAAATCGAGCGTCAAAATATCGTACACTTGTCGAACTTGAATCAACGTCGATCCTGGTAGCTATACAATTAAACACATAGTTCAAATAACTTGAAAATTTGACAGAATATACTTGAAATAGTACAAAAGAGTTTCATCCAATTGAAAAATAAATCGCGGAATTTTCCGAAACGAAAAAAATTTAATTAACTGTACACCCGACCAAATGCAAGCTCACATGAGTTGGGAATTTTACAAAAAATTCTTCAAACAATACAAAAGAGTTTGGTCATCTGAAAATCAAAATAAAATATATAAAAAAATTGCTAAACTCACTGTTTTTTGCGAAAGAATTGAATATTTTTACTAATATTGAATTTCATTATTTTATTTTATATAAAAAGTAAAATATAATCAAATTTTAAATAAGAAAAAGCACAAATTATTATTAACGATGTAAAAATGAGATAAAAAATTTTTTCCTCGACAATTGCCATGATAATTATAGAAAAGATAATTAAATTTTAAAGTAATAAAAGAAAAAAAATGTTTTTTTTTATTTTGAAAGAAATTCAATGAAAATTAAAATTCATAAAAATTCAGTGTAGCTTGAAGAGTTTTATCACACTTGAGATTCATGTAATCACATGACGTAATATTATCAAAGTTTTTATTTCTTTATTCCCATGATAATAACGTAAAATCGATAGAGTAGAGTGGTGGAACGAGAAAAGCAAAAAAAAAATTAAATATAAAATAAAAAAACGAGGAATAAAGTTGAAGTGGGTAAAGAGAATTTTTTATAGAAAGATCAAATAGCCCTTGTATCTATGGCATTGAACATTTCACTCAGCAAACAAAACAAACAATCAAAAAAAAAATACAAAAGTGAAACATTGTTTTAGAGAAATAATTAAATATTATAATTTTATTATTAAATAAATAATTTAAACAATAATAAGAAGTAATATTTTCATAGATCATCTTTATTATCAAACAATCTTAAGAAGATCTTGAACAAATTTTAAAATTCATCGTATTTATTGATGCACTCTATTATTATGTGTTCAATCAAAATTAAGTTTCATCAAACTTAAATTATATTATAAACTATAAGAAAATTACTTTCAAATTTAAAATACATTCTTTAAATTTTTTTTAAAACAAAAAAACTTTTCTTTTCATTTTTCATTTAACAATTTGACATTTATTTCAGATTTATTTCATAAATTATTACCAACATTGTGATTTATTCACAAACAAACAAAAAAGAAAAACAAAAAAAATATTTAAAAAATTTCTTTAATATATTTTTAAACTTTATTTACTTTAAAATAATTTTTTTTAAATAAATTTTCTTCTTTTTCTTCAATATAAATAAGATTTTCTTAAAATTCTTATTAATTTTTTTTTTTTTTAATATTTTTCCTTCAAAGTAATTTTATGTTTGATAAGAAAATTTAAAAAATAATACGACAGTTTTGATTTTGTCAGTTGGAAGAATCGATTTAAGCAGATGCAATTATTTCCATATCACTGGACTGTGATAAGAACAATGAGATTGTTGTTTATATGTATTTTTTGAATATTATATGGTCTAGCTTCCGAGTATTTAAATTTTCTCATAAACGTCTCGTCACTTAGTGGAAGTGAGGGCTAAGTGATCGAAGCAGCTTGATGCAGCTTTTATCGTGTGATATGCTGTCTCATTGGTGCAACACACGAACACACACACAAACCATAATATATATATTGCGTTTTGTCAGAGGACATTTATTGATCCAATGAAGATATAACACGTTCACCAGTGTTCACCAGTATTTCACTATGTCATTTATACCAACCTATGGCATATCGTCATCAACACAATCTTAAATATTTTTTTATTTTCCTTCTATACCCTTTTGTTTTTATTTTCTTTTTTCTACATGTATATTTATGATTCAAGATAAACCAATTAGTTAAAGCTATCACATTATTTATCATTTGTGTCATCACCTTTTTTTATCAGTTACTTAATTTTTTTTTTTTTTTCTATTATTATAATATAATATCCAATTAATTTTCTTTTTTCAAAACAAAACAATAAAAAATATATTTTTCATGTAGTACTAAAATTAATTAATATTTTTATTTAATTAAAATATGATTAATTAAATTTGTTTTATTTTTTAAAAAATATATATTTCATTCATATTTTTAATTATTTTTTGGATTATTGAGTTGATGAATTTTTTAATGTAAGGCTTGTAAGCATGAGTGAATAGTTGAGTATGAATTTTGAAATAAGTTGTAGATTAATTGCAAAATAGGAATATATATATGACATACTGAGCAATTAGTTTTCCAAAAACTTTTGATAATTGAATTAGAGGGTGAGTAAAGGGTAGTAGAGGGTAAAATTCACCAATTTTCCAATGATTATTACATTCAATTAATATATGTTTGATTAAATTTATTAGACAATTTAAAGAAATACATAATAAATAAATTATTTAATTGATAAAAAAGTTTATAAACAAATAAATTAGTCAATGAATGACTGGATGAATAAATAAACTAAATAAATAAATAGAGATGTAATTTAACGTATGAATAAATGAACAAATAAATAAATAAATAAATAAATAAATAAATAAATAAATAGATAATTTAATTAATTAATTAATTAATCATCATGCCATACAATTATAGTACATAAAAGACTTGAATGAAATTTAATCTACTTCAAGTCAAATTTATCTCAAAAAAAATATTTAAAATTTTTCCAATGTTATTAGTAAGATTAAAGTTTGTATATTTATTAAATTTATCATCATCATAAATGATGGCCTACACAAAAATATCAGTTTTATAAAATTTATCAATATTGTTAGTGATAGATTGAATTTATAAAAGTGATATCTGATGAAAGTACATTGAAACAAGAGATTCTAAAAATTGTATCATCACAGTGACTGGAGATAACGAGATTTTCTTTTTACAATGAAAATGTGTTTTCTCTTTTTTTTTCTTTTTCCATTAAACAATTGTATTTGAAAATTAAATCGGATTGTAATAGTTCAGTGTATATTACGGGTAATATATTTATAGAAATTTATAAACAATTTTTAATTTTGGCAGATAGTCGACCTACATCTATCTGTTTGAATTAAATACAATATCAGATGTAACTGACGAGGGTATAAATAAACTTACAAAAGAAATAAAAAATTTACAAATTAAATAAAAGATTGAAAATTAAAAATTTATAAATCTTCTTAAACACTTGTTTATTCATTTTTTTTATTTAATTTAGAAACTTTTTATTAATTTTATTCTCAATAAAAAAGTACAATTTAGACATTTAAATGGTTTCGATCCAAGTGTATTTATTTTATTATTTTTCTTATATTTCTTCAATTTTTTACTGGGTATTTAATGTTATCACACGCAGGTTCTTTTTTTTTTCTTCTTCAATAAAAAATAAACATCCTTAGAATTCTCTACCACTTGAAATTATTATCATTATTGTTTATTATTGTTGTTATATTTATTTTTTTGTTGTGGAAAATTCGTTGTAATTTACACGTCTACATTGTGCTTTTTTTATATTCTGAACCTCTATTTTTTTTATCGATCCAAGTATCACGTGTTGTGAATTATTATTTTTTTATTTTTATTCTTGAGTCTATTTTATTTTCGTTTGATATTTTTTTTTTCCACAAAACTAATGCGTGTAAATAAAGGACTAAAAGAGAAAATCTATTTTTTAACAATTTGAAGAAACATAATGTTGAGCTTTTTTTTTACCTCATTTAAATTGTAATGGATTTCGAAAGCTCGTTGATCATGATATACATTGCTGTGTTTTTATTTTTTTTTAATATTTTTATTTCATGATTCATGAAAGGTTTTTGAAGGCCTGATTGTGGGGTGTCTCTGTGGGGGGTTTTTCCTTTACTTGAATAAAGAAAAATGGTATTTGAGGGTAAAAATAAAAAAGAAAAAGTTGATTATATTTATAAATATAATAAAATAGTTTTTCAATTATATATATAATTATATATATATATATAAAGATAATTATAGTTATTTGATTAAATTACTAGTAATTATTTTGAAATACAATTTTTACTTCATTTTTTTTATTTTTACTCTATTAAATGTAATTACAATATGTTTTTCTTATTATTTTTATAGTATATGATAATTATAATTTTATGTCTGACTTATTTAAGCTCGAAAAAATGTTTATTTTTATTTTTTAATGTGTTCATTAATTATGAAGACATCTGAAAATGTAGATTTTATTCCTGAAAGCGAAACTCAAAAATAGTCAAGTGTTTAAAATCCTGTATACATTTTTTTTTTTTTTGCATGATATAATGTAGTATTTCTTTTTTAAAGCTGATCTCATGCGAGTAAATTTTTACTTCAACTGAGAGTTGGCAAAATCACTTGTAGCGAAAAACTCGACCTAAATTTTTTCTTTACTAAATAGAAAAAACACAGAAATGGCAAATATGAAAAGCTAAAGAGCAAAAAAAATTACAATAATAATAAAATAAAAATTGGTATAGCAATTGGTTCGTTTTGAGAGCACTTTTGTACTTGAGAGATAAAATGTCGCCAAGATAACTGTTTCAGAATAATCGCGAAATCTATTGTGTATTGTTAGCCATCATATGCATATAAAATGTGCATATAAAATATTTTATATGCATATAAAAATTAAGCCGATATATATGATTATATATATGATTATAAATAATCATACATGATTATATGCGAAATTTATCATGTATGACTACTTAATGATAAAGTGACTCGACATAATCATATAATCATACATGATAAATTTCACATATAGACATATAGTCATGATTATACAATTAAAAATTTCATGCACACAATGACATATACAGGTATCCGTGTTTGGAGCAATATTTGAATAAAAAAAAAGGAAAGAAACGATTATTCTGAAAATTTTTAAAGTTCCACGATGCCCTTGCTATATAATTCCACAAACATTTAACGTCAATTTATTTTGATAAGAAAGATAACTTTAGCTGTGGAGATGGACTGAAGAGTCCATTTAACGTAAAAATTTAAAATTATTATTATTAATGAATTTTATAAAAATATAATAAAAATTAAAAAAAAATATTTTCAAAAATTGAAAAACCCTGGTGGAAATATTTCTCCGACTTTTCGCTGCAACGAACAATGAAAATTTCTCCGACGCTTTCCCGTCTTTTCTTTCCAATTGTTTTATATGTTTTCATTTTTTTGGGTATAGAAATTCTAAAAAGGTGCGGAAAAGTTGAAACGAATCCGAGAAAGGCCGGAAGAATTTTATCCACGAAAAAAGTAGTAAAAAGGCGGAGAAAATTATATAAAATCGGAAAATACTTTTACCAGGAAAGAAAATAATTGGGTTCAAGTGCACGCCAATTTGCAATAACATTGGTGATGTTTTAGTGTGGTATTTTAAATATTAGGGTTCTCTTGAAATGATCATATCTTCTTCTAAAACTTTACTAGCATTAAATGTTGTATTTACAATATTAAACGATACTTGTTGTGCAGATCTTGAGTAAGATTCAGCTTTTCAGCTTGTTTATGCGTTATCATCAATTAATTGTGAAACAATAATGCTGTTGTTGATGGACTCATTATGTTATCATATCTTTCACCATCAACACAATTTTTTCTAACTTTTTAATTGTCATCTTTTCAACAATGGCATTATTTATAATACATATTTGTGATGATTTATTTAATGTTGATAATTTATTATCGATCAATTCTTCTTTTAATTTACATCCATCATCATTATCAATTTTGTTTGACTTTTTTCTCCAATCACAACTGGTTCAATTGTTTGTGGTTGGTTAGTTTCAATTTTTTTTTTTTTATATTTTCCCGATTTTCATTTTAAATTTTCAATAATTTATCGAATGAATTTTCTATTATTATTTTTACAAATTTGATACGAAATATGTCTTGTTTTTTTTTTTTTTTAAGATGATATTTTTCCTATATCATTATTATCACGAATTTATTCAAAAACTTGTCGAGGATTTCCAATCAAATCACAAGTCTCTAGTAATTTAATTTTTGCAATTTTACCCACCAGACAATTATTTTTTTTTTACAAATTATTTTACATTTTTTATTAATATTTTTATTTGTTATAACGATGAATTGACAAGTTGGTATTATGATGATGATGATGACGATGATGATGGTGATGATGATGACGCTGATGATGATGATAATAAGACAAATAAAAAAATTTTCAACGAAAAATAAAAAGCTATTTGTAATAAAAAAATAATAATGCAAAAAATCAATCATTACCAAGAAAAATTAATCGAATGAATATACGTAAAAAAAATGGCAAGATATATTGCAAATAATTGGGGTATCATTTGAATCAACACTTCAACAAGTTGACTCTAAAAGACAACAAAATAATATTATTAATAATAATGAAAAAATTGAAATAAGTAGATCATGGGTATTAGATGGTATGAGTGTTGAACTTGTTGAATCAAATTCAATAAAAAATGAAAAATTAAATAATAATTATGATTATAAAAAAATTTTAAATTAACGTCTGATAAAAAAAAAAGTATTAAAATAATGACTAACAGACATTTCACCTAGAAATTTTGGAGGACATTATTTTTCAACATCACCATTGTTCATCGAAATTATATCAGTATATATTCATAATAATTCAAGCGGAAAATTCAACAACTTGTATATAAAAATAAGAAAAAAAAAAAAAATTTCCTGACAAAACTCAATTTTGGGTTGTTGCAGGATGCACGCGGTTGGATTGCACTCGGCATTGGCCATCAAACGTCAACGTAAACGTCGAGATGAGCAGAGACGTGCACGTGAACGTCGTTTTAGTGCACAATCTGGTGAAAGTGGATTGACATCACCTCGAGCATCAACTGGTTCATTGGATCATCATCCACGTCATCATCATTCAGTACAACCACATCATGCTGCTGGACGAGGAATGCTTGATTCAAAAGTTGTAACATCAATTGGAATGTTACATATTGGTGTTGTATTTTTGGTACTTGGTGCATTTTTACTTGGTAGTGGTTTATTACCATCACAAGTTACAACCCAAAAAAGTGGTGGTAATCATAAAAAAATAAGTTGGTGGAATGAATTAGTTGCAACTGGTTTATTTGCATTATTTGTTGGTACATTTTTAATAATATTAAATCGTATTATTGCTAAAAAAGAAGAAGATGATTTAGAAGAATATGTACAAAGACAATTAACAAGATCAAGATCTGGTCATCGTCTTGAACGTGATATTGAAACTGGTGGTTTACATACACGACATACAAAACGTGTTAAACAATTAAAAAAAAATAATTCAACAAATTCAATTGAAGTTAATTGTGAAAAAAAATTAACAACAACAACAACAACACCACCAAGAAGTCCACCACCAGCATATTCACCACCACCAATTGTTGATAATGATAATCAAAATATACAAAATACATTATTTTTAGAACAAATTACTGAAGAAGATATTATACTTGCTAATGAAAGAGTTGGTACATCAACAACAAATAGTCTTAGTCCAGGTTCACCAAATGAAACTAAAGAACTCATACGTAATAATTCACGTAATTATAATCACAAACAAAATGGTCATCATAATAATTTACATTATCAAAAAGAATATGAGAATCAACATGATAATGATCATCATCATAATCATCATCATCATCATCATTTAGTACAACCACCAATGTACGTCGATGCAGCAATTAATTAATTAATTTGTCTGCTTTTGTTTTCGTTTAATCATTTAAGAATTTTATTTATTTATTTATTTATTTATTTATAACAAATTTAATTATTTAAATTATTATTAGCTAAAATTTTTTATAGCTACTTTATTTATGTATCGATTGAATTATGATAAATTAATGAACAAAAAAATAGTAGAGTTTTAGGACTTGATTAATATCAATGAGACTACATGATCGTGATAATATAGGGGTGTCTTTTTGAATTTTTAAAACATAAATACATTTATTTTATCGTAATAATAATTAATTTTTTTTTATCATCACGTATAAATTTAAAATTCAGGTCATAAGAAATTTTATTTTATTTTATTTTTGTTTATAAAGTTGTTGTTCGATTTTAACGATGGTAAAGATTTTAAAAACAATTGTTTGATTGTATTTTATTGAAAGTTTGATTTGTGCCGATCATTGTGTGTTATATTTTAAAGATATATTTTTATTGAAACATTAAATAATTTTGATTTGGAATATGTCTAAGTATTACTAAATTAATCTAAAATAAGTTCTAAAATAACTGCTTAAATTAATACCAAAAGTGCTAAATATTGCTATAAATTTAATTGTAAAGATTGTTAATATTTATTTTAAAAGAAAAATTGCTTAAATTAATTCTTAAAAAAGTGCTAAAATAATTGCTTAAATTAATACTAAAATTGTATTTTTTTGTAAGTATTATTTTCAGCATTAATTTCAGTATTAATTTAAGCAATTATTTTAGCACTTTTTTTAGAATTAATTTAAGCAGTTATTTTAGAACTTATTTTAGAATTAATTTAAGTAATGCTTAGAACATATATTCCAAATCAAAATTATTTAATATTTTAATAAAAAAAAAATATATCTTTTTAAAAACTCATCACACACACAATGATCAGCCGTCACACAATGCCATGTTAACTCCAGAAAAAACAAAATACAATCTAATTCAATTCTATTTTTTAAAATGTTTTCCCTAGGTTACCATCGTTATTAACTCGCTCTCAAAAATCGGGCAAACTTCCTGGCTTTGGTAATTAGTTGATTATAGTTATTATTTTTCATTGAAAATTATTAATCAATAGCATTGAAAATTTTCATATTAAATTGAGAATTGAATGCTGAAATATAGATGTAATAATGAAAAGAAAAATATAGTGTAAGGATGGTAAATATTTACTGATTGGGGGAAAAATAAAACTATACATTTAGTGTTGATTGTATTATTCGATTCTGCTTTTATCATACTTGCATCAATATGACATCATGCTGGTAATAATAACTGTACATTCCTTGTATTAATGAATAATTATTTATAATTATACACTTCTACAAATCTCATTTAAAAAAAACAACAATTAAAAAAAATTACTATAAGTTTTTTCAAACTATAATGAGAAAAAACAAAAAATTAATTTTATCGATCAGATGTATATTATAATCGAAGGACCAAGAATACGATTATGCTAATGAAAAAAAAAAAAAGGATAATAATTTTTTTTTTTTTGCAATGTAAAAATATTTAGAAATTGAAAAAAAAATTGAGTAAGTAAAAAGAAAATGAATTATTAAATTTTTGCACAATATTAAAAACAGAAAAAAAAATAATTTAAAAAATTTTGTAATAGTAGTTTTTTGCAGTTTAAATGCCAAAGAAAATTAAATAATTAGATAATTGGTTTAGAGTCAATTTATAAATATGAAAAACTAGAAAAATATAATTTAAAAAAAAGAAATTAATTCGGTAAAATTGTAAGAAAATTTACAAAAAAATGGTCTGAGTAAAATAATGATAAATTTGTTTGTAATATTGCAGATAAAAAAAGAAAATTATATATATAAATTTGAAAGAAAAAAAAACTTCTGAATGATAAATAAAATAAATACTTATTTCATTCATGTTTTGGCTATGAATTTTGATGACACATAGCACAATATCTGCTCACGAAAAAATGAAAAAAAAACATATAAATAATATTAAATAAATAACTATAAATTGCATTTAAGATTCTCCAAGTATTTAAACGTTAAACGTTTATTAAATAAGTTTATAAATTAAATTTTACACTATTACATTTTTGTAAAATCTTGAATACATGCATTAGCTTTAAACTCTTGTGATTATCGAAAATGACATAAATAAATAATTTAAAAATAGCTCAGTGGAGAAAAATGAAAAAATAATCAATCAAGGTAAAAAAAAAAAAAACATAATAATATAATTTTTTATATCATAATGTCATATCACTTGTGCGACCAAAAATAAATAAATAAAAAATCATTCATAATAATTTTTTCATTTAAAAAGTCATTTTCGATAATCAGGCAAAATAAAAAAATTTCCATGCTGCATTATTTCATTTAAAAAAAAAAAATTAATGAATTATTCAATGAAGAAAAAAAAGTGATAATATTAATGAAAAATTAAAAATTTATTTTAATAGCTTAATCAAGATTGGCACTTACTGTTTTTCAATTTATTCAAGTGCCTTTTATTTAATTCAAATGTGAAAAAAAGAATATATCTAAAATCAAAATTTTTACTCTTTTTTTTTTTTTTTTTAAATAAATTATTATAATTGGAGGAAATATTGAAGAAAAAAAATTGAGGGATTAATAATTGATCTTGAAAAAACAATCAGTTGCACATAATTTTGTATTAATAAATAAATTGAAAGGATAAAAAAAATTATGATGGTAATAATAGGATTACTATCTTATTTATTAGCCACATCGTTTAGACTCGCTCAGAGGCACTCTAATAACAGCAAGTAAATAATTAAACGATAATTATACCATCATGAAAATAAATAAATAATAATCGCAAACAAGAAATGGCAAATAAGATTTACGTATTAGCATATTAAATTTCAATTTTAATCTTTTTTAATAATTTATAATTTGCATTACATAAAATAAAAATACAATTATTTTCAGTGAAATTTTTCATTGTAAAAATTAATTATAATTTAAAAAAATATATGAAAATTAATTTCATCATTGTGTTATTATAACAAACACTTTTTAATTTATTAATTTTTAAAAAAGAAAAAAAAAATATTTGTCTCCACTTTACTATAATTATTTTATTTAATTTTTAAAATTATTTAGCTAGTCAAATATATAAAGTGATAAAAAAAAATAATTTAATAATTTTTATATCTTCGCTAAAATGTCAATCACATTCCATTATAAATAATTTAATATTATTAAAATATTTAAATTATTAATATCTTCTATAAACACAACGACATTCGTCCCTAAAATTTATTCCTAAAGTAAATCTTGCGTGATATATAGAATTTAATTTTTTCTGCTAAAAAAATTTAAAAATATTATAACTATCATTAGTACATAGGATTATTGCTATTAAAAATAAAAAATATTCAAAGCATTATTTAAATTAAAATATGAATATTAATAAATTTACAAACATATATAAAAAATAATAATAATTAGATGTAAAACAGTGGCTGAAAAAAAAAAGTCACAGTTGAGCACAATCCGAGTAATTAATTAATTATTAATCATTATACATATTAATTTTAATTGAGCTTTCTTTTTTGCAATTTCTCTATTGTACCACATACATATAATATACACAAACATATATATATTTAATGCACGAATTTTCGAGAATAAAACTTTATTAAATACTCTGTAAAATTTTGTTTTTTATTTATTTATTATAATTGTTATTATACCTTGTTTATTATAAGAAGAATATATTAAAATGATTTTTATTTTTAGTATTTTAAGTTTGAAAATATATCATTAACATAATGATGCATCAAAGAAAATTATCTGTCTGAGTATTTTAATGGAATTTACGTTTGAAATATGATATTCATGAAGTTTACTTGAGTTGGTGGTGTCTTTGTGAATATTGGAGAATATTTAAATATCTTGATACTGTTGGTGACAAAATTAGATGAGCATGAACTTTTAAGTACTCATTGACAGTGTTTCAATTTAATTATGTCAACAATTTCTGTCATACTCACTCATTAGTTGGTTAAAATTAAAAATAAAGACAACATAAAATCACGACTGAAAATCAATGTCATAAATTCCCCAATCGAATTATTCTGGCATAAAATATTCTGGTAAGTAATTTTTCAAAAAAAACGATATCCAACTTTGTGTAGCTACTAGTGGTATAATAAATATTCGGTATTTTAAGTTGAAATTAATTATTATGAAAATTATGAGAAGCATAATAAATTATCGACTATTTCTAATGTGCGCAAAATTATGACAACAGTATATATTTACAATAAATTAATAAATATTGCATTTAAAAATTTATTTATTTGTTAAAAACTTTATACTTAATAAATCAACTTGAATGTCATGTATGTGAGGAAAAATATAAAAATAATAGATTGCTTACTGAATGTACTAGACCAACATCACCATTTTCATCATCATTGCGGGGGAGAATGATGTTAACCAGTTGATGATGATGATGTTGTTCCAGTTGTTAATAAGACAGCTAAGCATTCATTTAATATTATCCCATGGCATTTTATCGACGTTCCTGGTGAATTAGCCAGGCAATGAACCGATTTTTTTCGATGCCCAGCAAAATTCAATTGGGATAACGACATTTTTAAGTAATTTAGTTACCAACTTAAATTTAGAGGTGGGCGAATATTCGAAATTTCGAATAATTCGTATCGAATCGAATCGAATATATTTGATTCGAATTCGAATCGAATTATTCGATTTTCGAATAGTCGAATAGTTTCGAATTATTCGAATTATCTTGTTTTATTCCGATAATTCAAATAGCCAATTAATTTAATTTTTCTTACACAGTAATTTTGGTTTTATTTTTATAGATTTGTATTTTTATATAAAATATTTACATATTCTCGAGAATTATATAAAATATTTAAAAATCACAAAATATTAAAAATTAAATATTAGCAGTATTAATTATAGATTAAACAAAGTATTGAAATATAGATATTTAATGAAAATAATGTAATGTAAATATGCTTATATATATGAGTTAATTTTTTTCTTCACATTATATATTTTTTTATTTTTAAAATTATTTATTGAATTATTGTTATTTATTTGAAAAAATATAATATAATGAATATAACTTAAATATATATCTTCAACTGGATATTTTAATGAAGATAAATTATTCACAAATGAAAATATATATATATTAATATAATAAAAACAAATAATAATTTATTATTAACTATTGAATAATCAAAAATAATAATATTAGATAATTTAATTTTCCGAATTTATCTATCTATTCTTTGAAATAAAAACAAGCTGCTCAACAATGTTGAGCAACCAATAATATTATTTAAATAAATTAACCAATTAGAGCTTTCGATAGAGCCATAATTTTTTAGTCAAAGGAAACCACCAATAGAATGCTCTTTATATAAGAAAAACTTATAAGAATTTTTTGTATTTGATATAATTTTTTATATATTGCTTAAACTTAAATATAAATTGAAAAAAAATTTAATTTGTTAATATAATTAATAATTTAATATTATTGAATTACTATTAATTTGATATTATTATTATTATTATTATTATTATTATTATTATTATTATTATTAATTCAATATTATTAAATGACTATTAATTGAATATTTTTGAATTACTATTTAACTATTCGAACTATTCGAATAGTTCGAATAGTTCAAATTATTCGTTGCTATTCGACTATTCGAACATCGAATAATTCGATTCGGTTTCGAATCGAATATTATTATTCGATTCGATTCGATTCGACTGCTATTCGCCCACCTCTACTTAAATTCACCAGTAACATCGATAAAATGCCTTGGAATAATATCTGAGATTTACCAATCATAGAGAAAAAAAAAACAAATGATGAGTTAACCATAATTCACCAGATCAAAATGTTATCACTTTATAACGCTCTTAGCAAGACCTAGACGATTTTTCATACTTGAAGATAAGTTTTCGGTTGAGCAGTATAGTTAATAAGTTATAATAACTAATCGTCTAATTTATTATCAAAGTATATATGCTAAACTATTCCATTCACAGCTGGAACAACATCATGATCAACAACAACTTCATCATCATCATCCTGATGAAAATAATTTTCCAAATTTTTCCAAATTTCTCTGCGATTACTTTGAACTTCTCCGTGATTACTTCGAATCTTTTTAGTGACTCCGAATTTCTCCTACATTGACCCATGCAGAGAGATAAGTGGAGAAATGTGTGAGAAAAATTTTCCGAGTTGTCTCCAACATCGTATTGCATTTAAAAATTTATTTATTTGTTAAAAATTTACTTCTATCATGTACCTTGAATAAATTGAAGATTAATTAACTTAAAAAAAAATAAATTAGTCATCATATTGTATTGAGTAAATGTTATTATTATTTCAAGTTTAATTTGATTGATATTTAGCTTTTATAAATATTGTATGAAATGTTTATTATTTTTATTTAATTTTTAAAATTTATTATTACATATTGTTAATGAAAAAATTATTATATATCTTGGATAAATTTGTAAATAATTTATTTTTTTCTTGCGCGAGGATCTTTTTGTTGTTGAATATTTTCTATCAAGTTTTTTTTTTTTGTTGGATATTTTTTTAATGCGTATATTTTTGTTCGGCATTTTTTGACCGAGAATTTTTTTTTTTAGGATAATATGACCAGGATATTTAGTCCTGTATTTAATTTATTTTTTTATTCTTACATCTCATTAAAAAATTATTTAGACTAGTAATGTTTGAGTCTATCAATTCATTCGTGTTGATTATTATTTTTCTTTTCATTTTCTAATTGAAAGTAATTTAGTAATGACGAAAATTGAGAATTAAGCAAATGATAAAGTTGAAAAAAAATATTAAATTTTTCGATTATAAAAAGAACAGTTGTCATCCATATACATAATTGTGAAATAGAGATAGGATAAATATGTGTAAGTTCAAAAAAAAATAAAAAAAGGTATGGTTGAGGCAAATATTTCCTAGCGTAGACCAAGTGCGTAGTTCACATGGTCTATGCAAGATTATATTTGCCCCAACACCAGAAAATATTAACTTTTATGATCATATTAAATTGTATCGATAAAAGTTCTTACTAGTATAAATTTACTTGAGATTTGAACCCAAGACCATAAACACTGTAGGCAGGGCTCTTGACGACTTAACCATCTGCTCACTCGATTAACAACGAAAAATAATAAAACTTTATTTCTGATTTGAAAGAAAATTCAACTTAAATTTAAATTATTTAATATGTCATTGCATTAGCTAAAAACAAAGCATGTATTAAACTATTAAAAAATATTTGAATTATTCTTTTAAATTTATTTTTCAATTATAAATAATTATCCACAAAAAAAATATTTATTTTCTTCTTGCGAGTGGATCTTTTTGTTGTTGAATATCTTCCACCAAGTTTTTTTTTTTGTAGGATATTTTTTTTACGCGTATATTTTCGTTCAGGATTTTTTAACTGAGAAATTTTTCTTCAGGAAATCGTGACCAGGATATTCAGTCGACTAATCTCCAGACTTAAAGTTTTTTAAAAATGATAAAAAAAATTGCAATTATTTGTTCAATTTATTGAGCTTACATTGAGATGTCAATAAAATTGATTTTTAAATTATAATTAACCGAAAAAAAATCCAATTTTATTGGATATCAACTTTCACTAAAGTCATATCATTTTTCTTCAGTATATTTCCAATAATTCAAAAGTGTGATAATGATTATTTAACCACAATCATGTGACCTATAAATTAAGATATAATATTGTCAATAACAAATTGATATATATATATATTCAATTTCCGACACAACAAAGAACCCCTCTATGCACAAATCCCCCAACAGCTGACACACCCTCATTGTAAATAAAATTCATCAACTATACATCATCAATGCAACAAAATTATATACTCGTATATATATTCATAATAATTCAACCGGAAAATTCAACGACTTGTATATGAAAATAAGAAAGAAATAAAAAAAATTCCTGACAAAACTCAATTTTTCAATTTACATAGATTGAGAGTTGAATAAATAAAAAATGAATCAAATATAATACTCTGATTTTTCTTGTGGGAATAATAATTTTAACTTTATATACAAAATATTTTTTTCCCTATGCAATTGGTATATATCTTCAATAACACAGTGCTCTTAAAAATATGCTGAAAAAAAAAAATAAAAAATCTAAAACCTTGGAGAGAAATAATATAAGTAAAAGCTCATAAAAGTGCATCTGAATACAGTACAGAAAAGCTCAAGTTTAACTTGCAGTTTTGAATGGGAAAAAAGAGAGTAATGGAAAAAAAAAAAAAATCAGGTATATGCGCAGAAACAAAATGCACTAAAAGTGGGTAAAACTTGGTGGGTTATAGTGATGTATCGACCGACGTTGGGGTCATTTGAGGTCACCAAAGTTCATCGTGTAAATGTGGTTAAAATAACAAACTGGAAGATCATTGTTTGATGTAAAATAATATTTAAATTATCATTATATTCATGATAATATAAAACTACAAGTAGAGTAATGTTTAATGTAAATAATTTAAAGCGAAGCTATATAAAATACCTTTGAAAAATTCACTTCACAAAAACCAAAGAATTTCCGTGAATATTGAACTTATCTGCATGAAATTTTGAAGATCTATATAAAATTGCATGGCCGAGGGCATGATTCTCTCAAAAATTGTTATTAACAAAAAAAATTATTAATAAATTACAGTTTTCTGCAAAATCTACAAAAAAAAGAAATCCAACGATTTTCATTCAAAAATAAATTCTTTTACTCAAAAATTTGCAGAAGTACTCAGAGTAACATAGCCGAGGGCGTGATTCTCTCGAAAATTGAAAATTATAAAAAAAAATTTATTGTTTTTTTTTAATAATTATGACCTTTTTATCATCAATCACCACGTCATTCTTCAAAATTTGTAAAAACTAGATGGCACTAAGAACGTTTTTGCAATTTGGGGGCATTTGGGGGATGAAACTTAGGTTGGAGGGCTGGGGGCCCATGAGCCATTATGGCATTACATGGCATTATGTGAGTTGTGAGTGCTTGACGCTTGTAGAGATTATAATTATAAAAATCAATTACAGTAAAGAATCGATTATTATTAAGAAAAAAGTTTTAAAAAACGATTTTAAGAGTCTATGTTGTGCCAAATAGTAAAAAATCGGATTTTGGTTTTGCTTCGTATGTAAGTAGTTTGAAGAAAATACTAGTTTGTTTACATCCTGTAACATCAAGTTGTCAAAAAAAAAAATTACAACAATTACATATATGTTATGAATTTTGCATAGTGTTTTATATTCAGCATGGTTTTTTATATTCTAGTAGTTCTTAATAGATTTGCATGCAAGTATTCTTAAGCACTGCTGTAATTATAATAATGACAAAATTATAATAATACCAGCAGTGCCAGAAATGTATTATCAAAAACAGATATGTTATGAATTTTGATTTTTGCATGGTGTTTGCGTTTGGTATTAGTTTTATATCCAGTAGGTCCTAATAGATTTACTTGTTGAGATTATATAATCAAAAATATATAATAATAAATTGAAGTAGTGCTAAACCCGTATTATCAAAAAACAGATATGTATGAATTTTGCATGGTTTGTTATATTTAGCATGAACGTCAAATTGACGAAATGATTATAAATAATGTAAAATGAAAGTATTGCATGAGTCAGCTAATTTATATATGATTTATATATATAAATGAAGTATTTGTATTGAATTATTATTATATATTATAATAATGACACATAATAAGTCATAATATTATTCAAGTTTTAAACGTCACTAGAATTCATTATTGTATGCGCGTGTAATTTATTTTGTTTGTTAAATAGAACTACGCTTTATTGCATGATTAAAAAAATAATGTTTTGTTTGGATTCAAAATAAATATGTAAAATACATTTCATAATTTTGAGATCATTATTTTTTTTTTTGCATGCAGTCTGGCAAATAATAATTATATTATTGTATCTATGTATTAAGAAAATTATCAAGACTTATTTCAATATACATGAAAGATAAATATAATATATTAATAATTATTTTAGCACAAGGTTTCAATATTATATTGTTTATAACAAATTAAAGTATATGAAACCTTATTTGTTGTAAAGCATGGTTATATAGCTTTAGGGTAAAAAGTATCCCGGCTATGCCGAAGTATGGGCCCAATGTACTTTGGGACTCATAGATGGGGCGGAAATTCGCCCTATCGCACCCTATCGATAAATATAGGTTAGGGTTCACTTGAAACCAAGGGTATTGCTTCGCCCATGAAGACTAGAGGTCTCTAGTCTTCATTGCTTCGCCTAAAAAAATCACCCCCCTAAAAAAATCACATGAATCAAAAGAGAAAAAACTTGGCTTCATTAATTTATCCATTGATTGATTTTAGATGATAATATTTCAACTTGAACTTTTACTTTATTCAATTGAAAAATATGTAGTACATAATGGTATTTCGTTTTTTTTTTTGATAAATATATATTAATGATGATTATTATTTATAATTTATTTAAATTTTTTAAGGATGATTGGAGCAATGCCAGCAGTGGCTGTACGCCATGAACGTCGTAGACAAGAAAAACGTACAAAAAGACCATCACAACTTTATTTGGGTGGACAATGGATGCCACCACCTTCTGGTTCACCACCAAGTACAAGTCCCCATGGACATACAAGTCATTTTGAACAACTTCCTGAATTGTATCTCTGTGGAAAGGTGATTTTTTTTTCAAACAATTATTTAATTAGTTGGATAAATTTACTCATTTACTCACAAAATAAAAATATAAAATTTAACGTTTTTCTGATGTCTATATTTTATCGACATGTCAATTGAATATTTGCCTCAAATTATGAAATTTAATACCCGAAAAATGTTACAAATTAAACACTAAAAAAAGTGTAAAATTGACATTTAAAAAAAATGATTTTTAACATTTTAAAAAAATAATATTAAATTGTTTTTTTTACATGTGTTAATTTTTTTACTAACAAATTTTTTATTAGTCATTTTTATGTTAAGATTTGTGTTTTACTTTTAAACAAAAAGAAAAAAAAAAAAAGTAAACGAAACATTTAAATTTTAAATTTATAAAAACTATCCAGCGCATTTCGTATATGCAATAAAGTTTTTTAATAAAAAGCTTGACTGAATTGTCTTTTAAAATTGAATGGTTTAAAAAATAAAATTAAATTAACATTTTTTTTATTTCAACAATGTTTTTAGTGTATATAGAAAATAAATTATTGAAATCTCAATTTTTTATTTAGAGAAATTTTTAATTAAATATTTAACGATTTAAATTTTTTATTTTTAACTGTGTACAGTTTATTTTATAATTTCAATAAATTTTATATTTTTTAAATAAACAGATATCTGGACTACATGCAGTTGTTGTTTGTTTGCTACTTGGTGCAGTGATACTAGTAGTTGGATTAGTCCAATTAGCACCAGGAGCAACAACAACTGACCACAGACTACTATTACTCATTGGTGGATCAACTCTTCTTCTCTTTGGTACAAAATTACAATTAAATTACCAAAATTCTATTTTTCTGTTGATAAAATTAACTAATTTCTCTAAAATATTTGATGAAAAAATTATAGGAATGATTCTTGCTGGTATTAGATGTTATGTATTACATTGTATGCCTTTACCAACTGATTCACCACTTCGAACACCCTTACCACCACCAACAACATCAACAACAACGAATCAATCATCAGCATCACGTGGTACACTTGATTTACTTGTTGGGCATTCAAATCCAGTTGATAATAAACGTCAAATGATTCATCAACATCAACAACCACAACAACAACAACAACATCATCATCATCATCGTCATCATGATAATAATCACAGAAAAAAGCGTAGCTCACAATGCTCGGAAAGCGGAGAAGCCTAAATAATTAATATTCCATTTTTAAACTTTGGTTAATTATCAAAGTATAAATATTAATTAAAATATACTTTTGAATTCATTCATTTATATATGCAAGAAAGAAATTAAATTAATTAATAATATTGATAATATGCTTGCATCACTGTGAAGTGAAATTACCAAAATAAAAAATGTCCAACAGAATTTTTAAATTATGCAAAAAAAATAACTAAGTAATCACAATTGATACGTGTATTTAATAATTAATTATTAACAATGAAAATCAATTGAAAAATAATATTATTCTTTGAATAAATTTTCCAATATTATGGTAAAAATGAAAATAATACTTTTATCTTTTATAAACTTTCTATACATCTGTATATTATAAATAAATATTGATAAAAATAATAAAATTTTAATTTAAATTTCTTGCAATTTGATTTTAAATTACTTGCAATTTTATTAAAATAAAAAAAATAATTTTAATTTGTTAATTAATTTCTAATTAATACGACAGTAATGTTGTAACATATTTGTGATTTTGTGTTGACTTAATTATTGACTAAATCATCACAATTATATTGCCAAATTTTTTAAATAATATTTTCAGATATAAATAATTTTAAAATATAAAAAAACTAATATTTATAATATTTTAATGAATCTAACCAGCGTACCATTTTGTGAAATCTATGTGTCTTTCAAATAACTTTTAATCTATTTACACCTGATAATGTTTAACAATAAATAAATGGAAATAAATTATAGTCTTGAGCTAAGTTACAGAGGTCTTGGCTCTTTATTGTTTTTACATAAAATTAGTATCAACGTATCGAAATGAAATAATAAAATATTTAATTAAGAAAACAGCCAGTCAACAGCAAGAAAAGTAAATTATTTTTCAATAAATATATTACTGATAATAAAAATAATAATAATAAAAACTGAGTTGGTCTGTTTGAACAAAAAAAACAAACAAACATAAATAAAATTTTTCGATACGCAGTAACAAGCGATCGACTACGATTGGGGTCCACTTAAACTAACATTAATATCTATTTATTTATAAATAATTAAGATTATAAATAACTACACAAAGCAACTATGTAAAAAATAAATATTATTATATTCAAAAGTGATCTAAAAATAGAATTCAATTTTTTTTTTCTTTGATTATTTCGTGCAGTGATATAAAAATATATTTAAAAAATAAAAAAAATTAAAAAAATATATTGTAATTTATGAATACATATATAGTGTATTTATAAAATTATGATATACACAAAAAATTATATCTAACTAAAGTTTAAAAATGTTTAATCGAAAGAAAAATAAAAAAAAAAAAAAAAAAAGGTAATTGACGTAATTATTGTTATTGCTTGTCACGCCAATAAAAAAAATTTCTAAAAATTATAAAAATCCATTATTTTGTTAATAAATAAAATAATATTAAAAAAAAAAAAAAAAAAACAATAATAATAATAATAATAATAATGATGATAAATATTTTTTAACTTTTCGAAAAGAATAAAAGAAAGAAAAATTTTTTAAAAATAATCCAGACCAACTCAATTTGTTAATTAAACATTAAGTATAAAATTTTTTTTTTAGTATTTCCTGTCTTAAAAAAATTATTAAGATGATGTTGTTTAAAAAAAAAAAAGTAAATAATTATTAGTAACTTTTTAGAGAAAAAAAGATTTTTTTTTTTGCTTGAAAAAAAAAACTTTTCTAATTATTTTTCCTAATTAAGCCTTGTTTATTCTAAGTGTTTTCCAAGTCCTATTTAATTCTTCCATTAATATCCATTAACACTAGGTAATTTTACAAATAAATAAGTATAAATTTGTGTGATTTTTAAATATTTATTATATAAGTAACATTCGTCGTCATAATGTGATTAAGAAAAATAAAAAATTGATATTTTAATGTGAAAGTAGTCAGCCATAAAATTAAAAAAAAAAATTGATAAATAATAATTTAATTTATTAACTGTTGGATGTTGTAAATGTTAGATTTTTAACAAATCTTCTCTATTTTGTGGCTTTAATGGAAAAAAAAAAACATTATTGTATAATTTACAATTTTTTTATTATTGTATATTTATATTTTTTAATAATGTCTCATGATAACAACGATATTATAAAAATATTTTAACTATTAAGACTGGACTGCACAACAATTGAAATTTAATTTTTTTTTTTTCTAAAGGCTAATTTGTGTTTGTTCAAAATGAACACAATTATTGTCAATTGTTTATGATCATTTACATGACTTGATAATTTTTGCAAAGTAAATATATTTTTTAGTATAATTTTTATCTTAAAATCAGTCATAACTTGTCAAGGAATTTTGAAGTATAAAACAGTTGCTTTTGATTGTTATAAATAATTACTAAACAATGTAAACAAATTTAAAAAAAAAAAAACAAAAAAAAAAAACATGCTATAAATGTTTGAAAAATCTTAAAACAAAAAAAATTTATAATAATCTTTCAATTGAAAATGAATTGCAAAGAAATCGAAAAGAATTGAGAATTTTAATTGAAACTGAAAGTCAAATTTTTTTATATGTATACACGAACATAAGTTTTAAAATTAAAAAATAATAAATTGTATTCACTTATTCTTCTGACCAGCAAAAAAATAAATAAATTATAATAAAAATCAACTCAGTTATGATTATTTTAATAATTTTTATCTTTTGATATCGTGTGTCTTATATGCTAAAAATGAAAAATAACAAAAAAATAAATAAAAAAAAAAGGGATGAATATATCACAGCTGAAATTTTTACATAATCTTTATGTATCGTCCAAATATTTTTTATACCACGTTAACAAATGCGATAATAATGTTTGCACACATGCACAGCTAATATTTAAAATAAAAAAAAAAAAAAAAAAAAAAAAAAATGAAACCTGTTATGTGGAAATAATTTATTAAGAGTAAGTCAACTCTTTTCTAAAACAAATGACCTGTTTAGCCTATGAATTAGCCGAAATAAATAAATGAAATATATATCTCATTATATATACAACAATTGTTGTTATAAATATATAAAAATATGTTGTACTTTGTGTATGTAAATCTATAAATAATTTTAAAAAAAATATTAATGAAAATGAAATGACTTTCAAAGTTTAATAAAATGTTTTAATTAACATTAAGCTAAGTGTTATCATTTTATTATTGAATCTTGGATTAATTATTTTTCTCCCATGAAAAAGTTGGAAATATTATTCAAGTGCTTCAATGGATGACAACACTTTTTGGTTCATCTTCAAGTACATGCGTTATTTTTAACAGCTTTGTAATGATTTTATTAGTATTTAATAAATTAATTATTCATCATTTATTCACCTTATTTTAATTGTTGATTAACAAATTTTAAATGACAATTTTTTGTTGTTTTTTAAACAGAAAATAAATGTTAAATTCTTAGTTAATTAAAAATGAACATTGACAAATTTTAAATGAAAATTTTTCGTTGTTATTTAAATACAAAATAAATGTTAAAATCTTAGTTAAAAAAAATTTATCATCAACAGTTTTCTACACTATAAATTTTTTAAAATAAAAAACATTTAAATTTTAAATTTTTATCAACTATCCAGCGCCTCTCTTCTAAAGCTTTCTACTAAAAAGCTCTACTAAATTGTCGATAAAGCAGTTTTTCAATTTTTAAAAAATAAAAAAAATATAATTTAAAAAAAAATCTAAAAAACGTTAAGCAATTAATTGTCTAATAATATTTATTAAAAATTAATTAAAATAAATATCGTCTATTTTTCAAATAACATTTTGAAATTGATTATACAGCTAAATTTAAGTTAAGGGATAAAAAAATAGAGGTCGTTTGTTGAAAAAGCATCAGCTTTCGATAAACGTTATATATATTTTTAGTTATTTATTTTTTTTTTTTTTAAAGGATGATCACATACCGGGTATGATGATTGTATAGCAACCCTCAAGTGGGGAAATTGTATATAGCAACGAAGTAGAGGGTGGTTTATCGAGCGACAAAACCAGTCAGCAAGGCTCAGTATTCGCGGGACCACCACCCCGTTAAAATATCTCTCAATAACGGGATTAAAATTCACTCCTTGATACTGCGCGATAAAATAAAAAAAAAAATAATAATTTTCATTAAGATATTTTAATTTAGAAAGAAAAAAAAAATTTAATTGATCTAATAAACGTGATTTATTGCGAAACTATTAGTTAAAAAATTAAAGGATCTCTTTGACCAAAGTAAGTCCAAAAAATATGAAATTAAAATTATATATATTTTTCTTTTCAATTACCATTAAAACTTATTATTGTTATTTTTTTTTTTAACCCAAATTTATGTTGAAAAAAGATCTATGTATTTATTTTTTTGGACAAGGTTATTTTTTTATATTGTTGTTGTTGTTGTTGTTGTATAAATTTATTTTTTTTTCAATCACACTAATGGAAGATAAAGTTTTTAAAATAATTATTTGTTCTTCTATATCCATGAGATTAGATATGTATATTATTTATTTAATTGAAAAGGAAAAATTCTTCAAGGCCGCACCTGTCTAAAACGAAAAACTTCCACTCTTCAATATTCTAAATATATGTTAACCCACCGATGAAAGTATTCAAGTGAAATTTTTTTTCAAGGACCCTTGCTCATTCACACGTTATATATACTACGTGTTTAAAATTAAATATACAAAAATCATTTATTTTTTTTTTATATAAAAGTACTAAAATTAAAACCTAACAAAAAAAAAAAAAGACATAAACACAAAATAAAAATAACATACTACATGCATTAGCACTGCGCAGTTTAAGATTAATGTTTTTTTTTTTTTTTATAATAAAAATAGTAGGAAAGAAAAAAAAATTATATAATAACACATTTGATGATTACTAAGCTCACAATAATCATCACCTAATGTAATTTTTAAACTCAAAAATAATTCATGTTTATTTTGGTTTATAAAATGTTTGTATATTTTTTGGCAATGTTTAAATAATAATCATTTTTAAAATACATTTTTTAAAATTCAATATGATTACTTTTAGATAAACATTTCAATATTTTTAAATAATTTATATACTTAATTGTAAATGATGATTTTTAAACAAGTAGAAAAGTTTTAATTTAGTCAGACATTTGAGTATATTAAATTTTCATTTTTAAATTTCTTTTCAAATTATAGTTAAAAATTTATTTATTGATGTGTTGTAACAATGTCAAAGAAACGTTAACCCCCTTGTAATATATTTATATAATTATTATTATTATTTTTATTTTGGATTATAGCCAGTGTTGAACAGGTCGACAACATTTGGCACGAAATTCATTTGCAGTCATTGTACCGTAAATGCATTTACATTTTCAAAAATAAAAAAACCTTTTACACATTATTTTTATTCTTTCCTTTATTTATTTGAAATTTGAAATTGGTTAGCTAAAATTGTGTAGATTTACTTTGTCACATAAGAATTATTGTTAACAGTCATTTGAATTATTCAAATATCGACAAAACGATCATAATTTTCATGTATATTAAAAAGTTTTTTATTTTATATTAATGTATTATGCAATTGAACTACTTTTTCTTGACTTTAACGAGTTAACCTACCGAATAATCGTAATGTTTTTTAAACAATTATATTAATCGTTGCGTTGGCTTTGTTTGAAATGAAAAATAAAAAATAAAAATTGGGTCATTAGAAATATATATACACAGTTGAAATGATATTTGGCAAATAAAAATATTTCGTAGTCAGCAATTTTGTATTTTTTTTTTTTACTACTTATATTCATACTCTTGACTTATCACTCAATGGGAATGAGATGTCAAGAGTGAGGACAATTGAAAAACAATTTGTCGACGATTCAAAGTGAAAATGAGGAACAATGTATATCCACTTCAGGACTTTTGATATATCTGTTATTTTCTTTATTTTTTTTCGGCAAAAAAAATTGGCGGGTCGCCAAAAAAATCACTGGAGAGTAGTGTAACTCAGATATAAAAAAATAGTAGAAAAAAAAAATAATAAAAGATTTGTGGAAAAAGTGAATTTTCATGTTATAATATTTTTTACTTTTTTTTTTTTAACATAAATAACTGTGACATCATCGAGGCCACGACTTCATTTCCTTCCGTGGTAATCATATATATTTTTGCAATGTTTTTTTTTTTTTTTAATATAATTGACGAGGATGTATAAAAATAAAAATTTTATATATTTAAATGTTTAAAAATAAATGTTTATTTATTGTTTATTTTTGAATAAATGTATTGAAGATATATGAATGAATTTAAATTTAGAATTTTATAATTTCATTTTAGAGTAAATAAACTTTTTTGTATTACAAAAATTAAAATCATTAATATTTGGATTTATATGAATTTACTTTTAGAAATTATAAAAAAAAATTGTGCTTTTTTTAAATTTAGTAATATTTGGGTGTATTTAATCGGGGTATATTAAAAAAAAGCTAAAAGCACATTCATATATTGCACTGCGGTTGTCAGTTAAAATTTGTTTCATATATTTTTATGGTAGCTTTATCAAATATTTTAAAACATGTAATTTTCAAAAAATATCTTTCATTTTTAGAAATTAAAAATTAATTTATTTTCCATTGAAAATTAAATTAAATTTTAATATTTTTGGAATACTGTAATAATTAGTATTTTTTGAAATTCATTTTTGATTCTTCGAAACTTTAATTGAAATAATTAATGAATTTTTAATGGGGAAAAAAATCCTAGAATTTGTTCATGATTTAATTTACATCAATCAATTGTTCAAATTAATAGTAGAAATGAAAAATTAATTTATTTTCCATTGAAAATAAAATTAAATATCTATATTTTTAATGGGAAAAAATCCTAGAATTTGTCATTCAATAAATTCAAATATTTTTCCAAGTAAAATTTAATTTACATCAATAAATTGTTTAAATTATAATTAAATATTAATTCTTGTTTTTTTGATAACATTTTTTTGTTTTTTCACAAAATTACAAAACCCATAAATTTCTTTAATTATTTAATTTTAATTAAGTCATTTTAAAAATACTTTTCTTTGTCAAACGAAACACTGCCATGAAGCCTTTCAAGTCAGTTCAATAAATGCATTCGCTAGAAATTTAACAAAAAAAAAAAAAACAACAACATAATACTGCAAATTGACGTATTTTAAACAATCGTATATTGCAATAATTTTTTGAACAAAAAATAAATAAAAATAATAAATTATATATAACAATTGATTAATAAAATTATTTAAAAAACTAAAATTTTTAAAATTCATATATTTCTGCAACTCGTTATACTACCAATATTTGTTTATGTGTTAAAATACAATGTACTATTTACATCGTCATGTATACATTTCATTGTGATAAATATTGATTCAATTTATGCAATATAATTCAAACATCCATTGTATTCAATGATAATAACACAGTCAAAAGTAATATATATATTTTAGACACGTGGATTCGTATGATGACAAGTGTTGTCTCGTTGTTTATGCTCGTAAGAGGATTTTTTTTATATTTTTATTCTGTTTGCTCATGCCATCTAGAAGGAGTTAATATATAAAAGTTAAAAAGAGGGGTTGTGGCCTAGATAATACTGATGGGGCTGATGGCCGTATTGCACCACCATTTATCGAACAGTCAGGTGTTCTCAATTGTCTTTATGTATACAAAAACACAATAAAACCATGTGAAAGCACTTTAAAAATATAATATATACATATACGCAGTTAAAAAATGAAATATAAATCTTAAAAATTCTAATTGAATGTTAAATTAACAACTGCCCAAAGTGCTGAGCTAAAAATTTAATATTTATATGATTTTTTTTTTATTTCAGTTTAAAAATTAAGACAAAAAAAAAAAGGTTGTTTAAACTTTTTAACTTTAGCAGAAAATTATTAACATTAAAAATTTGTCAATTCAAAATGTAGCAAAAAAATCGTGTTAATTTTTTGATTTTCAATTCAATTTTTACATCTCAAAAAAATCATAAACCTATTTTTATTTTAGCATTCAAAAAATATTGAATTTTCCATTTTTTTTTTTTTTTTCCAATTGAATATAATTATACATGAAAAGTAAATAGTAATAAAAAATATATTTTTTTATATTTCACAAAGCGTTAATAATAAAAATAAAAAAAAAAAATAAAAAAAGTTAATTAAAACGCAATCAGAAAAATAAATTTCATTTCAACCTTGAATGAATTTATTTAATTTTCAAGAACAGAAAAACTCATTAGAGATAGGATCATCTTTTTTTTTATTTTTATATTTTTTTTTACACTGATATATTCAATCAAAAAATAAATTCTCAAGGTCTGTGACGTTTATTTTTTTATGATTTTACAAATGTGAAAATTCATTCATATCATTTTGACCTTTGATATTATCCAAATATCATGATTTTTATTTAAACAATATTTTTTCTTTCTCTATATTTAGCGTGGGTATTTTAACACATGTAGTAAAATTTATTCGAACAATATATATTTTTGATATCAAATGACACAGATCTTAAATCAATCAAATATGTAATAGACGCATTTATAGATGGATTTATAGTTAGACATTTTGTGACTATACATTTAAATAATCTACTAAAATTCGCCAGCTCGTTTGTTCCACTTTTTTTTCATATAAAATTCATACAAGTATATATCGAGATTCCTTGTTCGCCTTGTTCTTTACATAGACAAGACACTCCCTCAAGTTTTTTTGTTTAAATTTAAAAAATAAAAATTTTATCACGTTCCATAAGATAACACACAATAAGGGTTCTTTTGACAAATTTATACATTATTTTTTTTGCTTTGTTTTGCTCCTTATTCTAGATAAAAAATGATGCTTGTTATTTTATAAAATTTATGGTAAATTATGTATGAAAATACTGAATGATTAATTATATTCAGTTATCTGATCAAAATATAAGTTCTAGGATTTCTTTCCCATTAAAAATTCATTGATTGTTTTAGTTAAAGTTTCAAAGAATCGAAAATGAATTTAAAAAAATACTAATTATTACAGTATTCCAAAAATATAAATATTTGATTTCATTTTCAATGAAAAATAAACAAATTTTAATTTCCAAGATTGAATAATTATTATAAATCTGAAAATTTCTCCAAGTATATCATATTAAATTATAATTCAAATGATTGATTGACATAAACCAAATATTCCACAGAAAAACATCCAAATTATTCGATTTTTTTTCCATTTAAATTCCAATCATAAAGTTAACTATTTCAACCTAACACTAAACTTTTGATAATCTCAAATTTTCATAAAAAAAAAACTTGGATATATTGTTGGCGTTACCCAGGATGCACCACGAGGAGGTCATATATCTCGCATCCCACACATTCACACATATGCATTCATACATGCATTTATACATATATCACATATATTCATTTAGTCCACACATTCACACATATTCACACACATGCATTCATACATATATACATACATTCATTCATACATATAATTATAAGCCCTTTTCGTTAGCCCTTGTAAGCGAGACTTGTTTTTACACAAGCCTTGCCGCCAGACTACGTTCTTTCGAACAAATACAAAACTTTACCGCTCACCTCATCGGTTGTCTCCGAGGATCATTGCGGAACTATTTGTATTTTTAATTTTTTTTTCAAAAAAAAAAAGATAAACTTTTTTTTTTTTTCATATACATCCAGTTTTATATTCCAGACCCACAGAATAATTCTATTCTGTGGCGGTCCAACCACTGGATGTATATGTTTTTTTAATTTTGTAATTTTTTTTTGTTTTTTTTTGTTTTTTTTTTTTTGTGTAAAAATCGAGACGTCATTATGATTTTATATGTAAATTTGATGCTATAATGTGAACAAGCGCGGACCATAACGAGAGCACCAATTCTTTTTTTTTCAATTTTTTTTGACATTTAATGTTAAATTGTTTTATTTATATATTAATAACATTGAAATTATTAATATTTTAATAATAACAATTGCAAATTATTTTTTTTTTCATTTATAATAAAAATCTATAGTTTGGTTGCTTTAATCCCTAGAAAAAAAAATTTCTCCGATATTTCTCCGTCATTTTTTTGCTTTTCTCCGTATATTTTTCGTTTCTCTCCGATATTTCTTTGTTATTCTCCGATATTTGTACGTTTATAACTAATTTTCATGGTTAGTAGTTTGTATTTTATAATTGCAGAATGATAACAGCGTTACCTGTGCCTTCGGTGAAGGTTTTTCATAAAACATATTATCATGAAAAATCACAGAGAGCAGGTAATAGCCAACCTGGAAGTCCACTTAGTGATGCCGCTCTTGGAATCGCAGATAAAAATCAACTAGAATATTATTTTTGTGGCAAAGTAAGTTGTTTTTTTTTTTTTCTTTATAAATGACTTGTCTGTTTATTGGAAAATTTATTTTTACTATTTTTACTTTGATTTTTTTTCAATTTTTAAACAACAAATAAAAAACGTTGTGGCGATGAAAATTTATTGAACAGACTTTTTCTAACACTTGTGCCACTTTACCTCCAATGAAAAATTTATATATTTTTTTAAATATTATTTTTATTTAAACAATTTTTTTATAAATTCAATTTAATAAATATTTTTTACAAAGGCGAGCTTTACATCACCATTAAATACCAACAAAAATCAATTAGTTTTTCTTTTTTTTTGTCTATTAAATTTACTGCTGAATAATAATATTATTATTAATAATTTTTAAGTAGAATTTTATAAATTCAATTATTTCAAAAAATTATAATTCAATTTATATATTGTAATATTTTACTTACACACTGCCCGATTAAATTATTTCCAAAAAGTTATCAAAAAAATTGTGGAGAAAATAAAATTTATAGACATAATTTTTTGCGTTGATGTTATTTTTTTTACTCGATTATTGGACTTGTGATTGAATTGTTATTTATATGGCATAAAAAAATATAATGGTAGAAGTTTTTTTCCAATATTTATCAAACACCTTCGTCATCTAAAAGATAATACTTTTCAAAATATTTATTTATCAAATATAAATAATCCAACAAGTGCTTAGTTTATTTACTAATAAAATGAAATTCCCAGAAATTATTAACTATCAAAATATGCAATAGATAAATCATGAAAATTTTTTCAAGTTCAAAGTGGGCGTTGTTTACGCTTTGGAAAAGGTCGACTGATATTTTCACACGAATATATTTCGTAACGCTATGTCAACAATGAATATACATCAACAAGGCCAGACATAAATGCAAAAAAAAATTAAACTATGCAATTTTAAAAATATCAATAAACAAATTTAATGCAAATTTAAATCAATATATATATTTTTATCATGCTATAAAAATAATAATTTAAAATCGATATTAAAGTTTAGAAAAATCATGCTAATAATTATAGGAAATTTAAGCTATTTATAAAAGTGGAAAAAATTAAAAAACATATCAAATTATAAATAAATTATGGAGCTTTTAAATTGTCAAATAATTTTAAAGAAAATACATATTTCGAAACTTTAAATATTGCTAAATAAATATAAAAAAACTTTAATAATAAAAAAATAAATAAAAAGTTGAATGGATTTATTATTGGAAAAAAAAAAATTGTCGTTGACCATCAGACAACCTGCTGGGATATCGAATCAAGAGTGGTTTAGTGACGTCATTCGAATATACGTAGGCGAGCAATTTAATGCTCCCGCTACCACCTCTATTCTAGACCTTATCACTGTATCCATGTTACAAGTCATGATGAGAATAAAAAAATAAAAAAAATAAAATGACAAGCTCAAGAAAAACTTTTGATAAAATCAAAAAAACTACGTCACAACTTGTAAAATAGCTTAAATTTATTTGTCAAATATTTGAATTATAATTTATTGACTTGATGTTTATTTTAATGTGAATACTACAGAGTATATATACACTTGTTATACTGACAGACTGCCAAATATAGTAGACGAATTATTACGATATTCCGGAAGAACTACCCACGCGAAAATTCCTCATTGATGTACAAAATACCTTTCATCGTGTTTTGTGTCACATAAATTTTCCACAATGTTTAATACTATTAAGCAAAATAATATTATTAATTTTTATTCATGATAATTTTGGTTAATGACAATGACAATTTAATATTGTATTTTTAGCTAAATAAAACATTGAAATTAATTAAAAATAAATTAGTATTTATACTTGAAAAAATAACAAAAAAAGTTTACATGTTGCTGTTGTAAAAAATAATTGAAATTTAATTGAATTTTTAATTTAAAAATATATTGTTTTATTTATTATTTGTATGATAGTAATATATATTAATATTTGTTTTTTTTTTTTGTGACAGATAAATGCTCTTCATGTGGTCGTGTCATCCCCTATGTTGGGTGCAATTTTGCTTGTTGTTGGATTAGTACAATTATCACCACGTGCTGAAGCTGAACAATATGCAACAATATTAATTTGTACTGGTTGTGGACTTATTTTGCTTGGTGCTGTTTTAGCATACTTGAGAGCACTTTGGATAAAACGTAGAAAAGCTAGTGAAAAAGAAAGTGCACATCAACGAAGTGTCTCGAGTATTGACATGTTACTTGCCCAACACAGGTATATTAAAGTTTTTTAATTAACTTAATTATTGTTATTTTTCTTCAAATGAATTTAAAAGTTTTTTTTTTTTTTTTTTATAAAAATTTTAGATTATTAAAAGTTTAGTTGAAATAGTTAACTTTTTTATTGAAATAATCAATGAAATTTAAATGGAAAAAAATCGAAGAATTTGGATGTTTTTCTGTGAAATATTTGGTTTATGTCAATCAATCATTTGAAATATAATTTAATATGATATGTTTGGAGAAATTTTCAGTTTTATAATAATTGTTTAATCTTGGAAATTAAAATTTATTTATTTTCCATTGAAAATGAAATTAAATATTTATATTTAGTGGAATATTGCAATAATTAGTATTTTTTAAAATCCATTTTCGATTCTTCAAACCTTTTAATAGGAAAAAAATCCTAGAATTTATCATTTAATAAATTCATATGTTTTTCCATGTTTTAATTTACATCAATCAATTGTTCAAATAAGTAGTAAAAATTAATTTATTTTCCATTGAAAATAAAATTAAATATTTATATTTTTGATGGAAAGAAAATCCTAGAATTTATCATTCAATAAATTCAAATACTTTTCCACGTAAAATTTAATTTACATCAATAAATTGTTTAAATTATAATTAAATATTAATTCTTGTTTTTTTGATAACATTTTTTTTGTTTTCACAAAATTACAAAACCCATAAATTCTTTTAATTATTTAATTTTAATTAAGTCATTTTAAAAATACTTTTCTTTGTCAAACGAAACACTGCCATGAAGCCTTTCAAGTCAGTTCAATAAATGCATTTGCTAGAAATTTAACAAAAAAAAAAACAACATAATACTGCAAATTGACGTATTTTAAACAATCGTATATTGTAATAAATTTTTGAATAAAATTAAATAAAATTATAATATTACAATTGATAAAATTTTCAAAGCTCAGCTGTTAGAGATAAAACTTTATAATTTAAACAATTAATCAAGCAAAAACAATGAATAAATTTAAACAATAAATAAGAAAAAATGTATCCATAAGAGAAAAAAAAAGTTAATTAATTTTTTTCTGTATTTATCATTTAGAGATTTCACCGTACTCACTCCAGATGAACTTGAAGATTTAGTTGGAAGACAAACACCAGCTAATGACAACAAAATACGTAAACAAGGACATAATACCTAGGTTTTGCCTGCCTCGAAGAGGGTGGCAACATCATCACCATGTCCAACAACACCCTCATCATTGTCCTCATCATCTGCATCACCTGGGACAAGTTCATCAATCTTATACACACATAGAATCAATTCAAAAGAACACAGTCTTGTCTGATATCGTAAATACATTATTATATTATTGTTATTTTGATAATTTTAAATTTTTATCATTTCAAGTTATTTTAATTACATCAAACAATGTCGATTATTATATATTAACTTTTTCACATAAAAAAATGTCTATTTATAAATAGCTTAGAGGTGTCAAAGATATCTAATAGGATTTTTTTTTTTTTTTATCTTTCATCCTCGAGTTTTATTTATATTTTTTTATTATTTATTTATTTTTTATTTTGTAAATTATATTATCATCAAACTCGAGGAATAATATCATTTTTTTATAGCCAAAAAAACGTATCAGTTAATTAAAGTTTTCGAAAGTAATTAAATACTTAAATGTGAAATAATTTTTATGAAAAATGAAAAGATAAAAAAAATAAATAAAATAAGAAATAAAATTATAATAATTACTTTTAAATTATTCTGAGGGGTTGAATATATTATTTATTCAAAAAATTTGGAGGTCTTGTCAGATTAAAAAACATCTTGTCTTGTTTATTGACTTTTTTAATTTGTTTTTTAGCTAATTAACATATAATTAGTTTATTTTTTTTTGGTGTTTCTTTAAATAATTCTTCCAACAAAGTACAACAAACATTCTACCAACACAAACTTTCTATTTATTAATTTTTTAATTTAATTTTTTAAAACCTTAAATTTATTTTAAAAATGCATTTGAATTTGTCATAAATGTGTTCGAAATATATACTTATTGTGACATAATTTATTCATGAAATAAATAAGCCAAGCTGTAATAAGTCTGACTATAAATGATTATATAAAAAAATTGTATAAAATTTTAATCTAAAAAATTAAACAAACAAAAAAAGATTAACGTCATTTATTTAAATAAAAATAAATAAAATAATTATTCTGAAAAAAAGATGTCAAAGACCCAAAAAAACTGTAGATAAATTTCATCTGAATTAATAAATTTTATAAAATTTAGATTCATTTTTTTCCTCCAAATTTTGTAGCTTTAGCAAAATGCCAGATGCAATAAATGCACTTGCACAATGCTATCGATGTTGTGTTTTTGTACAAATAATATATTATAAGATAATATATATATTTTATTGTTAATTGCAGCTAAAACAGCACCGAAATAAAATGAATGAAAAATTATAATTAGCCAAATAATACGTTAGCCAAAAGAGAGAAAAAAAAAATAAAAAATTATAATTAGATTTTAAAAATAATTTAAACAGTCTGATTGAATTATTGTTATATTGTCATTCATTGCAGCTTTAAAATTAATCATTTTTATTATTTAATTGTAGTCAATGAATATATGATTGTATATTTCAATAATAATTCTATTAATTTGCTTGGAATTTTTTTATATAATTGAAATTGAAAATGATAATAAAAATATGATTAATTTTGAAAATTAAATTAATTAAAATTTATATAATCATTGTAATTATGAAAGAGAAAAAAATACTTCAAAACATATCCATTAAATACTAAAATAACTCATATATAAAATTAAAAATTATTTTATTAAAATTTCAATTTTTAGAATTGTTGGATACTCTAAATGGCTGGTTGATAAATTTATAATTAATTAAAATTCATCAATACATTAACTGATTAAAAATTAAAATTGAGAAAATTGTTTGAAGCCACAATAACGTCAATTTATTGAAATATCTGCCTCAAATTTAATTTGTAATTATTTTATAATTTACATGTTATATTTTATTGTAAAAAATATTATTTGACAAGAGTATATAACTGATGAAAAAGAGTTTTATAAAAAATATAATATATTAAAATTGTATGGAAATAGAACAGTGTCATTTTTCCACTCTAATAATCAACAGCCTTATGAAAAATATAAAAATTAGATCAACCAGTCAAAGTTTAATCATTATTATTGTTATTTGCATAATGAATATTTAAAATTAATGAATTTTGAATGTTTGAGTCCGAAAATTTGGGGAGCCAAATTTGAAAAAATCAGTGATAATAATTAATTATGAAAGAATCAAAGAAATTTAAAAAAAATTAAAAACCCTTAAGATAGAATATCAGAGGGAAACATATCTAAGATGTCAAAAAGACAAAAAATATTTTTTCATTGCTAAAATATAAAAGTCCGATCAATTCCAAGTAGCTACGAAAAAAAAACAAATTTAAAAAAAAATTGAAATATCGATTGAAGCTCAGTGATGTAATTTTCAGATAAAAAATTGATAAAAAAAAAAAAGAAAATTTCAGAATAATATAATGCATAATATTCATAATTAAAAAAAAAAAAATTATAAAATACAAACAAATTAATAACGGTTACAATATAATTAAAAAAAAAAAATTATTATTTTCTAAGTTGATTTAATAACAACAAATTGGTATAAATTAAAAATTGATAATAAATTTCTGTGTAAATTAAAGAAAGCAAATGAATTTATGTAATTAAATTATTGCTTTTAATATTTGCAAATTAATTTAACGCATTAATTAATTATAAATCATCAACGCACACTAGAATTAAAAATTTTATAATGGTGCTCTATTTGAAAGTCAGGTAATGCAAGAAAAAAAATGATAGAAAAAAAAAAAAAAAAACATACTATTTAGTTTACATTATAAACTGTTAAATAATTATCAAAATAAAAAAAAAATCATTATTATTTACAAAAAACAAGCACATGTTGAATTATTTTTTTATTTGGAATTGAAATCATAAATCACGAACAAATTATTATAATAATAATTAATTAATACTTGAAACTATCATTTAATTTGTTAAGATCATTGAAAATAATAAGCATAATTTGTTAATGTAAAATTGAAAAAAAAAAAAAACAAGAAAGTCTAAAGCATAGACTAAGCTATTAAATAAACATACCTTAATATTTACTCGTTAAAATTTAAATGATATTTCTATTGATAATCATTAGTATTTATCAAAAAAAAAATTTTGTCAAAAATAAAAAATATTCCTTTTTATTGCTTAAGAATTATTCCTTGTATATTTTGTAAGCAAAAATAAAAAAAAAAATTATTGATTAATATAAATAAATAATTAATTCAATAATTAAACAAAAAAAAAAAAATTTTATTTTTCATTTACACAAAAAACATATGATAATCACAATTTCGTGTCATCAAAAAATGTCAAAATCCATAGTTAATTTATAAAAATAAAATGATTAAAAATTTTTTAAAAAATTAAAACACTTTAAATAATTAAAATTAATAAAATAAATAATCAATGCTTAATATTCAAATTTGTGCTTCACCTGAAGAAGCTGTTTTATTGCTTGTATCATTGTCATCTTGGTTATGTGTTTGTCGATGGATTTTTCAATACAACATGCAAAATTACGAGGTACTAATTTTTAAAATACAACCTTAATTATTATTAATTACAAAATAATAGTAAATATTTTTTTTTAGGTTCGAAACTCATTGGTTATTTATTACGTTATCATAACATTTTTGAATATGATTTTTCTGGGACATTTTAAAATTGGAAATCCTTGTTCAATTGAATAAAAAAAAAAAAAAAACAATTAAAAATAATTTTAATTATTTAAAAAATTACTCAATTTTCCCACTGATTTTATTATTATTTTATAATACAACTGTAAGATGTCTCGTGTGTCGATGATAAAAAAGAGAGAAAAAAAAAAAAAATAATAATAATCGCAGCCATCGTGTGTTGTAGAAAAATTTCGCTCCGGCTTGTTGATTTGTAATAATTAAATAAATTATTAAAATTAAAATAACAACATGATGAACACACTGAGAATGGTTTCCCAGAGGAGGATGCACCAGTTGAGACAATTTCATAATTGGTAAATTAATCTAAAACTTGATTATTAATTCAAAATATTAACAAACTTTGTGTCTTACATAACCTAAAATACAAATTGAAGTTTAATAATTATTAATTTTTATTTTTGTAAATTTTTTAAATATATAAATGTTTTGTTTTAAATTTTAGTATGACATATTGTGAGGCAGCAGTTGCACCAGCAGCTGTAGAAAAATTAAGCATTCCTTTACCGGAAAGTGTTGACAAACCAATTAGTCCAAAAATCGAAAAATTAGCACAAGAAATAACAACTTTAAATCTCATTGAGGTTTCTGAATTGAGTGATCTTTTGAAAAAAAGACTCAATCTTCCTGATGCACCTGTCATGCCAATGGGTGGAATGGTCATGGCTAAAACTGATGTATGTTTATTTAATTTTTATAAATTAATTTGTTTATAAATTAACTTTGATCTCTAGATTGCTAGAATAATAATTTTCGATTATGTCACAACAGGAGGAAGCTGTTCCTGAACGTGTTAAAACATCATTCACAGTTAAATTGACAAAATTCGATGATAAACAAAAAGTTGCACTAATCAAAGAAATTAAAACTCTTATACCAGGAATGAATCTTGTCCAGGTAATTAATCATTAAACATTTTTAAAATAATTCATCATTTAGCAATTTAAATAACATTTTTCATCTTTTGTTTTTCAGGCAAAGAAATTTGTCGAGAGTGCACCAACAGATGTAAAATCAGATGTATCAAAAGAAGAAGCTGAACAACTTAAAGCAGCAATTGTCAAAGTTGGAGGTGAAGTTGAAATTGTATAAATAACTATTAAGAAAAATTAACGACAAAAAAAAAAAGGATTAAACTAAAATCCACTGTTGCTTTCTACATTTTAATAATTCTTTGTTATTTTAAAAAAAATAAACAAGTCAAAAATAATAAATAATCTATATTGTTATTTTATTTTTATTTTGTTACCCAATATTTTCAAATAGAGCTAATAAAAATAACAAATCTTAATGAAGAAAAAAAAGTAGCAAGAAAAAATTCATGTCATTTTTATTTTGTAAAAAAAAAAGAATTGTATTTATTGTATTTAATGATTGATAAAAATTATCAAGTGGTTTATCAATGCACTGGTATGCAATTGAAAAAGAAAAATAATAATTTATTAATCTTACATAAACACCGGTAAATTAAAAGGTTCATGACAACGACAAACATTATTACTACAGACGTCAGCCATTTTGAAATTGTCAGGGCCGTAATGAAAATCGAAAAATAAAATAATCATTAATCCCCTCCAATTTGACAGTATTCTAAAATTAATACTTCTTTTATTATTGTAATGAAATTTCGATTCCGCATATAAAGAGTAATTATGATGAATAAAAATATGTTTTAATAATAAATAGAATTATTTAAGTGATTCAAGTGTTACACTCCTGCGCCACGACTACGAACTACGAAGACGACGACGACGACGACTGTCTGCCACGATGGCCGAGGAGGCTGCTGCTGCTGAATCAAAGGATCCACCAGCAATGGAAAAAAATATACTAGAGGTTTGTTTAAAATAAAAATATATATTAAACATAAAACTCTACATAATTATTTATTCCAGTTAAAAAATTATAATATAGTTTGTTAAAATAAAAAAAAATAAAAATTTGATGTACATTGTTTTTGTGTTTTGACAGATCTGTCAAGACATCCAAGTGTCAAACATAAATGACGTGGATGCCATTGAATTTCAGGCATCAGAAGTTATATCAAGGCTTGAAGAAGCTGTTGAAAAAAATAGTGATAATAATGGTTCTGGTTCAACATGGAATAATCCATCTGGTTTTTTATCAAGTCCAAAAAGTCCAGAAACAATATTGTCATTAATTCAGGTAAATATTATTAAAATTAAATTTTTAAATAACATAAATACATGTGTATTAATTATTGTTGTTTTTCAGGATCTTATAATTCACGAAGATGTATCACAATCATCTGATGAACAAAATCAAGATCATCAAATTCAAATAATAAATTTACCAACATTAACTGAAGCAACAAAATTATCATTAATAACACATTCAGTATCTGCTTATGCATTAGCATTACCACGTAGTCATGCACAACGTCTTGCTGGACGTTTATCTGCTGATACAACAAGATGGTTAAGTCATATATTTCGTTTTGTTGATTGTGCATCATCATTTCATGATGATCCACTTGATGGTCTTGTACGTGTAACACGTTTAGCATTACATCGTAAATATCCACAATATATGGAAGATGGTTTTACAGCATTATCAACAAAACCACCATTAATATATAGTTCATCATCAGCACCATTACGTGTTGTACAATATTTATGTCGTCAATTATCATTACCATTAAAATGTATACGTCCAATACCACAAAATACAATGTTTGGATCAAAACAAACAATGGATGTATCAGCATTAGAACGTAAATTATCTGAAGATACTAAATTAAATAATTCAATACCATTACTTGTTATTGCTGAAGTTGGATCAGTTATAACTGGTCATTGTGATAATGTATTAAGATTACATGAAATATGTGATAAATATAATGTATGGTTACATATACGTGGACATTCATTAGCTGCATTATCATTAACAAATACAACAAAAGATTTATCATCTAAAATTGCTGATAGTATTACATTACCAATTGGTATTTGGCTTGGTATACCAGCACTTCCACATGTTACATTATACAGATTAACTGATACTAAAGGTGGTAGACCAACACAACGTGATACAACATTATCACTTGCATCTGGTTTAATGACTGAATCATTATCAAGACGTTTACCAACATTACCACTTTGGGCTGCATTACAAGTTCTAGGACGTGATGGTATACAAGAAAAATTTAATAGATGTTTTCAAGCAATTGAAGAATTATATTTACAAATTAAAAAATATCAAACCATCAGATTTCTTGTAAGTTAATTTAAATATAACAAAAAAAAGTTGTGATTACTATAATTAAATATTGTTTTGCTTTTTTTTTTTAGAGTCAAATACCAAGTGGTGAACTTGGTACATATACAACAAATGATTTACCATCATCAATAAGTTTAACAAGTCCACAAATATTTGATGCTGTATCAAGTTCAATTGTATTTCAATATGTACCATCAAAATTTTCAAATACAAATGATAATAATAATATTCAAACGACAAATGAACAAATACCAGCATATTTTGATAAATTAAATTCATGGCTTGGTCAAATATTACAACGTGATATTGATAATGTACCAATTGAACTTGTTGATATTGATGATTATGGTATTGCAATACGTATATGTTTTCTTGAAAATATGCCATTATCACCAACTAAAAATGATATTGATAATGTTGTATCATGTCTTGATCAACAAATTGAAATATTAAATGCAACAGTTGAACATAAAGAAACATTTATACGTCTTGTTACAGAAAATGAATCATTACAATTAGTTGATATGCCTGGTTGGGCTGGTTTAGGTGGTGTTAGATATACACCACCAGCATGGATACAATTAATGACAGAACAAACAAAAGATGAATTAAATAAATTAAATATACAACTTGTTGATGTATTAAGAAGTACTGATGCTGCATTTTCATTAGGTGAAGGTAATGATAATTTAGCATGTGTACGTTTTGGTATGGTTACACAAGATACAGATGTTGCTGAATTATTAACACTTGTATTACAAGTTGGACAAGAAGTTGAAGCTAATTCAAAATTACTTGATACAATGTCAGAAGTTGTTAAACGTGGTATTGAAGCAGCACAAACTGATTTAGAACGTGAAAATGCTGAAAAATTATGGAATGATGGTATATTAAGACATGTACCAGTTGTTGGTAGTTTTGTTAATTGGTGGAATCCAGTTGCTAAAGAAACTGGTGTTAGGGGTAGAAGTTTAAATTTACAAGCTGGTGTTGTTGAATCAACTGAAAATATATATAAATATCATATGCAATTACAACCAAATACAACAAATTCAACAAGTTCTGGAGCTAGAACACCACCACAACCACTTGTACAAACACTTGTTGGTGCTGGTAGTCAAAGTCACAGTCGTTCATCAAGTCATTCCAGTTTACAAAGTGGAAAAGGTGTTACACCAAATGCCATTACAAATATTTTAAATACTGTTGCACAAGTTAATGAAGAAACTTCAACAACGTAGTTGGTAAAAATTTTATTTTACCACTTTGTATAATTGTATTATTTTTTTTTTTTTAATCATTTAGCTTTTTTTTGTTGATCTGTTCTTTTTTTTTTCTTTTCTTTTGTTATGGATCTTGATTGTTATTTTATTTATCAAATTATAAATTTAATAACAAGAAATTATGTATATGAAATTATGTTTTTTTTAAAAAAAAAACAATTCGTAAATATTTTTAGTTTAATAATATATTTTTGCCTTTAGATATTGCTCTTAGTAATGTACTTATTCAATAAATATATTGAATTAAATTTAAAAAGAAATAATATTTTTAAACTTTATACTATTCATTGATAATAATTATTGATTTTTTTTTTTCTTCTTTATATCTAATCAGCAATAATAAAATTCTCAATTATAGATTTTAAAAATTCTTAATATTTTTGCAAATACAATGAAAATTCCACCGGCTATTTTTTCAATCCTTATGTTAATTTATTTATTAATTATAAATAAATAAATGGTAAATTAATTTTTAAATTCTTTTTCACAAGCACAAAATTTAAATATTATTTTTTTATAATTATAATTTAATATTTTTACCAAAGACTTTCTGGCTGGTTTGTTCCATAACCAAGCTTGATAAAATAACGATCATTCGAAGGGTATGAAAAAATATAAATTAAACGAATTAAAAAAAAAAAAATAATAACAAATTAATAATCTTGAATTAATAAATTAATAAAAATGAAAAAACCTATTAAAAACGTAAACTTGTACTAGAAAAAAAAAAAAAAAAACAGTTTTTTAAGTACAGTAACATTTAATTGTCAATACACCAATAAACAATATTAAGTTCGATTATATATAGTTATGTACCAAAACGTTGTAATAAAGTATTCCAATTATGAAAAAAAAAATTTGATTTTATCTAATATTGAAAAAAGTTTATATATTGTTTAAAAAATTATTAAAATATTAAAAAATTAATTTTTCAGTTTCGATGCTAGTGTTATGATATTTTGATACATCATTTTCACTTGAGAAACCACTTCTTGGTCATATTTTCTATCACAACAAAGTGTCATTGTAGTATTGAATGCAGAAAAGATGTTCCAGCACGAAAGATCGATTACACTATAGTACTGGAAATTGATGGTATTGAAAAAGTATATATTTTTTAAATTGAAATAAATTATTTAAATTATTACAATCATTATCCATTATGAATACTTTAAAATTTAATTTATTAAACCCTTAATTAAATATTTAATTTTTATTGTTATTTTTTTTTTAGTTAAACAAAGGCAGAAATAAAATTATAAACAGCATAATATAAATTTTAAGAGCTGAATAAATTTATTTTTTAACGCAAAATTATTGTGTCAATAATTTGATATATTTTTAAATATTTTTAATTTTAATATGAGAATGATTATGGATCCATATACACAGTTAAATTTAATGGATAAATTTTTAATGAAATATATCCACCAGATGTACCATCAACTCGTCCTTTGTGAAATAATTCAATTCCAGAAAGTGGTACACTTGGATCAGTAGCAACATCTTGAAGATCAAAAAATGGAATAGTTGTTTGTGATGCATCTTTAACCATATCTGTTCCTTGAATAGAAATAAATTTATTTTCCTCAGAATCATAAGGGTGTCTTTTAAATTTAAGTGGATTATCTGCACTATTTAAAATCAATTCAGTTCTAAAATAAAAAAATTAATTATTAATCTATTATTAATTTTAAGCTTTTAATAAATAGTTTTAAATTTTTTATTACGGTTTTGGTAATTGTTTTGTATAATTTGTGCTTGCAGTAATGTTTCCATATTGATATTCAAAACTGCCATATTTTACATCAAGTGCAATACAAAGTCTTGGTGAGTGATTTTCCAAATAATCAAGATTGAATCTAACCCCTAAAATTTAAATTATCTCAGTATCATTAAAAGTATTTTTATTTGTTTTTAGATAATTTATAATTTTCACACACCACTCAATAACTGGCCTTCATTAAGAATCAATTTTTGTAAACATATTTCATTCATGTAAACTGCTTGTATTGTAGCAAAATCTCTTGATTGTTCCAACGAATATCGCGTTCCATTTGAGTAAATTGCAGTGGCAGGAAAATTATCAACATACTCAAATTTTGGAAGTGGTATCCATCTCTCAGTATTTCTATCAATTTTTCCATAAGGCAAAAGTTTTCCCTCTCGAAGCTGAATGTGAAACATTCGATCTCGTGCAACAAGTCGTGCACCAGTTGCTACCCTATTTTTTTTTTTTTTTTACAAATAATTATGCAACAAGTTATTTTATATTTAAAATAAATTTATAAATTATTTAATATATACTTTAGATTTAAATACTCAACATGTTATAACTCGTTTCAGACCATAGCAAACTGAAAGCACGAATTGTATTGGTTTCAGTGTGAATACGATTATCCAGGCAACCACACATACAAATTTTACAAACATTTGACCAAGGATTAAACCAATGAACTCTATTTGTTTCAATAATTTCATTTGAACTGCACTCACTAGACGTGTTACCATATTCCCAACCTTTGTCGATAATTTTAAACCCACTATGAAGCCTCGAACTTGGTCGATCATTTGGTTTCTGTATTAATTTTATGCTGATTAAACTGATTCAAAATTCAAAGCTTTTTTTTTTTTCTTTGTTTAACATGTTAATATTAACATGCAAGCTTAATATATAAAACTTATTAATCTTTACTTACTTTCCGACAAACTTCGACAGTCTTGGATGGGACATCTAAACAACCATTTGTCCAACCAGGACAAGTATCATCATAATCATGATTATCTACAGAACAATCAGTACCTTGTGATTGACAAAGTCGTATTCTTTGTGGAATATTATTACAGCTAATTTCACATTTCGCATTATTTTTAGGTTCAAAACTTTGCTGATTAACCGAAAAAACGTAGATTAAATCTTCAATTTCTTCATATGTTTCACCTTGAATAAAAACAGTTTTTATTATAAATGTCTGTAGAAATATGAATTTACAAAAATTCCAAGAGCTAAACAATTTAGATTTGTATAAAAAAAAATAAAAAATTTCGATTGTTTTATTACATGAAATTGGTGTATAAATATTACAAAAAAATTGATTTGTACTGATTTATTTTGTCCAATTTATTTCGTGGTGTGATCTTCACTAAGCAAATTATTTGATAAAATTAGAAAATAAAAATAAAGAAAATTCCGTCATTAAAAAATCAATCAAAGAAGACCAGGAACAAATAAAAAAAAATAATTCAATTCAATCAAACAACTTGAGGGACATTAATTAATTAGTATATAAATTTTTAAACCTTTTTCTTGTTTTCCAAGTGGATCACATCGACGAATAAAATTTGTAGCAACTATCATTTTATTTTTAAATAATTTTGTATACTCTATAATTCTTTTTTTTGTTTCATCCATTTCAACTATCATTTCATCAGTATAATCAAAAGAAACATGCATGGATCTCCACGTATATGAAAATGCTAATATTGCAAAAACTTGAATCTCCCGAAAAATAATATCATTGTAAAGTGAATATAAATCATGTTGTTGGGTAATATTCATGTCACACTGAAATACCGTTTCTTCCTGAAATTAAAAATTATAATTACGTCCTCTGCAATTAAATATTTATAACAAAAAAAAAAAATAAATTCAAATATATAAAAAATTATCTTACCTGAAGTGATTGATAATTTTTCTTTAAAAACACTTGATTTATTCTCACAAAAAATATATTGTGCAGCTCTGATGACAATGATCTTGGATACTCAACGTTGTCAGATATTATTTCAATTGTTTGAAGATCGATGTCTAATGATTGATTACGCTTCACTAATCCAGACCATTGTATAGTTATGTCATATAAAAATTGAATTCTAGAGAAAATATTTTCAATTTTTTTTTCGTAAAATATACTTGCGTATTGTTTTTTTGATAAAATATTTTCCAAACGTTTTTTTACTTCATAAGTATTCGATTCAAATTTATCAATTGTATTCCATATTGAATAAAATTTTTGGTATCTCAATGTATCATTTTTATTAGCAATTGTCTTTGATGATATATTGGAAATAATGTTAATCACGTTGATTGCTTCAGTAGCTATTGATGATGAAATTACTATTTTCATCATTGGTAGTAATATTAATACACAAAAAAAATATTTACCAAGCATTTTTATCAATTATATTTACAAAATTTCAATCATTAATGCAAAAAAAATTAATAGCTTATACATGTAACTCAGTATATGCTTGTGAAATAATTTTATTTTGAATATTCTATTGAGACAGTTAATAATTAGAAAAAAAAAAGACGACTGTATTTTTTTTGACACTGTTGGAGTACTTATAGACTAGAAATACGTGTCATTTTATTTAAAAAAAAAAACAGGAACAAATATTTATTTTAGTTGGCATTAATAAAATTTATTACTTTAAGCAATATGTAACTTCTTTTTGTCGTAAATTTGGAAATAATACGAAAACTGACTGTTTATTTAAAACCTCAATAAAATTTATCATCGTTGTTGATAATACCAACGTGTGTTAGCATATTAAAATTGTCTATGTACATAATGCCTAGCGTATATTTTTATCTAATGACTTTATTTGTTTTTTAATCATCAAATTTTTTTTATCATTTTTTAAATTTTCTATATTTATCTTGGTTTTGCGACAGAGGATACAGATTATGTGTACCAATTGTATTCGTCTTTATATAAAAATTATTTAATGATAAATGATAAAGAACAAATTATAATAATAATAATAATTATTAAATTCCTGAAATAAATGGATTTTTTTTTGTTTCAGTTTCTTGCAATTGGTTCACAATTTTATTATTGTAAAAAATAATTATTTATTTTTATAATTTATAATCTGTACATGTGTCAAGATTACATAAGTGATTTTAAAAAATAAATTTGAAAAAACTAATTTTTTAAATGCTGATATTATCTGATGGATAAATATCAGTGATGATATAAAAAAAACCAAATTTATCAACAAGATAACAACTCTCAATGAGATCAACTGTGAGTTTAGCAAATAAAGAACAATTACCATCTAAATTATGTTAACACGTTTGATCAGCTCCAGATGATGATTTTTTTTTTAAAATATTAACTGATGATGCTGTGACATGTGTTTGTATTGTTAGACTTTGGTCACGATGATGATTAATATAATAAGCAAGACCACGAGTTGTAACTCTGGTGCATAAGTCACATATTCAATGGTATGATTTGGTGATTCCAATCCCAGAACAAGTTTATAATCATCAAGAACCTAGAAAAAGTTTTAAAAATATTTAATTGATGCTGTTATAATTATAATTGTGATAAAGATTAATTAATATAAATCAATTGTTACTTGTTGATTGTGACTTAAATTTTTCTAAAGTCAATGCTTCTATAACAAGTGAATTGACATTTGTATTATTTATACAGAGTATCTTGTTACTTCATTTTCAACAGTACACCTTGGTAGAGTTTGACATCTAAAAAAGAGCAAATTAAAAATTAACATTAAAACAGATGTTCAATCATATTTGTCAGGATGATAGAAGGGTTATATACTTACTTGAGTCATTGCACTTCCTGTTGGAAGCATCAGGAAGCTAGTTTTGTATAAATAAATAGCCATGCTGCATCAGACCCAAAAGCAGCACGTTGGTGTTGAAAGTAGATACTTGATCCAGTGCCAGTCAAAGTAACTGAAATAATAATAAAAATTAATAATATTATTTATGCATTATACTGGTTAAAAAATAAAATTGTTTGTTGATATTTTTGGTAGAATAAATATAATATTAACAGGATTACAAGTTGGAAGGTTAACCATTGATGACTCATTAAAACTTACTGAATGGTCTTCAATTATTGTTGATAGTTTGTACTCCAAAATTTTTACTCCAAAAATACAAATGAGTATAAATTTCAATTATTCATACAGCAGCTTGATTTGTTGACTAAGCAGAAGGTACATTTTGTTAAACAGTTTAAGCTTCAGCTAAATTTTTCATTTCACTCTAGCCACTATGCCACGATCATATTTATCACAGGCACATGTTTTTTTTTATTTTTTTTATAACTATTTGATTAACGTCTATTAAATGATGATGACTCATCATTGATGAATTATGAATTATTGTTTTCACATTATTTTTTAGTTGCACTTGCCAAAATCAAAACTGGTACATCCTGACACTTATTTTTATTAAACACTTTTTTCAAGCTTACTACTTAGTTACTAGTATTACCATGCTTCTCGTTGCACAAAACTATTTGACTAAACAACCGTCATAGACTAGACAATCTTCATTGCTTCTTTTATTTATTTTTTTTTTTTTTAACTTTATTGTCATCGAAGGTAACTATTTTTTTATATATGATCCCATCACAAATTTAAGTAACACAAAATTGAGAAATTGAGTAAGTTGATCGTAGTTATAAAAATTTGATGGCCCTGAAAAGGGCCGATTGGTTTATGTTTTGTCGGTTGACCGGTTGTTTACTTGGAGCTAGTGTACTTGGTGACTGCCTTAGTGCCTTCACTGACGGCATGCTTGGCAAGTTCACCAGGAAGAAGAAGACGAACAGCTGTCTGGATTTCCCGGGAGGTGATGGTTGATCTCTTGTTGTAGTGAGCAAGACGGGAAGCTTCAGCAGCAATACGTTCAAAGATATCGTTGACGAAACTGTTCATGATGCTCATGGCCTTGGATGAGACACCAGTGTCTGGATGAACTTGTTTCAAAACCTTGTAGATGTAGATTGCGTAAGATTCCTTCCTCTTCTTTCTCCTCTTGGACTTGTCAGTCTTGGTGATGTTCTTTTGAGCCTTGCCGGCTTTTTTAACAGCTTTACCACTTGCTTTTGGAGGCATGTTGATAGTTTAAAGATCAACTTGGAAATTGTGAGGGTCGGACTTTTTCGGCCGCTTTTAACTATTTTTCGTTGTGAACAGCGCACCAATAGTGTTAGAGAACGAGCAATTGTGAGCAAAGGAGAGTTGTGATTGTTGCGCTGTTTACAATTTTGTTGCTATTCTTTACTAAAAGAGTGACTAAAAGGGTGAAAACGCCACGCGATTGGTGCGCAGTTGCGGCAAAAAAGTCTATAAAAGCCGTTTTTCGAGGCCCAACAGTATCAGTTTTCTCTTATACGCCTTACGAGTCGTGTATTCATTAACTATCAAGTTTACTCCAAAAACTCCAAGTCATCATGTCTGGCCGTGGCAAAGGTGGTAAAGCAAAGGGAAAGTCAAAGACACGTTCAAACCGTGCTGGACTTCAATTCCCAGTTGGACGTATCCATCGTTTACTCCGTAAAGGTAACTACGCTGAACGTGTTGGTGCTGGTGCACCTGTCTACTTGGCTGCCGTTATGGAATATTTGGCTGCTGAAGTTCTCGAATTGGCAGGTAATGCTGCTCGTGACAACAAGAAAACCAGAATCATTCCACGTCATCTTCAATTGGCCATCCGTAACGACGAAGAGTTAAACAAACTTCTCTCTGGTGTAACCATTGCCCAAGGTGGTGTCTTGCCAAACATCCAAGCTGTTCTTTTACCAAAAAAGACTGAAAAAAGCAGTGCTTAAATTCAACAAGCCAATCGGCCCTTTTCAGGGCCATCAATTAATTCATAACGATATGTTATATTCTTTGAATTTTCATTCAATATGATTGAAGAATTTTCTATTTTAGGAAAAAAAAAAAATCTAATTTCCATTCAAATAATTTACTCCAAAATTTTAAATTTATTTTTCTTTGGTCTATAGAACAATAGAAAAAAAGGTACTCATTATCAAATTTTATTTAGAAAAACAAATAAATTCTTACTCGGTAAATTTTGGAGTAATTTATTTGTTTATAGTTTCCTGCACACTAAACACTAAACTATGCACTCGCATGCCTATGTACTTATATTAGTCGTCTGCGCAACGCTCAAGTATTGATTTTCAAGACTCACACAGCGTTGAACACCTGTCGATCTCTATGTGTATGTGTTGGACATACCAACTCCTAAGAATTTATAAAAAAAAAAAAAAAACAAATTCTGGTTTACTCTAAAATTTTAAAATAATTTTTCTGTGGCTTTTAGAACAATAAAAAATATAAATAATTGTTAATAAATATCAATCTTAGAGAAAAAAAAAAGTTCAGTGTTGCTCTGTAAATTTTGGAGTAGTTTTGATTGTTTACATTTCGATGCACACATGTTTAAAATCCCACTCCGAAATTTTGGAGCAAAGTCAAGCTCGCATGCATGTCTGACCCATATAGGTAGTCTGCGCAACGCTAAACCATTGATTATCTTTCTTTCAGACTCACACACAACGTTGAACATCTGTTGGCCTTATGTCTATGTGTGCGTCCATGGTAGAAATATACAGGTATGTCCATGCCTCGGATGAAAATAAAAATCTACTGCGCAGACCATTGGCGGCCATCTTGTTTGCATGTGTGTAAATCTGTGTGTCCGTCATATTATTATTATTGTACTATTAATTATTTATGTATGACATGCTTAAAAGTTACATTAATCATAAATAAAAACTTTAAAAATATTATTTGATAATTCTACGTATTTATAGATGTTGCAAAACAATTAGAAATTGAACTTTTACTTTTTCACAAAAAAACAATTTGAAAAAATAAAAGAAATTTGTACATATTTAGTTAACAAACTAGAAGTTTGGATAAAAAGAACAATATAAATATTGCACTGGATGCAATACAATGTTTGATACATACTTGTACGTACATTTGACTCAAAGTTTTTAATGAGCAAATTATAGAAGATAAAATAAAAAAAAAAAAAGAAAAATTAGTTAAAAAAAATATGTAACAAAGCATGTATTTTATTTTTTATTTTTTATATAATTGATCATGTGTTTATGTATTTTTATTATTTTAATTTTCTATTAAGATCATCTTTAATATGTATTTTAATTTATAATAATAAAGTCGCGCCACTTTAGCCAATATGGCAACCGGTGGTCAGCACTTCTTATTGGCTTAAAAAAACGTATGCGCATGGACCTACCTGTATATTTCTACCATGTGTGCGTCTAAAAAGATATTATTATTATGTAGCGAGATTATTCAACAATTTAATAAATAAATTTACTTTATTTATAACAATGAATCAAAACACTGATACAGAGTAATTTAAACAAAAAGCGTTTCGACACAAATCGGAGCAGAAAGAAATAGAAAAATTATGTTATACTATTTCATCTATAAGATTGGTCAAAATGATGGTATATCAATTGAAATTGAATGAATATTTTCTAGCTTGATTAATTTTATGGCCCTGAAAAGGGCCGATTGTTTTGGTTGGTGATGTGATGCTTTAAGCACGTTCTCCTCGGATACGACGTGCCAATTGAATGTCCTTTGGCATGATGGTGACACGCTTGGCGTGAATTGCACACAAGTTGGTGTCTTCAAAGAGACCAACAAGGTAGGCTTCACTGGCTTCCTGGAGTGCCATAACAGCTGATGACTGGAATCTCAAGTCGGTCTTAAAGTCTTGAGCAATTTCACGAACAAGTCGCTGGAATGGCAACTTGCGGATCAAAAGCTCAGTACTTTTTTGATAACGACGGATTTCACGAAGAGCTACTGTTCCTGGACGATAACGATGTGGCTTCTTGACACCACCGGTCGCTGGTGCACTCTTACGAGCAGCTTTGGTGGCAAGTTGTTTACGTGGAGCCTTGCCTCCAGTTGATTTACGGGCAGTTTGCTTAGTACGTGCCATAGCGATTAGAGAATAACGTGTTACTCGGTAAAAGAGAAGACGTAAAATGTGTTCCGAAAGGTAACACGCGTGTTTTTAAGCATTTTTGAGCAGTGGTTTACTCTATGCTGATTGGCCGATGGCCTATAAAGAGTTAATACACCTTGTTCATTGGCTTTCAGCCAAAATATGGGGATACAACATGCTCTGTGGAGCCTATATAAACAGCGTCTTTAACTCCGAAAATCACATTCAACTGTTAGTTCTCAGTTAAGCAACACTAAATCTATACTCATTCAAAATGACTGGCCGTGGTAAAGGAGGCAAAGGATTGGGAAAAGGAGGAGCAAAACGTCATCGTAAAGTATTGCGTGATAATATCCAAGGTATCACTAAACCAGCCATTCGTCGTTTGGCTCGTCGTGGTGGTGTAAAACGTATCTCTGGATTGATCTACGAAGAGACCCGTGGTGTACTCAAGGTTTTCCTAGAAAACGTCATTCGTGATGCAGTCACATACACCGAACACGCCAAGAGAAAGACAGTCACTGCCATGGATGTTGTCTATGCATTGAAACGTCAAGGACGTACTCTCTACGGTTTCGGAGGTTAAGCTCTACATCAGCAATAAAAAAATCGGCCCTTTTCAGGGCCATCAAATTTATTCAACGTTTACTTATGATTCAATTTTTAACATTATAATAACAGTTCTATAAATATAATATTTTACAGAATTTTATAACCTTCCATGACGTTGATAATAGGTTTAATTCATTTAATTATAGTCGTTGTAAAAACGAGAGACTGTTACTTTTTGTATTATTAATTTTGTTTTTTTGATGATATATTTTTCAAGTGTGTATATGAAATGGAATTCAGATTCATTACTATTATTATTTTTTGAATAATAATGAATTTATTAATTTTTTGCCGACTCCGACCTTAAATCCGACTCTACGTTTTTTTTTTTACATATATTTATTATTATATATGGATTCTAGAATTGACCTGAATATGTGTGAATAAAACATTTTATTTCAATAATAACATAACTAAATGAGCGAACACTAACATTTTGATATCCACAGTATCTACTTGGACCAACTCTATCTCCGTCCTTAAGTCCGACTTCAACCTAGACCTTAAGTCTGACTTCACCTCCGACCTTGAATCTGACATTATTTTTTTTTTTTGGAATATGAATTTTAAGATTGACCTTAATATGTGTAAATAAATACTTTAGATTCGATAAAAACACAACTAAATAAGCAAACACTCATATTTTGATATCTCCAGTATCTATTTGCACCAATTCTGACTCCGACCTTAAGTCTGAACATAAGTCTGACTTCGAGTCTGCTCTTATGCCCGACTTTGACTTTAAGTCCGACTTTGTCTCTGACCTTAACTCCGTCTTCGACCCTGACCTTCAGTCCGACTTCGACCTAACCTTAAGTCTGACTTCGACCCTGTCTTTAAGTCTGACTTTAACCTTAAGTCTATCTTCGAGTCTGATCTTAGGTCCGACTTCTACTTTGACCTTAAGTCCGACTTGGACCCTGTCTTTAAGTCTGACTTCGACTCTGACCTCGAGTCTGACTTCAACCATGACCTTAACTCCGACTTCGACACTGTCCTTAAGTCTGACTTTAACTCTGATCTTAAGTCCGACTTTGACTGTGCCCTCAACTCCGACTTCGACTCTGACCTTAAGTCAAACTTCGACATTGACCTTAAGTCCGACTTTGACTCTGACCTTAAGTCTGACTTCGACTCCGACCTTTAATCCGACTTTTTATTGAAATATGGATTCAAAAATTGACCTAAAATGTGTAAACAAATCCTTTTAACTAAATAATCACCTAACTAAATAAGCAAACACTCACATTTTGATATCTACAGTATCTACTTGCACAAACTCTAACTCTTACTTTGAGTCTGACTTTGACTCTGACTTTTTGTCCGGCTTTACTCTTACCTTAAGTCTCACTTCGAATCTGACCTTAGGTCTGACTTCGACTTTGACCTTAAGTCCGACTCCGACTTTGACCTTAAATCTGACTTTAACCCTGACCTTAAGTCCGTCTTCGACCTTTACCTTAAATCTGACTTCGACCCTGTCTTTAAGACTGGCTTTGACTCTGACCTTAAGTCCGACTTTGACTTTAACCTTGAATCCGACTTTACGTTTTTTTTGAAATATGGATTCGGAAATTGACCTAAATATCTGTACATAAATCCTTTTAATTTAATGATAATCTAACTAAATAAGCAAACACTTACATTTTGATATCAACAGTATCTATTTGCACCAACTCTAACTCTTACTTTAAGTCTGACTTTGACTCTGACTTTTTGTTAGGGCTTCATGCGGTACCGAGACCGAGACCGAGAGTATCGACTGAAAGTCTCGCCGGTATCGCGAGACTTTGAAAGTTTCAGATCGAATTTTTTTTTTTTTTTTTCTCGTAACGAATCGTATTGAAAAGAAAAACTGTTATGCAGTACAATACTGCACAGTAAGACACTGCACAGTAAGACATTGACGCTACAGTCACAACGAGATATCTACAAGCCTTATGTATACCTATGAATATTGTAAAGTTACGCCAATTATATTTTCTTAAACTGATATTTTTCGTATCTCATATTTTAAAAGCAGTATTTCACTTTGTGAAAAGGGAAAAATACATATCAATAAAGAGAAAAAAAGAAAAAAATCTATTATTTGGTTATGAAATTTCTAAAGACTTTTGTCTAACTACTTCATTGATTTTTAAAATTTAAAGTTTCAACTTAAGTTCGAACATTCGAACATTTTTTCTTTTTATATTTTTTCGGAAAAATTATTAAATTATGTTATTATTTTGTATGATTTAATTTATCAATTTTATTGATATAAAATAATATAAATTAAAATAATTCAATATTTATTTTGAAATATTAAATAATATAATATTATAATTGTTTTTATTTTATATAAATTTTTAATAAAATATTTATATATTATTCAATCATTTAAATGATTGAATAATATATAAATAAACCAAGAAATACGGATTCTAATATTGACCTAAATATTTGTAAATAAATCTTTTTAATTTAATAATAGCCTTTTTAAATAAGCAAACTTTCAAATTTCGATATCCACAGTATGTACTTGCACCAACTCTAACTCCGACCTTGAGTCCGACTTTGACTTAGACCTCAAGTTCGATTTTAACTCTGACTTTAAGTCCGACTTCGACCCTAACCTTAAGTCCGACTTCGAGCCTTACCTTAGGTCTGACTGCGACTTTAACCTTCAGTCCAACTTTGACTCTGACCTTAACTCCGTCTTTGACCCTGACCATAAATCTGACTCTGATACCTTACCTTAAATCTGATTTCGACCCTGTCTTTAAGTTTGACTTCGACTCTACCCTTAAATCTGACTTTACTTTTTCTTTTGGAATATGGATCCTGGAATTGACCTAAATATGTGAAAATAAATCATTTTAATTCAATGATAACCTTATACTAAATAAGCGAACACTCACATTTTGATATCTACAGTATCTACTTGCACAAACTCTAACTCTTACCTTAAGTCTGACTCTGACTTTAAGTCCGACTTTGACTTTGATCTTAAGTCAATCTTCGAGTCTGACCTCAGGTCCGACTTCTACTTCGACCAAAAGTCCGACTTCGACCCTGACCTTAAGTCTGACTTAAAGTCTACCCTCAAATCCGACTTTACGTCTTTTTTTGTTGAAATATGGATTCTGAAATTGACTTAGATATGTGTAAATAAATTCTTTTAATTCAAAGATAACCTAACTAAATATAATAACTGAATACTCACTCACATTTTGATATCCACAGTATCTACTTGCACCAACTATAACTCCGACCTTAAGTCTGACTTCGACTCCGACTTTAAGTCCGACTTTGACTGTGACCTTAACTCCGACTCGCACCGCATTCTTAAGTCAGACTTTGACTTTAACCTTAATTCCGACTTTGACTCTCACTTTAAGTCCGACTTTGACTTTAACCTTTAATCCGACTTTACGTTTTTTTTGAAATATGGATTCGGAAATTGACCTTAAAATGTGTAAATAAATCCTTTTAATTTAAGGATAATCTAACTAAATAAGCAAACACTTACATTTTGATATCAACAGTATCTATTTGCACGGACTCTAACTCTTACTTTAAGTCTTACTTCGAGTCCGACCTTAGGTCTGACTTTGACTTTGACCTTAAGTCCGACTTTGACTTTGATCTTAAGTTCGACTTTGACTATGTTAACTCCGTCTTCGACCCTTACCTTAAGTCTGACCTCGACCCTGTCTTCAAGTCTGACTTTGACTCTGACCTTAAGTCCGACTTCAAGTCTGATTTTAAGTCCGATTTCAAGTTTGAACTGAGGTCCGACTTTGACCCTGACCTTAGGTCTGACTTCGACTACGACCTCAAAACTGACTTTACGTTTTTTTGAAATACGGATTTTAATGTTGACCTAAATATTTGTAAATAAATCTTTTCAATTTAATAATAGCCTATTTAAATAAGCAAACTTTCACATTTCGATATCCACAGTATGTACTTGCACCAACTCTAACTCCGACGCTGAGTCCGACTTTGACTTAGACCTCAAGTTCGATTTTAAGTCCGACTTCGACCCTGACCTTATGTCTGACTTCGACTTTGACTTTAAGTCCGATTTGGACTTTGTCCCTATGTCCGACTTCAACTCTGACCTTAAGTCCGACTTCGAGTCTTACCTTAGGTCTGACTGCGACTTTAACCTTCAGTCCAACTTTGACTCTGACCTTAACTCCGTCTCGACCCTGACCTTAAGTCCGACTTCGACCCTTACCTTAAGTATGACTTTGACCTTGTCTTTAAGTCTGACTTCGACTCAGACCTCAAGTCTGACTTCAACTGTGACCTTAACTCCAACTCCGACCCTGTCCTTAAGTCTGACTTTGACTGTGACCTTAACTCCGACTTCAACCCTGTTCTTAAGTCAAACTTTGACCTTAAGTATGTCTTTAACCCTGACCTTAAATCCGACTTCGACACTTACCTTAAGTTTGACTTCGACCCTGTCTTTAAGTTTGACTTCGACTCTACCCTTAAATCCGACTTTACTTTTTCTGTTGGAATATGGATTCCGAAATTGACCTAAATACGTGAAAATAAATCCTTTTAATTCAATGATAACCTCACTAAATAAGCAAACACTCACATTTAGATATCTACAGTATCTACTTGCACCAACTCTAACTCTGACCTTAAGTCTGACATCAACCCTGACCTTAAGTCCGACTTCGACTTTGACGTTAAGTCCGACTTTGACTCTGTCCTTAACTCTGTCTCGACCCTGACCTTAAGTCCGACTTCGACCCTGTCTTTAAGTCTGACTTTGACTCCGACCATTAATCCGACTTTACGTTTTCTTTTGAAATATCGATTTTGAAATAGACCTAAATATGTGTAAATATATCCTTTTAATTCAATGATAACCTTACTAAATAAGCAAACACTCACATTTTAATATCTGCAGTATCTACATGCACAAACTCTAACATTTACCTTAAGTCTGACTCTGACTTTAAGCCCGAGTTCAACCCTGACATTAAGTCTGACTTAGAGTCTCCTCTCAAATCCGACTTTACGTTTTTTTTTTGAAATATGGACTCTGAAATTGACCTTAGACCTAGATATGTGTAAATAAATTCTATTAATTCAATGATAACCTAACTAAATAAGCACTTACTCACATTTTGATATCCACAGTATCTACTTGCACCAACTATAACTCCGACCTTAAGTCTGACTTTGACCCGACTTGAAGTCCGACTTCGACCCTTACTTTAAGTACGACTTCGACCTTGTCTTTAAGTCTGACTTCGACTCAGACCTCAAGTCTGACTTCAACTGTGACCTTAACTCCGACTCCGACCCTGTCCTTAAGTCTGACTTTGACTGTGACCTTAACTCCGACTTCAACCCTGTTCTTAAGTCAAACTTCGACTTTGACCTTAAGTCCGACTTTGAGTCTGACCTTAGGTCTGTTTTCGACTTTGACTTTAAGTCCGACTTCGACTTTGACCTTAAAGAATAAGGCTATCCGCACCATTTTCCGCATAAATAACGCCAACTTAAAGTATAAATAAGGCATAAATAAGGCATTTAGGAAACTGAATATCCCTAGAAAAAAATAAATTCGCACCATATCTAAAATCGTTGGAGCACCACGATTTAATATTTTAACGCAGATATACCGTTCAAATACAGTAGTTTTAACGTTTGAATACCGTACATGTAAATTTCATTTAACACAAAAATAACGTACATATAAGATATATCTAACGCAACAATAACGCACGCATAAAATATATCTAACGCAACAATAACGTACTTATAAGATATATCTAACGCAACAATAACGTACACATAAAGTATATTTAAAGCAACAATAACGTACACACAAAGTATATTTCAAGCAACAATAACATACACATAAAGTATATTTAAAGCAACAATAACGTTTTTGCAGCATAAATAACGCAATGATAAATTACTTGTCATGCTGTCTTCTAGGATAAATAATAAATATAGTCTTGGTTGATGTACCAAGTGGTACAAAAACATTATTTGAAGTTAAAAAATAAATAACAGTAACAAATTCATCTTGTTATATCAGCATAATTTTTATTAACACACAAAACATTTTAATAAACTTTAATTTTTTAATTATTTTACCAGAAAAAAATTATCAATCCATTTATATTTTATTAATGATGATATACTATCCTATATTTTCATTTAATAAACAGATAAAAGATCATCATATGATGCTCATGCTTGTTTCTTTAACTAATGTTTGGCTTCATGATTGCAAGTAAATTTTAATTTTTTTTTTTTTATCACTTATGATTTTTATTTATGTTAATAGTTTTTTTTTTTCTCTTGATAATTGTGCATTTACTTTCTTTAATACCTGCACGACCAATTTTTCTAGTTTGTGGTGGAAGAACGATTTTTTTATATATCATTGTATCATTTTCTATGGATAAGTTTGCAAAACTACTATCTATATTCAGAAATGGTTTTTCTTTATCAACAACAATATTTTTTGTCCACTTCTTTTCAATTGATATTAAAATGTTTTGTGTGTTAATAAAAATTATGCTGATATAACAAGATGAATTTGTTACTGTTATTTATTTTTACGGAGGCTAGGAGCCATAGGCTCAGCCGCAGTATTGGATTTATCAACGAAAAAAAAAAAAAGTCTATAACTTTTGAACCACTGAACTTAGAAAGGTCGTTCGTAGCTCAAAAGAAGCGCCTCGAAAAACTCTTCGAAAACCATCATAAAATTTTTCCCTGTGACTAAAAGTTTTAGAAAAAAAAATGGAAAAATCGATTTTTGGAAAATGTTTGTTCTTTATTCTAAATTAAATGCCATCTAAACTATGAATCTGAGAGCATAAGTTACGAGGGTTGATATGATCTTTAGATATTTCTCTATCATGTTTTATTTCTTAAAAATGGATAAGCATTCAAATAAAAAAAAGACAGACGTGTATACAAAAATTTTTTCAATGGTGCAAAAAATGGCGCCAGCAATAACTTATAAAAAAAATCAAGATAGAGACTTCGATTTAGGCTCAAAAAATGCGTCTACAAAAACTCTAGAGCCCGCATTATGGACTTTTTCCGCCATGAGCGATAGTTTTCGAACCAAAAAAAAAAAACCTTGAAATTAAAAAAAAAAAGACATTTTTTTTTTTTTTCTCAAAAAGTATGCAACATAGAGCAGAAATTTTTTGAGAAGCACTAGATCTTTCGAAGGAGCTACTTTTGAGCCTAATACAAAGTCTCTATGATGATAATAACTCCAAATAAAAAAAAACGAAAAACGGCGCTAACAATAACTCGTAAAAAAATCAAAATAGAGACTTCGTTTTAGGCTCAAAAAATGCGTCTTCAAAAACTCTATCGCCCGCATTGTGGGTTTTTTCTGCTATCTCCAATATTTTTTGAGAAAAAAAAAAATAAACATAAAAATTTATTTTTTAATAATTTTATTATCAATAAACCATAAAATTATTTAAAAACCATAATTCTATTATATCTGAGAAATTAAAATAACTATGGCCCTAGCCGGAGTATTGAAAATTTTTAATTTTCAACGGGTAACGCGGGCAACACGCCCCAACAAACGTTACCAGGTCTTTTTTAACTTCAAATAATGTTTTTGTACCACTTGGTACATCAACAAAGCTTGTTCAAGACTATATTTATTATTTATCCTAGAAGACAGCATGACAAGTAATTTATGATTGCGTTATTTATGCTGCAAAAACGTTATTGTTGCTTTAAATATACTTTATGTGTACGTTATTGTTGCGTTAGATATATCTTATAAGTACGTTATTGTTGCGTTAGATATATTTTATGTGTGCGTTATTGTTGCGTTAGATATATCTTATATGTACGTTATTTTTGTGTTAAATGAAATTTACATGTACGGTATTCAAACGTTAAAACTACTGTATTTGAACGGTATATCTGCGTTAAAATATTAAATCGTGGTGCTCAAACGATTTTAGATATGGTGCGAATTTATTTTTTTCTAGGGATATTCAGTTTCCTAAATGCCTTATTTATGCCTTATTTATACTTTAAGCTGGTGTTATTTATGCGGAAAATGGTGCGGATAGCCTTATTCGACCTTGAATCTGACTTTACGTTTTTTTTTGAAATACGGTTTCTAATATTGACCTAAATATGTTTAAATAAATCTTCTTAATTTAATAATAGCCTATTTAAATAAGCAAACTTTTACATTTCGATGTTCACAGTATGTACTTGCACCAACTCTAACTCCAACCCTGAGTCCGACTATGACCTAGACCTCAAGTTCGATTTCAACTCTGACTTTAAGTCCGACTTCGACCCTGACTTTATGTCTGACTTCGACTTTGACTTTAAGTCCGACTTTGACTCTTACCTCCAGTCTGACTACGACCCTGATTTTAATGATTCCTCTAATCCATTTACAACACAATTAAGTAAGTAAACACTCAAACTTAGTCCACAGATCTACTTGAACAACTCTAACTCCGATCTTAAGTCCGACTTCGACTCTGACCTGTAGTCCGACTTTTACGTTCTTTTCATCTGTTCTGTCAAAGTTTCGTTTAAACTTATTTTTGTTCTTTATAAGCAATTCATTTAAATGATTTATTTTGTAAAATTTTTCTTTTTTTCTTTTTCATCAAATTAATTTTTATAAATACAGAGTTGTGCTAGTATAATAATATTCACAATACAGTATCGTAATGGTATCTATACTGGTATAGCCCCGAGATGAAATAATTGTGACTCCCAAAAAAACCAATAATATATCCACTTATATTCGTAGTTTAATTTACTACTACAATGTATAGTAAGTTTGACTATACTTTTGTCGCTGTCCGTATTTACTATACGTATGGTAATAGAAAATTATACATTTTTTTCTGTGTATAACATCAATAGTGTATTTATATTGTGATATGTAACCTGAATCTAATCAACTCATTAAATTGTCTTAAATATATTAAAGCCTCCATTTACAACATGTGCATGCAAACGGTTGAAGCGTTCAGAACCCCTGCATCGAATAAATCCAATGACAGGGGTCAATCTACCTAAGAACAGGTTTACGTAGATTAATTTATGAATTAAAGATAAATTCATTTTATTTTTTCGCGTAATGTTGATCTACTAAAATTATCAATATTTTTTATCAAATATTTTCTTTTAGGATCAAGTTTTACAATTGTTTTTTGCAGTATATTTTTAGCACCATTGATATCGCGATTGAATGTTATTTTACAATTAGGACAATACTGATATCTATGTGGTGATTTACTGGTAATAAGTATACCACTACATACACTGCATAACATTGTTGTTCTAAATTCATCAGTGATTATAACAACAATCATCGGATGATTATCAAGTTTTTTTTTTAATAATGATAATGGTGATGATACGTATCCTTTTGTGGAACCATTCATTATAAATTGGCCAGCAGCAAACAGGGTTTTTCTTCCATCATTAGATGTATTACATTTTTTACCACTGTAAGTACTATATAGAATGAAATTAACTTGTTGATCAACAGCACGATTAGTACGTATGTATTTATCAAAATCATTCAATCTAACATATCGTCTACTAGTATAAATTGGTATTGATACTCTGAACATTTCAAGACGATATTTAGTTGCCAATATATAATTATCTGATTTATTAATTACAAATAATTCTAATGAATTTTTTTTTCTAACAAATATTTTATTTCTTAATTTATTATTTGAACTTGGATTATCATTAGATTTTTTTTTTTCTTGTTCTTTTTCTTTATCTTGTTCTTGTTCTTGTTCTTTTTCTTGTAATTTTTCTTTTTCTTTTTTTTGTTTTTGTTCCCATTTCCATTTTTGATAATTTTTTACTTTTGTAGGTTGATTTTCATCATCTTTATTTTTATCATTATTATCATCAATAATTTTTGTTGATTTAATTTTAACCTTTTTTTTTCTAACCTCCTTATATTCATCAATTTCAATTCCTTTCTCTTTTAAAAATTTTTCATATTTATCTTCGAAATCTTTTACATATCTATCGTAAATTTCTCTTTTTTCTTTTTCAGGTTCTTTTGTCATATTTTTTCTTATATACATACGTGTATAATAACCAGTATTTGCTAACAATTTTGTACGTGGTAGACAATATCGTATTTCTTTATTTTTATCACCAATATCATCAATTGAATTAACAGTAATTGAAGCATATGCTAATTTTTGACCTGGATGAGCACTAGTAAATTTTTTAAAAGTTTTCTTAGATAAATTATTATTATTTTCTTGACAATTATCATCATCATCATCATCATTTTCATCTTCACTAAAATCATTACAAGTAAATATATTAAAATCATCATAATCATCTTTATCCTGATAATATTCATTATTTTTTTCTTTATTAATATCAACAATTTTTTTAGATTTACGAATTATTTTTTTTTTAGGTTGTTGAATTTCTTTTATTTTATTTTCTCTATTAAGATGAATTGATACTGTTATACCATTTGTTGAAATTGTATTATTAAAATTTTTTTTTCTAAATTTTTTTTTAATATTAAAAAAATAATTCCATATTTTTGGATAAAAATTGGGAACCTTTGTTTGATTATTATATGTACCTTCAAAGTCATCGGGAAATAATTTTCTACCCATTTGCCATAAACTTTGTGTATCATACATTATATGTTTTAATCCAGGTTTCATTATTGGTGATAATGGAAAATTTAATCCATCAATATTTGATAATTTTTTAAAAAAATTTAAAAATAAATACCATTTTTTTTTACATTGACGAAAATCTAAATCATTATCAAAAATATCCATTATTTTATTTTTATCATTTGGTTCTGTTGGTTTTATATTTCTAAAAAATAAATTATCTAATATTTTTTTTCTTGATTTTTTATTATATATTTTTTTAACAACTTTTAAATATTTTCCAACTCTTGGACGTGCATTTCTTGTTAAAGCAGTCACAAAATTAGTTGCCATTTGTCGTAAATTAAATTGTAGCAATTGTGATCTAAAATCAACTTTATAATATGGTCTTGTAAAATTTGCATCATCTCTTATTTTTTGGTATTCTTTAAATACATCATCAAGATATGATTCATCTTTTGTTCTTTTTTTTCTATTTTCTAAAATTGTTAAATAAGCTATATATTTATTAAGAATTAAAGTTTCACTTTTTTGCTTTGATAATTCATCAATTAATTGATTTTTTTCATGATGTAAAAAATAATGAAATAAATATGTAAATTCAGTAAATAATAGTGATAATTCTTCGACATCACTAAGAATTGTTTCTTTAATAAGTTGATTTTTATTATAATTATTATTATCATTATTATTATTATTATTATTATCAACATTTTCATTAGTTTTACTGTCATTATTTTTTTTTCTTTTTGCAACTTTAATAGGTTTTTTATTTTCAGTTGGTAATTTCAATATATTTTTTTTATGTTTTTTAATATTATTATCATTATCATCTCTAATAATTGAATTTAATCCCATTTTAACACAATATGTTGACATAGTTTTAGGTTCATTAGATTTTCTTTTACCTCTTCTTGTTTTTTTAGTATTTTCTTTAATTTTTAAATTATTATTATTATTATTATTATTATTAGATTTTTTTAATTTTTTATTTTTCTTTTGATTTTCTCTTTTTTCTTTAAGTTTTTTTTTAATTTCATCATTAGATTTTTCACGTAAATTTTCTTTATTATTTTTACATTTTTTACTAAATTTTGTATAATGTCCTTTTTCTTTACAATCTCTACATTTAGGTATAATTTTTTTATTTAATTTATTTGTAATTTCTATTGGTTTACTCAACTTGTTATTTGATTTATCTGTAATTTCTGTTGGTTTAATTTTTATATTTTTCATGTTATTTATTTTTTCACGTAAATTATTCTTATTATCCTTATTAAAATCACATTTTTTACTATATACAGTTGTATGACTGGTTTTGTTACATTTTTTACATCGTCGTTTGTTACTATTTTCTTGTCTATTATTATTATTATTAATTTTATTTATTTTTTTAACAATTTTAGTTGATGTATCAGCTATTGGTTTATTTGATTTTTTAAGTAAATTATTTTTATTAAAAGCACATTTTTTACTAATTTCACTTGCATGACTAAATTTTTGACATTTTTTGCATTGATTTTTTGTTCTTTTTCTTTTATATATTTTATTTGTATTAATTTTTAATTCATTTATTTTTGGTGATGCTGAACATTTGGAAAGTTGATTTGTTAATCTATCAATATCTTTTGCACTTGGACTGTTTATTAATTTTGGATTAAATTGATGTATTGGTGATGATGCTATGAAATTTTTTGATTTATTTTTAGGTTTTGGTGAAGGTGAAAATTTGGAAAATTTATCTGATAAATTATCAATATCTTTTACACTTGGACTGTTTATTATTTTTAAACTAGATTGATGAGCTTTTGGTGTAGCTGGACATTTCATAAATTTATCTGATAAATTATCAATATGATCATTTACAATTGGATTATGTGGTATTATTGTTGATGGAATATTTGATTTTTTATAAAATAATAAATATGGTTTTTCTTTGTCATTTGAAACTGATTTTGAATGAAATATTTCAATATCTTTAAATTCTTTTGGAGTTACTTTATCATCATTAAAACAATACCATTTATTTGTATTTTTATTTTTACAGTATGTATAATAATGACCTGAATTTAATGTATTACCTTTATGAATAATTATAGCATATATTTTATAGTTTTGATAAGTTATTGATGTTTGATCAATTCCAACAACTGGTACGTTTATTTCTTCATCAATTTTTAATATTACATTATCAATTAATTTTAATTTCCCATATTGTCTATCATAAACAAAATGATTTAAATTAAATATTAAATAAGGTGGTGAATTTTTAAAAGTTTTCTTTATTTTACAACTATTATTTTGTTTACAATTATTACAATATTCTTGGTTTTCTGCATCATTATTTATTAATTCTTGTACTCGAGTAATTTTTTGTCTTTTTGAATCATTATTTTTTAATTTTTGTACTTGTGTTGTATCAGATGAATCTGTTTGAATATACAAATTATTTATAAAAAATGAATCTCCTCCACCGTGGCTATTATTTTTACAATTTACGCATTCTTTTAATTCAATTGTATTACTATAAAATAAATCATTAATTATTTTTTTGCAATTTTCATTTTTTGAATATTCATCAAATAATTTTAAAAGACATTCGAAACTATCTTGTTGTGTTTTTTTTTCTTCATCATCATATGGTTGTAATTTCCATATTAATTCTTTAAAAGATGACTTTAAAGATGATTTATCAGTTAATAAATGAAATATTTTTTTAAATGTATCAAATTCTTTATAATTTGAATTCATGATTATATTATAAAATTCTTCTGTATTATTTAGAGGATGAATAATAGAATTTATATAACATGTATTGTCAAAGTTTGGAATTCCTATTTCTTCATCATTATTTATTAAATTAATTTTATAAGTAGTAGGTTTTTTATTTAAAATTATATCAGAAATTATTTTGGGTTTTTTAGCTTCTACAGTATTATTATGAATATTTATTTCATTTATACGTTTTATTGGACTAATTGATTTTTCATAAAATTATACATATGGTATTTGATTATTATTATTATTAAGTTTTAGCTTAAGATACTTTTCATATATCCCATCACAAATGTAAGTAACACAAAATTGAGTAAGTTGATCGTAGTTATAAAAATTTGATGGCCCTGAAAAGGGCCGATTGGTTTATATTTTGTCGGTTCGCCAGTTGTTTACTTGGAGCTAGTGTACTTGGTGACTGCCTTAGTGCCTTCACTGACGGCATGCTTGGCAAGTTCACCAGGAAGAAGAAGACGAACAGCTGTCTGGATTTCCCGGGAGGTGATGGTTGATCTCTTGTTGTAGTGAGCAAGACGGGAAGCTTCAGCAGCAATACGTTCAAAGATATCGTTGACGAAACTGTTCATGATGCTCATGGCCTTGGATGAGACACCAGTGTCTGGATGAACTTGTTTCAATACCTTGTAGATGTAGATTGCGTAAGATTCCTTCCTCTTCTTTCTCCTCTTGGACTTGTCAGTCTTGGTGATGTTCTTTTGAGCCTTGCCGGCTTTTTTAACAGCTTTACCACTTGCTTTTGGAGGCATGTTGATAGTTTAAAGATCAACTTGGAAATTGTGAGGGTCGGCCTTTTTCGGCCGCTTTTAACTATTTTTCGTTGTGAACAGCGCACCAATAGCGTTAGAGAATGAGCAGCTGTAAGTAAAGCAAGTGCTATACTCGTTGTGATTGTTGCGCTGTTTACAATTTTGTTGCTACCCCACTCTAAAAGAGCGACTGAACTAGTAAAACGCCACGTGATTGGCGCGCAGTTGCGGCAAAAAAGTCTACAAAAGCCGTGTTTCAGGGGCTAAAAGTATTAGTCGTCTCTCACACGCCTCAAAGGTCGTGTAGTTATTAAGCATCAAGTTTACTTCAAAAACTCCAAGTCATCATGTCTGGCCGTGGCAAAGGTGGTAAAGCAAAGGGAAAGTCAAAGACTCGTTCCAACCGTGCTGGACTCCAATTCCCAGTTGGACGTATCCATCGTTTACTCCGTAAAGGTAACTACGCTGAACGTGTTGGTGCTGGTGCACCTGTCTACTTGGCTGCCGTTATGGAATATTTGGCTGCTGAAGTTCTCGAATTGGCAGGTAATGCTGCTCGTGACAACAAAAAGACCAGAATCATTCCACGTCATCTTCAATTGGCCATCCGTAACGACGAAGAGTTAAACAAACTTCTCTCTGGTGTAACCATTGCCCAAGGTGGTGTCTTGCCAAACATCCAAGCTGTTCTTTTACCAAAAAAGACTGAAAAAAGCAGTGCCTAAATTCAACAAGTCATCAATATCAAACCAATCGGCCCTTTTCAGGGCCATCAAATATTCAAAACGATATGTTATAATCTTTAAATTTTCATTTCATCAAAATTCAAGAAACTAAAATACAAATATTTGATAAGACCCAAAACTACACAGCTGTATGCACTTAAAAAGTAATAAAATGATATTCAAACTAAAGGGACTTTTCCCAAACTATTTTTACCGGATACATAAAATTTTTACGACTTTCTTGGAGCCAGACGCGACAGATTAGATTACATCTACGATAGATCAACGCAATACTCTCGGATAGTGGCACATTTGGGACCAGCCCTTTTGTCTCTTACTCTGAGAAAATACGAGTATAAATACACCCCGAAAAACTAAGACAAATCAGTTGTCGTTAGGGACCGGGAACCGAAACATAGCCATGTAATTATCATCACGTTAGAGTCAGGTCTTCTGAGTTATAATTTTTGTAATCAGACACATTGTAACTTAACAGAACATTCAAACATTTGTAATATCTACTGTCAACTATTGTATCGTCAAATCACATTGTTAAATAAATATAGTTAACCGTTATTATTAAAAAAATATCATCAACAACATATTATTACTTTCTTCTCTTGCCTTCTCCTACTACGCTGTAGACCTGACCTATTGACCGAAAGGTTAGGGTCGAATAACTAATTCACAATGCAATTATTACGAGTACTTCGGACATAACATTGTCAACAAATATCAACTTGAAAAAAACAAGTTCAGTTTTGCTCTGTAAGTTTTGGAGTAGATGGATCAACACATGTTTATTATTTTATTCCGAAATTTTAGAGCAAAGTCAACACACATGGAATCAGTGAGCTCAGTTCTAACTTCTATCGGCCGTCTGCGCAACGCTATTGTATTGATTTTCTCTAAGCCACACACAACTTGGAACATCTGTCGACTATATGTATGCCTCTAAAACGAAGTATCATGTTCGAAACGTGCGTATAAACATTGAGATCAGAACGTAACTCGTAAGGAAATGATTGAAACAAAAAATATTTCGACCTAAATCGGAGCTAAAAAGAAAAGCAAAATTTTGTTATACAATCTTATATATAAGATTCGTTAAAACCAAAATGGTTGTGTATATATATTGGTTAAAATTGAATGAATATTTTCAAGTTGGATTGATTTGATGGCCCTGAAAAGGGCCGATTGTTTTGGTTGTTGTAGATGATGTGATGCTCTAAGCACGTTCTCCTCGGATACGACGTGCTAATTGAATATCCTTTGGCATGATGGTAACACGCTTGGCGTGGATTGCACACAAGTTGGTGTCTTCAAAGAGACCAACAAGGTAGGCTTCACTGGCTTCCTGGAGTGCCATAACAGCTGATGACTGGAATCTCAAGTCGGTCTTAAAGTCTTGAGCAATTTCACGAACAAGTCGCTGGAATGGCAACTTGCGGATCAAAAGCTCAGTACTTTTTTGATAACGACGGATTTCACGAAGAGCTACTGTTCCTGGACGATAACGATGTGGCTTCTTGACACCACCGGTTGCTGGAGCACTCTTACGAGCAGCTTTGGTGGCAAGTTGTTTACGTGGAGCCTTGCCTCCAGTTGATTTACGGGCAGTTTGCTTAGTACGTGCCATAGCGATTAGAGAATAACGTGTTACTCGGTAAAAGAGAAGACGTAAAATGTGTTCCGAAAGGTAACACGCGTGTTTTTAAGCATTTTGGAGCAGTGGTTTACTCTATGCTGATTGGCCGATGGCCTATAAAGAGTTAATACACCTTGTTCATTGGCTTTCAGCCAAAATATGGGGATACAACATGCTCTGTGGAGCCTATATAAACAGCGTCTTTAACTCCGAAAATCACATTCAACTGTTAGTTCTCAGTTAAGTAACACTAAATCTATACTCATTCAAAATGACTGGCCGTGGTAAAGGAGGCAAAGGATTGGGAAAAGGAGGAGCAAAACGTCATCGTAAAGTATTGCGTGATAATATCCAAGGTATCACTAAACCAGCCATTCGTCGTTTGGCTCGTCGTGGTGGTGTAAAACGTATCTCTGGATTGATCTACGAAGAGACCCGTGGTGTACTCAAGGTTTTCCTAGAAAACGTCATTCGTGATGCAGTCACATACACCGAACACGCCAAGAGAAAGACAGTCACTGCCATGGATGTTGTCTATGCATTGAAACGTCAAGGACGTACTCTCTACGGTTTCGGAGGTTAAGCTTTATACACAACGGTTACTCATCAAAAACAAAAAAATCGGCCCTTTTCAGGGCCATCAATTTTTTACAAACAATGATAAACGATTCTTATTTGCATATTACCTAACTTGTACAATTCTTATCGGGTAACATGACAATAAATCCGGACAAAACAAACTTGGAGAAAATAAATCTAAACACAATAAATTTAAAAAGGAAAAATTGTTACGACATGAATGAGGGGGTGACTTTTAAGTCATTAAGGTGGGTTTGGGAGGAGCGAAGCCTTCTTAACTGTCAAAATATCTGCTGATTTTTCTCGGCTCACGAATAACTCAGAAATTATTTCAATTCATCAGTTATTTTTTAATTTTATTTATTTATTTTCATTTATTCCATTAATTTATATCATTCATTTTTCGTATTTATAATTTTAGAAGACAATTTTAATGAATTCTTGATAGAGTTTTTAATTTTATTTATTTATTTTTTAATATTATTTGATTTAATTTTGTCTAGATTTATTTTTTTTCAATTTATTTTGTCGCGATTTATTATGTCGTGATTTATTTTGGACGGATTTATTATAATCAACAATTTTTCCAAACAGTAGTTTATTAAATAAATAAAAAGAACAACTTGAAAATATAATTTTGTGGACCCTATATTCATTAATACCTAAATACAATTAGTTAAAATTACCAAGTTTTACTAGTTAAATAAAAAGACTAATCAAATGTAACTATTTATTTATTAATCATTTATTAAAGACGAGTGTCGGCTTATCAAGGTTATTATCCTTTCACATATTTATATACATATATATATTTAGAGGGAGAGACTGCAATTTCTCTACAAATATGATAATTTTTCTTTCATTAAAACATATTTGAAAAGTTGGCTTATATGTATAAATAAACAGTAATGTCATCTGTCACATTACAACAGCATGATTTTTTTTCATTAACTCGATTGTTTAATAAATAAGGATAAGAATGATGCTTCCAGCCTGGACGATACTAATGTGTTACATCCATTTCATTTTTATAAAGTTAATTCAATTCAAGGCAGTTGCGTATTTTTTTAAAATGTGTAAAAATATAAGATCTAATATAAAACAAAATACATTTATTTAAATATTGATGTAATCATTTAAAAAATAATTTAAAGAATAAATTTATAATGTCTATTGAGTAAAATTGCAAAGAATTTCAGCTTCTGGATGAGTATGGTTTCCTTCACGGTCGGCGCTCAAGTGGATCCCTTACTATTACGCAAGCATTTTTATATCTAATACTCGATATTTTAAGATAAAATTTATCGTCATAACTGTAACATTTTCTACGAAATTTTTTATTATCATGGCTGCCACAACTGCATCACCGTCACCATCACCAACTCCACCTGATGTTATCACATCAGATGACGTTGAAACTGCAATTGAAAAAAAAACAGCATCTCCAAAAGTTTCCAAAGTGAAACAGCCAAAAATATCCAAGGAATCAAGTGCCAAGGCAGCTGCTCATCCAAGTACTGCTGATATGGTCAATTCAGCAATCAAAGCACTTGCTGATCGTAAAGGAAGCTCACTTCAGGCAATTAAAAAATACTTGTCATCTGAATACAAACTTGACACTAAAAAACACGCAATATTCATTCGTAAATATTTAAATAGTGCTGCTAATACTGGTGCTTTGGTACGAACCAAGGGCAATGGTGCTCTGGGATCATTTAAAATTGCTGATGATGAGCCTGTCAAGAAGCCAAAAGCTAAAATTATACAAAAAAAAACAGTAACAAAAAAAAATGATGCTGTTATTAAAAAAACATCAGCTAAAAAAATTACAAATGGTGATAAAAAAATTGATAAATCTCCAACAAAAAAACCTGCAGCTAAAAAATCAACTGATGAAAAAAAAAGTAAACCAAGTCCAAAAGCTAAAAAAGCAACAAAAGGACCATTAGCTAAACCGAAAATTCCAAAAGCTAAAAAAACTGCAGTTACAACAAAAAATACAAAAGAAACTAAAGTTACATCTGAAACAGAGTAATTTAAAAAAAAATAATTCTTCACAAAATGGGAAGATGAAAAAAAATTAAGATCGGCCCTTTTTAGGGCCAACAACTTATTTAAACGTTGAATAATTTTATCAATAAAATTATATAAATATTTACGTAGACTTTAAACTACAATAAATTATTTCATTATTATTTTGGAGATGAAATTAATTTACAATCATTATTATTTTTTAAATAAAAAGACTAAACCTTTCTCAGTTTAGTGGCCAGAGTATTTGTTGGAAATATGATTTTATTTTCTGTAGAATAAACAAGAAGTGATAATGAAACGAAATAGAGATTAAATTTATTTTTGTTTATGAGATTGTGAGTATGGTGTGATCGGATGATGTTGATGTAGGTGTAACCGAAATATTTTTCTGTGAATAAATGACGAATGCTGGAAGTGTGATTAGGACAAAGAAATAAAGAATTAATATTATATTATATTATAATTTTGTTACTCAGTCTAATTGCGACTCTTGTCTGGTACACATAAGCATTGACACGATCTCCCTATACGTAGCTTTTGATTAAAGAAAATAATTAATTAATTTAAAGTCTAGCTCATTTTATATACCTTAAGTAATTCCTCCCATAATATTCCTCATTTAATAAATAAATATTTAAATAAATAATAAAAATATAAGCTACAAATTCTAACAGTATTGAATCTGAAATCAGAAATAATGTCAAGACAATCGATCTGATAATAATTTCGTGAAAAAGATGACTAATAAAGCATCATGATGAATTGAAGTCGGTACCATATCAGCCATGCTATTATGGGCAAAGTTATCAGAACTTAGCATAGCTTTATATCCTTTGATTTAACACAATAAGTATTCTAAAAATTTCCCATGGACTCTATTGATTAAATTAAAATGTTTTTTTGGTACGAAGAGAGTATATAACCAAGCAATATTCTAACCTGGAGTTATAACGTAAGCATATAGACATTTTATAGATTCGAGACTTTTAAAATGTTTAGACAACCCAATTACGAGGCCAAGTGATGTCATAACTGACTTTACTAAATTTTCAATTTGATGACTAAATAACAATTAGTGATTGAACGTCATACCAAGATCACATACAACAGATTTGCGTTCAAGAACATGATCCATAATAGTATTATAATAATAATAATAATAATAATAATAATAATAATAATAATAATAATAATCTTTATTAACCCAGCTGGTTAAAAACCAATTATTGGGCCTGCCACAAAAATAATAAATTACAATAATTCGCTTGTTTTACATATTGCATTACAATTGATTACAATTATTTATTTTTATTCACTACCAAAAAATCAATTAACTGTGACATCGTTACTGAGTGTGCTAACGCAAAGCAGTCAACCGAATCACTATAATCCTTAACCAAACTAGTAATTTGTTTCATTATTTTATACGATAATTTATATTGTTGAAACCTGGACACAGTTACTGATGGATAAAATGGCAAATTTAAATTCCTTCTATTTAAATTTTTTGGTACATTTATACTTAATTCTTGAAGCAGTTCTGGGCAATTTATAAAACCATTTATTAAATTAAATCTCAAAACTGCTGCTGCCAAGAAGACTAGAAATAGTATTTCTAGTCTTCTTGGCTGCTGCTAATTCTCTTCTTTTTTTCGTTGAAATTAAACCTGCCTTTTCACACATCATTTTATAACTGTATCCCTGATCAAGCCACATAGACTCTTTTCTGTATACATAGTATCTAATAAATTTTCTTTGAATCTCTTCTATTAATTTACAAAAATAATTTTTATCCGGAGACCAAATAACTGCAGCATATTCAATTATTGGATATATTAAGCTCTTAAATAATAATTTAATTACAGAAGGATCATTTAAATTTTCACTAGCTCTTATTATTAACCCAAGGACTTTATGTGTTGATGAAACCAACCTAAATATATGTGGTGTAAGCGTTAATCTCGAATCGAAAACTATGCCAAGATCTTTTTTTATTAAAGATCTTTTCAATACACATCCATTTAACATATAACTCCATGATATACCTTTTCTTTTTCTCATAAATGTTATTATTTCACACTTCTGCTCATTTAGCTTTAATTTTTTACTATCACATAACGCTGAAAATTTATCCAAACTGTCCTGCAAGCTCATTGCATCATATGTTGAATTTATTTCTAAAAATATCTTTGCATCATCTGCAAAAAATAAAACCCTCCTATCCATCAGTATAATAAAACCCTCCCATTCATCCAGTATAATTATTTTTTGTAATATTTTTTGATCTATACCAAAAGATATAATACAACATTTAGACACATTTAATTTGGGATAATTCACATCACACCAAGTAACAAATTTATTGATATTAAATTGAAAAAAATTACAATTATCTTTAGATCTAATCTGAATTTAAATATTAATGTTGTTATTTATTTATTTATTTATTTATTTATTTATTTATTTATTAGGTACATGAGCCCAGCAGTAATAAACCAATGTCGAGCTACAGATATTTTATAACGTTTAGTTAAAATTAATAATTAGTAATTAGTATATGGTAATAATAATTCGTATAAACAATTTATACACGATATAATAAGATTGAATAACAGTCAGATTGAATAATAATAACTTAGTAATAATTTTTATATTTTAATAATTTTAATAAATTAATAATTTAGGCCTTCAAGACATTGCATTAACAATTAGATCGTAGGCATTTAATAATAAATTTTGATGATATCGTTTTAAGTTGCATGATATTATTAAACAATGTGGTTTTCTCACATGTTTTATTAGTTATGGTAGCCATATAAGAGATAGGAGATGATGATATTGACTATGATGATGATGGTAATCCAATCGCACCACCTAAAAAAAAAAAAGATATTGATCCATTAACACGAATTGATCATACATATTTAATGATTGCACCTGTTACAAAAGATGACGAAGATTAGAATTATTTGACATAACAGGTCTCATTATTCTCTGGGTATTTGGCTGCTGTCCAGCTATACCAGGATTTTGAAGTCATCCACGTTGTACCTGTTGAGGCTGATAATTAATTTTAAAAAAAAAAATTAAAATAATGCAATTTAGAAAATTTTTTTAAACATTATTGTCTCTCCAGATTATCCCAGTATAATTATAAAATAATAATAATACAAAAATTAAAAAGAAAAATAAAACAATAGCCTTACAGTATATTCCTGGGAGTCACAATGTCCATAGAGTCCATAGAGTTAGACTTGTCTCGTTTAATTATTATTCTATTTACGCTATTAATAATTTTTTTTTTTTTAATTAAAAATATAACTACGTATTTATAAGTATATATTACCATCAAAATTTTTATTTAAACTATAATTGACAAGTTTTTAATAGATCATAAAAAAGTAGAACTTTATTTATGTATTTTATTTCTTACAAACTTGTGTGAATAATATTTCTTATGTCTAGCATTGAATGATTAACTGTAATAGCTAACACCTTAAAAATCTTAAAACATAAAAAAAAACAAAACTAATAAAAAAATAAAATTATTAGTTAATTTTTAAAGTTATACAATAAAAAATAATCAAAGCTTTGTTAATATTTTTCATTGAGTATTGAGGTGTTTTATGCCCATGTGGAGCTGAATTGAATGCTTAAAAAAAATTACTTCAACCATGATAGATGAATTTTTTTTTACATAACATGAAAGTAGATAGATCAATGTTTATTTTACAGTTGTTTAAAATAATATAATTATTAATTATTGTTGTAATAATAAGACAATTGTTAGACATCCAAGATCTTGAAAAAGTCGATGCCTCACTTTCCATTAAATTATAAAGTAATACAATTTTTTTAACGAGTAATGATATTTATAAAATTATTTGTCATTCAATTGAGAAATTAAATATGAAATAATAATACGAAAATTATATATTTATTAATTAATAACAATAAAATATTAAAAATAGTCAATACTCTTTTCAACAATCAGCTAAGGCAGGCATATGTTCAAAGCAGTTATGTCCTCTGCACGGTACGTGCTCTCGAATCAAACTAGTGACTTTACGCTCGTCGTGAAGTTACAGTAAACAGTATAGAAAAACTTGTCTCAATTTGTGTTATTCTACGGCCGGTAAGTAAATATTTTGTAAAATATGGCTGATAAAAGTGCAACACCAGCTCCAGAGGATGTCTCAGCTAAAACTGAGTCAGTTAAAAAAGCAGTTGCTCCAAAAGCAACAAAAGCAAAGACTCCAAAGTCACCAAAAGCTGTGAAAGCTGTAAAGGCACCCAAGGCTCATCCAAGCACTGCTGATATGGTCAAGGCTGCAGTTAAGGCTCTTGCTGAACGCAATGGATCATCACTTCAAGCAATTAAAAAATATATAGCTGCAAATTACAAGCTTGACACTGAAAAACATGCACAATTTATTAAAAAATATCTCAAGTCAGCTGTTATATCTGGTGATCTTGTTCAAACCAAGGGAAAAGGTGCTTCTGGATCATTTAAACTTGCTGTAATTAAAAAAGCAACCAAGGCTGCTGAACCAAAGCCAAAAGTTGTTAAAAAACCAGCATCACCAAAAAAAGCTCCAGTTGCTAAAAAACCAGCAGTTAATAAAAAAACTGAAACTGCCAAGGCTATTGCTAAAAAAGTAACTGTACCTAAGAAAACAGTAGCAGCTGTTAAAAAACCAATTGTTGAGAAAAAAACAAAAACAGCTCCTGCTAAAATTGTTAAACCAAAAGCTCCAAAAAGTCCAAAAGCTAAAAAAGCAACTAAAGCACCAACTGCAAAGCCAAAATCACCAAAACCAAAAAAAGCAGCAGTTGCCAAAACAACTAAGAAATCACCAGCAAAAAAATAAATTTACACATCATCCCTAAGATGAAAAAAAACAAATCGGCCCTTTTCAGGGCCAACAATTTATTCAAACGTTTTATATACTCTTTATTTTTATCATAATATTTTGCATGAAATAATAACACTTATTTATCATGCTAAAATACGTGATCCAGTGTTTATTAGAATTTCTACTTGTGGTGGAATTGGTTATGACGCCATGAAGGTGGTACTGTTGTCGTTACAAATGGTGCATTAAATGGAATTTTAGAGCCTTATCATAAAGAGGTAAATTAATTATTGTAAAATAAAATATATACATCAATAATTTACTTTTTTAATATAATTGATTTTAACTGATTTGATTTTTTTTTTTAATTTAGCCAATTATTGGTAAAATGGTTAAACGACCTGCTATACTTGATGAAAAATTGGCAGAAGAATTACATTCATTGGCAAGCCCTGATGATTGTTATAAAACAGTTGTTGGAAAAACAATGTGTACATCTGATTTTTATGAGGGCCAAGGACGTCTTGATAGAGCATTTTGTGATTACAATGAAGAGGATAAAATTAAATTTCTTTTGAAACTTCAAAAAGCTGGTGTTGTTAATATTGAAATGAAAGCAACAACATTTGCAGCTTTAACTCATTATGCTGGTATAAAAGCTGCAATTGTATGTGTAACTTTTTGGATAGATTAAAAGGAGATCAGGTAAATTATTTAATAATCATTTAATAAATACACTCAATTTTTATTTTTATATATAATGCAAGGTGGTTCCATCAAAAGGACAACTCACTGAATGGCAAAATCGACCTCAAAAGCTTGTATCGAAATACATCACTAAATGTCTATCAAAAAAATAGAAATGTTATTAAGTTTTTTTATTTATTTGTAATAATTTAATACTTATTTTTCAATACAATAAAATCTACATGTTATTGGCGAAATAAATTACAACATTTTATATGTAGTGGAATTTATAATACGTCAAATTTATTTTTTAATCTCTCATTACAATTTTATCATTGTGTGATCAACCAGTACAGAGTGTATTTGTAAAGAAGAGTAAATTTTATTTCTGTTCGTTTTGTTGAATCAGCAGTACGACTGTTGCATATTATAATTCCATATTTATTTTTAAAACCAAACTGGTTAAATTTCAAATGTATCTCAGCTAACCAGTTTCTCGTAATTTTCTCGAAATTTGTTGGAAACAGTTACTGGCCTTGTAATAAGCCATTACCAAAAATTGTTTTTAGTTAATTTCTAGAAATGATTATTAGAAATTTTCTAGAAAACTTTTGGAAACAGTTTTTTGAAATATCTATTAAAAATTTTCTAAAAATTTACTGGAAACAGTTTCTGGTAATAATTATTAATTACTAGAAAATTTCAGGAAAAACCATGCAAATTACAAGCTTGACACTGAAAAACATGTGGTGGGTAATTGCCAGTTGTTTTATAAATTAAGAATTTTAAGAAATTACGATATACTTTGTTAAGCAGTTTGTGCTGTTTTTTGTTACGAAGTGAATTTATAATTAAGCAGTAATCCATCTTGGATTGAACGAAAGAATAATATAGAGTTTTAATTACTTTTGGATTGTCAAAAGATTGAAAAAGTCTGATGACAAGTCCAAGAGCTGACATAGTTGATTTAACAAGTTTATCTATATAATAATCAAATGACAATTTCCTTCACCAAGATCTGTGATATTAACAGGTCGGTTTAAGATGATACTATGTATATGATAATCATTTACAATTTTGTTATTGCCTTTGTGGTATGACATTACAAAGCTGCACTTGTCAGCATTAACATCTAGCTTATTAACGCTACACCATGATACAAATTTACTAATATTAGTTTCAAGAAAATATCTAAAATATATAAAATAGATACGGTTTATGACATAAAAATTTCAATCTATTTTAAATATTTTGATGAGACAAAAAAATTATTTTATGTCAATTCACTCTGATTAAAAGAGAACTGCACATTTTTCCACAATTGTAATCAATTACCTTATATATATTTCTCTGGATTTTTTCCGTAATTATTTAACATTATATGAATTCTTTCGTATTTTTTTTCAATAGAATCAAGTACAAATAACGTTTCGTATATGAGGTACCACAATGCAGTCACCATATATATTTCATAATGAATAATTTTTGTCTTGTAATTGGAGCATGCTATGTTGGGTTCTCGCTCTCTCTTATAAATGAATAAATAAATAAATGTAAAAAGCGTGAAAAAAAAACCTGTACAACGTAATTTTAACCTTGGACCTGTATTGACCTGTTGTTTTAAAAAAAACATGTGTAAAAATTAACATGTTTACATTATAACAGGTATATAAAAACGCAGCTTCATTATTCAATGCACAATTCAAACGTTTCAAACGTTTTCTATACTCTTTACTTTTATCACAATATTTGTAAAACAATTATTTGTTTCTTTTATAAACTCTTTTACAATATAAAATATTATGATTTAAAAAATATTACAGCTAAAAGTTGTAATAAGTAATTTATTTTTATTGAAATACAAAAATCAAATTATGCAAAGTTTATAGAATGTCATGAGATTTTTCTATAAATAAAATTAAAAATAATATTTTTTTCCTTCGAACATTTGTAATAAATAAAGATAATTATGTCAAAATATATGTCAATTCCTAAAGAAACAGAAAAAAAGGATTATCAACAATTTTTATAATTATATTAGAATATTATATTATATATTAGAATTAAATAAGTTGAAAATATATTTAATTTTTACTTTGAAAAAATATCAATTATATTTAGAATATATATATGTAACAATAAGTGCAGTTTTGAACATACAAAATGTAAATTTATTTTAAATTTTTTAATAAAAAAAAAAAAAAATATTTTATGTCCATTTACACTGATAAATAAAGAACTGCACATTATTCCACAATTAAAATCGATTACCTTAAATATTTATTTGGATTTCTTCCGTAATTATTTAACATTTTCTCAATTTTTTCGTATTTTTTTCAATGGACCAGCTTTGAAGTAATAGAGGCAAAAACAAAATAATCCGGAGAAATATTTTCACCATCTACCACGAAAAAAATATATATCCAGTGTAAACCCAGGACATGTATTTTTTCGTGGAAAATGGTTGATATATCAGAAGCCTAGTTATCAAGTATACATATAGAACTTGGAAAAAAAACAAAAGGCATTTCATATAGAAAACGAAAAAAAAAATATATATTTTATATTGAATAAACGTTGTCTTAGATGTTATCTGACCATAATATTTTCATTTAAATATTCAATTAAATTAATGCAGGCGGCTATCTTATCATTTTATCATTATGTAAGCTGTAAAAAAAAACATAAAATATAAATAAATATAAAAAATGCTTTTCTTTTTGAAAATAATAACAACAAGATTTGCGTTTTGAAATAAAAAAACTTACGTAATTAATCACATGTTTATATTAACAGGATTATATAAGAAAATGGTTTTTAATAATTTTTACAGTACGATATTGTTAGTCGTTCATTAATACATAATATTTGAAGAGTTGAAAAAAATTACTCACATTTAACAAGATGTTTAAAGTATCTTTGATCTCAACTTTCGCAATACTTGTTATTGCCATAAGCCTCCTTAGTAAGCCAACACATTAAAATATATTAAATTACTGATATTATAGTTTTCATATAATAAAAAATTCATCACGTTAATTTTTATAGCTCCAAGTAATACTGGTGGTCTTAGTCTTATCAGTATAACAGGTCCGTTATTGGGAAAATAAAAATAAAATAAAATTTGTAAAATTTACAATGAATTAATAAAATTAATGAAAAATATTATTTTATATGCTTGAAAAAATAAAAACATAAATTAAAGTAAATAACTGTTTGTTGATTGACTTATTTTGAAATAAAAATCCAATATAGATGTTACAAAAATTTATCAACTTAAACTTTCTATGATATTTCTGCGAATAAACAAAAGTTCTTGGAAAAGCAAATTTTATTATATCTTTTTCAGAGACGCTATTATTTTTTGAATTTTTGATATTGTTAAAAAACAAAAAACTTTTTTTTCAAATATAAAACAAATAAAAACTTCTGCCACAAATTTTTCCTAATTATTACGCAATTTCTCGAATTTTTTTCGTACTTTTCTGCAATTGGCTCAATCCAAATTTTAAAAAAATATATTAACGTATTTTTATACTAATAAATACATATTTTTTTATTTAATAATATTTATTTATTATGATATTATTATTGAACTTGAATAAATAAATAATATAAATAAATGAATATTATTCAAATAAATATAGTCATTGAAATATTTCATTTGTTCTTATACCGGAAATAATTCAGATAAATATATTTTTACCAGACTTAAAAGATCAGAAGCATAATAATTTGTAAAGATATATTATTAAACCACCTACAAAATCATATTAGTATTTAAGAACCATAATATAAGAAATAAAAACTTAAAATAATGTTAACAAAACAGAATTATTTTATTTCACACATAAAAATAAAAAAGTAAAACCAAAATTGAATTATTTGATGAAAAATTAAAAATCACAAACCAAGCAAAATATTTAGGCCACACACTTGACACAAAATTAGACTATTAATAGTGAATTCACATCATATAATTGCAATTATGAGAAAAACAAACACAGCTGTTAGTATGTTATACCCACTACTTGATAAAAATAATTATGTAATACGAAAAAATAGAATGCTAATATATAAAACATGCATAAGACCAATAATAGTTTATGCAGCCCATCCAAGCACTGCTGATATGGTCAAGGCTGCAGTCAAAGATCTTGCTAAAGGCAATGGATCGTCACTTCAAGCAATTAACAAATATATGTTTGCAAGTTATAAGCTTGACACTGAAAAACATTCACAATTTATTCAAAAACTGTGTCAATTCCTAGACAAACAGAAAAAAGAAAAAAAAAAATTATCAACTATTTTCATGATTTAATTTATTTATTTTAAACAATAAAAATATACCTAATATTGATAACACAACAATGGCTTCAATGGAAATTATTGTTGATAGTTTTTTATTTAATAGCAACAGAGCTGTTAGTGTCCAGTAGCTTAAAAAGATTTTGAAAAAAGACATGCATAACCAAGGATTATTATGAAAAAAAAGAAATTGATTAAACAACTAAATATGTATTTCAATTAACGAAAAAAATACTTACAATTATTGCAGCATAGAGCAAAAGAAATCCAATTATTGTATAGAAAATTAAAAATAATAATATCGTCGAATAAAGAGTCTCGAAAAATTCAAATGATATCATTAGAAATAATCCATCTGCAACATCTATTAATGTTATTTTATTTGTCCAAATTATTACTGCAATAAATGAAGAATTTATATATAAAAAAAAAAAGATAGTCAAGTTCCCCAAGGTGCACCCTAAGTGTTCCGTAGGATTTTTTATTTTTTTTCTTGCTGTTTACAAAAATATTGTAAAAAAACAGCCCGAGTAGAAATTCAGGTCAGGTTCGGATCAAGCCCTGATCAGGCTTGCCTGATTTCAAATCCAATCTGGATCCAGATACTGGATCCGAACCTGATCAGGATGTAACGCTTTTTCGTAAGGTTTGGATCCAGAATGGATCAGGATACCTGATCAGGCTGTAGTAAAGATACATAATCCATAATGGATCCAGATACTGGATCCGAACCTGATCAGGATGTAACGCTTTTTCGTAAGGTTCGGATCCAGAATGGATCAGGATACCTGATCAGGCTGTGGTAAAGATACATGATCCATAATGGATCCAGATTCCGGATCAAAACTGGATCAGGATACATGATTTATTCAAAAAAATAAAAAAAAAAATTGATAATTTCAAATTTATTTTTTTTTTTTAATTTGAAATCTAACGCTTAACAGAATACAGATAAACTTTATTATTACAAACTGACCTAATTGATAATTTACCTAACTAATTATTGCTACGACCGGGGTTCGAACCCTTCGACACGGGATTACAACGCTAGTACTTGACACGCTCGGCCATTGAGGCATTCGATAATTCGTACTAACTTTTTGTCTTCATAGGTTCTACAAATTGCCTGGTCAGGATAGCATCAGGCCATCTCTATTTTATCCTTAATAGGGATAGCCTGATCCATTCTGGAACAAGACTGGATCAAGAAAAAATTATTTGAAAAAAACATAAATTCAATAATTTTTTCTTGATCAAGATTCGATCCAGAATGGATCAGGCTACTCTATTAAGGATAAAATACAGATAGCCTGATGCTATCCTGATCAGGCATTTTGTAAAATTCCAAGACGCAAATTTGATACTTGTTTCTTCATCCATTTTGGATCCAGCTAGTTTATCTATCCTTATAGTAGCCTGATCCATTCTGGAACAAGACTGGATCAAGAAAAAATTATTTGAAAAAAACATAAATTCAATAATTTTTTCTTGATCAAGATTTGATCCAGAATGGATCAGGCTGCTCTATTAAGGATAAATTACAGATAGCCTGATGCTATTCTGATCAGGCAATTTGTAAAATCCAAAGACGCAAATTTGATTTTTTTTGCTTTATCCATTTTGGATCCAGCTAGTATTTATCTTAATAGAGTAGTTTGATCCATTCTGGATCAAATCTTGATCAACAAACAATTATTTGAAAAAAAAATAAATTCAATAATTTTTTCTTGATCAAGATTTGATCCAGAATGGATCAAGCTACTCTATTAAGGATAAAATACAGATAGCCTGATGCTATCCTGATCAGGCAATTTGTAAAATTCAAAGACGCAAATTTGATACTTTTTTCTTTATCCATTTTGGATCCAGCTAGCCTTACTTTATCCTTAATAGAGTAGTTGATCCATTCTGAATAAAGATTGATCAAGAAAAATTATTTGAAAAATAAATTCAATAATTTTTTCTTGATCAAGATTTGATCCAGAATGGATCAAGCTACTCTATTAAGGATAAAATACAGATAGCCTGATGCTATCCTGATCAGGCCATTCCTACTCTATCTTTAATAGGGGTAGCCTGATCCAGTCCGGATCAGGACTTGATCAAGATCAAATTATTTAAAAATTTAATAAATTTAATACTTTTATCTTGATCAAGTCCTGATCCGGACTGGATCAGGCTATCCCGATTAAGGAAAAGATGTAGGTGCCTGATCCAGGCTTGATCAGGATGTGATAGAGTTACCTGAATAGGGATAGCCTTACGATATCCTGATCAGGCCTGGATCAGTGTTCAGGCTATCCTGAACAAGTTTCTACTCGGGATAGTTTACAATGTTCCAATTGGAGAAGATACGATGTATCTTGTTAAGAAGTACTATGTTGCATAGTCAAGTCTAGCGTTCGTTAAATCTACTATGTTGCATGGTGAGATTTACGATGTTTAATAGTACATTTCATTATATTCTATTTGTATTTTCGATAAAAAAAAAACAGAATTATTTGTTTATTTAAAAAATAACTTTAAATTATTTATAATAATTATTATTATGTTTATACATGTTTTTCAACTTGGCTATTTCTTGACCTAACTCGGGATTCGAACCCGGGTTTCTGGATTTGAACTCCGATCGTTTACCCAAATTGCCATTCAGGTATAAAACAGTAGAAGAATCGAAAATGTCTATATATATTTATTCTCTTTTATTCCCTTCTTCTTTCATGCTAGCATAGTGAAACTAACTACAGACCTAATAACTTTTACCATTTTGTATATAGTAACAACTACGAGTTGCATAGCACATTTTAAAGGTTTCCATAGTACGGTTCTTTTTCCAAATGTACCCTCACGGTCATGGTGAATTTAAACACACAACATAATAAAAAGTAACAAGTTTATGGTTGTTCGTATCATTGGTATAGTGAAGACTATCTATTGAACAAGTAAAGTCTACTAAAACCATAATAAAAACCGGTTTTACCTCAGAAGAGTAGTTTTTACTATGTTACTATCGTAAAATTTAAAATGCACATCGTAAAAAAAATTATAAAAAATAATATGTTGAACCATATTTTCGAAAACGTCCTTCAGTACTATATTAACATAGTAAAACTAATTATTTTTTTTTTTACAGAGAAGATATAAATTGACTGAAATACGACATAGTTATGTTAATATAATTTAATATAATTTAAATTTAAAATATATATATGAATTGTAATTAAATGCCGTTTTGGACATATAAAAATTTAAATTTATTTTAAATATTTTGATGAGACAAAAATATTATTTTACGTCGATTTACACTAATTAAAAAAGAACTACACATTTTTCCACAATTGTAAATAAATACCTTAAATATTTCTCTGCATTTTTTCCGCAATTATTTAACTTTTTCTCAATTGTTTTGTATTTTTTTTCAAAATGCCATCTCTGAAGTTATATATTATTTATTTAATACGTGCCCAATAGATTTTGTTGTACAGAACCGTAATTTTTGTGCCCCGGGAACCACAAAAATTGTGGGTCGGTAAAACAAATTTTGATAATGATCACATCATATTTTATTGGACTTACATCTTGGTACTTTTTTGTGGTTCTGTTCAACAATTTTTAAGTATTTTTTTAACAATTTTTGTTGGATATTTCTCTCCGTGTAAAATTGCAATAACAAAATAATCCAGAGAAGTATTTTCACCATGGTTAATCTATCAGGAGCCTTATTATTAAGCACGCAGATAAACAATGTAAGAAAAAACAAATAACGTTTCGTATAAAGAACAAAAAAAAAATATATATTTATATTTCATAATAAATAAACTTTGTTATAATGGTTATCGTACTATATAATATTTTTATTTACATGTATTTAATTAAATTAATGCAGACGGCTATCTTATCAATTTATCATTATATAAGCTGTAAAAAAAAATATTAAATATAAATAAATATAAAAAATGTTTTTCTTTTTGACAATAATAACAACAAGATTTGCGTATTGAAAAATAAACTCACGTAATAAATCACATGTTTACATTAACAGGATTATATAAAAAATGATTATTTAATAATTTTTACAGTACGATATTGTTAGTCGTTCATTAATACATAATATTCAAAGAATTGAAAAAAAATAATTCACACTCAACAAGATGTTCAAATTATCTTTGATCGCATATTTCGCAATGCTTATTATTGCCATGAGCATCATTGGTAAGTTAACATACTAAAATATATAACATTATTAATATTATAGTTTTTAGATATTAAAAAATTTATTATGTGAATTTTTATAGCTATTCAAGCATCTTCAAGAAATGACACTAATGGCACTACCCGAGTAGAAACTTGTTCAGGATAGCCTGAACACTGATCCAGGCCTGATCAGGATATCGTAAGGCTATCCCTATTCAAGTAACTCTATCACATCCTGATCAAGCCTGGATCAGGCACCTACATCTTTATTAGATAGCCTGATCAGTCCGGATCAGGTGATTAAATTAAAATTAATTTTTAAATACCATCTTGATCAAGTCCTGATCCGACTGGATCAGGCTATCTATTAAAGATAAGTAGGAATGGCTGACAGGATAGCATCAGGCTATCTGTATTTATCTTAAAAGAGTAGCCTGATCCATTCTGATCAAATCTTGATCAAGAAAAAATTATTGAATTTATTTTTTTTTCAAATAATTTTTTCTTGATCCAGTCTTGATCCAGAATGGATCAGGCTACTCTGTTAAGGCTAAAGTAAGGACTCCTGGATCCAAACTGGATCAAGAAAACAGTATCAAATTTGCGACTTTGAATTTTACAAATCGCCTGATCAGGATAGCATCAGGCTATCTGTATTTTATCCCATTAGAGTAGCTCTGATCCATTCTGGATCAAATCTTGATCAAGAAAAAATTATTGCATTTATTTTTTTTTCAAATAATTTTTTCTTGATCCAGTCTTGATCCAGAATGGATCAGGCTACTCTATTAATATAGAGTAAGGCTAGCTGATCCAAAATGATAAAGAAAAAGTATCAAATTTGCGTCTTTGAATTTTACAAATTGCCTGATCAGATAGTAATCAGGTTATATCCTATTAGTAGCCTGATCCATTCTGATCAAATCTGATCAAGAAAAATTATTGCATTTATTTTTAATAATTTTTTCTTGATCAGTCTTGATCCAGAATGGATCAGGCTACTCTATAATAAGATAGAGTAAGGCTAGCTGATCCAAAATGGATGAAGAAACAAGTATCAAATTTGCGTCTTTGAATATTACAAATTGCCTGATCAGGATAGCATCAGGCTATCTGTATTTTATCCTATTGTGAGTAGCCTGATCCATTCTGGATCAAATCTTGATCAAGAAAAAATTATTGAATTTATTTTTTTTTCAAATAATTTTTTCTTGATCCAGTCTTGATTTCAGGCTATCCCTATTAAGGATAAAATAGAGATGGCCTGATGCTATCCTGACCAGGCAATTTGTAGAACCTATGAGGACAAAAAGTTAGTACGAATTATCGAATGCCTCAATGGCCGAGCGTGTCAAGTACTAGCGTTGTAATCCTTCAAGGGTTCGAACCCCGGTCAGCAATAATTAGTTAGGTAAATTATCAATTAGGTCAGTTTGTAATAATAAAGTTTATCTGTATTCTATTGAGCGTTAGATTAAATTAAAAAAAATAAATTTGAAATTATTAATTTTTTTGAATAATCATGTATCCTGATCCAGTTTTGATCCGAAGATCCATTATGGATCATGTATCTACCACAGCCTGATCAGGTATCCTGATCCATTCTGATCCGAACCTACGAAAAGCGTTACATCCTGATCAGGTTCGGATCCAGTATCTGGATCCATTATGGATCATGTATCTTTACTACAGCCTGATCAGGTATCCTGATCCATTCTGGATCCAAACCTTACGAAAAAGCGTTACATCCTGATCAGGTTCGGATCCAGTATCTGGATCCAGATTGGATTTGAAATCAGGCAAGCCTGATCAGGGCTTGATCCGAACCTGACCTGAATTTCTACTCGGGTAGTGAAGAGTGTGATGATGGTTACCACCATGGTCGTGGTAGTCTCATCAATGTAGGTCTTACTGTAGGGTAGAAAAACAAAAATAATTTCGTAAAATTTACCAAGAAATAATATAATTAATAAAAAATATTATTTTATAAACTTTAAAAAATAAAAATATAAATGAATATACTTGTTTGTTGATTTGCTTTTTTTTTAAATTAAAATTCAATACATATAAATGCCACAAAAATTTATCAACTCAAACTTGCCATGATATTTTTGCTAATAAACAAAAGTTCTTGGAAAAATAAATTTTATTTAATAACAGGTATATAAAAATGCAGCTCTATTATATAATGCACAATTTATTAAAAAATATCTCAAATCAGCTGTTATATCTGATGATCTTGTTCAAACCAAGGGAAAAGGTGCTTCTGGATTATTTTTTTTTTTTCGTGGGGGATGGTTAATATTTCAGAAGCCTAATTATTAAGTAGATATAAAAATTGTAAAAAAACAAATAGCGTTTCATATAGAGAACGAAAAAATATATATATACCTATATATATTTCATAATAAATAAACTTTGTCTTAATTGTTATCTGACCATAATATTTTCATTTACATGCATTTAATTAAATTAGTGCAGACGGCTATCTTATCAATTTAGCATTATATAAGCTATAAAAAAAAACATAAAATATAAATTATAATATAAAAAATTCTTTTTTTTTTGACAATAATAACAACAACAAAATTTGCGTATTGAAAAAAAAACTTACGTAATAAATCACATGTTTACATTAACAGGATTATATAAAAAAATGGTTTTCCAATAAATTTTATAGTACGATATTGTTAGTCGTTCATTAATACATAATATTCAAAGAATTGAAAAAAAATAATTTACACTTAACAAGATGTTCAAATTATCTTTGATCGCATATTTCGTAATGCTTGTTATTGCCATGAGCATCATTGGTAAGTTTACATATTAAAAAATATATTAAATTATTAATATTATAGTTTTTAAAGATATTAAAAAAAATTTTCATTTGAATTTTTACAGCTATCGAAGCAGTCCCAAGTGGTAGTGCTCTTGGTGGTGGTGGTCGTGGTGGTGGTGGTGGTAGTCTTATCGATATAGAAGCAAATGTAGCCTGAGAAAAAAAGAATACTGTAAAATCTACATTGAAATAATAAAGTTAAATAATATTCTTTTATAAGCTTTAAAAAATATAAATCAAAGTAAACTTGAATTAATATCTAATATATGGCTATATGTCTACCAATTATGATCAACGGTTCATGCGTCACTATCTGCAATCACTTTGAGTTTCATATATTTTGTAGCTCATATCGAGATATATGTCTGTGAATTTTTTCAGATTTTTTCTAACATTATTTTAGTCAATATTATATGGGGTAGTTCACGATTTTGCAAAAAAATTTTATTTTAATCGATTTTATCCAATATTTTTTGCAATAAAAAAATTCAATGATGAATCATTTATAACCATGTAAAAAAAGGTCAGCTCTTCAAAAAGAATATTTTTTTTTTTCCAAAATATTTTTAAACCATTTAAAGTTCACTTTTTTTTCTAAAAAACGATTTTTATGGAAGTGCGCATACATTGATCATTTTGAAAATATTTTTTTCGAAAAGCTTAGCAAATTTTACGTAATATATGTCTTAATGTCAGTGGGATCTCCATAAAAACTCTCGCAATCATCTGAGAACCAAAAAAAATCTAAGAAAAAAATTATTCTAAATCATGATTGTCATGATAAGTTTAATTTAAATATTGCTCATGATAACGAGGCTAGAATCATGTTCACAGATGTTGTTTTATTGCTGAATCTTACGCGCAGAAGCTGATTATACAAGCTAATAAAATTCTACTATTTCTAATAAACGTTAACTTACCGGTTTTTCTACATAAATAAACTGCTTAGAAATCATAGTCTATTAATGACCCGAGTAGAAATTCAGGTCAGGTTCGGATCAAGCCCTGATCAGGCTTGCCTGATTTCAAATCCAATCTAGATCCAGATACTGGATCCGAACCTGATCAGGATGTAACGCTTTTTCGTAAGGTTCGGATTCAGAATGGATCAGGATACCTGATCAGGCTGTGGTAAAGATACATGATCCATAATGGATCCAGATTCCGGATCGAAACTGGATCAGGATACATGATTTATTCAAAAAAAAAAAAAAAATTAATAATTTCAAATTTATTGTTTTTTTTAATTTGAAAACTAACGCTTAAGGCAGTATTTTCTATATAAATATTTTGTTAATAAAACTAAATCAAAAAACTTACTGTTGAATCAAGTTGTTTGTTTTTCTTCTCAAATTATTCTTAATGATCGTATTAATTATAGTATCGATAATAATAATAAACTAAGAACACTAAGTGTGCTCATTCAATATTCTACTTTTTGATATATAAAAATTGGAAAAAATAAACAAAAAATAATTTTTTATCTGACCATAATATTTTCATTTAAATATTCAATTACATTAGTCCAAACGGCTTATCTTATCATTTTATTATTAAATGAGCTATAAAAAAAAACACAAAAATTCTTTTTTTTTTTGAGAATAATAACATCGAGGTTTGTGTATTTGAAAAAAAAACCTGCGTAATAAATTACATGTTTACATTAACAGGCTTATATAAAAAAATGGTTTTTCAATAAATTTTATAGTACGATATTGTTAGTCGTTTATATTAACATATAATATTCAAAAAATTGAAAAAAATTATTTACACTAACAAGATGTTCAAATTATCTTCGATCATAATTTTTGCAATGCTTGTTATTGCCATGAGCATCGTTGGTAAGTTTATACTTACTACAATATATTAAATTATCATTATTATAGTTTTTAGATATATTAAAAAATTTATAATGTGAATTTTTATAGCGATCAAAGCAGTCCCAAATGGTGGTGGCGGTTTTGGGGGTGGTCCTGACGAATAAAGTTCGACATAGCGTGAGAAAAAAAAAAAAAATTGTAAAATTTACAATGTAATAATAAAATTAAATAATATTATTTTATAAGCTTTAAAGAATAAAAATATAAATTAAAGTATAAATATTAGGTTGTTGATTTACTTATTTTTAAATTAAAATCCAATGTAAATGCCACAAAAATTTATCAACTAAAACTTGCCATTATATTTTTGCTGATAAACAAAAGCACTTGGGAAAATAAATTTTATTTATAAATTCCCTGTAATTGGAGCATAGTATGTTGGGCTCTCGCTCTCTCTTATAAATAAATAAATAAATAAATAAATAAATAAATAAATAAATAAATAAATAAATAAATAAATAAATAAATAAATGTAAAAGCGTAAAAAAAAAAAAAAATACAAAACCCACAACTTAAATTCGAAACCAGGACCTATATTGACCTGTATAAGGTTATTGGTAAATAAAATTTACAAAATTTTATAAAAAAAAAAATTAGCCTGCTTGAATTAGTTTGATTGACTTTCAGGGCCAACAATTTATTCAAAGGTTTTATATACTCTTTATATTTTTATCACAATATTTGTAGAACAGTTCTTCGTTTTGTTTATAAATCATTTTACAATATAATATATTATTTAAAAAATATTTCAGCTAGAAGTTGTAATAAGTCATGAATTTTTATTAAATTACAAAAATTAATTTATGCAACGTTTTTACATAGGATATCATGAAATTTTTCAAAAAAAATATTTCGTTAATAAAACAACGTCAAATTACATATTATTGAATGAGGTCATTTGTTTTTTACCTTCAATTTTTTTTACGATCGTATAAATTAGTACTGATAATAATAAAAAAATTAAGGACACTAAGTGTGCTGATTCAATATTCTAATTTTTGATAATTAAAAATTGAAAAAAATAAAAAATAATTTTTGCCATTGTTTGCCTAGATTTTGCTATTTTCTTGTGTATTATGACATATTAATCTTTGTCCCTTTCGAGTTTGATATTGTTTATTCCTTTATTTTCATACTTATTTTTTACAGTCTTTGGCTTTTTTTTTTAAATTTAATTTTTTCTTCAAATTTTCATAAATAAATTATATTTTTATTTCTTTTCATAGTGTTATATCTTATTGAAGAATTTATTTTTTCCTCCTATTTATCCCTCATTCCTTTATGTATAATTTTGGAAAACAAATTTACTCATTTATATTCTGTGTAAATGTCTCTTCTAATTTTATTTTTATTATTTTCAAACTAAGTACCTAGTCGATAGGAAAATCGTCATATCTGTCTCAACGTCGATAATACATTTGGAACAATGTCAGCTTGATTTGATTCTCGAACTCGTTCAAAGTCAGCATCATCAAGAGACTCTCTAGTCTTCATGCTAGTCAGTCTACGTTGGAACGCAGAAATATATAAAATTTGACAATAATTTATCAAACAATAAGGGTAGATTTTTGTTTTTCAATAAAATTAAAAACAATATTTTTTTCCATCAAACATTTGTAATAAATGTAGGTAATTATATAAAAATATGTGTCAATTCCTAGACAAACAGAAAAAAAAAAAAAGGATTATCAACTATTTTTATGATTTAATTTATTTTTTTTTTAACAATAAAAATATACCTAATATTGATAACACAACAATGGCTTCAATGGAAATTATTGTTGATAGTTTTTTTTTTAATAACAACGAAGCTGTTAGTGTCAAGTAGCTTAAAAAAATTTTAAAAAATGACATGCATAACCATGGCATCATAATTAAAGGATTATTCTGAAAAAAAAAAAAATTCATTAACAGATAAATATGGCTTTAAATTAACAAAAAAAATACTTACAATTATTGCAGCATAGAGCAAAAGAAATCCAATTATTGCATAGATAATTAAAAATAACAATAATGTCAAATAAAATATCTCGAAAAATTCAAATGATATCATTGGAAATAATCTATCTGCAACATCTAGTAATGTTATTTTATTTGTCCAAATTAATACAGCAATAAATGAAGAATTTATCTATAAAAAAAAATATATTTATAAATTAAATTAATTTATTAATTATGTATGCATATATTAAGGAAAAATATTTTAAATATTCTTAAAATACTTACCATTGTTAAAATAGCACGAAATATTATTCCAATTCGATATGAAAAACAACAACAAAGTTGTTTGTAAATTGTCAAATTCATTTTTAATACACAAAAATAATAATACACGCACTGAATTTTAATAATATTACAATACGAAGTAATTTATTTTTTTTCTCATACAATTATATGTATAAAATCAAAAACAATATAAGTTTTTTTTCGAGTAAATATAAGATTAATTAAAAAGTGTATAAACAATTGAATACAGTGGTTATTGCTTGATGATGTGTATATATTTTGAAATAATTTTAGCCAAACTAAAGAATGTCGAATTTTAGAAATTTATTAAAGGGCCTGGTAGTTTTATAACAACAAATAAACTGTGAATCATCACTATTATTTTATGCCATTAAAATAATAACAATGCAAAGAGAAAAATATTTGAAAATTCCCGGATAAAGATGGTTGATATAATATTAAATATATATTGTAGAATTTCGTACTTACCAACTACGAATAAATTAGGAGAGAAATATTTAAAAAAAAAAAAAAAATGCAACGATAGCATGTACAGATATGACGCTTTGAACACACAATATTGTTTTATCATATATATTCGTAAAATCTTATCAGTGAGTTATTATACAAAATATTTACAATATTTTAATTAATATATGAATTTTTTCAATAATAACAATTGTAGAAATATATACAGTATATAATTCTGTATTTTTTTTAATTTATCGAAGAATTTAAAATAATATTTACGTCAATTTGTCTCTGATTGATAATAGAAATAGACAATTGAGTAATTTTTGTGTAATTGTTTATTTATTATTTTAATGAGCATTAGGTGTACGAAGAAATATTAATATTTAAAAAACAATAATTAGTTTATTTTTTAAATTTTTTCTTTTCATATATTTTCAAATATTTTATTTTGTTTTTGACCTTATTTTTTAATCTAATGAAAATTTTGTTTTAAAATATTATTCAAAAAAAAATATTGCTGCAAAATTTCAAGTAATTTTTAACTCTCAAGTAAAAAAATATATTGTAGATAGATAAATTAAAAATATATTTAATTGATTACCATGAGAAAATATCAATTATATTAAAGTATTTTTATAAATTGATATTATTTAAATTTGAAATATATGCATATATATAAATTAAATGCAGTTTTGGACATACAAAATCTAAATTTATTTTAAATATTTTTATAAAAAAAAAAAAATAGTATTTACGTCAATTTACACTGTTGAATAAGATACTGCGCATTTTTTTACAACTGAAATCGATTACGTTAAATATTACTCTAGATTTCTTCCGTAGTTATTTAACATTTTCTTAATTTTTTATATTTTTTTTCGATGGACCAACTCTGGAGTAATACAAGCGTAAACAAAATGATCCGGAGAAATATTTTCACCATCCCCAATATATCCAGGATATATATTTTTTCGTGGTGGATAATCAGAAGCCTAATTATCAAGTACGAATAGAAATTGTAAAAAAACAGATAGCGTTTCATATAGGGAACGAAAAAAGGAAATACATATTTTTTATAATAAATAAGCTTTGTCTTAAGGCTGAATGTAAATCCCAAAGTAGGACGACTCTTTGGGTGCAAAAGGGCACCCTTATAACCATAGTTAAAAAAAATAATAAGCGCCCCCTAATGTCTAAAATTTTTATACTTTACTGCCGCGTCTTTAAAAGTATGAGTGTATTTACACACACTAATCTACTTCAGCAGATTTTCAATGCTTCACCCGGTACTTTTTGACTGTTTTTAATATTCTTAAATAATTAATAACTTTCAAAATCCGTGGTAGAAATCGATGATTTTCTTTTTATTATTTTCGTAATTTGAAGAAGTATTAGCTGTAGTAAAATAAAGGTTTTTTGTGAGAGAGTTTTTTCAATAGAAGTGAAAACGTGCCGATGCTTCCTATGCGTGTGTAAAAAGCGTCAACTTTGACCCCAATTATCTCGCTCAAATCGTGGTAGAAAATTACAAAAAAAATTTGATAAAATAGATCTTTATTTCACTTAAAAAATAAGCCTACTTTGATCAAAATCTGTGAGAGGGAATTTTTTTTCTATATTTTGACATTCAGCCTTAATTGTTATGACTGACCATAATATTTTCATTTACATGTATTTAATTAAATTAGTGCAGACGGCTATCTTATCAATTTATCATTATATAAGCTATAAAAAAAAACAAAATATAAATAAATATAAAAAATTCTTTTCTTTTTGACAATAATAACAACAACAAGATTTGCGTATTAAAAAAAAAAACTTACGTAATAATATGTTTACATTAACAGGATTATATAAAAAAATGGTTTTTGAATAAATTTTACAGTACGATATTGTGAGTTGTTCATTATTACATAATATTCAAAGAATTGAAAAAAAATAATTTACACTTAACAAGATGTTCAAATTATCTTTGATCGCATATTTCGTAATGCTTGTTATTGCCATGAGCATCATTGGTAAGTTAACATATTAAAATATATAACATTATTAATATTATAGTTTTTAGATATTAAAAAATTTATCCCGTGAATTTTTATAGCTATTCAAGCAGTTCCGGGAGGTGACAGTAATGAAGGGTGTTATGATTGTGGCAAAGGTGGTGGCAAAGATGGTGGAGGTAGTCTCATCGATGTAGATGTTAATGTAGGGTAAAAAAAAAAAAAATTTCTAAAATTTACAATGGAATAATAAAATTAATAAGAAATATTATTTTATAAACTTTAAGAAATAAAAATATAAATTAGAACGAATGTTTGTTTGTTGATTTACTTATTTTTAAATTAAAATCCAATATAGATGTCACAAAAATTTATCGACTAGAACTTGCCATAATTTTTTTGCCACTAAACAAAAGCTCTTGGAAAAATAAATTTTATTTATAAATTTCCTGTAATTGGAGCATGCTATGTTGGGCTATTGCTCTCTCTTATAGATGATTAAATAAATAAATGTAAAAAGCGAAAAAAAAAAATCTTTAACTTAAATTCGACACTCGGAACTGTATTGACCGTAATTTATTAAAAAATGCCTCAAGTCAGCTGTTATATCTAGTGATCTTGTTCAAACCAAGGAAAAAGATGCTTTTGGATCATTTAAACTTGCTGCAATTAAAAAAGCAACCGAGGCTGCTGAACCAAAGACAAAAAATGTTAAAAAACCAGCATCACCAAAGAAAGCTCCAGTTGATAAAAAACTAGCAATAAATAAAAAAATCAAATCTGCCAAGGCTTTAGATTAATCTCCGGATTTTTTCCGTAATTATTTAAGATTTTCTCAATTTTTTCGTATCTTTTTTCAATTGACCATCTCTGAAGAGCTTTCAAGTAATAGAAGCAAAAACAAAATAGTCCGGAGAAATATATTAACCATCCTCCACAAAAAAATATATATACCTGGAATATTCCAGGATATATATTTTTTCGTGGGGGATGGGGAATATACCAGAAGCCTGATTATCAAGTACATATAGAAATTGTAAAAAAACAAATAGCGTTTCATATATAAGGAACAAAAAAAAAAAAATACCTATATTTTTTATTAAATAAACTTATCTTAATTGTTATCTGACCATAATATTTTCATTTAAATATTTAATTAAATTAGTGCAGACGGCTATCTTATCATTTTATCATTATATAAGCTATAAAAAAAAACATAAAATATAAATTAATATAAAAAATGCTTTTTTTTTTTGATAAAAATAACAACTAGATTTGCGTATTTTTTAAAAAACCTACGTAATAAATTACATGTTTACATTAACAGGCTTATATAAAGAAATGGTTTATCAATAAATTTTACAGTACGATATTGTTAGTTCTTCCATAATACATAATATTCAAAGAATTGAAAAAAAAATAATTTACACTTAACAAGATGTTCAAATTATCTTTGATCGCAATTTTCGCAATGCTTGTTATTGCCATGAGCATCGTTGGTAAGTTTACATATCAAAATATATTAAATTATTAATATTATAGTTTTCAAATATTAAAAAATTTATCATGTGAATTTTTATAGCTATTCAAGCAGCTCCAGGAGGTGGCAGTGATGATGGGTGTGATGATAATAACAAAGGTGGTGGTGGTGGTAGTCTTATCAATGTAGTAGCTGATATTTTATCGTAACGTGAGGCATAATCATCACGTAACCTAAGCAATATGACTGTGAAAAACATAGTAGCTCATAAAAGTAAAAAATTGAGTTGAAAATATAATAAACATAGTAAAAAATTATTTCATGTTAATTGTTGTATTAAATATCATTTAAAATTGAAGAGAAAATAAAGACAACTATCCCCTATGTCGACAATGTATATTTTTTAAAACTTTATACAAAAATCAGCAAAAGGCAGTAAAAGATTATACAGATTACAGATTATAAAAAAATTGAAAATTCTCGGCTGCTGATGAAGAATTTAATAGATAAATTTAATATAGTTTGATTGACTTTTTTATTGAAATGATATAATAATTAATAATATAAAATATTTAAAATCACTACGTGTAAGCTGCACCATGTGAAATTGAGCTAAAAAAAAAAGAACTAACTGCAATTATCCTCTTTTCATGACGAAAATGATTTTTTTTTATTTTATATAATTAATATTTTTTTCATCAAAGTCATTGTGTCTATTTTTTCTGGCTAACTTACTCTTACTCTTGATGATTTTTAATGGCTTTCAATATATTAATTTTTACTGATAAATAATTAAATCAATGAGTTTTATTTTATTTTCAAAGCTTCTCCAAGTGTTGATCTCTTATTTTTCAATGTTAAATTTTTTTTTCCAAATATAAAACGAATAGAAATTTCTGCAATAAGTTTTTACATAATTTTTCAATTTTTTTTTATATTTTTATGCAATTGGCTCAATCAAAATTAAAAAAAATATATGTATATATATAAGTATTTTCAAACTAATAAATACATATTTTTCAATTTATTATATTATTCGTGTTGCTGAACTTGAATAAATAAATAAATAAATATTATTTCAATGAATATAATCATGAAAATATTCCATCTGTTCTTATACTGAAAATAATTCAGATAAATATTTTATCAGAGTTAATAGATCAGAAGCATAATTATCGAATATAGATTGTAAAAAAATTAATAGTATACAAAACAGCAAGAAAATAGATTCCAATATAAACTTTTTTTAAATTTTTATTTGACAATAATATTTTTAATTAAATGTTTTCGACATTTGTACAAACGGCAATCTTATTATTTCGTCATTATAAGAGTTATGAAAAAAAACACAAATTATATTAATTAAAATAAAGCAGTTTTATTTTTTTTTTGTATTTATTTTGAATAAAACATGTGTAAAAATTAACATGTTTACATTATAACAGGTATATAACAGTGATTTTTTTTTTCAAGAAATTATACATTGCGATATTGTTCATTATTAAATAATATTAAAGAAATCGAAATTATTGATTAAATTTAGGAAAATGATTCAATTATCTTTGAACTCAATTTTTGCAATGCTTGTTATAGCCATGAGCATCGTTGGTAAGTTTATACATAAAAATATATTGAATTAATTAATTAGTTTTTACATAAAAAAACATACGATGGGATTTTTAATTATTTGAATTTTATAGCTATTGCAGCAAATCCAGGAGGGGATGGTGGTTGGCGTCGTGGCGGTGGTGACCGTCATAAAGGTAGTCTTCTTAATCTCAAGTTAGACGTTTTATAAAAAAAAATTGTACAATTTATATAATAAAAAAATTTCTATTTATCTTTAAAAAATATATATATAAATAAAATTGAAACGATTATTTTTTTATTAAATTATTTTTAAATTAGTACTCAATACATTTATCATAAAAAAATATTAATTGTAACCCAAACTGTATCATGAATTAAATAACAAAATTTTATTTAAAAAAAAAAAAATTTAAATAAACAAATTGTTTAAAATTTTTTCGAATATAATTTTCGCATAAACAGAAATATATTATCTTTTCCAAGAAAAAAACAAATTCAATAAACACTAGCAATTCACATTTTCATCAATAAAAAACAAAATTTATTCATAGACGTTATAGACGTTACAATATTTAATTAATTTTGTTTCAATCATCTATAATATTCAATAAAAATATAAAAAAACTAAAATACAATATGATTATAAAATTGATTTTAAATTAATAAATTTTTCAATACTAAAAAAAAACGATAGTCAGCACTGTTTATCATTTATGCAATTAAAAAAAAATTTTAAACTTCAGCTGAATATAATCTTTTCATTGTCAAATGTATGTCAATGACATCAGAAGCTTTTCTGAGAAAAAAATATTAAATAAACATAATAAAAATTTGCATACGAGTTGTTCAGTTGTAAAATAAAGAAACAAAAAAAATACCAAGCCACGTATTCAATTATTGCGTATAAACACTGATAGCGTTCAATTTTTTTATTACATTTATGTATAATTATTTTTTAAATTTATTTACCATTTACGTATCAATATTAATAAATAAATTTTTTTTAATTATAATTATTATAAATGCATTTTTATTTGAACTAAAACACTTAATGTTATAGTCATAAATTAATTTCCTTTCAATAAAATTCAGTAGACGATGAACTTAAAAATGAAATATTATTAATTTATTATTCATAGAAAAATAAAAAAATAGAAAATATATTTATCATACTTACTCATTGATAAAAAAAAATATAAAATGAGTAAGTTTACGTGATATTTCAATATCTCATACAAGTGTGGGTGTAGATAACTTGTAGAAAAATCAGCAATACGTTGAGAGAGAATGAAAAATAGTTCAAGGAAATATACGAATAAAAATTACCAACATGTACACATTTTGCAGAGTGAATGAAGAAACATCAGATTGTGCCGAAGCAATCTCCCACTTGTTAAAACTTTAAAAGAACCAAGTGAGAAATTCATTTGATACAAACACACAAGCATTAATACTTGGCTTTCACACACGAGTTTCCAATCGTTGATCAAGTCACTTGAGTTTTTCAGATTGACTTAGTTATTATTATCAGCAAGTCTTTCAATGAAAAGATAAAAAAAATATCAAGGTGTTGTACTAAATAAACAGTGTAAAATTATACTTCACCATTTGGATTTATTGCTAAAAAAAAAAACAGTAATTATATCCAAAAATTAATTATTTATTTGGAGGATTTTTTGTTGTTAAAATGGAAAAAATTAATAAGAAGCTAATTGTTGATAATGATGGTGATAAAGATGAACAAGAAACAGCTCTCAGGTATTTTTTTTATTTATTTTTTGTCATTATTAAATTGTAATTTTGATAACTTGAAATAATTGAGTAAATTAATTTTTTTTAATTTAGATTCAGTGATGGTTCAGTTAGACTTAGAAATAGAAAAATTGAAGCTATGGATCAAGATATACTTTATCATTTGTCACTTGGTAGTGGTTCTCATGATCTTGTAAAAATGTTTGGTGATGTCAAGGTATTTATTTATTTATTTTTCTATTTTATCAAACAACTTTCATCATTAGTTTGTTTGCATGGGAGGTACATCGAAACGAATGGAACTATTTGCAAATTACATAATGAAAGAAATTAATTATGAATTACCATGTGGAACAACATTACTCGATATAAGTCAAAATTCATATAGATATTCAATGTATAAAGTTGGTCCGGTCTTATCAGTCAGTGTGAGTATAATAAAATTTAAAATAAGTAAATTAAATTTTATAATAAAAATTTATTTAGCATGGAATGGGAATTTCTTCACTCAGTATTCTTCTGCATGAAATAATAAAACTTATGTATCATGCTAAAATACGTAATCCAGTATTTATTAGAATTGGTACTTGTGGAGGAATTGGTTATGAAGGTGGTACTGTTGTCGTAACAAATGGTGCATTGAATGGAATTTTAGAGCCTTACCATGAAGAGGTAAATTGCTTATTGTAAAATAAAATATATACATCAATATAATTTACTTTTTTAGAATATTTAATTTTAATTGATTTGATTTTTTTTTTAATTTAGCCAATTATTGGTAAAATGGTTAAACGACCTGCTATACTTGATGAAAAATTGGCAGAAGAATTACATTCATTGGCAAGCCCTGATGATTGTTATAAAACAATTGTTGGAAAAACAATGTGTACATCTGATTTTTATGAAGGCCAAGGACGCCTTGATGGTGCATTTTGTGATTACAATGAAGAGGATAAAATTAAATTTCTTTTAAAACTTCAAAAAGCTGGTGTTGTTAATATTGAAATGGAAGCAACAACATTTGCAGCTTTAACTCATTATGCTGGTATAAAAGCTGCAATTGTATGTGTAACTTTTTTGGATAGATTAAAAGGAGATCAGGTAAATTATTTAATAATCATTTAATAAATACACTCAATTTTTATTTTATATTTTTTATTTTATATTTCAAGGTGGTTCCATCAAAAGAACAACTCACTGAATGGCAAAATCGACCTCAAAAACTTGTATCGAAATACATCACTAAATGTCTATCGAAAAAATAGAAATGTTATTTTATTTTTTTAATTATATTTGTAATAATTTAATACTTATTTTTCAATACAATAAAATCTACATGTTATTCGCAAAATAAATTCCAACATTTTATATGTATTGGAATTTATAACATATCAAATTTATTTTTTAATTTCTCATTACAATTTTATCATTATTTGATATAAAAGAGAATTTTTTTAAATATATATCTTCAACCAGTACAGTGTGTATTTGTAAAGAAAATTGAATTTTATTTCTGTTCTTTTTGTTGAACCAGCAGTACGACTGTTGGATATTATAATTTCATTTTTATTTTTATAAACAAACTGGTTAAATTTCAAATGTATCTCAGCTAACCAGTTTCTCGTAATTTTTTCGAAATTTGTTAGAAACAGTTACTGGCCTTGTAATAAGCCATTACCAAAAATTGTTTTTAGTTAATTCCTAGAAACAATTATTAAAAATTTTCTAGAAAATTTCTGGAAACTGTTTCTGGTAATAATTACTAGAAATTTTCGGGAAACCTTTCTCATTTATATTATCAATTTTAATAAAAAACTTTAGTCAAAATTTCCCTGCTACTAATAGGCTACTATGTTTTACTAACATTTTTTCAATATTTATTTTAATTTTATTCATTTTTCAACTCGTTAAAGAATAATTAATAATTTTTGATAATAAAAAATAAACGTCAATGACTTTTTTTTGTACATGTGCGCAATTATAATTATTTTTATTTATTTTAAATACAATTAGTTATAATAAATATTAGTTAAAAAAAAAAAAATATATTCATATTCTTTATTTTCATTTTATTTACATATCAAATATTTTTAAATTGATACGTAAAACAAAACTGTTTATTTATTGATAAATTAATGTTATTTATTTACAATTCTCCTAATATATATATGGAACAAATTTAAATTAAATTATCAATCAATACTTTGAGTACCATCAAGTAATCTTGAAGAATTCAATCTTAAAAAATATTTTAAAAAATCAAGGCTCCAAAATGACAAAAATTTCAGTAAGAACAATTGTCGCAGTAGTAGTTCTATCTGCAGTATACTTGTTCGGTAATATTCATAACTTATGAATCATAAGTTATCTATTTTTTATTTTCAATTCAACTGTGCTTATTATATCTTACAATTAATTTTTTTTTAATGCATTCGTATATGTTTTTTTTATTGAAATTTAATCTATTTTTATTTTTTTTTATTTTTACAGGTATTGCTCAAGCAGCACCAGCAGCTTCTCCAGCTGTCGCCGTTTTCTAGGTGGTGTTTTCGATAGTCTTATGCGTGAATTCTTCGATAATAACAAATCCTATGAATTAACGGTCAATTAAGAAATAATTAAATCAATGAGCTTTAATTATTAACAACTCACTAAATGGCAAAATCAACGTCAAAAATTTGTATTAAAATACATCACTAAATGTCTATCAAAAAAATAAAAATATAGTATTTTATTTTTTTAATTATTTGTAATTAAAATTACAAATAATTATATCGTATTATAATTAATACGATGTATTTATAAATATAATAAAACTTGTATGTGATTGAAAAAATAAATTCCAACATTTTATATGTATTTAATATTTATTTGAATTTTATAATATGTCAAATTTATTTTTTCATTTCTCATTAAAATTTCATCAGTGTGTGATATAAAAGAGAATTTTTTAAAATGTATATCTTCAACCAGTACAGTGTGTATTTGTAAAGAAGAGTGAATTTTATTTCTGTTCTTTTTGTTGAATCAGCAGTACGACTGTTGAATATTATATAATTTCATTTTTATTTTTAAAAACAAACTGGTTAAATTTCAAATGTATCTCAGTTAACCAGTTTCTCGTAATTTTCTCAAAATTTGTCGGAAACAGTTACTGGCCTTGTAAGAAATATTTATCAAAAATTTTCTAAAAATTTACTGGAAACAGTTTCAGGTAATAATTACTAGAAAATTTCAGAAAAGAGTTCCTTATTTATATTATCAATTATAATAAAAAAATTTAGTCAAAATTTCCCAGTTACTTGTAGTCTACTATGTTTCACTAACATTTTTTCATTATTTATTTTCAAACTCTTCAAAGAATAAAGAATAATTTTTAATAATAAAGAACAAATGTACAATAGAATTTTTATTACATGTGCGCAATTAAAATTATTTTTATTTATTTGAACTACATTTATCAATGATAAATATTAGTTTAAAGAAAATATGTTTTATATATTTTTACTTTTATTTTATATACGTATATAAAATATTCTCAAATTACGTGAAACAAAGCTGTTTATTTATTGATAAATTAATGTTACGTTTATTTACTATTCTCCGAATATATATAGGGAAAAATTTTCATTCAAATTATCAATCAATACTTTGAGTATCATCAAGTAATCTTGAAAAATTAAATCTTAAAAAATATTTTAAAAAACCAAGGCTTCAAAATGACAAAAACTTCAGTAAGAACAATTGTCGCAGTAGTAGTTCTTTCAGTTGTATACTTGTTTGGTAATATTCATAAATTATCTATTTTTTATTTCTAATTCAACTGTGCTTATTATATCTTGCAATGAATTTTTTTTTAATGCATTTTTATATGTTTTTTTCATTGAAATTTAATTTATTTATATTTTTTTTTATTTTTACAGGTATTGCTCAAGCAGCACCAGCAGCTTCTCCAGTTTACGCCGTTCCCGCTAAGTAATGTTTTCGATGGTCTTTTGTCAATAATTCTTCGATGATAACAAACCCTATGAAATAATAAATTATCAGATATTTTTTTTACAAAATTCCATTTGTCTTTAAAGTTTTTTACGTCGACCTTTAATAATTTATATATATACACTAATTTTATTTTTTACCTGAAAACTTTCAACGGTTAATCAATAAATAATTAAATCAATGAGCTTTAATTATTAACAACTCACCAAATGGCAAAATCGACCTCAAAAACTTGTATCAAAATACATCACTAAATGTCTATCAAAAAAATAGAAATGTTATTTTATTTTTTTAATCATATTTGTTATAATTTAATACTTATTTTTCAATACAATAAAATCTACATGTTATTGGCCAAATAAATTCCAACATTTTATATGTATTAAAATTTATAAAATATCAAATTTATTATTCAATTTCTCATTACTATTTTATCATTGTGTGATATAAAAGAGAATTTTTCAAATATATATCTTCAACCAGTACCGTGTGTATTTGTAAAGAAGAGTAAATTTTATTTCTATTCGTTTTGTTGAACCAGCAGTACGACTGTTGAATATTATAATTTCACTTTTATCTTCAAAAACAAACTGGTCAAATTTCAAGTGTATCTCAGCTAATTAGTTTCTCGTAATTTTCTCGAAATTTATTGAAAATAGTTACTGGATTTGTAATAAGCCATCAACAAAAATTTTTTTCAGTTAATTTTTAGAAAATTTCTAGAAACAGTTTCTCATTTTTAGATTATCAATTTTAATAAACTTTACTCCAAGTTTTTTAGAAAATTTTTAGAAACAGTTTCTAGAAATGTTTGTTAAATATTTTTTAGAAAATTTCTGGAAAAAGTTTCACATTTTTATTATCAATTTTAATGAAAAACTTTACTCAAAATTTCCCAGCTACCAGTAGTCTACTATGTAGCTAAAAAAATCAGCAATACGATGAATATTAATACCATTTTTACTTTAAATAACAAACAGGTTAAATTTCAAATGTGAACATTTTTTATGTATTGGAATTTATAACATATCGAACTTATTTTTTAATTTCTCATTACAATTTTATCATTGCGTGATATAAAAGAGAATTTTTTTAAATATATATCTTCAACCAGTACAGTGTGTATTTGTAAAGAAGAGTGAATTTTATTCCTGTTCTTTTTGTTGAATCAGCAGTACGACTGTTGGATATTATGATTTCATTTATATATTTATAAACAAACTGGTTAAATTTCAAATGTATCTCAGCTAACCAGTTTCTCGTAATTTTCTCGAAATTTATTGGAAGCAGTTACTGGATTTGTAATAAGCCATTACCAAAAATTGTTGTCAGTTAATTCCTAGAAACAATTATTAGAAATTTTCTAGAAAATTTCTGGAAACTGTTTCTGGTAATAATTACTAGAAATTTTCAGGAAAAACTTTCTCATTTATATTATCAATTTTAATAAAAAACTTTAGTCAAAATTCCCCTGCTACTAGTAGGCTACTATGTTTTACTAACATTTTTTCAATATTTATTTTAATTTTATTCATTTTTCAACTCGTTAAAGAATAATTAATAATTTTTGATAATAACAAATAAACGTCAATGACTTTTTTTTGTACATGTGCGCAATTAAAATTATTTTTATTTATTACGGTGGCGAAGCTTTACGTATTGAAATCACTGGCAAAAAATAAATAATGTTCATATCTTCTAAACTATTTAAGATAGAGAGTTTGAAATAGGCTTAAATTAAAGGTTTTGAAAAGATCTACAGCCAAGGATATGAAAGAAAAATTTTATGTTACAAGGGCAGTGGGAACAATGTGTGAATTTCCAAAGCGCAAGAGGGGTAGTGCGCTTTTTAGAAATTCACACATTATTACCACTGTCCCTAGTAACATAAAATATGGTTCGTTACATGTGCCCAATCAGAGAGCCCGCTCACAACTCATTTGGAGGGGAAACACTCGCCAAGGCTCGTGCTTGCCCCTCCAAATTCGTTGAGAGCACACTCTCTGAGTGGGCACTTGTAACGAAATATACTAGTATGTGATTGAAATAATAAATTCCAACATTTTATATGTATTTAATATTTATTTGAAATTTATATCATGTCAAATTTATTTTACGTAGGCGGAAGCCTACTAGTATTGTTTTCACTATATGAATTTAGAAAAATGTTCATATCTTCTGAGATAATATAGATAGGATGTTCGTATTAGAATCAAATTGAAGCCTAGAAGAAATACTACAACCAAGAATAGAAAAAAAAAATATTTCCATTGTTAATAAATAGTTATCAACAAAATGTTTTTGCAAAAATTTTAAAATCAAAATATTAAGAAAACTAAAAACAAATCGTGGATGCAATTTTTTGCCTAGACATTTAAAATTGCAAAATCTATATAATTAAGAGGTAGTTTTTTTTTTTTTATTGTTAGAAATTTGTTAATTAACAAAAAAACAAAAATTACGTTTTTTTATACCTCGCATAACTTCTTCAAAAATTAACTTATGTACTTCCATTTGGTCTCAAATTGTTGGGCTTTTAAATACCGAGAGCCACACTGTCTTGATAAAAAACGCTCCGAGCTCGCGTTAATTAGTTATCAACAATTGTTTATAATAATAAGTAGTGTCTGGTATGTTCTAATAAAAAAATAGACATGAAGGATTGCTTTTAACGATTTTTTAGAAGAGAGTGTGGCTCTCAGAAATTTAATCAGGAATTTTTTGGGCTTTACAAATTTTTTTTATGTTTATTTGTTCAAAAGTTATTGAAGGTATAAACAACTAACAATTTAAATTTTAACACTGTTTTTTGACAAAAAAGGGATGCGCGCATGCGTGAAAGTTTCTTTGCTGTGGTTATAATTTGCTTGATCGATAAAATAGTTATTTAAATTATCACGTTATTAAAAAAAAAAAAAAAAATTGCCACGGAAAAATTTTTATAAATAAAAGTATCCCAGTTTAAAAAATCTCATAGAAACCACGAAAAAGCGTCAAATACACATGAAATGCTCATAGAATAATAATAATATCTATGAGCATTTGATGTGTATTTGACCCTTTTTCGCGGTTCCTATGAGATTTTTTTAACTGGGATTAAACAAAATGATTTGAAAAAAAAAATTTGTTCAGTTAAAAAAAAAGTAAATTGAACGATTTATTTTTTTAATATTTGTATTGATTTATTTCTTGAACAAATCTAATAGAATCATTGATATCAATACCTACATGAAGTATAACCTCAAATTTGTTTTATCTGTATTTTGATTTGTGTACATAATTTGACAGCGCACGTCAGGGTAAATAAAAAAAAAAAAAAAATGTAATGAATTTGGAATAATCGAGATAAACCACACGGGCTTTCGCCGGAGTTTTGAAAATTTTCAATTTTCAATAGAACGAATTCGTTACTAAAAATTTTTTTTTTTCATTTCTCATTACAATTTCATCATTGTGCGACATAAAAGAGAATTTTTTTAAATATATATCTTCAACCAGTACAGAGTGTATTTGTAAAGAAGAATGCATTTTATTTCTGTTCGTTTTGTTAAGTCAGCAGTACGACTGTTGGATATTATAATTTCATTTTTATTTTTAGAAACAAACTGGTAAAATTTCAAATGTATCTCAGCTAACCAGTTTCTCGTAATTTTTTCGAAATTTGTTAGAAACAGTTACTGGCCTTGTAATAAGCCATTAGCAAAAATCGTTTTTAGTTAATTTCTAGAAATGATTATTAGAAATTTTCTAGAAAACTTTTGGAAACAGTTTTTAGAAATACTTATCAAAAATTTTCTAAAAATTTACTGGAAACAGTTTCAGGTAATAATTAGTAGAAAACTTCAGGAAAAAATTTCTAATTTATATTATCAATTATAATAAAAAACTTTAGTCAAAATTTTCCAGTTAATAGTAGTCTACCTAGTTTCACTAAAATTTTTTCATTATTTATTTTACTTTTATTTATTTTCTAACTCTTTAAAGAATAAAGAATAATTTTTAATAATAAAGAACAAATGGACAACGGAGTTTTTATTACATGTGCGCAATTAAAATTATTTCTATTTATTTGAACTACATTTATCAATGATAAATATTAGTTTAAAGAAAATATGTGTATATATTTTTACTTTTATTTTATATACGTATATAAAACATTTTCAAATTACGTGAAACGAAAGTGTTTATTTATTGATAAATTAATGTTGTTTATTTACTATTCTCCGAATATATATAAGGGAAAGTTTTCATTTAAATTATCAATCAATACTTTGAGTATCATCAAGTAATGTTAAAGAATTAAATTTTGAAAAATATTTTTAAAAACCAAGGCTTCAAAATGACAAAAATTTCAGTAAAAACAATTGTCGCAGTAGTAGTTGTATTTGCAGTGTACTTGTGTGGTAATATTCATAAATTATATTTATTTTTTATTTTTAATTCTACTGTGCTTATTATATTTTACAATTTAATTTTTTTAAATGCATTTGTATATGTTGTTTTCATTAAAATTTAATTTATTTATATTTTTTTTTATTTTTACAGGTATTGCTCAAGCAGCACCAGCAGCTTCTGCAGCTCAGGTTATCTATAAGTAATGTTTTCGATGGTCTTTTGTGAATAGTTCTTCGATGATAACAAATCCTATGAAATAATAAATTATCAGATATTTTTTCTGCAAAATTTCATTTGTCTTTAAAGTTTTTTTGTCTACCTTTAATAATTTATATATACACTAATTTTATTTTTTATAACTGAAAACTTTCAACGGACAATCAATAAATAATTAAATCAATGAGCTTTAATTATTAACAACTCACTAAATGGCAAAATCGACCTCAAAAACTTGTATCAAAATAAAATCACTAAATGTCTATCAAAAAAATAAAAATAGTATTTTATTTTTTTAATTATATTTGTAATAATTTAGTACTTATTTTTCAATACAATAAAATCTACATGTTATTGGCAAAATAAATTCCAACATTTTATATGTATTAAAATTTATAAAATATCAAATTTATTTTTTAATTTCTCATTACAATTTTATCATTATTTGATATAAAAGAGAATTTTTTTAAATATATATCTTCAACCAGTACATTGTGTATTTGTAAAGAAGAGTGAATTTTATTTCTGTTCTTTTTGTTGAATCAGCAGTACGACAGTTGAATATTATAATTTCATTTTTATTTTTAAAAACAAACTGGTTAAATTTCAAATGTATCCCAGCTAACCAGTTTCTCGTAATTTTTTCAAAATTTATTGGAAACAGTTACTGGACTTGTAATAAGCCATTACTAAAAATTGTTTTTAGTTAATTTCTAGAAATGATTATTAGAAATTTTCTAGAAAACTTTTGAAAACAGTTTCTAGAAATATCTATTAAAAATTTTCTAAAAATTTACTGGAAACAGTAAAAAACTTTAGCCAAAATTTTCCAGTTACTAGTAGTCTACTATGTTTCACTAAAATTTTTTCATTATTTATTTGACTTTTATTTATTTCATTTTTATTTTTATAAACAAACTGGTTAAATTTCAAATGTATCTCAGTTAACCAGTTTCTCGTAATTTTCTCAAAATTTATTGAAAATAATTACTGGATTTGTAATAAGCCATTAACAAAATTTGTTTTCAGTTAATTCTTAGAAACGATTATTAGAAATTTTTTAGAAAATTTCTAGAAACAGTTTATGGAAATGTTTATTAGAAATTTTCTAAAAATCGACTGGAAATAGTTTCTGGTAATAATTACTAGAAATTTTCTAGAAAATTTCTGGAAAAGGTTTGTCTTTTTTATTATCAATTTTAATAAAAAACTTTACTCCAAATTTCTAAACTATGTAGCTAAAAAATTTAGCTAAAAAAATCAGCAATACGATGAATATTAATTCCATTTTTATTTTAAATAACAAACAGGTTAAATTTCAAATATAAACATTTTTTCATTATTTATTTTACTTTATTATTATTTATTTTTTAACTCGAATAAATAATAATTTTTAATAATAAAAAACAAATGTCAATGACTTTTTTTGTACATGTAAGCAATTAAAATTATTTTTATTTATTTTAATTACATTTATGAATTATAATTATTAATTTTAAAAAAAATATATTCATATATTTTTATTTTCATTTTATATAGATATATGATATGTCTTTAAATTGATACAGAAAACAAAGCTATTTATTTATTTATAAATTAATACATTATTTATTTACAGTTCTCCGAATATATATATATGGAAAAATTTTTAATTAAATTGTCAATCAATACTTAAAGTATCATCAAGTAATCTTGAAGAATTCAATCTTAAAAAATAATTTAAAAAACCAAGGCTGCAATATGGCCAAAACTTCAGCAAGAAAAATTGTCGCAGTAGTAGTTCTATCTGCAGTATACTTGTTCGGTAATATTCATAAATTTTTTTTTTTTTATTTTTAATTCAACTGTGCTAATTGTATTTTACAATTTAATTTTTGTAATTGCATTTGTATGTTTTTTTCTTTGAAATTTTATTTTATTTGTATTTTTCTTATTTCTACAGGTATTGCTCAAGCAGCACCAGCAGCTTCTCCAGGTGGTGGTGGTGGTCTTCTAGGACTAGGTATTTTAGGTATTTTGTAAATTATCTTTCGATGATAGCAAATCCTATAAAATAATAAATTATTAGATATTTCTTCTGCAAAATTCCATTTGTCTTTAAATTTATTTTGTCTACCTTTAATGATTACACTAATTTTATCTTTTACCTGAAAACTCTCAACGATAAAAAAAAAATAAAATTTAAAACAATTAATTATTCTAATAATAATTATTAATTAATTTGAAAAAGTAACAATTAATAAGCATACAGATGAAATAGTCAAAAGTGAAGTCAAAAGAAAAAACACATCTAAATTTTTCTATTCAATTAATTATTGATAATTTATTGATAACATTTCGTCATAATAATAATACTTGAAAAAAAAAAAAAAAACATTATTTTCATAAATTTAAAAAAAATGATGTCAGTGTAAATATTATTTCAGCTGAGCTTAAAATATTTCATGCTTAATTGAATAAATGAAAATTGAAGAAAAAAAAAATATCATATTGATACAAGCGTTAAATTTGATGTGAATTTTTTATGTTAAAACAAGGCAAATATAAAATAACAAATATCATAAACAGGTCATAATTAATTAAATTATTTAAAAATTTTTATTCAGATAAATTATAATTATTATTTATATATAAAATATGAAACTTTTAATTGATTGAATTATACTCCTCTTGAATTGCCATTTTCAGCATCAATTACTTCACAGTAATAACTAAACATGACCAAATAAAAATATCCTTCAATTGCTAAAAATAAAAAAAAAATTTGAAAAACAATAAAAATTAATTAATTAAAGTATTAAAAAGTATGAAATATTTACCTAGTGCGACGAGAGTTGACATGAGGTAAACAATAAAACCAACGAAACCTCCATACATCAATGAATTAGCAACAATTGCAAATGACAATGCAATTGAAAATAATAAATTTGAGAAATTAATACATAACCATGGGAACATGTAATACGATCTTTGCTGTAAAATAATTATAAATAAATTACTGGATAATTTAAAATGATTTTATCTTTAATTATTGTACTTACTCTCATAACACCACGTATTAGTAACACACAAAATACAGATAGTAATAATGTATAAACAATTATTCCAACTTCAATTGATTTTAAATTAATAGCATACAATTCGTCATTTGTATTTTTATCAATTGTAAAGAATTCAACAATACATCTTATTATCAAACTAATAAATGCCAGCTGAAAAATATTAAATAAATGTTAATTTGTATAATTTTTCTTTTTCGAAATTAAACTTACCAAATTTAAACCAGCAATTATTAAAGTTCCAGTTCGAAGATCGAAACAACAGCATTTTGTCACTCTCAACTATTAAAAATAATGATGATCAAATTATTATTATCAGTAAAGTAAATAAAAGAGCGAAAAATAAAAAAATCAAATAAAATTTTATCGACTTTATGACGTACTTTGTGATAATGTTTTGGCAATTGATAAGAAAAATTGAATTTTACCGGTCGATATTTATTATAAAGAACAGAAAAAAAAATAATTAAATTTTATTTATATTTTTTTGGTATAATAAATTAATAATTTAAATGAAATTATTGTTTAATTTTTATTTTACTTTACCTCGGTAAATGATGGAATTGCCATTTTTGTTGATTAGATAATTAATAACAATCTTGTTGAAATATCCAGTTAAAAAAATAGATGATATAAATTTCAATTAACTGTTAATTGTTGATAAAAAAAAATCATATAAAATTTTACAATAGCTTAGAGGTAGTTTTTTTGATAATTTTTTTTTAATGTTTTTAGTAAATTTTACAAAGATAAGTAATAGATGTAGAAGCACTTGGTGATTATTTTAGACTGAATGTGATATCATTTATTTGAATGGTGTCAGGTTGACTTGTGAATCACTATTATTACGATAACAATAATCTTTCGTACCATTGGCACACCCAGATATTATATCATACCTGAGACAGATAGCTGACAAGTGTTTCTTTGATAAACAACACTCTATATTTTATTTATTTTGTTCGTAGATTCAATGTATTTTAACAACTATGTATACGAGTTTTTTCTTTACAATTATGTTTCATTATTATTATTATTACTATTGAAAATAAAATTAACTGTTTGAAATATAATTTGAAGAAGATATTTATATTGGTTTTAAAATTAAAAAAAAAAAGATAGTTGAATAAAAGCATCAAGAGTATTTTTAAGTGTGAACCAAATTCAGATAATAATGAAAAATTAAATGTCTGATCAACAAAATAAAAATAATATTTAGGAATAATAATAGTAATAATAATATTACAGAAAATAAATCATTACCAAGAAAAATTAATCGAATAAATATATCAAAAAAATGGCAAGATAGATTACAAATAATTGGGAGATCATTTGAATCAACACTTCAACAAGTTGACTCTAAAAGACAACAAAATAATATTGATAATAATAATGTCAAAATTGAAATAAGTAGATCATGGGTATTAGATGGTATGAGTATTGAACTTGTTAAACCAAATTCAGATGTTGATGAAAAATTAAATAATAATTATGAATATAAAAATCTTAGATTTACGTCTGATAAACAAAATAAAAATATTAAAATAATGACTGATAGTGTATGTCAAACGGATGATAAAAAATTAGATAATGTTAAAAAAAAATTAATAACTGAAAGTGAAGAAATTAAAGCATTAAAAGCATATAATGCAAGAATTATACGCGTTATCAGAACAAATATCAAATCTTTCATGAGTTCATTTATATTATTATACTGGTTAGAAAAATTTATCTAAAATTTATATATTAATATGAAATACAGCACAATGTACATGTTTTATAACAGTGATTCAACTTATCAAATACCTAGGTATTGCTTGAGCATTATTTTTACAAAAAGAATTATTTTTACTATTTTTTCTGGTACTAGGGGACGTTTTCGAAAAAATAATAACATGTGCTATGCACATAGTATAGTTTACAATGTTTCAATTGGAAAAGATATGATGTATCTTGTTAAGAAGTACTATGTTGCATAGTCAAGTCTAGCGTTCGTTAAATCTACTATATGTTGCATGGTGAGATTTACGATGTTCAATAGTACATTTCATTATATTCTTTTTGTATTTTCGATAAAAAAAACAGAATTATTTGTTTATTAAAAAAATAACTTCAAATTATTTATAATAATTATTATTATGTTTATATGCATGTTTCTCAACTTGGCTATTTCTTGAATAAAAATATAATAAATATAATAATTTTACAGAAAAAGCACAGTGCTAATGCAAAAATTGTTAAATTTATCATTGATAATAATTGTAATTGTAATTATTAACAAATGTACTGTAAGTATATTATGAAAATAATTAATAATATAAAATTAATGAGAATTTTTTTTTTTTTGAATAATTATATTTATAAATATTAATATTTAATTAACTTCATTTTACGCTTTTTGTGTGTTAAGTAGATTATTTGTTTAAGTTATAAGTTTAAGTTATAAGTTATAACGTTGAAAAGGCGTATGTTCAGCTTTTTTTGGATTTAGATTTATCAGGATTTTTTGAAGATTGAATAAATTATAAGTATTTTTTTTTAGCACTTACGCCTTTTTGTCATTATGTCTACTATATATATTCCTAATAAAAAATACTCAATAAAGTTATGTATAAATAATAAAAAAAAATTGACAATCAGTTAACAACCTAAAATGTTATTTCTGACGTAAACAATTATTTTTATTATTATTTTTGACATCAAAATTATTATATAATTAAAATTTCATTAAACACATATACATGTTCAACTTACAAAATTTAATACCTATAATACCAACAGCAAAAAATTTGAATGCAAAAATTTTTTTAATACCGTTGTCATTATTTTCAAAAATATTTTGTCATTTTTGGGGTGTCTCATTTCAAACTGATTTATTAATTATGAATTTTTTAGGTGCAGTAAGTACTTTTATTAATTAACAATAATAATTATTTATTATACCTAAATTTTTACATTAAATTATATTAGCTAAACAGTTTTTGGGATTGGAAAAAATTCAACTGGACTCACCAGGTTAACGAAATTTCAAACATTCAATTTCTCAATCAGAATAACAATAACAAAAATGAGCTAATCATTGAAACTGGTAATGTATAAATTAAATAACTTAATTTCAAAGTGTAAATTTAATTAGTTAAATAATAAAATTATTTTTTTTATTATCGTTTTCAATTTAAGTATTAACCTGGATTGTTATTTCACGAATAATTATTGCTCCATTGCATACACTAAGTTATCTACCAAATTTTTATTCAATCTTAACTTGGTGTCGTGGAAAATTTTTAATTCCTTGGCTATTAATAAGTGCATTTAAAAATATTATTATTGAACTTATTGTTATTACAGTTATTTTATTATTATATATTGAAAAAAAAATTACTGGAATTTTAGTATTTTTATTTATCATTGAAAAAATATTAACAACTGGTGAGAAAAAAATTGAATCATCAATTTATTTAAAAATTTATAGAATAATTAAATTTTTATTTATAATTTTGTATTAAAATTTTAGCTCCATCAATTTATAGTTGGTTAACAATGCATGAGTTTTATAAAAAACTTGAAAAAATTCAACAACGAAAATTAACAAGATTAAATCATCTTGAATTTCTTAAGAATGATACGGAATCATCAAATATAATGCTTGGTTTTAAAATGAAAAATATAAAATTACCGGGAAATTATGAATATGTTTATGATGAAAAATATAATTTAAGTAAAACTTTAATAAAGCAAAGTAAACTTTATTCAAGTCTTGATAATATTGTGTTTAATGAACATGATTCATCGATGGATTACAACATTGAATTTATGAACAAATATTCAAGGTCATTAACAGCACTATCCTATGAAAAATTACATTTACAAGCAGTTGGTTATTATGATGATGATAGCGTCATGAGTGATTTAACATTGACACCTGCTGAAACAGCCAAAAAAGTTTTAAATATTGAATTAAAAACACATGTAGAAGATAAATCAAATATTTGTGAGGAAAAAAAATTTATAAATAATAAAGTTGAGTCAGATTGTTGTTGTTCAAGTAATAATGAAAATATGAAAAATAAAAATAACATAAATGTTGATGAAAATAAAAATGATAATGATAAAAGTGACGAATCAGAAAAAAAAAAATTTAATAAAGATAATTTTGAATGTGAAAAAAAAATATCTTGGCCTGATGACAGTTGGATTTTAAAAAGAGAAATGTTTTATAAAAATAAAAATAATATTTTTAATGTTAATAACGATGAATTGACGAGTTGGTACTCTGATGATGAGGATGATGATGATAGTGATGAGACAGATGAAAAATTATCAATAAACAAGGACAAATCATTTGAGAAAAATAATAGTAATAATAATATTACAGAAAATAAATCATTACCGAGAAAAATTAATCGAATGAATATATCAAAAAAATGGCAAGATAGATTGCAAATAATTGGGGGATCATTTGAATCAACACTTCAACAAGTTGACTCTAAAAGACAACAAAATAATACTGATAATAATAATGACAAAATTGAAATAAGTAGATCATGGGTATTAGATGGTATGAGTATTGAACTTGTTAAACCAAATTCAGATGTTGATGAAAAATTAAATAATAATTATGAATATAAAAATCTTAGATTTACGTCTGATAAACAAAATAAAAATATTAAAATAATGACTGACAGTGTATGTCAAACGGATGATAAAAATCTAGATAATGTTAAAAAAAAATTAATAATTGAAAGTGAAGAAATTAAAGCATTAAAAGCATATAATGCAAAAACCCTATACATTGATAAGAAAAAGCTAGAGCATCAAAATTTACAAAAATTATCATCAAGACAAAAACAAAAAATTGAGAATCATCAAAAAGAAAAAATAATGCCTCGAATATTGAATGGCAAAAAAAATTTAATTCCAAAAAAAAATCTTGATATAAATAAAGCTAATAAATTAAATTCATTTGATTCATTATTTCAAAAAAATAATTCATCTATTAATATTAATTCAACAAAAAATTTAAAAAATAAAATTGATTATAAATTTATGGATAATTCTTGTAAAAGCAATTCTTTTTATTCATCAAGTTTAAAAAATAAAATTGCTAATATAAATTGGTCATTGAATTTACAAAGTTATGAAGAAAATCCACAATCAATTGATAAATCATATTTTAAATATAAAAACAATAATGACAATAATGATATGGAATATTATGAGACAATTGATTTGCTTCAAGAAGCATACACCAATGATCATCAAAGAGTAACAATAATTGCAAATCAAAGTTCATCAGAATTATACCCATTATCAGAACAAATACCAAATGTATTCCATGAAATTATTAAAACAGCTAGAATAAGAACTCTAAATCATGCTTGTAATTATCAACAAACACATGATGTCGACTTTGGTGAAGTGTATTTACAAGAAATGATGCACTTGAACGATAATAATGATAATGATAATAATGTTAATAATCAAATTGATAATCGAAATTCGTCTGAAAGTATTTCTACAATACCAGTTGTTAGTGAGTTACCATCACCTGCTAATGATACAAATGAAAGTGAATATTTATTTCCTCAAAACTTGCTGAATGAATTAGTAATCAATCCATTTAATGACATTGATGTATCCATACCTGATTTCAATAAATTAATTGATATAATTGATATAATTAAAAACAAAATTTCAGTATCTTTATCATCAATAACATCAAGTATTTTATTTATTCTTGGATATGAACTACAGACAGCTCCAACAATAGAAACAATAGAAATTGTTGAAATAAATGAAAGAGATTTTCACAGTACAGATAGTAGTTTGACTGATGAGACAAGTTCAATTGATCATCTTCATTCAACAATATCAATTGGAGGACAAAGCAATATGTCTGAATTCATAGAGACTTAATTAACATTTATTATTTTGTCAACATTAAAATCATTATTACCACTTTAAAAGAATAAAAATAAATTAATGCAAATATTTTTAACAAGAAAAAATCATATATTTTCGATTTATAGAATTTTATTTCTAACAAGAACAATAAAATTAATAGTATTTTATTTATTTTTTTTTATGCATCTATATACACATAATTATATATTTTTTATAATACATATTGAAAATAAAATATGAGCACTTAAAATATATATTTAAAACGACTTAAATAATTTTTTAAATATCATTATTATCTGAGGTATTAAAAAATGTGCTGATAATAATTATATATAGATCTATTTTTCCTTATTTTTCACAGACATTGAATAAACATTTATATTTTAAAAATCACTTTGAATAAAAGTGTATATACGTATTTTTAAAAAACAAAAAAAAAAAAAAAAACAAATGTTAAATAGATTAAAAAAGAAAATAAAATTTATTTATTTGTTTGATCATCTGAAGAAGGTGGTGGAATACTTGTAGTAGTTGGTACTTCAACTGTTGGATATGTGTAAACAAGCTTTGGTGATTGTTCAAATTCATTTTTCAAAAGATTATAGTAAAATCCTTTTACAATGATGAAACAGTAAGCTTGAAGATCTGCAAAACAAAGTAATAAAAAATAATGAATATAATGATTAACACCAGCAAACATCCTGGTCTTGATTATCAATAATTAAATGTAATTATAATTTTATTTTATGGTAAATACTTACACAGACAACCAATCATAAATAAAAGTGCAAAAACAGCAACATCAAGTGGTACTGCGAGTAGAAAATATGATGATAAACCAAAGAATACTGCAATACTTGTTACGAATCCACTCAAAGTCAAGCATACAAATGGAAAAACATAATTTGATCGTTTCTGTAAATTAAATAATTATTACAATTATTTTTATATTAAAATAATTTATGTATTTCTATTGGATAAGCAAAAGAAAAAAATATATATTATTGGCTTTGTTCTTTAAGATGATTCGAAATTATTTTATCTGAAATCGAAATAAAATTTCGAAATAAACAATCATATTTATTTCTTTGAGTTAATCTTGATTTACCTGCACGTTTTATTATTATTTCAAATTGATTTTTAAAATAGTCACTATTAAGCCTTATTTGTTTAAAAAAAAATTACAATAAGTTCTCTAAAAGTTACTCCAAATTACAAGCTAATTAATGAACTTGAATAAATATTTTTTCGACAAATCAAAGTTCCAGTTTTAATTATTAACGACTCAATTTAATTATTAGTTTGAAATTTTATTTTTAAGCCTTAAATTGTCTTTTTAATTTTTCTATAAATAGCATTTAATTATTATTTAAATTTTAAATTTATTATCAAGCCTAGAATTCAAGTAAGTAATAAAAATATTTTTAATTTTTTAATTGAATAAAAAATAATTTTATGTAAATTATATAATTCTTTGTTTTACTTATCAAATGATTATTAATAAAATTTATATTATAAAGTTTAAAAATGATATAGCAATATTTTTTAAATACCTTTTGTACACCATAAATTAATCCCAATGATGCTGCCAAGCTCAGCCATAGATAAACACAAGTGCCAATTAATATTGAATATATCATTAAATAATCATAGCTGTAATGATAATATTGATTATCATCAAACGACAGTGTATACACCAAACTTGCAATACCAAGAATCCCATGAATACATGATCCCTAAATAGAAAAAAAAATCAATCAATAAAAGAACAATTATTTTTCACCTGAAATACTTACTGCACTTAAAATTCCAATTATCAATACTGCTGTTTTTGGAGCACAGCAAAAATGTAATCTCTCTGTTTGGATGATCATCTAAATAAAAATTACAAATAATTAATTTTAACTTGAAATAATAATTAAAATAATTTTTTGATATTGTTATTAAGTAATTAAATTATTTACTGTTGATGTTGAGAATATATTTATATATTTTTTATGATGTGAAATATAGAAAGTGAAAAAAAAAAAAAAACACTTGTTTGACATTCACATTGACCAGGGTTCACTTGAATGTGTGTATAGACAATCAATAAACACATTGCATCAAGTTTTAGTAAAAATAATTTATATAAAAATAAAAAATATAAATATAAATCAATTACCAAGGTCATATGGAACAATGAAATATAATTTTCTTGTTAAATTAACAAAATTATTTATGCTTATTGTTGATTTTACTTGTTTTTTTTTTTTAAATAAATTGTGTAATAATTTTTTTGTTGTGTATATTTAAGTTTGTTTACCTTAATTGATGTTGATAATAATTTGTGCGGTATGTGTTAAATATTATTTTCCAGGCAATACTGCAACACAACTGCGGAATATTATTTTTTCATTGCCCTGTACTGTTGTCAACATAAAAACGCATGCGCAAATTTTTAATAGAAGATGTGTATTTACGTTGCTACTAATGTGGTATTGTACTTAAAAATGTCGTGAATCATTTTTTACTGTGTTAAAAACGATAACGACTATCAGAGTTTGACTATAAAATTTTTAAAAATTGATTAAGTAACATAGAAAAAAAAAAACAATCGAATTTGTTTTTTAACAAAAATTTTTTAAAATTATAAATTGATTTTGCTTTTTTTTTCTTATAAATATATTGATTAATTTTATTAGACATTTAAATTTTAATATTAAAAATTTTTTCTTTTTAATAGTAATTTAATTTATATATTTTTAAATTAATTATTTTATGGATAGTTTAATGAATCATAAAAAGAAGAAAAATTATTCCATGATAGAAAATAGATACCGCTTTAAATGTTGAAGCTAAAAATAAGACAGAAACTGCTAAGAATTCCTGGAAATGTGTGTATTTGTAATAAAATAACTATAATATTTATACTTTGTAATAAAATACTGAGCATTCCATTCTGCTGAGTGTAACAAAAGAAAATATTTCACAGAAAAATTCAAAACAATGATATAAATTTTAATTTAATAATAATAAAAAATGTTATTTTTTTTTTCAAGTAAATATTTTTAAAATTGATGCATCATTTAGGTCAACCATAAATTAACCCCCCAAGAGTTTTAAAAATTATAAAAATAAATTTCATCAAGTGAATCAATTTAAAGAAAATTTAAAAACTCAAATTCCGTTTTTTATCGTTATAAATATTTTAAAAAATAATACATACCTAAAAATTTTTATTTTATTTGTTTTTTCTTTGGAATAATAAAACAAAGATTATTATAAATAAAAAACCATAAAATAATAAGAATCTCATTAATAATTACTAAGAATATTTTGTTTTATTTAAAAAAAAAATTTATTTCTAAACAAGTTAATACAAAAAAAAAATATTAAAAACAACTGTTTATGTGTTTGTTAATAAATTAATATTTAACAAAGCAATAACTATACAATAATATAAAAATAAAAATACAAAAAATGATGATTGTTTTTTTGTTTAACAAGTTTCATCAAATCCATTATTATTATTGGACAATGGAACAACATAATTTGGATCACAAACAGTATTTTTAACAGCATCTTGTACATATCCTCTATAAATACGAAAATTAATAACATTTGTATCCCATGGTCCATAAATATACATTGGTAATTTATTTGATATTATCCAAAAACTTTGTTTATCTTCATTATCAATTCTTAAATCATTTGGAAATATTAATGTTTCATTATTAACACCAACAACACCAAAATTTTGTGGTATATATTCTTTTCTAGTATCCCAACACCATATTGAATCACGTGTAACCATATTAAAAAACATAACACCATTTTTATCAATACCAGAACCAGATGAATGTCCATAATCTTTTGCTCTTGGTTTACCAACTGGTACAAAATTTTCTGGATTTGTTTCAGCAGTATTTTTATCAATTAATGTCATTGTTGATACAGCAAATTCACGAAAACTTGACATTGAATGAAAAAATAATGTTTTATCATCATTAATATCAAGTGGACTTAATGATAAACCAAGTACACCATCCATCCATTGAAATTGTAAGCCATGTAACTCATAACGTGATGATAATGGATCAGGTAAAAAAAAATGATGTTGAAAACGAAATGATGTATCATTTGAATAATCATATACTATCATTGCATAACGCCACACATCTGATAAATATGCTTTTGCATTATTGCAATCATTATTACGTATGTCAATAACAATATTTGACCATAATGAATCTTGTTTAACTTGGTCTTCTGGTATTTGATAACGTCTTATTAAACGATCAGTACGTAAATCAAATATAAATATTGCTGGTGGACATATTTGTTTTGGTGTTTCTGTTAAATTTATTGTTCCTGAATCAAGTACCCATAATCTATCACATTCATCAACTTGAATTCTAAATACTGATGTCATTCCTCCACATGAATCTGCAAGAATATCAATAAGATATTTACAAAATGACAAGATAGATTGCAAATAATTGGGGGATTATTTGAATCAACACTTCAACAAGTTGACTCTAAAAGACAACAAAATAATATTGATAATAATAATGACAAAATTGAAATAAGTAGATCATGGGTATTAGATGGTATGAGTATTGAACTTGTTAAACCAAATTCAGATGTTGATGAAAAATTAAATAATAATTATGAATATAAAAATCTTAGATTTACGTCTGATAAACAAAATAAAAATATTAAAATAATGACTGACAGTGTATGTCAAACGGATGATAAAAAATAAGAGAATGTTAAAAAAAAATTAATAACTGAAAGTGAAGAAATTAAAGCATTAAAAGCATATAATGCAAAAACCCTATACATTGATAAGAAAAAGCTAGAGCATCAAAATTTACAAAAATTATTATCAAGACAAAAACAAAAAAATGAGAATCATCAAAAAGAAAAAACAATGCCTCGAATATTGAATGGCAAGAAAAATTTAATTCCAAAAAAAAATCTTGATATAAATAAAGCTCATAAATTAAATTCATTTGATTCATTATTTCAAAAAAATAATTCATCTATTAATATTAATTCAACAAAAAATTTAAAAAACAAAATTGATTATAAATTTATGGATAATTCTTGTAAAAGCAATTCTTTTTATTCATCAAGTTTAAAAAATAAAATTGCTAATATAAATTGGTCATTGAATTTACAAAGTTATGAAGAAAATCCACAATCAATTGATAAATCATATTTCAAATATAAAAACAATAATGACAATAATGATATGGAATATTATGAGACAATTGATTTGCTTCAAGAAGCATACACCAATGATCATCAAAGAGTAACAATAATTGCAAATCAAAATTCATCAGAATTATACCCATTATCAGAACAAATACCAAATGTATTTCATGAAATTATTAAAACAGCTAGAATAAGAACTCTAAATCATGCTTGTAATTATCAACAAACACATGATGTCGACTTTGGTGAGGTGTATTTACAAGAAATGATAAATCATATTTTAAATACAAAAACAATAGGATGGACTCTGTTAATATCAATTCAACATAAACTTTACTTAATTTTTTTATGAATTTACCTTGATGATGCCAACCCCATGATGGATATGGTCGTAATTTTGGTGATTTAGTTGATGTATAACGTGGTACTGTTGTTAATGTTGCTGGTACACCTGTTCTCCATTTTGGTAATGTTATAAATATACGTTCATGCCAATATTCAATACCCAATGGTGAATTATTTTCTGGTATATAAATTCCTTCAGCAATTGCATGTTTCCTTGCTGATTTACTTTCAAACTCAAAATCTAATACTTTCCATGAATGAACCTTAAAAAATACAACAAAAGTGCATACATCAAATACTTGAAAGTTGAAATATTGTAACGTAAATATTTGTAAGGTTTTTTAAATTACAATTTCCATAGCTGGTCCAGGTTTTTCTTCTGTTGGTAAAATATTATTTATTGTCTCAAATGTTGGATTTGGCGAGTTAATTATATCTTGATCTATGTCATTATCATATCCACTTGTTGATTGATAATTTGTCGCAAGTCTACTTGATCTCATTGAATTTAAAATTTCCGGTGTTAAAAAACTATTTGATGACTGAAAGAAGTTACAAAAGAAACAAAACAAATTCATTAATATTAGATTATTTATTTTTTTATTTTTTATATTGAGTAATTTTTGAACTTACGGCTTTGTAATCACCATTTGTAGGTCTTGGCGGTTCAAGTTCTTTTGAAATCAGTGAATCTGGGTCAGATTGAGCAGCAAATTCTTGAAGACCAAGCAGGGTCATAGACACCAACAGTGGCACCACATTCGTCATGCCTGTTTAGCAAAACAATATATTAAAATTTATCAAAATAATTTTTTTAATCATAATTTGTTTTTATAATTAATGTTTTTTTATTATTTTTAAATTCAATTAAATTATTTAACACTTTTACTAATTGTAAAATTGACCTTTTAATTAATTTTTTTGTTTTTAAATTTTATAATTTTATTGTTAAAAATATTTCAAATAAATAAATAAAAAAAAAATATATCACACATTAAAAAAAACAATCACTTTAACTAATTTTCATTTTTTTTTATTTTTAAATTTCGTAATTAACAAAATAAAATCGACAATGACAAAGGATAAATTTTAAATCGAAATGATTATTTAAAAAAAAAACTTTCACACAAAAAAAATAATTAAAATTAAAATAGAAAAAAAAATTTATTAATCACAAATAAATAGATTTTTTTTAATTTTTAAAAAATATTTCGTACCTATAAAAACAAATAATAATACAAATTAAAAAAAAAATACTAATTAACTGTAAGTATTAAAAATCAAAATATCTTATTATTAATATTTTAATGTTTCTAAAATAGCATGTTATTGAAAGTAAGTTTAAATGACGACTATTTTATTTGTTTGCTCATCTTCGAGATTGAATCTCTTTCGAGAGTAAAAGCTGTTTTTATTTATCCAACATTATTATTTCCCCTACTTAATAAATATATCTTCTCTATATCTACGTAAAGAATGAAAAGAAAAAAAAAATCATGTATTTCATTGCCTCATTTCTCTCTCGAGTTACATTGCTAACGTTCGAAATAATTCATGAGAAACTATATGCTACTTAATGCAGTCGAGATCAATAGACTTCCGGTACTTGATAAAATATAATAAAAAAAAAAATTACAGATGACACAAACAAACAAAATATGTACATGCACAAATAATTATTCCTTTCTCTTTTATTTAGCATATATATAAATTTCTTTTTTCCTATTTTTTATTATTCTTTTAGTTTATTATTTTATTTTTCTTAATATTTTTAATTTGTTATATAATTTTATTATATTTTTCTCCTATTTTAAAAAATTAAATTAACAATATTCTATTATAAAAAAGAGACTATTAAATTCGTCGTTCAAATTGATAATTAAAAAAATGATTTTTATTATTATAATTTTTAAAATTTTTAATTATTATTTATTATTTTTATTATTATAATTTTTAAAATATAATAATTTTTTTGACGATAAATTAGTAGTATAATTTTCTCTTGAATTAAATAATTATAAATTATTATAATTATTATTGATTATGAGCATCAAACATGAACTAAAAAAGTTGATTACTCAACGTTACGCTTCTCTCCAGTTGAGTTGGTAAGGCACTCGCATTTCGAGTCTGAGGTTGGCAGTTCGAAACTGTTCGAAACCAAGGAGAGACCTAGCATCGTAATCGAACAGCACTCTGTGCTAGTCTCAAACCTGGACTGGTTCACTTTGAATGTTCGTAGATTAATGTCAACAGACCTATTCGGACACTTGGGAATTAACAACCTACTTGTTCTTATTTCTAATTGAAACAATTTTTTTTATTTTTCGAAAATTATTTAATGCATTCTGCGGTTTTATGACTAAAAAAGTCTTCAAGAAAATATTTCTCTAACAGCGTTTGTTAGTTTAAAAATTTTTACGAGCAACATAATTGTTTATTGGATAATTTAAATGTGTCCACAATTATTACAAGTATATTTACAATAAATTTAATAATTTACTTATTTTTTTATAAATTAAATTAATGAGTTATTGTTATGACTCAATGTTATTATTTTTTTAATTATAATATTCACTTTGAAGTATTGTATAAAATGTTTATTTTTTTCTGACATATATTTAACAAAATTATCGTTATATATATGTCTTGGATAATCCGTAATGAAGTAATTTATTTATAAAAGAGAATATTTGGAATATTTTTAACCAACTTTTTTTTTATTTTCACCAGACATATTTTGATTTGTTATAAAAAAATAAAAAAAATATAGCATTATCGTTTCAAAATAATGTTAAATTTATTTTTCTCAACCACAATCATTTGGAAAATATAACAAGTCATTGTTTGTATATGAATATATATAAAAAATTAAATAAAAAAAATTAACGGAACTTGTTCATTATTTTATATTACATAAACATTGTTAATTGTGCGGAGATAATGGAAAGTTATACCGTCAATTGAATGACTATAACATGTACATGTACTAATACTTTTTTTATCTTTTTATTACATGTATCTATTTTAATAATTATATCTTACTTTGAAAAATCAAACTACATAATTTTATTATATTTATTCAAAACTATATCGTGCATAAAATAAACTGTTTGTATTTTATTTTCATTTATACATAAAAAATTATTTCTTTTGCAGTACCATCATTCCATAAATCTATTTTAATCGGTTCAAAGATTTTAATACGTTTACATTTAGAAATTCAATTTTTTTTTTTTTTATAGAATAATAAAAATAGTAAAATAATCTAATTTTTTTATATTTTTTTTTTATGTTAAAAAAAGTACATCTAAAAATTTATTATCTGTAAAATAACTCAATGTAAAATTATTATATTTAAAGAAAAAAAAAAAACAAATTAAATATTGAATTTTAAATATTTAAAAAAATTAAAAAATCAACTTACGAATTTCATTGTGTCCATTAAAATTAATCTGCGTATGAAAACTGTGTTTTCTAAGAAATTTATCATGGTAATCATATAAAGGTTCATTAAAACTTGAATCATTTTGTTCGTTAAAAAATTCATTACTGTCATCAATCACATAATCATTATGAATATTCGGATAAAATTTTTTCGGAAATATATTCGATGACATTCTGATAATATTTATAACACATGCGTATTTTTTTTTTTCACATTATTTGAATTTTTTATCATTGGCAATAGTAAAAAGAAAATCATTATCCATGATTTAATAAACAATTAATTTTTTTATGAATAACACTTCATTTAATACCGGCATGGAAATGAAAATAAATAAAAAAAAATTAACCACAACACTTGATCGATTCACCAGCAGTCTAAAAAGAAAATAATGTCTTTATAGAAAAAATTTCAGTTTTAAAATTACGAGATTAATTTTAATTTGAAAAAAAAATTTAACACTGTTCACGTGTACGTATCAAAACACCGAATGAAAATCAACATGTTTGAGGATTAAAAAAAAACTATCTCTATGATTTATTAAAGTCATTTTTTTTTTTTTTTTTTTTTTATAAAAGTAATTACCTCTTTTATTTGAAGCACCTACTAACGTCACGAGCTGTAACAATTAGCGCAAGTGATGACCATACACACTCCATAATTAAATAAAAAAAAAAAAAATTTTTAAATAAAAAAAAAACCATAAAAAACGACAGTAATAAAAAAAATCATGAAAGAAATTATATGAAGATTTTTATCGAAAAAAAAAATATTATTTTTTGTAAATTGATAAAATATTGAGATACATTTAAAATACTTTCAATCTTATCTTTGAATTAATATTCATAAATTCAAAATGAGGACAAAATCGTGCAAAAAATTAACGGGGTTAAGCAAGTGTGTAGAATTTCACTTGAAAGAAATTTCTTCGGGCTGTGAGGCATTTAGAACGACGATAAATTTACTCACTATTTTAATAAAATTTATAAACATTTATTAAAAAAAAAGGCATGTGTGTAATTATGGGACATTAATAATATTTTAAATACACAATATTTAACACTATTTCAAGTGTATAATTATATTTAAATTGTTACATTGTTTCACTGATAAAAAATTTTTATTTTCACTAAATAGGACAATTAATATTTAACACTCATTTTTTATATTAAAATAAAAATCATTTAATGCAATTAAAATATTATTTAGATATTTTTTTGTATTTAATTTTCTATTTATTTATGTCGTGATTGATAATTAGCCAATTGACATTTAATTTGATTGACAGTGGCAAATTAATCACGTTGTTTATGTCGAGAAATAAGAAATGAAACTGAAAAAATTATTGGTATTGATCTTCTTGGCTTGATAGCTGTTACATAAATATTCTAATGCGGAAAGAATGATAATAGCAAAATTGATTATGAAAAAAAGAAAATAAAAAGTGGGAAGAAATATTATGAAAAAAATAAAATAGTTTATAGTGTTTGGAGAAAGTGATTACCAAGTTTTATTTTTCTTATGGATGAATTGTCGATTTTAATATATTCGAATCAGTGATCAATAAATAAAAAAACCATGACGTTATGCAAATAGATCCTTTCATTCATTTATTTTTTACTAAAATGTAATTTTTTTTGTACTTTTTTTTTGTGGTCAATCATTGACAAGAAATATTTATGTTTATAAGATAACATGAATATTTTTTTTAAATATAAATATAAATATTTTTACATTGATAATTAGTAATTACCATATTTTTTATTTATTTTCATTTACGTAATTAATTATTAATTAATATTAATTTCCTGTTTCAATTTAAAAAAACAAATTGTGTATTGTTTTTATTTTAAAAAGTGTATTAAATTTTTTTTCACAATTAATCCCTGGTAGAAATAATCTCTCCGGATTTTCTCCGGATCGTCTCTGGATTTTTCCGGATTTTCTGGGTAATTGAGACTTCCGGAGATATTAATCCGGAGTTTTTTCGAATTTTCTCCGGATTTTCTCCGAATTTTTTTGGAAAAAATACCTTTTTTATTTTTTGTATGTAAACTCTTATTTCTGGTTTTTTAAATTAATTTTTCCCATTTTTTTTCATTGGTTTTTTCAAGCGAAAATTCAAGCGAAGATAATATGGAAATAGTCTGGAGATTACTCCGTAAATATTTCCGGAAGTCTCAATTACGTAGAAATCCGGAGAAATCCGAAGTGTAAGTGGCATGTTTATATACTAACAACCAATTGCTTGTTCTTTAGTTATTTAATAATGACAATTTAATTTCTAATATTTAATTACTCACCTTTTGGAACATCAAAATCAAATGGATAAAACCAATATGAATCAAAATCAGTTTGATTTGGAGATAATTTTTCTTCTTCTCCATCTTCAAACACATGTGTTTGCAAATTTAAGATGTTTGCAAATGGAAAATGTTGTTAAAAAATAATTTAAAAAAAATCGAAATATTAACAATAAAAACTTGATGAAAAATTATTTTTTTAGTGATTAATTTAATTTATAAATTACGTGTATTTATAGGTTGATTTAATTTTTAAAAAAATTAAATAATCACGTTTTTAAAAAATTAATTTTTTTATTGTTTTTAAAAAATTAATTTTTCATTATAAATCAGGATATTTATTTCGAGTTTTCATCACGTACAAATTCAATGAACAATAATAAATTTAAAAAGAAATAAAAATATTTATTTATATCATTACAAATTATCAATACTATATATGTAAAACAAAAATTTATATAATTTTAATTTGTTTATATAAAATGAAAAATAATATATTCAATTAAGTTAAGCATTGCAATTTGTATTGACAATTAAATCATCCACTTGAGCTCTTAAAATTCGAAAATTAATTTCATTAAAATTTTGTGTATTTGTTGCTATTTTTTGATATCTATTAGTCGCAATCCATAGCTCTTCTTTTCGACCAGTTATTCTTTCTGGGATAATCTTGACTCCACTTGCAAATTGATATGCATATTCATCCTGATCAAGTATTACCTAAAATTAAAATAAAGAAAATAGTCATTTAAATAATTACATTAATTTAAAAATAATATTTTTTTTTTACTCACAATGTTTTTACGTTTCAAGGGCATTTTAATGTTCCAACATGCAATTGCTATTTCTTTGGTTAAACCAAAAAATAATGTTCCATCTTTTGAAAATGCCATTGCTGCAGCTTGACTTGGTAAAATATTTGTTACAACAGAATAACCAACTGGATGGTCATTGTAAGATTTATCAAGACTATTTATTTCAGTATAAAACATATCACGTGATGCAAGTGGACGAAAAACAAGATAACGATAATTTTTAATTATTGGACTAACAGCCATACCCAAAATTCCATCATTAAGATAAAACGTTTGATCAGCAACTGTTATATTTGTGTATTTTTGTTGTGGTAAAAATACTGTTGAATCAAGTCGCCACATTGATGAACCATCATAAACAATTAATGCATGACCATCAACATCAGCAATATAAACCTGTAAAATTATTATTCATTACCTTCATGTTCTTATTGACAATAAACTACTTTTTGTTATAATTCAGTGAAGCAAAGAATCAAGTATTAATATATATTTCTTTTAAATAATATATATTAATATACTAATTGCACTTGTATAATATTGAGCAAGACTATAAGAGCAATTAATTTTCCCACTCAAAATTATATTTTTTAAAAATAGATTAAATTAAATAGGACAATTTATTTTCTTCATATTGTTATTGAAAGAAAAAAACAGTTCAACTTACACGAGTCTCTTGGCATTGGTTTCCAGATGTTGTTACAATTGGCGTTACCAAAAATCCAAGACCAGTAAATTCATTAACAGATATATGATCATCAATTATAATTCTTTCTATTAATCTGTCATTGTTTAAATTAAAAACTAGCAATTGAGCTGGACAAATTCTTTTTCCATCAACACGTCCAGTATCAAGTACCCAGAGTCTATCACACTCATCTATCTGATTTTTTTTTTTTTTTTTTTTCAAATATAAATATTGTATTATCTTTATAAAATAAGTTTGCTTTATAATATTATTTTTTTTTAATTCAATTTAAATACTTACAGCTACACGCCAAACACTTGTTATTGCTAGACAATTATTTTTTTCAGCCCATGACCAATTTGGATATGGTTTTAAAAGTGGTCCACCATTTCCAATTTCATTTGATATGATGGTAAGACTTGCTGGCACACCTTTTGATCTAATCACTGTTACAAATATCTTTTGATCTACAAAAAGGAAACTATAATAATATTTACAATAATTAAGTAATTTTATCAATGATCCAAATTGACCAATTTTTTTACCTTTCCACACGTCAACATCAAGTATCACTGGTTTTGTATAATTATAATCACCAGATTGAATTGCTTGAATTTTTTGTTCATTACTCTCCCATAAATAATCAACCCAAGACCATTGATATATTGTTTTAATTTTACCAGCTGACATTACTGGTGTAGAAAAAATTATCAACAATATCCAAGAGTAACTCAACATTTTTTAAAATTTTTTTAAGATTTAAAAATTTATTGTCTATAATATCAGATTACAATTTCTGGCATTACATAAATGTAATTATTTTTTTTTCGTCAATTTAATAGTTAATTGTATAATGTAAATAGAATATTTGTAAAATTTAAAAAATTCTGTTTTTATGAAATGTAATTTTCTTTTTATAAAATTTTATTAATGACTTAATTTCAAAATCAAAAAAGTTTTATAATCCTTAATATTAATTTAAAAACTTGTAGAAATTATTGTCTAAAAATTTTTTTAACACTTTTTAGAATTTTGTTTAATAACAATACGTTATTTTTTAAATTTTTTGAAAGTTGATCTATCCAGTTGCACTGTTAACATAAGACTGTAAAATTTAACACTTATTTTGTCATAGTAAAGAAATAATATAGAACTAGTATTACAAATAATTCTTTTGTTTAGAATATTCGTTTGATTGCCTTGTTCTTTTCACCGAACTTTTTTATTAATATTTTTTTTCTTGTAACGAATAAAAAAAAATTCAATTTTTTTTTTTTTATATATATGAATACAAACCACAACAAAAATATCTAAATATAATATTGTTGTTATTATTGAATGATTAAAACTTTCAATCATGCATTTACAATTGTGAAATTATTTATTTATTCATTACGTACTTGAATAATTGTTATTTAAAATAATTACATATTATTATATAATATTATTAAATAAGTGTTATTTAAAATAGTATTTGTTCATTCATTTACTTATCATACACGTTCATAATTAATAATTATTAATCGATAATAAACATTAGAAATATAAAACTCATGCTTCTCCAAACAATTCGAATAATAAAAATTATATTTAAATGATAATCACTCAGCTTATTCAACCTTTATAAAAGTTTTTTTTTTAAATAATAAAAGTTGAATTAAATATATTGTATTAATCATATTTTTATCCTTTATGAAAATTAAAATTTCTTTTTTTTTTTGTAAATTGTCATATTAACAAGTGTTAAAAATGTAAATAAAAAAAAAATTTGATTATAAAAAAAAATAATTATATAAACACTAATAAAATAATGATAATTAAAAAAATTATTATGATAAAAATAATGTGTAAATAAATTATAATTATTTGCTTTTATTTAACAAGTGTATTGTTGTATAAATTATATGTATTATAGTATGGCTGATACTGTATATTTTGTACAATTCTCATAATTCTAATATTAATATCATTTGGATTGACATTTTGTAGAAAAAATTTTTGAAATCTTGATGATAAAATCCACGTGTTACCATTGTCACGATCAATCCATCTAACTTCAGCAACAAATTGCAGAGCAATTGGACTGTATGCAATAATTCTGTGATTAAAAAAAATAAAATAAAATTAATAAATCGATTATATTTATAATAATTATTAAATTATATTTATAGTAATAACCTGTGATGAGCAGTATGAGGATTCCAAGTGGCAATAGCAGTTTCAGTTAATGGTGAAAAAAGAATTGTATCATCACGTGGATCAACAGCAATACCAAGACCTTGACTTGATTTTCTACCGACAAGTTCAACTGGTAATTGTTCATTAAAACCTGGTGGACCTGATTTAAGTGATGATGTTGAAACACTGAATAAACGATCTGTTGCCAATGGTTGATAATAAAGTTTACGTTGACGTGGTGAAAATGCAAGACCAACTATTCCATCAAACAACTCAAATATATCTTGTCCAATCTATATTAAATTTAAAAAAAACAACAACTATAGTAAATTTACTTTTTAAATATATAATAAAATTAAATGTCATACTTGGTAAGTAGCAGCATATGGATCAGGAAGCATTGAAGCATGAAGAAATCTCCAGCTTTTATCATTTCGACCGTCCAATACAACAAGACCTTTTTTAGAAAAAATAATTAAACAAATAAAAAAACCAGTTAGCCACTACTTTAATTATAATTTTTTTAATTAAATTCATCATTCTAAATTAATATAAATATGTGAAAGTATTATTATGATTTATATTCATTATAAAAAAATATAATTAAGTAATGAACATGAAAATTAATGATAGAAATAATATAGAAATACATGAAGCTTATAATAATTATTATTAACCCAGGTGAAAATGATTTTTTCGATTTTTACAAATTGGAGTAGTTCGGAAATAATCGGAGAAAATCAGAGAAAATGCGGATGACAATTGGAAAAAATCAGGACAAGTCGGAGATAATCAGAAAAAATGGTTTTTTGTTTTACTCCGATTTTCATTTAACAGTATGCGGAGAAAATTGGAGTAAAAGGGAGTAAACTGGAGAAATTCGTAGAGAATCGGAGCAATACGGAAAAAATCAGAGTAATGCGGAAAAAATCGGAGAAATATCGGAGAAAAACGGAAAAAAATCGGAGGGAAATGGAAGAATATCGGAGAAAACCGGAGAAAAATCGGAGAAATCATTTTCACCAGGGAAATGTAGATACTTATTTGTTATTTATTTTATATTTAGAATGATGAATCATTCAATAAAATTATTAAGTAATTAAAAATTATTACCGGGTCCAGTTGTATCACTGATATAAACAAAAACATCATCACATGTATTTGCATCTGTTTCATCAATAATTAAATTAGTAAACAATGAATTAAGTCTAACAGCATCTTTTTGAAAATTAATTTGTCTAACTAGCTGATCTGTTTTAAGATCAAATATAAGTATTTTTGGTGGACAAACTGATTGAAAATCATCAATTGATGTATTAATACCACTATCAAGTATCCAAATACGATTACAACTGTCCAGCCTCATTCTGTATACTGATATTAAACCAGTACAGCTAAAATTATTTTTACCAGCTTGATGATAACTCCAATTTGGATATGCTTCAAGTTTTTGTCCATTATTTGATTTTTTATTTCTTGATATAAAACTTATTGTTGATGGTACACCAGACTTTAATCTTGGTGTCGCTATAAATATTTTATTCCATGATACTTCAATACCAGTTGGTACAATATTATTTCGATTATAATTATTCATAAATTCTTCATCATATGGTAAATTAAAATCAAGCAATTTCCATTCAGCAATTGTTTCTAAATTTTCACTTTTTATTGTATTTATTTCGACTATTTTTATTATAAATATCATCAACAATATATTCCTAAATAAATGTATAAAATGTATAATATTTTTTAATAAATATAAAAAGATAAAAGCCAATGAAAAATGATAATTATTTTACCTCATTTTGTATTAATAATCCAATCACTTTGTAAAAGTAAATTAAATAAATAAAATTATTATCAAACTACATATAATAATGTTAAATGCATTCACCACTGAGCACAGTGTTTCACTGACTGAACTCAAAATGTGATATAAAATTAAACAAAAAAAAAATAAGTGGCTAACCAGTTGTATATGGTGTAGGCCAAAATGGTATTAGTTTCTTGGTTGGGGAAATATAATAGCAAAAAAAATAATAATAGTGTATTATAAAAATGATAATATATGATTTTGAATGCAAACATATATCCCCTTCTTTTATTAAATCCCTTTCCACTTGGTATTTAATTTTACTACATACACAATATTACAACAGACATATAAATTATCCACATGTCTTTACCTATCATGACAAAATAAAACCCTTCTCCAATGGTCTCCTACAATATTTAAGAAAGTTTTTATGTATGTAGAAAATGCAAGTGTAATATATGTAACACAATATACACGATCTTTTGTTATTTTTAAATAAAATTTTTTTATTTTTTTAACAGCCGGATCTCAATAGTTGATATTACCTTTCATTTCCTTGCTACATATATTATTTTATTGTCCTTGTAAAACATTTTGATTTTAATCAAATATTAATTTTAACATATTGTTTATTTTTATTTTTACATTGTCATGATATTTTTATCTTATTTGTATTAAAAAATATCGATGTTTTTTAAATTTAAATTTTACAATGTGTTTGTTTTTTTCATAATTTTTTTATACAAATATTTTGTAATATTAATTATAAAACAATTATTATTGTTATTGATCAATTATTGATTATGTTTTTTTGTTTTTTTCGTTGATAATATTTATTTAATAATTTAAAGTATCAAATTTTTAATGTACAAGGGAGCTTGACAATCATTGTTATTGTTTTGTTTTAAATAAATGTTTGTTTTAATATCTTGGTAAATAATAACAATTATGATGATGATGATGATGATGATGATAATAATAAGGACAATAAAATTGCAAAATTGTTAAAGTAAGCGACGTTTGTATTGTACGATCATACAAGTCAGGGTCGAGTGGAAATAATTTAAACGGTGAAAGGAAGAAATTGCATTTGAGTTTCATTGTCATTGATCATCGGAGAAAATAATTTCATTATTTATAAATCTTTGCTTGATATAAATAAATAATTTATCATGATAGTTTTCTTTTCTTTCATAACAGAACAAAAAAAAATAGATTATTTTTTGAAAATATTAATTTAGTCATTCGTTATTTAAATATTTAATACATTTTTTTTAAATAATAATAACAAATATTAATTATTTATAAAAAATGGAAATTTAATTTTTTAATTTTTTTATTTTCATTCAATTTTAAATGAATATTTTTCAGGAAAAAGTCTTTTTTTTCTCTTATTTTTTGAAGGATTTATATCTAATCTGTAAAATTAATTTAATGTTTTTACTTTTTTTAGATTTTTTTGTTTTAGAAAAATGCTTATTGTGAAAATAAAGACAAAAATTTTAATACATTTTGATATAAAAATGCTTCGAGTCATCTTTCGTTTCGTTATTTAATTTATTAATCAATTTTTTACTATTGTTATTTATATTTTTAATTAAACTAGACTTCAATTATGGTCCTTGATAATACATCAACATATTAAAGAAAATTCATTCCAATTTTACCGAAAAAAATAAACAATATATAATCAAAATATTATTTATTTTTTAGATAAATCAATTCTAAAAAAAATGAAATATAATATGTAACAAAATTATGAAATCCATTTTACAAATAACAAGTTTTTAAAAACACGATTTATATACATATTGTAATAAATCAAAGAATCCATTTTCGATATACAATAGTTTTAATAGAAAAAAAAAAAAGAATTATAAAACACACCTACGTGAAGACAAAAAAATAAAAAAATAAAAATTAGCCAAGCCTATATTACAATCTTGAAATAAAAAGGCATTTAAAAAATTTTATTTTGTTAAATTGTATTTATATGTTAATTAATACACTTTCCTGATTATTCAAATAAAGAAAATTGAAGTTTAATTACCAGGTGTATATAATTTTTATAAATGATTGTTTGACACACCTTCAGCAATAGTCTACATACTGCTAAATATCATACAAGTATTTTCTCAATACTATCAAGTATTTTCTGTGGTTACTACATCGATAATACAATTTAGAAATTATTTTTTCATTCACACAACATTAAAATTGAATGCCATCAAAATGTTCACCCTTTTTACACAAGTTTTACGCTTTGTTCTTTTTATATATAAGGATATAAATAATTTGTAAAAGTACTGTAATTTATTATCAAACACAATTTATCTGTCAATAAATGATTCAAGGTGATTTCATATATGATTCAATATTTGACCTCATTATTTTGTAACATTATAAAATTTTAAATACCAACCTATTTTTATTCATTTAATATTTTCACAATGAAAATAATGTTGCAATTTTTTCTTTCAGCTATTTATAATTACATAATAATTAATTACATAGACTTTTTATTGTTTTATTATTAAAAAATAAATATTTGTTTTTCTTTTGGAGATATATTTTATTTTTCGATAAAATAGTTAAATATTTTCATTTAATTTTATTTTTTTATTATTATTGAAAGTATCTGAAAATGATTAATTTGATATTTTATTTATGTAGGCAATGCATTTTTTGTACATTTATTTTTTATACTCTTACTTTGTATCGGATTTAATAACCACATACAATGTATATATTGCTGCTCATTTACAACTTGTCATATATTAATTATATAATTTGTATATGCGTATTTCGAAAGACAAGTAAGTTTTTAAATAAATCAAAAAAAATTGACAAATGATAATCAAGCTTAGTTGAAAATTCTTAATGTATTTTGTGCTGTGGTTCACCTATCAGATTGATTCATTTTAAAACAGGTAGTAATGCAAAATTAAATACCAATATTATACTCAACTTTGAAAAAAAAATATTTCCTCTTTATGCATAAATGTAACTTACATGTAACTTTTACATTTTTAATTTATAAATTATTTTTTTTTAACTAAAGAAAATTATTTCACTTTTCTTTTTTCAATAAGTTTAAGATTTACTTTTTTTTTCTTTTATATATCAAAATTTTATAAATATAAAAGAAATAATAAATAAGGAGAAAATAATTTTTGAAAAATTTTTAATTAATTTTGTTTAATTTCTTTTTACTGTTTGTATATGCAATAATAATAATAATTCATGTGTGAAAATAAAAGAAAATAAATGTTTTATGTTTTATCAATTACCACAATCACCGACTTTTCCGTAATGTTTTTTTTTTTTTTTAAATAAATTAATAACAATTATTGAAAGTTAATGCCATTTTGATATTTTTTTTTTCTTGCATAATTATTATGAATTAATTCATGTTATAATTCACGCACAGTGAAGAAAAGAATCAAGTATTTAAAATAATATACACTAATATACTAATTGCACTTGTATAATATTGAGCAAGACTATAAGAGCAATTAATTTTCCCACTCAAAATTATATTTTTTAAAAATAGATTGAATTAAATAGGACAATTTATTTTCTTCATATTGTTATTGAAAGAAAAAAACAGTTCAACTTACACGAGTCTCTTGGCATTGGTTTCCAGATGTTGTTACAATTGGCGTTACCAAAAATCCAAGACCAGTAAATTCATTAACAGATATATGATCATCAATTATAATTCTTTCTATTAATCTGTCATTGTTTAAATTAAAAACTAGCAATTGAGCTGGACAAATTCTTTTTCCATCAACACGTCCAGTATCAAGTACCCAGAGTCTATCACACTCATCTATCTGATTTTTTTTTTTTTTTTTTTCAAATATAAATATTGTATTATCTTTATAAAATAAGTTTGCTTTATAATATTATTTTTTTTTAATTCAATTTAAATACTTACAGCTACACGCCAAACACTTGTTATTGCTACCAATTTGGTATTTGCTACCAATGTTATGACCAATTTGGATATGGTTTTAAAAGTGGTCCACCATTTTCAGTTTTATTTAATATGATGGTAAGACTTGCTGATGCACCTTTTTAAATTAATTTATATTACAAGACTTTTATTATTTTCTTTAAAAGACAGAGACATATTTCCACTTTGGAAACTGAAAGAATGTATTTAACAAAAAAATAAAATAAAGCAATTAACAGCTTGTACTTTTAAAATTATTTATCAATATATTTAATTTATTTTATTACAATACACATGATTCTCAAGTCAAAATACAATAACTTGAACTCGATTAAATTTACATAACTGATAATGAATGATCAACACCACAACCAACAGTACCTTTTATAAAATCTGGAAAATTAGCTGCTAAAATTCTCATTCCATTAATCTCATAATCAGGAAAAACATGCATTGCAAGTGAGCAACCATATTCATCACCATTTGATACTTTTTGAAAATTTTCACTACAAAATGATGTCAATGCATCCCATCTATATATTTCTGTTTTACCTTCATATCTAAAGAACATTGCACTACCATTATCAGTACCAATTATAATCATTTTACCCGGTTTTTTTCCACGATCTTCAATTTTACCATTAGCACAACCACTTTGCAAATAACTACAAGGTATTGAAAACATTCTTGAACTACCAAAATATGAAAATACAAGTGCTGTTGTAGCATCTGGTAAACGTAACAATACTGGATATAATATATCACGTTTTTGTCCACCAAAAGCCATATCATCTGGTAATGTTACACGATATCCACCACCAAATGATACATCATACACCAATATTGCATTATTTGCTGCATCAGTAACATAAATAAATACACGTCCATCTTGACCATAATCAGCAATGACATATTGTAATCTTGATATATCATCAGCTAAACTTTTTAATTGAACTGTTTTTACCATCTGCAATTGAAAAATAATCATTACATATTAATTAAATAAATCATTACTAATTAAATCTAAATAATAATATTTACCTTTCCAGTTTCAAGATTAATTGCAACAACTTTTGGTGAACATGTACGAACTGGTGACTCAAGTGAATTAACAATACCAGTATCAAGAACCCATAAAATATTATATGGATCAAGAAAAACATCAATGACACTTTGTAATGCATTACAATTTCCTTCTTCTTGAAGTGCCCAACAAGGAAATGGTTCTAGCTTTGATGATCCATCCTTTGGATGTGTTGATACACGTGCAAGTGTTGCTGGTACTCCAGATTTAAATCTAAATAATAATAAAAATATATTATTAATAATATAATACAATTTATATTTGATTTTTTTGTTTACCTTGGTAAAGCAAGATATGCATGTTCTTTGTACATAGCACCTCTTGTTGCAATAATATTTTTTTTATTAAAATTACCACCATTTTTATAAAGTAACTTTGTTGTTTCACATGGCCATTCAAATTGTCCACCTGACCATGTTGGTATAGATGCATCAGATGAACTAAATGATGATGCCAATGATGATAATGAATTTCTACGTTCATTACGATAACTTGCTAATCTATTGGATAAACTACGATGTCTTGATGATGATAAATGAACAATACAAAAACTAACTAATAAAAATTTAAAAATCATTTTAAATTAATTCACAATGTTAATGATGTCTCTTAAAATATTAATCACTATTTAACTGAAATGATGAGTATCAACCACCATTTATATATTCAAGATATTATGAAATTTGATAATAAAATTAATCCTTCAATGAAAATATAATTTTAATTTTAAAAACAAAATAATAAAAATTCTTTCCTGATTAATTTTTTAATTCCTCTGAATTTCCCTGAATAAAACAAGGTAGTTCCTTATTTTTTATTATTTATTATATTTTATTTTTATACATATTGTACTGTCAGCATAAAATTTTTCTTTATTTCAATTAAATATTGCACAATTTAAATTAACGGAAGTTTAAATAATTTTATTAAATTTAATAACAATTATTATATTTAATAAAAATAACATAACACTTTGATTATATATAACCAACATTTTTAAAATTTTATTACAATTCAAAGTGAATATTTAACTGGATACATCATTCAAAAAAAAGCAGCTAAAAAGGTACGTTACTTTTTTTTTGAAAAATTATAAAAATAAAATTAATTATTATTTTTTTTATTTTAGTTAAATAAAGAACAATGAATTATTTAATCATTTTTTTATTGGTTGTATTGATAAATTTTGTTAAATCTGGATATCTACCACCGAGTCCAGAATCACCAATATCATTATCTGGTATTAGTATTAAATTTCCACATGAAAGTACAAAAGAATTAATGACATCAAATGGTCTTTACATACCAAAAAATATAATTCCAACTCGTCTACAAATACTTGATGATAATATATATTTAGCATTACCAAGATTAAAACCTGGTGTACCATTTACACTTGGTAAAGTAACAACTGATAAATATAATGGAAAAAAAGAAATATCACCATTTCCAGATATAAGTTATCAACAAGAAGGTAAAGATGATAATTTACAAAATGTTGTTGATATTGTACTTGATGAACAAAATATTATTTGGGCACTTGATACTGGTGTTGTTAATACAAGAAGTAAACCACCAATACGTAGATCTTCACCAAAAATTTTTGCAATTGATTCAAACTCAGAAAAGGTAAATAATTTTATATAATAATTTATTGAATTTCGATTAAATGTAATTTTTTTATTTTATAGATTGTGAGAAATATTGATTTGGGTAATCTTGCAACATCACACTCATTGTTACAATATCTTGAAGTTGATTATGCAAGTAGTGGTCATCCATATATTTATATATCTGATGCATCAAATCGTGCTATTATTGTTTATGATGTTCTTAATGATCGTGGTACACGTGTTAGTTTACCAAAAGCTGTTAATTTAGGAAGTTCTATAGATGATATGTTATTTATGAATTTAATTCATCAAACAGATGGTAAAGGAACATTGTATTTTACATATTTAAGTTCAAGTAGAATGTTTCGTATTGATGTTGATAAATTAAGAAGTGGTGTATCAAAAAATGCTGTTGAAGATGTTGGACCAAAAAATAATAAAATAGTATTACTAGGAAGAGACCATAAAAATTCAATTTTCTTTAGAAATTCAGGTAATTATTTTGATTAACTTAATTATCATTAATTTTTTTGTTTAATTTTATTTTTTTTATAGGAGAACATGATGTTTATAAATGGAACACTGAGACACCATTTAATTCTGATAATTTTGAGCTTGTACAAAATGGTGATGAGTACCGTTTACCAACTCATGTTACATCTGATGATGGAATCATGTGGTCAATTGATAGTAATTTTATTGATTATGTTAATAATACGGTACCATGTTCTGGTGCATCAATTGCCATTCATCCACTTCTTAAAAATTGTTTGTATTAATTTTAATAATTTAATATTGTATAATAATTTAATAATAAATATCATTTATTTATCATAAATTTTCATTGGTAAATTTATTTTCTTTTAAATTTCTTAATTCATTTAACGTCAATCATAATAATTATATTATTTTAATGATTTGTTGTTTTAAACTGTCGAAAAAATATACACAATGGTTAGTTAATGTATTATTATTTTATTGACCTAAATATTATTATTTTTAAAAGTTACAAAACAATGAAATATAAATAATAATTTATCAAGGTAATGAACGTTTATGTTTCCAAACTTTAATGATTCGTGTTTTTGGTATCCACTCATAATCAATATCATAAATTGATTTATTTATAAATGGATGTCTATAATTAATAAGACCTAAAATATTTTTTTGATTATCCATTTTATAATCAATAATTATTGGAACTTGTTCATTTTGCAAAACAACCGAATGACCTTCAGCCTGTAATAATAAAAAGAAAAAAAGAAACAATAATTAATGCTGCAATAAAATTTATAAAACAACAACAATAATTGTTTTAAAAAAATTTTTTTTTTCTTTCAAAGAAAAATGCAAAATATAGTGTACAAATTCACAAGTAGCTAGTAATTATTTGTCTTGGTCTAACGACTTATTTCCTCTCTCAAACGATAGATGGGAAAAAAAGTATTATAAATGAGTACAGCAAGTTATCGATGAACGTGATCAAAAGTGTTTTGTAATATAAAAAATATTAAAGGGAAATCGAGCAAGTAAATATAAATAGAAAGATTTTAACTCTTACTTTCAACGTTGTTTTCATGTCCCAGCGAACACTGGCATGCTGAGACACCAGGAAATAATGAAGGCCACCATTTACATCACAACAAAGACCAGATGAAGTACCAATTTTTGATCCATGATAAGTCACATTAACATATTGTATAAAACGACTATTTGGCTCATTGTGTCTTGCTGATTCTAATGGGATGCTAAAAATTCCATTTGAAGCTGAACCAGTTAAATATATTTTTGATAATTTTTTTGATATTGCCATGTCTGTTGTGTAAACACGTGGTATTTTTTTATCATGTCGAAGTTTTAATTTCCACCATTTATTTCGTCCACTGAAGCCTGCAATTTTTTTTTATAAATTTTATAATATAAAATTACGTTTTTTTCAATGTTTTTTAGAACTTACCGAGGCTGTAAATTATTATTGAATCATCGCCAGGATCACCAATGAATGCTCTGTAGCCTGAAGCACTTGTTACTTGATCAACAACAAGTGTCTTTAATCCTGATGTTGGAACTTGTGATAAACAGCTTCTAGATATCTAAAAAATATATTTTTTTTTAAATATTATTCTTTTAATTAATTTATTTGTTTATTAAGACAAACCTCTTTATTTTTTTGAAGATCATATATTAATATTTTAGCTGGACAAAAAGTGAATCTTGGTGCATCTAAAATCCAAAGACGTCCACGTAAATCAACATCAAGACCAGTTATTGACATTAAATTATTACAATTTATACTATTTTCATTAATATTTTGATTATAATTTTCAAAATATTTAACTGGATATTTTAGATTAATTATTTCAGCGTCATTGTGCCAAGGAGCTTCTAACAATGTCGGCCAATTTATTTGTCTTTTTTTCCATCTATAAGTTAATCAATTAATTTTTTTTTTTTAATTATTTTAAGTGGAAATTTAAAAGTTACCTTGGAAGAGCAAGAAATACTCGATTTCGCCAGAAAGCAAATCTCCAAATTGGCACGTCGTTTGGTAAATTAACTCCAGAAAAATCCCATTCAATTGAGCAAAAACAAAGTGAAAAAAAAAATTGTAAATAATTTAAAATTAATAATAAATTCATTATTGTTTTTTTTTATTTATGAATAATGAATCTGATGATGAAATATTTACTCAAATTGATATTGATGCTATAGCAGAAGCATACAACTCTAAAAAGTGACTAAATTATTTAATTTTTTTTTTGTTCTTTATTAATCTTTAATAAACTCTATTAGGCGCATCGTCAAATATTATTTGTAAATTAATTTTTTGTCTAATTGAAAATTTCATTTTTTTTTTCGTTTTTTTTTTTTTGTTATTTACACGACATGATGAAAAAAAAGAGGAAGAGAAGAAAAAGAGTAGGTATAGATAGAAAAATCACAAATACAAGAGGAGAAATTTATAATTTTCAAATGATGCTGTAAAAAATAATAATTATAAAAATTAAAAAAGAAAATAAACAATTTATTATAAATAAACAATATTTTATAATAATGATAAATTGACATTTTATATTTTTTAACTATATTAACATGTGTGTATGTTTGTGGCAGATTATGTAATGATCACGTGATTACGTTTCAAAGTATATTTTCAAATGGGTTTTTTTTTTTTTTTGTGTATAGTCAATTGTCTAAATTTTCATTGGTTAGCCGATGATGACCGAATTTTTCCGATTATTTACTTTTCAAGTTTTCTCAGCTAACATTTTCTCTTTTATTGTTTTACCTTGTGAGATATGGTCGTCGACTCTAATTATTGCATATACACTCCGTATAAAATAAAAAAAAAATTGTATCTTTGTTAATCATATTGATAAATTATAAATATTTATATAATTTAAGTGATCAATTATTATCAACAAATAGGTAAGTCAAATAAATAACAATAATTTTATTATTTCATTTTTTTTTTCATTATTTTAACATTTTCTTTGTCTTCAACGCGTGGTGTAATGAATAGCACCATTTTCATTAATATTGTACAATTAATGCATTATTCTTGTTGTTTTTTAATTATAATAATAATATATTATTAGTTTTTCCATATTATTTATTTAAATTTTTTTATTTATAAATCTTTTGATATACTTATTTATTGTATAATTATACAATTTGAATTCTAATTTTCACGTTTTTCATTATTTTAACGTTTTCTTTGTCTCCAACGCGTGGTGTAATAAATAGCATCATTTTCATTTATTGTACAATTGATAATAATAATAATAATATATTATTAGTTTTTTCGTATTATTTATTTGAATTTTTTTATTTGTAATTCGTAATTTATAATTTAATAATTGTATTTTGATAATTTTCGGAGTAGTTTTCGTATAACGTAAGAGGCTAGGTGAAAGAGGAGGAAGAGGAGGAGAGAGGAGTAAATATACGTAAAATAAGATAGCAAGGAAAAAGGGGGGAGGAGGAGTATAGATATACGCGGAAAGAAGTAAGAAATAAGAAGGAAAAAAGAGTTTGTACATGTTTTGTAAATATACTTTTTAGACTTTTTTTTGTTCCCTTTGTCTGTTCTCTCTCTCCCCTTTATATGTTATTATATTTAAAAAAAAATTTTTTTTTCCTTTGTCTGCTTTCTCTCCCCCTTTATATGTTATTATATTTAAGTAATTTTTTTTTTTCTTTTGAATTCTTATTTCGCACTTTCTTCAATAGATGGCATTCATGTCAGTTTGTTTTTTTTTTTTTTTTTTTTTTTTAAGACGCCATGTTGGTAAAAAAATTCAAATGACGTTTTAGGAAAACAAAGTTGTTGCTATGTGCTAAGTGACAACGACATCATTATTTATATACGAATCTTGATTTTATAAGTGAAAATTAGCTTCTACTCTTTTCTTCAAAATAGTATAGCATTTAATTTAAAAAATCTCACACATTTGTATATACATATAAACATTTTAGAGTAAATATATATTTTTTTTTCGTTATTTATAGGGTAAAAATTCAATGTTTGCGTAGAATGAATTAGTACAAAATATTCTGATTATCTAAGATCTAATGATTCCAAGTTGATAAAAAAAATATGAATAATAAAAAAATATTATAGGCGTTTTCTGCGTGTGCATTTAATTTTGAACTTGGTGCTTCATTTTTCAAACTTAGCGCCTCATTTTTTAATTTACTGGAATCTGATTGGTGTATCAGATTAATCACGTGCATGTTGTATAAATTGATATAAGTAGGTGGCGCTAATTGCATATACATATGTGATAATAACAACATTTTATATCTGTCAAAAAATATCAATGCCCATAACCTTCAAATGTTATTAACACCACATGATGATGACATGTCATTGGAATAGGCATATAGCATATAGAAACAACTGAGGCGGCTGCTTGCGGCCGGCGAGGGCGCTAGTGGGTATAAAAAAGAAAGAGCAAGGATTAAGAGGAGGAGGAGGAGGAGGATAGATATAGATAGAAAAATAGCAAGGGAGGAGGAAGAGGAGGAGAAAAAAGCATATAATTGAGTTTTTATTTATTTATTTGACATTTTTCAGACTTTAACGCAGTTTTTGAAGAATCATTTGTTGTAATCGTTCAGCTGCGTTATTGTAAATCTGTTTAACCATCAAGTGTCGTTGATTCAACATCATTATCGTCATCATCAACGCGGGTTTCAACAGATTAATCATCATTCTCTATAATTGAATGGTAAGTTGAATTTTTATTTTTTTATTTTTAACAACTATTTGATATTTAAAATTTCCATTTAAATATCAAATTTATATAAACATAATTTAATGTATAAAATGTATAATGGTATAAAAAAAGAAAGTGCAAGAGATAAGAGGAGGAGGATAAGAGGAAAAGAGCATACAATTGAATTTTTGTGTAATTTTTTTTTTTCCTGATTACAATAAAATAAATAATGTATTTATTTGACTTTTTCCAGATTTCAACGAAGTTATTGAAAAATTGTTTGTTGTCATCATTCAGTTGTTGAAAATCTGTTTAACCCTCAGTGCCGTTGATTCAACACCAACGTCATCAACATCATTATCACCGCGGGTTATAACAGATTAATCATCGTCCTCTCTAATTGAATAGTAAGTTGAATTTTTATTTTTTTATTTTTAACAACTGTTTGATATTTAAAATTTCCATTTAAATATCAAGTTTACATAAACATAATTTAATGTAAAAATTTTTTATTTTACAGATACCCAATAAGAGAGGACAAATATCATCTGAAAATATCTGTAAATATCTGTAAATATCTGTAAATATCTGAAAATATCTGACAAAATATCTGACAAAATATCTGAAAATATCTGAAAATATCTGTGAATATCTGTAAATATCTGAAAATATCTGACAAAATATCTGAAAATATCTGAAAATATCTGACAAAATATCTGTAAAAATATCTATAAAAATATCTGAATAAATATCTGTATAAATATCTGACAAAATATCTGTAAAAATATCTGTAAAAATATCTATAAAAATATCTGTAAAAAAAATATCTTTATAAATATATTTATTTGATCAATTAAAAATATATATATAAAATGATTAAAAGAGTAGGTCTTGAAAATTTAGGTTCTAATTGTTATTTAAATTCAATTATTCAAGTTTTACATGCAATAAAAGATTTTCGTGATGATATAATAAATAAAAATGAACATGATTCTTCTATAATTAAAGAACTAGGTAAATTATTCCAACTATTGTCTACTTCTTTTTCATTTATGTCAAAATCACCAGAAAATTTTATAACAAGTTTAAAACAATCGTCTTTAACTAAAGATTTTGGATATACACAACAAGAAGATTGTTCAGAATTTTTAATTCAATTATTTGCATTATGTAATCAATATGAAGATATAAAAAAAATAATTGAAAAATTTTTTGTAGGAAAATTAAAAATATTCCATAAATGTACAAATTGTAATGAGACAATAATAAATATCGAAATTTTTCATGAATTACAATTATGTTTTCCATTAAAAAAATCAAATAAAAATTTAACAATACAAGATATGTTTAATAATTGTTTAAAATCAGAAACTTTAGAAAATGTAAAATGCGATAATTGCGAAGTAGAACGTGATAAAACAAAAACTACAGAAATAATACAAACACCATTACATTTAATATTATTATTGAAACGATCTAGTATAAAAAATAATATAATTAATAAGATACACGATTATGTAGAGTTGAATGAATCTATAAAAGTAAAAAATGAAAATTATGAGATACATAGTGTTACTGTACATAATGGTGAAAAAATTAGAAGTGGACATTATTATACATATAATAAAGATATATCGGAAAATAAATGGTATATATATGATGATGATAAAGAAGTAAAAGATGTAACATTTAATGAAATTAAAAATTTAAAATCACCACATACACCATATATGGTAATTTATAAAAAAAAAGATGATAATGTTAATTTACCTGAAAAAAATAAACAAGTAAAAAGAAAAAATGATGATGATTATTTAATTAATAAAAAAAAATTTAAACCAAATAAAGATATAAAAAGAAAAATCGACAATAAAAAGAGCGACATTTCTTGTATTGTTGAAAAAAAACAAAAAAATAATAATAATAATAAATTGGAAATAAGTAAAACATCAATATTTCATAGAAATAATATTACATCAGATGATGATGATGATGATGATAATGTTGAAACAAATCAATCAAATAATTTAACACCAATAATAACAAATAATACAACAAATTCATTATGTAATAATATTAATAATATAAATATGAATTCTTTAAATAATACATCAAATTTATTATGTCAAAATATGAAAAATGCAAAAATTTTAGGATCAACTGATACTTTAGATATTGATATTGATGATTTACCAGATGATGGAAAATGGTCTAATAATAAATTAAAAGGAAAATGTATTGATTGTTATAGAATAGGACATGCAAGTAAAAAAAATAAACTTTGTGAATTTAGTGATTATAGACAAAAAATTACATGTACAGATTGTAAAAAAAAAGGACATAAAAGTAAAAGATCATCATGGTGTTTATCTTATAAAAAAAATAAAATTGATGATAATAATACATCAAAAGCAATAAATGTAACAAATTCAATAAATAATTCAAATATAATTATTGAACAAATAAATCCATCAAAAACAACATCATCAATAATATGTAAAGATTGTAATGAAACTGGTCATGCAACAAGAAGAAGTAAAATTTGTAAAGATTATAAATTAACTCCACTTGAACGTAAATTTGGAAAAGATACCAAATTAGAAATGTATTCAGTACAAATGGGTCTAAATAATCTTTGTGATAATGAGTTAATTAAAAATGAAATAATAAATACAGTCAAAGAATTATCAGGACTTTCAATAGAAAAATCTATACAATTTGAATATTTTTTACGACATAAAGACCGTTGGTTATTAAATAAAATTATTACATCAAATACACTTCCTCGATTAGAGCATATTGGTAAATTTTTGCATAAAGATTATAAACCACAATCATCAAATGATGATGCAATTGAAATTGAAAAATTGACTAAAGAATTTCGTAAACTAAATTGTAATAAAAATGAAGAACGACGTCAATATGATTGTACAGGACGTTCACCATTATTTGATGAAGAATACAAAATATTTATAACTAATTTTTCCAATAATGTTAAAATGCATGCTGAATCAAGAGTTAGAAAATTTATATTACGAGAATTAAACAAAAATGAAGAAAATGATGTAAAAAAAGAAAGAATTTCATGGTATAAAGCCAATAGAATGGCTATAAATTTATTTTGTAATGGTAAAATTGATGAAAAATTGGCTAACCATGAATTATTTATTAAACATAAAAATTTAAAATTTCAATCATTTTATGACAAATGGTGGCAATTTTTAGAATTTTTTATGGATCTTCAAAAATATATTAAATTTAAATTAGTACCAATACAATCACCAGGATTAAAATGTCAAACAATAACTACAACTGGTGCATATACTTTATTACGTAAATTATTTAAAGATGAAGGTGCTCAACCTGATCGTACTGGTGCACTTGATGGTGATAAGCCAAAAGAAATGTGGGATAAATTATTGCCAAATTTGAAAAATCATGAACGTATTAATGAAGCTTTTGCATACAGTATATCAACAAATGGAATATATGTATCAATTCATTGTGCTAGACCTATCAATGAGTCTAATGTTAAAAAAGATATATATAAAAAATCAATAAATATTGATGACTATGATGGAGTATATTCATTTGATCCAGGTGGTGTATATCCTTTAGCTGGTATTTTTGTTAAAAATATTAATGATATTGGTGATGAAACAAAAGAAAAAAAAATATTACTAAAAGCAACATCATGGCGTTATAGAACTGGTCAATATCATCGTAAATATAAATTACATAATTTAGGATATGATAAACTTGAAATATATCTTCAAGAATTAATGGAAATGAAACAATTTAAAGATATTGATGTTGATGATCCATCTAATTATATAAATATTACAAAATTTCGTTTAAAATGGTTTGACAGGGCTCAAATATTTTTTCAAAGAAGAAAAATTGCATGGTTATCATGGAATGCAAAAATTAATGATAGACGAGAATTAGCCAGATATGTTAATTATATAAGATATGGCCAAGAGAAATATCATCCAAATAAAAAAGATTTGCCAAAACACAACAAAACAAAATATAAATATTTAAAATATGGACCAAAAACAGAACAACAAACTATAAGAATAAATAAAAAAATTGAAAATGCGAAAATTCTGAAAACAAAAATGGCTGAAAATCGTAAAATTAAAACAGCAGCAAGAATTGAAAGAAGAGACAATATTTTAAAAAAATTAAAAGAAAAAAAAAATAAAAATAAAGCAGTATCAATTAGTCCAGCTACAAATCCAGTTAATGAAGGTAAATTGAAAAAACAAAAAAAAAATAAAAAAAGTAAAAAAGAAAAAGTAAATTTACCAAAAAATAATGGAAAAGTGCTGGTCTTTATTGGAAGAGTTGAAATGCCATCAGGTATCAAAGGACATGTCCAAGCACCATTATGTCGTATAACTCGAGAACTGGCTAAATGTCCAGATATTGATATTGCACTTGTCAATGAATATAATACTACAAAATTATGTTATAAATGTGGAGAAAAATGTTTTGTTAGTATATCACCAGACAGGTATGTATATTGTAAAAATTGTAAAACTGTCTTACATAGAGATATAAATTCTAGCAAAAGCATTATGAATTTAGCTCTTGCTGATTATGGTATAAAACCAACAAGTTTTGTTAAAAATTATTCATCTTATCGACCTAATTATAATAAAGTTGATAATATAAATAATCCATAATCAAAAATAACAAAAAAAAAAAAATTACTTAAATTAAGCGTAAAAAAAATAAGCTGCATGTAGTCTTCAAATTTATTGAAGATTGCATGCAGTTTTTTTTTACGTATGACCGAAAGGTTGCAACTGTTTTTATATTGGCACGTTGTTTGGTAAATTAACTCCAGAAAAATCCCATTCAATTGAGCAAAAACAAAGTGAAAAAAAAAATTGTAAATAATTTAAAATTAATAATAAATTCATTATTGTTTTTTTTTTTTTAATTGGACATATTAAATTATTAACTTGACAGTTTTGAGTTCTACAGCAACTGATGACTACTGTTTATCATCAAGAAAAAAAAATATTGTCAGCAGAATAAAATCTTTTTTTTTTTTTGCAGTTCAAAGGACTCGAAAAATAGTAACCTTAGATGTGTCAGCTTTCTTGACAAATGCTATTGAAACTTTCTTTTTTAAATTCCAGAAATTAAATGTTTAATGATAAATTTATTATTTATTTTTTTTTTTTAAAGTTTGTATAATTATTTATGATAATTTAAAGTAAAAGAAAAAATCATTTAACAATAAAAAAAAACCGTAACTGCATTAAATTACTCTAAAAAAAAAGACATGGTAACGATCGTTGGGGCGTGTGGCCCGCGTTACCTGTTGAAAATTAAAAATTTTTAATACTCCGGCTAAGGCCATTGTTATTTTAAATTATTGCTCAAATATAATTTAATGATTCATTAACAATAACATAATTCCATTCAAGGCTTTTTTGAAGCATTATAAACATTTTAGATTCAACTTTATGATGACATTCTTCGGGCCGTTTTTTTTATTTTTTTTTTTGGCGAGCCATAACTTTTGTTATAATCAAGATAAAGAGTTCGTATTAGGCTCAAATTATGCGTCTCAAAAAAATCTAGTGACATCGGTTGGATGTTTTTTTTCTATCAATAACGGTTTTCGAGAAAAAAAATTAAATATCCGAATTTTTGGACCTAGGTGAATTCAGTTCCGTGGTACCCCATGGTTACCCCCTGGGCCATTGTTTTCCGACCGTTTATATACATTAGAATGTGTACCTGGTCACATCTGGTGGAACTGAATTCACCGTTTCCCGAATTTTTTGTTAAATTTTGAAGTTTTTTTTTATTTTTTCAAAAACTATTGCACGGAAAAAAATTTTTAGCTGCAGTCACGAGGCGTTTGGATAGTTAAAAAAGGATAGTTGATTTAATAATCAAGCCCGATATATTAAAAAGACAATCGGTTAGTTATTCCAGCCGACTGGATAGCTAGCGTGGCTAACCAACTCGTCAGGTTCGACATAATCTCAATGTCAACAGCTGTTGTGTTCATAACCTCTCTTTTTTGACAGATCCACCAAATTATTATTAACAATGACTAAAATAATCCATATAGTTATTAAAAATTTAGCATAAGATTTTGTATTCAAGTTGGCGTTTATTTGGTGCATCAAATTTAGTATAAAATTAATTAGATAATAATTTTAAAAATTAGTAAATGTACATTAATATATTGTTTGTACTTCGTATGTCTATATACTTATAGTTATGCATATACGCAATCCTAAATAGCTACTACAGCGATACCAGCTTGTCAGGCTTTGGATAGCTACCACAGCTATCCAAAGTGTAGCTAATGTAACGAGTAGGCACGCTGTTTTCACAAGAATAGTAACCTGTCAAATGTGGATTGCCAAAATAACAATCCTCTGCTAACTATCCAAAGGTTAGTTAGCCGTGGATAGGAGAGACAGCTATCCAGCTCGTTGCTGCAGCTAAAAATTTTTTTCCGTGTGGAAAGAGAAGAAAAAACCCGCAATGCGGGCGATTGAGTTTTCTAAGGCGCATAATATGAGCCTAATACGAAGTCTCTATCTCTATTTGATGTTGAGTTATCCATTGCGCCGTTTTTATAACTTGTAAAATTTCCACGTAAAAACGTATGTAACATTTTAAGTTACATAAATAATAATTTAAAAATAATGAAATATTAAACCGAAAAGTTTTACAAACAAAAAACTTCTGGTGATAAATACTTTCTGATAAATAGTTTAGACTCCCTAATTTTTTGAGTAAGAAAAAAATTTTTTTCAGAATTAAAATTTTTTTTTTTAAAATCAAAACTATTATCAATAGAACAAAAAACCCATTATGCGGGCGATAGAGTTTTTCAATGCGCTTCTTTTAAGCCTAGTACGAAGGCTTTATGTTACTTAGTTCGTAAGTTATGAGCTTTTTTTTTTTTCGCCGATGAATTCAATACTATGGCTCGGGAAACGGTAAATTCAGATTCTTGGCACCAGCGGTGAGGGTCACGGCTTATCTCAGTTTATGCTATTCTACTGTTCTCAGGTAGATTCAGTTTTAACTTTCTAGTTTTGGCTAGTTTTGCCAAGTCAAATAAAAGTAAAAAAAGGGACTTAGAATAATTTTTACTTTTTAATTAATACTAAGCTAGATTTTTTCCTTAGCTACATCTTTTCTTTAGCTAGATTTTTTACTTAGCTTCAATTATAGCCAAACACACAATGTCTAAAAAATTTTACCAGCTTAATTTTTCCCTCAGCTACATCTTTTCCTTAGCTAGATTCTTTACTTAGCTAGATTTTTTACTTAGCATTAATTATAGCCAAACACACAATATCTACATAATTTTTTCTTTAGCCACATCTTTTTCTTAGCTAGATTTTTTACTTAGCTACATCTTTTACTTAGCTTCAATTATAGCCAAACTCACAATATCTACATAATTTTACCAGCTCAATTTTTCTTTCAGTTGCATCTTTTCCTTAGCTAGATTTTTTACTTAGCTACATCTTTTACCTAGCTTTAATTATAGCCAAACACACAATATCTACATAATTTTACCAGCTCAATTTTTCCTTAGCTAGATTTTTTACTTATCTAGATTTTTTACTTAGCTACATCTTTTACTTAGCTTTAATTATAGCCAAACACACAATATCTACATAATTTTACCAGATCAATTTTTCCTTAGCTAGATTTTTTACTTATCTAGATTTTTTACTTAGCTACATCTTTTACTTAGCTTTAATTATAGCCAAACACACAATATCTACATAATTTTACCAGCTCAATTTTTTCTTCAGCTACATCTTTTACTTAGCTTTAATCATAGCCAAACACACAATATCTACATAATTTTGCCAGCCTTATTTTCTACCTAGCTAGATTTTTTACTTATAGCTGAGCAAAAATAAAACAACTGAGCCCCCCTCAAAATGCCTGACCCGGGATTTTAATAATAAGTACTATTTTTTTATAGTTCTTAAGGATACAAAAATACGTTTTCGTTGTTTTTTGAAAATTTCGATTATTTTAATTGTTATTAATAAATGAATTTTTTGGTAGTGTTAATTGAAAAAAATGATATCTATTGATCTGCTAGAAGGAAATAAATAATTTTTATACAGAATACTGAAAATAAACCGATCTTTTTAAAAAAAATAAAATAATAAATTTAAATAAAAAATTAGCAAAAGTTATTGACAATTTTTTTAAACAAATGGAAATTCTACTACTTTCTCCCTCTTTTTTTACATTTTTTCATTTTACCTTTTTTATTCTCCATTTCATTACGCAACTTTTCACGTTAAAAAAACTCATTAACATTAATATTTAAAAAAGTTATCAATATTTTTCTAGTGCGTCGCGCGACAATTGAGGGTCTGGATGCAATAACACGTTGAGCGCTCGAAGACATGAAAACGCGACGTTGTTTCGGTGAAAAATTAAAATTGAAAAATTAAAAAAAAAAAAAATACAGTGATATATAAAACTAAAAAATATACATTTTCATTCAAATAAATTTTTTTGTATCATAATTGGTTAATGCAATAAAAAATAAAAACAAAATTTTTTTTTTTGAAATAACTCTTTTTTTTTAAACATATAAGTCGTGATAACTTATTTAAAAATTAATAAATTGACTTGAAAATTTAACTGTAGCTTTATTATAGGCTAGCGATGGCAATAGTGATATTAAAAAACTTATTTATTTATATTGTTTAACTTTTTTTATTTATTGTATTGTGCTGATGGAAAATTTAATTTGTCTAACTTTGAATGAAAAAAAAGTCGAAGAAATTTTAAAATCGAGTAACTTGTCAGTGGCAATATTGTTGAGCAGTATATCAAGAAGTTTTATCCAAATTTTTGGGTATTTTTATTAATTATCTATTGAGTTATTAATTTAACAACAAATTGAGAGCCACCGTTAAGGCTTCGCGCGCAGTACTTTTCTTACTAATTGTCGCGCGACGCACTAGAAAAATATTGATAACTTTTTTAAATATTAATGTTAATGAGTTTTTTTAACGTGAAAAGTTGCGTAATGAAATGGAGAATAAAAAAGGTAAAATGAAAAGTAAAAAAAGGAGAAAGTAGTAAATTTCCATTTGTTAAAAAATTGTTAATAACTTTGCTAATTGATTTAAATTTATTATTTTATTTTTTAAAAAGATCGGTTTATTTTCAATATTCTGTATAAAAATTATTTATTTCCTAAGCAGATCAATAGATATCATTTTTTCAATTAACACTAGCAAAAATTCATTTATTTATTTAATAAAAATTTCAAAACACAATAACGTATTCTTATCCAAGAACTATATAAAAATAGTACTTATTAATGAGGTAAACGAGGGGCTCAGTTGTTATTTTTTCAGCTGTATGTATTAGTGTCGATCAATATCTAGCTCATTTTACTATCCAAATTCTTGAATAAATTTTAAATAAGGAAAATATCTAAAATTAATCAGAAGAAAATATAAGAATCAAACTTAAAGAAAAAATAAAAAAAAAATTTTTTTTAAATCCCAAGTCCTGAGGGGGAAGTCACTTCAAAATTTAGTGTACACCGGATTACAGATTACCGGTAATCAATGATTACACAAGATTACTTTTTTTGTAATCACAAAGAATCCCAGTAATTTTTTATGATTACACTTAAAATTCAAAGTTTTCAAAACGATTACACGAGATTATTGAAGATTATTGAAGATTACACCAGATTACAGATTACTTGTAATCATGCAATATTCCTAATGATTACACAAGATTACTTTTTTTTTGGTAATCACAAAGATTCCTTGTAATATTTTATGATTACACTTAAAATTCGAAGAAGAAAAAAAAAATAAATGAAAAACGAATAAAGAAAAAAAAATTAGTATACTATATACGTGTGCATGTATGCACGCGCATGCGCGATCTGAAAACAGAGAAGGGAAGATTACTGAGATTTTCTGTAATCTGTCAAGATTACAAGAAATTTTTGCAGATTACAGATATACGACGTAAGATTACTGGTGATTACATAAAATTTTTAAAGATTACTGATGATTACAAAAGATTACAAGAGTACTTTAGATTACATCGATTACAAGATTTTTCCGTAATCATTTCTGTAAGATTACAAGAGATTATTGAAGATTCTTCTCCCGATGTACACCAGATTACACAAGTGACTTCCCCCTCGTAAATATATAAAAAAAAAAAAATAATAAACTTAGCATCAACATGTTATTATGAAGTTCTCGGGGTATGCGTGTGAATAACAACGACACCAATATGCAACAATCAATTTTTTTATCTTGTTTTTGTATAATGATAATCTTGAATATCAAAAATGTATATAACATTTGACCGGCGAGGTCTATATATTGTGTACTTTACCTTTCCCTTATTTTTAAATCGTTATCGATCGAGTATTATTTATTTAAGTCGACTTGAATAAAGAGTCCATTAAAAATAGAAGAAACGAAAATAATAATATGACCATAAAAAGTTTTTATTATGTTATAATAAATGAGTGAAATTAACATGTAAGACTTAAAAAAATATTGTTAAATAACTTTCAAAAGTAGTTAATTTGATAAAATCTAATTTACATATTACGATAAATTATATGCTAACAAATATAGGCATAAATTCGTATTGTAAATTCGTATATGATGTTATTTATTATGATTATCTCATCAATAATGGAGTGATTGATCAGGACGTACCGGAATTCAGGTACAGGGCACCCTAAGACTGTCCTCAGGGTAATTGTCTTCCGATGTTTCCATTAATTGAATGATTCTTCAATTTATAACATGAAATAAAGTAAATCCTAATAGAATATTCATGTTTTATTACTTTCAATTCGTTGTTTACTTTTTACTTTTTTTTCTGTAATATTACTTTAACAATTCATATTTGTATACTGAGAGAAATTTGAACTAAAAATTAGAATCATGGTTGAATAGAAATTGAGGGTCCGGATACAGTAACACGCTCCGCGCTCGAAGACAAGAAAAAGCGACGTTGTTTAAGTTGAAAATTGAAATTGAAAAATAAAAAAAATAAAAAATACAGTCATCTACAGGGTGTACGGTTAATGGCGCACGTGGGGAACATTACGTTATTGTTGACAATATTTTAAGAAAAATAGTTTTTACAGCTAAGCTCTACGATCCTTTTTGGCCCTGTAATTAGGATTTTAAATTGGCCAATCAGAATCAAGCGTCGGTAACCATTGTTATTATGCCGTCGAAAAACATGTGCTGCATTACGCGCCACAAAATCAATCAATAAGCCCCCCATAATATTTTTGAATTCAAATGTCTTGATAATCATTCTATATATAAAGTATTGTATATAACTAGTACGTGAAGTACTATTCTTGCACGATTTTTAAGGTGTCAATACGAGTCACCAGGAGTTGAGAACAAGCCGAAGCCTGAATTTTCTATTTATCAATTAGTTTTCGAGTTTTGAGCGTGTAAACAGAAAAGAAAAAATGTTGCCGGGAATTGATTGCTATTCTCCGTGAATCTAGCACAAACTGCCAAACTTAGCACAAAAAATGTCCAACTTTTAAATAAGATTTATAATAAAATATAGTAAATTCTAAAACCGGTAGTTGGTGTATTCTCAGTCTGCTAGAAACTTTTAAATAAGATTTATAATAAAATATAGTAAATTCTAAAACCGGTAGTTGGTGTATTCTAAGTCTGCTAGAATTTACTTGTGAATATCGTGAATTTAGTCATTTTTAGTCTTCTGTAGGACACTTATGTTTTCGCTTATCTGTGACTTTTTGTTTCTTCGAGATAAAACGTGAAGTCTTAAATCGAATTAGCTCGTGAGATGTTCATTTTCTTTATTTTTTTTGGCCAAAAGCAATAGTCATGTTTATTTCCAATTTTGGGGCCTTATTAGATTTAATATGCCCATTTTTGGACATGACCCAATTCCAAATATCGACTGATTAATTCCGGCAATGTTTTAATCGACGACGCTTCATCTGTGGACTCTACGATATTTTTTTCAAATTTTTCGGTCGTTTATTTTTTTTTTTATTCAACGATATGTAATGTCACAAACTGTTTTTTACGATATTTTTTGAACCGCTGAACTGAATTAGTCGATGTTAAAACAAATTTAGGTTTTTTTTTTCCGAAAACAGACATGATATTTTTTTTTACTTTTTGGGTTTTATTAGATTTAATATGCCCAGTTTTGGACATGGCCCAATTTTAAATATCGACCGAGCAATTCCGGCAATGTTTCAATCGCTTCATCTGTCGACTCTAAAATATATTTTTTTAATTTTTTAGTCCTTTATTTTTTTTTTAATAAAAGAAAACACAAAGACAGTTTTCTACAATAAAATGGAAAAACAAATCGAACAACAAGAAAAAAAATAAAAAATCCTACGGAACACTTAGGGTGCACCTTGGGGGGCTTGACTATATTATTTTTTTTTAAAAGAGAAATCACAATAAAATTATGTAAATTTTATGGCTTAGTATTGTATACAGTGTCCCATTTCAATTTATCAATGGATTTTTTTCGAAAAATATAGCTTAAATTGTAAAATGTTTCAAGTAAAAGTTGTAGGGTTTGGATGGGGACGAAGAAAAAAAAAAAAAAAAAATTTGAAAAATCCAAAATGGCGGAGTTTCCGGTATAAACATAGTTTTTTTAAATGGATAATGCATTTTTTTTTTTGCACCAAAACGTTTTCTACATCAAAACTAACACTTTTTATTTGAAAAATTTTTCGATAAAATCACTTTTTTTCGGGCCGATTTTATCTGTTTATGCATTTTCCTGAAAAAATATGGCTTTATTTAAAAAAGTTATTTAGAAAAGTTGTAGCACTCAAAAAGACAAAAACAAAAAAAAAAAAAAAAAAAAAATTTTAATTTAAAAATGGCCAAAGTTTTTACTTAACTTTATTGTAAAAATTATTTATTAATATACGAAAAATTTTTATCCCGGGTGATTGAAGGGGTTTCGACGATTTTTTAAAACGAAGAGTGAGACAACATTTTTCCTGTTTTTTTTCTATTTCGCACTCATAGAAATATTGTGTTTCCAAAGGTCATCCGCAAGAGGTCTCTAGTGACTTTTTAATAATTCCTTATATAAATCAATTTTTTCATACCTCAACTATAAATTGTAAAAAAACTAAGCTTCAAACTTCTTTCATTTTTTTTTGATACTATTACGTCTTGGTATAATTTAGAATTAAAAATCAATAATAAATAATAATTTAATAAATTCAACCGATACAATGATGCCGAACAAGCAATAAAAATTTTCTTTTTTTGTAATAAATTATTTTTTTTAATTCACACGGAATAAAAATTTATATTTTGCATTTTTATAAAATAATTTATTTTTATATTTTTTTTATATAAATTTTTGTAAGCAGTTTTCAAAGTCACCTCTGCAACGCGAGATGCCACATCCGTTGAAGTTACTTAATTATTATTTTTTAAATGTTTAAACAATTAGAATAATGCTGACTACTATGGGAACCATTTAATTTGATTGGCTCAAGAAATGGCACCACTTTTCATCCCTACTTTACAATTAATTTTTTATGGGAATAATTTTATTTTTAATTTTAAGGAGCGTCACTCTCGTGATAACTTTTATTCGGCCAACATCTAATAAATTTAAAATCATTCTAATTGAATTAAATACTTAATAAAATTTCATAAATTTATAATAAAAATTATTGATCATTTTAATTGATAAAAAAATATATAACTAAAATAAATTAAATTCTTTTTAATCAAATTTATAACAAATAAATAATATTATTAGTGTATCGGAACTTAAATAATTACTGTGACAATTTATTATTCCTACAAATTTTACCCTTCCTAAATCCTAACATTGACTGTGAATTTCTCCGGGGTGTTGTTTTTCTGTGCTGCAAGTTTTGTGTTACCAATTGGATTATCTTTAATCATCAACATCATCAGGCGACCATCCGGATTGACACGCTCTCTTCAATAAAATTTTGGATAAACCACAACATCAAGGTAGAATCTACATAATCACACATTCCCTCCTAACCCGTTACCCAGTAGGGAATAACAAAACAAGAGGATTATAAAAATTACGTTAAATATCAGGCTCATTAATTTGTATTATTGCTAAATTATTATTCTATTATTTTTGTTGTTTAACATTCTTTCTTTTTTTTTGTTATTTCATAAATAATACAAATTAATTAGCCTGGTACGTAACAATACGTTTTGTTTTGTTTCATTTTGTAACCTGATAGTTTTTTTATTCACGATATCATATTGTCGATTAGAGAGATTGGTATTTTAATGGACTTTTTATTGACAAAAATCGCATTCTCTATAAGAGCCCATGCTAAAAGTTGTCAACTTTGAAAATTAAAAAAAAAATAACGAGCTTCCAAACAATTACCAAAAAATTACATAAAATGTATTAGTATTTCAAGAATCTACTGTATAAATTTCAAAGCATTCTCATATTCGAAAAAAAATCGTCGAAATCCCTTAACTGAATTTCTTAAAAAAAACAGTAAACTTTTCTATTTTTTATTACTGTAATCAAATTTACAGAAATGAAAATTTATTTTATAAATTATTCCTCGGTTTATTTTTCTCCGTGGGCCCTCAAAAAACTCATGTGAAAAATAATAATTTTATTCTGTTATAATAATGAAAAATGAAACATATTCACCACTAGCTTCGGCTCTAAGATTTTTGAAGACCCTTTTTTGATTTTCATGGACATAATCTTTACATCATTTTACTCGCTCAAGGATTTTTTTTTATTCTTCCGATGCATGCAAACAACCTATAAATAGATTATAAACGGAAACCAAACGGACGATAAACTATAATTCTCTGCTGTGATCATGCTGCTGATTGAATTGATTCTTTGAATAAATTATAACTTAGGACTCATGTCAATAAATGACTAGCTTTCTGTTGCATGCACACTGTTAATTATAAACTATAAAATAGAGAGCAGTTTCCATTCTAAGAATCAGTACAGATAATCTATAAGATAATGACAAAAATGATGAGCTCCTCAGCTGGCATATATTTTTTTTTTAGTCTTGTTTAATGACAATAAAACTGAATAATATATATTTTTTTTCAAATATTTGTACTTCAATACGAAGTTTTTTTTAGTATCGAACGACATTCAGTCACGGAATAGAGCCCGAAGACAAAGTTTGTCACCTGCAAAGAGTGTGAAAGTTATTTTAAATTAATGTTCATATATTCTTATGATAAATATGGATTATTTACGGAATAATAAAATTCAGCCATCGATTGAGCAGGGATCTCGACCATTTCGTTCATTCTTTTTGGACAATGCGGATATTGAGCGACAGAGCAAAATGCAAAAAGTACACTAAGAAAAAAATCTCCAACAAACATTGTTAAAGAACTCGAAAAAATTCATCACACTAATTGATCAACAAGAGGCAAATTTTTTCTATTCCTGACTATAATTGACTATATATTCCACTGACCCTATCATAACTGCGAGTCTATGCAACGTAGATTTATTTTTTCCGACTTTTTGCAAAAACGTTGAAGTGCGATTAGAAATCTTAGGAAGTTGATATTTCAATCGACAGAGAATATTTCAGAGTTTTCATAGAATCGAAAAATTAATGAGTGCAGATTTTTCTTTTATTTACTCGATTGAGTTCGATACTGAGTTTTTTTCTTTAATAACCGGATGGTGAACTTTCAATGAAATATTTTCGGGGTAATGAATTAAGGGTCCGGATGCAATAACCGGCCGCACGCTCGAAGCCCAAGAAAACACGACGTTGCTCTGGGTGAAAAATCAAACATGAAAAATTTGAAAAAAAAAAAATACCATCATTTGAGTGTCTGGGTGCAAGAAAGGCACGAGCGCTCGAAGATCCATGAAACGCGACGTTGTTCGCGTTAAATTTATGAAAATTTCAAAATGATTTAAAAAAAAAAAAAAAAATATCTTTATGTGAAGAATTTATTCAATGATTGTAATTGAATATAATTTATTTGAAAGAAAATATGTCATTTTTGATTCTTCACATAAAGATATTTTTAAACACGAAATTTTTCATAAGCTAACTTTGCAATTTGCATCGCATTCTCAGATCTTCGAGCACTGAAAAATCGTTGAATAAAAAAAAAAATAAACGACCGAAAAATTTGAAAAAAATATCGTAGAGTCTACAGATGAAGCGTCGTCGATTAAAACATTGCCGGAGTTGATCGGTCAATATTTGAAATTGGGCCATGTCCAAAAATGGGCATATTAAATTTAATAAGGCCCAATAAGTAAAAAAAAATATCATGTCTGTTTTTGGAAAAAAAAAAAACCTAAATTTGTTTTAACATCGACTAAACCGGTTCAGCGGTTCAAACAATATTGTAAAAAAACAGTTTGTGACACTACATATCGTTGAATAAAAAAAAATAAATAAACGACCGAAAAATTTGAAAAAAATATCGTAGAGTCTACAGATGAAGCGTCGTCGATTAAAACATTGCCGGAATTGATCGGTCAATATTTGGAATTGGACCATGTCCAAAAATAGGCATATTAAATCTAATAAGGCCCCAAAATTGGAAATGAATATGACCATTGCTTTTGGCCAAAAAAAATAAAGAAAATAAACATCTCACAAGCCAATTCGATTTAGGACTTCACGTTTTATCTCGAAGAAACAAAAAGTCACAGAAAAGCGAAAACATAAGTGTCCTACGGAACACTAAAAATTAGTATACTATACATGTGCATGTATACACGCGCATGCGCGATCTGAAATCAGAGAAGAGAAGATTACTGAGATTTTCTGTAATCATATTAAGATTACAAGAAAATTTTCGCAGTTTACAAATATACGACGTAAGATTACTGATGATTACATAAAATTTTTTAAAGATTATTGATGATTATAAAAGATTACAAGAGTACTTTAGATTCGAATTCCATGGAACCGTGGCTAATTAAACTCACAAGTTAATTTGATAAAATTATATAGATCAATTAATTAAAGTTCATTAGAATTTCGTCATTCAAAAGAAGGGATTTCGTTTCCTTTCAGGTCTAAAAGCCGCATTTACTGTCCCATCATTTTGCTATAGTCGTAATTGTAAGAACAGTCGAATTCATACAAACACTAATACAATTTCAACATTATAAGAATTATAGTCATGCAGGGTCATGCACTTTGTTAGATTTTTTCATCTTTGTGCCCGGGATAAAATTTTTCAGTTATTTTCAGCATCGAAAATAACGCTTTACTAATACTGCCACTATTAAAACGAGTCATTCTCCACGCCAAATTTATGACTACTTATATGACTCTGAAAAAATCGGCCAGCATTGAAAAAAACGCTTTAGTTATTATTCAATACTCAGTCATTTCTTTCAAGCCTCAAAATGACTATATCTATCAGTCATTTTGAGGCTTGAAAAAAATGACTGAGTATTAAGTTTCAATGCTCAAGAATGCTCGATAGATTATTTTATGATTAAAAGTGCCTCATAATGACTGAGACCGCCTTAGAATGCCTCAAAATGACTGAAAATTATATCCCGGGTGCATATTCGCTTTTCGAGTCAAATCAATTCGTACAAAGTTACTATTGTCATTATCTATTTCAGGAAAAAGAGAGTTTCTGGAATATAATAAAACCAATCATTGCTGTGTCACAATTTTTTGGAAATTTTCCAATAAGTGGTATTTACAATTCAAAACCAAATGAATATTTTTTTAAATTTCCATCGTTTGTTGCGGGCTATTCAGTGATAATCATTTCACTTATCGGTATTGGTATAGCTGCAACTTTTAATGAAGCGATTCATTCTACAAAAGGTGAAACTTTCACGTTCAGTTCAAATTCTGGATATTTTTGATTGTGAATACGGTCATGGCGTTATTTTTGTTTTTAATTTTTCAGGCGAATTATTTTTGGAGTTTTCATATACTGCTTTTTATGGATACAGTTTTTCAGTGCTGCTTATAATATTTTCCAAAACACGCAGCTGGATTAAATTGCTAATTAATTGGCAACGTGTTGAAGAAAAATTAAACAAGTAAATATTTTTCAAAATGATTTCTATTCGAATAGATCGTTTTTCAAGTTTTTTTTTCATAATAAAAGTGAACATACAACTACAAAGAACAAAAGTTGTGATAATAACTACTTTTTTACATTTTATCAACTAATTTCTAGGGAAAAATTACTGTTAATGTTGATTATAATGTTTCTATATATTCAGCTTTCATCAGACGAAATTTCGTCTACGGTTTAAACTACAGACAATTTCACTAACTTTGTTCTTCTTGGCCTTAATCGAGCATGTATATGTACATATAAAGTCAATATCTCAATCATCAGTTAAAAAATTTATCATTTTTATGGGTGAAAGATATTTATCACTTTTTGCATCCGTGGATGGCTTATCAAACAGTTGAGTGTATTTATGAGAGACGCGCCTTCAACGCATTATTAATTTATTTTCTTTCTAACAATAGATTATAAGCTTTTTGTGGGAACAATTGGTTGCATTATACGAACCATGGGGACATTCACTTGGAACTTCTGTGATCTTTTTATTATTTTGGTACAAAAAAGCCACGAGTCAATCATTTTATAATTTTTAGCATTTAGCATAAAATATTCTTGTCGATCATTGATACTTTTATTTTTCTTTTCCCAGGTATCAATCGGTCTTGCAGAAAGATACAAGAATCTAAACGAAGTTGTACGTTTCAAAGTTTCGAACAATTCAACAGAAAGAATAAATTGGCGCAAAATAAAAAATAAATATGTTATAATGAATGAACTCGTCAAAGAAGCAGACAATATTGTTTCGCCACTGATATTAATATCATGTTGCATGAATGTCTATCAAATTTGCGTATATTCATCAGAAGGAATAAGGTATTAGTGAATCAGCAATACCCTTCCCCCACGAAAAAATATATATCCGGGATATAACCTAAAAATTTCTGGAGAAAATAACGTGCTCTTGTAGCAACACCTGTAACTATTGTGTGCACAAAATCACACAAAATTTAGAGACAGACCATATTAAGGTTTCAGTAAATTATACACCAAGCAAACTGTCACAGATATAGGTTAATCATAAATTATAAATTTACGTTTTATAATGTAACATTGAATAAAAAAAAAATTAATAAATAAATAGAAATATATAATAATAAAGTATTACGTTACAATATTTGAGTTCTCGATATTATTACTACTGTAGACATTTCTTGGTGTGAAAAAGCATTAATGTTGTCGTCCATTTAATATTTAAGATATAATATTTAGAAAAACTGCTACAAGAGCGCGTTACACTTTTATTCTTTTCGGCATTTTTAGAATATATCCAGGATATATATTTTTTCGTGGGGGTTTATATATACCTCTTTATATATTATAGTTGATTATTTCAGATCAGTTACGACTGGAACGAAAATCACAATGTATTATTTTTATACATTTTTTTTTCTAATTGTTCGAACAACGGCAGTTGTGTTATCAGCAGCAAAAATTGATGATGAAAGTAGTTATGCTCTGTCAATATTAACTCGTTGTCATCCATCAGTTTTCATAATTGAGGTTTGTTGTTATTCTTCACATCATATCGCATTCAAGATATAAATACGTCTTTTATATAATCGATCATTATTATTATTGTTTTTATTCAAGGTTTTTTGGATTCAACAACAATTGTCGATCGACAAAGTTTCATTTACAGCATTAAAATTTTTTTCAATTACTCGTAAATTTATATTGACTGTAAGTATGATTTTATATTTCAATAACTATTCATCCTACATTTTTATGACATTAATTTTAGATCGCTGGGACAGTTATTACATATGGAATCGTTTACATGCAGTTTCGAGCGCATTATTAGGATTTTAAACAATCTTTCATGAATAATTATAATATTTATTCGTTTCTGTATTCATTATTGGAACAACAGAAAAGTCGACCATAAAACGAATACATAATAATTGAGTATATTGGAAGTGTTTTATTTAAGAAATTTACGAGTATTTTTCTTATTTTTCGTCAGTGATTTTAACACAGAAGGCAGATCGATCTAATCATTTCCTTCCGCGGAGTATTTCTAAAACGAGGAGCCAAACTTAGGGCATACGGAGACCCATAAACCTGCTCCAGCTGTTACCGTATCAAAATATACAAAAAAATGGTTGTATAGACACTGAGAGAACTTTTAACTAAAAATTAAAATCATGTTTGAATAGAAATTACAATAGTGCTTTGTAATTTTAATTTTATTTCTGTGACTGGCCGCGAGAGATGATATTCTATAATAAAATTATGTAAAATGTCACACAATGTCAAAAAATTGTTATGTTACTTCAAGCCTCTCTACATCGTTATCTATTGCAGATAGACATGGGGTTGAGCTAAGTTTGTGACATGACATTTTTACCCAAGTAAAAACGCACGTACCTGCTCGGACTAAAACCGGATGTCGTCCTTTGACCATAGGACATAATAAAATATTATTTATTGGGGGTTGATTTTCTCCGCTAAAATCAACAAAAGGCCCAATTAAAAGTTCGATCACGACTAGGATTTCTTACTTTACAAAATCAAGAAAAACAATTAAAATACAAGTAACTCCGATGAAATAAATAATTAAAAAGCCCACGAGGACACCTAAGAATCGCTCAGTGTGCTGCAGGTTATGGTATATAGGGCTGGCTAAAGACTCAGAATCCACCGTGAAATTATTACTACTAACTAACCTGAAATTGACCAAATAATACTAAATAATTGACGAAACTGAGAGTATTTTATGCGAAATAAAATATTAAATGTGCTATTTATTTAATTATGAATGTAGTTGCGTGAACTTCATCAGAACTTAATCAAGATGAAATTATTCAAAAATTGAATAAATTTAATACTTTTATCTTGATCAAGTCCTGATCCGGACTTGATTAGGCTATCCCTATTAACGAAAAGATATAGGTGCCTGATCCAGCCTTGATCAGGATGTGATAGAGTTACTTGAATATAGGGATAGCCTTTACGGGTTGCCGACCGTTTTCCCGAATTCCCACTTTCCCGGCGGACAATTTCCCGTATACCAAATTCCCGAATCCAATTTCCCGAATTCTATTTTCCCGAAGGGTATACTTCCCGAAATAAACTTCATTTTTATATAATTTTTTATGTTTATTAAATATTAATTTTAAAGATTAACATTGTATGCAATTGTTCGCAAAAAATCTACTAATTTACTTTCTTCTTTGTATGTTCCGTAATTTAAAGTCTCTTTTTTTTTTAATCATCATCTTCATGCTCGTCTTCAGCTTCGTCCTCGTCAATATCATAGTGGAGGGAATCAAAATTTAAAAAAGTCTCTCCAGAAAGTGTTTTCGGATATTTATCTGGAAGGTCTGTTAATTCAGCTAACGTCGTGGGGTTAAGTGGTAAATACCGACGTCGAGCTCTTCGCATATATTTCTTTAAACTTTCTCTTTCCGGTAATTGACTCAAAACACCTTCAGATAAACCTGCTAGTTCAGTACGCAAAATTTGTGCTGGTGGTTGCTCTGGGTGTTCTTCAGCTTTTTTTTTCAACTTATAAGTTTTTATTTCAGCATAGCATTCTTCATGATTTTCAGAGTGGTCATGCTCTGGCTCTTTTAAAAGAATCGTTTTCATTTGTACTGGATCAAAAATAGTTATAGCTCGTGCAGAACACTCTTTTCCACGTAATTTTCGACAATCCCAGTAAGTTTTTGCTGTTTTAGGTTTGCCAGATCGTAAATAAATTAAGCCATTGGAAATTAATTTAGTTTCACCTAAAAGAATTAACTCAGAATTTTCCAAGATTGAATTAACCAAAATTTAAAATGTTTGTTTATTTATAAAATTATTGATTTGTTTATAAAATAAAAAAAAAGAATGTTCAAAAAAGTTTATAATGAATGTAGGAATAAAATGTTTAGAAATATGAAAAATCAATAAAATTATTGATTTGTTTATGAAATAAAAAAAAAGAATGTTCAAAAAAGTTTATAATGAATATAGAAATAAAATGTTTAGAGATATAAAAAATCAATAATTTTATTTTAATTCGGGAAAAAAGTCATTCGGGAAAAACGATCGGGAATATGGAATTCGGGAAAATGGGAATTCGGGTAAATGGATTCGGGAAAATGACCGTGAATCAGCCTTACGATATCCTGATCAGGCCTGGATCAGTGTTCAGGCTATCCTAAACAAGTTTCTACTCGGGAGCTCAAAAAATTTGATATTAAATTTCTGATAGCCACCCGGCCTTGATAAAAATCGCTAAAATTGCTCCTTTGTAACTATTTTCGGACTGTAACATAAAGAATGATAGTGATTATTATAAACGATTGCTGATATCTATATAATTAACAAGTGATCAGAGCAAGTTTTATCAAGAAAAGGTGGCTCTCGGTATCAAATAGACAATCAATTTGAGACTTAAATGAAGCTTGTAGGTTAAAATTTTAAAGAGTTATGCAAAATATAAAAAAATAGCAATTTTGTTTTTTTGTTTATTAACAATCTTCTAACGACATTCAAGACGATTGTCGACTTTATTATTATAAATTCTGTCATTTCTAATATCGTGGCAAAAAATCGCATTCATGATTTGTTCTTAGTTTTCTTATTATTTGACTTTGAAAATTATACGGGGATCATTTTTTGTTAATAATAAATTAACTAACAATTGAAATTACTTTTAGTAAGTTTTCGGTTTTAGTATTTTCATAGACGAATGATTTTTGTTTTAATACGATCCTTCTAACTTTATTACTTTGCAAGATATGATCATTTTTTAACAAAAAGTCTATAAATTCAATACTATAGGCTTCGCCTACGTAAAAAGCTATATTATTGCATTAATCTAAATAATGTTCAAGTGTACATTTAATGCAATTGTCTCTCTTTGCACAAATACATTCTATTTCTCAATTAAATATGATATTTATTTTTTTTCAAATCCAGTTTATATGTTATCGGTCATCTAAGACACCTAATTATACGTCTGCAGACTGACAAATAATTAAATCACACGTACACGACAATCACCGCTAAATATCAAATAAAATTTATTATTATTAAAACAGTGTACAAAAATTAATCATGCATAAATAGAAACGAAATAGAAAAAAAAAAAAAACAAACCAATTTATCATTTATTTGTTAAACCTTAATTATATATCCTCAATTTATAAAAAAATATTTTTCAAAAACATAAATATCACATTAATTCGTTTAATTTCAAAATTATAAAAAAATAAAAAAATCATTTCTAAGTCTATTGACTAATGGTAAGGTTGATTTCTAACACAGCAACAATCGGCAACGTCACAACTCTTTTTTTCTACAAAAATGGCCGCTGTTTCTTGAACAGCCAATAGGCGTCAGTTCGTCACCGCAATTTTTTTTTTCTTCACATAAATTATTTATAAAAAAATAATACACACATACACTCAAATAATAAATATACTAAAAAGAAGAAGACGAAGGAGAAGAGAGGTGAAATCGTGGAAGTGTACGATCGTTCGAATTGAAAATTCTCCCGTGAGTGGCAAATGGCCGCCGTGTTTGTGCTGATTTGTACTATAACAACTCGTGTTGACTTTAATTTTCTGACATTGTATTAAACAGTGCAATTATAAGCATTAACAATAAACAAAAAATTTACAAATAACAATAAAAATGTAGTGTGTATAAAAATAATTTCGTTTAAAAAAAAAAAAAACATTAAAAAGTGACAAATATATACAAAAATTCCTGGAATGATAAATAAATAAAAATAAATAAATATAAAAATAATTTTGAGAGTATACCTGTGAATTCAGTGTCTCGTTTTTTTTTTATAGAAAAAAAAAAAAACACAAAAAATATAATTGTTGTATGTAATCGAAACACTTGAAATATTAACAACAAATAAGTGTTGAGTGTGATTTTATAAACAAGTGTTTAATTGTTAATAAACAACAGCTAAAAAATTGATAAAATTAATAATAATTTGTTTGTTTTTTTTCAGTATTTTATTATTTATGAATAAATGTTTATCTAAATGACCGGCAATGAGTATTTCGGTAATGAAATCTGTATCAAGTGAATTGGGCGTGGATGAGGTTATAAATGATAACAAAAAAAATATAATAAAAAAAACATTAAAGCTATCAAAAAATTCATTCAACAATATTGGACGTTTTTCAAGAAGACGTTTAAGAAAACGTGATAATAATAATATAATTGATAATAATAAAATTATGGGAAATGAAATTGATAATAGTAATGAAAGAACAAATCGAAATGAAAATTTCTATCAAGATAAAATTGTTTGTAATGGTAGTAAAACATTTCGTAAACCATCATGGAAAAAAATGTTTTCAACAATAATGCAACATGTTAAAAAATCAAATAATAATCAACAAAATATAATTAGTAAAAAATTAAAAAAAGATGATATACAATCATCAAGTATAAATGACATACGTATGCCATTACAAAAACCATCACATATACCAGTTGATAGTGTACCTGGTGTTATTGGTTTGAGAAATCATGGTAACACATGTTTTATAAATGCTGTATTACAATGTTTATCACATACTGATATACTTGCTGAATATTTTGTTCTTGATCAGTATAAAGCTGATTTATCAAGACGTAATAAATTAAATTCTAAAAAATATGGTACTAAAGGTGAAATAACTGAACAACTTGCATTATTATTAAAAGCAATATGGAGCTGTCAATATGATCCTGAAATGAGTACTGCATTTAAGAGTGTTGTTGATAAATATGGTAGTCAATATAGAGGTAATTTACAACATGATGCACAAGAATTTTTATTATGGCTATTAGATAAAGTACATGAAGATTTAAATCAAGCAACTAAAAAAAATTATAAAATAATCAAGGTAAAATAATTTTATTTTTTTGTGTTATTGTTTTTAAAGTTTACATTTTTTTTTTTTTTTTTATATATTGTTTGTGTTAAAAGATCGTTAAAGTTATCGTAATGAGAAATTAATTTTTTTTGACTTTCAAAAGGCACGATAACAAATAACGTCTTTTATTTATTTAAAGGTAAACAAAAATTATTTGTTTCTCGGTCGAGGTCTCAACCTAAATATATTTTATTTCCCTTTTTTTATTGTTTTATTTAATTGTTGTTTTTTTTTTTTTTAACTACTTCATGGTGTGTTTAACACACACAAATAAATATGAGCGTGTTGTATTGTCATTGAAAAACAAAATTTTTTTTTACTCATTTTTATTTAAAAAAATAACAGACCATTAAAATTTATAATTAATTGTTCAAATATAATAATGTTTTATTGTAAAATTGAAGAAATATTTCATCAGATGTTTTTTTATTTTTACAAGGTTTTTTTTTAATTTTTTGTTATTTTTTTTTTTAATAACGGAATGATTTGCCGTTAGATACTGAGACATTTAAGTACATTTTTAAAAAATTTTTTTTCCCGTTCATTTAATCCGTATCACTATATTATGGCCTATTTTTTGCTGAACCAGGTCATTTGTCTGATTTGAGGAAAAAATAAATGTTTAATTATTGATAAACAACATAATTTGATTTTTTTTTTTTATTGTAATTTATACGACACGGTTAATCAATTGATGATGAATAATTTCGAAATTTATTTGTTAAAATTTACATGGAAATTTTATTTGTTTTAGCAAAGTTCAATAGAATTTATATTTATTTATTTTTTTCATTCTGATAAATTATATAGCTTGTGTTTAATTTTCTTGATTAGATTCTGATGATTGTTTTTTTTTGTATCAATATCAAGATGATGATGATGGTTTATTGGATTATTATTTTTTCCATTTTTTTGTGTCTCAGTTTTTATTGTGAGAGAAAATAAAAGGTAGTGTGTGAGAGGTGATAAATACCAGTGATTATTATTACTTTTTTAACTTATATAAAATCGATAATAAATATTTTATTTTTATATAGAACATTGAACCGGTTTTTCATTTGATATCAGACTCATCAGTATCTCGTTAACAAGAAGGGTGATTTAATTCTTGGAATGCGTTCTACTTTAATTATTATTTCAACTAAAAATAGCAATAATAAATTTAAATTATTATAATTTTTTAAATACCAGATAATTTATTTATAATTTTTTAATATTATTTTTATTTATTAAGTATTTTTTATATAAAAAAAAAAAACGAATTACTTAAAAACTACTTTTCTTCAATTTTACCATTTTAAAAATTTTAAAATTTTAAATTAAATTTTTACTTGAATTTTATAAAATTACAAGGATTTTTTAGCTTTTTTTATTATAAAAAGTAAATTTATACATTTATATTTGTTACGTTCTAATAATTTTAATACTTGGTTTACAAAAAAAAAATAAAAAAATTTCATTTTTTTTTTTTATCAATGTTGATTTCACTTAACCTCGTGTGTATTTTTAGTTTATTTTTTTTCAAATCAACATTATCTTAAATAATACAAAATATTATTTATTTATTATCATATGATATATTTTTAACAATTTGATAATTTTATCTCTTATCAATTTATAAAATTTATATGCTAAAAAAATTAATTTTCAAATTATTAATAAAACTTAAAAAATAACATAAAAAATATATTTCGTTTTGTAAATAATACCCAGACATGATAAAAGAAAAAAAAAAAAAAATACTTTTGCACATTTTTATTTAAATAATTATCTGTATATTCGGTGATGTAGAAAAAAATTAAAAATAATTTAAAAAAAAAAAACAGATAATTAATTCATGCATCATCGTCATCATCTGTATTTTATTTTTATAATATAATTCTATTTGCAGTACAAAACTGTTACACGCATGAGATTATTATTTTTTTTTATCGCATCTTTTTTAAATTGACTGATTTTTTAAAAAATTTTATTAAAAAATAGAAGGAATTTTAGCCTTGGAGAACAGACGACGTTCACTTTGAACAATCAACAAGTTCCTCGTGTTGATCTGGTTCTGTCTCGTGTCATGAATCCAATTTGTTTAAAATAAAAAAAAAAAAAACAAATTTATATTATACACTAAAAAACATCATTACTTATTATAAATTTGACATAAAACTAATTTATATATTCCTTCAAAGTTCTTTTCCACTTTCAATATTGGATTTTATTTTTTAAAAATTATCCACTCAAAGAATGATTTCTCTCTCGTCTGTTCATGTTGTAAATTTAACATAAATATAAATAAATAAACATGAACACAATAGATGGGATAAAATAAAAATTTGATATGTTTACAAAAAATGAATAAATAAAATACGTGGGCTCCATGATGAATCATGCTTTAAAAAACAATTGACTCATTTTATTTTTATTTGACTTGTTCTAAAATAAATAATATAAGTTTATAAAATATAAATAAATATTTTTTACATCAAGAATATTTTTTATTGATGTTAATAATAATTAATAACTCATTGATACATTGTATTGATGAATAAATATAATTTATATCATGTATTATTGAATAATAAAATGTAGAATGATTTTAATGAGCTGTGATTCTATCATATCATGCTCGCTATTCATATGCATATCGTGTTTGTTGGCAAAGCAATATGAAACATGTCGTTTCTTATTTCTTTCACTGTGTATATATGATATATATATTATGTACGTAATAATGTACCTACAAATGTGATGGCCTTCATCATGATGGTATGTTGTACACGCGCGATAATCACAACAGTTGAGTGACTGCAGATCAATTAAATTATACACCTTGTGTGTTTTTTTTATTTTCATATATTTTTTGATTTTTATACACTATTAAATACACATAATTGAAATTAATTTATTTTTTAATGTTAATGACATTATTATAATTATTATTAATTAAATGAAAAAATTTTTTTTTTCATTTTTTTTTTTTTCATTTTCAAGCTTATTCTGTTTTTGTTAATAGTAAAATTTTATTTTTATAATTTATATTTATAATAGGAGTGCTCGAGGCACTTTCACCATTGCATATTTACAGTGAAAATATATATTTTTACGGACTATGCACATGGAATCAATTATTGTTGGTCGTGGTAGATTTTTAAAGAAAAAAAAATATTTAAAAAAAAGTGTCAAAAAATATATAAAGAACATTGAAACAAAAAATTAACAATATTATTATTATTAACATGATAAAAGAATGTTAATTTAAATTTTTATTTTAATATTTATTTAAAATACAATGCTCCTGGTTTTTTTATCTTTCAATGACAATTAGCAGTCTGAATACCTCAAAATTTCTGCTTTTTTTTTTCATCAATAAATGATCAATATTTCCATGTCAATGACAAAATAAAAAAAAAATTAAATTGAGTATTGATTATTCAAATAATAATGTTAATTAAATCTGTCAATTAAAAAAGTATGTGTGACACACACACATGCACAATGTTGATTGTACTAATTAGTCAGAATTCAACATTTAAATGGTAATTAACACTCAGTTAAGAAATCCGTTTGTTAAACACACAAAAAAATATGAGAAAAAAATAAAGCCAATCATAAATTCCTTTTTAAATTGAACATATTTATTTGTAATTACAAATTGGTTATAAAATTCTAGTCACTTATTGTTAAGTAAAATAATGATACAAAATTTCGAAAAATAATTATTTATATTATTTTTTTTTCCATTGACAGAGAAAAAGTAATAAAAAAAAAATGTATTTGTCATTTTAGTGGTTCATTTTTCCTTATAATTGAGATTTAATTTTATTTTCCATAGTTGTAGGTCTAAAAAAAACAAAAAAATTATTAAAAATAGTTGTAATAATTAGTAAAGAATAGAAAATAATAAAAATAATTACTCAGTAGTTGGTCCAAGACGTTCAATAGCTTGTCCTTTTTTGTTGATAATAAATTTAGTAAAATTCCATTTGATAAAATCAAAAAGAACACCACCTTGTTTGCTCTTAAGCCATTTATAAAGTGGATGTGCATTATCACCATTAACATCAATTTTTTCAAACATATCAAATCTAACCTTATAACCTTTAACAAAGTCCATAATTTGTTGTGACGTACCAGGTTCTTGTCCATTAAATTGATTACATGGAAATGCTAATATTCTTAAACCATCTTTTTCATATTTATCAAATAATTCAACTAATTGTTTATAATTTCCATCAGTCAAGGTACATTTACTAGCAACATTAACAACAATTAATACATTATCACGATATTTATCAAGTGACACATCATTTCCCATTATATCTTTTGCATGAAATTGATAAATATCTGTTGCTTTTTCCCAATCAGTGTCTTGATTAAATGGATTATCTTTTGACATGCAATTGTCTTTACCATTTTCACATGGTCCAGCTGATGCAAGCACCACAATTGACAATAAAACAATTGTTAATTCTAGAAAAATATACAATTTATATTAATTATATTGTTTATATTAATATTATTTATTATTTAATACTTACTCTGCATTTTTAAATAATTAAATAATGTTATTTTTTTTTTTTAATCTTGTTAAATAAATATCTTATGACTTGTCAAAATTTTAAACACGAATAGTCTTGGTTAGGGTTGTCAATTTACCAGTGTTCTATTTTCTTGGAATACGATGCCTCGTCTTATATCCTCTCAAAAAATCATCTTAAAATCATCTTTTTTAAAATAGATGAAATGACCAGTTTGATATATTTTTTTATTTTTGATGATTTTTAGATACGTCATAGATCATCCGACAATTAAAATAGCATGATCTACTTTTTACCTCCAATCATATTTATTCAAACGATCTTCAATATACTTTGACCTGTCGATATCTTAATCGGTTTGTTTTGACTTTTAATGAAATATATGTCACAAATAACAATAAAAATATTGAAAATAATTTTTCGTTCGAAACATTTTTCATTGTAAAGTTTATGGTTTTTTCTTTGTTGGTGTTTGAAGCCTTGAAAGAGAAAAATTACTGATTACTTTTATTTGTAAATTAGTAAATTTATATTGAATCCCCAAATCTGCTGATGATGATGAAAATTCAAGGTCATTCATGCATAACATTTATGCGTCAAATGGGTGGGTCATGTCATCCGATTAAGGGAAGCCATTAAATATTCATTTTTAATTAAGTAATACTGATGATTAAAAAGAAAAATATATAAATATATAAAATAATAATTAACAAGATGTCTTTAGTTTTTTATTTTTTTAATTATTAATATATGATAGTTTTGTAATAAATATTTATTTATTTTTTAAAATAGATGTCAGTTGATTTTAATAACAAACTAATCAACTTCCTCAAATTATTTCGAGCACCATTGTTATTCAGTCAGTTACGTAATTACAAATTATTGTTATTGTTTTTTTAAATTTAAATTAACGTTTTCTCTGATTATGTTTTTTTTTCTTCCCCACTTGGTGCTATGAATTTTATTTTTCAAGGTCAAATAATCGATTGTAATCATCATCAAACCAACATGAAATATGAGTCTCTTTTTTAAACGGATGTTTTTAATAATAAACTACATGAAAAAATAAAAATACATCGCAATATATATTTATGAAAATAACAAAAAGAAAAATAAACAATTGAGCATATAATATTTGTTTACAAATATACACAAACAAAATTATAATAAATGGTATTTGTAGTACTAGTTACCTGAAAAGAAAAATGAATTCTTAGTAAATTAAAATATTAAATTATTATTTTGTCTCAGTATGTAGCATCAAAATCAATGTTAACATTATCATTAATATATTAATTTGATTGTATTATTTTTCAGAATTCATTTGGAAGACCTGATGAACAAGTTGCTGCTGAAACATTGGAAAATCATGTACGTTGTAATCATTCATTTGTACATGAAGTATTTCAAGCACAATTTCGTTCAAGTTTAACATGTCCAAGATGTAATCGTCAATCAAATACATTTGATCCATTTTTATGTGTATCAGTACCAGTACCACAAAATCAACGTCAAATGAATCTTTTTATAAATGTATTATACACATCACAACAACCAAGACAAGTTAAAATTGGAATAAGTGTTAATCAATCAGCAAATGTTAAAGAACTCAGAGAAACATTAGCAAGTGATACTGGTATTGATGAAAAATTTATGCTTTTAACTGAAGTACACGATGAAGGTTTTCACAGGTAAATAATTATAATAATTAGATAATAATAAATTAATGAAATAAATTAAATTAATAATCATTTGCTGTTTTCAGAACATTTTCTGATTGTCAACCAGTATCAGTTATAACTGAAAATGATCCAATATATTGTATTGAATTACCACAATTAAAAGAACCAACTGAACAAGCATATATATTATTAGTATGGATAAATGTTATAATAAAAGGTGATTTACGTGAACGTTTTGGTAGTCCATATACAATGCAAATATCACGTGAAACATCATATGAAGATTTACAAAAATTATTATTAAAAGAAATGCATACAACACTTGCTGATAATATATTAACAACAAAACAAAATTCTGATTTATTTAATATTAGAGTTGCTGATCCAGCATCAACACCAATACAAGATTTACAACCATGTATTGATTCATGTATTGAACATCCATTATATACTGAACAAATTGAACAAGCACTTGGTTTATGTGCTGATGATTCTGGACCACAACATGTTAAATTAATATTAGAATGGAATGAAGCTAATAAAAATAATATTATAAATGATGATAGTGATCAAATTGAAGAACATGCTAGTGTTAAACAATTAAAAAAAAATTCAGATACAAGTGGTACTGTTACACTTGAAGCATGTTTTGATTTATATACTAAAGAAGAAATATTAAGTGCTGAAGATGCATGGCATTGTCCATATTGTAATAGAAAACAAGAAGTTATTAAAAAATTAGGTTTATGGACATTACCAGATATATTAGTTATACATTTAAAACGTTTTCGTCAACAATCAAGACAACGTTCAACATCAAAATTAACAATACTTGTTGATTTTCCATTATATGGTTTTGATATGACACCACATTTAGCACATGGTAGTGTACAAACAAATCAAACAAATGTCGTTACAATTAGTGGTATTGGATGGACAAAAATATCACCATGGAAAAAACCAAGACAAAAAATTATTCATAATAATAATAATATTAATAACAATAATAATAATAACAATAATAATAGTAATAATAATGATGAAAATGTTTATGATTTATATGCAATATGTAATCATCATGGACAAGATTTACAAGGTGGTCATTATACAGCATATTGTAGAAATCCATATGATACACAATGGTATTGTTTTGATGATACAAGAGTTGAAACAATAAAAGATACAAATTTAATAACAAATTCAGCATATATATTATTTTATCAAAGAAGAACAAATAATTCAGCTGGTAGTTCATCAGCAGCATCAACAAGTTCTGCTGGTTCAGGATTTGATCATTGGGTATCAAAAATGCCACCATTTTATTTTAATAATAATAATACAAATAATAATAAAAATAATATATTAAATATTGGTAATAATAAACAATGTAAATCACAAGAATTATTATATCAAGATAAAATTATTGAAGAAAAAAATTTTAATAATTTTAATCGTGGTTGTAGAAATTATGCAACATTACAACCAAGTAAAAGAAGTAATTCTAATGATATTGATAATGGTGAAATTGATCATTATTCTGATGATGATGCACCAACAAGAGAATGGGTAATTATTTAATTTTAATTTTAATATTGAGTTTATTGTTTAAATTATTTTTTTCTTCTTTGGTTTTGTAGGCATCACCAAAAGCAATGAGAAAAACTTCATCAAATACATTAATATCAAATCAACAATCTCCAGTTATTCATAATTCTACTAGTAATCCTGATACATCATTGATTCATGAGTCAACCTTGTAACATACAATTTGAGCCAGATTTACAAACTCTGATTCTGGCTGGTATCAACATTGACACAATTAAATTTTCATTATTTAATTTATTTAAAAAAAAATTCATTGAGTAAATAATTTATCTAGTTATGATAATTATAATATAAATAGTAATATTAAAAATTGTCATATGAAAAAAAAATGATTGAAAGAAACGAAAAACAATTTTAATTTTGCTCACGATTATTAAGATAATATAAATATAAATTCATAATATATTGTACTAGAAAAAAGATCTCAAAGAATGGATATAAAAACAAATTGTATAATTATTTTATATATTAGAAATAGCTTTATACTTTGATATTCCTTAACTGTCAAAGAAAAATATAAACAAAACGAAAAAAATTGTATTGCACAAAAAAAAAAAATTATTAATAATTAAAATAACTGTAAAATAAATGAAGAAAAAAAAAATTTTACAAATTGAGAAATGATTGTTAACCAATGTAAAACAAGATAGACTTTTTTTTTTTTTTTAAATGAAAAGACATCAAGTTGGTAACTAAATTAGTAACTGCTTTGTATTGTATTTGTAACACCCATTAGTGGCCTTATCTAAATAACAAACTAAAACCAGTGAAAAAAAAAAAATTATTTATTCAAACTTGTTACAATTCAATTGGTATTATTCAAAAAAATTTTAAACAAACAAAACCGTAGTATAAATAAAGAGCGAAAAAAGAATTCTTTTAAAATTTTTATGATAATATTCATAAAATCAGACTGTAAAAAAAATATCTTCCGGTAATAATTAATAAAAATTAAATACCATTATATTTTTTTTTTTTGTTTAGTAATAATAATCTTTTAAATGTTGATAAGAAAAATATTATATATGCCAAATTAATATTAAAAGAATGATAAAATGTAAAAAAATAATTGTGTGAATTGTTGATGATTTTTTGTTTTTTTTTTTTTTTTCATAATATATATTGTTGAATACTGTAGATCATTTTTGTCATTTTAAAAAATCATTCCACAATAAATCTGAGGGTTTTTACAATGTTCATTGATGATGAATAAATAAGGGTATATATGTAAATAAAAAAAATTCATATATAAAAGAAAAGGGAAGAAAAAAAATTAAGACAAATTTAAAAATCATAATTATTAAGTTATTTTTAATGAAACATTTGATGATAACTAGTCACAATGATTGTGGACAATGATAATGCACTTGATATTAAATTTTTAAAAAATATATATTATATATTATATAGTATATTTAAAGATTGAAAAAAAAAATATTAAAAATGCTAAAAAAACACACTGAGTAAGTGTCAAATTGTTTTTAAAAAATAAACAAATTTTTTTCACTATTCTTATAAATAATAATAATATATTAATTATTATTTATATAATATCATATTCTCGTTAAATGACTGAGAAATATTATTACTATGTTATCGTGTGAAAAATTTAATTATTATTTTTAATATTTATAAAAAATTTTCCTTTTTTTTTTTTTCAAATTAAATTTATATATTTTTTTAATAAAAAATATATACCTACTGGCAATAATCTTTGACCAAAGTTTTTTTTTGAATTTGTTTTTTCGTACTTAATAATGACCTTTTTATTTTTTTTTTTTGTTAATATTATAAATGTCTTTAATAAAAATAAATTAAAAAAAAAAAAAACAATAATTTTGTTGGTTTTTTATTCAAAAAATATCAAACAAAAATTATTATTTAATTTGGAAATTTAATTAACAATTAAAAAATTTAAATTTAATTTAAATTTATAGTTTTATATATAAATAATTTTATTGATAATTTAATTCATCAATGAGATAGTTACTACAGCACTGTCATTACAAAATATATATCATATATATTATTCTCTCCTCCCTGCAGCTGCTGCTGCACACACACTGTTTTTATTTTCCGGCGGGTAAAACTGTATTCTCATTGGTTAACAAGTATCTCTCCTCTCACCCATTTCCCCTTATTTTTTATCCCCCCAACAATCCCCAACACCACCATCAACTATCAACCGGCCAGTCGAGCTCCGGGCTCCAAAGTCTTTTTACCTCAAGTGTTTATATTTTTTATTTTACATTTGTGTGTATATTATTAACAAGTAAAGGATTTTTTTATTTTCAACTGAAAATTCAAGGTAAGTCTCAATAACACATAATTACTAAAGAAAAAAAAAAACCGCCCCAATCGAAAAACCCCTAAATTATATCGAAACTTTTCGACATAGAAATTTTCTAAAACAGCGTCTTTTACATCGAATAAAAAACAACAATGACTTATATTTATTATTTTTTTCTTTGTTTATTTACTTGTTGGTGATTAATAAATATTTTATCCAAGGGAGGTAGGGGGTGTATGTATCATGTGTGTTTTTTGATTGTACATATGACAAAGATGAGATTATCCCAGGGGTAATCTCCACAACAAGACACCCACACGTACACAAAAAAATACAAAAATACATATAAAAAAAATCGGAGTAACGCGGCGCTCCCTCGAGAAACAAGAATAAAAAGAGAGAGAGATGTATTTATATTATTAAAAATGGAGTAAATGAGAAAGAACGAACTTTGGTGGCGCTCGTGGTTGGTGTACTGGTATTAGTTGAAAACCAAGGGGATCGATACACATGGTTTACATAGACTCACCCACACATATATACATTTATTTATTTATTTTTTTATTTATTATTATTTATTACATGTATTTTTATACATGTATGTACATTGAGGGATGCAAAAAAACATTTGGGGGGATGAAAATTGGTTTCGATTTGTGAGAGAGTTTTAAAAATTGCGTGAATGTTTTACTCTCCCCCTCCCAGTGTACCAACACCCATTTTTTGAAATGTAAAAATTTTTTTAGATATGTATTATCTGGTTGAATGTAATGTATATATTTTTATTAATTTAAATTTTATAGATATATTTTTAAAAAATTCATTAAAATTGAGTAGAAATCATCTTTAAATTTACTCAGTTTTATTTTAAGATTATAATAATTATAATTTATAATTATTATTTTTATAATATAAATTTTATAAATATTATTTTCAAGTTTTTATTATTATTTATTCATTGAGATTTTTATCAGGGCACTGGTATATAGTGTGGGCCATCTCCAGCTGTTGTGTGTAGAGACTTGAATGTAAATAAATATAATCGACTGGAGAGTACACTGGCCCTGTTTTGCATCCAACAAACTCACTTGAAAGGCCATTACACTCACACATTTTTAAATTAACATACATATTAAATAATAAATATATATGTAATATGTAAATGTTCAAAAGACTTGGAGTTGAATGATATTTTTGTTGCTTCAAAAATGGAAACACACACACACACATTATTAAAACTTCTTTTTAAATTTTGGATACTTGCCAATTTACTTTCTAATTTTTTTTTTTTTCGTTTTTTATTATTGTCTATGTTAAAAGTACTTCCGGGTATCTGAAATTATATTTTAATCAGCCATAAAATATAATAATTATATACTCTTTTTTATTTTGTAAATTTAATTTTCTTTTGTGATTTAAAAAAATTTTTTTCTATTATTTCTCGTTTTGTTGGTTTCATCTGATTTTATTTGAAATTAATTTTTTTTAATTTGAGGTTTTTACAGTGACATAGATATACTTGATTAAATGAATTTTTAATTAAAAAGAAATTTTTGTTTCTATAAAAGAAAATAATATTTCTTGGAAAATTTTGATGAATAAATTTAATCAAAAATGAATTATAATATTTATTGTCCATCGATAAAATAAAATTGATTTTTTTTTTTTGAGTTGTATATGTTTATAATAATGTTGGGGCTTTGTCCCTTTTGCATAACTCGTCAACAGTCAATTTATTTATCGCGTGACGATGTACTATTTTCATGTCGTTCAACATTGTATTTTATTTATTTTTCATAAAAAAAAATTTCTCTATATTTATAACTATTGTTTTTTCTTCAAACGATAATTTGTGAATTTTTTTTTTTTTCTATAATTATATCGAAATATGTCGTTAGAAATTTATAAATATTTAAAAATTATTCCATGGGCTTTAAATTTAAATCCCCGTAGTTTTAAAAAAAGAACTGTTTAATTTTTTTTATTCCAGACGAAAAATCAAAGTTCTAATATTGATTTTTTGTTATTTTTATTTTCGAGATATTGGAGTTTTTTTTTTATACTCGAGTGAACCGAGACAAGTACCAATATAGTATTCAAAAAATGTCACGTATTTTATGCTGAATTATTTTAAACTACATGAGAAAATATACATGTGTATATAATAAATATAAATATAACATGAGTTTTATTTCTTTTTTTTTTTTGTATAATTATTATTTCAGAAAAAAAAAAAAAATTGAGTTATAATGTCGTCAAGCGTGTGCTGAACACACTGAATATTCATGGATTTTTTATAAATTTTGTACATAATTTTTGCACGTAATGAGTTACAATGTTGCTTGACAAAAAAAAATAACCCTTTTATATGAAAAATAATATTTTTTGTTTCATTTTAATTATTGCTTTTTAAATAAAAGTATAAAATTTTTATAATTTTTATACAAAAACCTTAAGAAAATTAATAATTCATTTCAAGTTTTGACCTAATTTTTCAACAAATTTTTTTATCTTTTTATTACTATCATTATTATTCAGAGTACCGGTTTATATAAATATTATTTCTTTTGTCTCTTTAATGATTAATTTGTAAAGATTATTATTTTATTTTTCTAGTTTAAAGATAATTTAAAATTTTTTTTTTTTATCACAGACATGTGCGTGACGTTAACGAGATAAAAAAAGGGTAAATATTACGGTAGATGATGAGGAAGAAAAAAATATAAAAAAAATAAATAAATATAGATAAAATAATCGACAGGATAAAGAGAAAAGAAATAAAAATGTTTAGAACCTTGGATAGTTTATTATGTTCCTAGATCATCTTATATTTCTGATATCTATTTTTTTTTTTTACTTGATTTTATGACAGGATATTTTCTTCTTCGTGTCTCATGTATTTGCTCTCTTGGACTTTTACACAACACTTGAAATTATCTCACGATTCACTTATATTATGACTCGACATTATTATCATTATTATTATTGTTATTATTTTATTATTATTATTATACTCAAACACTAGATACAAACTCAAATAGAAATATAGAGAAAAAATAAAAAAATGGCCAAATAAAAATTCAAAGTAAAAAAAAATTTCTACAGGTTTTTTTTTAATCCAATTATAATAATTATTATCATCAGCTGTTTTTACATGTATTTTGTTGTAAAAAAAAATGTTTTTTTGTTGTTAAAAATAGTATAAAGATCGAGAGTAAAAAAAATATTTTTGCAGTTGACAAATTATTTTCTAAAAATATATATTTCTTTCGTATAAAAAAAATTGTTGGAGATGTTATTAAATATTTGTGAAAATAAATATAAAATAATATTCATTTTGGAGTAAAAAATTTTATATTTTTTCTTTGTCTAGACTTATTTTTAGTTCATTCAAGTTGAAATAAAATTTTGATATAAAAATAGAATGATATTTTTATCATCACTATTTTATTTTTTTTTTTACGTCAAATGTCAATAGATAAAATTGCAAAGATTTTTTTTCAATGTTTTTATACATTACCAACTTTTCAAGTTTTTTTTTTCATTGTTTTATAAAAATATTTTTCGTTATCTACCGAGAAGAATTCGAATAGAAATATTTCCATTATTTATCCATTAGGTTTTTTTTTTCTATCGAAAAAAAAATGAAATTAACAAATCAAAAATAACCCTTGATGTTCAAAAATTATCCAATTAAAATGTCATAATTCCAAGCACTCTTTGATACTCTTTTAATAAAATTTTTAATGAATCCTCTTTCAATAACTTTTATCTCGATTTACTAAAGAGATATTCAACTTCAAAAACAAAGTAAAAGAAAGAAGAAAAAAAAAATTATAAAATTATTAGTTTTTAAATTTTTTTTTAAATGGTAAAATGTCAGTTGAGTATAGTGATATATGTCTGTGTGTGTGATTTATACATTATATAAATTTGAAAAAAAAAAAACGATTAAATTCAAAAATGAGTGTAACAGCAGCTGCGCAGATGTCAATTTTCCTAGTTGAGTTTTATAACTCTGGACCCATCATCAAGCAGACTCATGTCAAGCAAACAAAAAACATAAAAATATCGAATAAATAAATGTGCCAAGCAGATGTGAATAATAACTTTATGGATATTATTTATTTTACATGTATTTTATCCTATGACAATACTAAATTCTTCCTTACAAGCAAAAAAAATAAAACCAATTTTAAAATAACCATGCTGTGTCAACAACAGTTACTTTGATTTACTCTGTTATATATTTTTTGTTCAAATTTTATCTGTTTTTTTTATTTTTTAAGTTTTTTTAATTAACAGATTAAAGTAAAGTTTGTTTATTTAAATCAAAGAAAACATAATAAATCAAAGATTGATTGGAAACAAGTTTAAAGAAATTTTTTAAAATTTTTATCTTACTTTTGATTCGATTCAATTTTCCTTATTTTATTTTAAATTTTACTTTAATTTTATCTCATTTTAGCTGATAAACAATGAATAGCTAAATAAATCTACGAAAAAAAAAAATAAATTAGAGATTAATCCGAATAATTTCGAATAAATAAATAAAAAACAAAAATCGAAATAATATTTTTCGATAAATTTCGTTTAACTTTTCTTCGATTTTCTTTCATTTATTTAAACTCACTCTAGTTTTTTCCGATATACAAAAAACAAAACACAAATAAATCTTAAAAAAATACCAATTAACCAATTTTTTTCTTCCATTTAAACAACAATTATTGACTGTAATAAATCATTTATTTTTTATATCAATTATTTAGCTTTATAACCCATTAATTAACTGGAAAAATTATTTATAAATATATTTTTTTTTTTTACGTTTAATTGCTTCTGAATCATATAATATGAACCAATTTATTATTATTATTATTTACTCGACACATACTTCCTTTGTTGATGATGATACTCATTTAATTTTTATTTATGATACAATGAATATACTATTCACGTACGTTGTTTATGCTGATCAAGATCTTTCATCATTTTATACAATAATAATAATTAATAATAATAATAATAAACAAGCATTCATCCACACACAACAATATACATTTTTATTATTAATTTAAACTTGAAATATTATTGTGAAATCTCATCCTCATAACTCAATTAATATTCACTGGTTTTTTTCTTTTTTTTTGATTGCTTGATTCATTTATTTATTTTTCAAGTGTCATTTATAATTAAACTATTTTTTTTTTGATTTTTTTATTGTCTTTTAAACTCATCTTATTTGACTAATAAAAATTTTATTATTTTAAATTAATCTAAACTTTATTTATTCAATATAATCATAAGTGTATTTTTATTTTTTTCATATTTTTTTTTTAACTTAATATTTCTAGCATAAAACAAATAAATGAAAAAAAATAAAAAAAAAAACTTTAAATCCACTCTGTGATGATTAAACAAACTTTTATTTTTATTATTATTTTTCTCTTTGTTTTTTGTTCCAAGTGAAAATAAATTGGAAAATGAGAAAAGAAAAATATATAGTAATTTTTTCATTTTTCAAATGTGTATTTGTTTTGGCGAGAATTCGGTTTTTACAAATATCATTGTGATGAAAATTTCATAAAAATATAAAATGATAAATTACACAGTAATTGTTTTAAATAGTTAAAATGATAAAAAACAATAAATTAAATAGTTATATAAATTTAACTGAAACTTTGATAAACGATTTTAAAATAATAATAAAAAATTTCTTGGCAAGTATCCCACTTTTCTCAAAGTAAATAATAAATATATTTATAAAATTTTATCCTAAAATTAAAGTCACATTAATTAGCTAAAAAAATCAATAATTAATTTTTTTTTTTTTTACTTTATCTATTTTATAATTCTTTTCTCAAAAAAAAAAAAAAAAAAAAAAAACACTAGATGAATAAAAATAAATTGATTAAAATTTATTTAATCAAAAATTGATAATGAAAATTGAAAAAATGTTTTTCAACCTGGATATTAAATGAACGTTTGAATATTAAAAATAAAAAAAAATTAATTTCTTTGTTCTAAAATTCATTATTAATTGAAAATGGAAAATTTTTTTTTTTTCTATTTTTAATAAATTCAAGTTGACCTTTATTGAGTTTTGTCATTGGCCAGTGTTCGATGCAAATATATATATATAAATTGGTGATTGTTTTGGATATATATATATTGTTATAGGCACAGTGCCAGTATTAGTTCAACACTAGGGTGTGAGACCATTGGCAATGAGGAAGTGAGAGACGAAGCAACAACTTCCGTCGATCGATTTTTGAAGCTCTCTCTGTAGTTGACTCCCTAGGGTTTTCCTTTATGCCACGCCTTCGAATTTAATTTGAATCTTTATATCGTCAAGAAAATTATAAAATAATAATAATTAACAAAAACACCCTATTTTATTAATATTTGAATGATCAAAAAAAAAATAAATTACAACTCATAAATTTAATTATTAAAAATAATTAATTTCTTTTTCAAATATTACTTTAATTAATTCAAAAAAAAAAAAACCTATTATTTATACTTTGATCATTAAAAAAATATTAATTTAATTTATAATAATGATTTAAAAAATTTTTTACATGAGTTTTTAAAAACTCATTCAATGATTTTAAAAATAAAAAGCTCTATTTCATTTAAATTAATTTGAATCGCTTATTAATTTTTTAATAAATAAATAGATTAAAAAATTAATAAATAATATAAATTTTGCATAGATAAAAGATAAATATTTTTCTTTAATTTTTTAAATTTTCTTTGTTAAAATTTGTGAGGGTGTAAAATGTTATTGCATATATTTGAGAAATACAAATACTGGTCATATATTTATTATAATAAAACAAGTTGTGAAGCTCATTGTCTTTGATTTGTTTGAATATCCGGTTGGGGATGTATAGTCGCCTTGTTTGAAACTAAATTTTCTTGGTAGTAATAGTAATATCAATTGGATATATTTTATTCAATTTCTTGGTATGAATTTAAAAATAATCAGCTGTTAACTGATGGGGTATATTTGTCCCAATGACCTGACAAACAAAAGGTCAACCCCAAACTTTTTGATTCAAATAATCCATAAATACATAACAAAGAAAAAATAAAAATTGATAAAATCTTATTCATTTAATACTTGAGATAACACAAAGATGATGGTAATAATAGAAAAAAAAAATCTAAACGCTCTTTAAGTAAATATTTTAAACTTTGTAAGAAAACAAAAATTTTTGTGTTTTTTTTTTTCTATTTATTTGATATTCAACTAAATTTACAAGACTATTTTTGATAATATAACTAAATATATTCGAAAAATATTATCTTTTAAAGATAATCAAATTGTTTAAAAAAAAAAAAATATTGTACTGAATTGTTAGTTAATAATTGTTGATTATTTATTGTTTTTTTTTATTTGAAAATTATCGCACAATTAAGTTGGCATTTTAACAGACTCGTTGCAAAAAAATTCAATCGAAAATTTATTTATTAATTTTCATAAACGTATAGAAACAAATTTCGAATTGAAAAAAAATTTTTTTTTTTATTATCACGATCTGTGATATGACTTTCCATGCAGCGAGTACACTCGACAGACCATGATGACAAAAAAAAATAAATAAAAATTACAAATTCAAAATTCGCTCCAACATTTACAAAGAGACTTTTTTATCCGATTTTTTTTGCATCAGATGAGGCAAAATATCAGCTTATTTTTGTGATAAATTTTAATAACTTTGCTTCAAAAAAAATAACAATAAATAATTAACAATGCAAAAAAAAAAAATAAATAATCCAATGACGTAAATGTATTTTTTTTTATAATTCTTTATTTATATAGTGATTGTTTTTGTGTCACACAAGAACAACTTTGAAATTATCATGAATAATTCATTATATGATTATCTATCATCTTGATATTTTTATAATTTATCAATGATAATAACAACCTTCAATTTTATTTATGAAACAAATAGTTAATCTTTATCAAAAGACTATTTATTAATTTATTCTCTTTAAAAAATTATCATCTCGTCTTTGTTTACAGCTATTTATTCTGATAAATTTAAATACTTTTTTTATAGCATCTTACGATATTGCATAAAATAATAACAATTGTTGTTATTGTCGCTTCAATAAATTCCAATCAGATTTCGAAATTTTTCTACATAGAAATTTCAATTCCAACTAAAATTAAAAACTTAGATTCATTCAATTTTTTTATATATTTAATCTACTTTAATATTTATTACAAAATATGTTAATTTATTTTTTCAAGAATACTTACAAGTATGAAAATTAAATATCAAAAATTTTCATATTAATTTACAAGTGTCTGAAAGATTATCTCAGGTGAAAGTTTTATAAGGAAAATATTTTAATATAATTACTACGTCGTAAATAACACTATATTAATTTTACGTAATAGTTAAAAATAAATGTAGTAATATTAATTATTTGTATCGAATAATTCAAAATTGATTTCGACTCATTTTTATTTTCTTAACAGTATCATATTTCTATGCAATAATTCGGCGTTAAATTGTTTCTATCAATAGTGAAAAAATTATTGAATTTAATCAATTAGAATTTGAGATAAAGTTTAATAAGTAAAACAATAATTTTTCTCGCAAGTGGACATGTAAAGTTTGGTTAGTATATATACGATTTGAAATTTGCAGCATATGTACTTGCTTCGGCAGTACATATACTAAAATTGGAACGATACAGAGAAGATTAGCATGGCCCCTGCGCAAGGATGACACGCAAAATCGTGAAGCGTTCCACATTTTTTTGTTATTATTTATCAGAATTTTCCTTTTTTTTTAAATAAATAATACATAGGAAACCCATGAGATAAATAAAATGAATAAATAAAAGGTAAACTTGTGCCAGAAAATTCACAGTGATTTATCGAGATGAGAATTTTCGTAGAAAAAACACCGATAAGCTTTGGTTGTGCCAGAGGGATTACAACTCGTAAATATCAAGATTGAAGAGAAAATGTTACTCGGAAATATAAAAAAAAATATATAGTAAAATAAATAGAGCATCTCTTCACGACCAAGATTATTTTTTTTATATTTTTTTATTTTTTTATCGTTGAATTTTGTGGTCCACAAATGAATTACTATGAATTTTTTCGTGTAATTTATAAATTTATAAATAAATATATTATTTAATCGAAAAAAAAATTAAATTATTTTTCCAATTTAACGTATTTTTAATTGTAATATTATTTACAATTATTTTTCCGTTTTTAAATTGTAATTAATATATTTTTTAAATTGATTTTTCACAAAAAAATAATACAAGTTTAAATATTTTTTTATTTTAACTCCAATTGACAATTCAATTGGATCAATACTGAATTATTTCAATATAAAAATCGTCTGTTGGAATGATGACAGAGTATGAATCGACGAACGTGATCATCCTGCCAAAGGTTTTTTTTTTTTTTTATAATAGAGCAATCAACTTTTATTCCACGAAGCGAAATACGAGGATCCAAAGTAGCCAAGAACCGCAAAAAAAAAAAATATCCTTTAAAAAACGAAACAAAATCGTAAAATCGATTAGTCGTTTCTCTCGCACGTGGCTGACCACTAGGTCGAATACTCTGAATCCAATATTCATTATAATTACGAATTAAAGTGCACGATATGTAAAAAAAAAATGTATATTCTTTTATCAATATCTCAATCGACGTATAGACTTAAATTTTGATAGACAAATTAATGTTAGGATAAAAAAAAAAAACTAAAAGCAATTACTTTTATTGAGCAGTATTATTTAAAGGGCTGGAAATAATGTAATAAAAATTTATCATCCAATTTACATTGAGTACATTAAATCATATTTTTATCATCATATTTAAATAATATTAATATTCATCAATTTTAATTTATTACTTTATTAATTCTAAAAATAATTATATTATTGTCATATTTTTCATGCATATATGATTTATTTAATCATCTTAATGAAGATTAATATCTGTTTTAAAAATGACGTAAATAAAATGATGAAATAATTTATAAACATATTTTAAAATTATTATTTAATTTTTTATTCAACCAAATGACTCGTGATGTTTTTTCTTTAGTTAATTTTTTTGTTTAAAAAAAAAGTTTTATTTATTTTAAAAATTGTTTTAGTATTTTAAAATTTTAGTCTAGTTGAATACTAAAAGAGTAGTTTTATACAGTAGCAGTGGTATTAATCTCACGATGCATTTTGTGAATAAAAAAAAATAAAAAAAATACTCAAATGTTGATAGTAAATGGAGCAACCACTTTTCAAATATTCATATATGATATTTATATAGGTGTAAATAAATACAAAGCACCCACGCATTCCAACCGGAACTATTGAAAGACTTGAAAAAAAATTTTTTAAAAATGAAAGAAAGAAAAAAAACCACTGAGGTTGTGTTTGCTTGTGGAAAGAGATGAGAGGTTGCTGGTAAAAAACTTGGCTTTTAGATGATCCAAATGGACCCACCATATGTCACGTATACCTAACACTTTTTAAACTATATTTTATGAAAAGTTATCTACTCAAATAAAGTATAACGAAAAATAAAAGAAAAAAATCGAAATAAAATAAATCATCTTGACATGAGTTTATAAAAATTATAATAAATTAAATTTTATTTTTATTTTAATTAATCTAACAGCTTTATAATTAAAAATTAAAAATTATTTTCACATTGCTGGTATTATCATTAACTTTTATTTTCTAATATTTATTTATAGATATTTAAAATGATTGACGAAATAATTGCCATATATTTCTTGATTAAAAAAATTCTATTACTATAATTACAATTTAATATTTAATTATATTTTTTTTGTTTAATTACAGATAGCATGTCTTGACAAGTTAATGAATCTTCAAAACGGAGACACGGAAGTTAAGGGTTTACCAAAATGGCGCGTGATAAGGATCTTCCGCGAAATTACACGGTAACAAATGTTGCTAAAATCTTCCATAATTTTCCACATGTTAATGTGTCTCTACACTCAGTCAACAATACCTTCAATCCTCATTCAGAGATTTATCTCGAGGTAAGTTTAATCATCATTATAAAAAAACAATTTCTAAACCCAAACGAAACGCAAATTAAAACGCATTCTTTTTTATTATTATTTTTAAATAACATGCTCTACTATTTTCATATATATACATATTTTCAAGCTTTGTTTTATCATAAATATAAAAAAGTAAAGAGAAAAAAATACTATGAGGAAATTTTCAGTTGCAATGTAGCTAGGTCATGAGGACACATACACAATCATAAACAAAAATGACAAAAGCAGCAGCAGCACAAAATAAAAAGAAAATAAATAATCACAAAAATAATGATAACAATAAATAAGGGGGATGAAAAATAAAAAAAAATTGCACAGCTGGAGTTAATGTAAACCTGAGAGTGAAACTATCCAGGTCCAAGATGATAGACACAATGCATTGCTCGAGGTAACTCAACACAATGAACAAAAGAGGCAAGCCGCTTGGCATAATGTATACCTCGTGAAAATTTTTAAAATGTGTATATAAAACGTGAGGGTTATATGAATGTTTTTGTGTTGTTGTTGTTGTTGTTGTCATTGTTGTTATTGTTCTTATGCACACATGTGTCTCTGTGTATGATATGGTTTTTTTGATTTTATTTTTCTAGTTAGCTAACGTTGCTGATAATCATGTGTCTTATCACCGTATTATATACGGTTCATGTATCTTGAGATATATATAAAATGAAACTTAAAGAGCTTGGAGTATACACTTAAGACTAGACTCAAGAATCATCCCCCTCGGCGTAACTCTAGGCTCTTTTAAATAACGGATAAGAAAAAAAAAAATGACTGTGTAAAAGACAAGAAAAAAAATAAAGATTTTAACATGAAAAATAAAAAAATAATTAGATGTCGAAGGTATACTTGAGTTTTTTAGGGTCAATGAAGCTATAAATTGATGGACAATGTGATGGCTGTTTTTGAATAGTTTTAAATTATCCACTAGATTAATGAGAAAATTAAAGAAATTATGGTACTAGAAATTTATTGGAGTTTTATATAAAGTTTTGTGTTAACACAGTTGAAAGTAATTTATCTGGGTTTCATTTATTTATTTTTTTTTTCACTGTGTTATCTCAAGTTTTAGTCAGTTTATCGGTGATAAAAATGATTGTTGATAACAAGAGAGAATAGTTTCTAAAAATAGTCTAGGAGATAAAAAATATTATCATTTTAGTAAGTTTAAAAAAAATTCAATAATATTTGCATCAATTGGAATATTGATAAGAAAAAGTAAGCTTTGAATTGAAAATTATAATAATATTTTTTATTTTCTATGCTGATTTATAATTACGTTTTAGTTGTTGTCTTTTTTAATGTAATATTTTGTTTAATTATATTTTTTTGCGTTTAATTTTTAAGGCAATTTATTTGATATGCAAAAAAAGACAAATTTTAAATATCGCTAATGATTTAAATATTTTTTTTTTTTTTTTTTTACATCACAAAAAGAATGAAAGAAAATTTAAAAAAAAAAATGAAAAAATATGAAAATTAATTTGAGCACAAATTCGACGACAACTATTACATTTAATGTGAGAGGGATACCAAAAGACACACACACATTTTTCAATTTCATATAAATTTTAATTTTTCATTATTAAATACAAAATTGCGCAATTTTTTAATGTCAATATAATATTTGTGAATAATAATTTTATAATTATTTTAATTATTCAAAGAATCTCATGAATATTTTAACAACAAAAATAAAATAAATAAAAGTACTACAATTGCAAAATGTTAATTCAATATATAAAAATTTTGTGATGATCCTTGGCTGGAATATGATTTTGCTCTTTCACCGTTATTGATCCAGTATTTTTCCACACCCATCACCAAGATAAATTCAACCTACCTATATTTTACAATGACTAAATATTCAAATAATAATGTTTTTCTATTTCTTTTTGTTTACAGTCTTTGGGTATACTAGCAAGCCTGCCAGCAGTATGGCTAATTTTAACACTTCTGGTACTGTTATTGTATTTGGTAACAAGATGTTGTGATAGAAAACCACGTCCAAGAAGATCAATAACATTATTAAAATGTTTATTAGCAATATTAGCAGTAATATGCTCAGCAGTTATTGCAATTGGTTTATGGGGTAATGATGATGTACACAATGGTATCATAAAATTTCTTGAATCAGCTAAAAATATTGAAACAAGTATAACATCAATTAAAAATCGTACAAATATCATTGAATTAACATTAAAAAAAAATTTAGAACCAGGTATAACATCAATGCGTGATGAATTTGATAATCCAGTTGGAAATAAAACAGCATTAGATTATTTATTAAAAACATGGGAAAATATGTCATACAATACAAGTATTGTACTAAATAAAAGTATGGAAATACGTAAACCATTAAATGGTATTGATTTAAAATATGCAATTAATATTGGTAATAAAATTGAATTTTATAGATATCCATTGACAATGGGTATACTAAGTGGTTTACTAATATTATGTGTAATTCTGCTGGTCGGAGTTGCACGTCATTCAAGATGTGCATTAATAACATTTTCAGTATTTGGTTTATTTGCTGTTATAATATCATGGTTAATGTCATCCATGTATTTATCAATATCAGTTGCACTTGGTGATTTATGTATATCACCAAATAATTATTTAACAAATAATTTACCATCAACATTGTCATCTGAGGTATTAAATTATTATACAAATTGTGAAAATATGAGAAATAATCCATTTACACAACGTTTAAGAGAAGGACAAGCAGCTGCTGTTAATATGAGAACAAGTCTTCTTACTGCTGAACGTATTGCACTTGATTTATTTAAAGATCGTCAACTTGGAACAAAGTTAAATAGTTTAAGAACAGATGTTAATAAAATTAATGTTGATATATCTGGTTTAACAGCATTATTAGATTGTAATCCATTACATATACAATATATACTTGCTGTTAATAATATTTGTGACACTGGATTTTTTGGTTTAACATTAATGTTAATAGCAAGTGTTGGTGCTGGTTTATTATTTACAATTATGGTATGGATTGATTCACATACATGGATTTACATAAGAAAACGGTGAGTTTTATTTAAATATTAATTTTAAAATTGTTTGTTTTATGATAATTAAACATAAACAAAAAAATTTGTTTTAGAAGAGATTATCACCAAGTTGATGAACAGGATCCATATTTACCACCATCAGCAGCATCACAAGCAATTGCAGCAAGGACACTTCGTGGCCAAGGGTCGTACCCGCCTACAGCCCCTCCTCTTAATCAGAATGCTCATGGCACGAATAATACAATTAAGCAGCCTCTTCTGCTAACGCCGCCCCCGCCATCCTACGCAACAGCAACAGCTCGAGCACGCCAGATGCACGAGAGCATGCTAATAAAGTTTGTGCATGATTTTTTTTCATTTTAATTTCATATTATTTTATGATTTTTATTTTTTATTATTTCAAATATTTATCAAATTAATTACTGGCCGCTCTGCTTATCCCAATAAATATATAGATTGTTTTAGTTTGAAAGAAAAAATTGATTTTTAATAATTGTTGTCAATTTAATTGTTAAAAAAATATATTAATATTTATTTTTCTTTAAATATTATTATTTTAGCTTATTATTTATTTTGTTTATATTATTATTTATTAATTTATTATTTATATAGATATATATTTATTTTTTTATCTAACAAAATATATAAGCTATAGCACTAAATATTGTTTTCGGAATGACGCTTTTTTAGTGTGAATAAAAGAAGATAATTAATAGAAAAAAAAAAAAAAAGAAAAAAAGAGTTAATAAATAAATGAATAATAGAGCAGATGAATAAATATTGTGTTTAGGCTAGATAATAAGTCATACTAATTTTTTTTTTATCATCAAAAAAAGATTGATGCATTATTTTATGGTTTTTTGTTGACGTTTACAGAGGTGGGGGGATTAACGGAAATGGAGGAACAATTGATCACAAATCGGCTCAGCATAATCAGCACGCTACGAGTGGACGAGGTGAGCACAGATCTGGACTCGGAGATCAACCTGGTCAGTACGCAACTTTAAGTAAACAGTGCAAAACACTTGAATCCAGTGATTTTTACTGAGGGCACGCCCCCTCGGGACCCGGTGAGATTTAAATAATTTAAAAAAACAAAACACAATAAATTTCATATCATCTTGCATATTAATTTCATTTCGAAACACGTATCAATATTATCATCCAAGCTTTGACCCAGTTTCAATGTCATCAATATTTTAATCCACATTTTCGATTTACTATAAAATAACTGTTAAATTATTTAACGAATGAGAGTGTCTACTTTATTCATGCTTAATTTATTACAAACAATTTATCACTCTTCTTGTTGGAATCATAATTTTTTTATTTGATAAATTTATGAATGATATTGTAAGCTTTTTAATCAAAGTGTACAATTTGTCATAATTTAATTTTTTATCTTCAAGTTATTTTATATAATATAAATTTAGAAAATATTTATGACAAATTGAGCTATTAATTTAACCCTTAATTTATAATGTCGTGTTAAAATTTAAAATTTAATCCTGGTAGTTAATTAAGTGCTTGCTAAAATATTAATCAATCATTATTAGCTAATATTTAGTGTTTGTTGTATGAAAAAAAATTTTAACGTAATATTGTTTGGAATATTTAGGTAGAGAACCACCTTGGACTCCCAGTGTGGCATCATTTACTGGTACGATATCTCATAATTCTCATGGACCGGCACATTTAGCAACATTTCAAGACTCACGTAAAACTCAAACACTTGATCCAAAAAATTTGGCAAATTTAAAACGTGGACCAACACAAGCATGGAATCAAAATCGTCCATTACCACCAAATCCAACAAATCAACCAACATGGGAATTTGAATCACGTTCACAAACAAATATGAATCAATTTCGTTCATTAGTACGTAATAAAACATCAAACATTCGTATACAAGATCAAATGCAAGATCAAGTACGTACATTAGATAGAAATTTTAATCGTGGACAATATAATAATCATAATAATAATAATAACAGTAATAATAATAATATGACAAATGGTAATGGTGTACCAAATATGTATGGTACATATAATCGTTCACATAATCGTCAAGATAAAGCATCAGCTGTGCCAACATTGAGTCAGGTGCAAGGAAGTGATCCAAATCTCTATGCAGTCACGGAATTGTAAAAATAATAACAATACACATACACACACATGAATATTTAATATTTAAAACAACAAAAAAAATAAATATCAAATGAGTTAAAATAATAATAATAATGATTATGAAAAAAAAAAGAATGTTAATACGTAGCCGAAGAATGAAAAACCAAAGCAAGAGAGTAATGAGAAAAAAAAAACAAAATAATAATTAAAGAAACAAAACAAAAAAAAGTTGAAGAAAGATATTTGAGTACTTGAAACTTTTTTAAAAAAAACGAGGGGGCGAAATAAATTGGTTTTATTTTATTTTTCTTTGAATAATTGGGATTGATAAGAAAAAGTAAGCTTTGAATTGAAAATTATAATAATATTTTTTATTTTCTATGCTGATTTATAATTACGTTTTAGTTGTTGTCTTTTTAATTGTAATATTTTGTTTAATTATATTTTTTTGCGTTTGATTTATTTGATATGCAAAAAAAGACAAATTTTAAATATCGCTAATGATTTAAATATTTTTTTTTTTTTTTTTACATCACAAAAAGAATGAAAGAAAATTTAAAAAAAAAATGAAAAAATATGAAAATTAATTTGAGCACAAATTTGACGACAACTATTACATTTAATGTGAGAGGGATACCAAAAGACACACACATTTTTCAATTTCATATAAATTTTAATTTTTCATTATTAAATACAAAATTGCGCAATTTTTTAATGTCAATATAATATTTGTGAATAATAATTTTATAATTATTTTAAATATTCAAAGAATCTCATGAATATTTTAACAACAAAAATAAAATAAAATAAAAGTACTACAATTGCAAAATGTTAATTAAGTAGATTTAAAATAAAGAAAAAAAAAAAAACTGCCATCAAGATTCTTTAGCAAACATGAAAAACCAACAAAATAAATTAAAATGTTTTTAAAAAACATTATCATTTTATATTTTTCTCTTCGTACTTATTGAAATAAATAAATAAACATCACTTGGGATTAATAAAACATCATCAACATAATTTAAAAAAATAAAAACAACGAAGTCATTATGACGAAATGGGTCAATAATCCGAAATATTAAAAATGGCATAATTCTGTACATAAGTAGTTAAAAAATATAAGGTTTATTAATTAGACGGTGTAAAGTGTGATAATATTAATCATCAATGTTCTCTCGAGATGATAGTTTTAAAGAAATAAAAAAAAAAAAATTAATAAAAAAAAAAACAGTGCCATTCCAAGAGCATTTAATTCCAGCTTTTAAAATTTTAGAAAAATTAAGTTAAAAAAACGAAAAAGCAAAATGTCGACAAGCGAGAAATTGGTCTTTTTTTTTTTTTGTTGTCAATTTGGTTATAACAAAAGCAAAAAAAAATTATATATATATATATTAGTTAAAAGATCTCCAAGAGACATTAATAAAATTAGGTCGTAAATTTGATTAAAATGAAAGAACTTTATCAAAGTGACGTTCATCGAATTATTGTCAACGCCATTCTCAAAAAAATAAAAACTATTAAGATAAAAATCCTTCACAACTTGTCAGTCGAAATTCATATTATTTATTTATTTTTAAATAAATATAAATGCTTTAAAAAAAAAATAAATAGATACAAAAATAGCCAGTAATAGCTCACAAAAAAAAAAATATCTATGTATCTAGAAAATTAATTTAGACTGGAATAAGAAGCGTTGTATATATTTGTAATATTTATTATGGAGGAATAATATCCGTAGATGCTTTGTGGCAATTAACTAATTAAAAAAACATAACTTAATTTTATATTATTTGTTTATTTTTAATTTAAAACAAAAGAGGAGTTAAAATACAATATTAAAATTTTAAAAAATCAATAATTAAAATATTACTAATCAAAGATTATATAATACTGTCAAGTTTTTTAATTTTTTAAAAATTTAAATTATCTGAAAAACACATCAGTATTTATTTAATTTGACAATTTTTTAAATAAAAATTATTGTCCGCAGTGTTTTGTGAATAATATTAATGAAAATTTCATTTCTTAATTATTTTTTTTTTACTAAAAAAAAGAACTACATTAACCACCTTTCAATTAATTCATCACAGTTTTAGTATTAACATAAAAATTAAAACTAACAATAAATTTAAATAAATAGGTAAATTTTTTAATTTCTAAAACCATTTTGTTAATTTAAAAATAAAAATATTGACTTTAATAATAAATTTAAAATACACACTGTTCTAGTCAGTAATAAAAGAAAAAAAAAGACTATTATGTCTAAATGAATTTAAAAAAAAAAAATAATAATAACAGTTTGAAATAGAAATGAAAAGTAAAAATAGTAAAAAATTATATATTTCTTGCCAAGTTCGTTGATTGAAAATGGCTCAATTTTATTCATCGATTATTATCGATAACATGTGTTAATCTGTTACAATTTGTATTTATGCTATTGTCACTGTCAAAACTATAATAATCATTTAAAGAAAAATAATAGTTAAAAGTGGAACAACATTATAAAAAAAATCTGTATTTGTAAATTAGCGTAACTCATCGTGTAACTGTTAAGATAAGAAAAAAAAAAAACTAGACAGTTCAATAATTTAACGAAAAAAAAAAAAACAATAATTACTCGACAAGCGAAAAAAAAATGCAATGAAAATAATATTAACTTGGATTTTTTAATAAAAAATATATCGTCTATCTTGAAGACTGCCGTGGAAAATAAAAAATAAATTTAAAACACAAAACGGGATCAATAATTGATGGTGTCTGAGTTGACGGAATTTAATATTGCAATGTTAAAAATATTGAAAACCAGTGTGTTAATTAAAAGTAAAAAAAAAAAATAATGAGCCAAGACAATTTTTGTCGCCATGTTAATTCTGAATCTAAACCAATTTTTCAATTATAAAAAAAAAAAATGTTAACAGTCAACAAATCCTCTTAGATAATTAGGTATTTTGTATTTAAAAAAAAAAAACTTTTTCTACGTAAATTTATCCGCGTTTGTGTTTAATTTTTCTAATAATTTTATACGTAACATACAAGTGTGAATGTTATTCCTATATAGAAGATAATGAGAATGTTTGAAGTTATCTAATAATTTAATTTTTTATTTTATTGTTTACATTAAAAATAAATAAACAAAGGCTCTAAATATAAAATCAACAAATGCACTTATCAAGGCCTATTTTACATTTTAAATAATAAATAACAAATGGCATTTAAAAAATAAAAACATTTAATGTTTTTTGGCTCTGCTCAACCACTGTTTACACAAATTTTTTCTAGTATTTAAGATGACTCTATGAAAAAAGAAACAAGCTACCAAAAAAAATTATTAAAAAAAAAATAAAAACGACAGCGTTGAAATAAATAGCAAACTTAACAAGAAAAATAAATAGAAAAATGAAAAAAAACAATACACCGAATGATTACGACAATTAGAATGAAAAAAAAAAATTCAAAAAATTATCACGCGTAAGTTGTAAGATTGTGAAACTTCATATGCAAGACGTTGTTTTAAAATCCGTAAAAAAAAAAGTATTATTCCAGAGATATAAGAGCAGATAAAACATAAAATGTACATGATTTTCTGTGAATCAATATTGCTATGGCAATTAAATTTTATTCCTCTTATTGTAATGCTAAATGAATATGAAAAAAAAAAATTAATTAAATAAATAATTAAATAAAAAAATGAAAAAAAATATATATAATACGCCGTGAGAACAAAAAAATAAAAAAAATATAAAAATAAATTCAAGTGTTTATTAATTTATTGAATTTTTATATTTATAATTTATAGGTAATGTCATGGTACTTGGCAATCTCGCATTTGTTGTTTCATTTTTGGGTTATGTTTACAAATTTAGTTTTTCATTATAGATGGCAGGACGTTAAAAAACCTGAATTATTATGTTTATTTTATACTCGGAGTATATAACTGTTGATGAAGTATGATAGAGAATTTACCGTCAAATGTCCTCGACGGAGAAAACTCGGAGTTGAGGATTTGAAAACGAATTTTTACCGATCACTAAATTTGTATGATTTGTAAAAAATTTCTCCGTGTTTTTTTTTTTTTGAATAATTAAAAGTTCTATTATTTAAAACTAATTATTTCCATTATTCATTGCTCCGTCATGACTGCAACCTGTAAATTAATTTTTATATACTAGGAATGGAATAGGAAAAGGAATCATAAAACTGAGAGTTCATCATCGTTTGAATTAATTAGTAGCTCTGAAAAGAGCTGATTGTTTTTAACGCAATTCTTACAACTAACGCCTTTCCCACCAGCCATTGAAAAATTGAATTAGATTTTTCTTTTTTTCAATGGAAGATGGGTATTCACCACCAGGTCCAGTTGCTTGATGGTTGGCCTGTTGATGATGGACTTCCTCTTCTTGAATGGAAGCAGGCTTTCTTCCCAGCGTCTCAGCATCTCTCTGACGTAGAGATCCAAGACCGCTGGTGATGCTGACTCCATGATCATCTCTAAGCTGCCACTCATGATTCTGGATGCAGTTGATTTATGATTTTTCTTGATTCTGACATGGCACAGCTTCGAGCGCGGACCGGGAAGAGAGAAAAACACTGATTAAGTTTTCTATAGTTTTCTCGCAGGCAATTGGTCCATGTGATTTAGGATTTCCAAACTCAACGGAATTTAGAAAATAAATTAAAAATAAATATACAAATAAATTATAAATAAAAAAAAAAAAAAATAAATAAACTATCGATAAACATTGAACAAAAAATGAAAATAGAATTTAATCAAAAAATGAATTTTTTTAGACATAAATTTACTTGTAAAAAAAAAAAAAAAAAAGATATTTTTAAATTGAAGAAAATCTAAATATTCATTACAATAATTCAATTTTATTTATTGAATAAAAGTATTGTAAATATTATGATTAAAAAAAATGAAAAAAAAATTACTTAATTTTATAAAATCAAAAAAAAAAAATTCATCGTAATGTTATATCGTGTTTTTTACATTTAAGGGATCCGACGATTTTTTCCGAATATGAGAATGCTTTGAAATTTATACAGTGGAATCTTAGAATACTAATACATTTTATGTAATTTATTGATAATTGTTTAGAAGCTCGTTATTTTTTTATTAGTTTTCAAAGTTGACAACTTTTAACATGGGCTTTTATGGAGAATACGATTTTTGTCAATAAAAATCTATCAAAATACCAATATCTCTAATCGACAATATGACATCGTGAAAAAAAAACTATCGGGTTATAAAATGAGACAAAACAAAACGTATGGAAAAAAAATAAAAGAGGTTTGGAGCTTAGTTTTTTTACAATCAATAATTAAAGTATGAAAAAATTGATTTATATGAGGGATTATTAAAAAAACACTAGAGACCTCTTCCGGATGATTTTTAGAAATACAATATTTCTATGAGTGCGAAAAAGACAAAAAACAAAGAGAAAATGTTGTCTCACTCTTCGTTTTAAAAAATCGTCGGAACCCCTTAAAATATCAACTGAGCACCTTCATTTTAGACCCTTCCATGGCATTCATTATATCGATGTCGGGAATTACTCAGAGAATTCTAGTAACATTCGATACATCGAGTCTTTCGATATTCCTTTTTTGACTTAACAAATATCGATATATTCTATTCAACAAACTAATATTTTCTATGTATTAAAAATTTCCACGCGGTCAAGAGAAATTTAGGAATAGTTATAGTAGGAAATAAATCATATTCTGTAAAGGATAAATAGGTAAATTCATAATTTAGAAGCATTTCATAGTCCTCATCCTTGGCGATTGTTTCATTAACTTGAAAATTCATAAAAATTGAATGCAGTTGCATTTTTTTTGTCGTTTTATTTTTTATTTCACGTCAAGCTACTATGAGGCAGCCATACAGTAATAAAAAATAACACAATAGAAAGTTGAACCGTTTGGTTCTGTAATGTTCTCGGTCAGAAAAAAAAACGTCACAGCTATAGAAAATTCTGTTCTGACTGAAAATAACATTTGACTTTTTGAAGCTGTATAATTTTTTTTATTATTTCATAAAAAAAAGTAGTTGAGGAAAGAGGCATGAATTTATTCCATTATCTTGAAAATAAATTGGCATGTCGGACACATATACACACATGTATGCATACGGTGATCGACAGGTGTTCAATGTTGTGTGAGTCGTTTCATTCGGCGTTGCGCAGAGTACTGATATATGTCAAGCAAAGTTTACTCCAAAATTTCGGAGTAAAATATTAGACATGTGTGCGTGAATTAAACTGCTCCGAAATTAATATAGTAGAAATGTATTCGTTTCTTCTGAATGAAGTTAAATTCTTAACAAGGATTTATTTTATTTTTTAGAGTAGATATATTAAATTTTTATTGAACAAAAATGTGAAGGATATAACATATCGTTATAAATATTTGATGGCCCTGAAAAGGGCCGATTGGTTTGATTGTTGATGTGACTAGAGTTGTGTGTAGAGAGCTTAACCTCCGAAACCGTAGAGTGTACGTCCTTGACGTTTCAATGCATAGACAACATCCATGGCGGTGACTGTCTTTCTCTTGGCGTGTTCGGTGTATGTGACTGCATCACGGATGACGTTTTCTAGGAAAACCTTGAGTACACCACGGGTCTCTTCGTAGATCAATCCAGAGATACGTTTTACACCACCACGACGAGCCAAACGACGGATAGCTGGTTTAGTGATACCTTGGATATTATCACGCAACACTTTACGATGACGTTTAGCTCCTCCTTTTCCAAGTCCTTTGCCTCCTTTACCACGGCCAGTCATGTTGAATGAGTAGAGTTGGTATGTGTTGATAGTACGACGAACAAGTCGAAAATGATGCTTTCGCCGACTGGGACCGCGTTTTTATGGACTTTTTCTGGCACACTTTACCCTCTCTTTTTGGCTCTAAGCCAATGAAAAAAAAATTTTCTCACACTTTTCAGTCAACGACAAATAAAGAAAATGTGCTCTCCCGTTTTTCAACTAACAGCCAATGAGTGTGCAGTACACCGGTGCTTCAAAGTGCATAAAACTGTGACCCCAAACTGCGAAAATCGCATTTCTCTTGTGTTCTTCAACCAAGCAACAACAGTCGACATGGCTCGTACCAAGCAAACAGCCCGTAAATCAACTGGAGGCAAGGCTCCACGTAAACAACTTGCCACTAAAGCTGCTCGTAAGAGTGCTCCAGCAACTGGTGGTGTCAAGAAGCCACATCGTTATCGTCCAGGAACAGTAGCTCTTCGTGAAATCCGTCGTTATCAAAAGAGTACTGAGCTTTTGATCCGCAAGTTGCCATTCCAGCGTCTTGTTCGTGAAATTGCTCAGGACTTCAAGACCGACTTGAGATTCCAGTCATCAGCTGTTATGGCACTCCAGGAAGCCAGTGAAGCCTACCTTGTTGGTCTCTTTGAAGACACCAACTTGTGTGCAATCCACGCCAAGCGTGTCACCATCATGCCAAAGGACATTCAATTGGCACGTCGTATCCGAGGAGAACGTGCTTAGAGCATCACATCACCAACCAAAACAATCGGCCCTTTTCAGGGCCATAAAATTAATCAAGCTAGAAAATATTCATTCAATTTCAATTGATATACCATCATTTTGACCAATCTTATATATAAAACAGTATAACATAATTTTTCTATTCCTTTCTGCTCCGATTTTTGTCGAAACGCTTTTTGTTTAAATTACTCTGTATCAGTGTTTCGATTCATTGTTATAAATAAAGTAAATTTATTTATCAAATGTCTACTTGTTGAATAATCTCGCTACATAATAATAATATCGTTTTAGACGCACACATAGACATAAGGCCAACAGATGTTCAACGTTGTGTGTGAGTCTGAAAGAAAGATAATCAATGGTTTAGCGTTGCGCAGACGACCGATATGGGTCAGACATGCGAGCATGTGTAGACTTTGCTCCAAAATTTCGGAGTGGGATTTTAAACATGTGTGCATCGAAATGTAAACAATCAAAACTACTCCAAAATTTACAGAGCAACACTGAACTTTTTTTTTTCTAAGATTGATATTTATTAACAATTATCTATATTTTTTATTGTTCTAAAAGCCACAGAAAAATTATTTTAAAATTTTTTATAGTAAACCAGAGTAAATATATAGAGTAAACCAGAATTTGTTTATTTTTTATTTATAAATTCTTAGGAGTTGGTATGTCCAACACATACACATAGAGATCGTCAGGTGTTCAACGCTGTGTGAGTCTTGTATGAAAATCAATACTTGAGCGTTGCGCAGACGACTAATATAAGTACATAGGCATGCGAGTGCATAGTTTAGTGTTTAGTGTGCAGGAAAATATAAACAAATAAATTACTCCAAAATTTACCGAGTAAGAATTTATTTGTTTTTCTAAATAAAATTTGATAATGAGTACCTTTTTTTCTATTGTTCTATAGACCAAAGAAAAATAAATTAAAAATTTTGGAGTAAATTATTTGAATGGAAATTAGATTTTTTTTTTTCCTAAAATAGAATATTCTTTAATCATATTGAATGAAAATTCAGAGAATATAACATATCGTTTTAAATATTTGATGGCCCTGAAAAGGGCCGATTGGTTTGATATTGATGACTTGTTGAATTTAAGCGCTGCTTTTTTCAGTCTTTTTTGGTAAAAGAACAGCTTGGATGTTTGGCAAGACACCACCTTGGGCAATGGTTACACCAGAGAGAAGTTTGTTCAACTCTTCGTCGTTACGGATGGCCAATTGAAGATGACGTGGAATGATTCTTGTTTTTTTGTTGTCACGAGCAGCATTACCTGCCAACTCAAGAACTTCAGCAGCCAAATATTCCATAACGGCAGCCAAGTAGACAGGTGCACCAGCACCAACACGTTCAGCGTAGTTACCCTTGCGAAGAAGACGATGGATACGTCCAACTGGGAATTGAAGTCCAGCACGGTTTGAACGTGTCTTTGACTTTCCCTTTGCTTTTCCTCCTTTGCCACGGCCAGACATGATGCGATGTGTATTGAGTAGAGACTTGTAGAAAACGATACACACGACGTGTATGAAGTGTTGAATGAGACTAAAAAAAAACCCCCGAGAAATACGTATTTATGCCCTTTCGAGGGGCGACTGCGCTCAAATCACGTTGCGTCTAAGAAATTTTATCCAATCACACGAGTCAAACAAGCAATGATTATGTTTCCTTGTCTAAGTAAAGGATAGCACTAAATTGTAAAGAGCGCACCATTCACGTGAGAGAACAGAGCATCAATGAGAATTGACGCAACGTGATTGGTGCGCTGTTTACAATTTTCTTGAAGCAAACAAGGAAAAAAAAAAAAAAAACAACTGTCAACAGCGCCACAATCATGATGCGTGTAATCTGTGAACTGTCATATTTGCTCGTTCTGTCACGTTATTGGTGCGCAACCCAACCAAAAAAGTGCATATAACGACTGCTCCAGACGGCAAAACCAAATTTTTATTTTGACTCTCGTCAAGTAAACATCGTTCTCTGTCATCATGCCACCAAAAGCAAGCGGTAAAGCTGTCAAAAAAGCCGGCAAGGCTCAAAAGAACATCACCAAGACTGACAAGTCCAAGAGGAGAAAGAAGAGGAAGGAATCTTACGCAATCTACATCTACAAGGTATTGAAACAAGTCCATCCAGACACTGGTGTCTCATCCAAGGCCATGAGCATCATGAACAGTTTCGTCAACGACATCTTTGAACGTATTGCTGCTGAAGCTTCCCGTCTTGCTCACTACAACAAGAGATCAACCATCACCTCCCGGGAAATCCAGACAGCTGTTCGTCTTCTTCTTCCTGGTGAACTTGCCAAGCATGCTGTCAGTGAAGGCACCAAAGCTGTCACCAAGTACACCAGCTCCAAGTAAACTGTCAACACCACAACATAAACCAATCGGCCCTTTTCAGGGCCAACAAATTTTTATAACTACGATAAACTTATTCAATTTTGTGTTACTCATATTTGTGATGGGATATGTAAAAAAATATCTTTACAACGACAATACATACATGACGGTAGTTTAGTCAAATAGTTTTGTGCAACGAGAAACATGGTACTACTAGTAAACTTAACAAACGTGTTGGAGAAAAATAAATAGGATGTACGAGTGTTATTGTTGACAAGTGCAACAACAAAATAATGTGAAAACAATAATTTATAACCCATCATCATTTAATAGACGTTATCAAATAGTCCTAAAAGAAAAAAAAAATCGTGTGCTTGTGATAAATATGATCATATATGTGATACAATGTAATATTGACTGAAGTGAAATGGAAAATTTAGGTGAAGCTTAAAATGTTTAACAAAATGTACCTTCTGCTTAGTCAACAGATCAAGCTGTTGTATGAATAATTGAAATTTATCCTCATTTATATTTTTGGAGTACAAAGTAACAACAATAATTCAAGACCATTCAGTAAGTTTTAATGAGTCATCAATGGTTAACCTTCCAACTTGTAATTCTGTTAATATTATATTTATTCTACCAAAAATATCAACAAACAATTATATTTTTTAACCAGTATAATGCATAAGTAATATTATTAATTTTTATTATTATTTCAGTTGCTTTGACTGGCACTGGATCAAGTATCTACTTTCAACACCAACGTGCTGCTTTTGGGTCTGATGCAGCATGGCTATTTATTTATACAAAACTAGCTTCCTGATGCTTCCAACAGGAAGTGCAATGACTCAAGTAAGTATATAACCCTTCTATCATCCTGACAAATATAATTGAACATCTGTTTTAATGTTAATTTTTAATAAACTCTTTTTTAGATGTCAAACTCTACCAAGGTGTACTGTTGAAAATGAAGTAACAAGATACTTTGTATAGATAATACAAATGTCAATTCACTTGTTATAGAAGCAATGACTTTAGAAAAATTTAAATCACAATCAACAAGTAACAATTTATATTAATTAATCTTTATCACAAATAAAATGATAATAGCATCAATTAAATATTTTTAAAACTTTTTCTAGGCTCTTGATGATTATAAACTTGTTCTGGGATTGGAATCACCAAATCATACCATTGAATATGTGACTCATGCACCAGAGTTACAACTCGTGGTCTTGCTTATTATATTAATTATCATCTTGACCAAAGTCTAACAATACAAACACATGTCACAGCATCATCAGTTAATAATTTAGAAAAAAAATCGTCATCTGGAGCTGATCAAACGTGTTACCATAACTTAGATGGTAAATATTTTTTATTTGCTTAACTCACAGTTGATCTCATCGAGAGTGGTTATCTTGTTGATGAATCTGCTTTTTAATAGTTACATTATTTTTTTTTCCAATATTATATTTCATTAACGTCAATTAAATTTAATTTTATTAAAATTATTTTCAATCTTTTCTTATTTAGGCTTTTGGGTTCGCATGGACTAAAATATTTCAGCTCCATTTTCATTCACGTTCTCCAACTGGTTCATGTTTGACTTGGTGCTTTATAAATCCATCAACAAATATGAGAAATATATTTCTAGAAGCTAGCAGTGTTATTTGTTGATTTGAGTTAATCAAAATTTAAACAATACACATCTTCATTCCGTTTTTATATCTAAATAAAAAAAAAATTATCACATTGGTACACGTAGTTTTTACCATCCAACGCAAATTTATTTTAGATAACTAAAACATGATGATAACAATTAAAAAATAGATAAACACAATGTATGTCATCGTCAGATAAAACTATAAATTAGCCATAAAATTAATGTACACATTCCCAGTTTTAAAAAAGTCTTATTTTTTATTTGACAAAATGTTGTGATGCTTCAATCTCATCCATGTCAACCAAAATAAATATTTGTTGTTCCTATTTTTTTTTTAAATTAAATGACACGTATTTTCAGTTTATATATACTCCAACAGTGTCAAAAAAAATACAGTCTTTTTTTTTTTTTCTAATTATTAACTGTCTCAATAGAATATTCAAAATAAAATTATTTCACAAAATATACTGAGCTACATGTATAAGCTATTAATTTTTTTGCATTAATGATTGAAATTTTGTAAATATAATTGATAAAAATGCTTGGTAAATATTTTTTTTGTGTATTAATATTACTATCAATGATGAAAATAGTAATTTCATCATCAATAGCTACTGAAGCAATCAACGTGATTAACATTATTTCCAATATATCAGCAAAAGCAATTGCTAATAAAAACGATACATTGAGATACCAACAACTTTATTCAATATGGAATACAATTGATAAATTTGAATCGAACTTTTACAAAAGAAATAACAATATGGAAAATATTCTACAAATAAAACAATACGTAGATACATTACACACAACAAAAATTGAAAGTATTTTTTCCAGAATTCAATTTTTACATGAAATGAGTGAACGATGGTCTAGATTATTGAAAAGTAAAAAAAGATTAGATATTAATCTTCAAACAAGTGAAATAATATCTGATGGTGTCGAGTATCCAAAATCATTAGTAGCACAACTACACAATACTTTTTTTTTGCGATTAAATCAAGGATTTTTAAATAAAAATTATCAATCACTTCAGGTAAGATAATTTTTTATATTTGAATTTATTTTTTTTTTTTGTTATAAATATTTAATTGTAGAGGACGTAATTATAATTTTTAATTTCAGGAAGAGACGGTATTTCAGTGTGACATGAATATTACCCAACAACATGATTTATATTCACTTTACAATGATATTATATTTCGGGAGATTCAAGTTTTTGCAATATTAGCATTTTCATATACGTGGAGATCCATGCATGTTTCTTTTGATTATACTGATGAAATGACAGTTGAAATGGATGAATCAAAAAATAGAATTATAGAATATACAGAATTATTTAAATATCAAATGAAAAGTGCTACAAATATTATTCGTCGATGTGATCCACTTGGAAAACAAGAAAAAGGTCTCCAAATTTATACATTTGATTTTTTCTTGTTTTCATTATTCATAGTATCCTTTATTCTAAATTTTTATTTAAGGTAAAACATATGAGGCATTTGATAAACTTTTCTACGCTTTTGTAGTAAATCAAAAAAATTTAGAACCGCAAGATAATGTAATGTGTGAAACAAGCTGTAATGGATTTAAAAATACTAAACGGTTTTGTGAATTACAAGGTACTGATTGCTCTGTTAACAATCATGATTATGATGATACTTGTCCTGGTTGGATGGCTCATTGTGTATCCACTTTGTCCATGGAAGTTTGTCGAAAAGTAAGATAACACTATTATAAATGATCAGTTGAAAATATATATTTTATTGTATCATGAAATTAAAATAGGATCCAGATGATCGTTCAAGTACAAAGCTTTATCATTGGATTAAAGATACACACCATGGCTTTAATTTCGGCAACACATCTCGTAAATGCTTTTCAAATGAAATACTAGAAGCAAAAAAACTTAATTGGTTTAATCCTTGGTCAAGTGTTTGTGAAATTTGTGTGTGTGGTTGCATGGATAATCGTATTCACGCTAAAACCAATACAATTCGTGCTTTCAGTTTGCTATGGTCTGAAACGAGTTATAACATGTTGAGTATTCAAATCTAAAGTATATATTATATAATTTATAAATTCATTTTAAATATAAAATAACTTGTTGCATAATTATTTGTTAAAAAAAAAAAAAAATAGGGTTGCAACTGGTGCACGACTTGTTGCACGAGATCGAATGTTTCACATTCAGCTTCGAGAGGGAAAACTTTTGCCTTATGGAAAAATTGATAAAAATACTGAGAGATGGATACCACTTCCAAAATTTGAGTACGATGATAATTTTCCTGCCATTGCAATTTACTCAAATGGAACGCGATATTCGTTGGAACGAACAATAGATTTTGCTCCAATACAAACAGCTTACATGGATAAAATATGTTTACAAAAATTGATTCTTAATGAAGGCCAGTTATTGAGTGGTATGTAAAAATTATAAATTATCTAAAAACAAATAAAAATACTTTTAATAATACTTAATTTAAATTTTAGGTGCTAGATTCAATCTTGATTATTTGGAAAATGACTCACCACAACGTTGTGTTGCACTTGATGTAAAATATGGCAGTTTTGAATATCAATATGGAAACATTACTGCAAGCACAAATTATACAAAACAATTACCCCAACCGTAATAAAAATTTAAAACTATTTATTACAAATTTAAATTTAATAATATAATAATAATTAATTTTTGCATTTTAGAACTGAATTGATTTTAAATAGTCCAGATGATCCACTTAAATTTAAAAGACACCCTTATGATTCTGAGGAAAATAAATTTATTTCTATTCAAGAATCAGATATGGTTAAAGATGCATCACAAACAACTATTCCATTTTTTGATCTTCAAAATGTTGCTACTGATCCAAGTGTACCACTTTCTGGAATTGAATTATTTCACAAAGGACAAGTTGATGGTACATCTGGTGGATATATTTCATTAAAAATTTATCCATTAAATTTAACTGTGTATATGGATCCATAATCATTCTCATATTAAAATTAAAAATATTTAAAAATCCATCAAATTATTGACACAATAATTTTGCGTTGAAAAATAAATTTATTCAGCTCTTAAAATTTATAATATTATGGTGTTCACAATTTTATGTCTGCCTTTGTTTAACTAAAAAAAAATAATAAAAAAATTAGATATTCAGATGATAATATCTATTGTTATAAATTATTATTCAATAATTTGGCTTGGTAATTGTATAACTCCAATTTGAATATATGTTATTGCATATGAAGAAACAACAGCAATAAGTACAGGAATATTTTTGTCTTCTCTCTGAATACGATTCAATTCAACTGGCTGTAAAAATTTATTTTTATCCCTAAAATAAAAAAAATTATCATTGTTATTATCATTACTTTACAAATTATAAGTTAAAAAAAATATAAATAAATACCTTGTAATAACAAGATGAAAAATAGGTACTCCAGGATCACTTTTTCTAAATACTTGTGAATATCCATAAACTTTATATGAAATTTCATAATCACATTTTTTTCTTCTAACAGTTTTTTCATGTGCTGATTTGATAATTTGTAATTTATCATAAACATCAGCAAAATTTTTACAATTATTAACATTTATTAATGGTCCAATATTTTGTCCAACAACTTCAATATCACTACAATCCATTTTATCATCGTCATCATCGTTATCTTCATCATCATCATCAATTGTTATTGTTTTTGATTCTGTCATTTTTTCTTTAAGTTCTGACCAAGATTTTGCTGGTATATTAGCAAAAGCCGATTGTTTAATATTTGATTGATCAGATTTAGCAATTTCTTTATTTGTTTGTTTATGATGATTTCGATATGAAGATGATGGTGTAGGCAATGACGTTGACCTTGATGTACTTGGCATTTGTCTAGGAATTGTTAAACCAAAATCACATGTTCCTCTTGGTGGTCTATACATTTGTTGTGCATTATTCAACATGTTGTTATGAAAATTCATTGGACCTCCCATCATTGTAACTCCCATTGTCATTGATGTTCTAACAATATTCATATGATAATGTGATGACCATCTATTGGCCAGATAATTAAAACGTGGAGCTATTGAAAAATTTTGTTGCATACGATATTGTTGATAATTAATATTCATCAGCTGTGCATTATTAACCCCGCTATTATAATAATTATTGTATCCACTTGGAAAATGATTGTTTCTATATTGATTTCTTGAACTATCATTAAAGTTATTAACATTTGGATCTCTTTGACAAACTGGTGTACCAGTTGTATTATTATTATTGGCGTTATTATTCATTGATGAAGATGAATGTTCCCGTTTGCTGTTTTTTAATTTTTTAAAATTTAAAGCATCATAAATTGTTTTTTGAGGCTCAATACCAGATGGTATATAGATACGTGGTGGTATTTTTTCTATCTTTGAATCATCTGATGAAAAATTTGGTAGAAAATTAAGCATTTCTATTCTTGTCAATTTACGTGGAATTTCTTGAATTTCATCATCTGATAAATCAATAACTTCATGTTTTGATTTTTTAGAATTTGATATTTCTAATGGATCATTTGTTTTACGTTTGTCAGTTAATTCATTACTTTTATTGTCAATTGTTTTTGGTAATAATTTTATATTTCTTTTTATTCTTGCACTTGTCCATTTTGGTGTATTATTAATATCACTATCAATAACAGTTGATGATTTAACAAATTCTATTGGTTGTGATAATTTTTCTTCACAAATAATTTCAACTTTTTTTTTGCTTTTAATAACTTTATCATCTTCATTTTTTTCAATGTTACTTATAATATCATCAACAACATCAATAATTACTTTGTCAATATTTAATAATGAATTATCAATTATTGTTTTATCATTTTTACTAATCCAATTACCATTTTCTGGATTAACAATAACTTTTTTTTTATGTTGATCATCATGTTTGTCATTTAATAAATTATAATCATAATTAAAACGTTGTAAATGATATCCAATTCTTGTTAAATGACTAAATACTCTGTACTTGTCTAATGAACAACCTGTTTTTGATGAATCAAGAATAACTTCATATGCTTGTTGAATTGACAATGGTAATTTATTCCATTTTAATTCCAATTGATTCTTTAAAAACAAAACAAAAATAATTATTACATTGTTATTATTAAATATATTAAATATAAATTAATTTTTTACTGTTTCTAAAAGTAGTAGTGCTTCTTCTGGTAATAAATATATTGTTCCATTAACTGTTGTACCATAATTTTGACAACAACCTGTTATTTTTGTTATTTTAGCTTTTCTTTCATACTGCAACCAATCAGCACATGCTAATTGTGATAAACGTGTAACCCTTTCACATTTTATTAAATTTTTTCTACTATTTAAATTAGTATCAATTTGTTGATTTTCCAACAATGATCCAGACGGGTTGCTTAATTTATAACCAGACTTTGGAATAACATATGATGATCTGTCAAAGTCATGACTGGCTTCTGCTTGGATACCTCGAGTTTTTAAAAGTTCACTTGCTCTGTAAATATTAATGATAATTTACTGTTAATTATTTTTTGTTGCCGGTTGATAATTTGTAACCACAACAAACAGGTTATAAATATTTATTGTTTATACACTTTTGACTTACGTTAGAAGTTTTAGTTGTTTTCTATCGGTCTCTTCAGCCATTGTCAAGAAATTTTTATTTCGTTTTATGTATTTTAATTAACTAGTCATTTGATAATTAAAAGATTATTTGTTTTTCACAATACTTTTAGGATCATTGTTAAATTAGAGTGATATTTTTTTATATATATTTTTTTGTTATTTACTTGGTAATCAGCTGACATATCCGGTAGGTAAAACAGGTTTAATATTATGTTGATCTTTTTTTTTTGTGTTATTTGAAATAAATCGATAATTAAAAATTTGAAAATAAAACGAATTAAGTATAAAATGAAAAAATATAAGTAAAAATTAAGTTGCCATTAATAATTAGTCATTGATATTTATTAATAAAATAAAAATATCAAGAATAAAAAATAAATAAATTATAACGATGAATTTAATATTTAAAAACTAATGGCAAGTAAGTATATTATTTTAATTAGCACGATAATATATGTACCAAATGTATACAATTTGTTGAATAAAGAATAATAATAATATATTATTTTAATTAGTAAAAAAATTATTTATCAAATTTTGTATAGTGCAAAAAAAAAAAACAACTGCTAATTATTTATTAAACATTTTTATATTTTTTATGAATACCATACAAAGAAATTATAGATTATAAAAAGAAAAAAAATATCAAGAATCCTATAAACCCGTTAAATCTAAATAATAAATTTTCGAATTAAAAAAAAAAATCCTTTAACCATATAAAAGTTATTAAAATTTTTTTCAATAATTCAAATCATTAAAGATATCTTTTTTTACTCCAACAAAAATTTGACTTGTAATAATTTTAATTGTTTATTTTTTTTTCTGATTATTCAGTGTCTTGTTTTTTTTTTTTTTAAAAAATAATTACTCGTAAGTATCATGGATAGTATGTAGTCGACTATAAAATGCTTTCAGTGATAAATGCAACTCTGATATTTCTCTACAAGGAACAGTGATATATTGATAAAACATGTCATTCATTCTATTCAAATCATCCTTAATTGTTAGTAATTGTTTAGAATCTCCATGGCAGATGAGCTTTTGCCACACTGCTAATCTCATCCTCATAAAGTTCAATTCTTCCTTGATTCTTGTCGGCAGTATCATACTCTTGAAAAAAAAAAAGGATAAAAATAGCTTTAGATATAAATAGCTTCAAGAATTTAATATTTTAAACAAGCAATAAAATACGTACCTTGTAGGATGGGAGAAACGTTACAATTGACCAATTCCCAAGACATGCTGTACATTTACATGGTTGAGGATTATCAGCAGAGCATCCTAATCGTTTATATCGGTCGATTTTTGGAATTAAATGATATGAACCTGTAGCACGAGAAGAACTAATTTGTATCTGAAATGAATTTATAATTACTATCAAAATCTAAAAAGAAAAATACAAGAATAATTATTTAAAGACATCAATAAGTACCGGTTCTCCTTGCTTGATTGGTTTGCAAGCATAATATCCAACATTTGAACCCACGTGAGTAAAATCGACATTAGGATCACAACTATTTTTTAATATCTTATAAAATGGTATTATGGCAGCTGACCACACAACGACACAACCAGGTGCTGTTTCTACAAACTGAAAAATTTATTTACAATGTAATAATTTTCATAAATACTTAATTAATTTATTATCAATAATAAATTAAATAAATACATACCGATTGACTATTACGATATGCAATCATGATATAACGCAAAAATATTTCTCCCGAAATTAATATTTTTTCATTTTTATTTTGAATCAAGTCTTTCGATGGTGTTTTTTTACCTAATATATCTGTTTTTTGATCCAAGAGTTTTACAAACAATACCGCAACTAATGCAACTTCAAAAATACACTCATCTGGTGTTGGTTCATAATAATCAAGAAGATGAAAATTATCAATAGTATTAACGTCAAGAATACCATTGGTAAATATAAATTCTTTGCATAATAAATTTTTTATTGAGTCAATATTATCAATTCTTTTTTTTAATTCAAGTAAACCCCCAGCTGAGTTTAGTATTTTTAAAAAAAAATTTACTACTAGGAAATTTATTCGATTTTTTTCGTAAAGTTCTAAAAGTTGTTCTAATATTAAACATTCAATATTATGGTAACTATCCCATGCTTTTTTTTTACATATGACAGAGCAATATATGGTGTTTGGACAATTATCACATGGAATACCAGCCCAAGTTGGGCGACAACAATGCCAACAATTTGTAAAACGAAATTTATAGCAACCAATTACTGCAAATGGCTCAGAAATGTAAATAAATTCACCAGTTTTGATGTCTCTTGTTGCAACAACATGTTGGTTATTTTCATTTGTTTTTTTCAATTCAATTGCATCAGATGCACCAACTATTATTGTATTATCATTTTTTATTTCTGGTATAAATTTAATAATTTCACGTGGTTCTTTAAGTTCATTAATCATCTTTGGATACTCTTTGATGATGTTGTATTTTGGATTATATTTTTTTAAATTAGGAAGCCATTGTATTGCATTAGCCATTGAAATACCTGGTTCAAGTCCTGAGTTTGGTTTCAGAGCCTTGAAACACAATGATTGACGTAAAAATAATTTTGTTTTTAATTTATCCGGATAGCCTGCTTTTAATGAACGTTCAATGTCAAGAAGACAATCTTCATAGAGTCTTGCTTTGAATAATACAGCTGAACGATTTGCATAAGCCAATGACAATTCACTGGATCCAAGTGGTGCAAAAGCAATACTCTTTGTGTATGCTTCAATGGATTTGCGTAAATAATCTTTATTTTTTGCAGTAGTATATTCTTTGTTACCAATTTCTCTCCAGAGCATTGAGTGGCCGACCGTTTTGTTAAGTTTATCACGATTTATTTCAATATATGGAGCTGAAGAATTCCATGCCACTTCAAATTTATCTTTAAATGTTTTTTTTTTTGCAAGTTGTTTGTTAGCAGTTATTTTAACATCGTCAGAAGGATAATTGATAATCATGACTGCAACAAACAATTTATATTTTTTATTTTCAAAAATAAAAACAAAATAATTATGACTTAAACATGATAAAGTCATTTTTGATTGTTATTATTTTAAACAACTGATAATTAAAAAAAAAAAAATACAGTAATAAATATAACATTGTTACAAACTTACTTGATTTTTTATGGTATTTACATGAACAAAATGAATATCAAGTGTATACAACTTCCTTATTTATTGGTAAATTGTTATCGATGTTCAAATGTGTTACTAAAATCAAATGTTAATTAACTTGTTAGTTTAAATAAAATATATGATAAAAATGAAATGATAATCAGCATAAAAAAAAAAAACACTTGATACCATGACGACGCACAGAACAAGAAGCAATACATACCAAACCTGCAGACGTTATTTTAGATGATTCTCTATAACAATGCTGGTGCCAATAAGTAAATTTATTTTTCTCTCTCTCTCACACTTTCTCTATTTATAGTAATCGAAATTGAAAATCCAATTGATTTATTCAAGAATTTTATCATAGAAAAATAAATGTAAAATTAATTTCAATAACTGATACGTTATAAATCACAATTAAAATAAAATCACTTACTTCGAATGATTGGTAAATGGTAATATGTGATACTGTTCTAGTTCCCAAGACAACGCAATAGAAAAATATTAAATGTATGAAAAATTTATTTGAGTATTTTAATCGCAAAAATAAAATTCGATTAACCAACTTAGTTATTTGCTTTTATTGCTTTTATTCGGAAGAAAAAAAAATTTTTAAAACCACGGAACAAGAGTCAAGCCCAACTACATAGCACGATGAACAGAATGTAACTGAACATTTCGATCGTCAAGTCGACTGCACATAGCCAAGGCCAACGCCTGTTGATAACTTTTACGACTTCGTTTTATGACTACTCATACCGATTTTTTATTTTTTTTAATGTATAATTTCATGTATATTTCAAAGGCCATATAATATTTTAATTGTTTTTCTTGGTAAAAAGCATTTGTTGAATAACAATTGTAACCACGAATTTTTATTTGAAAAGTTCAATATCATATAGACATTATATATTTATTACAAAGAAAAAAAAATATCATGCTAACAAAACAAAAACTAAAAAATATTTGTAAAGAAAGGAATAATAAAAAAGTTGATGGATGTTTTTTTTTTCGTAAATAATCACCATAAAATATTTAATCATTATTAATGAAAATATTTATTTATTTACTTATTCAATGAACAACCCAACTGGATAAACCAAATTGTATAGGATCTTTACTGTAGATATTCAGCTTTTTATATTACATTATATGATAGACAAAAAATGTCTGGACACAAATTAAATATAAATAAAATGAAAATATATAGACATTAATTTAAATTGAGGTATAATAATTGAACACCAATTAACAGATCTATTTAATGATAAATATTGATTTATTGTTTGATTTATTAATTAGAGTTATATGTATTACAACTATATGATTTGAAATTGTCGAATTATTTCTGCTAATATAAAGTCTCTCAATATCTGATAGACTATAATAATATAAATACTTAAATCTTAAAATTAATGATTGAATTTAGATCTTAATCAAGATGATAAAGATTCTAAGAGACCATTAAATATATCTTCTGATAGACTGGCCAATTCGTTTTTGCTGATGTCAAGTTGATAAAGTTGTGATAAACCATTAAAACAACCTGACTCGAGGTGTTATAGTTCGATCAATTTTTGAATTTCGTTTACAGAGCTTTTGTAGATCATAGAATTTATTTTTTGATAAAGTTTTCAGTTTGTTGTTGCTGAGATCGAGTTGCTCAAGTTGTGATAGATCATCGAAACAACCTGACTCGATGTGTTGTAGTTCATTTGATTTTAAATTTAGTATACAGAGCTTTTGTAGATCATAGAATATATCTTTTGATAAAGTTTTCAGTTTGTTGCTGCTGAGATCAAGTTGATTCAGTTCTGATAAACCATTAAAACAACCTGACTCGAGGTTTTGTAGTTCATTCGAATTTAAATTTAATTTACAGAGCTTTTGTAGACCATTAAATATATTTTTTGATAAACTGGTCAATTCGTTTTTGCTAATATCAAGTTCCTGAAGTTGTGATAAATTATTGAAAACACCTGATTCAAGGTATTGTAGTACATTCGAATTTAAATATAGGGAGTCGAGTTTTTCTAAATTATAGAATATATTTTTTGGTAAACTCGTTAATTTGTGATCATCGATGAAAAGACCCGTGTGGTTTGGTAAATTATTAAAACAATCTGGCTCAAAATAACATAGTTTGTTTGAATCTAAATCTAGGAGAAAAAGATTCTTGAGACCATTAAATATGTTTGTTGATAATTTTGTCAGATTGTTTTTGCTGATAAAAAGCTTTTCAAGTTTCGACAAATTACAAAAAACACCTAACTCAAGATTGCTTAATGTGTTTGAACTTAATTCCAACTCTTGAAGATTTTCAAGACCATTGAATACATCTCTAGACAAATTTATCAGACTGTTGTCGCTTATTTCAAGGTCGGTAAGTCGTGATAAACCATTGAAACAACCTGACTCAAGATTTTGTAGATCGTTTGAATTCAAAAACATTGTTTGAAGACTTTCAAGATCATTGAAAATACCTTTGGACAATGTTGTGAGACTGTTTTTGCTCATATCTAGCTTCTCAAGACGCGATAAACCATTGAAACAACCTGATTCGAGATTGGTCAGTTTATTTGAATACAAATTAAGATGACGAAGCTGTGTTAAATTTCTAAATATATTTTTCGATAAAGTTGTGAGATTGTTGTTGCTGAGAGCAAGTTCCTTAAGTTGTAATAAATCATCAAAAATACCCAGCTCAAGACTGCTCAATGTGTTTGAATGTAAATCTAGTTTCTTAAGATTTTCAAGACCTTTGAATACATCTCTAGACAAATTTATCAGACTGTTGTCGCTTATATCAAGGTCGGTAAGTCGTGATAAACCATTGAAACAACCTGCCTCAAGATTGTTCAGTTTGTTCGATTGTAAATATAATATCTGCAGATTTTCGAGACCATTGAATACACCGTTGGACAATATTGTCAGACTGTTTTTCCTGATGTCAAGCTTGTGAAGATTTGATAAACCATAGAAACAACCTACCTGATTGTTCAATTTGTTTGAATATAAAACAAGATAATTAGGCTCTCCTAAACGACTAAATATATCTTTCGATAAAGTTGTGAGATTATTATCACTGATATCAAGATTATTTAAGCTCAATAAATCATGGAAAATACCTGGCTCAAGGTTAGTCAGTCGGTTTGAATCTAAACGTAGCTTGCATAGATCTTGTAGACCATTAAATATATCTTTTGATAAAGTTATCAGTTTGTTTTTGCTAAGATCAAGTTCCTGAAGTTGTAATAACTCATAGAAAATACTCGACTCTAGATATTGTAGTTCGTTGTAATTTATTCGTAACGTACGAAGATCATCAAGAGGATTGAAGATATCTTTTGGCAGTGTTATCTGATTGTAACAGCTGATTTCTAATACCTTAAGTTGAAGATTCTCGAGACCATGGAATAAATCTCTTGGAAGAATTTTCGATCCTCCAATGTAGATTCCATTTTTTACAGCATTATTACTCAGCAACTCACATATTTGTTGATCATAATAAAATGACTCTTTGTTACAAAAGTATTTATTCTGGCTTTTAACTGTTAACGTTGAAATATTTGTATCCATATCTAAAACATAATTAAATACTTGAATTTTACTAACACATAATTAAAATTTCATCGATTGGAAACTTAGTGTCAATTGGTAATCAATATCCGTTAAAAATAAAAAAAGAAAATTTGAAATTTATGAAATAATTTGATTCGTGGTTTCCATGTAATTTTGAATAAATAATAAATAAATTTACTCACTTGAAATTTTGTCAATATATTAATATAGATAAAAATGTCTTAATGATGATCAACTTGTTCAGCTTTAATAGTGGAAATATACTCTTCAACGTTTATTGGGTACTCGTTGATGAAGTTGATGCGCTGATTACACAGTATGACGATATTTGAAAACTTGATAAACAAAAAAAAAATAAATCATCATTATTATTTTTGTAATGTGCAATTAAAAATACATATATTACGTTGTCTAAAATACATTTATGATCGTATATTAAAAAATATTATCGAATAAATAATGGAAAATCAATATATATATATATTTAAATGATTGATGTAAGTGTTATTTTCTTTTTTCGTTTTGATAGGATTTATTGTAACTAATCTATTAACAAAACAACCGTGTCAGCTATTAATGACCAAAATCACTATAATTTGTTTTTATATTAAAATATTGTAAACATAAAAAATTTATCCTTCAAAAATCCACGGGAATATTAAATACTAGTATATAGTATCATCTTCAAGCTATATGCATGTCACATGGTCATTATTGAAACGATATTATTGAGATTGAAAAGCACATGTTCAATTTTGACATTGAACACGTTTTCTTGATAATGACATTGAGATTAACTGTATATAGACAGTTTAATTTTTGTAATTTAATTCACAAATATAATATTGATGTAATTAAAAATTTATACAAATTCAAAATTAAAAGTATTCAATGATTTTTTACTTACTAATGAAGGTAACACGCAATGATGAAAACAATTTTTCTGGATAACAACAGATGATGGAACTTTTTTTTTAAAACCACGTGTGCGACATGAATTAAGAATTATTAGACAGAGCTAATGCAGCTAATACGTATGCATCAATGAATAATTGGTGAGTGACTGGTGTGGCACTGGTGCGGCGTTCGAGAAAACTAGTATTTTCCAGTGTATTTTCTAGTATTAGATACACACTTGCATAACGCATGCGCAGTCTTAAAAATATAGTTTTTTCTTTATATATTTAATACTACTACAGTAGTATTAAATATATGGTTTTTTTACCTGTCGCAATCTAATGAATTTATTTTTTTGCATTAAATATTGTCTGTACGACGTCACTAGTGTTGACTAATAAGTAATAACTATTACTAATTTATCACTGTAAGATAACATTTTATTAGAAAGATTTTGTCAAACTTGACTAAAAAAAAACTTAACTCTTTTGTTCAATAAAAAAAAAAAAAAAGGAGTTATATTTTTTTATCATAATAAAATGCGTTCATTATGTATATGTGTAGCAATATATTTAAAGACAAATGGCAATACTATATTAATTAGCAAAAGCACAACACCTTTCAATTATTTATTAAACCTTTCGTTATTTTTTATAAATACCATACAAAAAAATCATAAATTCAAAAAAGAACAAAAATAACAAGAAACTAATAAGCTCGTTGAATTGAAATAAAAAATTTTTGAATTTTTGACCATCTAATAATTTTAATTGTTTGTTTTTCTTGTGGAGATAAATTATTGAAATAAATTTTATGATATTTACAAATTATACGTGTAAATTTTATATATGGTTAATATGCTCAGATTTACAAAAATCCAACTCAAGTGATGAAAAGTTTTTTTTTTACGTGGAAACTTGAGTAATAATATTTTTATTTGTTTATTTTCTTTGCTGATTATATCGAGAATAAACATCAATGTAAAAAATATATAAATTGAAATTTTGCATTCTTTTTTTTTTTTTTATTAAAACAAAATTACTCGTGAATAACAAGAACAATATGTAGTCGACCGTACATAGACAAAAATGTATATAAGAACAAATTAAATATCAATAAATTAATAATATATAGAAATCAATTCAAATCAAGGTAATAATTGAACACCAATCGTTTTATTCAATGATAAATATTAATTTATTGTTTAATTGATTAATTTAAGTCATATTATGAATATATTTTTTGATAAAATTGTCAATATTTTCTTTGCTGACATAGAGTCTCTCAATATTTGATAGACTATAGGAATATAAATACTTAAATCTTAAAATTAATAATTTAATTCAGATCTTAATCGAGATGATAAGGATTCTGAGAGACCATTAAATATGTCTTCTAATAAACTAGTCAATTCGTTTCTATTGGTATCAAGTTCCACAAGTTGAAATATTCATTGAAAATATCCTGCTCAAGGGATTGTAGTTCATTCGAATTTAAATGTAGGATGTCAAGCTTTTCTGAATCATCAAGTATATCTTCAGGTGAACTTGTCAATTTGTTTTCATCGATATAAAGACCCCGGAGGTTTGGTAAATTATTAAAACAATCTGACTCAATATAATCCAGTTGGTTTGATTGTGAATCTAGGCAAATAAGATTTTCGAGACCATTAGATATGTTAGTTGATAATGTTGTCAAATTGTTATTGCTGATAAAAAGCTTTTCAAGTTTCGACAAATTACAAAAAACACCAGGCTCAAGATTGCTTATTATGTTTGAACTTAAATCTAAGACCTGAAGATTTTCAAGACCATTGAATACATCTTTGACCAGTGTTGTCAGGCTGTTTTTGCTCATATTAAGCCTATGAAGTTGTGATAAACTATTAAAACAACCTGCCTGAAGATTATTCAGTTTATTTGAGTCTAAATGTAATATCCGCAGATTTTCTAGATCATTGAAAACACCTTTGGACAATGTTGTAAGATGGTTCTTGTTCATCAGAAGCTCCTCGAGTTGTGATAAACCATTGAAACAACCTGACTCAAGATTTTTCAGTGCGTTTGAGATTAAATTAAGACAATAAAGCTCTTTTAAATTCCTAAATGTATCTTTCGGTAAAGTGGTAAGATTGTTACCACTGATATCAAGATCATCTAGGCTCAATAAATCATCGAAAATACCTGGCTCAAGGTAAGTCAGTCGGTTTGAATTTAAACTTAGCGTATTCAGATCTACTAGACCATTAAATATATCTTTTGATAAAGTTATCAGTTTGTTGTTGCTAAGATCAAGTCCCTGAAGTTGTAATAAATCATCAAAAATACCCGGCTCAAGACTGCTCAATGTGTTTGACCGTAAATTTAGATCCTGAAGACTTTCAAGACCATTGAATAAATTTCTAGACAAATTTATCAGTCTGTTGTTGCTTATATCAAGGTCGGTAAGTTGTAATAAACTATTGAAACAACCTGCCTCAAGATTGTTTAGTTTGTTTGAATCTAAATATAATGTCTTCAGATTTTCGAGACCACTAAATACACCGTTGGACAATGTTGTCAGACTGTTTTTGTTGATATTAAGCAACTCAAGTTGTGATAAGCCATTGAACGAACCCGATTCGAGATTGGTCAGTTCATTTAAATACAAATTAAGATGACGAAGCTCTTTTAAATTCCTAAATATATCTTTCGGTAAACTTATAAGATTGTTATTACTGATATCAAGATCATTTAGGCTCAATAAATCATCGAAAATACCTGGCTCAAGGTAACTCAGTTGGTTTGAACTTAAACGTAGCGTACATAGATCTTGTAGACCATTAAATATATCTTTTGATAAAGTTATTAGTTTGTTTTTGCTGAGATCAAGTTCCTTAAGTTGTAATAGCTCATAGAAAATACTTGACTTTAGATACTTTAGATCGCTGTAATTCATTCGTAACGTACGAAGATCATCGAGAGGATTGAAGATATCTTTTGGCAGGGTCATCAGATTGTTACAGGTGATATTCAATTCCTCAACTTGAAGATCTTCAAGGCCATGGAATAAATCTCTTGGAAGAATAGTTAATGCTCTCTGAGAAATGTTTATCTCATGTTTTTCACCATTATTACTCAGCAACTCACAAATTTCTTGATTATAATAAGGTGACTCTCGGTTACAAAAGTATTTATTATGGCTTTTAATTGTTGATGTTGAAATATTTGTATCCATAACTAAAACATAATTAAATATTTGAAAATTTTATATTTGAATTTTAATAACACGTAATTATAATTTTATTAATTAAATTTCGAAACTTTCTGTCAATTGGCAATCAATAAATGAAAAAGAGAAAGCTTAAAATTTATGGAATAATTTGATTTGAGGTTTTCATGTAATTTCAAATAAATAATAAATATTTACTCACTTGAAATTTTGTCAATATATCAATATCTATATAAATGTCGTTATGATGATCAACTGGTTCAGCTCTGATAGCCAAAATATACTCCTTGATGTTTATTGAATAATTGTTGATTGCAGCGATACAATGGTTACACAATATGACGATATTTGAAAAACTGTAAAATAAAAAAAAAAAAAAAATGAATCATTATTTTTGTCATCTAATAGAAAATACATATATAACATTGTCTAAAATAAATTGATGATAGTATATTAAGTTTTTGATTGGATTTATTGTAACTAATCTATTGAGTGTCAGCTATTGACGTCCAAATTAACATTATGTTTTTCTACCTGAGTTGATAAAAGAAACTGTCATAATAATTTATTTTCATATTATAATAAAAAATATATTATAATATTTTTTATAGATCTCCGAGAATATTAAATACTACAGTATCAGCTTCAGGCTATAGATGTCACATGGTCATTGGAACGATATTAAGATTGGAGAACACATGTTCAATTTTGACATTGAACACGTTTTCTTGATAATGACATTGCGATTGACTTTATATTGTATACAGTTTTATTTTTGTGATTTAATTCACAAATATACTATTGATGTAATTTAAAATTAAAAGTATTGAATGATTTTTTACTTACCACAGTAATGAAGGTAGTCAAAAAAATTTAGTCAGCTAATTCCGTGACGACGATATATCTCTCTGTCGTAAAAGTAATAAGTGAGTCCAGTCAAGACCTCGTTAATAAGAGGCACTCTTCAGAGCTATATGAAAACAATTTTTTTGGATAGTAACAAGTGATGAGGCTTTATTTTAAAAACCACGTGAGTGACATTAACAATGAACTTTTAGTGATAGCAGAGCTAGTGCGTATGCATCAACCGCATCAACGAATGATTCGTGAGTGACTGGTGCGGTACTGATGCACCGTTCAAGAAAACTAGTATTTTCTAGGATTAGACACACACTTGTATAACGCATGCGCAGTTTCAGAAATCTAGTTTTCTCACCTGTCGCAAATTCGCAATCCAATGAAATTATTTTTCTGCATTAGATATTGTCTATACGACGTCGCTAGTGTTGACAAATAACTATTACTAATTGATCACTGCTAAATAACATTTTATTATTAATTCATTTTAATATATAGATTTGCAAAATTCCATGCCACTTTTTGTAAATGATCATCGAATTATACTTACGACGTTGAATGCCAAGTTGGCGATACAATGTTTTCAAAAAAATGAAGTAAAATGATTTATTTATTAATAATTAGCTTATTACTGATAACTATTACTAATTTATTACTGTAAGATAACATTTTATTAGAAAGATTTTGTCAAACTTGGCTCAAAAAAACTTAACTCTTTTGTTCAAAAAAAAAAAAAAATATGAGTTTTTTTTCCTTTATAAAAAATTGATAAATAACGCTGCTTCCAGTCATTTCATTGGTCGTCATTTACATACTCACACACTCACAAAAAAAAAATTTTTTTATATTTTTACTGTATTAATGAAATCAAAATTTGTACATAATTAACAATAACAAAGTTTTGTAAATTACTAAAATTTCGAAGTAACCAATTTTTTTTTTTCAAATCATTATTGAAGTATGAATCCTGCAATCTGTATTTATTGGTTTAGATTAAGCTCACGACTTTCTTTTCAAAAATGAAAAATAAAATTATTCAGCAATATTTATTAATAAATATTAACAGCTGTTCGAGGTGACATGCGATCATTAATAAACAATTTTTTATATTTTTTTCCCACTCTGCTATTATAAGCCCATGTTTTTTTCTTCAAATATAAAAAAATAATTATTTGTAAAGGATCATTTTTTGGAGGTGTCATGCAATTGTTTATTAACAATTGCTTGGCACCTTGGATGATAAATAATGGTGAATAGTTTTTTTATTTATTCGCGAAAAGAAAGTCGTGAGCCATTTCAATCAATAAAAGCAGGATTCATAATTTAAGATTATTCAAAAAAAAATAGTTTACTCCAGAATTTAAATTTACAATTTGTTATTGTTATTTAGGATCAAATTCTGATTTTAGAAGTAGAAATTAGCCCTCGCCTTTTTTTCAAAAAAATAGAAAAAAAATCGAAAATATTAAATGTAAAAGGCATGCATCTGTATATGATCATTTTTAAGTAATTTTTTTTTTTTTTTTTCGTTTTCCTCGAGTTAAAATTTACTAAGTCTTATACCGGTAACACAAATTATTTTGAATCTTTTTTTTTTGTATAAAAAATTTCATTAATTGTTTTTTGTCATATCATTGACAGTTGATCAACGAAAACGGCTGCTTGCGGCCGTCAACAACACTAGTATCATAATAAAATGCGTTCATTATGTATATGTAACAGCGTAGGACATGAGGGGCTGGATCAGCCATGTTTTAATTTTTATTTTTGGAAAATTATTTGTTCGACGCCACTGTTCTGGCGCATGTGCATGATCATGCGCATGAAAGTGAAAAAAAAAATACACAAAAGAAAGCACCTATTACAGATATTGTCTATGCGACGCGTCGCTAGTGTTGCCAAATAACTATTACTAATTGATCACTGCAAGACAACATTTTATCCGAAAGATTTTGTCAAATTTGGATACACTCATACATTTTATGAAAATATATTTACCTTTATTAAAAAACCACTACAAATAAATAATCCTTTACAAATAATTTTTTTTCGATAGAAAATAATTAAATCTTGGTGATAATAATTACTGACATTTCGTTTGAAAAAGGAACAATATGTGTAGAATATTATATTGATATCATATAAATAAATACTTAAACTGAACTCTTTTGTTTAACAAAAAAATAATAAAATGCGTTCATTATGTATATGTGTATCAATATATTTGAAGACAAATGGCAATATTATTTTATTTAGCAAAAACCCAACAACTTTCAATTATTTATAAAGCCTTTCGTTATTTTTCATGAATACCATACAAAAAAATTATAAAATTACAAAAAGAATGAAAAGCAAGAATCCAATAAGCTCGTTGAATTTAAATAATAAATTTTCGAATTTTTAACCATCTGATAATTTTAGTTATTCATTTTTCTTGTCGAGATAAATTATCGAAATAAATTTTATAATATTTACAAACCATGTGTAAATCTTGGATATGATTTCAAACAGAAAAAATAGTATCCGGTTATATTTATGCAAGCTTGAATAATAGAGAAAGAAACAAAAAAAAAACTTTCAATTATTTACTTTTTATGAATACCAATATTGGAAAATTATAAATTATAAACTAAATAAAAACAATTGATGATATCTAATTAACAAGTGGTCAGAGCAAATTTTATCAAGAGAGGCTGGCTCTCTGTATCAAAAAGACAATCAATTTGAGACTTAAATGAAGCTTGTAGGTTAAAATTTTAAAGAGTTATGCAAAATATAAAAAAATAGCAATTTTGTTTCTTTGTTTATTAACAATCTTCAAACGACATTCAAAACAATTGTCGACTTGATTATTATAAATTCTGTCATTTCTAATATCCTGGCAAAAAATTGCATCCATGATTTGTTCTTAGTTTTCTTATTATTTGACTTTGAAAATTATACGGTGATCATTTTTTGTTAATAATATATTAACTAACAATTGAAATTACTTTTAGTAAGTTTTCGTTTTTAGTATTTTCATAGACGAATAATTTTTGTCTTAATTTAACTTTATTACTTTGCAAGATATAATCATTTTTTAAAAAACGTGTAAACGCTTTGCAGTTCGCCTACGTAATAAATAAATTATATACAGAAATTAATTCAAATTAAGGTAATAATTAAACACCAATAGTTTTATTTAATAATAAATATTAATTTATTGTTTGATTTATTTATTAGAGTTATATTACAACTGTATGATTTGATAAAATTCTCAAATTATTTTTGCTGATATAAAGTCTCGTGATATATTTGATAGATCATAGTATAAATACTTAGATCTCAAGATCGATGAGTTATCTTAGATCTTAATCGCAATGATAGAGATTCTGAGAGACCATTAAATACATCTTCTGATAAACTAGTCAATTTGTTTTTGCTGATATTAAGTACCTCAAGTTGTGATAAACCATTGAAACAACCTGACTCGAGATTTTGTAGTTCATTCGAATTTAAATGTAGGGAGTCGAGCTCTTTCAAATTATCAAATATATCTTTTGGTAAACTTGTCAATTTGTTTCTTTCGATATATAGATACCGGAGTTTTGGTAAATTATTAAAACAACCTGGCTCAAAATAACATAGTTTGTTTGATTCTAAATCTAGGAAAAAAAGATTCTTGAGACCATTAAATATGTTTGTTGATAATTTTGTCAAATTGTTTTTGCTGATGAAAAGCCAATTAAGTTTCGACAAATTACAAAAAACACCTAACTCAAGATTGCTTATTATGTTTGAAATTAAATTTAACTCCTGAAGATTATCAAGACCATTGAATATATCTTTGAACAATATTATCAGACAATTGTTGCACATATCAAGCTTTTCAACTCGCGATAAACCATTGAAACAACCTGATTCAAGATTGGTCAGTTTATTTGAATACAAATTAAGATGACGAAGCTGTGTTAAATTTCTAAATATATTTTTCGATAAAGTTGTGAGATTGTTTTTGCTGAGATCAAGTTCTTCAAGTTGTAATAAATTATCAAAAATACCCAGCTCAAGACTGATCAATGTGTTTGAATGTAAATCTAGTTTCTGAAGACTTTCAAGACCATTGAAAACACCTGTGGACAATGTTGTAAGACTTTTGTTGCTCAAATCAAGGTACTTAAGTCGTGATAAACCATTAAAACAACCTGATTCAAGATTGGTCAGTTTATTTGAATACAAATTAAGATGACAAAGCTGTGTTAAATTTCTAAATATATTTTTCGATAAAGTTGTGAGATTGTTTTTGCTGAGATCAAGTTCTTCAAGTTGTAATAAATTATCAAAAATACCCAGCTCAAGACTGATCAATGTGTTTGAATGTAAATCTAGTTTCTGAAGACTTTCAAGACCATTGAAAACACCTCTAGACAAATTTATCAGACTGTTGTCGCTTATATCAAGGTCGATAAGTCGTGATAAACCATTGAAACAACCTGACTCGAGATTTTGTAGTTTGTTTGAATGCAAATCCAGTTTCTGAAGACTTTCAAGACCATTGAAAACACCTGTGGACAATGTTGTAAGACTTTTGTTGCTCAAATCAAGGTTCTTAAGTCGTGATAAACCATTGAAACAACCTGCCTCAAGATTGTTCAGTTTGTTTGAGCCTAAATGTAATACATACAGTATTTGTAGACCATTGAAAACACCTTTGGACAATGTTGTAAGACTGTTGTTGCTCATATCAAGATAATAAAGTTGTGATGAACCATTGAAACAACCTGACTCAAGATTTTGTAGTTTGTTTGCATCTAACTTTAAAAAGCGAAGCTTCTTTAAATTGCTAAATATATTTTTCGATAAAATTTTGAGATTGTTATAACTGATATTAAGTTCTTCTAGGCTCAATAAATCATCGAAAATACCTGGCTCAAGGTAACTCAGTTGGTTAGAATTCAAGCGTAGGACACGTAGATCTTGTAGACCATTAAATATATCTTTTGATAAAGTTATCAGTTTGTTGTTGCTAAGATTAAGTTCCTTAAGTTGTAATAACTCATAGAAAATACTCGACTCTAGATATTTTAGTTCGTTTGAATTTATTCGTAACCGACGAAGATCATCAAGAGGATTGAATATATCTTTTGGCAGTGTAGTCAGATTGTTATCGTCAATATCTAATTCCTCAACTTGAAGATCTTCAAGGCCATGGAATAAATCTCTTGGAAGAATAGTTAATGCTCTCCGAGAAATGTTTATTTTATATTGTTCAGCATTTTTAGTCAGCAACTTACAAATTTTTGGATCATAATAAGGTGACTCTTTGTTACAAAAGTATTTATTATGGATTTTTATAGTTGACGTTGAAATATTTGTATCCATAACTAAAACATAATCAAATATTTGAATTTTAATAACTCGTAATTAAAATTTTATTAATTAAATTTGAAACTTAGTGTCAATTGGCAAACAATATCCATCATAAATAAAAAAGATAAAACTCAAAATTTATGAAACAATTTGATTCGTGGTTTCCATGTAATTTAGGTTAAATAATAAATAAATTTACTCACTTGAAATTTTGTCAATATCTCAATATAGATATGAATGTCCTAATGATGATCAACTTGTTCAGCTCTGATATCCAAAATATATACTCTTGATGTTAATTGTTGATAGATGCAGTGCTTACACAATATGACGATATTTGAAAACTGGAAAAATAAAAACAAAAATAAATCATCATCATTTTTGTAATCTGATAGAAAATACATATATTACGTTGGCTAAAATAAGTTTATAAAGTAACAAATATTACCAAATAAATAATAAAAAATCAATATATATATAGATTTAATCGATTGATGTAATGAAATTCATCTATGACAATGTTTTTTTTCTTTTCTATATTGAAATAAGCAATCAAAGTTAAAATAATAATATTATTATCTTATTTCGACAAAAATAGATAGAAATTTGTTTTTATTATTTTATTTTTCGTTTTGATAAGATTTATTGTGACTAATCTCTTAAAAAAACAACCGTGTCAGTATTTAAGGTTGAATGTAAATCGCATCGGTGGACGAAGTTTGGGCCCGAGAGGGTGCGCATCTACATATGGTTATAAAAAATATTTTCAGTGCCCCTCTGTCCGAAATATATTCACTATACTGGCAGGTTCTTGGTAGTATGTGTGTATGCAGTCTATCTGGATAGACTCACACATACTACCATAGCCAAAAAACATGAGACAGCACGACGAATAAAAGAAAGAGAATGACCGCTAATGATAGAAAATTTTGATTCTAATAGTTGAATATCTTTTAAAATCCGTTGTAGAAAATGATCATTGAGGGCTTAAAAAATTCGTATTGTAAAGGAGTACAAACTGATAGTAAATTAAGTAAAATCGTATAGAAACTTTTTGAGCTAGATAAGAAAATATGTGTTTAGTCCCTATACCTACGTGTTAAAGTTGTCAACTTTGACATTAATTATCTAAAAAAAAACGTTGTGTAAAATTCTGAAAAAATTCAACAAAATAGATAATTATTCTAGCTTTTATATGGGACCAAAAATTCGAAAATCGTATAGTTAGAAATTCTATTTACATTCAACCTTAATGACCAAAATAACATCGTGATCAGCTTCCAGCTATGGATGTCACGTGGTCATTAAAATGATATTAAGATTGAAGAACACATGTTAAATTTTGACATTGAACACGTTTTCTCGATAATGACATTGAGATTGACCCTATATTATATATACACACTTTTAATTTTGTAATTAATCTCACAAATATATGTATACTATTGATGTAATTTAAAATTTATCCAAATTTTAAATTAAAGGTATTGAATAATTTTCCACTTACCCCAGTTGAAAATAGCCAAAACAAATTTAGCCAGCTTTTTACGTGACGATATATCTCTTAATCGTAAAAGTCTTGAGTCTAGTCAAGACCTCGTTAATAACAGGCACTTATTGAAACTATGGAATCTCTTTTTAAAACCACTTGTGGGGCATTAATTAGTAATTAATAATTTTTGGTGATTACACATGACAAAGCTAATGCGAATGCATGCGTATGTATGTAAATTGTAAAATGTATCAAAAAATAATTCGTGAGTGACTACTAGCATAGTGCGGCACTGGTGTCATTTAAGAAAACTAGTATTTCTAGCATTAACGCATGCGTATTTTTAAAAATAGTTTCGTCAACCTATGCCTACGCTTTAACACACTCTAGAAAGGCAAAGCTTATTTACACTCCTTATTCACCTCCATGTTCGTCAACTAAACTGTCGCAATCAAATAAAATTATTTTCCTTGTATTGGATATTTTCTATTTGACGTGACCAGTGTTGACTAATGACCATTACTAATTGATCACTGCGAGAATGAAGAAGTCCAGCTGTATAGCCATTATTGGCATCATTAGTGCAATCTTAATCGAATTTCCCATCGGGGTGAGTAAATATTATCAAATTGGATATTAATTAATATATCAATACGCGTATAAATAACATATTTTAAAAATTATAAACTAAATAATATTAAACAATGACATATTTTTAACGTGCACAATAATAATTTTATGGAAATTTTTATTTAAATAAATTGTATAGAAAAATTAACTTTTTGTTTTCGCTCCAACAAATAATAATATTTTTTTTTTGTTTAAAATTAATTTTATAAACTTAGAAAAAAAACAAAATTGATAACGATGTTATTGTATTTTTTATGTCAACGTGGCACTACGTGATCATTTTTTTTTTAACTCAGTGCAGTACAATGTATCTTTTTTTTTTCTTTTTTAAATAAAAATAAAAATAGTCTTAAGGTGGAAGGTAAGTCCCATCGGTGGACGAAGTTTGGGTCCCAGAGGGTGCGCATCTACATATGGTTATAAAAAATATTTTCAGTGCCCCTCTGTCTAAAATATATTTACTATACTGGCAGGTTCTTGGTAGTATGTGTGTGTCTATCCAGATAGACTGCATACACACATACTACCTCAGCCAAGAAACATGAGACAGAACGACGAATAAAAGAAAGAGAATGACCGCTAATGATAGAAAATTTTGATCCTAATAATTGAATATCTTCTAAAATCCGAGGTAGAAAATGATCATTGAGGGCTTAAAAAATCCGTATAGGGATCTGACCTATGGGCGGGGTTTGGTCGCTCACGCACACATTTATTGTGTAAAAGCTTATCTGTGAGGCAATATGGCGCATTCCAGACCATTTTACTATAGTATGCTATCGTCAACAAACTATACCATATAAAATTTTTCAATGGTCTGGAAATAGTTCACTGTGCGCCACCAGATGCCATGGCGAATAGGTCAGATCCGTATTGTAAAGAAGTGAAAACTGATAGTAAATTGAAAAAAATCGTATAGAAACTTTTTGAGCTACATAAGAAAATATGTGTTCAGTCCCTATACCTACCTGTTAAAGTTGTCAACTTTGACACTAATTATCTAAAAAAAACCGAGGTACGAAATTCTGAAAAAAATCAACAAAATAGATAACTATTCTGGCTTTTATATGGCACCAAAAATTCGAAAATCGTATAGTTAGAAATTCTATTTACCTTCCACCTTAAATAATAATATTCATGTAAATGATTTTTTGTGAAAAATAACTGTCGACGTATACAATGTTTAATGTTCGATCAAAAATGAAACTAATTTCGTCGTTAGATTATAATAAATTGATATGATAGTAATAGTAAAAATTTACATCAAGTATACTGATACATAAATATTTTTGCAAATTACAAATAATTATATTTCAAGTTTAAAATCATTTAAGAAATTCATTTACATAATATCTTTTAGATGCAAACAATTTTATACTTTTTAATGAATCACAAAAAATAATTTTATCTTATCACTAAAATACATGGCAAACTAGATATAAGTTATTGTTCTCGAAATAAAAGAAAAAAAAACCGGGCTCAATTATTAACACTACGTTTTTTCAAAAACCCATTGAATAACTTTTATTTTTTTTTAAAGAAATGTATGAATTTTTCAACTATTTAGTAAAAAAACAAAATTTATAATGCGATTGATATATCAATTGTATTTTCAATAACAACAGGCACTGATAACGTGAGCAGCCTGCTTTTTCGAATCGTGTTTCACAGTGGAACTCTTAATATTTCTTTTTCTAAATTTCAATAAAAATAATCTCAAATAATATTATTTATTCATGAATAAAATTTTTGTAAATTGCAAATAATAATTTTTTTTTTTTTTAAATATTTTATTTATCATAGAATTTTATAATAATTCTGTACTTTTTAAAAAATTTGATATATATTTTCTTATGTTAATATTTAAATTTATAAAATGAAAAGAAAAAAAGTATATGTGTATATGAAATAATTTATTTCGAAATAAAATTTTAAAGCATTTTTTTTAAAACATAATTATAGGGAGCATCGGAATTGGCACCACTGAGCTCTGCAGATCAATCAAATGACGATGGTTTAAAATCTGGCGACACTGAAGTCCTGATGATATACGACATTCCTAAAGACCCATCAAAACTGAGATGTAAGTTTTTTATTGCAACATAATCAAAAAGAAAATATTTTTTTTTTAAATTTCATATTGTTATTATTAAATGTTTCAGCACCAACATACTTGGAATATTTTTGTAATTCAAGTTCTGTCTTTTACATTAAAAGTCTGTGTGATGATTTTGATACCGAGGAAATTAATCTGGCCAACACAAATTTAACATATCTTCCACGGGAAATATTCAGTGATCTCGAATTGCTAACTTCTTTGAGTTTGAGGTCAAATAAACTGACACATCTTACGCCTACTATTTTCAATCATTTGATCAATCTTAGATATTTAGATCTCAGTGATAACAATTTAGCGTCTCTTCCACCAACAATATTCAACGCATTGAAATCTCTAACTGATTTATATTTAGATTCAAACAAACTGACCAGTCTTAAGCCTACTACTTTCAATAACTTGACAAGTCTTAAATACTTAGATATCAGTAATAATAATTTAACTTTTGTTTCAATGAAATTATTCAATGGATTAAAACGGTTGACACACTTGTATTTACAGTCAAACAAACTAAAATATCTTAAGCTTAATACTTTTAATGACTTGTCTAAACTTGAAGAGTTGGTTATCAGTAATAACAGCTTGAAATCTCTTTCACCAAGGTTATTAAATGGTTTAGAATCTCTAAAATATTTAAATTTGTCATCAAACAAACTGACAAGTATTCAGGGCAATGCTTTTAATAACTTGTCCAATCTTAAAACTTTAGACATCAGTTATAATAACTTAAGTTTTATTTCACAAGGATTATTCAACGGATTAGCAAAATTACGTTATTTAGATTTGTCATCAAATAAATTGACAAGCTTTAAGCCTGGTACTTTTAATAACTTTCCCAAAAAATATTTTCAATGAACTGGAATCTTTAATTTATTTGTTTTTAGATTCAAACAAACTAACTAGTCTTAAAGCTGATATTTTCAAAGACTTGATTAATCTTGAACTTTTAGATATTAGTTATAATAACTTGACACACCTTTCAACTAATATTTTCTATGGAAATCAAAGACTTGTATCCTTATGTTTACAAGCAAACAAGCTTGATGAATTAAAGCCTAAAGTTTTCAACAATTTAATGCAGCTATGCTTGGTCAATGTTGAACATAATGAATTTAGTCTAACTAAGAGCGATAAAGAATTAATTTTGAAAAGTATTAAACAGAAAAACAACGCGTGCAAAACTACGTCTGCTGCATATGATATTATAAGAGATGAACCTTGCTCTCATGAATTCATTTATTAATAGATAATCTGAAACGAAGTAAAGACTTCCAAGACCATTGAAAGCATCTTTGGACAATGTTGTAAGCTGTTGCATTTATATCGCTTTAAGTCATGATAAACCATTGAAATAGCCTGACTCAAAATTTTGTAGTTTGATTGAAGACAAATAGAGTCTCTGAAGACTTTCAAAACCATTAAAAAGACCTTTGGATAATGTTCCTAAGCTGTTTCTGTTTATATGAAGCTTATGGAGTTGTGATAAACCATTGAAACAAAGATTCTTCAGTGCGTTTGAGATTAAATTAAGACAATAAAGCTCTTTTAAATTCCTAAATGTATCTTTCGATAGAGTTGTGAGATCATTATCACTGATATTAAGATCATCTAGGCTCAATAAATCATCGAAAATACCTGGCTCAAGGTAACTCAGTTGGTTAGAATTCAAGCGTAGGACACGTAGATCTTGTAGACCATTAAATATATCTTTTGATAAAGTTATCAGTTTGTTTTTGCTGAGATCAAGTTCCTGAAGTTTTAATAAATCATCGAAAATACCCGGCTCAAGACCGCTCAATGTGTTTGAACGTAAATTTAGTTCCTGAAGACTTTCAAGACCATTGAATACATCTCTAGACAAATTTATCAGTCTGTTGTTGCTTATATCAAGGTCGATAAGTCGTGATAAACCATTAAAACAACCTGCTTCAAGATTGTTTAGTTTGTTTGAATCTAAATATAATGTCTCTAGATTTTCAAGACCACTAAATACACCGTTGGACAATGTTGTCAGACTGTTTTTGTCTATATGAAGCAACTTAAGTTGTGATAAACCATTGAACGAGCCCGATTCGAGATTGGTCAGTTTATTTGAATACAAATCAAGATGACGAAGCTCTTTTAAATTCCTAAATATATCTTTCGGTAAAGTTGTAAGATTGTTATTACTGATATCAAGATTTTTGAGGCTTAATAAATCATCGAAAATACCTGGCTCAAGTTTAGTCAGTCGGTTTGAATCTAAACGTAGCGTGCATAGATCTTGTAGACCATTAAATATATCTTTTGATAAAGTTATCAGTTTGTTTTTGCTGAGATGAAGTGCTTTAAGTTGTAATAATTCATAGAAAGTACTTGACTGTAGATATTTTAGTTCGTTGCGATTCATTCGTAACGTACGAAGATCATCAAGAAGATTAAATATATCTTTTGGCAGTGTAGTCAGATTGTTATCGCCAATATCTAATTTCTGGAGTTGAAGATTTTCGAGGCCATGGAATAAATCTCTTGGAAGAATAGTTAATGCTCTCCGAGAAATGTTTATTCCATATTTTTCAGCATTTTTACTCAGCAACTTACAAATTTTTGGATCATAATAAGGTGACTCTTTGTTACAAAAGTATTTATTATGGATTTTCATTGTTGACGTTGAAATATTTGTATCCATAACTAAAACATAATAAAACATTTGAATTTTACTAACACGTAATGGAGAACACATGTTCAATTTTGACATTGAACACGTTTTTTTGATAATGACCATGGTAGAAATATACAGGTAGGTCCATTTCTACCATGATAATGACATTGAGATTGACTCTATATTATATACAGTTTTATTTTTGTAATTTAATTCACAAATATACTATTGATGTAATTTATACAAATTTAAAATTAAAAGTATTGAATGATTTATCACTTACCACAGTAATGAAGGTAGTCAAAAAAATTTAGCCAGCTAGTTACGTGACGACGATATATCTTTCTATCGTAAAAGTAATAAGTGAGTCTGGTCAAGACCTCATTAATATCAGGCACTCTTTGAAGCTATATGAAAACAACTTTTTTTTAAAAACCACGTGAGTGACATTAATACAAAACTTTTCGTGATAGCAGGGCTAGTGCGTATGCATCAACCGCATCAACGAATAATTCGTAAATGACTGGTGCGACACTGATGCAGCTGGATGCAGCGTTCAAGAAAACTAGTATTTTCTAGGATAAGACACACGCATGCGCAGTTTTAGAAATGTATAGTTTTCTCACTGTCGCAATCCAATGGAATTATTTTTCTGCATTATAGATATTGTCTATGCGACGCGTCGCTAGTGTTGCCAAATAACTATTACTAATTAATATTTTTTATATTTGACAATATCGACAATATTTTATTCGAAAGATTTTGTCAAATTTGGATACACTCATACATTTTATGAAAATATATTTACCTTTATTAAAAAACCACTACAAATAAATTATATCTTATATACACGGAGAGAAATCTGCAGCAAATAATGCTGTAGAGTATCAAACAAATTTTACTGTAGTCTACTGGAAATTGAGAAGTTGCGTGGGGAGGCCACCAGGATCGACTAGAATTTCCTACTACACTACAGTAATTTTAATCAAAACAAAACAAAAAAACGTCACAAAAAATTAAATAAAACCTTATTATTTAAACATCAGAATAAAAATGTAATGTGTTTATTAATTTTAAAAAAATAAACCATTTTATAATTTTCATGTGTTTCACCGTATTTTAATTTAAATTCATGAATAAAATAAAAACAATATACTTTTTTAGAAGAGGTTAGGAACACAATTTGATTTCCACAAATATTCGTGTCATCTGGCGGGAAAACCTGCTGTACACTACAGTAATTTCTGGCATAAAGTATACCATTAACTCGAGACTTCCAAAAATTCCGGTAGACTACAGTAAAAAATTTAGATGAAATATAATAATAATCATTATAATAAGTGGGAATTAGTCGCTTTAATGACGTCAGCTATGATTTTTACGATACCACTACAGTAATATTTGCTGCGGATTTCTCTCCGTATACACAAGAAATATAATTTTGAGAGAAAAAAGAAATCGATCAACAAAATCTGTAGAAATTATTCCACAGTAAAAGAACAACTTGTAGATCATATAAAAATGATACATTCTTATTGTAATATTTGTGGTTAGTCATGGGATAGCAAAGAATCATATGATGATCATTAAAAATTACATGACAATAAAGATTCATTATTGCTATATTTAAATGTCATATTTATTCACTAACATTGGATTGTCAAGAAGCTCTTAAATTACAGCATTTCCAGAATATTCTTGATCATTCATTTTGGAGGGGCAAGTTCTATAAGAACGTTGATTTTTTTTGTTTGAGAAATTAGTAAACTGCAAACTTTCATGCCCACAACACTTGAATAAAAACTTCAAAATATTTGAAGCTTATCTATGTGAAAATATTGAAGACCAATCAAATATTGTTATTGTTAATAATTATTCGAAGGATATACTTACAAAAGAAAATAAAAAGTTGTCTCTTGTATGAATGGAATAATAATTTTTGGAGAATATTAGAGGATTGTTATTTTTCAATCATTTGACAGTTAATATATTCTGTAGAAAAACAGCTGCCTAATGTTACATTAGCTATTTGGAACTGTGGTAGCTATAACTGACAATTGGTATCTGTAGTAGCTATTTATTGTATATGATAACTATAAGTATATAGACATACAAGTTCAAACAATATATTAATGTATTGCTTCTAATTTTTAAAATTATTATCTAATTAATTTTATATCAAATTTGATGCACCAAATAAACACTTGAATAAAAACTATCTAAATTTTTAATACTATTGATTATTTTTAGCATTGAAAAATATGTACTATCAAAAAATATTATGAATACAATACTGTTACATTGAGATTATTCGAACCTGATATTGGTTAATTTAGCTATCCATGATCAATAATAATGATTGTCTTTTAATATATTTGATTATTAAATCAATATCCTTTTAACCAATAAATCGTGACTGTCAAATTTTTTTGAATATGTTATTGTTAATAAATTCTGTTGATAACTACAAAAGAAAATAAAAAAATGTGCTGTCTTTGTATGAGAATGGAATAATTATAAACATATATATATTATATCATTTTTATGAATAAAAGATTTTTTTATATTACAATTAAATTTAATTATCTTGTTTTTTTTAGTACACTGAATAATATTATTTTATCTAATCGAAACAGCCAAAATAATTGTAATATTTTATTTTATTAAAAATATTTTTTTTTTATTGTCGTTGCCGTTTATATTTCTTGTCACAGGATGTGATAATATGCGGTAACGCGATATTTTTTCAAACAACAAAAATACAACGACATTTGTACAATGTCAAAATTACAAACGACAAAACTACAAAATCCAAAATATATAACGACAAAATTACTTCAATATAAATATTTAATTTTTTTTACATCAATTACGCGTTTTTATGGTATATCAAATTCATCGATATCATGAAGTTCCTCTATCGTTTTCAAGTATACTATAATATATATAGTATACAGTCAGTAGCCTTGACTTGATAATTTATTAGAAAAAAAAATATTATTGAGTATCACACGTGGTTCATTTTATAGAAAAAAAAAAAAAAAAGTTGAATATATTTAGCTAAAGCAATCATTATAAATTTTGTAGATGATATAATTTTTTATTTTATTTTATCTAGGTGACATTATAAGTATCGATAACATACATGAACATGCACGTGATTCATTAAAAATTGAGGTTAAAAAAGTCAAGAATATTATTTAAAAAAGAGCTCGTCGTTCAAACGAAAATACAATGAACATTATTGTTGAAGCTGTTGGAGTTGTTGAATCTCTTGTTGCTACCAGGTTGCCTAAAATTGATAGTTTAATACGCGTTCAGTTCAACGAACAAGAGTTTTAAATAATCCTCAATTGATTAAACATCGTGACGATTTACATGTAACACATCGTTTTACATTAATAATTGGAATTAATAAATTATGTAAATATAAATAAATTCTAAAGAATGTTGATGTATGAATTTGTTTTCTTTGTATTTTGTAATTTCGTCGTTACTTATTAAGGATTTTGTAATTTTGTCGTTATTTATTTTGGATTTTGTAATTTTATCATTGTTTTTTTGTCGCTGTTTTTTTGTCCTTTTTTTTCGTCAGGTAGCCTCATATTATGCATGATAATTTATTAATATGCGTGAGCAAGTGGGTAAGTATGAGTACACGATAAAGTTATCGTTCATTTCCGACTATAGTCGGTTGCATTGTGGCGAGTGGGGAGAGAGAGCGTATGTACTCTAGGGATGTGCAATAGTTGAAAAGAGACCGATAATAATATATCGGCGATATATATTTTTCAAAACTATCGATATATCGATAATATCGCCTAAAAAATATTATCGGTATTCGTCATATAATATATTATTGAAATAAAAATAACAATTTCTTTTTTTTTTTTTTAATTAAAATCTTATCATTATTAATTTATTATATTATTATATTAATATAATTGAAATTTGATTTCGAAACTACAAATTCACAGGTGATGCTGTTTATCTTTTCCTTAGCTCTGCTTGTCCTTAGCCATTTATTTATTTAACAAATAAAACACATGTCATTTATTTTTATTAATTTAGAAAACCAAGGACAAACAGTAGCTAAGAAAAAGACGAAGCTAAGGAATTAATGTAGCCCAAAAAATTATGTGGAAATTTTGCCAAATAACAATTTTTAATAAATTAATTTCTCCAGAGAAATTGACATTTGGTAACATCCATTCCTTAGCCCTGCAATTGCCATGAGTTAATTTTTTTTTTTCTAACAAATAAAAGCTATCAACAAATGGGCCAAGGAATGGATGTTGCCAAATGTTAATTTCTTTGGAGAAATTAATATTCTTAAAAAATTAACATTTGACAACATTAACCCATTTGTTGATAACTTATTTGTTTAAAAAAAAAATATTAACTTATGGCAATTGGGCTAAGAAATAGATGTTTTCAAATGTCAATTTCTCTGGAGAAATTAATTTATTAAAAATTATTATTTTGCCAAATAATAATTTTTAATGATTTAATTTCCACATGATTTTTTGGGCTACATTAATTCCTTAGCTTCATCTTTTTCTTAGCTACTACTTGTCCTTGCTTTTCTAATTTATTAAAATAAATTATAATAATTTTATTTGTGAAATAAATAAATAAAAAACCAAGGAAAAGCAGCAGCTAAGGAATTAATGTGAGCAAAGAAATTAAGTGGTAAGCAACATTAATTTCTTCCCAAAATAACTACATCATAATTCTTTAGACATTTATTCATTTAACGAATGTTATTTCCCAGGTAAATACGGCAAACTACAATTATTCTAATTAAAAATATCAAATATGGAATATTCACGATATATTTATATCATATATATCACTTGGCACATTATGTTAGTTGACACATCTTATGTTCTCAGGTTTGACAAGTTAGGTTCCTAGGCTTGACACCGGCTTGCAAAAAATTACAAAAAATATAAATAAACAATTATTATTAATTTATTAATTTGACATTATTATTTTTATGATACAATTTGAATTAACATGATTATATAACAAAATAAATAACATGATCTAGGTTCTACGTGGAATTCAATGTATCAATCGACAACGGGGATTCATAAAAAGTCATCAAAATTTTTTATATGAATGAATTTATTCGGAGTCAATAACAGTTTGTATAGATAGTAAATAATATTTTATTTAAAATGTCTATTTATAATTCTATAGATTATAATTCATTTTTTTTTTAATTGAATATATAGTCTGTGCCTTAAATCTTAACAATAAAAAAACACTTGAACTTGACTATTACTTGTACGTTAAACAAACAGTTTTTCAACGTTAACAATCTGAAAAAACACATGAGGCGAATTATTGAGGTGTGTCTTAAAGACAAACAGTCTTGCGTACTGTGCAAAATAATCTGTCGAAAACAAAACACAGTTTGACATCGAATTATCGACTGTAGCCGGTTAAGACAGTATTAAGCCTGTGTAACGATCTGAGGCTTAAAACAAAAAAACTTGACAATGCTTGAATTATTTATTTATACGATTAAAGTAATTAAATTTATGTAATTGTTATTATAATGAAAACAAAAAAATTAAATTATTAATATTAAAGACAAACAGTCTTGCGTAATTTATTGTCAAAAAATCAATTAGTCAATTTTGTATACAAAAACATTGTTTAAATTATTTTTTGTTTCAAACGGTTTTTAATAATCCAAAAAAATATGTCAGTTAATAACAGTATTTTTCGTAAATATCATATCAATATATCGGGGTCAATATCAAATATTATCGGATATACAAAATATAATATTGGCCATTAAATATATCGGTGACTATCGCACATCCCTAATGTACTCATTCGAAGGTCTCCGACGGTCTCGACGAATATTGGGCTCTCACAGTAGGCTAGTGTCGCATATTACGTTCTCTAGTAGTTGTGTAAATATTCGACCTGACTTTTTTATGTATAGCTGTATTAACATAATAATTATTAATTAATTAATTAATTCGGTGCTCAAATCTATATTGTTATATTGTTATATATAACAACAATAAACCATAACGTATTTTTTATCATGTCACTTACGAATGGCTTAATGAAAAAACGGAGTCAACAAGAGTCTATGGAGATTCAAACAAAAAAGTAAGTAAATATTTTTTTTTGTATAATGAGTTAGATTATATTCATTTTCTTTTTAAATAAACTAATTTAGATAAAGTCTATTTTTGAAAAGTTCTTATCAATTTTTTATTTATAAATATATTTTTTAATATCTTAATAAAACTCGAAAACGTAGAATTATTACTTTTTTTTTCAATTGAGTTTGCAAATTTATAAAAAATTTGTTATAATAACGTCACCATTGTCGTAAATTAAAGTTAGGAGGGGAGGGGGAGGCGATTAAAGTTGTTGCGTAGTAACAACAAAATTACCTTCTCTTACAAAAAAAAACAATATTTGTATTGACCAATCGGATCTCAACGCCGTATCTCTCTTTCACGAGAGAGTGAGAAGGAAATAAAAAGTAGTAGATAGTAACCAAGCAACTGACTGAGAATTCGAGGTCAAGCAGACCAAATTGACTTTAATATTTATTTTTATATTTATTATTTATAAATCGATTAAATCGTAATTAAATTTATGAAATTTTTTCTTATTATTAATTTATATAAATATTTTTATAGTAATAAAAATTAAATATATTTTTTTAAAGGTTAAAAATTGAAGATGGTGCTGTTATTATATACAAACACGTTCAAAATATGCAAGAAATATGGAAGGTTATATTATCTTCGGAAAATAAATCATATAGTTTTGATGGTTTAAATTTTGCTAATGGTATGTTGATATCTTGTCAGAAAATAAATAATTTCGAAATTTATAAAGAAAAAAAACATATGATAAATTTTTTGCTTTACGTTAATGACTTTATCAGCGATAATACAATACCACTTACATTATATACATATGAAATCGAACCGAAAATCAATTTTTTATATAAAAAAAATATAGTAACTCCACAAAACCAGTTAAAAGCAAATAAAGATACTATTAGAAATTTAATATATAATAGTACAAAAACTGATGACAAAAAAATATTTTTAATATTATCAACGATGATAAAAAACGATGCGCAATGTGCTCACATGTCACGATTTATCGATCACGATTTTCAAACTATAGCATCGCAAAAAGATTTATTTATATATAAATCAATTATTCAATTTGATCGACGATGTTATTCGTCGCCAATAAAAGAAGATAAAAATAATGTTGTATCAAATCTTGATTATCATCAATTTCGAAATAATTGTAAAAAAATTTATATATCATTAACAAATATAATACTTAATCAATGCACAAGTTTAAAAAATACATTAGCAATATCTGATATTAATTTATACGCATCCACTCAAACACCATTATCACCGATACCATCTTCATCTTCTTATCAGACAATTGAAAAACCGTCTTGCTTGTTTCAATTAAGTAATAGTATTATTGAAAAATACCCATCATTACCAGAAAATATAAATGAAAAAAAAAGAAATTTGTTTAAAATCGATCAATCTTTATACTCAATAAGTCACATGTACAGCACCGATGCATTTAAAATAAACGCATATAAAGCTGCTAGCGCCACAACGCTACTTTGTGGTGCGCCTAAATTGTGGTTAATTGTTAATCCTGTTGATATTGAAAATTTAAAAGTTGCATTAAAAAATGAATATGCTAATGAAAATATTAATTCTGAAAATGATAATATAATCACGAAATTAAAAAAAAATTTACTTTTTTTACATCCATCGTTTTTGGTAAATAATTATATACCAATGCACTTTATATATCAAAGACCTGGTGAAACTGTAATAATTCGTGATGGTGTATATTATCAAACTTTAAATATGGGTATAAATTTTTCCGAAACTGTATATTTTTTAACACCAAGTTCAAAATTGATAAATATGAGATATAATAGTGGATTGCCGATGAAAGATGAAGTTATTATTGCAGTTAGTAGAAAAATGCGTAAATTACATTGTGATATATGCAAAGAAACTTTTCAATCAACAGAATGTTTGTCTATACACAACAGAGATTATCATAATATGCATGATTCTATTGTCGCTACGTGTCCAATTTGTCGCCTTACAATCAATACCACGTCATTATCAAATCATCTTTACACCAGACATTATGAAAATACGGGTATTTGTTTGATTTGCGATACATTTTGTTTAGATAAATTGTTTAGTCGCCATTATCCTGTACAACACCAAGTCTCAATCAGTAATGATATAAAACAAAATATTGAATTTCAAAAAAAATACAAAGAAATGTCATTACGAGTCATTGAGAAATCCATGATAACGGTCGATGAAATTTTGAAGAATGAAAAAATAATTATTAATAATACTAAAAAAGAAAATATCGAAGAAATTACAATTCCAACTATTGAAGATATATTAAAAGACAAAAACCATGGGGATAATCACGATCGCAAAAGTCTATCGAAAGAACTAATTTTTTATCAAGCAAGGCATATATTATATAACATAGCAACGTCACTAGCACCGTCTGCCGTTATTCAAAAACTCAAAGCTGGGGATATAAATCAAATTATTGAGTCCAAAAATAATGAAGAAGAAAAAAAAAAAGTTTTTTGTAAGTATACATGCAAAAAAAAAAAAAAAATATACGAAATTATTATAATATTAATATATTATGTTTACAGGTGAATTTCTTGAAGAATTTTCGTGCCCATCAACATCGTCCGTTATTGACAGACCAATACAAGCCAAAACCGATAAAAGAAGAAAGAAACTAACTGATGAAGTTCAAAAAAATATAATGGAAAATTTTGATAAAATTTATAATTATTATAATAAATTTAATATATGTAATAATTGTAAGAAAAAATTTCGGTCTTATGCAGATTATTGTTTACATAATTGTCAACCAAAATCTTGTCCAGCATGTTTCACCATGTTATCTTCTAGATGGGTGTCTAGAACTCATAAATGTCAATATATCTTGCCTTTGACGGCTGATCATTCGAAACAATCACCTTCGAAACAATCAACGGAAAAAGAACAGTCACCTTCAACTTCTGATGATGATAATCATGAGGCTGAGCATCAATCAACTTCTACTGGTAATGAATTACATTATAAGAAAAAAATAATCAAGAAATTAGAAAAAAAATCTCTCCAAAAAACAAGCTCGAAAAATTTATGTTGTTCGTATTGTAAAAAAGAATATCTTTATCTTAAAGCTTATGAAAAACACATTAAGAAATTCTGTAAAAAAAAATAAAAAAAAATTGTTTCCCGTTGAAAATTGAAAATTTTCAAAACTCCAGTGAATGCGGGTTTTTTAATTACGGAACCATATTTATCATTATTATTTCAAACTCTCTATTTTAAATAGTTTAGAAGATATATGAACATTATTTATTTTTTGCGAGTGATTTCAATACTTAAGGCTTCGCCTCCGTAAAAAATGTATTTTTTTATTATAATAACTCTTTAATCATATATTTATAATCGAATATTTTATTGGTTATAAAAAGAAATAAACTTGATACTATATACATTCATTATTATGTACATATACTTTTATTTGTAATTTTTTTTTACGATTATCGTTATCACCTATAATAAAAAAAATATATACTCAATTTTTTTTATAGTTTGTAATAAAAAATAACACTAATAGTTTTTATTGATTTTTTTTTTGAGTGGATAAATAAAAATTTGTTTGTTAGTTTGAATAACAGCAAAAAGAAATTATGTTTCGCAACATAATAATAATAATAAAAAATAAAAAAAGACCTGGTAACGTTTGTTGAGGCGTGTCGTATATGAAGTCTTCAGTCTTCACCATTTCACTATTATTTTTTTTTTGTTACTTTTATTTACTTATTCATTCATTTATTTAATTACCAACCCAACTGGATAAACTAAATTGTGGGGTCTCTACAGATATATCTGTAGTATAATGTATATCGAATATATTCAGTTTTTTATATTACATTATATAATAGACAAAAATGTATGGACACAAATTAAATATAAATAAAATAAAAATATATAGACATTAATTTAAATTGAGGTATAATAATTAATCACTAACAGATCTATTTAATGATAAATATTGATTTACTTTTTAATTTATATATTAGAGTTATATTACAACTATATGATTTAATAAAATTGTCAAATTATTTTTGTTAATATAAAGTCTCTTAATACTTGATAGACTATAATTTAAATACTTGGATCTCCAGATCAAATTTAGATCTTAATCGAGATGATAAAGATTTTGAGAGACCATTAAATATATCTTCTGATAAACTGGTCAATTCGATTTTGCTGATATCAAGTTGCTTAAGTTTTGATAAACCATTGGAACAACCTGATTCGAGGTTTTGTAGTTCATTCGAAATTAGAGTATCTTGACAAGGCACAAGTTGATAAAATTTATCAGTGCGTTCCTCGCCAATGAGTCCAACAACAAACTAGGTATAGAATCTTCATCGTTTCACTATTATTTTTTTTTTTTTTTGCTCTTTTTATTTACTTATTTATTAATTTATTTAATTACCAACAGAACTGAATAACTAAATTATAGAGTCTTTACAGATATTCAGCGTTTATCTTAAATTATATAATAGACAAAAATGTATGGACACAAATTAAATATAAATAAATTAATAATATATAGACATTAATTTAAATTGAGGTATATAATAATTAAACACCGACAGATCTATTCAATGACAAATATTGATTTATATATTATATATAAAGTCTCTAGTCTTAATATTTGATAGACTATAATAATATAAATACTTAAATCTTAGAATTAAATTAATGATTGAATTCAGATCTTAATCGAGATGATAAAGATTCTGAGAGACCATTAAATATATCTTCTGATGAACTGGTCAATTCGTTTTTGCTGATGTCAAGTTGATTAAGTTGTGATAAACCATTGAAACAACCTGACTCGAGGTTTTGTAATTTATTCGAATTTAAATTTAGTTTACGGAGTTTTCGTTGATTAATAAATATATCTTTTGATAAAGTTTGTAGTTTGTTGTTGTTAAGATTAAGTTCTTGAAGTTTTAATAAATTACCTAAAGCACCTAACTCAAGATTGCTTAATGTGTTTGAATTTAAATCTAAGTCCTGAAGATTTTCAAGACCACTGAATACATCTTTAGACAACGTTGTAAGACTGTTGCTGTGCATACTAAGGTTCTCAAGTCGTGTTAAAGTATTGAAACAACCTGACTCAAGATTTTGTAGTTTGTTTGTATATAAATACAGTGTCCGTAGACTTCCAAGACCATTGAAAACATCTTTGGACAATGTTGTAAGGCTGTTGTGGCCCAGATCAAGCTTCTCAAGTTGTGATAAACCATTAAAGCAACCTGACTCAAGATTGTTCAATGCGTTTGAATATAAAATAAGATGACGAAGCTCTTTTAAATTCCTAAATATATCTTTCGATAAAGTGGTGAGATTGTTACGACTGATATGAAGATATTTGAGCCTCAATAAATCATCAAAAGTACCTGGCTCAAGGTAAATCAGTTGATCTGAATTTAAAGATAGGTTACATAGATCTTGTAAACCATTGAATGTATCTTTTGATAAATTTATCAGTTTATTGTTGCTGAGATCAAGTGATCGAAGCTTTAATAAATCATTGAAAAAACCCAACTCGAGGTTTTGAAGTTCAGTCCAATTTAAACTTAGTGTACGGAGTTCTCGTAGGCCCTTAAAGATACCTTTTGATAAACTGGTCAATTTAATTTTGCTGATATATATATATTTAAGTCGTGACAAACCATTGAAACAACCTGACTCAAGATTTTGTAGTTTGTTTAAATCCAAATGAAGTGTCTCAAGATTTTCAAGACCAATAAATATATCTTTGGATAATATTGTCAGACTGTTGTTTTTTATATCAAGACTGGCAAGTCGTAATAAACCATTGAAACAACCTGACTCAAGATTATGTAGCTCATCTAAATCTAAATATAGTCTCTGAAGACTTTCAAGACCATGGAAAACACTTTTGGACAAATTTCTAAGACTGTTGTTGCGTATACTAAAGGCATCAAGTCTTGATAAACCATTGAAACAACCTGCCTCAAGATTGTTCAGTTTGAGTGAATCCAAACTTAGTGTCTCAAGATTTGCAAGACCATTAAATACACCTTCGGATAATGTTGCCAGACTGTTGTTGCAGATATTAAGCCACTTAAGTTGTGATAAACTATTGAAACAACCTAACTCGAGTTTTTCTAGTTTGTTTGAATCCAAACATAGTTTCTCAAGATTTTCAAGACCATTAAATACACTTCCGGATACTGTTGTCAGACTGTTGTTGCTTATATCAAGCTTTTTAAGTTGTGATAAACCATCGAAACAACCTGACTCGAGATTTTGTAGTTTGTTCGAATGCAAATTCAGTTTCTGAAGATTTTCAAGACCATTGAAAACACCTGTCGGCAATGTTGTAAGATTTTTATTGCTCATATCAAGGTCTTTAAGTCGTGATAAACCATTGAAACAACCTGCCTCAAGTTTGTTCAGTTTGTTTGATTCTAAATGTAATTTTTGCAGATTTTCTAGACCATTGAAAACACCTTTAGACAATGTTGTAAGATTGTTGTTGCTCATATTAAGATAATCAAGTTGTGATGAACCATTGAAACAACCTGATTCAAGATTTTGTAGTTTGTTTGAATCTAAATTTAGTGGCGACAAATTTTCAAGACCATTGAAACAACCTGGCTCAAGATTGTTCAGATTGTTTGAACCTAAATTTAGATAACGAAGCTTTTTTAAATTACGAAATATATCTTTTGGTAAAATTTTGAGATGGTTATAGCAGATATCAAGATACTCTAGGCTCAATAAATCATCGAAAATACCTGGCTCAAGGTAACTCAGTTGGTTACAACTTAAATATAGGACACACAGATCTTGTAGACCATTAAATATATCTTTTGATAAAGATGTCAGTTTGTTTTTGCTGAGATCAAGTTCCTTAAGTTGTAATAGCTCATAGAAAATACTTGACTCTAGATATTTTAGATCGTTGGAATTCAACTTCATTCTACGTAGATCATCGAGAGGATTGAAGATATCTTTTGGCAGGGTCATCAGATTGTTACAGGTGATATTCAATTCCTTAACTTGAAGATCCTCGAGGCCATGAAATAAATCTTTTGGAAGAATAGTTAATGCTCTCCGAGAAATGTTTATTACTTTTTTTTTAGCATTTTTACTTAGCAACTCACATATTTGTCGATCATAATAAGGTGACTCTTCGTTACAAAAGTATTTATTATGGCTTTTAACTGCTGTCGTTGAAATATTCGTATCCATAACTAAAACATAATCAAATATTTGAATTAAAAAAACACGTAATTAAAATTTTGTTAATTATATTTGAAAATTTTCTGTCAATCGGCAATCAAAATCCATTATAAATAAAAAAATGAAATAAAATTCATTAAACAATTTGATTTGTGGTTTCAATGTAATTTCCGATGAATACTGAATAAATTTACTCACTTGAAATTTTGTGAATATATCAGTATAGATATGATGATCAACTTGTTTAGCTCTGATAGTGCAAATCTATTCCTTAATGTTCATTAGATACTTGTTGATTAAGGTGATGCAGTGGTAACACAGTATGACGATATTTGAAAACTGCAAAAATAAAAAAAAATAAATCATCATCGTTATTGTAATCTGAGTTAGTAATTAAGTAACTAAAGTTTATAAAGTAACAAATATTACCAAATAAATAATAAAAAATCAATATATATATATTTAAATGATTAATGTAATGAAATTTATTCATGACAATGTTTTTTTACGTAGGCGAAGCCTATAGTATTGAATTCACTCGCGTTTTTTAAAAAATGATCATATCTTGCAAAGTAATAAAGTAAGAAGAATCGTATTAGGACCAAATAATTCGTCTATGAAAATACTAAAACTGGGAACTTACAAGAAGTAATTTTAATTGTTAGTTAATTTATTATTAACAAAAAATGATCACCGTATAATTTTCAAAGTCAAATAATAAGAAAACTAAGAACAAATCATGGATGCGATTTTTTGCCAGGATATTAGGAATGACAGAATTTATAATAATCGAGTTGAAAATTGTTTCTAATGTCGTTAGAAGATTGTTAATAAACAAAAAAACAAAATTGTTGTTTTTTTATATTTTGCATAACTTTTTAAAATTTTAACTTACAAGCTTTTTTTATGGCTCAAATTAATTGCCTTTTTGATACCGAGAGCCACCCTCTCTTGATAAAATTTGCTCTGATCATTTGTTAATTAGATATCAGCAATTGTTTATAACAATCACTATTATGCTACAATTGAAAAATAGTAACGAAGGAGTGATTTTAGCGATTTTTATCTAGACAGGGTGGCTCTCAGGAATTTAATATCGAATTTTTTGAGCTCAAAAAAACTTTTTCATGTTAATTTGTTCAAAAGTTATCCAAAATATAAAAAATTACCGATTTTTATTTTAAACATTTTTTCTTCAAAAAAGAGTTTAAAGCGCATGCGTAAAACTTTCTTTGCTGTGGTTATAATTTGCTTGATCGATAAAATAGTTATTTAAATTATCATGTTATAGAAAAGAAAAAAAAAAAACTACCATGAACAAATTTTTATAAATAAAAGTAATAAACAAAATGGTTCTAAAAAAAAATTGTTTAGTTAAAAAAAAAGTAAATTGAACGATTTATTGTTTTTATATTTGTATTGATTTCTTTTTTGAACGAATCTAATGAAATCATTAATTACAAGTGATTCAACCTCAAATTTTTTTCATCTGTATTTTGATTTATGTCCATAATATGACAGGTGAAAAACAGCGCGAAAAAAACAAAAAATATTTAATCATATAATATAAAATTATTAATAAAAAAAAATAACTAAAATGAATTTGGAATAATCAAAAGGAACCACACCGGCTTTCGCCGGAGTTTTGAAAATTTTTAATTTTCAATAAAACGAATCCGTTACTAAAAAAATTTTTTTTTTGTATACTGAAAAGAGCCATCAAAGATAAAATAATAACATTATTATCTTATTTTGACAAAAATAAATAGAAATTTATTTTTGTTATTTTATCTTTTTGTTTTGATAAGATTTATTGTGACTCATAATAATTTATTTATTTATATATATAGGATATATAGATATATTGTAAACAAGAAAAATATATTTTCCGTGTAGATCCCGGAGAATATTAAATACTAGTTTAGTATCAGCTTCCAGCTATGGATGTCACATGGTCATCGAAATGATATTGAGGTTGAAGAGCACATGTTCAATTTTGACATTGAACACGTTTTCTCGATAATGACATTGAGATTGACTCTATATATACACAGTTTGAATTTTGTGATTTAATTCACAAATATACTATTGATGTAATTTATACAAATTTAAAATTGAAAGTATTGAATGATTTATCACTTACCACAGTAATGAAGGTAGTCAAAACAATTTAGCCAGCTAGCTACGTGACGACGATGTATCTCTCTATCGTAAAAATAATAAGGGAGCCCAGTCAAGACTTCGTTAATATCAGGCACTCTTTGGAGCTATATAAAAAAAAATTTTCTTGGATTGCAACAGGTGATGAAATTTTTTTATTAAAACTACTTGAGCTACATTAATTAAGAATTCTGAGTGATCACGGAGCCAATGCCTATGCATCAAAGATTACTTTGAGAGTGAGTGATGCGGTGTTCAAGAAAACTGGGGGACGTTCCAAAAATCACTCGGAAACTCGGAAGGTCAAGATTGTGATCATAGAAAATTTTTGATATTTTGTTGTGGTAGACATGATTTTTTGTTCATGTATTTTTATAGGCACAAAACAATAAATTATTATTGTTTAATTATTAATAATAATTATAAAAAATACTTTTCACAACTGTAATAAGTAACAAAAGTAAATGGCTGTTTTTGTTGCTTACAATATCTACAGTAACCTCTAGTTACTTTTAAGTTTATTTTATCTCTATATTTTTTCATCTACTGCGCCGGTCCGGGTTTCCGAGTGATTTTTGGAACGTCCCCCAAGTATTTTCTAGCATTAGACACACACACACTTGTATAACGCATGCGTAGTTTTAGATATAGTTTTCTCACCTGTCGCAAATTCGCAATCCAATGAAATTATTTTTCTGCATTAGATATTGTCTATACGACGTCGCTAGTGTTGACAAATAACTATTACTAATTGATCACTGCAAGACAACAATTTATTAGAAAGATTTTCTCAGACTTGTATACACTCATGGACTTTATGAAAATATATTTATCTTTATTAAAAAACCACTGCAAATACTTAAATAATCCTCTATAAATAATTTTTTTTCATTAAAAAAAATTAAATCTTGATGATAACTATTACTGATAATTTGTTTGAAAAAGAAACAAGATGTGTAGAATATTATATTGATTATATGAATAAATATTTAAACTGAAATAATTATGTAACAACTTAATTAAATTAACTCTTTTGTTTAACAAAAAAAAAAAAAAAAAATTATATTATTTTATTATACTTACATAATAAAATACTTGCATTATGTGTATATGTATATCAATATTTAAAAACCAATGGCGATATTATTTTAATTATAGCAAAAACCCAACGCCTTTTAATTATTTATTAAACTTTTTTTATTTTTTATGTATACCAGAGAAAAAAATCATAAATTAAAAAAAGAATAAAAATAACGGTTACACGTCAAAAAAAATTTTCCAAAAAAAACTCGACAAAATCACGACAATGATTAAACACGATAAAAACACGATAAAATCACGACAAAAAAAATCATGACAAAAAAAATAAGAAAAATAAAAATCACGTCATAATAAATTTTTTTTTTTTTAAATAATAAATTTAATATTTCATATAAATTATTTTTTTTATATATATAGCCGTTAGATTTTTCACTCAGCTGGTAGATAATTAACTTAGCCTTAATAATAGCCAAACAATCAATATCTACATCATTTTACTCAACTAGATTTTTCACTTAGCTAGATTTTTCACGTAGCTAGATTTTCTACTTAGCTGTAATTGTAGCCAAACAATCAATATCTACATTATTTTACTTGGCTAGATTTCTTACCTAGCTAGATTTTTTACTTAGCTGTAATTGTAGCTAAACAATCACTATCTACCTTATTTCACCAGCCAAATCATTGACTTAGTCGCTAGATTTGTTTTGTCTAAATTTTTTTTTTCTAAATTTTTGTTGTCGCGATTTTTTTTGTCATGATTTTTTTTATCGTGATTTTTTTTGTCGTGATATTTTTTGTCGAAATTTGTTTTGTCGTGATTTTTTTTGTCGAGTTTTTTTTTGAAAATTTTTTTTGTCGTGGAATCAAAATAACAAGAATCCAATAAGCTCATTGAATTTAAATAATAAATTTTGGAATTTTAAACCATATATAAAAGTTATTAAATTATTTTAAAAAATTATTTAAATCATAAAAGATGTATAAATATAGTACAAGAATAATGACAATTTTAATTGTTTATTTTTCTTGTGGAGATAAATTATCGAATGAAATTTTATAATATTTACAAACCAATTGTAAATCTTATATATGATTTTAAAAAGAAAACATAATATATGATTCTATTTATGCAGTTTTGAACAATGGAGAAAAAAAAAACAACTTTTAATAATATATTTTTTATAAATACCCATTGAAACGTCATAAATTATAAACTAAAAAAAAACACTCAACTTATTAAACAAAAAAATTCTATAGAATATTCCAAAAACCCCGTGAACTCATTAAGTTTAAAAATCTTAAATTCAGCCATAAGAATCCTTAATTTTTGAAATAATTTGAATCATCTAACTTAAATCATAAAAGTTGTTTTTTTTTTTCCTGAAAACTTGACTAATAACATTTTCAATCATTTATTTTTCTTGCTGAAAATAAACATCCATGTGTCGAAAAATAGCGTGGCTTTGTTTTTTTCGATGATAAATAATTACTCGCGCATATCTTGAACAATATGTAGAACGTTCTGAGTGATATATACAAAAGTGATATTTCTTTACAAGGAACAATGATGATTTTCCTGATCGATGAGCTTTTGCCACTCTTTGAATTTTAGCATCATGCAATTCAATTTTCCCCGGTTTCTTGTCCGCAATATCAAATGACAATTATCATTGATAAAAAAAAATTTGATAACCTGACTATGAATAATGATTTCAATATTTCCAATTTGCAAAAACATTTGATCAACATTTTTCAGATTCAATTAGTTCTTTATAATGTGTGAACAATATAATATTAGATTCAATTGTTTTACAATTTTTTTCTGAAAACGATCTCGTACACAATTGAAATAATTATTATAATTAATAAATAAAAACAATATAACCATGATTTAAATATAATAAAGTCATTTTTGATTATTATTGTGATAAGTTATGATAACCAATTGATAATTAAAAAATAGAAATTAACTTAACGAATAACATTGTTAAAAACTTACTTGATCTTTTAAGATATTTACATAAACGAGATGAAAATTGTTGGAAATCGTTATTCTAGACAATTCTTCATTAATGCTGGTGTCAATGAGAAACTTTTTCTGTCTCTCCCTTAGTCTCTCTCATTTAATAGTTATCAAAATTGAAAATCCGATAGATTTATTCAAGAATTTTATTATAAAAAAATAAATGTAAAATTAATTTCCATAACTGATACATTATAAATCACAATTAAAATAAAATCATTCACTTGGAATGATTAATGGCGACATGCAATACTGTTCCAGCTCCCAAAACAACGAAATGGAAAATCCTCAAAAAATAAAATTCAAAAACTTACGTTGATTTTTGCTTTGATTTGGAAGAAAAAAAAATTATTTTTATAAATTTTTTTATGAGATAAGGAACAATTTATTTAACCATAGAAAAAGAACTAAGTCCAACTGAACGATCTCAACATTTCTTAATGACTACCAATGTATTTTTATTTTTTTCAAAAGTATTTTTTCATGCATATTTCGAAGGCCATATAATATCGTAGTTGTTTTTCTTGGTAAAAAGTATTTGTTGCGAATTGTAACCATGAGTTTCTATTTAAGAAATTCAATGTTTCATTAAAAAATTTATACAACATAACATTCAAATAGAATTAACATGTTAATGTAATATTTTAATGAATCTTTGTAAAGGTATATCTTTGAAATATTTCAAGTTGAAAATTTTTCCAGCATCAGTGAGAATAATGAGGTATTTTGACAAGGCACAAGTTGATAAAATTGATCAGTGCGTCTCTCGCCAATAAGTCCAAGAATAACCATCTGATTTTATCATAATACGATTCACAAATTTGATTTGACAACTTCAAACTGTGTCAAAAGTAAAATAAATATAAGCATCAAATTATAACTGAACTACAAGCAATACATTGATAAACAATCCTATTATATATTTTTAAATAAATAAAACTTGACATTGTGGCCACAACAAACTAAGTATATGAAGTCTTCAGTCTTCACCATTTCACTATTATTTTTTTTTTGTTCCTTTTTTTACTTATTCATTTACTTATTAAATTAACAACCCAACTGGATAAACTAAATTGTAGGGTCTTCACAGATATTCAGCTTTTTATATTACATAATATAATAGACAAAAATGTATGGACAAAATTAAATATAAATAAATTAAAAAAATATAGGTATTAATTTAAATTGAGGTATAATAATTGAACACCACAAGATCTATTCATCTATTCAATGATGAATATTGAGTTATTGTTTGATTTATTAATTAGAGTTATATTACAACTATATGATTTGATGAAATTGTCGAATTATTTCTGCTGATATAGTCTCTTAATATTTGATAGACTCTAATAATATAGACACTGAAATCATAAAATCAATGATTTAATTCAGATCTTAATCGAGAAGATAAAGATTCTGAGAGACCATTGAATATATCTTCTGATGAACTGGCCAATTCGTTATTGCTGATATCAAGTTGATTAAGTTGTGATAAGCCATTGAAACAACCTGACTCGAGGTTTTGTAGTTCATTTGAATTTAAATTTAGTTTACGGAGTCTTCGTAGATCAATAAATATATCTTTTGATAAATTTTTCAGTTTGTTGTCGCTGAGATTAAGTTCTCGAAGTCTTGATAAATTACCTAAAACACCTAACTCAAGATTGCTTAATGTGTTTGAATTTAAATCTAAGTTCTGAAGATTTTCAAGACCACTAAATACATCTTTGGACAATGTTGTAAGACTGTTGTTGTGCATACTAAGGTTCTCAAGACGTGTTAAAGTATTAAAACAACCTGACTCAAGATTCTCTAGTTTGTTTGTATATAAATACAGTGTCCGAAGACTTTCAAGACCATTAAAAACATCTTTGGACAATGTTGTAAGACTGTTGTGGCCAAGATCAAGCTTCTCAAGTTGTGATAAACCATTGAAGCAACCTGACTCAAGATTGTTCAATGCGTTTGAATATAAATTAAGATGATGGAGCTCTTTTAAATTCCTAAATATATCTTTCGATAACGTGCCGAGATTGTTACGACTGATATAAAGATATTCGAGCCTCAATAAATCATCAAAAGTACCTGGCTCAAGGTAAATCAGTTGGTCTGAATTTAAATATAGGTTACATAGATCTTGTAAACCATTGAACATATCTTTTGATAAAGTTATCAGTTTATTGTTGCTGAGATCAAGTGATCGAAGCTTTAATAAATCAATAAAAAAACCCAACTCGAGGTTTTGAAGTTCAGTCGAATATAAAATTAGTATATGGAGTTCTCCCATTAAATATATCTTTTGATAAACTGGTCAATTTAATTTTGCTGATATATATATATGTAAGTTGTGATAAACCATTGAGACAACCTGACTCAAGATTTTGTAGTTTGTTTGAATTCGAAGATTGTCTGAAGACTTTCAAGACCATTGAAAATACCTGTGGACAATGTTGTAAGACTGTTGAAGTTCATATTAAGATCGACAAGTCGTGATAAACCATTGAAACAACCTGACTCAAGATTATGTAGCTCGTTTAAATCTAAATATAGTCTCCGGAGACTTAGAAGACCATGGAAAACACTTTTGGACAAAGTTGTAAGACTGTTGTTGCGTATACTAAAGCCCTCAAGTCTTGATAAACCATTGAAACAACCTGCCTCAAGATTTTTCAGTTCATGTGAATCTAAACTTAGTGTCTCAAGATTTTCAAGACCATTAAATACACCTTCGGATAATGTTGTCAGACTGTTGTTGCAGATATTAAGCCACTTAAGTTGTGATAAACTATCGAAACAACCTGACTCGAGATTTTCTAGTTTGTTAGAATCCAAACATAGTTTCTCAAGATTTTCAAGACCATTCAATACACTTTCGGATAATTTTCTCAGACTGTTGTTGCTCATATCAAGCTTTTTCAGTTGTGATAAACCATCGAAACAACCTAACTCGAGATTTTGTAGTTTGTTTAAATGCAAATCCAGTTTCTGAAGGCTTTCAAGACCATTGAAAACACCTGTGGGCAATGTTGTAAGGCTTTTGTTGCTCATATCAAGGTCTTCGAGTCGTGATAAACCATTGAAACAACCTGCCTCAAGATTGTTCAGTTTGTTTGAGCCTAAATGTAATACTTGCAGATTTTCTAGACCATTGAAAACACCTTTGGACAATGTTGTAAGACTGTTGTTCTTCATATCAAGATAATACAGTTGTGGTGAATCATTGAAACAACCTGACTCAAGATTTTGTAGTTTGTTTGAATGTAAATGTAGTATCGACAAACTTTTAAGACCATTGAAACAACCCGACTCAAGATTTATCAGTTCATTTGAATATAAATTAAGATGACGAAGCTTTTTTAAATTACGAAATATATCTTTCGGTAAAGTTGTAAGATTGTTATTACTGATATCAAGATCATTTAGGCTCAATAAATCATCGAAAATACCTGGCTCAAGGTAACTCAGTTGGTTACAACTTAAATTCAGGACACACAGATCTTGTAGGCCATTAAATATATCTTTTGATAAAGTTATTAGTTTGTTGAAACTGAGATCAAGATTTATAAGTTGTAATAACTCATAGAAAATACTCGACTCGAGATATTTTAGTTCGTTTGAACTTATTCGTAACCAACGAAGATCATCAAGAGGATTAAAGATATCTTTTGGCAGTGTTGTTAGATTGTTATAGCTGATATTTAATTTCCTAAGTTGAAGATCTTCAAGGCCATGAAATAAATCTCTTGGAAGAATAGTTAATGCTCGTCGAGAAATGTTTATTTCACATTTTTCAGCATTATTACTCAGCAGCTGTACTTTTTTAAAAACTTGATATAGGTATATTTTTTTATTTTAATATTAAAATTTATAAAATGAACAGAAAAAAAGTATATGTGTATATGAAATAATTACAGAAAATTATTTGCTGTATAATTGATAGCTTATTTCGAAATAAAATTTTAAAGCATTTTTTTAAAAACATAATTACAGGGAGCATCTGAATTGCCACTACTGAGCTCTGCAGATCAATCAAATGACGATGGTTTAAAATCTGGTGACACTGAAGTTCTGATAATATATGACATTCCTAAAGGCCCATCAAAACTGAGATGTAAGTTTTTTATTGTAACATAATCAAAAAGCAAATTTTTTTTTTTCTTTAATTTCATATTTTTATTATTAAATGTTTCAGTACCAACATACTTGGAATATTTTTGTCATTCAAGTTCTGTCTTTTACATTAAAAGTTTGTGTGATGATCCTGATACCGAGGAAATTAATCTGGCTAGCACAAATTTAACATATCTTCCAGAAGAAATATTCAGTGATCTCGAATTGCTAACTTCTTTGAGTTTGAGGTCAAATAAACTGACACATCTTACGCCTACTATTTTCAATCATTTGATCAATCTTAGATATTTAAATCTCAGTGATAATAATTTAACATCTCTTCCACCAACAATATTCAACGCATTGAAATCTCTAACTGTATTTAGCTTCAAACAAACTGACCAGTCTTAAGCCTACTATTTTCAATAACTTATCGAGTCTTAAATACTTAGATATCAGTAATAATAATTTAACTTCTCTTCCAATAAAATTATTCAATGGATTAAAAGGTTTAACTCACTTGTATTTACAGTCAAACAAACTAAAATATATAGAGCTTCAAACTTTCAATGACTTGTCCAAACTTGAAGAATTAGTTATCAACAATAACAGTTTAACATCTGTCTCACTAGGAGTATTCAATGGATTAGAATCTCTAAAGTATTTAAATTTGTCATCAAACAATCTGACAAGTATTCAGGGCAACACTTTTAATAATTTGTCCAATCTTAAAACTCTCCATGTATACAACTTCCACAAACTAATTTAAAATATATATGATAAAAATAAAATGACGATCAGCTCAAAAAAACAAAACAGTTGACAACCTAACGACGCACAAAACGGAAAGGCAATACACATCAAACCTGACAAGTATTCAGGGCAATACTTTTAATAATTTGTCCAATCTTAAAACTTTAGACATCAGTTATAATGACTTAAATTTTATTTCACAAGGATCATTCAATGGATTGGCAAAATTACGTTATTTAGAGTTGTCATCAAATAAATTGACAAGCTTTAAGCCTGGTACTTTTAATAACTTGTCTGAACTTAAAAATTTACATATTAGTAGTAATAGCTTAAAATCTTTCCCACAAAATATATTCAATGATTTGGAATCTTTAATTTATTTGTTTTTAGATTCAAACAAACTAACTAATCTTGAGACTGATACTTTCAAAGACTTAATTAATCTTGAACTTTTAGATATTAGTAATAATGACTTGACACACCTTTCAACTAATATTTTCAATGAAAATCAAAGACTTGTATCCTTATGTTTACAAGCAAACATTATGCTTGATGAATTAAAGCCTGAAGTTTTCAACAATTTAACTCATCTATGTTTGGTCAATGTTGAACATAATAAATTTGAACTAACCAAGAACGTCAAAGACCTAATTTTAAAAAGTATTAAACAGAAAAACAACATGTGCAAAACTACATCTACTTTATATGATATTATAAGAGATGAACCTTGCTCTCATGAATATATTTATTAACAAATAAATACGATTTTTAATCTGAAGAAACAATAATTACCAAGTATTCTAAAGGTTCTTGTCATAAACTCATAACATTACTAAATATTCAATTATTGTTGCTGCATAATTTTGTAATTCATTATGAAAAACTTATAATTTATAATTAACATTAAAATTACAAGATAACAATGCAATTTTAAAGTTACACTACTATAATAAAATAAAATTATGATCAATTCCGTATCTTAAAAAACATTTAAATAAAAATTATGCTATAATAAACTATATAATTTTTTGTAATTAATAAATCCTGACACTATCATTATAAATTTTAAATGATATGGTAATTTATCATCATTCATCACATATTTCTATCAATTTTATTAGAGGGAATTTGTCAAACTTATATACTTCATAAATTTTATAAAAATATATAAATTAAAATATATAAAATAAAAAAAAACTCTACAAATGAATAATCTTTCACAATTTTTACAGATTGAATGATATGGTAATTTATCATCATTCATCACATATTTCTATGAATTTTATTGCTGCATAATTTTGTAATTTATTATGAAAAACTCATAATTTATAAATAATATTAAAATTTAAAAATAAAACTGCAATTTTAAAGTTATACTTAGATAATAAAATTAAATTATGTTCAATTCTGTATCTTAAAAAACATTTAAATAAAAATTATGTCATAACAAACTATAGGTATAATTTTCAATAATTAATAAATACTGCCACTATCATTATAAATTTTAAATAATATTGCAATTTATCATTACATATTTCTATTTATTTTGTTAGAGAAATTTTGTCAAACTTATATACTTCATAAACTTTATGAAGATATATAAATTAAAATATATAAAATAAAAAAAAACATTACAAATGAATAATCCTTCACAATTTTTATAAATAAATATTTTTTCGATAAAAAATAATTGAATCTTGATAATAATTACTGACATTTTGTTTTAAAAGAAAACAATATTTGTAGAATATTATTATAATCATATAAATAAATATTTAAACTGGAAAAATTATATAACAATTAAAATAAATTTATTTATCGATTATTTTTTTATAATAAAAATGCGTTCATTATGTGTATATGTATCAATATTTAAAGACCAATGACAATATTATTTTGATAAGCAAAAACACAACTTTTAATCATAAATTAAAAAAAGAATGAAAATAGCAAGAATCAAATAAGCTCGTTGAATTTAAATAATAAATTTTAGAATTTTAAATCATATAAAAGTGATTAAATTATTGCCAATGTTCTTATGAGAATATATATATAAATTAATTTAAATTAAGGTAATAGTTAAACACCAATAGTTTCTATTCAATGATAAATATTGATTTATTGTTTAATTTATTAATTTAAGTTGTATTATTTGAAAAAAATTGTCATATAAATTATTGTCAATGTATACATAGGAGTTTCATGACCTTCCCAGGGATCTAAGAGATTATTAAATTCATCTTTTAATAAACTAGCCAATTTTTTCGACAACTAATACAGTGTCTCAAGACTTTCAAGACCATTGAAAATACCTTCGGATAATGTTGTTAGATTGTTGTGGACCATACTAAGCTCCTCAAGTTGTGATAAACCATTGAAACAACCCAACTCAAGATTTTGTAGTTTGTTTGAGTTTAATTCCAGTACCTTAAGACTTCCAAGACCATTGAAAACATCTTTGGACAATGTTGTAAGACTGTTGTGACTCAGATCAAGTTTCTCAAGTCGTGATAAATCATTGAAATAACCTGACTCAAGATTTTGTAGTTCGATTGAAGACAAATACAGTCTCTGAAGACTTTCAAGACCATTAAAAAGACCTTCGGATAATGTTGCTAAACTGTTTTCGCTTATATGAAGCTCATAAAGTTGTGATAAACCATTGAAACAACCTGGTTCAAGATTTTGTAGTTTGTTTGAATCCAAATTTAGTGACGACAAATTTTCAAGACCATTGAAACAACCTGGTTCAAGATTTTGTAGTTTGTTTGAATCCAAATTTAGTGACGACAAATTTTCAAGACCATTGAAACAACCTGACTCAAGATTTTGTAGTTTGTTTGAATCCAAATTTAGTGACGACAAATTTTCAAGACCATTGAAACAACCTGACTCAAGATTGTTCAGATTGTTTGAACGTAAATTTAGACAACGAAGCTTTTTTAAATTACGAAATATATCTTTTGGTAAAGTTTTGAGATTGTTATAGCAGATATCAAGACTCTCTAGGCTCAATAAATCATCGAAAATACCTGGCTCAAGGTAACTCAATTGGTTACAATTTAAATTCAGGATACACAGATCTTGTAGGCCATTAAATATATCTTTTGATAAAGTTATTAGTTTGTTGAAACTGAGATCAAGATTTATAAGTTGTAATAACTCATAGAAAATACTCGACTCGAGATATTTTAGTTCGTTTGAATTTATTCGTAACCAACGAAGATCATCAAGAGGATTAAAGATATCTTTTGGCAGTGTTGTCAGATTCCTACAGCTGATTTCTAATTCCTCAAGTTGAAGATCTTCAAGGCCATGAAATAAATCTGTTGGAAAAACAGTTAAGTTTCTCTGAGAAATGTTCATCTCATGTTTTTCAGCATTATTACTCAGCAACTCACAAATTTCTTGATTATAATAAGGTGACTCTCGGTTACAAAAGTATTTATTATGGCTTTTAATAGTTGGCGTTGAAATATTTGTATCCATAACTGAAACATAATTAAATATTTGAAAATTTTATATTTGAATTTTAATAACACGTAATTAAAATTTTATTAGATAAATTTGGAAACTTTCTGTTAATTGGCAATCAGCATCCGTTATAAATAAGAAAGGGAAAACTAGAAATTTATGAAATATTTTGATTCGTGGTTTCAATGTAATTTTGATAATAAATAAATTTACTCACTTGAAATTTTGTCAATATATCAATATGGATATAAATTTCTCAATATATTCTGTAATATTGATTGAGATGATGCAGTGGTTACGCAGTATGACGATATGTGAAAACTTGAAAAATAAAAAAAAAAAAACATCATTATTATTTTTTTAATTGTGATATCAAAAATAAAGATTAAATGTTCAATTTTGACATTGAACACGTTTTTTCGATAATGACATTGAGATTGACTCTCTATTATATCCACAGTTTTAATTCTATAATTTAATTCACATATATACTATTGATGTAATTTAAAATTAAAAATATTGAATGATTTTTACTTACCACAGTAATGAAGGTAGTCAAAAAAATTTAGTCAGCTAATTACGTGACGACGATATATCTCTCTGTCGTAAGAGTAATAAGTGAGTCCAGTCAAGACCTCGTTAAGAAGAGGCACTCTTCAGAGCTATATAAAAACAATTTTTTTGGATAGTAACAAGTGATGAAACTTTATTTTAAAAACCACGTAAGTAACATTAACAAAGAACTTTTAGTGATAGCAGAGCTAGTGCGTATGCATCAACCGCATCAACGTGAGTGACTGGTGCGGCACCAGAGTTGCCAGGTACTGAATGAGTCAAAGCGCCACAGTGCGGCAACGACGGAGCCAAAAAGCGCCATTTTTGCACCGTTCAAGAAAACTAGTATATTTTAGGATTAGACACACACTTGTATAACGCATGCGCAGTTTCAGAAATCTAGTTTTCTCACCTGTCGCAAATTCGCAATCCAATGAAATTATTTTTCTGCATTAGATATTGTCTATACGACGTCGCTAGTGTTGACAAATAACTATTACTAATTGATCACTGAATGAGTCTAGTTAAGGGATTTGGACGATTTTTTTCGGAATATGAGAAAGAAATAACCAACAAAATTGAGCCAGCTATTTACGTGACGACGATATATCCCTTTATCGTGAAGGTCATGAATGAGTCTAGTTAACTGTCAAGACCTTGTGGATAACAGACGCAATTTGAAACTATGAAAATGATATTCTGGGATTGCAACAAATGGTAAAAATTTCTTTAAAACCACGTATGCGAGATTGAATAATAATTTTTAGTGATGGCAGATGAGAGCTAATGCGTTATGTATCAAAAAATAATTCGTGAGAGTGACATGTGCGGCGTTCAAGAAAACTAGTATTTCCTACATTTTCTAGCATTAGACACACACTCGTATAACGCATGCGTTGACTAATAAGTAATAACTATTACTAATTGGTCAGTACAAGACAACATTTTATGAGAAAGATTTTGTCAAATTTGTATACTCTCATGGACTTTATAAAAATGTATTTCCCTCTTAAGGAGGTTATGCACAAATTCATTGCGGGTGTTGCGGGGCGCTTCTGACGTCACAGACAAAACTGAAATCCGACTACACTGTAAAAAAATAAAGTGAAAAGCGCCTGCGCCCCATATACAATATATGGGATTGCGGGTATGTGTGTGTGTTTGAACATGCCATACGTTGCCACATCTAATTTTTGTAAAGTTTATAACAATTACTCATTAATTGACCGATCAACATATGAAAATTTTTCACGCAATTAATAATACTCGGTTTCTAGTATATGTATGATTTTTTTCAAGACTTTTTCATCATTTTTTCTATCCGAAAAAAATGGTTGAAATCTCCATAAGAGCCAATGTTAAATATTATTTTCAATAATTAATTACAAAAAATTTAACCGATCAACATAAGAAAATAATTATACCGTTGTATCCAGAATGAAAAGATCTACTTGTGTACAAAATTTCAGAACATTCTCATTATATTTTTTAAAAAAAGAGTAATTTGTGCATAACCTCCTTAAATTTGAAAACGACTAAAAATAAATGAATATTTAAACTCGAAAAGTATTCAACATATGAAATAAATTAACGCTTTCGTTTAATGAGAAAAAAAAAAAAAATCATATTGTTTTATAATAAAATGCGTTTATTATGTGTATGTGTATCAATATTTAAAAACCAATGGCAATATTATATTAATTAGCAAAAACACAACTTAAAATTATTTATTAAATTCTTTTTATTTTGTATAAATATGTATTATACAACAATATCATAAATTTAAAAAAAAATAAAAATAGCAAGAATCCAATAAGCTGGTTGAATTTAAATAATAAATTTTGGAATTTTTAACCATATAAAAGTTATTAAATTTTATTGCCAATGTTCTCATGAGAATATATATCTAAATTAATTTAAAATGAGGTAATAGTTGAACACAAATAGTTTCTATTCAATCATAAATATTGATTTATTGTTTAATTTATTGATTGAAGTTACATTATGAATATATTATTTGAAAAAATTGTCAAAGTTTTTTTGCTGACATAAAGTCTCTCAACATTCGATGAACTAGTGAATTCAGATCTTGATCAAGATGATAGAGCTTCTGATAGATCTTTAAATAAATCTTTTGATAAACGAGTCAACTTGTTTGAAAACAAATACAGTGTCCGAAGACTTTCAAGACCATTGAAAATACCTTCGGATAATTTTGTAAGACCGTTGCAGATCATATTAAGCTCTTCAAGTCGTGATAAACTATTGAAACAACCCAACTCAAGATTTTGTAGTTTGTTCGAATTTAAATATAGTCTCTGAAGACTTTCAAGACCATTGAAAACATCTTTGGACAATGTTGTAAGACTATTATGGCCCAGATCAAGCTTCTCAAGTCGTGAAAAACCATTAAAATAACCTAACTCAAGATTTTGTAGTTTGTTAGAGCCTAAATCAAGACTTCGAAGCTCTTTTAAACTACTAAATATATTTTTTGATAAAAATGTGACTTTGTTTGCATCCAAATATAGCGTCAACAAATTTTCAAGGCCATTGAAACAACCTGACTCAAGATTGTTCAGTTTGTTTGAACCTAAATTTAGATAACGAAGCTTTTTTAAATTACGAAATATATCTTTTGGTAAAGTTTTGAGATTGTTATAACTGATATCAAGATCATCTAAGCTCAATAAATCATCGAAAATACCTGGCTCAAGGTAACTCAGTTGGTTTGAACTTAAACGTAGCGTACATAGATCTTGTAGACCATTGAATATATCTTTTGATAAAGTTATTAGTTTGTTGCAGCTGAGATCAAGTTCCTTTAGTTTTAATAACTCATAGAAAATACTTGACTTCAGATATTTTAGTTCGCTGCAATTCATTCGTAACGTACGAAGATCATCAAGAGAATTGAAGATATCTTTCGGCAGTGTAGTCAGATTGTCACATTCGATATTCAATAGCTTAAGGTGAAGATCTTCAATGCCATGAAATAAATCTCTTGGAAAAACAGTTAATTCTTCCGCAGAAATGCTCATGCTATATTTTTCAGCATTCTTACTCAGCAACTTACAAACCTTTGGTTTATAATAAGGTGACTTTTTGTTACAAAAGTATTTATGATGGCTTTTAATTGTTGACGTTGAAATATTTGTATCCATAACTAAAACATAATTAAATATTTGATCTCTTAATTAATTTGTTAATTAAATTTGGAAACTTTCTGTCAATTGGCAATCAATAAATAACAAAGAGAAAACTAAAAATTCATGAAATAATTTGATTCGTGGTTTCAATGTAATTTCGAATAAATAATAAATAAATTTACTTACTTGAAATTTTGTCAATATATCAATATAGATATGAATGTCTTAATGATGATCAACTTGTTCAGCTCTGATATCAAAAATATACTCTTTGATGTTTATTAAATAATTGTTGATTGAGGTGATGTAGTGGTTACAAAATATGACGATATTTGAAAAACTGTAAAATACAAAAAAAATGAATCATCGTTATTTTTATCATCTCATAGAAAGTACATTTATTACATTGTCTAAAATAAGTTTATGATAGTATATTAACGAATATTACCAAATAAATAATAAACAATCAATATTTATATCTTTAAATAACTGATGTAAATGTTATTTTCTTTTTTGGTTTTGGTAGGATTTATTGTATCTAATCTATTGAGTGTCAGCTATTAACAACCAAAATAACATTATGTTTCTTTTCCTTGATAAAAAAAAAAACTGTCATAATAATTTATTTTTATATTAAAATATCTAAACATGAATAATATATTTTCCATAGATCTACGAGTATATTAAATACTAGTATAGTATCAGCTTCAAGCTATGGATGTCACATGGTCATTGAAATGATATTGAGATTGAAGAACACATGTTCAATTTTGACATTGAACACGTTTTCTTGATTATGACATTAAAATTGACTCTATATTATACACAGTTTTAATTTTGTGATTTTATTCACAAATATATACTATTGATGAAATTTAAAGTTAAAAGTATATTGAATGATTTATCACTTACCACAGTAATGAAGGTAGTAAAAAAAATTAAGCCAGCTATTTACGCGACGACGATATATCTCTATCGTAAAAGTGATGAGTGAATCCAGTCAAGACCTCGTAATAACAGGCACTCTTTGGAGCTATATTAAAAATAATTTGCTTTGATTGCAAATTTTTTTATTAAAACCACTTGTGCGATAGTAACTAAGAATTTTTAGTGATTACAGAGTTAATGCGTATGCATCAAAGAATGCTTCGTGAGTGACTGGGGTTGGCACTAGTTCGGCGTTCAAGAAAACTAGTATTTTCTGGGATAAGACACACCCATGCTCAGTTTTAGAAATGTATAGTTTTTTCACTGTCGCAATCCAATGGATTTATTTTTCTGCATTATAGATATTGTCTATGCGACGTCGCTAGTGTTGACAAATAACTATCACTAATTGATCATTGCAAGACAACATTTTATTTGAAAGATTTTGTCAAACTTGTATACACTCATGGACTTTATGAAAATATATTTACCTCTATATTGAAAAACCACTAAAAATAAATAATCCTTTACAAATAATTTTTTTTTGATAAAATACTAATAATAAATAAATACTGACATTCCGTTTGAAAAAGAAACAACATGTGTAGAATATTATATTGATTATATAACTAAATATTTAAACTAAAACTTAACTCTTTTGTTCAATGAAAAAAAAAAAAAAAAACGAAGTTATATATTTTTATTATAATAAAATGCGTTTATTATGTGTATCAATATTTTAAGACTAATGGCATTATTATTCTAGTATCAAAAACCTAACACCTTTCAATTATTTATTGAATCTTTCTTAATTTTTTATGAATATCATACAAAAAAATCATAAATTAAAAAAAGATTAAAAATAGCAAGAATCCAATAAGCTTGTTGAATTTAAATAATAAGTTTTGGAATAATTTTAAACCATATAAAAGTTATTAAATTATTGAAAAAAATTATTTAAATCATAAAAGATGTATATAATTTATAAGTTATAACCCAAAGTTAATTTAACTATAATGATAATTTTAATTGTTTATTTTTCTTGTGGAGATAAATTATGGAAATAAAATTTATAATATTTACAACCCAATGGTAAATCTAATACTAGGAAATCTAATACTAAGAAAAAATAATATCTGATTTTATTTATGCAGTTTTGAATAATGGAAAAAAAAAAAAAAACAACTTTTAATTATTCATTTTTTATAAATACCCATTGGAAAGTCATAAATTATAATTAAAAGAAAACACAATAAATCCCTCCTCTTTCAACGAAAAAATTTTAGAATATTCCAAAAACTCCGTGAATTCATTATAAGTTTAAAAATCTTAAAATCCACCATAAGAGTTCTTTATTTTTTAAATAATTTAAATCATCTAACTTATATCATAAAAGTTTTTTTTTTTTACCTGAAAACTTGACTAATAAGTAATAACATTTTCAATTATTTATTTTTTTTGCTGAAAATAAACATTGATGTATCAAAAAATAGTATCGCTTTGTTTTTTTTCGATGAAAAATAATTACTCGTGAATATCATGAACAATATGTAGTCGTCTATACAACGTTCTGAGTGATAAATACAATACTGATATTTGTAAACAAGGAACAGTGAAGTGTTGATGAAACATGTCATTCATGCTATTTAAATCATTTTTAATTGTTAATAATTTTTTAGGATTTCCCTGGTTGATAAGCTTTTTCCACTCTTTGAATTTTAGCGACATACAATTCAATTCTCTCTTGATTCTTGTCGGCAATTCATCAGCATACATCTTGAAAAAAAAAAGGATGAAAATAATTTTAAATAGCAGTAGCTTCAGGAATTTGAAGATTTAAACAGCCAATTAAATACCTCGTAAGATGGAAGATGTTCCATAGTCGGCCAATTTCCATCACACGCTTTACATTTGCATGGTACATGATCATCAATAGTGAGTTTTAGTCGTTTATATCGATCGATTTTTGAAGTTACATGATATGGACCAATAGTATTCATAAATATCTGAAAAAATGAATTAATAATTATCAAAATCTATAAAAAAAAATACAAGTATAATTATTTTGCAACTTCATTAAGTACCGGTTCTCCTTGCTTGATTGGTTTACAAACAAAAAATCCAACATTTGAACCCACGTAAGTGCAATCGACATTAGGATCACAGCTTGGTTTTAATATCTTCAAAAATGGTGACATGACAATTGACCACACAACGGAATTCTCTAAAAACTAATAAATTTTGTTGAAAATATAATAATTATTATAAACAGAGAATTATTAAACAATTAATTGTATGCATACCGCAAGACCATTACGATGATCGATCATCATATATCGCAATAATAATTCTCCCAGAATTAATAGCTTTTTATTTTTATATTTAATCAAATTGTTAGCTGTCATTTTTTTACCTAATATATCTGTTTTTTGACAAAGGATTAGAATAACCAACACCACAAATAATGCATATTCAAAAGTACACTCGTTTGATGTTGCTTCGAAATAATCAAGAAGGTGAAAATTATCAATCGTATTACAATCAAGAATACCATTAGTAAATATCAACCCCTGATTTTTTATCGAGTCAATTTTGTCAATTTTTTTTTTCAATTCAACTAGCCCACCAACTGAGTTTAGTGTTTTTAAAAAAAGCTTTACTGTAAGAATATAATCTGTACACACTTCTTCTTGTTTTAAAAGTTGTCCTAATATTAAGCATTCAATATTATGATAACTATCCCATGCCTTTTTTTTACATATATCAGAACAATAAATGACGTTTGGACAATTATCACATGGTATACCAGCCCAAGTTTGGTGACAACAATGCCAACACTTTGTAAAACGTATTTTAGAATCAATAATTGCTGCAAGTGGCTCAGCAATGTAAATAAATTCACCAGATTTAATGTCTCTTGTTGCAACAACATGTTGATTATTTTCTTTAGTTTGTTTTAATTCAATTGCATCAGATGCACCAACTATTATTGCATTATCATTTTTTATTTCTGGTATACATTTAATAATTTCACGTGGTTCTTTGAGTTCATTAATCATCTTTGGATACTCTTTGGTGATGTTGTATTTTGGATTATTTTTTTTTAGATCAGGAAGCCATTGTATTGCATTAGCCATTGAAATACTTGGTTCAAGTCCTGAGTTTGGTTTCAAGGCCTTTAAACACAATGATTGACGTAAAAATAATTTTGTTTTTAATTTATCTGGATAGCCTGCTTTTAATGAACGTTCAATGTCAAGAAGACAATCTTCATAGAGTCTTGCCCTGAACAATACAGCTGAACGATTTGCATAAGCCAATGATAATTCACTGGATCCAACTGGTGCAAAAGCAATACTCTTTGTGTATGCTTCAATTGATTTGCGTAAATAATCTTGGTGATTTGCAGTGGTGTATTCTCTGTTACCAACTTCTCTCCAAAGCACTGAGTGACTGACTGTTTTATCAATTTCATCACAATTTATGTTAATATATGGGGTTGCAAAATCCCATACCAGTTTAAATTTATCTTTGAACGTTGTTTTTTGCGAAAATTGTAGTAGAGCAGTTTCCACAGCATCAACAGAAGGTCCGATGTGAATCAAATTCATAACTGCAACAAACAATTTATACAATTTATATAAATTAATAATAATAAAATAATAATAAAAATCAAAATTAAATCATCCTTATTTTTTGATTGTTCATAATAGAGTTATGTTTGATTGTTATTATGTCAATTATGTTTAAACAATATTGATAATTGATTTTTAAAAAAATGATAAAATAAATAACATAAAAATGAAAAATTTTCGATCTCTTGATCTTTGATGTTTTTTATTTGAAAAAATAAAATAGAAAAGTGTAACAAATTTTTTTTATTGACGTTCAAACTATGACCAAATGACGAGTTAATTTTTAATTGTCGGTGAACTGATTTAATGTTAAATTAAAAATGGGTAATAAAAATAAAATGACAATCAGCATGATAAAAAAAAATTCGATAACCTGACTATGCACAAAGCAAAAACGTATTTATGAAATAATTTCATTATTTTTAATTTGAATTACATTTTTCAGATTCAATTAGTTTTTTAATGTGTGAACAATATATTAGATTCAATTGTTTTACAATTTATCTCTGAAGGAGATCTCGTGCACAATTGTAATAAGTATTATAATTAATTAATAAAAATAATACAATCATGATTTAAACATAATAAAGTCATTTTTGACTATTATTGTGTTAAACAATTGATAATTAAAAAAATAAAAATAACTAAATAAATAACATTGTTAAAAACTTACTTGATCTTTTAAGATATTTACATGAACAAGATGAAAATTATGTGCATACAACTCACACAAAATAAAATATATGATATAAATAAAATGACGATCAGTTGAAAAAAAAAAAACACTTGACAACCTGACGACGCACAAAACAGAAAGCAATACACATCAAACCTTCAGACGTTGTTCTAGACAACTCGCCACTGATGCTGGTGTGAGCATATATTTAATACTACTATATTAGTATTAAATAGTATTAAATATATGTAAGTGAGTAGCTTTTTCTGTTTCTCTCTTAGTCTCATTTAATTTATAGTAATCGAAATTGAAAATCCAATGGATTTATTTAAGAATTTTATTATAAAAAAATAAATGTAAAATTAATTTTAATAACTGATACGTTATAAATCACAGATGAAATAAAACTACTTACTTGAAATGATTGGTAATTGGTGATATGTAATACTGTTCCAGTTCCCAAGGCAACGAAATGAATAAAAAATATTAAATTTATGAAAAATATTAAATATTAAATTTATGAATAATTTATTTGAGTATTTTAATCGCAAAAATAAAATTCAGAAACTAACGTAGTTTTTTGCTTTTATTTGGAAGAAAAAAAAATTATTTTTATAATTTTTTTTATGAGATAAGGAACAATTTATTTAACCATAGAAAAAGAACTAAGTCCAACTGAACGATCTCAACATTTCTTAATGACTACCAATGTATTTTTATTTTTTTCAAAAGTATTTTTTCATGCATATTTCGAAGGCCATATAATATCGTAGTTCTTTTTCTTGGTAAAAAGTATTTGTTGCGAATTGTAACCATGAGTTTCTATTTAAGAAATTCAATGTTTCATTAAAAAATTTATACAACATAACATTCAAATAGAATTAACATGTTAATGTAATATTTTAATGAATCTTTGTAAAGGTCTATCTTTAAAATATTTTAAGTTGAAAACTTTCCCAGCATCAGTGAGAATGATGAGGTGTCTTGACAAGGCACAAGTTGATAAAATTGATCAGTGCGTCTCTCGCCAATGAGTCCAAAAACAACCATCTGATTTTATCATAATACGATTCACAAATTTGATTTGACAACTTCAAACTGTGTCAAAAGTAAAATAAATATAAGCATCAAATTATAACTGAACTACAAGCAATACATTGATAAACAATCCTATTATATATTTTTAAATAAATAAAACTTGACATTGTGGCCACAACAAACTAAGTATATGAAGTCTTCAGTCTTCACCATTTCACTATTATTTTTTTTTTGTTCCTTTTTTTACTTATTCATTTATTTATTTAATTAACAACCCAACTGGATAAACTAAATTGTAAGGTCTTCACAGATATTCAGCTTTTTATATTACATTATATAATAGACAAAAATGTATGGACACAAATTAAATATAAATAAATTAAAAATATATAGGCATTAATTTAAATTGAGGTATAATAATTGAACACAACAATTTTTAATAGTTAAACACCAACAGTCTCTATTCAATGATAAAGTATTAATTTATTGTTTAATTTATTAATTAAAGTAATATTATAGATATATTATTAGAAAAAATTGTCAACTTTTTTTTTTTGCTGACATAGAGTCTCTCAATATTTGATAGAATGCAGATCTTAATAGGGATGATAAAGATTTTGAGAGACCATTAAATATATCTTCTGAGAAACTAGTGAATTCGTTTGAAAACAAAAACAGTGTCCGAAGACTTTCAAGATCATTGAAAACACCTTTGGACAATATTGTTAGATTGTTGCAGCCAATATCAAGTACCTCAAGTCGTGATAAACCATTGAAACAACCCGGCTCAAGATGTTGTAGTTTGTTTGTATATAAATCCAGTATCTTAAGACTTTCAAGACCTTTGAAAACATCTTTGGACAATGTTGTCAAACTGTTGCAGCCTAGTTCAAGCTTCTCAAGTCGTGAAAAACTATTGAAATAACCTGACTCAAGATGTTGTAGTTTGTTTGAACATAAATACAGTCTCTGAAGACTTTCAAGACCATTGGAAAGACCTTCAGGAAATGTTGCTAAACTGTTTCTGCTTATATGAAGCTTACGGAGTTTTGATAAACCGTTGAAACAACCTGATTCAAGATTTTGTAGTTTGTTTGAATCCAAATTTAGTGATGACAAATTTTCAAGACCATTGAAACAGCCTGACTCAAGATTGTTCAGTTCGTTCCGACGTAAATTAAGATAACGAAGCTCTTTTAAATTTCTAAATATATCTTTCGGTAAAGTTGTAAGACTGTTACCCATGATATCAAGATCATTTAGGCTCAATAAATCATCGAAAATACCTGGCTCAAGGTAACTCAGTTGGTTACAACTTAAATTCAGGACACACAGATCTTGTAGGCCATTAAATATATCTTTTGATAAAATTATCAGTTTGTTGTTGCGAAGATTAAGTTCCTTAAGTTGTAATAACTCATAGAAAATACTCGACTCTAGATATTGTAGTTCGTTGTAATTTATTCGTAACGTACGAAGATCATCAAGAGGATCGAAGATATCTTTTGGCAGTGTAGTCAGGTTGTTATCACCAATATCTAGTTCCTGGAGTTGAAGATTTTCGAGGCCGTGGAATAAATCTCTTGGAAGAATAGTTAATGCTCTCCGAGAAATGTTTATCTCATGTTTTTCACCATTATTACTCAGCAACTCACACATTTCTGGATCATAATAAGGTGACTCTTTGTTACAAAAGTATTTATTATGGCTTTTAATTGTTGATGTTGAAATATTTTTATCCATAACTAAAACATAATTAAATACTTGAATTTTAATAAAACGTAATTAAAATTTTATTAATTAAATTTGAAACTTAGTGTCAATTGGTAAACAATATCCATCATAAATAAAGAAGATAAAACTCAAAATTCATGAAACAATTTGATTCGTAGTTTCAATGTAATTTCGAATAAATAATAAATAAACTCACTCACTTAAAAGTTTGTCAACATATCAATCTAGATATGAATGTCTTAATGATGATCAACTTTTTCAGCTCTGATAGCCAAAATATACTCTCTGATGAGTATTAGATTTTCGTTGATTGAGGTGATGCAGTCGTTACACAGTATGACGATATTTGACAACTTGAAAAATAAAAAAAATAAAAATCATCATTATTATTTTTGTAAGATAAAGGGCCAGGATGTTTGCGCGATTTTTCAGAGTGGGTTAGTGGCCATGGATACCTAGGGAAAACTTTTAAGAAATAGTAATTAATTAGACCGCGCATGTGTTAATTTTTTATTATCTTAGATAATAAAAAATACATATAGTATGTTGTCTAAAATAAGTTTATGATAGTATACCTATATTAAAAAATATTGCTAAATAAATAATGCAAAATCAATATTTATATTCAAATGATTGATGCAATTAAATTTATCTATGATGACATATTTTTTTTTTTTTCTATATTGAAATAAGTCGTCAAAGATAAAGTAATAATAGTATTATCTTGTTTCGACAAAAATATATAGAAATTTATTTTTGTTATTTTTTTTTTTCGTTTTGATAGGATTCATCGTGACTAATCTATTAAAAAAACAACTGCGTGTCAGTAAGTAATGACCAAAAAAACTGTCATAACAATTTATTTTTATATTAAAATATTGTAAACATGAAAAATATATTTTTTATAGATCCACGAGAATATTAAATACTAGTATAGTATCAGCTTTAAGCTTTGGGTGCCACATGGTCATCAAAATGATATTAAGACTAAAAAACACATGTTCAATTTTGACATTGAACACGTTTTCTTGATACTGACATTGAGATTGACTCTATATTATATACACAGTTTTTATTTTGTAATTTAATTCACAAATATAGGTACTATTGATGTAATTTAAAATGAATTCAAATTTAAAATTAAAAGTATTAAATGATTTTTCACTTACCACAGTAATGAAAATGGAAAATGACCAACTAAATTAAGCCAGCTATTTACGTGACAATAGATTTCTTTAGCGTAAAAATGATGAGTGAGTCCAGTCTAAACCTCGTTAAGCAAGGTCCCTAGAATGATTCCCAATAATATTGGGCCAATATACAGGTCATCCGAAGTAAAATCGTCGATATCCCCAATATGGCGGAGCCGCGCAAATTCAAACTGCTACGGCGTCAAGTTATATGAATTGCAGTCATAAAATAAATGTATAAAATTTTTTTTTGCATCTGTAATCATCATTAATGATTAATAAATTAATATGAAATAAAATAATAATAAGAATATTAATGTTTATAAAATATTATTGAATAAAATAACCTGAACGAAATTTTTTTTTCTTTTTCTTTTAAATAAAATATAATTATGATAGTATATTAATTTAACTTTGTCTATTTGAATATAGGAGTACTAATATTATCACACAAATTGCATTTATAATTAAATATCAAGTATCTATAATTAGCAAATTAAATTCAATTCAACGTCAGACAATGTCAAATATAAACATTGATAAACATGTGTGAATGTGTGTGACTATCCACGCATACATACGTACCTATCTTGTGTACATATACGCATGCACACAACCACTGATCCCCAGTATGGCGTCCCAAATTCCAGCTTCGGATGACCTGTCTAAATCCAGTAACTCATCTAGGGACCTTGATGGCCACTCATTTTTACCATTAGATTTTTTTTTTTTAAGATGGCAGATGGTAGCACTCAATAATTCTAGGAATCAATTTGGTTTATTTATTATTTTGTATTTATCCTGTTTTTTGAAAGTTTAAGGTTAAAGTTTTATAAATAAATTTAATATAACGAATAATTGTAATATAACAATTCATTATTAAATAATAAATAAAAATTATGATTTCGGAGTCGACGCGTTCTCCCACCGGAGTTTTGAAAATTTTCAATTTTCAAAGAGAATGCAGCCGTTACTAAATTTTTTATCTCGTTCGCATTCATAGAAATATTATGTATCTAAATTTCATACGCAAGAGGTCTCTAGATATGCGGGGGTAATCCCTTAACGACAAGGTCCCTAGATGAGTTACTGGATTTAGGGGACGTTCCAAAAATCACTCGGAAACCCGGACCGGCGCAGTAAATGAAAAAATATAGAGATAAAATAAACTTAAAAGTAACTAGAGGTTACTGTAGATATTGTAAGCAACAAAAACAGCCATATTGCATATGCCATTTACTTTTGTTACTTATTACAGTTGTGAAAAGTATTTTTTATAATTATTATTAATAATTAAACAATAATAATTTATTGTTTTGTGCCTATAAAAATACATGAACAAAAAATCATGTCTACCACAACAAAATATCAAAAATTTTCTATGATCACAATCTTGACCTTCCGAGTTTCCGAGTGATTTTTGGAACGTCCCCTTAGACAGGTCATCCGAAGCTAGAATTTGGGACGCCATATTGGGGATCAGTGGTTGTGTGCATGCGTATATGTACACAAGATATAAGTTTGCGCGGCTCCGCCATATTGGAGATATCGACGATTTTACTTCGGATGACCTGTATATTGGCCCAATATTATTGGGAATCATTCTAGGGACCTTGAGTGGCCATTATGCTCTACAGTCAAGTGCGCATGCGTACAGCAAAAAAAAATAAAAAAAAAAAAATAATGATTGTTTAAATCTTCATTAATTGTTTAAGTAATTAACTAAAAAAATCTTATATTATAGTCAAAAAATTTGTTAGAAAATTTTCTACGAGCTGTCAAGCCAAATTAGCTCATTGAATGATTTCTTTGTGGTTCTTTTTATTTTATAAACTACTCACTCTGATATTTTTTATAAACAATCACTAATTATAAAAAACTAATTGTTGAAAAAATTTCAAGTATGGCTCTGGTTGTAGATTTTTTGACGAGGAATCCATTAAAACTAAAATAAAACCTCTTAGTTAATTTTTGAAAAAGTTATGTCTGTTCCAAAAAAATGTCGTTTCAGTTTTTCTTGAATAAACAAACGAATTCGATTTTAAAAAATATAAACTTTTTTTAATTATCTTTATTTCATTGTTTACTGTTATCTGTGAAATTTTCGCATCCATGATTTTTTCTTAGTTTTCTTAATATTTCGCTTCGAAGATTTTGTTACATTTTTCTTTCGTCATTTGTAAACTTAATAATTACCCGAAAAATTTTAATTTTATCAGAGGCTCTAGAGCTCATCGAGATCTTTAATTTAAGCCCAATACGAATAATCTAGCTTATTTATTATGGAAGCTATGAGCGGTATTCATAAAACATATATTGAAAACAAAACTATGGTGGGACGCTTCGCGTCTATCCCACCTACGTAAAAGAAAGAGAAAATCTTGTTTCTCACTTCAACTTGAGTATTTAGACAAAGACAAAAATTTATTTTCATTTATTGTAAAATAAAAAGGTCTCAAAGCCCTATTAATTTTTATATCAAAACTTTCCTTATTGTTTCCTCTATCTATCTGTAGTTTTTGAAAAAGCTATCTGCCTTTTCCATAAAATGGCTAACCAGGTTTCTAAAAACTAAACCGGACTCTCCATAAGAACCTATGTATAACCTTCAAAAAAATAGCCTACTTTAGTAATTAATTACTAAGTAATTAGCTACAAGAAAATTATCAAAAAATTTGAGCGTATGTATTATCATTATTATTATTACTTCATTAATCAAAGCCAGGTCACAACTGCTCATAGCCAGGCCACGATTGCTCATAGACCCTAGCTTTGTTGCAATAGACATGCAAATTTCTACGCAATTAATTTGAGCGCTAACGATCATTGCTTATAAACGTAATGCGTTGGAAAAAATATATTGCTCAAAGCCAGGTCACAACTGCTCATAGTCAGGCCACAATTGCTTACAGCCATATATTATAGCTGAATAACACAAGCAATGATCAATAACTTGATAAACAATCCTATTACATATTTTTAAATAAATAAAACTTGACATTGTAGCCACATCGAACTAGGTATATATATAGTTTTCAGTCTTCACCATTTCACTATTATTTTTATTTATTGTTCTTTTTATTAACTTATTTATTAATTTATTTAATTACCAACCCAACTAGATGAACTAAATTATAGAGTCTTTACAGATATTCAGCTTTTTATATTACATTATATAATAGACAAAAATGTATGAACACAAATTAAATATGAATAAATTAATAATATATAGACATTAATTTAAATTAAGGTATAATAATTAAACTCCAACAGATCTATTCAATGATAAATATTGATTTATTGTTTAATTTATTAATTAGAGTTATATTACAACTATATTTGATGAAATTGTCAAATTATTTCTGCTGATATAAAGTGTCTTAATATTTGATAGACTATAATTTAAATACTTGGATCTCCAAATTAATGAATTAATTCAGATCTTAATCGAGATGATAAATATTCTGAGAAGCCATTAAATATATCTTCTGATAAACTGGTCAATTCGTTTTTGCTGATATCAAGTTGCTTAAGTTGTGGTAAACCATTGAAACAACCTGACTCGAGGTGTTGTAGTTCATTCGAATTTAATTTTAGTGTATAGACCTGTTGTAGATCATAGAATATATCTTTTGATAAAGTTTTCAGTTTGTTGCTGCTGAGATCAAGTTGCTTAAGTTGTAATAAACCATTGAAACAACCTGACTCGAGGTTTTGTAGTTCATTCGAATTTAAATTTAGTTTACGGAGTTTTCGTAGATCAATAAATATATCTTTTGATAAAGTTTTCAGTTTGTTGTCGCTGAGATCAAGTTCTTGAAGTTTTGATAAATTACCTAAAACACCTAACTCAAGATTGCTTAACGTGCTTGAATTTAAATCTAAGTTCTGAAGATTCTCAAGACCATTAAATACATCTTTGGACAATGTTGTAAAACTGTTGTTGCGCATACTAAGGTTCTCAAGTCGTGTTAAAGTATTGAGACAACCTGACTCAAGATTTTGTAGTTTGTTTGAATACAAATATAGTTTTCGCAGATTTTTAAGACTATTGAATACACTTTTGGACAGTCTTGTCAGACTGTTGTCGCTGATATTAAGGTTCTCAAGTTGTGATAAACCATTAAACCAACCTGACTCAAGATTGGTCAGTTCGTTTGAATATAAATTGAGATGACGAAGTTCTTTTAAATTCCTAAATATATCTTTCGATAAAGTTGTGAGATTGTTATCACAGATATCAAGATAATTTAGGTTCAATAAATTATCAAAAATACCTGGCTCAAGGTAAATCAGTTGGCCTGAATTTAAATGTAGAGTACATAGATTTTGTAGACCATTAAATATATCTTTTGATAAAGTTATGAGTTTATTGTTGCTGAGATCAAGTGCTTGAAGCTTTAATAAATCATTAAAAAAACCCAACTCAAGGTTTTGAAGTTCATTCGAATTTAAATTTAGTGTACGGAGTTCTCGTAGATCATTAAATATATCTTTTGATAAACTGGTCAACTCGATTTTGCTGATATCAAGTTCCTGAAGTTTTGATAAATTATTGAAAATACATGACTCAAAGTATTGTAGTACATTCGAATTTAAATGTAAGATGTCGAGCTCTTCTAAACCATCAAATATATCTTTTGGTAAACTTGTCAATTTGTTGTCATAGATATAAAGACTCCTGAGATTTGGTAAATTATTAAAACAACCTGACTCAAGATTATGTAGTTCGTTTAAATTTAAATACAGTCTCCGAAGGCTTTCGAGACCATTGAAAACACCTTCGGATAATGTTGTAAGACTGTTGTGGTACATACTGAAGTCCTCAAGTCGTGATAAACCATTGAAACAACCTGCCTCAAGAGTGGTTAGTTTGTTTGAATCCAAACTTAGTGTCCCAAGATTTTCAAGACCATTAAATACACCTTCGGATAATGTTGTCAGACAGTTGTTGCCAAAATCAAGCCACTTAAGTTGTGATAAACTATTGAAACAACCTGACTCGAGATTTTCTAGTTTGTTTGAATCCAAATATAGTTTCTCAAGATTGTCAAGACCATTAAATACATCTTTGGACAATGTTGTAAGACTGTTGTGTCGCAAGCTCAGTGTCCCAAGATTTTTAAGACCATTAAATACACTTTCGGATAATGTTTCCAGTCTGTTCTTGCGTATATCAAGCGTATGCAGTTGTGATAAACTATCGAAACAACCTGACTCGAGATTTTGTAGTTTGTTTGAATGCAAATCCAGGTTTTGAAGACTTTCAAGACCAGTGAAAACACCTGGGGACAATGTTGTAAGACTTTTGTTGCTCATATCAAGCTCCACAAGTCGTGATAAACCATTGAAACAACCTGCCTCAAGATTGTTCAGTTTGTGTGAATTTAAACTTAGTTTCCCAAGATTTTCAAGACCATTAAATACACCTTCGGATAATGTTATGAGATTGTTGCCGATATTAAGATAATAAAGTTGTAATAAACCATTGAAACAACCTGGTTCAATATTTTGTAGTTTGTTTGAATCCAAATTTAGTGACCACAAATTTTCAAGACCATTGAAACAACCTGACTCAAGATTATTCAGTTTGTTTGAATGTAAATTTAGATAACGAAGCTTTTTTAAATTACGAAATATATCTTTCGGTAAAGTTGTAAGATTGTTATTACTGATATCAAGATCATTTAGGCTCAATAAATCATCGAAAATACCTGGGTCAAGGTAACTTAGTTGGTTACAACTTAAATTCAGGACACACAGATCTTGTAGACCATTAAATATATCTTTTGATAAAGTTATTAGTTTGTTTAAACTGAGATCAAGATTTATAAGTTGTAATAACTCATAGAAAATACTCGACTCGAGATATTTTAGTTTGTTTGAACTTATTCGTAACTGACGAAGATCATCAAGAGGATTAAAGATATCTTTTGACAGTGTTGTTAGATTGTTATAGCTGATATTTAATTTCCTAAGTTGAAGATCTTCAAGGCCATGAAATAAATCTCTTGGAAGAATAGTTAATGCTCGTCGAGAAATGTTTATTTCACATTTTTCAGCATTATTACTCAGCAACTCACAAATTTCTGGATCATAATAAGGTGACTCTTCGTTACAAAAGTATTTATTATGGCTTTTCATTGTTGACGTTGAAATATTTGTATCCATAACTAAAACATAATTAAATATTTCAATTTTAATAACACGTAATTAAAATTTTGCTAATTAAACTCGGAGACTTTCTGTCAATTGGCAATCAATATCTTTTATTAATAAAAAAGATTAAACTTAAAAATCATGAAATAATTTGATTTGCGGTTTCAATGTAATTTCGGAGGAATACTGAATAAATTTACTCACTTCTAATTTTGTCAATATATCAATATATATATGAATGTCGTATTGATGATCAACTTTTTCAGCTCTGATAGCCAAAATATACTCTAATGTTCATTGAATAATTGTTGATTGGGATGATGCAGTGGTAAACTGCAAAAATAATAAAAAAAATAAATCATCATCATTTTTGTAATCTGATAGAAAATACATATATTACGTTGGCTAAAATAAGTTTATAAAGTAACAAATATTACCAAATAAATAATGAAAAATCAATATATATATAGATTTAATCGATTGATGTAATGAAATTTGTCTATGACAATGTTATTTTTCTTTTCTATATTGAAATAAGCAATCAAAGTTATAATAATAATATTATTATCTTATTTTGACAAAAATATATAGAAATTTATTTTTGTTATTTTCTTTTTTCGTTTTGATAGATTTATTGTGACTTATCCATTGACAAAAAAACCGTGCTATTGATCAGCTATTAATGACCAAAATAACATTATGTTTTCTTTTCATGATAAAAGAAAAAAACTCATAATGTAATAATTTATTTTCATATAAAAATATTGTAAACATGAAAAATATATTTTTTATAGATCTACGAGAATATTATAAATACCAGGATATAATATTAGCTTCAGGCTATGGATGTCACGTGGTCATCAAAATGATATTGAGATTGAAGAGCACATGTTAAATTTTGACATTGAACAAGTTTTTTTGATAATGACATTGAGATTGACCCTATATTATATACACAGTTTTAATTTTGTAATTAAATTCACAAATATATGTGTACTATTGATGTAATTTAAAATTTATACAAATTAAAAATTAAAGGCATTGAATAATTTTCCACTTACCCCAGTTGAAAATAGCCAAAACAAATTTAGCCAGCTATTTACGTAACGACGATATATCTCTTAATCGTCAAAGTGATGATTGAGTCTAGTCAAGACCTCGTTAATAACAGGCACCCATTGAAACTATGAAATCAATTACCCTGGATTGCAACAAGTGATAAAACTTCTTTTTAAAACCACTTGTGTGACATTAATTAATCATTAATCATTTTTGGTAATGACACATGACAAAGCTCATGCTTATGTATGTAAACTGTATGTAAAATGTATCAAAGAATAATAATAATAATTCGTGAGTGACTGGTGCGGCACTGGTGTCATTTAAGAAAACTAGTATTTCTAGCATTAACGCATGCGTATTTTTAAAAATAAAAATAGTCTTGAATAATATTATAAATGTAAATGATTTTTTGTGAAAAATAACTGTTGACGTATACAATGTTTAATGTCCGATAAAAAAATGAAATTAATTTCGTCGTTTGATTATTAAATTGATATATGAGTAATAGTAAAAATCAAAAAATCAAGTACTGATACATAAATATTTTTGCAAATTAAAAATAATTATATTTTTTTTCCATCATTATAATATTTGTTGTGATGATAGTTGGTCCAATAGTTTTATACACTTCAATATACATGTAAATTTTCTAATTAATATTTTATTATTTATATACAACAGCTCAATATATTTCGAGTTTAAAATAATTTCAGAAATTCATTTACATAATTTCTTTTAGATACGAACAATTTTATACTTTCCAATGAATCAGAAAAAATAATTTTGTCTTATCACTAAAATACATGACGATCTACATGAGTTATCGTTCTTGAAAAAAAAAATATATATAACTTAATAATTAATGCCACGTTTCTTCAGAGGTCCATTGAGTAACTTTTTTTGTTTTTTTTTGACAACGAGGCACTGATAACGTGAGCAGTCTTTTTTTAGATAGTGTTTCACAATGGAACCCTTAACATAATATTTTCTTTTTTAAATTGAAATAAAAATAATCTCGAATAATATTATTCATAAATAAAATTTTTGCAAATTACGAATAACAATAATTTTTTTTTTTTAATGTTTATCATAGGATTTTATGATAACTTTGTACTTTTTTAAAAACTTGATATATATTTTTTTATTTTAATATTAAAATTTATAAAATAAAAAGAAAAAAAGTATACGTGTATATGAAATAATTATACAGAAAATTATTTGCTGTATAATTGATAGCTTACTTCAAAATAAAATTTTGAAGCATTTTTTTTGAAACATAATTACAGGGCGCATCGAAATTGCCACCACTGAGCTCTGCAGATCAATCAAATGACGATGGTTTAAAATCTGGCGACACTGAAGTCCTGATAATATATGACATTTCTAAAGGCCCATCAAAACTGAGATGTAAGTTTTTTATTGTAACATAATCATAAAGCAAATGTTTTTTTTCTTTAATTTCATATTTTTATTATTAAATGTTTCAGTACCAACATACTTGGAATATTTTTGTAATTCAAGTTCTGTCTTTTACATCAAAAGTCTATGTGATGATTTCGATACCGAGGAAATTAATCTGGCCAACACAAATTTAACATATCTTCCACGGGAAATATTCAGTGATCTCGAATTGCTAACTTCTTTGAGTTTGAGGTCAAATAAACTGACACGTCTTAAGCCTAATATTTTCAATCATTTGATATTTAGATCTCAGTGATAACAATTTAGCGTCTCTTCCACCAACAATATTCAACGCATTGAAATCTCTAACTGATTTGTATTTAGCTTCAAACAAACTGACCAGTCTTAAGCCTACTATTTTTAATAACTTATCAAGTCTTAAATACTTAGATATCAGTAATAATAATTTAACTTCTCTTCCAATAAAATTATTCAATGGATTAAAACGTTTAACTCACTTATATTTACAGTCAAACAAACTAAAAGACATTGAGCTTCAAACTTTCAATGACTTGTCCAAACTTAAAGACTTGGTTATAACTTATCAGCAATAACAGTTTAACATCTGTCTCACTAGGAGTATTCAATGGATTAGAATCTCTAAAGTATTTAAATTTCAAATTCAAACAAACTGACAAGTATTCAGGGCTATACTTTTAATAACTTGTCCAATCTTAAAACTTTAGACATCAGTTATAATAACTTAAGTTTTATTTCACAAAGATCATTCAACAGATTAGCAAAATTACGTTATTTAGATTTATCATCAAATAAATTGACAAGCTTTAAGCCTGCTACTTTTAACAACTTGTCTGAACTTAAAAATTTACATATTAGTTCAGACTTATTTTCAATGAACTGGAATCTTTAATTTATGTGTTTTTAGATTCAAACAAGCTAACTAGTCTTAAATTTTCAGAGACTTGATTAATCTTGAACTTTTAGATATTAGCTATAATAACTTGACACACCTTTCAACTAATATTTTCTATGGAAATCAAAGACTTGTATCCTTATGTTTACAAGCAAACAAGCTTGATGAATTAAAGCCTAAAGTTTTCAACAATTTAATGCAGCTATGTTTGGTCAATGTTGAACATAATAAATTTAGTCTAACCGAGAACGATAAAGAATTAATTTTAAAAAGTATTAAACAGAAAAACAACGTGTGCAAAACTACATCTACTGCATATGATATTATAAGAGATGAACCTTGCTCTCATGAATTCATTTATTAATAGATAATCACGATTTTTAATCTGAAGAAACAATAATTTCAAAGTATTCTAAAGGTTCTTGTCATAAATTCATATCATTATTAAATATTCAATTATTATTGCTGCATAATTTTGTAATTTACTATGAAAAACTCATAATTTATAAATAATATTAAAATTACAAAATAACAATGCAATTTTAAAGTTACACTACTATAATAAAATAAAATTATGATCAATTCTGTATCTTAAAAAACATTCAAATAAAAATTATGCTATAATAAACTATATAATTTTTTGTAATTAATAAATCCTGACACTATCATTATAAATTTTAAATGATATGGTAATTTATCATCATTCATCACATATTTCTATCAATTTTATTAGAGGGAATTTGTCAAACTTATATACTTCATAAATTTTATAAAAATATATAAATTAAAATATATAAAATAAAAAAAAACACTACAAATGAATAATCCTTCACAATTTTTATAAATAAATATTTTTTCGATAAAAAATAATTGAATCTTGATAATAATTACTGAGATTTTGTTTCAAAAGAAAAAAATATTTGTAAAATATTATTATAATCATATAAATAAATATTTAAACTGAAAAAATTATATAACAATTAAAAAAAATTTATTTATCGATTATTTTTTTATAATAAAATGCGTTCATTATGTGTATGTGTATCAATATTTGAAGACCAATGACAATATTATTTTAATAAGCAAAAACACAACTTTCAATCATTTATTTATTAACATATATTTTAATATATATTTTTTATTAACACCATACAAAAAAATCATAAATTAAAAAAAGAATGAAAATAGCAAGAATCAAATAAGCTCGTTGAATTTAAATAATAAATTTTAGAATTTTAAATCATATAAAAGTTTTTAAATTATTGTCAATGTATACATAGGAGTTTCATGACCTTCCCAGGGATCTAAGAGATTATTAAATTCATCTTTTAATAAACTAGCCAATTTTTTCGACAACTAATACAGTGTCTCAAGACTTTCAAGACCATTGAAAATACCTTCGGATAATGTTGTTAGATTGTTGTGGACCATACTAAGCTCCTCAAGTTGTGATAAACCATTGAAACAACCCGACTCAAGATTTTGTAGTTTGTTTGAGTTTAATTCCAGTACCTTAAGACTTCCAAGACCATTGAAAACATCTTTGGACAATGTTGTAAGACTGTTGTGACTCAGATCAAGCTTCTCAAGTCGTGATAAATCATTGAAATAACCTGACTCAAGATTTTGTAGTTCGATTGAAGACAAATACAGTCTCTGAAGACTTTCAAGACCATTAAAAAGACCTTCGGATAATGTTGCTAAACTGTTTTCGCTTATATGAAGCTCATAAAGTTGTGATAAACCATTGAAACAACCTGGTTCAAGATTTTGTAGTTTGTTTGAATCCAAATTTAGTGACGACAAATTTTCAAGACCATTGAAACAACCTGGTTCAAGATTTTGTAGTTTGTTTGAATCCAAATTTAGTGACGACAAATTTTCAAGACCATTGAAACAACCTGACTCAAGATTTTGTAGTTTGTTTGAATCCAAATTTAGTGACGACAAATTTTCAAGACCATTGAAACAACCTGACTCAAGATTGTTCAGATTGTTTGAACGTAAATTTAGACAACGAAGCTTTTTTAAATTACGAAATATATCTTTTGGTAAAGTTTTGAGATTGTTATAGCAGATATCAAGACTCTCTAGGCTCAATAAATCATCGAAAATACCTGGCTCAAGGTAACTCAATTGGTTACAATTTAAATTCAGGATACACAGATCTTGTAGGCCATTAAATATATCTTTTGATAAAGTTATTAGTTTGTTGAAACTGAGATCAAGATTTATAAGTTGTAATAACTCATAGAAAATACTCGACTCGAGATATTTTAGTTCGTTTGAATTTATTCGTAACCAACGAAGATCATCAAGAGGATTAAAGATATCTTTTGGCAGTGTTGTCAGATTCCTACAGCTGATTTCTAATTCCTCAAGTTGAAGATCTTCAAGGCCATGAAATAAATCTGTTGGAAAAACAGTTAAGTTTCTCTGAGAAATGTTCATCTCATGTTTTTCAGCATTATTACTCAGCAACTCACAAATTTCTTGATTATAATAAGGTGACTCTCGGTTACAAAAGTATTTATTATGGCTTTTAATAGTTGGCGTTGAAATATTTGTATCCATAACTGAAACATAATTAAATATTTGAAAATTTTATATTTGAATTTTAATAACACGTAATTAAAATTTTATTAGATAAATTTGGAAACTTTCTGTTAATTGGCAATCAGCATCCGTTATAAATAAGAAAGGGAAAACTAGAAATTTATGAAATATTTTGATTCGTGGTTTCAATGTAATTTTGATAATAAATAAATTTACTCACTTGAAATTTTGTCAATATATCAATATGGATATAAATTTCTCAATATATTCTGTAATATTGATTGATGATGCAGTGGTTACGCAGTATGACGATATGTGAAAACTTGAAAAATAAAAAAAAAAAACATCATTATTATTTTTTTAATTGTGATATCAAGAATAAAGAACAAATGTTCAATTTTGACATTGAACACGTTTTTTCGATAATGACATTGAGATTGACTCTCTATTATATCCACAGTTTTAATTCTATAATTTAATTCACATATATACTATTGATGTAATTTAAAATTAAAAGTATTGAATGATTTTTACTTACCACAGTAATGAAGGTAGTCAAAAAAATTTAGTCAGTTAATTACGTGACGACGATATATCTCTCTGTCGTAAAAGTAATAAGTGAGTCCAGTCAAGACCTCGTTAATAAGAGGCACTCTTCAAAGCTATATAAAAACAATTTTTTTGGATAGTAACAAGTGATGAAACTTTATTTTAAAAACCACGTGAGTAACATTAACAAAGAACTTTTAGTGATAGCAGAGCTAGTGCGTATGCATCAACCGCATCAACGAATGATTCGTGAGTGAATGGTGCGGCACCAGAGTTGCCAGGTACTGAATGAGTCAAAGCGCCACAGTGCGGCGACGACGGAGCCAAAAAGCGCCATTTTTGCACCGTTCAAGAAAACTAGTATATTTTAGGATTAGACACACACTTGTATAACGCATGCGCAGTTTCAGAAATCTAGTTTTCTCTCACCTGTCGCAAATTCGCAATCCAATGAAATTATTTTTCTGCATTAGATATTGTCTATACGACGTCGCTAGTGTTGACAAATAACTATTACTAATTGATCACTGCTAAATAACATTTTATTATTAATTCATTTTTCACTTACCCCAGTAATGAAAATAACCAACAAAATTGAGCCAGCTATTTACGTGACGACGATATATCCCTTTATCGTGAAGGTCATGAATGAGTCTAGTTAAGGGATTTGGACGATTTTTTTCGGAATATGAGAAAGAAATGAAATTTATACAGTAGATTTTTGAAATACTAATACATTTTATGTGATTTTTTGGTAATTGTTTGGAAGCTCTTTTTTTTTATTAATTTTTAAAGTTGACAACTTTTAACATTGGCTCTTATGGAGAATACGATTTTTGTCAAAAAAAAATCCATTAAAATACCAATATCTCCAATCGACAATATTACATCATGAAAAAAAACTATCGGGTTATAAAATGAGACAAAAGAAAACGTATAGAAAAAAAATAAAGAGGTTTGGAGCATAGTTTTTTTACAATTAATAATTAAAGTATGAAAAAATGGATTTTTATTGAGGAATTATTGAAAAATCACTAGAGATCTCTTGCGGATGATTTCTAGAAACACAATATTTCTATGAGTGCGAAAAAGACAAAAAACAGGGAAAAAATGTTGTCTCACTCTTCGTTTTAAAAAATCGTCCAAATCCCTTTACTTAACTGTCAAGACCTTGTGGATAACAGACGCAATTTAAAACTGTGAAAATAATATTCTGAGATTGCAACAAATGGTAAAAATTTCTTTAAAACCACGTATGCGAGATTGAATAATAATTTTTAGTGATGGCAGATGAGAGCTAATGCGTTATGTATCAAAAAATAATTCGTGAGAGTGATATGTGCGGCGTTCAAGAAAACTATAGTATTCCCTACATTTTCTAGCATTAGACACACACTCGTATAACGCATGCGTTGACTAATAACTATTACTAATTGATCAGTGCAAGACAACATTTTATGAGAAAGATTTTGTTAAATTTGTATACACTCATGGACTTTATGAAAATGTATTCCCCTCTTAAATTCAAAAACGACTAAAAATAAATTTATTTAAACTCGAAAAGAATCTGACTTATATAGAATAAATTAACGCTTTTGTTCAATGAAAAAAAAAAAAGAAAAAGTTATATTTTTTTATAATAAAAGAAGTTTATTATGTGTATGTGTATCAATATTTAAAGACCAATGGCAATATTACACCAATTAGCAAAAACACAACAAATTTCAATTATTTATTAAACTTTATTTGATTTTTTATGAATACCATACATGAAATCATAAATTATAAAAAGAATGAAAATTAAGAGAGATGATAAAGATTTTGAAAGACCATTAAATATATCTTCTGAGAAACTAGTCAACTTGTTTGGAAAAAAATACAGTGTCCGAAGACTTTCAAGACCATTAAAAACATCTTCGGATAATGTTGTTAGACTGTTGTGGATCATATTAAGCTTCTCAAGTCGTGATAAACCATTGAAACAACCTGGCTCAAGATTTTGTAGTTTGTTCGAATTTAAATATAGTCTCTGAAGACTTTCAAGACCATTGAAAACATCTTTGGATAATGTTGTAAGACTATTATGGCCCAGATGAAGCTTCTCAAGTCGTGATAAATCATTGAAATAACCTGACTCAAGATTTTGTAGTTTGTTTGAATTCAAATACAGTATCTGAAGACTTTCGAGACCATTGAAAAGACCTTCGGATAATGTTGCTAAACTGTTTTTGCTCATACGAAGCTCATGGAGGTGTGATAAACCATTGAAACAACCTGACTCAAGAATTCGTAGTTTGTTAGAGCCTAAATAAAGACTTCGAAGCTCTTTTAAACTACTAAATATATTTTTTGATAAAAATGTGACTTTGTTTCTATCCAAATATAGCTCCAACAAATTTTCAAGGCCATTGAAACAACCTGACTCAAGATTGTTCAGTTTGTTTGAACGTAAATTTAGATAACGAAGCTTTTTTAAATTACGAAATATATCTTTCGGTAAAGTTGTAAGATTGTTATCACTGATATAAAGATCATTTAGGCTCAATAAATCATCGAAAATACCTGGCTCAAGGTAACTGAGTTGGTTAAAACTTAAATCTAGGACACACAGATCTTGTAGACCATTAAATATATCTTTTGATAAAGTTATTAGTTTGTTGCAGCTGAGATCAAGTTTCTTAAGTTGTAATAACTCATAGAAAATACTCGAATCTAGATATTTTAGTTCGCTGCAATTCATTCGTAACGTACGAAGATCATCAAGAGGATTGAAGATATCTTTTGGCAGTGTAGTCAGATTGTCACATTCGATATTCAATAGCTTAAGGTGAAGATCTTCAAGGCCATGAAATAAATCTCTTGGAAAAACAGTTAATTCTTCCGAAGAAATGCTCATGCTCTTTTTTTCAGCATTCTTACTCAGCAACTTACAAACCTTTGGTTTATAATAAGGTGACTTTTTGTTACAAAAGTATTTATGATGGCTTTTAATTGTTGACGTTGAAATATTTGTATCCATAACTAAAACATAATTAAATATTTGATCTCTTAATTAATTTGTTAATTAAATTTGGAAACTTTCTGTCAATTGGCAATGCAATCAGTATCCGTTATAAATAAGAAAGAGAAAACTAAAAATTCATGAAATAATTTGATTCGTGGTTTCCATTTAATTTCTATTAAATAATAATTAAATTACTTACTTGAAATTTTGTCAATATATCGATATGGATATAAATTTCTTAATATATTTTTTAATGTTGATTGAGGTGATGCAGTTGTTACACAGTATAACAATATTTGAAAACTTGAAAATAAACAAAAACATCATCATTATTATTTTTGTAAGCTGATAAAAAATACATATAGTACGTTTTCTAAAATAAGTTTATGGTAGTATATCATAAAATATTATCAAATAAATAATGCAAAATCAATATTTATTTTTGAATGATTGATGTAATAAAATTTATCGATGACAATGTATTTTTTTTTCTATATTGAAATAAGTCGTCAAAGATAAATGAAGTAATAATATTATCATCTCATTTTGACAAATTTTGTATAGAAATTAATTTTTGTTATTTTATTTTTTTGTTTTGATAAGATTTATTGTGACTATAATCTATTGAAAAAACAAGTGTGTCAGCTATTTATGACCAAATAAACATTATGTTTTCTTTTTATGATAAAAAAAAAAAAAAAATGTCATAATTATTCATTTTTATATGAAAATATTGTAAACATGACAAATATATTTTTTAGAGATCCACGAGAATTTTAAATACTATAGTATCAGCTTCAAGCTATGGATGACACATAGTCACATGGTCATCAAAATGATATTAAGATTAAAGAGCACATGTTCAATTTTTACATTGAACACGTTTTCTTGATCACGACATTGAGATTGACATACATTATACATATACACAGTTTTAATTTTGTAACAGAATTCACAAATATACATTGTATACATGTATTACATGTACTTGTATACTATTAATGTAATTTAAAATTAATACAAATTTAAAATTAAAAGTATTGAATGATTTTTCACTTACCACAGTAATGAAGATAACCAACAAAATTGAGCCAGCTATTTACGTGACGACGATATATCTCTTTATCGTAAAAGTGATGAGTGAGTCCAGCTAACTGTCAAGACTTTGTTGATAACAGACACGATTTGAAACTATAAAAATAATTTTATTGGATTGCAACAGATGATGAAAAACGTTTTTTAAAACCACGTGTGCGACATTAATTAAAAATTTTTGGTGATGACAGAGCTAATGCGTATGCATCAAAGAATAATTCGTGAATGATTGGTGCGGCGTTCAAGAAAACTAGTAATATAAATTATTTTCTTCATTTTCTACATTTTCTAGCATTAGACACTAACTTGTATAACGCATGCGCAGTTTTAAAAATATAGTTTTCAGTCGCAATCCAATAAAATTATTTTTTCTGCATTAGATATTGTCTGTACGACGTTTTTATCCCGGGGTCACTTATAAGTATTACTATAATTGATCACTGCAAGTTAACATTTTATGAGAAAGATTCTGTCAAATTTGGATACACTCATGGACTTTATGAAAATATATATTTACATCTATTAAAAAACCACTACAAATGAATAATCATTTACAAATAGATTTTTTTTTTATGAAAAATAATTGAATCTTGAAAATAATTACTGACATTTTGATTAGACAAATAATAATATTTGTAAAATAATATTAATCATATAAATAAATATTCAAACTGAAAAAATTAACTTTTTTGTTTAACAAAAAAAAAAAAAAAATTATATTTTTATAATAAAATGCCTCATTATGTATGTGTATCAATATTTGAAGACCAATGGCAATAATATTTAAAGCAACAACATCAATTTTTTTGAACTTTTTCAAGAATACCATACATTTACACATAAATTAAAAAAAGAATGAAAATAGCAAAAATCAAATCGGCTCGTTGAATTTAAATAATAAATTTTGGACGTTCAAACCATATAAAAGTTGTTAAATTATTACCAATGTTCTCATGGGAATATATATATATATAGGTATATAAATGAATTTAAATTAAGGTAATAGTTAAACACCAATAGTTTCTATTCAATGATAAATATTAATTTATTGTATGATTCATTAATTGAAGTTTTTTTTTTTGCTGACATAAAGTCTCAATATTTGATAGACTAAAATAATATAATTATTCGTATCCTCAAAAAAAAACTGTCCCAATAATTTATTTTTTTATTAAAATATTGTAAACATAGCAAATATATTTTTTATAGATCCAGACTTTCTTAGTCTTGATAAAAATGAGACAACATTTTTTTGCTGGCAAAATAGTGAAACTGGTGAAGCATCAACACAATGTTACATATCCATCAGTAAAATTTCTGATACAAAAAAACGAATTATTGTTGATTGTAAAAAACCAATTGAAAATCACTCAGTCAAAGTAGGTCCGGATGATCTATATCGATCTGGTTTCATGGGCTTTTCTGATATGAAATCTGATGTGATTTTGAAACGATTTACTGGAAATAATAGAGCTGTTTTTAATGTTCTTTTAAAATTTATTCGTCCTCGAGAATATGGACAACCAACATTTTTTAAAACTCTAAATGCCGAAAATAGATTACTTTTATTTCTAATGAAAATGAAACTTGGTTTAGACTTTGGTGTTTTGGCTATTCTATTTCAAGTGTGTCCACAAACAGCATCAACAATTTTTAAAAATGTTTTAAAAACTATTTATGAATATACAAAGACCTGGATTTTCTGGCCAAGTAAAGAAGCTATTAAAGCCACAATGCCACAAGCATTTCGAAATTATCCAAACTGTCGTGGTATCATGGATTGTGCTGAAATACGTTGTGAAACACCACCTACTGTTGAACAACGTGTTTTAATGTATTCAACATACAAGTCTGGTTTCACCATTAAATTTTTAATTGTCATTAGCCCATCAGGGTTAATTACATTTATATCAAAAGGATATGGAGGAAAATCCACTGATGAATACATTGTAAATGACTCAGGTTTTATCAATTTAATTGAACCTGGTGATGAAATTATGGCAGACAAAAGTTTTCCTCAAATGACTGATTGCATTTTAGTAATGCCACCTTTTTCTCATAAACCCGAATTCACACGCGATGAAGTTTTAGAAGAATATTCGATTGCTAGTGTAAGAATCCATGTGAAAAGAGCAATTGAACGAGTAAAAACCTTTAAAATTTTAAAGTATGTTACTCATGATTTACTGGATGATATTGATAAGATATTACGTGTTGCTTGTGCTCTAGCTAATTGCAAAGAACCCATCATTCCTAGTGGGTAAAATAACTGACTAAAGAGATTCACCCCTTAAATTTAAAAACTACTAAAAATAAATATTTAAACTCAAAAAGTATTCAACAATTAAAATAAATTAACGCTTTTGTTTAATGAAAAAAAAAAAGAAGTTATTTTTGTATAATAAAATGCGTTAATTATGTGTATGTGTATCAATATTTGAAGACCAATAGCACTATTCTATTAATTAGCAAAAATAAAATTACTTAAAACTTAAAATTATTCATTAAATTTTTTTATTTTGTATAAATACCATACAAAAAAATGATCAAATTAAAAAAAAAATGAAAATAGCAAGAATCCAATAAGTTCGTTGAATTTAAATAATAAATTTTGGAATTTTAAAGCATATAAAAGTTATTAAATTATTGCCAATGTTCTTATGAGAATATATATATAAATTAATTTAAATTAAGGTAATAGTTAAACACCAATAGTTTCTATTCAATGATAAATATTGATTTATTGTTTAATTTATTAATTTAAGTTGTATTATTTGAAAAAAATTGTCATATTTTCAAAAAATGGCATTTAACCATATGAAAGTAATTAAATTATTGAAAAAAATTATTTAAATCATAAAAGATATATATTTATAATCCAAGAAAAATTTAATTAAGAGTATCATCAGCAAGACGTAGTCGACTGTAAAACATTTTGTGTGATACATACAATTCTGATATTTCTCTACAAGGAACAGTGATATATTGATGAAACATGTCGTTCATTCTATTTAAATCATCCTTAATTGTTAATAATTCTTTACGATCTCCCTGCTGGATAAGCTTCTGCCATTCTTTGAGTTTTAGCATCATACAATTCAATTCTATCTTGATTCTTGTCGACAATGTCATACTCTTGAAAAAAAAAAAATTATAAAAATTGTTTTAAATATCAATAGCTTCAAGAACTTAAAGTTTTAAACAAGCAATAAAGTAAGTACCTGGTAGGATGGAAGAGAATGAATAGTTGACCAATTTTCAACACATGCTGTACATTCACATGGTTGAGCATCATCACAAGTGTCTCGTAATCGAAAATATCGTTCTAATTTTGAAGACGTATGATATGATCCAAAAGAACTCCCATGTATCTGAAATGAATTTATAATAATTAAAGTAAAAAAAATAAATACAAGTTTAATTATTTTGTGACTTCAATAAATACCAGTTCTCCTTGTTTTATTGGTTTGCAAACATAATATCCAACATTTGAGCCCACATAAGTCCAATTGACATTGGGATCACAGCTTGGTTTTATAATCCTACAAAATGGTATCAAGGCTGTGTACCACACAACGTTATCCGCATCTACAAACTGATAAATTTTGTTTAAAATAAATAATTTTAATGAATACTTAATTGATTTATTATCAATAATAAATTAAATAAATACAAACCGATTGACTATTGTAACAATCAATCATGGTATATCGCAATATTAGTTCTCCAAGAATGAATATTTTTTTATTTTTACTTTTAAACAAATCTTTCAATGTCATTTTTTTACCTAATATATTTGTGTTTTGACAAAAAATTGTAACAATCACTACCGCAGTTAATGCTGAATCAAGAGGACACATATTTGATTTTGGTTCATGATAATTAAGAAGATGAAAATTATCAATTGTATTAACATCAAGAATACCATTGCTAAATATTGATCCTTGATTTTTTATCGAGTCAATACTATCAACTTTTTTTTTCAATGCAAGTAAACCACCAGCTGAGTTTAGTGTTTTTAACAAAAATTTGACTGTCATACTTTTCTCTGTATTAAATAAGATGTCAAGTTTTAAAAGTTGCCCTAATACTAAGCATTCAGTATTATGATAACTGGCCCATGCTTTCTTTTTACATGTGTCAGAACAATAAATGACGTTTGGACAATTATCACATGGTACACCAGCCCAAGTTTGGCGACCACAATGCCAACAATTAGTAAAACGTAGTTTATCATTAATAGTTGCTGCAAATGGCTCAGAAATGTAAATGAATTCACCACTCTTGATGTCTCTTGTTGCAACAATATGCTGATTATTATCATTTGTTTTTTTCAATTCAATTGCATCAGATGCATCAACTATTATTGCATTATCATTTTTTATTTCTGGTATAAATTTAATAATTTCACGTGGTTCTTTAAGATCATTGATCATCTTTGGATACTCTTTGGTAATGTCGTATGTTGGATTATATTTTTTCAAGTCAGGAAGCCACTGAATTGCACTGGCTATTGAAACACCTGGTTCAAGTTCTGAGCTTGGTTTCAAGGCCTTTAAACACAATGATTGGCGTAAAAATAATTTTGTTTTTAATTTATCTGGATAGCCTGCCTTTAATGAACGTTCAATGTCAAGAAGACAATCTTCATAGAGTCTTGCCCTGAACAATACAGCTGAACGATTTGCATATGCCAATGATAATTCACTGGATCCAACTGGTGCAAAAGCAATACTCTTTGTGTATGCTTCAATTGATTTGCATAAATAATCTTTATTTTTAGCAGTCGTGTATTCTTTGTTACCAATTTCCCTCCAGATCATTGATTGGCCAACTGTTTTATTAATTTTATCACGAATTTCTTTAATATATGGAGTTATAAAATTCCATGCCACTTCAAATTTATCTTTAAATGTTGTTTTTTGTGAATATTGTCGTCGAGCAATGTTCATATCATCAGTAGAAAATTTAATAATATCCATAACTGCAACAATTTATACAAAATTATGTATTTTTTTAATAAATAATAATAATAGTAATAATAATATTGAAAACAAAGTAATCATGGATCGAACATCATAAAGTAATTTTTGATTATTATTGTGTTAAACAATTGACAATTAAAGAAATAAAAATAACTGAATAAATAACATTATTAAAAACTTACTTGATCTTTTAAGATATTTACATAAACAAGATGAACTTTATGTGTATACAACTTCCACAAAATAAAATGTATGATAAAAATAAAATGACGATCAGCTCAAAAAAAAAAACATTTGACAACCTGACGACGCACCAAACAGAAAGCAATACACATCAAACCTGTAGACGTTGTTCTAGATGATTCGCCATTAATGCTGGTGCCAGTGAGTCATTCAGCCTCTCTCTTTTTATAGTAATCAAAATTGAAAATCCAATGGATTTATTTAAGACTTTTATTATAAAAAAAAATAACTGGAAAATTAGTTTTAATAACTAATACGTTATAAATCACAGTTGAAATAAAATTATTCACTTGAAATGATTGATCAATGGTGATATGTAATAATGTTCCAGTTTCCAACCCAATGCAATGGAAAAATATTATTATTTTACCCATTTTTTATTTGCTTTTTGTTTTTTTGGTAAAAAGCATTACGAGTTTTCATTTGAAAAATTAAATATTTCGTTTAAAAATTTATAAATACTTAAATTTAAAAACAAAATTATTAAAATAATATATCATTTTAATTTTAATCTATTCGAAATACAACATAACATTCAAATGAAAATAATATTTTAATACGATTTTCATATGAAAATTGAAATCAATAAATTAACACTTTTTTCGACGAAAAAAAAAAAAAAAAGAATTTACTTTTTTATGATGGAATGCGTTTATTATAATTATCAATATTTAAAAACCAATAGCAAATATAATATATTATTTTAATTAGGAAAAAAAAACAACTCAAGATTATTAGTCAACCTTTTTATTTTTTATGAATACCACACGAAAATAACATAAATTATAAGCTGAATAGTAATACCCATGAAATGAACCAGTTAAATTTAAATAATAAATTTAACCAAATAAAAGTTGTTAAATTTTTTTAAAATAATTTAAATCATGCAATATCTTTTTTTATAATCCAAAAAAAATTCAAGTAATGATAGTTTCAATCGTTTACTTTTGTTGATTATATTAAAAAAATGAACATTATTGTAAAAAAAATATGAAATAGAATTTTGTTATTTTTTTGGTTGAAAAATAATTACTGGCGAGGATCAAGAACTGTAAGTAGACGATAATTCAACGATTTAAGCGCTAAAATTGTACATGCTATTTCGTAGCAAGGACCAGAAATGTTTTGATGAATTTTATCATTTATGTTGTTCAAAGCATTCTTGATTGTTAATAGATCTTCGGTGTCTCCATGCTCGATGACAAATTCCCACTCTTTTAATTTTAGCATCATACAATCAAATTCTCGAGTGATTCGAGTCCCGATCGGTACATCCTTGAAAAGAAAAAAAAATAAATAAAAAGAATAAAATTAGTTTTAAATATAACAATAAGTTTCAATAATTTTTTAACAATAAATAAAATAAATACGTGATAAGATGGAAGGTATTCAACGATCATCAATTTTTTATCACATCCTACACATTTACATGCTACACGACCATATATACTTGCAACATGTCTTGCAGTTTGTGATGTTATAAAACATGGACCAGAAGTACTTATAAGTATCTGAAATAAATTTATAATTATCAAAATATATAAAAATATAAATACAAATATAAATATTCTAAGGGTAAGTACCTCTTCTCCTTGCTTAATTGGCTTGCAAGTGTAGAATCCAACTTTTGAATCCGCATGAGTCCAGTCGACATTTGGATCAAGATTTCTCTTGAATGTCTTGCATAATGGTACCATGACATTTGACCATACAAGAGTACTATCAGGTTCTGTTACTATCAACTGATAAATTTTGTTTAAAAATATAATAATTGTCATAAATACTGAATTGGTTTATTATGAATAATCAATACATACCGGTAGACCATTGTGATGTACAATCATCATATAACGCAATAATATCTCTCCCAAAATAAATATGTTTTTATTTTCCTCGTTGATCAATTCATTTACTGTCATTTTTTTACCAACTATATAAGTTTTTTGACACAAAATTGATACAATCCATGCTGGAAATAATGCCAAAGACTCAAAATTATCTCCCTTCAATGTTGGCATCGAATAATCAAGACGATGAAAATTATCAATGGTATTACCATCAAAAATACCATTAGTTGAAATAAATTCTTCATTATTCATTGAGTCAATGTTGTCAATTTGTTTTTTTAATTCAAGCAAACCACCAGCTGAGTTTAGTGCCTGACAAAAAAGTTTGACTGTTAAAAATTGTTGTGTATCCATTTTTTCAGATTTAACAAATTGTTTTAATACAACACATTCAAGATTATGATAACTGTCCCATGCTTTTCTTTTACATATGTCAGAACAATATATAATGTTTGGACAATCATTACATGGTACACCAGCCCACGTTTGGCGACAACAATGCCAGCAACTAGTAAAACGTAATTCATTACTAGGAGTTGCTGCAAGTGGCTCACAAATGTAAATGAATTCACCAGATTTGATGTCTCTTGTTGCAACAATATGTTGATTATTATCATTTGTTTTTTTCAATTCAATTGCATCAGATGCACCAACTATTATTGCATTATCAGTTTGTATTTCTGGTATAAATTTAATAATTTCACGTGGTTCTTTAATTTCATTGATCATTTTTGGATACTCTTTGGTAATGTCGTATGCTGGATTATAATTTTTCAAGTCAGGAAGCCAGCGTATTGCATGAACCATGGAAATACTTGCTTCAAGGTCTGAGTTTGATTTCAAGGCCTTGAAACACAATGATTGACGTAAAAATAATGCTGTTTTCAATTCACCTGGATAGCCTGATTTTAATGAACGTTCAATGTCAAGTAAACAATCTTCATAGAGTCTTGCCTTGAACAATACAGCTGAACGATTTGCATAAGCCAATGACAATTCGTTGGACCCAAGTGGTGCAAATGCAATACTCTTGGTATATGCTTCAATTGATTTGCGTAAATAATCTTGAGAAGTTGAAGTAGTGTATTCTTTGTTACCAATTTTTCTCCAATGCATTGAGTCGCCAACCGTTTTGTTAAGTTCATCACGACTTTCAATAATAAATGGAGATATAAATTTCCATATCACTGCAAATTTATTTTTCAATGTTATTTGTGCTGAAAACTGTTCTTCAGCAGTGTCTTTTTCATCAAGCGGAGGTTCAATAAAATCCATAACTGTAATAAATAAATTAGTTTTTAATTTTATTCATGAATAAATAATCATCATAATTAATCAAAACAAAATAAGGTTATTCCTGATTGTAAAAGCAAAGTATATTGTTGATCTTGAATGAATAATAATAATTATAATATTGTACAAAATAAAGTTATATTTGATTGACGAAAAATCAATAATATTTAAATAATATATTAATAATTGATTAAAGAAAAAATCAAAAAAATAAATGAGGAATGAAAAACTTACTTGATCTTGATTTTTTACGTATTTATTATTAAAACCAAAGTTGCAACAAAATTTTATTTTTGTTGATGTTTAGTACAAACGTTAATTATTATTAATTGTTAATTATTAATTAATTTGTTAGTCAAAATAAAATGACAATCAGCTAAGCATAAAAAAGACGACTGACAACCTAACGACGCACAAAAAACCGTTAACATAAATATGTATGATGAGCCAACGACAGCATTTCATGTAAACCATGAACGATATAATAAGCTAATATATACATCTTCTATGCTCTGTTTCATCATGTTCTGTCTTGACTCTTGCTCTGTCTGTTTTCACGTTTCAGTTTTTTTTTCAGTGTTTTTAATGGTGGATCTCGTGGTTCCAGATTCGTTTTGATGTTTCATTTATATCTACATACATATTATTGATATCGATATTTCTCCCTCGAGCGATGCTAGTGCCGTCAATTAAATCTCTCTCACTTTTAATTTCTCTCACTCTGTTTTTTAAGGAACTAAATTTAAATATATTTCACCCTAAAATTACAAATTTAATATTTGTAATTATCAAAAAATATCTATCATATTTTCATTCAATTGTTGAATTGATATTTCATTTGTTTAATAATAAATAAATAAATAAATTAGTTATTTTCAAAAACTCATCAATCAAAGTGAAAAATAAATGAAGGTCTCATATATGACAATTATTGGGATTACGTTTATTATATCAACTTGTGATCTAAACAAAAAATTATAATTTATATTTTTTATTTATAAATGAGTTATAAAATTTAATAATAATTTTTTTAATGTGTATTTTCAGATAAATTGAAAATTGAAATGTATTTTCAATTTCTCCCTTAGAATATAATTATAAAAAAATAAATGTAATATTAATCTTGATAACTGAAAAATAGCAACAATTTATTTAACAAACAATAGACAAACTATCGAAATAAACTTTATATTATTAAAAAACAATAGTAAACCTAATATTAATATAATATGATTTGAAAAAGAAAAAATAATATCCATTTTTATTCATGTACTTTTCAATAATGAAGAAAAAAACAAAAAAAAAAAAAAGTTTTAATTTTTTTTTTTTATAATACCGAATGAAAATAATAAACTATAAAGTAACAAAAAAACAAAAAAATTTAAACAAAAAATTTTGAAAAATATTATAAAAACATTATAAATTAATTTAATTTGAAAATCCTAAATTCAAAAATAAAAGTTATTAATTCTTTCAATACTTTCAATCATCCAACTCAAATGATGAAAGTTTTTTTTTTTTTTCTCCTGAAAGCTTAGCTAATAATATTTTTAATAATTTTTTTTTTCTGGCAGAAATAAACAGCGATGTAAAAGAATATATAAAGTGGAAAGTTAATAGAAAATAATATCATAACCGGCATGTAAGCGAACGTACAACGTTTTGAGTAATAAATACAATTCTGATATTTCTTTACAAGGAACAGTGATGTATTGATGAAACTTGTCATTCATTCTACTCAAATCATCCTTAATTGCTAATAGGTTTTGGGAACCTCCATACAGGACGAGTTTCTGCAATACTAAGAGTTTCAGCATCATACAATCCAATTTTCTTTTTATTCTTATCGGCATTGTCATACTCTTGAGAAAAAAAAAATAATAAAAATTGTTTTAAATATCAATAGCTTCAAGATCTTAAAGTTTTAAACAAGCAATAAAGTAAGTACCTGGTAGGATGGAAGAGAATCCATAGTTGACCAATTTCCAACACATGCTGTACATTCACAGAATAGAGGATCATTACTGACATTCCCGAAACCAATATGACGTTCAGTTTTAGATACTGTATGATATGAACTAAAAATACTTTGGAGAATCTGAAAATAAATCCATAATTATTATCAAAATATAAAAAAAAAAAACAAGTATAATATTTAAAGACATTAATATAAATACCGGTTCTCCTTGCTTGATTGGTTTGCAAGCAAAATACCCAACATTTGAATCCACATGAGTCCACTGGACATTAGGATCACAGCTTGGTTTTATTATCTTCAAAAGTGGTAACATGACACTCGACCACTCAAAATCATTCGATACCTGATGAATTTTGTTAAAAATATAATAATTATAATAAACAATTATTATTAAATTAATCATATACATACCAGGAGACCGCTGCGATAAACCATCATTATATAACGAAATATTAATTCTCCCAAAATTAATAGTTTTTCATTTTTATATTCGATCAAATCTTTCACTGTCATTTTTTTATCAAATATATCTGTGTTGTGACCTAAAAATGCAACAATCAATACCACAAATGATGCAAATTCGAAAGTGAAATCAGTTGATGTTACTTTAAAATAATCAAGACGAAGAAAATTATCGATAGCATTAACATCAAGAATTCCATCAGTAAATACTAATTCTTTCTTTTCCATTGAGTCAATATTGTCAATTTTTTTCTTTAACTCAATTAGCCCACCAACTGAGTTCAGTGTTTTTAAAAAAAGTTTAACTGCTAATAAAAAACCTTGTGTAACTGTTACAAATTTTAAAAGTTGTCCTAATACTAAACATTCAGTATTATGATAACTATCCCATGCTTTATTTTTACATAAATCAGAACAATATATGATAGCTGAACAATTATCACATGGTATACCAGCCCAAGTTTGACGACAACAATGCCAACAACTTGTAAAACGTGAATCAAGAGTAGCTGCAAATGGCTCAGAAATGTAAATAAATTCACCAGATTTGATGTCTCTTGTTGCAACAATATGATGATTATTATCATTTGTTTTTTTCAATTCAATTGCATCAGATGCACCAACTATTATTGCATTATCATTTTTTATTTCTGGTATAAATTTAATAATTTCACGTGGTTCTTCAAGATCATTGATCATCTTTGGATACTCTTTGATGATGTTGTATTTTGGATTATATTTTTTCAAGTCAGGAAGCCATTGCATTGCACTGGCCATTGAAATACTTGGTTCAAGTTCTGAGCTTGGTTTCAATGCTTTGAAACACAATGATTGACGTAAAAATAATTTTGTTTTTAATTTATCTGGATAGCCTGCTTTTAATGAACGTTCAATGTCAAGAAGACAATCTTCATAGAGTCTTGCTTTGAACAATACAGCTGAACGATTTGCATATGCCAATGACAATTCTTTGGATCCACTTGGTGCAAAAGCAATACTCTTTGTGTATGCTTCAATTGATTTGCATAAATAATCTTCATTTTTTGCAGTAGTATATTCTTTGTTACCAACTTCCCTCCAGATCATTGATTGACCAACTGTTTTATTAATGTTATCATGATTTGTTGTATAATATGGAGTTATAAAATTCCATGCCACTTTAAATTTATCTTCGAATGTTGTTTTATGTAAAAATTGTTGTTTAACAGCATTTGTTGACTCAGCAGGAGGCTTGATAAAATCCATAACTGCAACAAACAATATTTTTCAATTATAAATAAATAATCATCATTATCAATCAAAACAAAATAAGGTTATTCCTGATTGTATAAAGAAAGTATAATTTAGGCACACTATTCATCTCGAATAAATAATAATAATACTATACAAAATAGAGTTATGTTTGATTGTTAACTTGTCAATAATATTCAAACAGTGTTAATAATTGATTGAAGAAAAAAAAAAAAATGAAAAAAAATAAATAACAAACAAATAACTTACTTGATCTTTGATTGTTTTTACTCAAGAAAACAAAACTATTGTTATATTGAAAATAAATAGATAATCACAACAAACTATTATTTTTATTGTTAATAATTTTTATTAATGTTCAATACAAATGTTAATTTTGATTTGTTGTTATTCAACTTGTTATAGACAAATTAAAATGACGATTGACAAAAATTTTTTTTATTTACTGACGACGCACAAAATCGTCAACAAATCTCTCTGTTTATTTATGTTTACATTGATTTACATACATACGATACATAGATATTAGACGGACATCATGCGTTTTCCTCTCGAGCGATACTAGCGCCTTTGAGTCAATGTGTCTCTCTCCCTCTCTCATTTTCTCTCACTCTATTTTTAATGTAATAAATTCAAATATAAAATTCAATGTATGAAAAGTTAGAAATTTACTCTAAAATTACAAATTGAATATTTAGAAAGAAATTCAACCGTATTTCAATTCAATTGATGAATTAATTTTTTATTCATGTCTAATAATGAATAAATTTATAAATAAGTTATTTGCAATTTTTATTATTTAAAGTAGAGAATAAAAAGAAAGTATTATCAATGACAAGCATATTAGGATTACATTTGTATTATTTTGTGGCTTAAACAAAAAATTATAATTTACATTTTTTATTTATAAACAAATTCCAGACTTTAAAAGTGATTTTTTTTACCGTGTACTTTTAGATGAATTGAAAATTAAAATGTATTTTCAATTTGTCCCTTAAAATTTAATTATGATAAAATGAATTGATCATTTTTTTTATTAACTTTTAATGTTTAATTTTACATTCATTTTTTCATATAATTATTAACTGAAAATATCGACAATTTATTTAATAAGCAATAGATAAATTATCGAACTAAATTTTTAATATTTAAAAACCAATGTTAAATTTAATATGCAATTTTAGAAAGATAAAAAAAAAATTATGGTTTTATTTCTGCGCAATATTGAATAATAGAAAAGAGACAAAAAAAAAAAAAAAATGACAAGTTTTAATTATTTTTTTTTGTTATGATTTATGAATAACAATTAAAATTTATAAATTGAAAAGTAAATATGAAAAAACCAAAAAATCTTTTAAATTTAAACTAAAAACAATTTAAGATTATCCAAAAACCTCATAAATTAATTGAAGTAAAAAATCTTGAATTGAATAATAAAAGTTCGTAATTTTTAAAATTATTCAAATCATCTAACTGAATTCATTTAAATGATAAAAGTTTTTTTTTTTCACCCGAAAGCTTAGTTAATAATATTTTCAATTGTTTATTTTTCTGGCTGAAATAACCGTCGATGTAAAAAAAATGTATTAAGTGGAATGTTGTTTTCTTTTTTGTGATGGAAAATAATTACTCGCAAATAGCTTGAGCAGTATGTAGTCGAGCGTACAAAGATTTGAGTAATATATACAATTTTGATATTTCCTTACAAGGAAAAGTGATGTATTGATGAAAGATGTCATTCATGCTATTCAAATGATCCTTCATTGTTGATAAGTTTTGAGGATCTCCGCGGGTGATGTGATAACGCCACTCATCGAATGTCGATGCAATATCATTCAATTTTTTCTGAATTTCTGCTGGCAATCTAATATTACAATCCTTGAAAAAAAAAAAAAAATAAACATAGTTTTAAATATCAATAACTGCAAGAATCTAGAATTTTAAACAAGCAATGAAATAAATACCTGGTAGAATGGAAGATGTTTTATCGTTGGCCAATTTTCAACACATGCTCTACATTCACATATAAGATCACTATTATTTCTTAATCCAAGAATACCAACATATCGTTTAGTTTTAGACACTGTATGATATGGACCGAATTTACACTCGAGAAGCTGAAAATAAATTCATAATTATTATCAAAATACAAAAACATACAAGTATAATTATTCAAAGACATGTACCGGTTCTCCTTGCTTGATTGGTTTGACGGCAAAATATCCAATCTTTGAACCCACATGAATCCAATCAACATTAGAATCACAGCTTGGTTTTAATATCTTTGAAAATGGTAATACGACCGCTGACAATTCCACATTATTAACTAAGAACTGATAAATTTTTTTAAAAATATAATAATTATTATTAACACGAAATTAGTAAACAATTATTAATAAATTAATTATGTACATACCGAGCTATAATTGCGATTAACAATCATCATATGACGCAATAATAATTCTCCCATAATTAATAGTTTTTCATTCTCATATTGAATCAAATCATCCATTGTCATGTTTTCACCTAATATATCTGTTTGTTGGCCAAGTATTGCAACAACCAATACCACAAATGATGCAAATTCAAAAGTACACTTAGTTGATGTTGCTTCAAAATAATCAAGATTAAGAAAATTATTGGTAATATTAACATCCAGAATTCCATTGATAAATATTCTGTCTTTATTTTTCATCGAGTCAATATTGTCAATTCTTCTTTTCAACTCAATTAGTCCACCTACTGTATTCAGTGTCTTGAAAAAGAGTTTGACTGTCAGATAATTTTGTGTAAACATATTTTTATATTTAACAAGGTGTCGTAAAACCAAACATTCAAGATTATGATAACCTCTCCATGCTTTTTTTTTACATAAATCAGAACAATATATGATAGTTGAACAATAATCACATGGTACACCAGCCCACGTTTGGCGACAACAATGCCAACAATTTGTAAAACATGAATCATCACTAAGAGCTGCTGCAAATGGCTCAGAAATGTGAATAAATTCACCAGTTTTAATGTCTCTTGTTGCAACAATATGTTGAATATTTTCACTATTTCTTTTCAATTCAATTGCATCAGATGCATCAACTATTATTGCATTTTCATTTTTTACTCTGGGTATAAATTTAATAATTTCACGTGGTTCTTTAAGATTATTGATCATCTTTTGATTCTCTTTGGTAATGTCGTATGTTGAATGATATTTTTTCAAAAAAGGAAGCCACCTGATTGCATTAGCCATTGAAATACTTGGTTCAAGTTCTGAGTTTGGTTTCAAGGCCTTGAAACACAATGATTGACGTAAAAATAATTTTGTTTTTAATTTATCTGGATAGTCTGCGTTTAATGAACGCTCAATGTCAAGAAGACAATCTTCATAGAGTCTTGCCCTGAATAATACAGCTGAACGATTTGCATATGCCAATGATAATTCTTTGGATCCAGTTGGTGCATGTGCAATACTCTTTGTGTATGCTTCAATTGATTTGAGTAAATAATCTTTATTTTCTGCATTAGTGTATTTTCTGTCACCAATTTCCCTCCAGTTTTTTGATATACTAACTGTTTTATCAATTTCATCATGATTTATGTCAATCATGAGATATGGAGCTAAAAAGATCCATGCCATTTCAAATTTATCTTTAAATGTTGTCATTTGTGAATATTGTTGTGGACCATTTCTCATAGCATCATAACCCATAACTGCAACAAACAGTTAATATATTTTATAATAATCATATTCAAGAAAAATTTATTTTTGATTGTTATTATATGTCAATAATATGGAAACAATATTGATGATTCATTGAAATAACAAATGATAAAATAAATCACGTGAATGAAAGACTTACTTGATCTTTGATGGTTTCTCCTTGAAAAATTAAAATTGAAAATTGCAACAAAATTTTATTTGTTGATGTTCAAACTGAGTCACTGAAACTGCTTGTTAATTTTTAATTGTCGGTCAACGTAATTAAAAATTGTAACTTGTCTTTTTTAATCACCCTGCTTTTATATATCTAATATTTCTTTTAATATTACATTTAAAATAAATAATACAAATTTTTAATATTTAAAAAATTAAAATGACTTTATTGTGTTTATTGAGATTACGAATCGAATTATTTTTAATATTTATACAAGACCAATAATTTTGCCAGTTTGTGATGTGGCACAGCTACGTCACCAATACAAAATTTTTCAATGAATTTACATACCCACATTCATGTATGGTAGCCGGACTCGGAGTAACATTAGATTTATATTATATTTTATTTTACAAGTAACCACCACATTAATGTGGTGGTGGAAATCAAGAAAATATGCGTCGAAGCATTTTCACTCGTTTCGACTACCTTCTTTTATCTGTGTATTTTTGGTATACAATAGAAAAAAATAAACAAAATAATAAATTTCGATATTTCAATGAACACACCCAATACATAATAAATAAACATGAAATTATTTAACAATAAAATAAACATTAAAATATTTTAAAATCATAATAACAAATAGAAACTAATATTTATAAATTAAAAATCTTCCAATTATTTTGGAGAGAGAAATTTAATTTCATTTTACAATTTTACTAATTAAAGATACTTTATATAATTAAAATTTAAAATAAGATTTTTTATAATAAAAAGATAATAACCATAATACCGTGTACAAATGAAGCTGAGGTCAAAGGTAGAAATATTGAAGACGTGGCATAAATCATTTATAAACGAAAAGAAAAAATGTTTGTCTATTGTCCGAGCTGGGTTTTTTTTTTTATTTTAACGACAACTTCACGTCAAGTATAATGATATTTTATAGAGTAAAATTAGAAAATAATATTTCAATACGTTTAAATATTTTGACATGTCAAGACGTGCTTTTTTATTTTATCAAGTGCACTATGTCGCTGACTTTTTATTATTTTTTCTTTATTTATATTATTTTCGTATTGTCAAGAGTTTATTTAATTGTTGCTTTCAATCAGAAATAATCTAACGAATTTACAAAACTCAAAGATAATCAATATTTTAATGATGTCTCAGCTACTACTGGTATGTTTAATTAAAAGAATTGTTTAAATATTTTATTTAAATAATTATATCAGTGGTAAATTTCGTCGTGTTTGGCAACATTTAGATAGATGAAATGTCGGAAAATATCATTTATATTCATTTGATAATTTTTTTTTATTCCTTAAATGAAAACTATAAAATAAAAAAAAATAATAATATATATATAAATTCGCGATTAAAATTTACATTTATCGTAACATAAATTATTTAAAAAGTCTCCAGGTCCGTAGCAGTTTTTGGAAATTAAAAATTCACACAAATTGCCAATTTTATTTTCAAATATCAATTACATTATTTTTTTTCTTGTTTTTGGGATTAGATTAAAAAAAATAATAAATAATAGTAAATGATTTAAAAAGAAAAAAGAAACTTGTTTTATTTATGCGGTTGTGAATACTGGAAGAAAAAACGAAAAAAAAAAGAAGACAACTTTTAATTATTTATTTTTTATGAATACCATTTGAAAATTCTTGAATTATAAACTAAATAAAAAAACCAAAAATTCCTTAAATTGAATAAAAAAAAATTTTAGAATAATCCAAAAACCTCATGAATTAATTGAATTCAAAAATCAACTATAACAGTTATAAATATTTTAAATAATCTAAATTAGCCAAGTCAAATGATGAAATTTTTATTTGTTTTTGGAAACACCTTTGGTACCTTGGAACTCAAGTCTCAATTAATAATGTTTTCAATTGTTTACTTTTTTTGTTATAAATGTATTAAAAATAAACATTGATGTTAGAAAATATATGATATGAATATATGATATGAATTCTATAGAACTGTTGCTCTATTTTTTTTTTATAAAAAATAATTACTCGTAAATATCGTAAGTAGTATGTAGCCGACTGTACAACATTTTGAGTAATATATACAATTGTGATATTTCTCCACAAGGGACAGTGATGTATTGATGAATCATGTCATTCATGCTATTCAACTCATCCTTAATTGTTGATAACTTTTTAGTATTTCCCTGCTGGATAAGCTTCTGCCATTCTTTGAATTTTACGTTCAAGCAATTCAATTCTCTATTGATTGTTGTCGGTAATATAATTGCAAGACTCTTAAAAAAGAAAAAAAAAAGAAAAATAGTTTTAAATTTCAATAGCTTCAAGAATTAAAAGATTTAAACAAGCAATGAAACAAATACCTTGTAGGATGGAAGATGTTCCATAGTTGGCCAATTTTCAACACATGCTTTACATGAACATAGTCCCAATTGTGAACACCGTTCAATTTTGGAAGCCGTATGATATGAATCAATAGTATTCGAAAGTAGCTGAAATAAACAAATAATTATCAAATACAAAAAAAAGATACGAGTATAATTATGTAAAGACATCAATGAGTACCGGTTCTCCTTGCTTGATTGGTTTGCAAGCATAATATCCAACATTCGAACCAACATAAGTCGGGTTGACATTGGGATCACAGCTTGGTTTTATTATCTTCGAAAATGGTAGCATGGTTTTTGATAACACAGCAACACTATTACCAGGTTTTGTTTTTATCGTCTAATGAATTTTGTTCAAAAAATATAATTATTATTATGAACACAAAAATAATTAACAATTATTAACGAATTAATTAAACGTACCACTTGGCTGCTGCGATAGACAATCATTATATAACGCAATATTAACTCTCCCAAAATCAATATTTTTTCATTTTTATTTCCAATCAAATCTTTAGCTGTCATTTTTTTACCTAATATATCTGTTTTTTGACAAAGGATTGGTACAATCGTTCTCACAAGAAATGCAAATTCAAAACTACAAGTATTTGATGTTGGTTTATAATAATCTAAAAGATGAAAATTATCAAACGTATTAACATTAAGAATTCCATTGGTAAATATTAATTCTTTATTTTTCATCAAGTCGATATCGTCAATTTTTTTTTTTAATTCAATTAGCCCACCAACTGAGTTTAGTGTTTTAAAAAAAAGTTTTACTGGCAGAATATACACTGTAGTTAATTCGTCCTGTTGGAAAAATTCTCCCAATACTAAACATTCAATATTGTGATAACTATTCCATGCTTTTTTTTTACATATATCGGAACAATATATGATAGCTGAACAATTATCACATGGTATACCAGCCCAAGTTTGGCGACAACAATGCCAACAATTTGTAAAACGTAGTTCATAACTAGGAGTTGTTGCAAATGGCTCAGTAATGTAAATAAATTCACCAGATTTGATGTCTCTCGTTGCAACAATATGTTGATTATTTTCTTCATTTTTTTTCAATTCAATTGCATCAGATGCATCAACTATTATTGCATTATCATTTTTTATTTCTGGTATTAATTTAATAATTTCACGTGGTCTTTCAAGTTCATTGATCATCTTCTGATACTCTTTGGTGATGTCGTATTTTGGATTGTTCATTTTTAAATCAGGAAGCCATTGCATTGCATTAGCCATTGAAATACTTGGTTCAAGTTCTGAGTTTGGTTTCAATGCTCTGAAACACAATGATTGGCGTAAAAATAATTTTGTTTTTAATTTATCTGGATAGCCTGCCTTTAATGAACGTTCAATGTCAAGAAGACAATCTTTATAGAGTCTTGCTTTGAATAATACAGCTGAACGATTTGCATAAGCCAATGATAATTCACTGGATCCAACTGGTGCAAAAGCAATACTCTTGGTGTATGCTTCAATTGATTTGTGCAAATAATTTTCTTTTTTTGCAGCAGTAAATTCTTTGTTCCCAACTTTTTTCCAGAGTATTGAGTGACCAACTGTTTTTTTAGTTTTACCAGTATTCATGTTATTATATTGAGTTGTGTTATCCCATACCACTTTAAATTTATCTCTAAATGTTGTTTTTTGTGCATATTGACATCGAGCATTTTTCATAGCATTGGAATCCATACTTGCAACAGAAAGTTTATACAATTTATATTTTTATTAATAAATAAACAATGATAATAATCAATCAAAATTAAATTATCAGTATTATCTAATTGTACAAAATAGTCTTATTTTTGATTGTTGCTATGTCAACATTTATAAACAGTATTGATGTACCTAATACCTGTTAAAAAAATCAAAAACATGGATAAAAAACTTACGTGATCTTTGATGATTTTTTCTCGTAAAATTAAAATACAAAATTCCAACTAAATTTTATTTATTGATGTTTAAACTGTGTCACTGGAATCACATGTTAATTCTTCAATTGTCGGTCAACTTAATTAACGTTGAATTAAAAATAGATGATAAAAATAAAATGACAATCACAAATCACAATAGAATAAAAAAATTTACACAACCTGTTACATAACCTCTTGAATAAATAATAATAATCATAATATTGTACAAAATAAAGTTATATTTGATTGACAGAAAATCAATAATATTTAAATAATATATTAATAATTGATTAAAGAAAAAAATTGAAAAAATAAATGAGGAATGAAAAACTTACTTGATCTTGATTTTTTACGTATTTATTATTAAAACCAAAGTTGCAACAAAATTTTATTCTTGTTGATGTTTAGTACAAACGTTAATTATTAATTAATTTGTTAGTTAAAATAAAATGACAATCAGCTAAGCATAAAAAAAAGACAACCTGATTATGTACCACTGACGACGCACAAAAAACCCAAAAAACCGTTAACAAAATAAAAAAAGACAACTTTTGATTATTTAGTTTTTATAAATACCAATTGAAAAATTATAAATTATAAAGTAAACGAAAAAACCAAAAAATTCTTTAAATTTAAACAAAAAATTTTTTTAAATATTCCAAAAACCTTATGAGTTAATTAGATTTGAAAATCTTAAATTCAATCATGAAAATTATTATTTTTTTAAATACTTTGAATCATCCAACTCAAACGATACAGGTTTTTTTTCACCGGAAAGCTTAGTGAATAATATTTTCATTTGTTTATTTTTCTGGCTGAAATAAACATCGATGTAAAAAAATATATAAAGTGGAATGTTGCTTTTTCTTTGTGATGGCAAATAATTACTGGAAAATATCATAAACAGTATGCAGTTGAATGAACAACGATTTGAGTAATATATACAATTGTGATATTTCTCTGCAAGGGATAGTGATGTATTGATGAAATATGTCATTCGTGGTATTCAACTCATCCTTAATTGTTAATAATTTTTTAGGATCTCCCTGCTTGATGAGCTTTTGCCATTCTTCAAGTTTCGGCATCATACGATTTAATTGTCTTTTGATTCTTGTCGAAAGTGTCATATTCTTGAAAAAAGAAAAAAGAATAAAAATGTTTAAATATCAATAGTATCAAGAATTTAAAGTTTTAAACAAGCAATAGAATGAGTACCTGGTATGATGGAAGATGTTCAATCGTTGGCCAATTTTCAACACATGCTGTACATTCACATGATAGAGGATCATTACTGTCATCTCCAAATCCAATATATCGTTTAGTTTTAGATTCTATATGATATGGACCGAAAATACTCTCGAGGATCTGAAAACAAATCCACAATTATTAGCAAAATATAAAAAAACAAAAAATACGTATAATGATTTGAAAGCATCAATAAGTACCGGTTCTCCTTGCTTAATTGGTTTCAGAGCAAAATACCCAACATTTGAACCTACATGAGTCCAATCGACATTAGGATCACAGCTTGATTTTATTATCTTTAAAGATGGTAACATGACACTCGACCATTCATCATCACCATGAGCTATGAACTGATGAATTTTGTTAAAAATATAATGAATATAATAAACAATTATTATTAAATTAATCACATACATACCGATTGACCACTTCGATGAACAGTTAGTAAAAAACGCAATAATAATTCTCCCAAAATTAATAGTTTTTCATTTTTATAATTAATCAAATCTTTCATTGTCATTTTTTTACCAAATATATCTGTTTTGTGACCAAAGATTGTAACAATCAATACCACAAATGATGCAAATTCAAAAGTACACTCAGTTGATGTTGCTTTAAAATAATCAAGACGAAGAAAATTATCGATAGTATTAAAATCAAGAATTCCATTGGTAAATATTAATTCTTTCTTTTCCATTGAGTCAATATTGTCAATTTTTTTTTTTATTTCAATTAGTCCACCAACTGAGTTCAGTGTCTTTAAAAAAAGTTTAACTGATGATAAAAAGCCTCGTGTAATATTGTCAAATTTTAAAAGATGTCCTAGTACTAAACATTCAGTACTATGATAACTATCCCATGCTTTATTTTTACATATGTCAGAACAATAAATTACGTTTGGACAATTATCACATGGTATACCAGCGTAAGTTGGACGACAACAATGCCAACAATTTGTAAAACGTAGTTTATTAGTGATAGTTGCTGTAAATGGCTCAGAAACGTAAATAAATTCACCAGATTTAATGTCTCTTGATGCAACAATATGTTGATTATTATCACTATTTCTTTTCAATTCAATTGCATCAGATGCACCAACTATTATTGCATTATCATTTTTTATTTCTGGTATTAATTTAATAATTTCACGGGGCTCACCAAGTTGATTGACAATCTTTGAATATTCATCTTTAATGTTATAATTTGGATTGTTTTCTTTTAAATTAGGTAGCCACTGCATCGCACTGGCCATTGAAATATCTGTATCAAGTTCTGAGTTGGGTTTCAATGCTTTGAAACACAATGATTGGCGTAAAAATAATTTTGTTTTTAATTTATCTGGATAGCCTGCTTTTAATGAACGTTCAATGTCAAGAAGACAATCTTGATAGAGTCTTGCTTTGAATAATACAGCTGAACGATTTGCATAAGCCAATGATAATTCTGTGGATTCAACTGGTGCATGTGCAATACTTTTGGTATATGCTTCAATTGATTTGCATAAATAATCTTTATTTTTTGCACTAATGTATTCTTTGTTACCAATTTCCCTCCAGATTATTGATTGACCAGCTGTTTTATTAATTTCATCATGATTTATTATAAAATATGGTGTTATAAAATTCCATGCCACTTCAAATTTATCTCTGAATGTTGTTTTTTGTGAATATTGTTGTTCAGCAGCATATCTTAAATTAACAGAAGGCTTGATAAAATCCATAACTGCAACAAACAAATTATACAATTTTTATTTTTTTATTATAAATAAATAATCATCATAATTAATCGAAATAAGTCAAACTTATTTCTGAATGTAAAAACTAAGTATAATTCAGGTATACTATTATAATTTATTTAAAAAAAAAAAACACTGAAAAAAAATAAGAAAGGAATAAAAAACTTACTTGATCTTTGATTGTTTTTTAAAAATAAAATTTGATATTTAAACCAAGCATTCAATCACAACAAGCCATCATTATTATTGTTAATAATCTTCATTGATGTTCAATACAAACGTTAATTTTGTTTTTTGCTATTGTTAATTAACTTGTCTGTGCTTGTCTGTCAAAATACACACTTACGGCGCACAATGCAAATCGTCACAAATGAAATCTCTGTTCTGTTTGCATTGGTTTACATACATGGATATTAGATAAAAAATAAAAATCATGTGTAGGTGTATGTAGTCCTCCCGAGCGATGCTAGCGCTTTCGATTCAACTCTCTCTCTCTTTTAATTTCTCTCACTCTGTTTTTTAAGGAACTAAATTTAAATATATTTCACCCTAAAATTACAAATTTAATATTTGTAATTATTAAGATATATCAATTATATTTTCATTCAATTGTTGAATTGGTATTTCATTTGTTTAATAATAAATAAATAAATAAATTAGTTATTTGAAAAAACTCATCAATCAAAGTGAAAAATAAATGAAGGTCTTATATATGACAATTATTGGGATTACGTTTATTATCAACTTGTGATCTGAACAAAAAATTATAATTTATATTTTTTATTTATAAATGAGTTATAAAATTTAATAATAATTTTTTTTAATGTGTATTTTCAGATAAATTGAAAATTGAACTGTATTTTTAATTTCTGCCTTAGAATGTAATTATAAAAAAATAAATGTAATATTAATTTTGATAACTAAAAAATACCAACAATTTATTTAATAATAAACAATAGAAAAACTATCGAAATGAATTTTATATTATATAGTAAACCTAATATTAATATATGATTTGAAAAAAAAAAAATAATTTCCGGTTCTATTCATGTAGTTTTGAATAATGAAAAAAAAAACAAAAAAAAACAAAAGAAAAGTTTCAAGTATTTTTTTGTTATATATATACTTATCGTTTGAAATTAATAAATTCTAAAGTATATGAAAAAACCAAAAAATTCTTTAAATTAAAAAAAAAAATATTGAAAAATATTCCAAAAACCTTATGAATTAATTAGATTAGAAAATGTTAAATTCAAATATAAAAGTTATTAATTTTTTCAAATACTTTAAATCATCCAACTCAAACGATACAAGTTTTTTTTTTTCACCCGATAGCTTAGTTAATAATATTTTCAATTATTTATTTGTCTAGCTGAAAAAAACGTCGATGTAAAAAAATATATAAAGTGGAATGTTGCTTTTTCTTTGTGATGGAAAATAATTACTCGTATATATCATAAACAGTATGTACTTGAATGTACAACGATTTGAGTAATAAATACGATAGTGATCTTTCTTTACAAGGAAACGTGAAGTATTGATGAAACATGTCATTCATCCTATTCAAATCGTCCTTAATTGTTATCAATTTTTCGAGATCCCCCTCTTGGGCAAACTTCTGCCATTCTAAAAGTTTCTGCGTCATACAACTCAATTCTCTTTTCATACTTGTCGGTAGTGTCTTACTCTTAAAAAAGAAAAAAAAGAAAAATTGTTTTGAATATCAATAGGTTCAAGAGAATTAAAGTTTTAAACAAGCAATAAAATAAGTACCAGGTAGGATGGAAGAGAACGACCAATTGTCCAATTTCCAACACATGCTTTACATTTACATGGTAGAAGATCATCACTAGCATTTCCGAATCCAACATATCGTTCAGTTTTAGATTTTGTATGATATGAACCAAAAGAACTGTTGAGAATCTAAAAATAAATTCATATTTATTATGAGAATATAAGAGAAAAAAAAAAAAACAAGTATAATTATTTAAAGACATCAATAAGTACCGATTCTCCTTGTTTGATTGGTTTTGATGCAAAATATCCAACATTTGAACCCACATGAGTCCACTCAACATTAGGATCACAGCTTTGTTTTATTATTTTCAAAAATGGTAACATGACACTCGACCACTCGTAGTCAATCGGGAACTGATGAATTTTGTTAAAAATAAAATAATTATAATAAAACAATTATTATTAAATTAATCATATACATACCAGGTGACCGCTGCGATAAACAATCATTATATAACGAAATATTATTTCTCCCAAAATTAATAGTTTTTCATTTTTATATTCGATCAAATCTTTAATTGTCATTTTTTTATCAAATATATCTGTTTTGTGACCAAAGGTTGCAACAATCAATACCACAAATGATGCAATTTCAAAAGTACACTCAGTTGATGTTGCTTTAAAATAATCAAGATTAAGAAAATTATCGATAGTATTAACATCAAGAATTCCATCAGTAAATATTATGCCTTTATTTTTCATCGAATCAATATTGTCAATTCTTCTTTTCAACTCAATAAGTCCACCAACTGAGTTCAGTGTTTTTAAAAAAAGTTTAACTGCTAATAAATAACCTCGTGTAAGTTTTTCAAATTTTACAAGTGATGCTAATACTAAACATTCAATATTGTGATAACTATTCCATGCTTTTTTTTTACATATATCGGAACAATATATAATAACTGAACAATTATCACATGGTACACCAGTCCAAGTTTGACGACAACAATGCCAACAATTAATGAAATAGAATTCATCACTAACAGTAGCTGCAAATGGCTCAGAAATGTAAATAAATTCACCAGATTTAATGTTTCTTGTTGCAACAATATGTTGATTATTATCATTTGTTTTTTTCAATTCAATTGCATCAGATGCACCAACTATTATTGCATTATCATTTTTTATTTCTGGTATTAATTTAATAATTTCACGTGGTTCTTTAAGTTCTTTCATCATCTTTGTATACTCTTTGGTGAAGTCGTATGTTGGATTATATTTTTTTAAATAAGGAAGCCACTGAATTGCATTATCTTTCGAAATACCTGCTTCAGGTTCTGAGCTTAGTTTCAATGCTTTGAAACACAATGATTGACGTAAAAATAATTTTGTTTTTAATTTATCTGGATAGCCTGCCTTTAATGAACGTTCAATGTCAAGAAGACAATCTTTATAGAGTCTTGCTTTGAATAATACAGCTGAACGATTTGCATATGCCAATGATAATTCACTGGATCCAACTGGTGCAAAAGCAATACTCTTTGTGTATGCTTCAATTGATTTCCATAAATAATCTTTATTTTTTGCAGTTGTGTATTCTTTGTTACCAACTTCCCTCCAGATCATTGATTGACCAACTGTTTTATTAATTTTATCATGATTTATTATATAATATGGAGTTATACAATTCCATGCCACTTCAAACTTATCTTTGAATGTTGTTTTTTGTAAAAATTGCTGTTCAGCAGCATTCGTTGAATCAACAGGAGGCTTGATAAAATTCATAACTGCAACAATCAATATATTTTTCAATTATAAATAAATAATCATCATTATTAATAAAAAAAAAAAAATAAGGTTATTCCTGATTGTAAAAACAAATTATAATTTAGGTATACTACTTATCTCAAATACATAATAATAATATTGTACAAAATAGAGTTATGTTTTATTGTTAACATGTCAATAATATTCAAACAATGTTAATAATTGATTAAAGAAAAAAAAATAAATAACAAATAAAAATCTTACTTGATCTTTGAATGTTTTTACTTGAAACAAGTAAAGACAATTTTGATTGTTATATTCAAACCAAACATTTATATAAACAAACTTTTAGCAAACTTTTATTATTATTGTTAATAATTTTTATTGATGTTGATCAATACAAACGTTAATTTTGATTTGTTGTTAATTAACTTGTATATATATAGTCAAATTAAACTGACCAAAACTGACGATTGACGACTCACAAAGTAAGAAATAAAATCGTCAACAAATCTCTCAATCTCTGTTTATTTACGTTATTTACATTGTTTACATACATACGGATACACCTGATACATACATAGATATTAGATAAATCATGTGTATCATTCTCTCCTCTCCTCTCGAGCGATGCTAGCGCCTTCATGTCAATGTCTCTCTCGTTCTCTCTTATTTTCTCTTACTCTATTTTTAATGAAATCAAATTCAATTATTCAAATATAAAAATTCAACGAATGAAAAATTAATAATTCACCCTAAAATTACAAATTTAATATTTTTAGAAAAATTCAATCGTATTTTCATTCAATTGCTGAATTAATTTTTTATTTATATTAATTAATGAATAAATTTATAAATTAGTTATTCGAGGTTTTTATTATTTAAAGTAGTAAATAAAAAAAGGTATTATCAATGACAAGCATTAGGATTACATTTATTATCAATTTGTGGTTTATACAAAAAATTATAATTTACATTTTTTATTTATAAATAAATTCCAGACTTTAAAATTGATTTTTTTACCGTGTCTTTTTAGATAAATTGAAAATTGAAATGTATTTTCAATTTGTCTCTTAAAATTTAATTATGATAAAATGAATTGATCATTTTTTTTACTAACTTTTAATGTTTAATTTTACATTCATTTTTTCATATAATTATTAACTGAAAATATCGACAATTTATTTAATAAGCAATAGATAAATTATCGAACTAAATTTTTAATATTTAAAAACCAATGTTAAATTTAATATGTAATTTTAAAAAGATAAAAAAAAAATCTGGTTTTATTTCTGCGCAATGTTGAATAATAGAAAAGAGACAAGTTTTAATTATTTTTTTTGTTATGAATAACAATTAAAATTTATAAATTAAAAAGTAAATGAAAAAACCAAAAAATCTTTTAAATTTAAACTAAAATAAATTTTAGATTATTCCAAAATTCTCACAAATTAATTAAAGTAAAAAATCTTAAATTCAATTATAAAAAATCGTAATTTTTAAAATTATTTAAATCATCCAACTTAAATAATAAAAGTTGTTTTTTTTTTCACTCGAAAGCTCAGTTAATAATATTTTCGATTGTTTATTTCTCTGGCTGAAATAACCATCGATGTAAAAAAAAATGTCTTAAGTGGAATGTCGCTTTCTTTTTTGTGATGCGGAAAATAATTACTCGTAAATAGCATGAACGGTATAAAGTCGAGCGTACAAAGATTTGAGTAATATATACAATTGTGATATTTCTTTACAAGGAAAAGTGATGTATTGATGAAACATGTCATTTATTCTATTCAAATGATCCTTCATTGTTACTAATTCAGGATCACCGCAGCCGATGTGATAACTCCACTGATCGAATGTCAATGCAATATCATCCAAGTTTTTCTTAATTTCTGCCGGCAATCTAATATTACAATCCTTGAAAAAAAAAATAATAAAAATAGTTTGAAATATCACTAGCTTCAAGAATTTGAAATTTTGGACAAACAATAAAATAAATACCTGGTAGAATGGAAGATGTGTCATCGTTGGCCAATTTTCAACACATGGTCTACATTCACATATAAGAGGATAATCACTATCATTTCCTAATCCGAAATATCGTTTAGTTTTAGACATTGTATGATATGGACCGAATTTAGACGCGAGAAGCTGAAAATAAATTAATAATTATTATCAAAATACAAAAACATACAAGTATAATTATTCAAAGACATGTACCGGTTCTCCTTGCTTGATTGGTTTGACGGCAAAATATCCAATCTTTGAACCCACATGAATCCAATCAACATTAGAATCACAGCTTGGTTTTAATATCTTCGAAAATGGTAATACGACCGCTGACGATTCCACATTATTAACGAAGAACTGAGAAATTTTTTTAAAAGTATAATAATTATTATTAACACGAAATTAGTAAACAATTATTAATAAATTAATTATGTATACATACCGAGCTATTATTGCGATGAACAATCATCATATGACGCAATAATAATTCTCCCATAATTAATAGTTTTTCATTCTCATATTGAATCAAATCTTTCATTGTCATTTTTTCACCTAATATATCTGTTTCTAGACCAAGTATTGCAACAACCAATACCACAAATGATGCAAATCCAAAAGTACACTTAGTTGATGTTGCTTCAAAATAATCAAGATTAAGAACATTATTGGCAGTATTAACATCAAGAATTCCATTGATAAATATTCTGTCTTTATTTTTCATCGAGTCAATATTGTCAATTCTTCTTTTCAACTCGATTAGTCCACCTACTGACTTCAGTGTCTTTAAAAAAAGTTTGACTGTCAAATAATTATGTGTCAACACATTTTCATCTTTAGCAATGTGTCGTAAAACGGAACATTCAAGATTATGATAACCTCTCCATGCTTTTCTTTTACATAAATCAGAACAATATATGATAGTTGAACAATAATCACATGGTACACCAGCCCACGTTTGGCGACAACAATGCCAACAATTTGTAAAACATGAATCATTACTAAGAGCTGCTGCAAATGGCTCAGAAATGTGAATAAATTCACCAGTTTTAATGTCTCTTGTTGCAACAATATGTTGATTATTTTCACTATTTCTTCTCAATTCAATTGCATCAGATGCATCAACTATTATTGCATTTTCATTTTTTACTCTGGGTATAAATTTAATAATTTTACGTGGTTCTTTAAGATTATTGATCATCTTTTGATACTCTTTGGTGATGTCGTATGTTGAATTATATTTTTTCAAAAAAGGAAGCCACCTGATTGCATTAGCCATTGAAATACTTGGTTCAAGTTCTGAGTTTGGTTTCAAGGCCTTGAAACACAATGATTGACGTAAAAATAATTTTGTTTTTAATTTTTTTGGATGGCCTGCCTTCAATGAACGTTCAATGTCAAGAAGACAATCTTCATAGAGTCTTGCCCTGAATAATACAGCTGAACGATTTGCATATGCCAATGATAATTCTTTGGATCCAGCTGGTGCATGTGCAATACTTTTGGTATATGCCTCAATTGATTTGAGTAAATAATCTTTATTTCCTGCAGTAGTGTATTCTCTGTTACCAATTTCCCTCCAGTTTTTTGATTTACTAACTGTTTTATCAATTTTATTATGATTTATGTCAATTTTGAGGTAAGGAGCTATAAAGATCCATGCTACTTCAAATTTATCTTTAAATGTTGTCACTTGTGAATATTGTTGTGGATCATTTTTCATGGCATCAGAATCCATAACTGCAACAAACAGGTATTATATTTTATAATAATCATATTTATGATTGTTATTATATTTTAATAATATGGAAACAATATTGATGATTCTTCGAAATAACAAATGATAAAATGAATCACGTGAATGAAAAACTTACTTGATCTTTGATGGTCTCTCCTTGAAATATTAAAATAGAAAATTGCAACAAATTTTTATTTGTTGATGTTTAAACTGTGTTACTGAAACCACTTGTTAATTTTTAACTGTCGGTCAACGTAATTAAAAAATGTAACGTGTCGTTTTTAATCACCCTGCTTGATATATTTTTATATTCTTTTTAATATTACATTTAAAATAAATAATACAAATTTTTAATATTTATAAAATTAAAATGATTTTATTATGTTTATTGAAATTACGAATCGAATTATTTTTAATATTTATACAAGACCAATAATTTTGCCAGTTTGTGATGTGGCACAGCTACGTCACCAATACAAAATTTTTCAATGAATTTACATACCCACATTTATGTATGGTAGCCGGACTCGGAGTAACATTAGATTTATATTTTATTTTACAAGTAACCACCACATTAATGTGGTGGTGGAAATCATGGAAATATGCGTAGAAGCATTTTCACTCGTTTCGACTACCTTTTTTTTCTGTGTATTTTTGGCATACAATAGAAAAAAATAAACAAAATAATAAATTTCGATATTTCAATGAACACACCCAATACATAATAAATAAACATGAAATTATTTAACAATAAAATAAACATTAAAATATTTTAAAATCATAATAACAAATAGAAACAAATATTTATAAATTGAAAATTCATTATGGCTTCAAAATATAAATTATTTTCTTTAAAATTTACAATCCAACATACATTTTATTATTTAAACATTTAACTATCTATTTTTCAAGAAGATATATTAGCTGATTGATGATCATGATTCATATTAATGAGTTGGATCTACTCATTAAGTATCTTTTTATTTTGCTTAAAATTATCATCAACACAATTTATTTTTTTTTCTAATCTTAACTCTCAAAAATATTCATTTCTTTTATATTCTCATTATTATCGACGACATTTAATTTATTTTTATTTTCAAACTTTTAACAATATTTTTCATAAAATCATAACTATTTTTAATGACCTTCAAAATTATTTATTTTAATTTTATCTGTATTAATACAATTCAAATCGTTTTCATTATTTAATTTCTAAATATATTTAAAAATACACTCATTTGATGTTGCTTCAAAATAATCAAGATTTTTAAATATATCTATTTTATATTTTTTATTAATTATTACCAAAATTTAACTGAATCCTATTCAATTGTTGAATTAATTTTTAACTATTATTAAGAAAAATTACAATTACTTAGATGCTTAATGTACTAATATAATTTATTTATTATGAAAATTATATTATAAAAATCATTGTATAAATATAATTTGTATAATTTATAATACAAATACTAATGTACTTGTTTAAGTCGTGTTTGGCTTTTTTTGTATACTTCGTTTTACATTAAAAAAAAAATATTACTCACTAATAAAATTTAATATTATAATAAAATGGTAAATATATAAATTAAATTCAAAATTTTCTTTATAAAAGTTCATTAATAAATTAGTTATTTGAAATTTTTATTATTCAAGTTATTGTCATTATAATCTTATATTTATTTTACATTTTTCTAACTCATTTTGAGTATCCGGTGCTCGTGAATTAATTAAATTTAAAAATCTTGAATTCAATTATAAAAGTTTGTAATTTTTAAAATTATTTAAATCATCCAACTTAAATGATAAAAGTTTTTTTTTTTTTCACCCGAAAGGCGAAAGTTTCAAAGTTATGCTATTATCATTGTTTATTTTCTGGCCGTTTGTACCGACTTTAAAAAATTATATGAAATGGAATGTGGCTTTCTTACAATATAAATACAATAGAAAAAAAATAAACAAAATAATATTATTTATTAAATGTTTTTTTTTATTTTTTATGAATACCACACGAAAAAAACATAAATTATAACCTGAGTAGTAATACCCATGAAATGAACCAATTAAATTTAAATAATAAATTTTGGAATTTTCAGAAAACATCATTCAACCGTATAAAAGTTATTAAATTTTTTCTCAATAATATAAATAATAAAAAATCTTGTTTTTTTTTTTTGTTGAAAAATAATTACTGGTGAGGATCAAGAACTGTAAGTAGTCGACGATACAACGATTTGAGTGATAAAATAATATATGCTGTTTCTCTACAAGGACCAGATATGTATTGATGAATTTTATCATTTATCTCATTCAAAGCATTCTTGATTGTTAATAAATTTTCAGTATCTCCGTGCTCGATGAGAAATTGCCACTCTTCTAATTTGAGCATCATACAATCTAATTCTCTAACGACTCCAGTCATTGTCATCATATCCTTGAAAAGAAAAAAATAAAAAGGATAAAAATAGTTTTAAATATAACTATATAAGTTCAAGAATTTCATTTAACAAGCAATAAAATAAATACCCGGTGAGATGGAAGGTAATCTATGACTGGCCAATTTTGAATACATGGTGTACATTCACATGGTACAGGATTATCAGTAGCATATCCTATTTCAAGATGTCGTGCTGTCTTTGACGTTATATAGTATTGACCGAAAGTACTCAATAGAACCTGAAATTACTTTATAATTATTAAAATTGAAAAAAATAAATACAAGTATAATTATATTGAGAGTTAAGTACCAGTTCTCCTTGCTTGATTGGTTTGCAAGCAAAATATCCAACTTTTGAATCCGCATGAGTCCAATCGACATTAGGATCACAGCTTCTTTTGAATGTCTTACATAATGGTACCATGACATTTGTCCATACTTCAGTATAACCAGGTTGTGTATTTACAAACTAATGAGTTTTTGTTTATAAAAAAAACTAATTATTATAAATACTGAATTGATTTATCATGAATAATTAATTGATACATACCGGTAGACCATTGCAATGTACAATCATCATATAACGCAATATTATTTCTCCCAAAATAAATATTTTTTCATTTTCCTCGTTGATCAATTCATTTACTGTCATTTTTTTACCCAGTATATCTGTTTTTTGACCCAAAATTGATACAATCCATGTCGGAAATAATGCTAGCGACTCAAATTTATCACGATTGGATGTTGGTTCAAAATAATCAAGAAGATGAAAACTATTAATGGTATTACCATCAAGAATACCATGAGTTGAAATAAATTCTTTATTATTCATTGAGTCAATGTTGTCAATTTGTTTTTTCAATTCAAGCAAACCACCAGCTGAGTTTAGTGCCTGACAAAAAAGTTTTACTGTTAAAAAATGTTGTGTATCCATTTTTTCAGATTTAACAAGTTGTTTTAATACAACACATTCAAGATTATGATAACTGTCCCATGCTTTTCTTTTACATATGTCAGAACAATATATAATGTTTGGACAATCATTACATGGTACACCAGCCCACGTTTGGCGACAACAATGCCAGCAACTAGTAAAACGTAATTCATTACTAGGAGTTGCTGCAAGTGGCTCACAAATATAAATGAATTCACCAGATTTGATGTTTCTTGTTGCAACAATATGTTGATTATTATCATTTGTTTTTTTCAATTCAATTGCATCAGATGCACCAACTATTATTGCATTATCATTTTCTATTTCTGGTATGAATTTAATAATTTCACGTGGTTTTTTAAGTTCATTGATCATCTTTGGATATTCTTTGGCGATGTTGTATTTTGGATTATATTTTTTTAAATCAGGAAGCCATTGTATTGCATTAGCCATTGAAATACCTGATTCAAGTCCTGAGTTTGGTTTCAAGGCCTTGAAACACAATGATTGACGTAAAAATAATTTTGTTTTAAATTTATCTGGATAGCCTAGATTTATTGAACGATCAATGTCAAGAAGACAGTCTTCATAGAGTCTAGCTTTGAATAATACAGCTGAACGTTTTGCATAAGCCAATGATAATTCACTGGATCCTACTGGTGCAAAAGCAATACTCTTTGTGTATGCTTCAATGGATTTGCGTAAATAATCTTGATGATTTGCAGTAGTGTATTCTTTATTGCCAATTTCTCTCCAGAGCATTGAGTGATCAACCATTTTGTCAGGTTCATCATGACTTACGATAATAAATGGAGATATAAATTTCCATATCACTGCAAATCTATCTTTCAATGTTGTTTTTTGTGAATATTGTTGTCTAGCAACGTTCACAGCATTAATAGGAATGTTAATAAAATCCATAGCTGCAACAAACAATTTATACAATTTTTATTTTTTAATTATAAATAAATAATCATCATAATTAATCAAAACAAAATAAACTTATTTCTGAGTGAATAATAATAATAATAATAATATTCTACAAAATAAAGTTATATTTGATTGTTAAAATGTCAATAATATTTAAACAATACTAATAATTAATCTAAAAAAAAAAAATTGAAAAAATTAAAAAAAAGAAAGAATGAAAAACTTACTTGATCTTTGATGGTTTTTCTTTAAAAAATTAAAATTGCATAAAGTTTTATTTATTGATGTTTAAACTGTGTCACTGAAAACACATGTTAATTTTTTCAATTATCGGTCAACTTAATTAACGTTCTATAAAAAATAGATGATAAAAATAAAATGACAATCACCATTAAACAAAAAAATTTAATAACCTGCAGGGGTTTTTTTTTTATGCTCTATATACATGAACTAGACATCATTAGACTTTACATCATTAGTTCTCAAGCGATGCTGGCGCCAATAATAAATCTCTCTCTTTTTATAGCGTAAATCAAAATGAATAATTCAATCGTTTGGAATTTTAAAATTTACAAGTACAATGGAGAAAGAAACAAAAAAAAAAAAAAAAAAAACCGCTTTTAATTATTTATTTTTTATGAATACCAATTAAAAAATCATGAATTATAAACTAAATAAAAAAACAAAAAATTCCTTAAATTGAATAACAAAAAATTTTAGAATAATCCAAAAACCTCATGAATTAATTGAATTTAAAAATCAACCATAAAACTTATAAATATTTTTAAAAAATCTAATTTAGCCAAGTCAAATAATGAAACTTTTTTTTGTTTTTACCTTGGAACTCAATTAATAATGTTTTCAATTGTTTACTTTTTTTGCTATAAATGTATTAAGAATAAACATTGATGTAAGAACATATATGAATTGAAAATGTTGCTTTGTTTTTTTTTTTTTTATGTAAAATAATTACTCGTAAATATTATGAATGAAATGTAGTCGACTGTACACCAGTTTGAGAAATGAATACAATAATGATATTTCTTGACAAGGAACGGTGATGTATTGATGAATCATGTCATTCATGCTATTCAACTCATCCTTAATTGTTGATAATTTTTTAGTATCTCCCTGCTGGATAAGTTTCTGACATTCTTTGAGTTTCGGCATCATACACTTCAATTCTCTTTTGATTCTTGTCGGTAATATAATTGCAAAGTTCTTAAAGAAGAAATGCAAAGAATAAAAATAGTTTTAATTTCCACTAGCTTCAATAATTCAAAGATTTAACTCAGCAATAAAATAAATACCTGGTAGGATGAAAGATGTTCCATAGTTGGCCAATTTTCAACACATGCTTTACATTGACATGGTCCCAATCGTGCATACCGTTCAATTTTTGGAGTCATATGATATGAATCAGTAGTACTCAAAAGTAGCTGAAATGAATTAATAATTATCAAAATCAAAAGAAAAGATACGAGTATAATTATGCAAGGATATCAATACGTACCAGTTTTCCTTGCTTGATTGGTTTGCAAGCATAATATCCAACATTTGAACCAACATGAGTCCAGTTGACATTGGGATCACAGCTTGGTTTTATTATCTTCAAAAATGGTAGCATGGTATTTGATAACACAACATTACTACCAGCTTTTTTTTTCATTGTCTAATAAATTTTGTTTAAAAATATAATTAGTATTGTGAACACAAAAATAATTAACAATTATTAACGAATTGGCTGCTGCGATAGACAATCATCATATAACGCAATATTAACTCTCCCAAAGTTAATATTTTTTCATTTTTGTTTTCAATCAAATCTTTAGCTGTCATTTTTTTACCTAATATATCTGTTTTTTGACAAAGGATTGGTACAATCGCTCTCACAAGAAATGCAAATTCAAAACTACAAGTATTTGAAGTTGGTTTATAATAATCTAAAAGATGAAAATTATCAAACGTATTAACATCAAGAATACCAATATCGATCCTTGATTTTTCAGCGAGTCAATATCGTCAACTTTTTTTTTTAATTCAAGCAAACCACCACCTAAGTTTAGTGTTTTAAAAAAAAGTTTTACTGGCAAAATATACACTGTAGTTAATTCGGCATGATGGAAAAATTCTCCCAATACTAAACATTCAATATTGTGATAACTATTCCATGCTTTTTTTTTTACATATATCGGAACAATATATGATAGCTGAACAATTATCACATGGTATACCAGCCCAAGTTTGGCGACAACAATGCCAACAATTTGTAAAACGTAGTTCATAACTAGGAATTGCTGCAAATGGCTCAAATATGTAAATAAATTCACCTGATTTAATGTCTCTTGTTGCAACAATATGTTGATTATTTTCATTTGTTTTTTTCAATTTAATTGCATCAGATGCACCAACTATTATTGCATTATTATTTTTTATTTCTGGTATAAATTTAATATTTTTACGTGGTTCCTTAAAAATTAAAAAAAAAATTAGGCGCTATTTCGATACATGGTATAATAATATAATAATAAAAACTGCAATGCCTAATTTTTTTAAAAAATTTTTTTTTATCCAGCAAATTATTCAACTTTATACTTAAAAATTTTGACATTCTTTTGGATATTTTACGTCTTTTGATTATTAAACGTATATATGATGAATAGACAGGTATTTAAAAATTGAGGCTTTTTGGTGACATTAATTGTAAATTTATGTTTTGTTTTTATTATTATATATTTTTAAATAAATAAAACTTCACATTATGCCCACAACAAACTAGGTATACATATATGGTCTTTAGTCTTCACTCTTCATCATTTCATTATTATTTTTTTCCATTTTATTTATTTACTTACACATTTATTTATTCAATTACCAACCCAACTGGATAAACTAATTAACTAAATTGTAGGATCTTTACAGATATTCAGCTTTTTATATTACATTTTATAATATAGACAAAAATGTATGGACACAAATTAAATATAAATAAATTAATAATATATAGACATTAATTTAAATTGAGGTATAATAATTAAACACCAACAGATCTATTCAATGATAAATATTGATTTATTTTTTAATTTATGAATTAGAGTTATATTACAACTATTTATATGATTTGATAAAATAATTGTCAAATTATTTTTGCTGATATAAAGTGTCTCAATATTTGATAGACTATAATATAAATACTTGGATCTCCAAATTAATAAGTTAATTCAGATCTTCATCGAGATGATGAAGATTCTACGAGATATAATTTGAAATATCTTGATACCAACAGAGACTAGGCAATGCGTTTCTGTTGGTATCAAGTTGCTTAAGTTGTGATAAATTATTGAAACAACCTAACTCGAGATTTTGTAGTTCATTCGAATTTAAATTGAGTTTACAGAGTTTTGGTATACCGTTAAATATATCTTTTGATAAACTGGTCAATTCATTTTTGCTGATATCAAGTTCCTGAAGTTTTGATAAATTATTAAAACAACCTGACTCAAAATGATTTAGTTTGTTTGATTGTAAATCTAGGCAAATGAGATTTTCGAGACCATTAAATATGTTTGTTGATAATGTTGTCAAATTGTTTTTGCTGATATTAAGCTTGCGAAGATTTGATGAACCATCGAAACAACTCAACTCAAGATTGGTCAGTTTATTTGAATACAAATTAAGATAACGAAGCTCTTTTAAATTCCTAAATATATCTTTTGGTAAAGTTGTAAGATTGTTATTACTGATATCAAGATCATGTAGGCTCAATAAATCATCGAAAATACCTGGCTCAAGGTAACTCAGTTGGTTTGAACGTAAATGTAGGGAACAAAGCTTTTGTAGACCCTTAAATATATCTTTTGGTAAACTTGTCAATTTGTTTCCATCGATAAAAAGACCGCAGAAGATTGGTAAATTATTAAAACAACCTGGTTCAAAATAACATAGCTTGTTTGAATCTAAATTTGGGAAAAAAAAATTCTTGCGATCATTTAATATGTTTGTTGAAAATGTTGTCAAATTGTTATTGCTGATATAAAGCCATACAAGTTTCGACATATTACAAAAAACACCTGACTCAAGATTGCTTAATGTGTTTGAACTTAGATCTAAGAGTCGAAGATTTTCAAGACCATTGAATATATCTTTGAACAATATTATCAGACTATTGTGACTCATATCAAGCTTGTGGATTTGCGATAAACCATTGAAACAACCTGCCTCAAGATTGTTCAAGTTGTTCGATTGTAAATATAATATCTGCAGATTTTCGAGACCATAGAATACACCGTTGGACAATATTGTCAGACAGTTTTTGCCGATATTAAGCTCCTCAAGTCGTGATAAACCATTGAACGAACCCAATTCAAGATTGGTCAGTTTATTTGAATACAAATTAAGATGACGAAGCTTTTTTAAATTTCTAAATATATTTTTCGATATAATCGTGAGATTGTTGTTGCTGAGATCAAGTTTTTCAAGTTGTAATAAATCATCAAAAATACCCAGCTCAAGACTGATCAATGTGTTTGAATGTAAATTTAGTTTCTGAAGATTTTTAAGACCATTGAATACATCTTCGGATAATGTTGTCAGTTTGTTGTTGCTAATATTGAGTGTATTAAGTTGTGATAAACCATTAAAACAACCTGACTCAAGATTGTTCAGTTTGTTAGAACGTAAATTAAGATGACGAAGCTCTTTTAAATTCCTAAATATATCTTTCGGTAAAGTTGTAAGATTGTTATCACTGATATCAAGATTATTTAGGCTCAATAAATCATCGAAAATACCTGGCTCAAGGTTAGTCAGTCGGTTTGAATTTAAACGTAGCGTACATAGATCTTGTAGACCATTAAATATATCTTTTGATAAAGTTATCAGTTTGTTTTTGCTGAGATCAAGTTCCTTAAGTTGTAATAACTCATAGAAAATACTCGACTCTAGATATTTTAGTTTATTGCGATTCATTCGTAACGTACGAAGATCATCAAGAGGATTGAAGATATCTTTTGGTAGTGTTGTCAGATTGTAACAGCTGATACCTAATTCCTTAACTTGAAGATCCTCGAGACCATGGAATAAATCTCTTGGAAGAATATTCAATTCTTTAATGTAGATTCCATATTTTTCAGCATTATTACTCAGCAACTTACATATTTTTGGATCATAATAAGGTGACTTTTTGTTACAAAAGTATTTATTATGACTTTCAATTGTTGACGTTAAAATATTTGTATCCATAACTAAAACATAATTAAATAATTGAATTGTAATAACCAAAGCCAGGAAGTTTGCCCGATTTTTGAGAGCGAGTTAATAACGATGGTAACCTAGGGAAAACATTTTAAAAAATAGAATTGAATTAGATTGTATTTTGTTTTTCTGAATACATGGTATTGTGTGACGGCTGATCATTGTGTGTGTGATGAGTTTTAAAAAAGATATAGATATGAATGTCTTAATGATGATCAACTTGTTCAGCTCTGTTAGTGAAAATATACTCTTCAACGTTTGCTGGGTACTTGTTGATGAAGATAATGCGCTGATCACACAGTATGACAATATTTGAAAACATGAAAAACAAAAAAAAAAATAAATCATCATTATTATTTTTGTAATCTGTGATAAAAAATACATATATTACGTTGGAAGTATGGCAACGTCCGAACTCAGGCCCAAGTGCTCCAGAGATGCGGAACGTGACTTAGCGTTCATTATGGTTTCCATGACCGTCCGTTGTCATTTTTACGAAGGTGGGATAGACGCGAAGCGTTCCACCTATAGTATAGTATTGTTTTTTTTACTATATGTTTTATGAATACCGCTCATAGCTTCTATAATAATTAAGCTAGATTATTCGTATTAGGCTCAAATTGAAGATCTCGACGAGCTCTAGAGCCTCTGATAAAATTAAAATTCTTCGGATAATTATTGAGTTTACAAATGACGGAGGAAAAATGTAACAAAATCTTCGCACCGAAATACTAAGAAAACTAAGAAAAAATCATGGATGCAAAAATTTCACAGATAACAGTAAATAATGAAATAAAGATAATTAAAAAAAGTTTATATTTTTTAAAATCGAATTCGTTTGTTTATTCAAGAAAAACTGAAACGACATTTTTTTGGAACAGACATAACTTTTTTAAAAATCAACTAAGAGGTTTTATGCTAGTTTTAATGGATTCTTCGTCAAAAAATCTACAACCAGAGCCATACTTGAAATTTTTTCAACAATTATTTTTTTTATAATTAGCGATTGTTTATAAAAAATATCCGAGTGAGTAGTTTATAAAATAAAAAGAACCACAAAGAAATCATTCAATGAGCTTAATTGGCTCAACAGCTTGTAGAAAATTTTCTAACAAATTTTTTGACTATAATATGAGATTTTTTAGTTGATTATTTAAACAATTAATGAAGATTTAAGCAATCATTATTTTTTTTTTTCATCATTTTTTTGCCATACGCATGCGCACTTGTGACTGTAGAGCATAATACTCACTCATTTTTACCATTAGTTTTTTTTTTTTAAGATGGCAGATGGTAGCACTCAACAATTCTAGGAATCAATTTAGTTTATTTATTTTGTATTTATCCTGTTTTTTGAAAGTTTGAGGTTAAAGTTTTATAAATAAATTTAATATAATGAATAATTGTAATATATAACAAATTATTATATTACAATTCATTATTAAATAATAAATAAAAATTATAATTTCGGAGTTAACGCGTCCTTCCGCCGGAGTTTTGAAAATTTTCAATTTTCAAAGAGAATGCAGCCGTTGCTAAATTTTATTTATTGACATCTACATTAGATATCTACATTATTTAATCGTATTTTATCTAGTATGTCAAATTTTTTTCGTAAAGAGCAAAATTGTTTACTTATCCACGAGATTTTTTTCTTACTGAATTCTGGTGCGTCCATTACGTTGTCTAAAATAAGTTTATGATATATCAGTATCAGTTTTCTTGATAATGACATTGAGGTTGACTCTATATTATATACACAGTTTTAATTTTGTGATTTAATTGACAAATATATACTATTGATGTAATTCAAAATTAATCCAAATTTAAAATTGAAAGTATTGAATAATTTTTCACTTACCACAGTAATGAGAGTAGTCAAAAAAATTTACGCAACGACGATATATCGTAAAAGTGATGAGTGAGTCCAGTCAAGACCTCGTTAATATCAGGCACTCTTTGGAGCTATATGAAAACAATTTTTTCGGATAATAACAGGTGATGGAACTTTCTTTTTAGAACCACGTGTGCGACATTAAGTTAGAATTTTCAGTGATGGCAGAGCTACTGCATATGCATCAACGAATAATTCGTGAGTGACTGGTGCGGCACTGATGCAGCGTTCAAGAAAACTAGCATAGTATCATAATATTTTCTAGCATTAGACACACACTTGCATAACGCATACGCAGTTTTAAGAATATAGTTTTTTCACCTGTTGAAATCCAATGAAATTATTTTTCTGCATTAGATATTGTCTCTACGACGTCACTAGTGTTGACTAATAACTATTACTAGGTAATCACTGCAAGACAACATTTTATTAGAAAGATTTTGTCAAACTTGTATACACTCATGGACATTGTGAAAATATATTTATCTCTATTGAAAAATCACTACAAATAAATAATCCTTTACAAATAACTTTTTTTTGATAAAAAATAATTAAATCTTGATGATAATAATTATTACTGACATTTCGTTTGAAAAAGAAACAATATGTGTAGAATATTATATTGTTCATATAAATAAATATTTAAACTAAAACTTGACTCTTTTGTTCAACAAAAAAAAAAAAAAAAAAAAAAATATTTTTTTATTATAATAAAATAATTAGCAAAAACACAACAACTTTCAATTATTTATTAAACTTTTTTATATTTTTTATGAATACCATATTGTGATATTTCTGTACAAGGAACAGTGATGTATTGATAAAACATGTCATTCATGCTATTTAACTCATCCTTAATTGTTAATAATTTTTTAGGATTTCCTAGGTCGACGAGCTTTTTCCACTCTTTGAATTTTAGCGACATACAATTCGATTCATATTTATATTTAATCAAATTTTTCATTGCCATTTTTTTACCTAATATATCTGTTTTTTGACAAAGAATTGAAATAACGAATACCGAAAATAATGCTAATCTAAAATGACACTCTTTTGATGTTGCTTTGAAATAATCAAGAAGATCAAAATTATCAATCGTATTACAATCAAGAATACCATTAGTAAATATCAATCCTTGATTTTTTATCGAGTCAATTTTGTCAATTTTTTTTTTCAATTCAACTAGAGGTTATTTTTGATTGTTAAAAAAATCAAGAACATGGATAAAAAACTTACTTGGTTTTTGATGGTTTTTCTTCTTTGAAAAATTAAAATAGAAAATTGCAACAAAGTTTTATTTATTGATTTTTAAACTATGTCACTGAAATCACATGTTAATTTTTCAATTGTCGGTCAACTTAATAAATAGATGATAAAAATAAAATGATAATCAATGACAATCACCGTTTTTAGGCGTTTCCTTCCACGGCGGACGATGGCCAGGAGTGCTATTCTTGGTCCTGTATTGCGGGAGTTATTGCGGGTCCCGCAATAACGATTCGCCGACAAGAAATGTTTGTCGCGATAGAAAAATATGAAGGCCCTTGTCCAAGTCTTTAAAAAACAACAACAAATCTTGCATTAAAGTTAGTTTATGTTATGAATTGTGTGTTGACAATTTTTTGTAGTTTGCAGAAAAATTTTTACTAATTTTATAGTTTATAATAAATTGTTATTAATTTATAGGTATTTTAAATAATTATAGAGTTGTTTAAAATTATTAAATATATATTTTTATTTATAAATAAACAAGAAACATTTGTTCAGTGTAATTATAGAAATTTTTTTAATTATACAACACCATTGACTGTTATGACACTTAAAAAAATAATAAATATATCATTAAAATGATCAATATAACAATGAATATATCAAAACAACAAAAAACATTTAAATTATATTATTCAATTATTAATCATTATGTTTAAATCTTTTGACATGTCAAGACGTGTCTTTTTATTTTCATCGAGTGCAATGTGTCACCGACTTTCAATTATTTTTTCTTTATTTATATTAATTTTTATATTGTCAAGAGTTGATTTAATAATCAAAAACAGTCTAATAAATATTTAAACGGTAACGCTATTGGCACTCAATACGGGGGAATTTACGGGGACATTTACGAGAAAATTAACGGTGAACATAGCCACCGTTGTATGTGTAGGACTGATTACATTGTGTGTGAAACCCGTAAATGTCCCCGTATTTCCCGTAAATTTCCCCGTATGAGTGCCAATAACGATTTCGATTTTTAAAACTCAAAGATAATAAATATTTTGATGATGTCCAAGTTATTGGTATGTTTGATTAAAGTAATTCTTCAAATCTATCGTATACTTAAATAAACACAATGGAATCAAATAAATAAATCATTTAGAATTGAAATTTAGACTTAATATAAATAATTTGAAATGTTTGTTTTTTTTGCAAATTAAAAATTGAGACCAACACAATTTTATCATGACTGTATATAATATCTGAATATATCATTGTTTCGTATTTAAATAATTATTTAATAAAATATTCCATTTTTCAATAATGAATCACTTCAGGTATATTTAATTTGTGTAATTAATTGAATAAACGAATTGAGCTTATAATTCTCAATATAAATATTTATATCGAATAAAATAATTAAATTTAAAAATCTTGATTCACACATAAAAATTATTAATTTTTTAAATACTTTAAATCATCCAACTCAAATGATAATTTTTTTCACCTAAAAGCTGAGCTAATAATATTTTTAATTGTTTTTTTTCTGGCTAAAATAAACAGCGATGTAGAAAATTATATGAAATGGAATGTTGCTTTCTTTTTTGTGATGGAAAATAATTACTCAATATCATGAACAGCATGTAGTTGAATGTACAAAGATGTGAGTAATATATACAATTGTGATATTTCTTTACAAGGAGTAGTGATGTATTGATGAAACATGTCATTCATCCTATTCAACTCATCCTTAATTGTTATTAATTTTTTAGGATCTCCCTGATGGATAAGCTTTTGCCATTCTTTGAGTTTCGGCATCATACCCTTCAATTCTTTTTTGATTCTTTTCGGCAGTTTGATACTCTTGAAAGAAAAAGAAGAAAATTTTTTTTAAATATCAAAAGCTTTAAGAATTTAAAGTTTTAAACAAGCGGTGAAATAAGTACCTGATAGGATGGAAGAGAATGAATAGTTGACCAATTTTCAACACATGCTGTACACTCACATGATAGAGGATCATTACTGACATTTCCAAAACCAATATATCGTTCAGTTTTAGATACTGTATGATATGAACCAAAAATACTCTCGAGAATCTGAAAATAAATCCATAATTATTATCAAAATATAAAAAAAAAAGAAAATACAAGTATGATTATTTAAAAACATCAATAAGTACCGGTTCTCCTTGCTTGATTGGTTTTACAGCAAAATACCCAACATTTGAACCCACATGAATCCAATCGACATTAGGATCACAGCTTGGTTTTAATATCTTCAAAAATGGTATCATGGTATTTGATAACACAACACTACTATCACGTTCTTTTTTCGTCATCTGATAAATTTTATTTAAATAAAATATAATTATTATTATGAACACGAAAATAATTAACAATTATTAATGAATAAATTATATACATACCAATTGGCTATTGCGATTAACAATCATCATATAACGCAATAATAATTCTCCCATAATAAATAGTTTTTCATTTTTATAATGATTTAAATCTTTCATTGTCATTTTTTTACCTAATATATCTGTTTTTCGACCAAAGATTGCAACAATCAATACCACAAATGATGCAAATTCAAAAGTACACTCAGTCGATGTTGCTTTAAAATAATGAAGATTAAGAAAATTATCGATAGTATTAAAATTAAGAACTCCATTGGTAAATATTAATTCTTTATTTTTCATTGAGTCATTATTGTCAATTTTGTTTTTTAACTCAATTAGCCCACCAACTGAGTTCAGTGTTTTTGAAAAGAGTTTAACTGTTGATAAATAGCCTCGTGTAATATTGTCAAATTTTAAAAGTTGTCCTAGTACTAAACATTCAGTATTATGATAACTATTCCATGCTTTTTTTTTACATATTTCAGAACAATAAATGACGTTTGAACAACTATCACATGGTAGACCAGCCCAAGTTGAACGACAACAATGCCAACAATTTGTAAAACGTAGTTCATTAGTGATAGTTGCTGCAAATGGCTCAGAAATGTAAATAAATTCACCAGATTTGATGTCTCTTGTTGCAACAATATGTTGATTATTTTCACTATTTCTTATCAATTCAATTGCATCAGATGCATCAACTATTATTACATTATCATTTTTTATTTCTGGTATAAATTTAATAATTTCACGTGGTCTTTTAAGTTCATTGATCATCTTTGGATACTCTTTGGTAATGTCGTATGTTGGATTATATTTTTTCAAGTCAGGAAGCCACTGAATTGCACTGGCTATTGAAATACCTGATTCAAGTCCTGAGTTTGGTTTCAAGGCCTTCAAACACAATAATTGACGTAAAAATAATTTTGTTTTTAATTTATCCGGATAGCCTGCTTTTAATGAACGTTCAATGTCAAGAAGACAATCTTCATAGAGTCTTGCTTTGAATAATACAGCTGAACGATTTGCATAAGCCAATGACAATTCTTTGGATCCAACTGGTGCAAAAGCAATACTCTTTGTGTATGCTTCAATTGATTTGCGTAAATAATCTTTGTTTTTTGCAGTAGTGTATTCTTTGTTACCAGTTTTCCTCCAGATCATTGATTGACTAACCGTTTTGTTAAGTTTATCACGATTTATTTTAATATATGGAATTGCGAAATCCCATGCTACTTTAAATTTATCTTTGAATGTTGTTTTTTGTGAATATTGTCGTTTAGCAGCATTTTTTGAATCAACAGGAGGTTTAATAAAATCCATAACTGCAACAAACAAATTATACAATTTTCATTTTTCAATTATATTATAAAATTTATAAATAAATAATCATCATAATTAATCAAAATAAAATATTGTTATTCCTGATTGTAAAAACAAATTACAATTTTGGTATACTACTACTTATCTTGAATAAATAATAGAGTTATGTTCAATTGTTAACATGTCAATAATACTCAAACAATGCTTATAATTGATTTAAGAAAAAAAATAAATAAATAACAAATAAAAAACTTACTTGATCTTTGATTGTTTTTACTTGAAGAGAAAATTTTTTATTCTAACCGATTTTAAAATTATGATAAAATTTGATTATTATTGTTCATTATTTTTTGTTTGTGTTAAATATATAATAATAATAATGATTAACTTGTTAGTGAAAACGAAATGACAATCAGCTAGACATGAAATCTCTGTCTGTTTTTATTGATTTTAATGGTGGTTCCAAAATGTTTTTGACAGTTCTTATTATAAATCATCCTTTCGACTGCTCTCGAGCGATGCTAGCGGCTTCGAGTGAATCTCTCTCTCCCTCTTTCTCTCTTATATTCTCTCACTCTGTTTTCAAAGTGACTAAATTTAAAATCCAATGGTAAAAAAATTTAAAATTCACCCTAGCATTACAAATTTAATATTGTGATTACATTTTGTGATTATTTAAAAGTAAATCTCTCCCTCTCTTTTTATAGTTATCAAATTTAATAATCCAATGGGTCGAAAATTTACAAATTTTATATATTTTTTTTCAATTATTATAAAAAATTCAATTCCATTTTTTTCAATCGTTGCAATAATTTATAACTACTATCAAGAAAAATTACAGTTACTTAGATGAAAGTAATTAAATATTGAAGCATACAACATGAGGGTGACATATTTTATTTGAAATAAAAAAATATCTCAATAATAGTAATTAATTTCATTTGACAATTGGACTAATTAAAAATACTTTCTTATTTTTAATAAATAAAAAATATACTCAAGTGCTCCAAGTTCCACCCTAAGTGTTCCGTAGGATTTTTTTTTTTAAAATTTTTTCTAACGTTCGATTTTTCTTTCAATTTAAATTTTAAAATAAATCACTCTATAAAATAATTGAATGCTCAGTTATAATATTTAATTTAATTTAATTTTTTTTGTTTAGATTAATTATTATGATAGTGCCTTGAAGTTAATCCAAATGATGAATCGAGTTATAAATGATTTGAAGAGTCAACTGACAAACCTGAAAAGGATTTTGGAAAAAGATGTAAAACTATAATCAACAAGAATCAACAAATAAAAAATTTATTCAATCAATTTCAGACGTATTTCAAAAATACTCAGAATCATAGAGCCATTAATAAAACACGTTGTGACTTAATTTATACAACAATTCAACAAGGTGCAAAAAATAGTATAAATAACTGTTTTATTAATCTATCAAAAACTTTGATATTAAATATCAGCCACATTCATTCAGCAATAAATGTAAGCCATGAGTTTTAGTCATGTATTTACTCAAAGTTTAAAAAACATTTTTTGCATATTAATATTTTTGTTTTATTATTTTATTTAGCGAGGAAACGAAGAGGAAAAGCAATCTTAAAAAGTGTAGCGTAAACAATGTTGAATTATCAATTGAATATTGCAATTCTGAAATGACATCTGCTACTGAATCAATTAAGGCACTTGAAAATAGCGCGAAATTTTTTGAAGAGCATACAACCAAGTCTTTAATAACAAGAGACTCATGTTATAATGAAGCTACTAAATCATTTATTCGATTAGTTAGAAATTCTTATAAATTATTTGTAACTTGTCGTTTGCATTAACCGAAATGCTTATTATTAAAATAATACAAAATTTTAAAAATAATCAATTTAAAAATATGTTAAAGATTGAAAAAAGTTTGAAAAAAAAAAAAACTAAATATACTTATGAAAATATATCTCTCAAATTAAAAAATCACGACAACTATAATTTTTTTTTCTCGGTGAAATAAACATCGATGTAAAAAAACATATAAAGTAGAATGTTGCTTTCTTTTTTGTGATGGAAAATAATTACTCGTCAATATCATGAACAGTATGTAGTTGAATGTACAACAATTTGAGGAATAAATGCAATTCTGATATTTCTCTACAAGGATTAGTGATGTATTGATGAAACATGTCGTTCATAGTATTTAAGTCGTCCTTAAATGTTAATAATTTTTTAGGATCTCCCTGCAGGATAAGCTTCTGCCATTCTTTGAGTTCCAGCATCATACAATTCAATTCTTCTTTGATTCTGGTCGGCAGTGTCATACTCTTGAAAAAAAAAAATTATAAAAATTGTTTTAAATATCAATAGCTTTAAGAATTTGAAGTTTTAAACAAGCAATAAAATAAGTACCTGGTAGGATGGAAGAGAATGAATAGTTGACCAGTTTTCAACACATGCTGTGCATTCACATGATAGAGGATCATTACTGACATTTCCGAAACCAATGGATCGTTCAGTTTTAGATACTGTATGATATGAACCAAAAATACTCTCGAGAATCTAAAAATAAATCCAAAATTATTATCAAAATATAAAAAAAAAAAAAATACAAGTATAATTATTTGAAGGCATCAGTAAGTACCGGTTCTCCTTGCTTGATTGGTTTCAGAGCAAAATACCCAACATTTGAACCCACATGAGTCCAATCGACATTAGGATCACAGCTTGGTTTTATTATCTTCCAATATGGTAACATGACACTCGACCACTCATTATCACCATCAACTACGAACTGATAAATTTTGTTCAAAGTACAATAATTATAATAAACAATTATTATTCAATTATTCATATACATACCGATTGACCACTACGACGAACAGTTAGTAAAAAACGCAATAATAATTCTCCTAAAATTAATAGTTTTTCATTTTTATAATTAATCAAATCTTTCATTGTCATTTTTTTACCAAATATATCTGTTTTGTGACCAAAAATTGCAACAATCAATACCACAAATAATGCAAATCCAAAAGTGCACTCAGTTGATGTTGCTTTAAAATAATCAAGATTAAGAAAATTATCGATAGTATTAAAATCAAGAATTCCATTGGTAAATATTAATTCTCTATTTTTCATAGAGTCAATATTTTCAATTTTGTTTTTTAATTCAATTAGTCCACCAACTGAGTTCAGTGTTTTTGAAAAAAGTTTAATTGCTAATAAATAACCTCTAGTAGTTTTCTCAAATTTTAAAAATTGTCCCAATACTAAACATTCAATATTATGATAACTGTTCCATGCTTTTTTTTTACATGTGTCACTACAATATATGATAGTAGGACAATTATCACATGGTATACCAGCCCAAGTTTGGCGACAACAATGCCAACAATTTATAAAACGGAAGTCATCACTAACAGTAGCTGCAAATGGTTCAGAAATGTAAATAAATTCACCAGTCTTGATGTCTCTTGTTGCAACAACATGTTGATTATTATCATTTGTTTCTTTCAATTCAATTGCATCAGATGCACCAACTATTATTGCATTATCATTTTTTATTTCTGGTATAAATTCAATAATCTCACGTGGTTCTTTAAGTTCATTCATCATTTTCGGATACTCTTCGGTTAGGTCGTATGTTGGATTATATTTTTTTAAATTAGGTAGCCACTGCTTTGCACTGGCCATTGAAATATCTGCTTCAAGTTTTGAGTTTGGTTTCAAGGCCTTGAAACACAATGATTGACGTAAATATAATTTTGTTTTTAATTTATCTGGATAGCCTGATTTTAATGCACGTTCAATGTCAAGAAGACAATCTTCATAGTGTCTTGCTCTGAACAATACAGCTGAACGATTTGCATAAGCCAATGACAATTCTTTGGATCCAAGTGGTGCAAAAGCAATACTCTCGGAGTATGCTTTAATTGATTTGCTTAAATAATCTTTGTTTTTTGCAGTAGTGTATTCTTTATTACCAATTTCCCTCCAGATCATTGATTGACCAACTGTTTTATCAATTTTATCATGATTTATTGTAATATACGGAGTTATAAAATTCCATGCCACTTCAAATTTATCTCTGAATGTTGTTTTTTGTGAATAATGGCATTTAGCAGCATTCGTTAAATCAACAGGAGGGTTGATAAAATCCATGACTGCAACCAACATTTTTTTTTCTTATTTTCCAATTATAAAAAAATAATCATCATAATCAATCAAAACAAAATAAGGTTATTTCTGACTGTCAAAACTATATAAGTATAATTCAGGTATACTTTTCATTGTGAGTAAATAATAATATATTGTACAGAATAGAGTTATGTTAGATTGTGAACATGTCGATAATATTTAAACAATATCAATAATTGATTAAAGAAAAAAAAAAAAAATTAAAAAAAATACATAAGTTATGTAACATAACAAATAAAAAACTTACTTGATCTTTGATTTTTACTTGAAAAAATAAAATTATTGTTATATTCAAACCATATATATAATCACAACAAACTATTATTATTATTGTTAATCATTTTTATAGATGTTCAATAAAAATGTTAATTTGGATTTGTTGTTATTATACATATATATATAAATCATGTGTATCAATGTGTATCATCCTCTCAAGCGATGCTAGCGCCCTTGGTTTAATCTCTCTCTCTTAATTTATTTCACTTTATTTTTGAAGTAATCACATCAAAAAGATCAACGATTGGAAAATTAAAAATTCATCCTAAAATTACAAATTTGATATTTTTAATTTTCAAGAAAATTCAGTCGTATTTTCATTCAATTGTTAAATTAATTTTTTATTTCGTTAATGATGAATAAATTTATAAAATCGTTATTTGAAATTTTTATTATTCAAAGTACAAAATACAAAAAAATATTATCAATGACAAGCATTAGGATTACATTTATTATCAATTTGTGGTTTGAACAAGAAATTATAATTTAAATTTTTCTATTTATAAATAAATTCCAGACCTTGAAATTAATTTTTTTACCGTGTATTTTTAGATTAATTGAAAACTACAATGTATTTTTAATTTGTGCTTCCATAATTATAATTTATTAATTCTTTTTATTTAAAATATTTTGAACTATACTCAAATTTCATTTTTATTAATAATTAATTTTTCATTGGTTTAATAATAAATAAATTCATTAAGTTATTTGAAATATTCATCATTCAAAGTAGAAAATGAATAAAGATATTATTTATGGGTCATGACAATTATAATGACTGAATTATTATATGAATACATTATCAACTTGTGGTTTAAACAAACAATTATAATCTATATTTTTTATTTATAAATTTTATTGTATTTTTAGATAAATCGAAATGTACTTTAAATTTCTGCCTTAAAATTTAATTATGAAAAAATGAATTCAAAATAATTTTTTCATATTCTATAATTTATTTGATAAACTATAAATAAATTATCGAACTAAATTTTATAATATTCAAAAACCAATGCTAAATTTAATATATGATTATAAAAAGGAAAAAAAAATATCTGGTTTTATTTATACAATTTTGAATAATGGAGAAAGAGATAAAAAAAAAAGGAAAAAAAAAACAACTTTTAATTATTTGTTTTCTATGAACACCAATTAAATTTTATAAATTAAAAATAAATAAAAAAAACAAAAATATGCTTTAAATTTAAACAAAAAATTTTTAAATTATTCTAAAAACCTCATGAATTAATTAAATTTAAAATCCTTTAATTCAACTATAAAAGTCTGTTATTTTTAAATAATTTAAATCATCCAACTCAAAAGTCAAACGATAAAAGTTTTTTTATTTTTACCTTTAAACTAACTAATTATATCTCAATTGTTTATTTTTCATCAATAATTACCAGGTCTCCTTGCTTGATTGGTTTCACAGCAAAATATCTAACATTTGAACCCACATGAGTCCAATCGATATTAGGATCACAGCTTGGTTTTAATAACTTCGAAAATGGTAATATGATCGTTGACAATTTATTGATAACAATAAACAATTAATAATAAATTGATTTTATACATACCGAGTTACAACTGCGATTAACAATCATCACATAATGCAATAATAATTCTCCCATAACTAATAGTTTTTTTTTTTTAAATCTAATTAAATCACTTATTGTCATTTTTTCACCTAATATATCTGTTTCTTGACCAAGTATTGCAACAATCAATACCACAAATAATACAAATTCAAAAGTACACTTAGTTGGTGTGGCTTTGAAATAATCAAGATTGAGAAAATTTTCAAAAGTATTAACATTAAGAATTCCATTGGTAAATAATAATTCTTTATTTTTCATCAAGCCAATATTGTCAATTTTTTTTTTTTAATTCAATTAGCCCACCAGCTGAGTTCAGTGTTTTTAAAAATAGTTTGACTGCCAAATATTTTTGTGTATCCATTGCTTCAGGTTCAACAAGGTGTCCTAATATCAAATATTCAAGATTATGATAACAATCCCATGCCTTTTTTTTACATATGTCAGAACAAATTTACAAATTCAGTGTGGAAAGAAACAAACAAAAAACGATTTTTAATTATTTATTTTTTATGAATACCAATTAAAAAATCATAAATTATAAACTAAAAAAAAACAATAATCCCTTAACTTCATAAATTAATTAAATTTACAAATCATTAAGTTCTTTTTTTTTACCTAAATACTTAACGAATAATATTTTTAATAAGAAAAAAATACATCAATGAAAAAATATGAAATAAAAATGGAATTTTGCTTTCTTTTTTATGATAAAAAATAAATTACTCGTCAATATCATGAACAGAATGTAGTCGACTGTACAACTTTTCGAGGAATAAATACAAAAATGATATTTCTTCACAAGGAACAGTGATGTATTGATGTAACATGTCATTCATTCTATTCAAATTATCTTTAACTGTTGTGAATTTTTTAGGATCTTTCTGGTCGATGAGCTTTTTACACTCTCCGAATTTAAGCGTCATACAGTTTAACTCTCTCTTGATCTTAGCCGGCAATATCATACTCTTGGAAAAAAACATAAAAATAGTTATAAATAGCAATAAGATTTCAAGTATTTAGAAATTAATAAAATACCTTGTAAGATGGAAGATCTTCTATAGTCGGCCAATTTTCAACACATGCTATACAATCACATGATACCGGAACACCAAAAAGTTTTTCTAATTTAACATATCGGTCAGTTTTAGATGATGTATGGTAAGTAACAAAACGACTCGAGACAATCTGAAAATGAATTTATAATTACTATCGAGCTCTAATAAAAAAAAATTCAAGTATGATTATTTAAAAACATCAGTAGGTACCGGTTCTCCTTGCTTGATTGGTTTACAAGCATAATATCCAACATTTGAACCCACATGAGTCCAATTGACATTCGGATCACAGCTTGGTTTTAATATCTCCCAAAATGGTAACATGACCGTTGACCAATCAACATCAGTATCAACTGTAAACTGATGAATTTTGTTTTAAATACAATAATTATTATAAACAAAAAAATAATTAACAGTTATTATTAAATTAATTATCTATACATACCCATTGACTATGGCAAAAATCGATCAGAATATAACGCAATAATAATTCTCCCAAAATTAATATTTTTTCATTTTTATTTTTACTCAAATCTTGCATTGTCATTTTTTTACCTAACATATCTGTTTTGTGACCGAAAATTGCAACAATTAATACCACAACTGATGCAAAATCAAAAGTACACTCAGTTGATGTTGCTTTGAAATAATTAAGATTAAAAAAATTATCGATAGTATTAAAATCAAGAATTCCATTAGTAAATATAAATTCTTTATTTTTCATTGAGTCACTATTGTCAATTTTTTTTTTTAATTCAATTAGCCCACCAACTGAGTTTAGTGTTTTTAAAAAAAGTTTTACTGTTGATGAATGGTTTGATATAGGTTTGTCAAACTTTGAAAGTTGTTCTGATACTAAACATTCAATATTGTGATAACTATTCCATGCTTTTTTTTTACATATATCGGAACAATATATGATAGCTGAACAATTATCACATGGTATACCAGCCCAAGTTTGACGACAACAATGCCAACAATTAGTAAAACGTAAATCATCACTAGGAGTTGCTGCAAATGGTTCAGAAATGTAAATAAATTCACCAGATTTGATGTTTCTTGTTGCAACAATATGTTGATTATTATCATTTGTTTTTTTCAATTCAATTGCATCAGATGCACCAACTATTATTGCATTATCATTTTTTATTTCTGGTATATATTTAATAATTTCACGTGGTTCTTTAAGTTCTTTTATCATCTTCGTATACTCTTTGGTGAGGTCGTATGTTGGATTATATTTTTTCAAGTCAGGTTGCCATTGCATTGCATTAGCCATTGAAATCTCTGATTCAATATGTGAGCTTGGTTTCAATGCTTTCAAACACAATGATTGACGTAAAAATAATTTTGTTTTCAATCTATCTGGATAGTCTAATTTTAATGAACGTTCAATGTCAAGAAGACAATCTTCATAGAGTCTTGCCCTGAACAATACAGCTGAACGATTAGCATAAGCCAATGACAATTCTTCGGATCCAGCTGGTGCAAAAGCAATACTCTTGGTGTACGCTTCAATTGATTTGCGTAAATAATCTTTATTTTTTGCAGTAGTATATTCTTTGTTACCAACTTCTCTCCAGATCATTGATTGACTAACTGTTTTATCAATTTTATCATGATTTATGTGAAGATATGGAGCTAAAGAATTCCATATCTCTGAAAATTTATCTTTAAATGTTGTTTTTTGTGAGTATTGTCGATTAGCAATGTTTATAGCATCAATGGGAAGGTTAATAAAATCCATAGCTGCAACAAACAAATTATACAATTTTTATTTTTCAATTATACTATAAAATTTATAAATAAATAATCATCATAATTGATCAAAACAAAATAAAGTTATTTCTGATTGTAAAAACAAATTATAATATAGGTATTATTATTTTTATTTATCTTGAGTGAATAAAATTAATTATATTGTACAAAATGAAGTTATATTTGATTTTTTAAATGTCAATAATATTTAAACAATTTAATAATTGATTTAAAAAAAAATTGAAAAAAAATAAATAAGGAATGAAAAACTTACTTGATCTTTGATGGTTTTTACTTGAAAAAATAAAATTTTTTATTCAAACCAAATATAAAATCACAACTATTATTATTATTGTTAATAATTTTCATTGATGTTTAATACAAATGTTATTTTTGATTTATTGTAAATTAACTTGTCAAAATAAACTGACGATTGACAACCTGATTTTAATGGTGGTTCCAGATTATTCTTGATGATGTTTACAATAATTATTCTCTCGAGCGATGCTAGCGCCTTTGAATCAATCTCTCTCTCTATTTTCAAAGTAACTAAATTAAAAATTCACCCTAAAATTACAAATTTAATATTTTTAATTTTTAATAAAATTCAATTGTATTTTTATTCAATTGTCGAATTAATTTTTTATTAGTTTAATAATGAATAAATTTATAAATTAGTTATTTAAAATATTCATCATTCAAAGTGGAAAATAAATAAAGGTGGAAGATAAATGAAATCAATCACAATTATTAGGATTGAATTTATTAACTTGTGTTTTAAACAAAAAAATATAATTCATATTTCTTATTTATAAATGAGTAATAAACTTTAAAAATAATTTTTTTACTGTGTATTTTTAGATGAATTGAAATTTGAAAATTTCAATTTTTGCCTAGGAATTTAATTATAAAAAAATAAATGTAATATTAATTTTGATAATAATTTATTCAATAAATAATAGATGAATTATCGAAATAAATTGTATTATGTTCAACAACTTAACTATTTATTTATGCAATTTCGAATAATGAAAAAAGAAACAAAAAAAAAAAAAAATAATAATTTTTAAATATTCCAAAAACCTCATGAATTGATTGAATTATTTAAAAATCCTTATTCAACCATAAAAATTATAATATTTTAAATAATTTAAATCCTCCAACTCAAATGATGAAAGTTTTTTTTCTTTCTTGCCAGAAAATTTAACTAGTAATATTTTTAATTGATTTTTTTTCTGGTTGAAATAAACATCGACGTAAAAAAATATATAAAGTGAAATGTTGCTTTCTTTTTTGTGATGGAAAATAATTACTCGTAAAAATCATGAACAGAATGAAGTTGAATGTACAACGATCTAAGTAATAAATACAATATTGATATTTCTTTACAAGGAACAGTGATGTATTGATGAAACATGTCATTTTCGTTACACTATTAAGAAAAATACCCCCAATCTGCATCGTTTTCAGTTCATAAAGATGGCGGTTCTGGTATAGTAGGAATTAGTGTGTCGATCAAGAAGTACACACATTATTTGGGACTGAAACAATGTGTGAATTTCCAAAATAATGTGTGAATTTCCAAAATAATGTGTGAAGCTCAAAATATCGATAATACAGGGCCCCAAAAGTAGCGACATCGGGCGGACAAAATTAATAATATTATGAATAGTATATATGTTTGTAAGCTATTCACGTGTCTGTGTGTTTACAAGTTATTTTTATTTTGGTTTTGTTGTTGTGTTGCTAAATGTCTTATATATAAATTATTTAATACTTAATTAATAAAATAAAAAAGTGTTGATATTTATCAGAATGTCCAATACCCAAAAATTATACTCTGAATCCAGTGAATCAAAAGAGTGAAAGTGATCAAGTGACAATCAAACATTCAATGAAAATGACATACCAGATGACATTCGTCAACAAGCTGATGTCCTTTTTTACCAGAGAAATCAAATGAATTATTTTATTTATTTTTTAAAAACCAGCATAATGGTTAAAATTATAAATACCAGTTTTACTTTTTTTTGTTTTGCATTAATTATAATTTTTTCATCATTAAAATATTATTTGTTTTTTTCTTTATAATTTAAAAAAATATGTTTTGATTTGTAAAAACGAAATGTTATTGCAAAAAAAAAAAAAAAAACAAAGATAAATAATTTTAATAGATTTATACGAGTTGTTTAGAAATAATACAATGAAAAATTACTCTGTGCCTTGAGTTATTATTATGTAATAGAAATTCATTTATTTTTATAAATAAATATAATTTAGTTTGATATAATGAATTTGAATTGTTTGAAATTTTTTTAGCCCTGTTTATTAGATTGATGGTATCAATGCAAAGTTTTTTTTTCAAACAGTATAAAATTGTTGTTTTTATTTTTTAAATACTTTTTATTATATAATCATATTAATTATTTTATTTATGTGTTTCACCCCCAGACTTTCTCGTGACGAGGCTCCGCCCTTCGAAACTGCCAGGGCTGCCTGCCGCCCTGGACCTCGCCAGGGCTGCTCGCCCTGGACTGCAGCTATGTTGCACCCCTGACCCGCTTTAATTCCCCGCATATTGTAATATTTATTGCGTGGTATTTTCTTAATCTTTTGTAAAGAAAAATCAAGTGTAGGCGTAATTTCGTGCGAAGTAGGTGATTTCACACTGTTGAAGAGATTTTCACTCAGGCCAGGAGAGTCGGATTGCGTGAAATCTCCTTTATTTGCCTCGTCTTCCGATTCCCCTTCGCTAAGAATCCACTCGCTATCCCCTCTCCTGTACTTCGTTCATCTCTCCATGCTCGTGCGTGAACCACCTACTGTTCGCACTCGATACATAATATACTATTATGCTATTCAGCTCATCCTTAATTGTCGAAAAGTTTTTAGGATTTCCTTGGTTGATGAGATCATGCCACTTATCGAATTTTAATGTCCTACAATGTAATTCTTTCTGGATTTCTGTCGGCAATACAATTGCAAGACTCTTGAAAACAAAAATAATAAAAATCGTTTTAAATATCAATAGCTTCAAGAATTTACAGTTTCAAACAAGCAATAAAATGACTACCTCATAAGATGGAAGAGAATGAATAGTTGACCAATTTTCAACACATGCTGTACAATCACATGATAGAGGATCATTACTGAGGCTCCCGAATCCAATATATCGTTCACTTTTAGGTTTTGTATGATAGGAACCAAGAATATTCTCGAGAATCTGAAAATAAATTCGTAATTATTATCAAAATTAAAAAAAAAATTAAGTATGATTATTCAAAGATTTCAATAAATACCGGTTGTCCTTTCTTGATTGGTTTGATAGCATAATATCCAGCATTTGACCCCAGAGGAAACCATTCGACATTAGAATCACAGCTTGGTTTTAATATCTTCGAAAATGGTAACATGATACTCGACGACTCAACATCACCATCAACTATGAACTGATGAATTTTGTTTAAAATATAATAATTATAATAAACAATAATTATTAAATTAATGATATACATACCAAGTGACAACTACGATTAACAATCATCATATAACGCAATAATAATTCTCCCATAGTTAATAGTTCTTCACTTTCATATTTAATCAAATCTTTCATTGTCATTTTTTTACCAAATATATCTGTTTTGTGACCACAGATTGCAACAGTCAATACCACAAATAATGCAAAATCACAAGTACACTCAGTTGATGTTGCTTTGAAATAATCAAGAGTAAGAAAATTATCGACACTATTAACATTCAGAATTCCATTGGTAAATATTAATTCTTTATTTTTCATCAAGTCAATATTATCAATTTTTTTTTTTAACTCAGTTAGCCCACCCACCGTGTTCAGTGTCTTCAAAAATAGTTTGACAGCCAAATATTTTTGTGTATCCATTTCTTCAGGTTCAACAAGGTGTCCTAATATCAAACATTCAAGATTATGATAACTGTCCCATGCTTTTTTCTTACATATGTCAGAACAATAAATGACGTTTGGACAATTATCACATGGTATACCAGCCCAAGTTGAACGACAACAATGCCAACAATTTGTAAAACGTAGTTTTTTATTAATAGTTGCTGCAAATGGCTCAGTAATGTAAATAAATTCACCACTCTTGATGTCTCTTGCTGCAACAATATGTTGATTATTTTCATGATTTTTTTTCAATTCAATTGCATCAGATGCATCAACTATTATTGCATTATTTTTTTTTATTTCTGGTATATATTTAATAATTTCACGTGGTTCTTTAAGATCATTGATCATCTTTGGATACTCTTTGGTAATGTCGTATGTTGGATTATATTTTTTCAAGTCAGGTTGCCATTGCATTGCATTAGCCATTGAAATATCTGCTTCAAGTTTTGAGTTTGGTTTCAAGGCCTTGAAACACAATGATTGACGTAAAAATAATTTTGTTTTTAATTTATCTGGATAGCCTGCTTTTAATGAACGTTCAATGTCAAGAAGACAATCTTCATAGAGTCTTGCCCTGAACAATACAGCTGAACGATTTGCATATGCCAATGACAATTCTTTGGATCCAAGTGGTGCAAAAGCAATACTCTCGGTGTATGCTCCAATTGATTTGCGTAAATAATCTTTATTTTTTGCAGCAGTGTATTCTTTGTTACCAATTTCTCTCGAGATCATTGATTGGCCAACTGTTTTATTAATTTTCTCATGATTAATTGTCATATACTGAGCTGAAAAATTCCATGTCACTTTAAATTTATCTCTAAATGTTGTCTTTTGATCATATTGACGATCAATATTTCCTATAGCATCAGAATTCATACCTGCAACAAACAGTTTATACATTTTTCATTTTTTGATTATAAATAAATAATTATCATAATCAATCAAAACAAAATAAGGTTATTTCTTATTGTAAAAACAAAAATTATAATTTAGGTATACTATTTATTCTTAGTGAATAATAATAATAATAATAATAATAATAATAATAATAATAATATTCTACAAAATAAAGCTATATATTTGATTGTTAAAATGTCAATAATATTTAAACAATATTAATAATTTATAAAAAAAAAAGGAGAACAAAAATAATTAACGAGTGCTTACTTGATCTTTGATGGTTTTTACTTGAAAAAATAAACTTCTTTATTTAAACAAAGCATACAATCACAACAAACTATTATTATTGTTGATATTTTTTATTGATGTTCAATTTAATTTATTTATTGTTAATTTTGATTTATTGTTTATGTTAATTAATTTGTCTCTTAAAATAAACTGACGATTGACAACCTGGCCACTATATGTACTGACTACGCACAAACCAAAAAGAAAAATATTTAACAAATCTCTGTTTGTTTATGTTTACATTGGTTTACATACATAGATATTAGATATGTAAATAAAAAATCATGTGTATTATCATCCTCTCTCTCGAGCGATGCTAGCGCCTTTGAGTCAATGTCTCTCTCTACCTCTCTCAATTTCTCTCACTCTATTTTCAATGGAATCAAATGAAAATATAAAATGCAATGAATGAAAAATAAAAAATTCACCCTAAAATTACAAATTTAATAATTTTAAGAAAATTCAATCGTATTTACATGCAATTGTTGAATTAATTTTTTATTTCTTCAATAATGAATAAATTTATCAATTAGTTATTTGAAATTTTTATTATTCAAAGCAGAAAATAAAAAAAAATATTATCAATGACAAGCATTAGGATTACATTTATTATCAATTTGTGGTTTAAACAAAAAATTTTTTTTACTATGTATTTTCAGTTGGATTAAAAATTAAAATGTATTTTTAATTTGTGCTTTAAAATTTAATCATGAAAAAATGAACATGAAATTAATTTTAATAACTTTTAATGTTTAATTTTACATTCATTTTTTCATATAAATAATAACTGAAAATATCAACAATTTATTTAATAAATAATAGATAAATTATCAAACTAAATTTTATAATATAACAAAATATTTAAAAACCAATGGTAAGTTCAATATGTGATTATAAAAAGACAAAAAAATTATCTGCTTTAATTCATGCAATCTTGAATAATAGAAAAAGAAAAGAAAAAAAATAAAACAACTTTTAATTATTTTTTTTTTTTTTAAATACCAATTGAAAAATCATCAATTTTAAACTCAACAGAAACACAATAAATCCCTTGAATTTAAACAAAAAAATTTTCAAACATTCCAAAAACCTTTTAAATTAATTAAATTCATAAATCTTAAATTTAACCATACCTTCTGATACTTTTGATACTTTTAATCATCCAACTCAAATGATGAAAAGTTTTTTTTTTTTTTTCACGTGAAAACTTGACTAATAATATTCGAATTTTTTATTTTTTTGGTTGAAAATAATAATCGATTTATCAAAAAATATATAAGATAAAGTGTGGCTTTCTATTTTTTTTTTGATGAAAAATAATTAGTCGTAAATATCATGAACACAATGTAGTCGATTGTACAACGTTTTAAGTGACGAATACAATTGTGATATTTCTTTACAAGGAACAGTGATGTATTGATGAATCATGTCATTCTTGCTACTCAACTCATCCTTAATTGATAACAATTTTTTGAGATCTCCCTGGTCGATGAGATTTTGCCACTCTTTTAATTTTATCGTCATACAATTCAAGTCTCTCTGGATTCTTGTTGGCAATATAAGTGCAATCCTCTTGAAAATAAAATAAAATAAAATAGTTTTAAATATCACTAGCTTCGAGATTTACAGTTTTTGAAGATTAATAAAAAGAGTACCTTGTAGGAAGGAAGATGTTCCATAGTTGGCCAATCTTCAACACATGCTTTACATTTACATGGTTGAGGATCATCAGTAGAGCGTCCTAATCGTGTATATCGGTCCATTTTTGAAGACATATGATATGAACCAGTAGCACTCCCAAGTATCTAGAATAAATTTATAATATTAAGACCTAAAGAAAAAAAATACAAGTATAAGATGTAGAGCCAATAATAAGTACCAGTTCTCCTTGCTTGATTGGTTTCACAGCATAATATCCAACATTTGAACCAACATAAGTCCAATTGACATTGGGATCACAGCTTGGTTTTATTATCTTCAAAAATGGTAGCATGGTAATTGATAACACAACACTACTATCAGGTTCTTTTTTCATCATCTAATAAATTTTTTTTCGAAAAATATTATTATTATTATGAGCACAAAAATAATCAACAATTACTAATAAATTAATGAATTACCGATTGGCCACTGCGATTAACAATCATCATATAACGCAAAAGTAATTCTCCCAACATTAAGAGTTTTTCATTTTTATTTTCGATCAAATATTTAGCTGTCATTTTTTTACCTAATATATCTGTTTTTTGACAAAGGATTGGAACAAGCACTACCACAAAAAATGCTAATTCAGAGCTACACATATTTGATGTTGGTTTAAAATAATCTATAAGATGAAAATTATCAAATGTATTAACATCAAGAATACCATTAGTCAATATCGATCCTTGATTTTTCATCGAGTCAATATCGTCAACTTTTTTTTTTAATTCAAGCAAACCACCAGCCAAGTTTAGTGACTTAAAAAAAAGTTTTACTGGCAAAATAAACTCTGTAGTTAATGCATCTGGTTTTAAAAGATCTCCTAATACCAAACATTCAATATTATGATAACTATCCCATGCTTTTTTTTTACATGTGTCACTACAATATATGATAGTAGGACAATTATCACATGGTACACCAGCCCAAGTTGAACGACAACAATGCCAGCAATTAGTAAAACGTAGTTCATAACTAACAGTTAGTGCAAATGGCTCAGAAATGTAAATAAATTCACCAGATTTGATGTCTCTTGTTGCAACAATATGTTGATTATTTTCATTTGTTTTTTTCAATTCAATTGCATCAGATGCACCAACTATAATTGCATTATCATTTTCTATTTCTGGTATAAATTTAATAATTTCACGTGGTTCTTCAAGTTCATTGATCATCTTTGGATACTCTTTGATGATGTCGTATTTTGGATTATATTTTTTTAAATTAGGAAGCCATTGTGTTGCATTAGCCATTGAAATACTTGGTTCAAGTTCTGAGTTTGGTTTCAAGGCCTTGAAACACAATAATTGACGTAAAAATAATTTTGTTTTTAATTTATCTGGATAGCCTGCCTTTAATGAACGTTCAATGTCAAGAAGACAATCTTCATAGAGTCTTGCTTTGAACAATACAGCTGAACGATTTGCATAAGCCAATGACAATTCTTTGGATCCAAGTGGTGCAAAAGCAATACTCTCGGTGTATGCTTCAATTGATTTGCGTAAATAATCTTTATTTTTTGCAGTAGTGTATTCTTTGTTACCAACTTCCCTCCAGATCATTGATTGACCAACTGTTTTTTCAGTTTTACCAGCATTCATGTCATTATATGGGGCTGTATAATCCCATACCACTTCAAATTTTTCTCTAAATGTTGTCTTCTGTGCATATTGACGTCGAACATTCTTTCTAGCATCAGAATCCATACTTGCAACAAAAAATTTATAGGTACAATTTATTTTTTTATTAGGTATAAATAAATAATGATAATAATAAATCAAAATTAAATTATCATTATTATCTAATTGTACAAAATAGGGTTATTTTTATGTGTTATTATGTCAACAATATTTAAACAGTATTGATAATAATTGATTAAAAAAATAAGTTATTAAATGTCAAATGAATCACATGGACAAAAAACTTACTTGATCTTTTATGGTTTTTCCTTGAAAAATAATAATAAAAAATTGCACCAAAGTTTTATTTAATGATGTTTGAACTGTGTCACAGTTAGCACATGTTGATTTTTCCAATTGTCGATCAACTTAATTAACTTAATTAAAAATAGACGATAAAAATAAAATGACAATCGCCATAAAACAAAAAAATCTGATAACCTGCTGGGGTTTTTTTTTTTTATGCTCTACATATACATGAAATACATGATAGTTCTTAAGCGATGCTGGCGCCAATGAGTATCATAAATCTCTCTCTTTCTTTTCCTCTCTTTTTTTAGTAATAAATCAAAATGAATAATCCAATAGTTTAAAATCCAATAGTTTTTTTTACCTAAATACTCAATTAATAATATTTTTAATAAGAAAAACATACATCAATGTAAAAATATACATAAAATGGAATGTTGGTTTCTTTTTCATGTTAAAAAATAAATTACTCGTTGATATCGTGAACAGAATGTAGTCGATTGTACAACCTTTCAAGTAATATATACAATATTGATATTTCTTTACAAGGAACAGTGATGTATTGATGTAACATGTCATTCATTCTATTCAAATGATCCTTAAGGGAGAACGGCCCCCATTGAAGGAAATTATAAACTCCTTTTTTTATTGTGTTTTTAGATAGTTAAAATTATGATGAATCTATTAAAACAAATTTCTACGTTTCTTACAGACTTAGTTTAAGAGTTATAATGTTTATAAAAAAAAAAATTTAACATGGGCTCTTATGGAGTAATGAAAAAATGACCCTCCAAAACAGTAGTTATTGCAAAAAAAAGTATAGACCGGAATTATTTTGTATAGTGTTTTTTTGTGAATATAAGTAAATGAAATTATTTAGAACAGATTGACAGTTTTAGTTTTGTCAGTTACTATCTTATTGTTTATAAAAAATAGCAATGAAAAAAAAAAAAAACGCTAATTTTATCATTTTTTTTTTCTTGTCAACAAAAATATGGCAACTACGCATTGGATTCGTGTTATAAATTTGATGGTATATTATCGACTGCGTCTCTAAAACGCGTGTCTACTTAGATCAAGCGTTGCCAAATCTCTCTTGTTGTGTAGGTGTGAATTTTTTTTTAATTGTGTGGGTAAAAAAAAACAAAAGTTTTCACGTCAGCGACTGGTTTTGGTACAGGCAAAAAATAGAGCTCAGGGACAAAACTTTTGGTTGATATGATACGTACCGTTCTCCCTTAAGTGTTAATAATTTTTTAGGATTTCTCTGGTCGATGAGCTGTATCCACTCTTTGAATTTTAGCGTCATACAGTTTAACTCTCTCTTGATCCTTGTCGGCAATATCATACTCTTGGAAAAAAAGATAAAAATAGTTATAAATAGCAATAAGATTCGAAGTATTTAACAATTGATGAAATACCTTGTAAGATGGCAGATCTTCTATAGTCGGCCAATTTTCGACACATGCTGTACATTCACATGATTCAGGGAGACCAAAAAATTTTTCAAATACAATATATCGGTCAGTTTTAGATGATGTATGGTAAGTAACAAAACGATTTGAGACAATCTGAAATTAAATTTATAATTACTATCGAAATCTAAAAACAAAAAATTTAAGTATAATTATTAAAAAACATCAATAAGTACCGGTTGTCCTTGCTTGATTGGTTTGCAAGCATAATATCCAATATTTGAACCGACATGAGTCCAATCGACATTAGGATCACAGCTTAGTTTTAATATCTTCGAAAATGGTAACATGACTGTTGACCAATCAACATTGGTATCAACGAAGAACTGATGAATTTTGTTTGAAATACAATAATTATTATTAACACAAAAACCATTAACAATTATTATTAGATTTATTGTATATACGTACCCATTGACCATGGTGCAAATCAATCAGATAATAACGCAATAATAACTCTCCCAAAATTAATATTTTTTCATTTTTTTTTTTTATCATATCTTCCATTGTCATTTTTTTACCTAATATATCTGTTTTGTGACCGAAAATCGCAACAATAAATACCACAAATGATGCAATTTCAAAAGTACACTTATTTGATATTGCTTCGAAAAAATCAAGATTAAGAAAATTATCGATGGTATTAACATTAAGAATCCCATTGGTAAATATTAATTCATTTTTCATCGAGTCACTATTGTCAACTTTTTTTTTTAATTCAAGCAAACCACCAGCTAAGTTGAGTGTCTTCAAAAAAAGTTTTACTGTTGATAAATGGCCTGGTAGAATTTTGTCGAACTTCCAAAGTTGTTCTGATAGTAAACATTCAATATTGTGATAACTATTCCATGCTTTTTTTTTACATATATCAGAACAATATATGATAGCTGAACAATTATCACATGGTATACCAGCCCAAGTTTGGCGACAACAATGCCAACAATTTGTAAAACGTAGTTCATAACTAGGAGTTGCTGCAAATGGCTCAGAAATATAAATAAATTCACCAGATTTGATGTCTCTTGTTGCAACAACATGTTGATTATTATCATTTGTTTTTTCCAATTCAATTGCATCAGATGCACCAACTATTACTGCATTATCATTTTTTATTTCTGGTATAAATTTAATAATTTCACGTGGTTCTTTAAGTTCATTAATCATCTTTGAATATTCATCTTTGATGTTGTAATTTGAATTATTTTTTTTGAAATTAGGAAGCGACTGGATTGCATTAGCCATTGAAATACCTGTTTCAATATGTGAGCTCGGTTTTAATGCTATGAAACACAATGATTGACGTAAAAATAATTTTGTTTTTAATTTATCTGGATAGCCTGTTTTTAATGAACGTTCAATGTCAAGAAGACAATCTTCATAGAGTCTTGCTTTGAACAATACAGCTGAACGTTTTGCATAAGCCAATGACAATTCTTTGGATCCAAGTGGTGCAAAAGCAATACTCTTGGTGTATGCTTCAATTGATTTCCGTAAGTAATCTTTATTTTTTGCAGTAGTGTATTCTTTGTTACCAATTTCTCTCCAGATCATTGATCGACCAACTGTTTTATTAATTTTATCACGATTTACGTCAATATATCGAGCTCTAAAATCCCATGCCACTTCAAATTTATCTTTAAATGTTGTCATTTGTGAATATTGTCGTTGAACATTTTCTTCATCATCAGAATCCATAACTGCAACAAACAGTTTATACAATTTATATATTTATTTATAAATAACAAATGATAATAATTAATCAAAATTCAATTATCATTATTATCTAATTGTACAAGATAGAGTTATTTTTAATTGTTATTATGTCAACAACATATAAACAATATTGATAATTTATTGAAATAACAAATGATAAAATGAATAACATGGATAAAAAACTTACTTGATCTTTGATGGTTTTTCTTTGAAAATTAAAATAGAAAATTTCAACTAAATTTTATTTATTGATTTTCAAACTGTGTCACTGAAATCACACGTTAATTTTTAATTGTCACTTAACCTAATTAACGTGTAATTGAAAAGAGATGTGGCGTATTGTTTCTAAGCACCCTGCTTGATATATTTTAATATCTCTTTTAATATTTAATTTAAAATTAATAATACAAATTTTTAATATTTGAAAAATTAAAATGATACCTATTATAATGTTTATTGAGATTACGAATCGAATTCTTTTTTTCAATTATACAAAACCAATAATTATCAGCTTGTGATGTGGCACAGCCACGCCACCAATAAATACAAAATTCATAGTAATTTATTTCATTTGACATTTTTACTAATTAAAGATACTTTTTTATTTTCGATAATAAAAAGATAATAACCATAATACCGTGTACAAATGAAGCTGAGGTCAAACTAAATTTCCATATATAGAAATATTTAAGACTTGCCATAAATCATTTATAAACGAAAAGGAAGAATGTTTGTCTATTGTCCAAGCTGGGTTTTGTTTTTTTTTTTAACAACATTCGGTCAAGTTTTATAGAGTAAAATTAAAAACTAATATTTAAATACGTTTAAATATTTTGACATATGTCAAGACGTGCCTTTTTATTTTATGAAGTGCACTATGTTGCTTAATTTTTATTATTTTTTCTTTATTTACATTATTTTCGTATTGTCAAGAGTTTATTTAATTGTTGCTTTTAATCAGACAATCTAACGAATTTACAAAACTAAAAATAATCAATATTTTAATGATGTCCAAGCTACTACTGGTATGTTTAATTAAAAGAATTGTTTGAATATTTTATTTGAATAATTATGTCAGTGGTAAATTTCGTCGTGTTTGGCAACATTTAGATAGATGAAATGTCGGGAAATATCATTTAAGTATATTCATTTGATAATTTTTTTTTTATTCCTTAAATGAAAACTATAAAATAAAAAAAAAAAATAATATATCGTTATAAATTCGCGATTAAAATTTACATTTATCGTAACATAAATTATTTAAAAAGTCTCTAGGTCCATAGCAATTGTTGCAAATTAAAAATTCACACAAATTCCTGATTTTATTTTTTAATATCAATTACATTACTTTTTTTTCTTGTTTTTGGGATTAAATTAAAAAAAATAATAAATGATAAAAAATGATTTTAAAAAGAAAGAAAAAACTGGTTTTATTTATGCAGTTTTGAATACTGGAAAAAAGAACAAAAAAAAAAGAAGACAACTTTTAATTATTTATTTTTTATGAATACCAATTGAAAATTCTTGAATTACAACTAAATAAAAAAACCAAAAATTCCTCAAATTGAATAAAAAAAAAATAATAAGAAAATAAAAAGAATAATCCAAAAACCTCATGAATTAATTGAATTCAAAAATCAACCATAAAAGTTATAAATATTTTAAAAAATCTAAATTAGACAAGTCTAATGATGAAATTTTTTTTTGTTTTTACCTTCGAACTCAAGTCTCAATTAATAATGTTTTCAATTGTTTACTTTTTTTGCTATAAATGTATTAAAAATAAACATTGATGTAAAAAGATATATGAATTAGAAATGTTGCGTTGTTTTTTTTTTTTTTTATGAAAAATAATTACTCGTAAATATCATGATCAAAATGTAGTCGTCTGTACAACATTTCGAGAAATGAATACAATATTGATATTTCTCGACAAGGAACAGTGATGTATTGATGAATCATGTCATTCATGCTATTCAACTCATCCTTAATTGTTGGTAACTTTTTAGTATCTCCCTGCCGGATAAGCTTCTGCCATTCTTCGAATTTTACGTTCAAGCAATTCAATTCTCTATTGATTGTTGTCGGTAATATAATTGCAAGACTCTTAAAAAAGAAAATAAAAGAATAAAAGTAGTTTTAAATTTCAATAGCTTCAAGAATCCAAAGATTTAAACAAGCAATAAAACAAATACCTGGTAGGACGGAAGATGTTCCACAGTTGGCCAATTTCCAACACATGCTTTACATTGGCATGGTCCCAATCGTGCATACCGTTCACTTTTTGGAGTCATATGATATGTATCAGTAGTACTCAAAAATAGCTGAAATGAATTAATAATTATCAAAATCAAAAGAAAAGATACAAGTATAATTATGTAAAGACATCAATACGTACCAGTTCTCCTTGCTTGATTGGTTTGCAAGCATAATATCCAACGTTTGAACCAACATGAGTCCAGTAGACATTGGGATCACAGCTTCGTTTTATTATCTTCGAAAATGGTAGAATGGTATTTGATAACACAACATTACTACGAGATTTTTTTTTCATCGTCTAATAGATTTTGTTTAAAAATATAATTATTATTATGAATACAAAAATAATTAACAATTATTAACGAATTATTTGTATACGTACCACTTCACCGCTGCGAAAGACAATCATCATATAACGCAATATTAATTCTCCTAAAATTAATACTTTTTCATTTTTATTTTCAACCAAATATTTAGCTGTCATTTTTTTACCTAATATATCTGTTTTTTGACAAAGGGTTGAAACAATCGTTACCAGAAGTAATGCTATTTCAAAACGACAAATATTTGATGTTGGTTTAAAATAATCTAAAAGATGAACATTAGAAACCGTGTTAACATCAAGAATACCATTGGTCAATATCGATCCTTGATTTTTCATCGAGTCAATATCGTCAACTTTTTTTTTTAATTCAAGCAAACCACCAGCTAAGTTTAATGTTTTCAAAAAGAGTTTTACTGGCAGAATCAACGATGTAGGTATATTGGGATGTTGGAAAAGTTCTCCCAATACTAAACATTCAGTATAATGATAACTATCCCATGCTTTTTTTTTACATATATCGGAACAATATATGATAGCTGAACAATTATCACATGGTATACCAGCCCAAGTTGAACGACAACAATGCCAACAATTAGTAAAACGTAATTCAACACCAGGAGTTGCTGCAAATGGCTCAGAAATGTAAATAAATTCACCAGATTTAATGTCTCTTGTTGCAACAACTTGTTGATTATTCTCGTTAGTTTGTTTTAATTCAATGGCATCAGATGCACTAACTATTATTGCATTATCATTTTTTATTTCTGGTATTAATTTAATAATTTTACGTGGTTCTTTAAGATCATTGATCATCTTTGGATACTCTTTGATGATGTCGTATTTTGGATTGTTCATCTTTAAATCAGGAAGCCATTGCATTGCATTAGCCATTGAAATACTTGGTTCAAGTTCTGAGTTTGGTTTCAATGCTCTGAAACACAATGATTGGCGTAAAAATAATTTTGTTTTTAATTTATCTGGATAGCCTATTTTCAATTTGAACGGTTCTAGCTGTCAAGTAAACAATCTTCATAGAGTCTTGCCCTGAACAATACAGCTGAACGATTTGCATAAGCCAATGATAATTCACTGGATCCAACTGGTGCAAAAGCAATACTCTTGGTGTATGCTTCAATTGATTTGCGCAAATAATTTTCTTTTTTTGCAGCAGTAAATTCTTTGTTCCCAACTTTTTTCCAGAGTATTGAGTGACTTACTATTTTTTTAGTATTACCAGTATTCATGTCATTATATTGAGCTGTGTTATCCCATACCACTTTAAATTTATCTCTAAATGTTGTCTTTTGTGCATATTGATGTCGAACATTTTTTATAGCATCAGGATCCATACTTGCAACAAACAGTTTATACAATTCATATTTTTATTTAGGTGTATCAAAATTTAATTATCATTATTATATAATTATGAATCAAAATGAGGTTATTTTTGATTGTTAAACATAATTGTTAAAAAAATCAAGAACATGGATAAAAAACTTACTTGGTTTTCGATGGTCTTTCTTGTCACTGAAATCACATGTTAATTTTTCAATTGTCGGTCAACTTAATAAATAAATAGACGATAAAAATAAAATGACAATCAATGACAATCACCACATTTTTTTATGCTCTATATATACATGAAATTGCATGAAATACATCATGGTTCTCAAGCGATGCTAGCGCCAATCCGTCTCTTTTTTTTTTCTCTCTTTTTTTATAGTAGTTTAAAATTTACGAATTCAATGGAAAAAGAAACAAAAAAAAAAAAAAAAAAACCAACAAAAACAGCTTTCAATTATTCATTTTTTATGAATACCAATTGAAAAATTATGATTAATTATAAACTAAACAAAAACACAATAATCTCTTGAATTTGCAAAGAACCTCATGAATTTATTGAATTTAAAAATCATAAAAGTTTTTTTTTTTTACTCGAATGCTTAACTAATAATATTTTTAATAAGAAAAGAATACATCAATGTAAAAATATGGAATAAAAATGGAACGTTGCTTTCTTTTTTGTGATTAAATAAATTACTCGTCAATATCATGAAGAGAATGTAGTCCAATTTTCAACATTCATATGATACAGGAACACCATAAAATCCTTCGAATTTAACATATCGGTCAACTCGAGAAAATCTAAAAATAAATTTATAATTATTATTCATTATTAACATCTAAAAAAGATAAAAAAAGTATAATTATTAAAAAACATCAATAAATACCGGTTCTCCTTGCTTGATTGGTGTGGTAGCATAATACCCAACATTTGAACCAACAAAAGTCCAATTGACATTGGGATCACAGCTTGGTTTTATTATCTTCCAAAATGGTAACATGGTATTTGATAACACAACACTACTATCACGTTCTTTCTTCGTCATCTGATAAATTTTGTTTAAAAAAAATAATTATTATTATGAACACGGGAATAATTAACAATAATTATTATAAATTAATTATATATACATACCGATTGACGATGGCGAGTATTGATCAGTAAATAACGCAATAATAATTCTCCCAAAATGAATAATTTATCATCTTTATAATCAATCAAATCTTTCTTGGTCATTTTTTCACCTAAAATATTTGTTTTTTGACCGAAAATTGCAACAATCTTTACCACAAATGATGCATATCCATAATGACACTCATTTGGTGTTGCATTAAAATAATCAAGATTGAAAAAATTATCGATAGTATTAACATCAAGAATTCCATTGGTAAATATTAATTCTTTATTTTTCATCGAGTCAATATCGTCAACTTTTTTTTTTAATTCAATCAACCCACCAACTGAGTTTAGTGTCTTTGAAAAAAGTTTTATTGCTGGTGAACAGCCTGGTAGAATTTTGTTAAACTTTGAATAGTGTTGTGATACTGGACATTCAATTCGACAGCTGAACAAATATTACATGGTATACCAGTCCAAGTTTGGCGACAACAATGCCAACAATTAGTGAAACGTAAATCATCAGCAGGAGTTGCTGCAAATGGCTCAGAAATGTAAATAAATTCACCAGTTTCAATGTCTCGTGTTGCAACAACATGTTGATTATTATCATTTGTTTTTTTCAATTCAATTGCATCAGATGCATCAACTATTACTGCATTATTATTCTTTATTTCTGGTATAAGTTTTACGTTTTTGTGGTTTGTGGAATAGCTGGCGTTCCTCAATATTTGAGCTTGGATTCAAGGCTTTAAAACACAATGATTGGCGTAAAAATAATTTTGTTTTTGCTTTATCTGGAAAGCCCGTCTTCAATGCACCTTCAATGTCAATCTTCATAGAGTCCTGCCCCGAACAATACAGCTGAACGATTTTCATAAGCCAATGACAATTCACTGGATCCAATTGGTGCAGAAGCAATACTTCTGATGTATGCTTTAATTGATTTGCGTAAATAACTTTTATCTTTCGCAGTAAGGAATTCTTTGTTCCCAATATTTCTCCAGTACATTGTTTTACTAACTGTTTTAATAATTGCATGATAATTCTCTATAATACGTGGACCTGAAAATTTCCATGCCACCTCAAATTTACCTCTAAATGTTGTCGTTAGTGAATATTCTTGTCGAATTATTCTTTTAGTATCAGCATCCATGACTGCAACATACAATTTATATTTTGTATTTATAAATAAATAATAATAATATTAAAGCAAAATTAAATTATCATTATTATCTAACTGTACAAAATAAATTTATTTTTGATTGTTATCATGTCAATAATATTGAAACAATATTGATGATTCATTGAAATAACGAATGATAAAAAATAAAAAACATGGATGAAAAACTTACTTGAACTTTGATGGTTTTTCATTGAAAAATTAAAATGGAAAAATTGCAACAAAATTTTATTTATTGATGTTTAAACTGTGTCACTAAAAAAACTTGTTTAAAATGATTTTATTATGTTTATCGAGATTACGAATTGAACTATTTTCAATAATTATACAAGGCAAATAATTAGCAGCTGCCACGTCACCAATACAAAATTTTCGCACGTTTATGTATGGTAGCCTGACTTGATCTAACAACACTTTAGATTTATATTTTATTTTACAAGTAACCAGTGGTGGTGGAAATCATGGAAATATGCGTAGAAGCATTTTCATTCGTTACGACTACCTTTTCTTTCTGTGTATTTTTGGCATACAATAGAAAAAAATAAACAAAATAATAAATTTCGATATTTCAATGAACACACCCAATACATAATAATTAATAAATATACATGAAATTATTTAACAATAAAATAAACATAAAAATATTTCAAAATCATAATAACAAATAGAAACAAATATTTATAAATTGAAATTCATTATGGCTTCAAAATATAAATTATTTTCTTTAAAATTTACAATCCAACATACATTTTATCATTTAAACATTTAACCATCTATATTTCAAAAAGATATATTAGCTGATTGATGATCATGTTAATGAGTTGGATCCACTCATTAAGTATCTTTCTATTTTGCTTAAAATTATCATCAACAAAATTTATTTTATTTTACTAATCTCATCCCTCAGATATAGTCATTTCTTTTATATTCTGGTTATTATCGACGATTTTTAATTTGTTTTTATTTTCAAACTTTTAATAATATTTTTCGTGACTATTTTCAATGACCTTCAAAATTATTCATTTTAGTTTTATCTGTATTAATACAATTCAAATCGTTTTCATTATTTAATTTCTAAATATATTTAAAAATACTCTCATTTAATGTTGCTTCAAAATACTCAAGATTTTTAAATATATCTATTTTATATCTTTATCAATTATTACGAAAATTTAACTTAATTTTTATTAAATTTACATACAAAAAAAATTTTAAATATTCCAATAACCTTTTGAATTAATTAAATTTAAAAATCTTAAATTTAACCATACCTTTTGATACTTTTAATCATCCAACTCAAATGATGAAAAGTTTTTTTTTTTTTTTTACGTGAAAACTTGACTAATAATATTCGAATTGTTTATTTTTCTGGTTGAAAATAATCATCGATTTATCAAAAAATATATAAGATAAAGTGTGGCTTTCTTTTTTTTTTTTTGATGAAAAATAATTAGTCGTAAATATCATGAACACAATGTAGTCGATTGTACAACGTTTTAAGTGACGAATACAATTGTGATATTTCTTTACAAGGAACAGTGATGTATTGATGAATCATGTCATTCTTGCTACTCAACTCATCCTTAATTGTTAACAATTTTTTAAGATCTCCCTGGTCGATGAGATTTTGCCACTCTTCTAATTTTATCGTCATACAATTCAAGTCTCTCTGGTATCATTAATTATACAAAGCCAATAGTTATTAATTTTTTTTTACCTTAAACCTCAACTAATAATATATTTTTAATTGTGTGTTTTTTTTGCTGATTATATCAAAAATGAACATCGATATAAAAAATGTATGATATAAAATGACAAGTTTTAATTATTTTTTTGTTATGAATCCAATTAAAATTTACAAATTAAAAAGTAATTGGAAAAAACAAAAAATCCTTTGAATTTAAACTAAAAAAGATTTTAGATTATTCCAAAAACCTCATTAATTATTTAAAGTAAAAAAACGTGAATTCAATTATAAAAGTTTGTAATTTTTTGAATAATTTAAATCATCCAACTTATTAAATGATAAAAGTTGTTTTTTTTCACCCGAAAGCTTAGTTAATCATATTTTTAATTGTTTTTTTTTTCTGGCTGAAATAAACAGCGATGTAAAAAATTATATGAAATGGAATGTTGCTTTCTTTTTTTTGATGAAAAATAATTAGTCGTAAATATCATGAACAGAATGTAGCCGATCGTACAACGTTTTGAGTAATAAATACAATCGTGATTTTTCTTTAGAAGGAACAGTGATGTATTGATGAATCATGTCATTTATGCTATTCAACTCATCCTTAATTGTTATTAATTTTTTATTATCTCCTTGCTGGAAAAGTTTCTTCCATCCTGTGACTTTCCGCATCATACGCTTCAATTCTCCTTTGATTATTTTCGGCAATGTAATTTTCTTGAAAAAAAAAAAAAAATTGTTTTAAATATCAATAGCTTCAAGAATTTGAAGTTTTAAACAAGCAATAAAACAAGTACCTTGTAGGATGGAAGAGATTGAAAAGTTAACCAATTTCCATCACATGCTGTACATTTACATTGTATATAATCAATGCTAGTAAGTCCAAATCGTGAAAGCCGATAGAATTTTGAAGTTATATGATATGAACCAATAGCACTCCCAAGTATCTAGAATGAATTTATAATTATTAAAATCTGAAGAAAATAAATACAAGTATAATATGTAGAGCCAATAATAAATACCGGTTGTCCTTGCTTGATTGGTTTGCAAGCATAATATCCAACATTTGAACCAACATGAGTCCAATTGACATTGGGATCACAGCTTGATTTTAATATCTTCCAAAATGGTAACATGAATTTTGACTTCTTCACGGGATCATCAACGAATAACTGATAAATTTTGTTCAAAATACAATAAATATTATAAACACAAAAATAATTAACAATTATTATTATAAATTAATTATATATACATACCGGTTGAGCATAGCGAATATTGATCAGTAAATAACGCAACAATAATTCTCCCAAAATTAATAATTTTTCATTTTTATAATCAAGCAATTCTTCCTTGGTCATTCTTTTACCTAAAATATCTGTTTTCTGACCGAAAATTGCAACAATCTTTACCGCAAATAATGCATATCCATAAAGACACTCATTTTGTGTTGCATTAAAATAATCAAGATTAAAAAAATTATCGATAGTATTAACATTTAGAATTCCATTGGTAAATATGAATCCTGTGTTTTGCATAGAGTCAATATCGTCAACTTTTTTTTTTAATTCAAGCAAACCACCAACTGACTTTAGTGTCTTTGAAAAAAGTTTTATTGCTGGTGAACAGCCTGGTAGAATATTGTCAAACTGTGCTGATACTGGACATTCAATTTTGTGATAACTATCCCATGCTTTTGCTTTACATTCATCGGAACAATATATGACAGCTGAACAAATATTACATGGTATACCAGCCCAAGTTTGGCGACAACAATGCCAACAATTAGTAAAACGTAAATCATCAGCAGGGGTTGCTGCAAATGGCTCAGAGATGTAAATAAATTCACCAGATTTAATGTCTCTTGTTGCAACAACATGTTGATTATTTTCGTTAGTTTGTTTTAATTCAATTGCATTAGATGCACCAACTATTAATGCATTATTATCATTTATTTTTGGTATTAATTTAATAATTTCACGTGGTGCTTTAAGTTCTTCCATCATCTTTGTATACTCTTCAGCGATGTCGTATGTCCGGTTTTTTCCAGCTATCAAAGAAGGGAGCCAGTGGTTTGCAAGAGCCAATGAAACATCTTTCTCAAGATGTGAGCCTGGTTTCAAGGCTTTGAAACACAATGCTTGACGAACATATAATTTTGTTTTTAAATTGTCTGGATAGCCAGATGTTAATGCACGTTCAATGTCAAGAAGACAATCTTCATAGAGTCTTGCTTTGAATAATGCAGCTGAACGATTTGCATAAGCCAATGACAATTCTTGGGATCCACCTGGTGCATGTGCAATACTTTTGGTATATGCTACAATTGATTTGCGTAAAAAATCTTTATTTTCTGCAGTTGTGTATTCGTTGTTACCAATTTCCCTCCAGATTATTGATTGATTAACTGTTTTAATAATTTCATCATAATTCTCTATAATATGTGGACCTGAAAATTTCCATGCCACCTCAAATTTACCTCTGAATGTTGTCTTCGGTGAATATTCTTGTCGAATATTTTTTTTAGTTTCAGGATGCATGACTGCAACATATAATTTATATTTTGTATTTATAAATAAATAATAATAATATTAAAGCAAAATTAAATTATCATTATTATCTAACTGTACAAAATAAATTTATTTTTGATTGTTATCATGTCAATAATATTAAAACAATATTGATGATTCATTGAAATAACGAATGATAAAAAATAAAAAACATGGATGAAAAACTTACTTAATCTTTGATGGTTTTCCATTGTAAAATTAAAATAGAAAAATTGCAACAAAATTTTATTTATTGATGTTCAAACTGTGTCACTAAAAAAACTTGTTTAAAATGATTTTATTATGTTTATCGAGATTTCGAATTAATTTATTTTTATTAATTATACAAAGCCAATAATTATCAGCTTGTGATGTGGCACTACCACGTCGCCAATACAAAATTTTCCAACGAATTTACGTACGCACGTTTATGTTTGGTAGCCGAACGCGGTCTAACATCACATTAGATATATTTTATTTTACAAGTAAATACCACATTAATGTGGTGGTGGAAATCATGGAAATATGCGTAGAAGCATTTTCATTCGTTTCGACTATCTTCTTTTTCTGTGTATATGTATTTTTGGCATACAATAGAAAAAAATAAACAAAATAATAAATATTCATATTTCAATGAACACACCCAATACATAATAAATAAACAGAAAATCATCTTACAATATAATAAACATTAAAATATTTCAAAATCATAATAACAAATAGAAACAAATATTTATAAATTAAAAATTCATTATGGCTTCAAAATATTAATTATTTCCTTTAAAATTTACAATCCAACATACATTTTATTATTTAAACATTTAACTATCTATTTTTCAAAAAGATATATTAGCTGATTGATGATCATGTTAATGAGTTGGATCCACTCATTAAGTATCTCTTTATTTTGCCTAAAATTATCATCAACACAATTTATTTTATTCTTCTAATCTCAACCCTCAAAAATAGTCATTTCTTTTACTATATTCTGGTTATTATCGACGATTTTTAATTTATTTTTATTTTCAAACTTTTAACAATATTTTTCGTGACTGCTTTCAATGACCTTCAAAATTATTTATTTTAGTTTTATCTGTATTAATACAATTCAAATCGTTTTCATTATTTAATTTCTAAATATATTTGAAAATACTCTCATTTGATGTTGTTTTGAAATACTCAAGATTTTTAAATATATCTATTTTATATTTTTATCAATTATTACGAAAATTTAACTTAATTTTTATTCAATTTACACAAAAAAAATTTTAAATATTCCAAAAACCTCATGAATTAATTAAGTTATTTTAAATTCTCAAATTAACCATGAAAATTATAATATTTTTTAAATAATTTAAATCCTCCAACTCGAATGATGGAAGTTTTTTTTCTTTCTTACTTTAAAACTTAACTAGTAATATTTTCAATTGATTTTTTTTTTGGCTGAAATAAATATCGATGTAAAAAAATATATAGTGTAATGTTGCTTTCTTTTTTGTGATGGAAAATAATTACTCGTCAATATCATAAACGGTATATAGTCGATTGTACAACGATTTGAGTAATAAATACAATATTGATATTTCTCTACAAGGAACACTGATGTATTGATGAATCATGTCATTCATGCTGCTCAACTCATGCTTAATTGTTGATAACTTTTTAGTATCTCCCTGCTGGATAAGCTTCTGCCATTCTTTGAATTTTACGTTCAAGCAATTCAATTCTCTATTGATTGTTGTCGGTAATATAATTGACATTGGGATCACAGCTTGGTTTTATTATCTTCGAAAATGGTAGCATGGTATTTGATAACACAACACTACTACCAGGTTCTTTTTTCATCATCTAATAAATTTTGTTTAAAAAATATTATTATTATTATTATGACCACAAAAGTAATGAACCATTATCAATGAATTAATTGTATACGTACCAATTGGCTGCTGCGATAAACAATCATCATATAACGTAATATTAATTCTCCCAAAATTAATAGTTTTTCATTTTTATTTTCAATCAAATATTTAGTTGTCATTTTTTTACCTAATATATCTGTTTTTTGACAAAGAATTGAAACAATCGCTCCCACAAGAAATGCAAATTCAAAACTACAAATATTCGATGTTGGTTTATAATAATCTAAAAGATTAAAATTATCAAACGTATTAACATCAAGAATTCCATTGGTAAACATTAATTCTTTATTTTTCATTGAGTCAACATCGTCAACTTTTTTTTTTAATTCAAGCAAACCACCAACTAAGTTTAGTGTCTTTAAAAAAATTTTGACTGGCAGAATAAACAGTGTAGCTAATTCGTCCTGTTGGAAAAATTCTCCCAATACTAAACATTCAATATTGTGATAACTATTCCATGCTTTTGTTTACATATATCAGAACAATATATGATAGCTGAACAATTATCACATGGTATACCAGCCTAAGTTTGGCGACAACAATGCCAACAATTAGTAAAACGTAAATCATCACTAGGAGTTGCTGCAAATGGCTCAGAAATGTAAATAAATTCACCAGATTTAATGTCTCTTGTTGCAACAACATGTTGATTATTTTCGTTAGTTTGTTTTAATTCAATTGCGTCAGATGCACCAACTATTTTGCATTCTCATTTTTTATTTCTGGTGTTAATTTAATAATTTTACGTGGTTCTTTAAGATCATTGATCATCTTTGGATACTCTTTGATGATGTCGTATTTTGGATTGTTCATCTTTAAATCAGGAAGCCATTGCATTGCACTGGCCATTGAAATACTTGGTTCAAGTTCTGAGCTTGGTTTCAATGCTTTGAAACACAACGATTGACGTAAAAATAATTTTGTTTTTAATTTATCTGGATAGCCTGCTTTTAATGAACGTTCAATGTCAAGAAGACAATCTTCATAGAGTCTTGCTTTAAATAATACAGCTGAACGTTTTGCATAAGCCAATGACAATTCTTTAGATCCAACTGGTGCAAAAGCAATACTCTTGGTGTATGCTTCAATTGATTTGCGCAAATAATTTTCTTTTTTTGCAGTAGTGTATTCTTTGTTCCCAACTTTTTTCCAGAGTATTGAGTGACTAACTGTTTTTTTAGTTTTACCAGTCCCATACCACTTTAAATTTATCTCTAAATGTTGTCTTTTGTGCATATTGACATCGAGCATTTTTCATAGCATCAGAATCCATACTTGCAACAAACAGTTTATACCTACATTATATATTTTAATTTATAAATAAACAATGATACTAATTAATCAAAATTAAATTATCAGTATTATCTAATTGTACTAAATAGGCTTATTTTCGATTGTTGTTATGTCAACAATTATAAACAGTATAATTGATATAATAATTATGTTAAAGAAAACAAGAACATGGATAAAAAACTTACTTGATCTTTGATGGTTTTTCCATGAAAAATTAAAATAAAAAACTGCAACAAAGTTTTATTTATTGATGTTTAAACTGTGTCACTGAAATCACATGTTAATTCTTCAATTGTCGGTCAACTTAATTAATGTTAAATTGAAAATAGATGATAAAAATAAAATGACAGTCACAATAGAATTAAAAAATTTACATAACCTGCAGGGGTTTTGTTTATGCTCTATATCACTCTATATACATGAAATACATTAATCATAGTTCTCAAGCGATGCTGACGCCAATATCTGTCTCTTTTTTTTTTTTCTCTCTTTTTATAAAGTACAATCAAAATGGTTTGAAAGTTTAAAATTTACAAATTCAATGGAGAAAAAAATAAAAAAAAAAAACGACTTTTAATTATTTATTTTTTATGAATACCAATTGAAAAATTTTCATAAATTATAAACTAAAGAATAACACAAAAATCACTTAAATTTGCAAATAAAAATTTTAGAATATTCCAAGAACCTCATAAATTAATTATTGAATTTAAAAATCATAAAAGTTTTTTTTTTTTACCTAAATCCTTAACTAATAATATTTTTAATAAGAAAAAAATACATCAATGTAAAAATATGGAATAAAAATGGAACGTTGCTTTTTTTTTGTGATTAAATAAATAATTACTCGTCAATATCATGAACAGAATGTAGTCGGGTGTACAACTTTTCAAGAAGTAAATACACTACTGATATTTCTTTGCAGGGAACAGTGACGTATTGATGTAGCAAGTCATTCATTCTATTCAAATTATCCTTAATTGTTAAAAATTTTTTAGGATCTCTCTGGTTGATGATCAATTTCCACTCTCCAAGTTCAAGCGTCATATATTTTAACTCTGTCTCGATACATGTTGGCATACTCTTTAAAAAAAAAAAAATAAAATTAGTTATTTGTAGTTTTTAATAGTTATAAATAGCTTTAAAATTTGAAGTATTTAATAATTGATAGAATACCTCAGGAGGAGAGTAAACTGAAAGATCTTCTAGAACCGGCCAATTTTCAACACACGCTCTACATTCACATGATACAGGACCACTAGATAATTCTTTGAATTTAATATATCGGTCGGTTTTAGATGTTTCGTGGTAGTTAACACAACGTCTCGAGAAAATCTGAAATTAAATTTATAATTACTATCAAAATCTAAAAACAAAAAATTTAAGTATAATCATTAAAAAACATCAATAAGTACCGGTTCTCCTTGCTTGATTGGTTTGGTAGCATAATATCCAACATTTGAACCAACATGAGTCCAATTGACATTGGGATCACAGCTTGGTTTTAATATATTCCAAAATGGTAACATGACTTGTGACCACTTCACGGAATCATCAACGGATAACTGATAAATTTTGTTCAAAATACAATAATTATTATAAACACAAAAATAATTAACAATTATTATTATAAATTAATTATATATACATACCGATTGACCATGGCGAGAATCAATTAGTAAAAAACGCAATAATAACTCTCCCAAAATTAAGAATTTTTCATTCATATAATGAAGCAATTCTTCCTGGGTCATTTTTTTACCTAAAATATCTGTTTTCTGACCGAAAATTGCAACAATCTTTACCACAAATGATGCCAATCCATAAGAACACTCATTCGGTGTTGCATTAAAATAATCAAGATTGAAAAAATTATCCATAGTATTAACATCAAGAATTCCATCGGTATATATCAATCCTGATTTTTGCATCGAGTCAATATCGTCAATTTTTTTTTTTAATTCAATCAACCCACCAACTGAGTTTAGTGTCTTTGAAAAAAGTTTTATTGCTGATGAACAGCTTGGTAGAATTTTGTTAAACGTTGAATAGTGTTCTGATACTGGACATTCAATTTTGTGATAACTATCCCATGCTTTTCCTTTACAGTTGTCACTACAATATATGACAGCTACACAATGTTCACATGGTATACCAGCCCAAGTTTGGCGACAACAATGCCAACAATTAGTAAAACGTAAATCATCAGCAGGAGTTGCTGCAAATGGCTCAGAAATGTAAATAAATTCACCAGATTCGATGTTTCGTGTTGCAACAACATGTTGATTATTATCATTTGTTTTTTTCAATTCAATTGCATCAGATGCACCAACTATTACTGCATTATTATTTTTTATTTCTGGTATAAATTTAATAGTACTACGTGGTTCCTTAAGTTTTTTCTTCATCTTTGCATACTCTTTAGATAGGTTGTATGTTGATCTGTTTCCTGTCATTGAGGCAGGGAGCCACTGGGTTGCATTAGCCATTGAAACACTTCTCTCAATATATGAGCTTGGTTTCAAGGCTTCGAAACACAATGCTTGACGAGCATATAATTGTGTTTTTAATTTATCTGGATAGTCTGTCTTTAATGAATGTTCAATGTCAAGAAGACAATCTTCATAGAGTCTTGCCTTAAACAATAAATCTGAACGATTTGCATAAGCCAATGACAATTCTCTGGATCTATCTGGTGCACAAGCAATACTCTTGGTGTATGCTTCAATTGATTTTCGTAAATAATCTTTATTTTTTGCACTAGTATATTCTTTGTTACCAGTTCTTTTCCAGTACGTTGATTCACTAACTGTTTTAATAATTTTATGATAATTCTTTATAATCCCTGGACCAGATAATTTCCATGCCACCTGAAATTTACCTCTAAATGTTGTCATTTGTGAATATTGTTGTCGAATTGTCTTTTTAGTATCAGGATCCATGACTGCAACATACAATTTATATTTTGTATTTATAAATAAATAATAATAATATTAAAGCAAAATTAAATTATCATTATTATCTAAATGTACAAAATAAATTTATTTTTAATTGTTACTACGTCAACAATATTCAAACAATATTGATGATTCATTGAAATAACAAATGATAAAAATAAAAAAACATGGATGAAAAACTTACTTGATCCTCGACAGTTTTCCATTGAAAAATTAAAATAGAAAAATTGCAACAAAATTTTATTTATTGATGTTCAAACTGTGTCACTAAAAAAACTTGTTTAAAATGATTTTATTATGTTTATCGAGATTTCGAATTAATTTATTTTTATTAATTATACAAAGCCAATAATTATGAGCTTGTGATGTGGCACAGCAACGTCGACAATACAAAATTTTTCAATGAATTTACATACGCACATTTATGTGTGGTAGCCGGACTCGGAGTAACATGAGATTTATATTTTATTTTACAAGTAACCACCACATTAATGTGGTGGTGGAAATCATGGAAATATGCGTCGAAGCATTTTCACTCGTTTCGACTACCTTCTTTTATCTGTGTATTTTTGGCATACAATAGAAAAAAATAAACAAAATAATATATTTTCATATTTCAATGAACACACCCAATACATAATAAATAAACATGAAATTATTTAACAATAAAATAAACATTAAAATATTTCAAAATCATAATAACAAATAGAAACAAATATTTATAAATTAAAAATTCTTTATGACTTTGAAATTTAAATTATTTTTTTTTAAATTAACAATCCAACGTATATTTTATTATTTAAACATTTAACTATTTATTTTTTTAAATTATTTTGAAAGGTCATATGACTCATAGTAGATTATTAGCCGAATATGTCACTGACTTTTAATTATTTTTTCTTTATTTATATTGATTTTGTATTGTCAAAATTTGATTCAATTGTTCAAAGACAGTCTAACGATATTTCAGACCTCAAACATAATAAATATTTTAATGATGTTTAAGCTAGTACTGGTATGTTTAATAAAAATAATTTTTCAAATATTTTATTCAAATAATTATGTCAATCGTAAATTTCGTCGTGTTGGCCAACGTTTAGACAGTTGAAATATTTAAAAAATGTGTCGGAAAATATAATCATATTCATTTCATAATTTTTTTTTTTTATTCCTCAAATGAAAGCTATAAAAAAAATAAATAAAATAAATCATTCTAAATTCACGATTAAACTTTAGATTTATCGTAATATAAATTATTAAAAAAGTCTCCAAGTCCGTAGCAATTTTTGCAAATTAAAAATTCACACAAATTCCCGTTTTTATTTTTTAATATCAAAGACATTATTTTTTGTTCTTGTTTTTGGGATTAGATTAAAAAAAATAATAAATGATGAAAAAATTGCTTTAAAAAGAAAAAAAAACTGGTTTTATTTATGCAGTTTTGAATACTGGAAAAAAGAACAAAAAATAAAAGAAGACAACTTTTAATTATTTATTTTTTATGAATACCAATTAAAAATTAATGAATTACAACTAAATAAAAAAACCAAAAATTCCTTAAATTGAATAAAAAAAAATTTTAGAATAATCCAAACACCTCATGAATTAATTGAATTTAAAAATCAACCATAACAGTTATAAATATTTTAAATAATCTAAATTAGCCAAGTCAAATGATGAAATACTTAACTAATAATATTTTTAATAAGAAAAAAATACATCAATGTAAAAATATAAAATAAAAATGGAATGCTGCCTTCTTTTTTATGATAAAAAATAAATTACTCGTCAATATCATGAACAGAATGTAGTCGATTGTACAACCTTCCGAGGAGAAAATACAATAATGATTTTTCTTTACAAGGAACAGTGATGTATTGATGTAACATGTCATTCATTCTATTCAAATTATCCTTCAGTGTTAATAATTTTTTACGATCTCTCTGGTCGATGAGCTCATTCCACTCTTTGAATTTTAGCGGAATATACTTTAACTTTCTCTTGATCCTTGCCGGCAATATCATACTCTTGGAAAAAAAGATAAAAATAGTTATAAATAGCAATAAGATTCAAAGTATTTAACAATTGATGAAATACCTTGTAAGATGGCAGATCTTTTGTAGTCGGCCAATTTTCAACACATGCTATACATTCACATGATACCGGAACATCAAAAAATTCTTCTAATCTTGTATATCGGTCAGTTTTAGATAATGTATGGTAAGTAACAAAACGATTCGAGACAATCTGAAAATAAATTTATAATTACTATCGAAATCTAAAAACAAAAAATTTAAGTATAATTATTAAAAAACATCAATAAGTACCGGTTGTCCTTGCTTGATTGGTTTGCAAGCATAATATGCAACATTTGAACCAACACGAATCCAATTGACATTGGGATCACAGCTTGGTTTTAATATCTCCCGAAATGGTAACATGACCGATGACCAATTAACATCAGGATCAACTGTGAGCTGATAAATTTTGTTTAAAATACAATAATTATTATAAACACAAAAATAATTAATAACAATCATTATTAAATTGATTATATATACATACCCATTGACCATGGCGAGAATCAATCATAATATAACGCAATAATAACTCTCCCAAAATTAATATTTTTTCATTTTTATTTTTAATCAAATCTTGCATTGTCATTTTTTTACCTAATATATCTGTTTTGTGACCGAAAATTGCAACAATCAATACCACAACTAATGCTAACTCAAAAGGACACTCATCTGGTGTTGCATTAAAATAACCAACGTTAAAAAAATTATCGATAGTATTAACATTAAGAATTCCATTGGTAAATATTAATTCATTTTTCATCGAGTCACTATTGTCAACTTTTTTTTTTAATTCAAGCAAACCACCAGCTAAGTTGAGTGTCTTCAAAAAAAGTTTTACTGTTGATAAATGGCACGATAGTTCGTCAATCGTTGAAAGTTGTTCAGATACTAAACATTCAATATTGTGATAACTATTCCATGCTTTTTTTTTACATATATCGGAACAATATATGATAGCTGAACAATTATCACATGGTATACCAGCCCAAGTTTGGCGACAACAATGCCAACAATTTGTAAAACGTAAATCATCAGCAGGAGTTGCTGCAAATGGCTCAGAGATGTGAATAAATTCACCAGATTTGATGTCTCTTGTTGCAACAATGTGTTCATTATTATCATTTGTTTTTTTCAATTCAATTGCATCAGATGCACCAACTATTATTGCATTATCAGTTTTTATTTCTGGTACACATTTAATAATTTCACGTGGTTCTTTAAGCTCATTGATCATTTTTGGATACTCCTTGGTGATGTCGTATTTTGGATTATTTTCTTTTAAATCAGGAAGCCATTGCATTGCATTAGCCATTGAAATACTTGCTTCAAGTCTTGAGCTTCGTTTCAAGGCTTCAAAGCACAATGATTGACGTAAAAATAATTTTGTTTTTAATTCATCTGGATAGCCTGCCTTTAATGAACGTTCAATGTCAAGAAGACAATCTTCATAGAGTCTTGCTTTGAATAATACAGCTGAACGTTTTGCATAAGCCAATGACAATTCTTTGGATCCAAGTGGTGCAAAAGCAATACTCTTTGTGTATGCTTCAATTGATTTTCGTAAATAATCTTTATCTTCCGCAGTAGTGTATTCTTTGTTACCAATTTCCCTCCAGATCATTGATCGACCAACTGTTTTATTAATTTTATCGTGATTTATGTCAGAATATGGAGCTGTAAAATCCCATACAACTTCAAACTTATCTTTAAATGTTATCATTTGTGAAAATTGTCGTTGAGCATTCTTTATATCATCACATTCAGATTCCATAGCTGCAACAAACAGTTTATACAAATTATATATTTATTCATAAATAAACAATGATAATAAGTTATTAATAACTAATCAAAATTAAATTATCATTATTATTTAATGGATCAAGAACATGGATAAAAAACTTACTTGATCTTTGATGGTTTCTCCTTGACAAATCAAAATAAAAAATTTCAACAAAATTTTATCGATGTTCAAACTGTGTCACTGATATCACAAGTTAATTTTCAATTGTCGGTCAACTCGGATGTGACGTGTCGTTTTTAATCACCCGGCTTGATATATTTTTATATTCTTTTTAATATTACATTTAAAATAAATAATACAAATTTTTAATATTTAAAAAATTAAAATGACTTTATTGTGTTTATTGAGATTACGAATCGAATTATTTTTAATATTTATACAAGACCAATAATTTTGCCAGTTTGTGATGTGGCACAGCTACGTCACAAATACAAAATTTTTCAATGAATTTACATACGCACATTCATGTATGGTAGCCGGACTCGGAGTAACACTAGATTTATATTTTATTTTACAAGTAACCACCACATTAATGTGGTGGTGGAAATCATGGAAATATGTGTAGAAGCATTTTCACTCGTTTCGACTACCTTCTTTTATCTGTGTATTTTTGGCATACAATAGAAAAAAATAAACAAAATAAAGAATTATCATATTTCAATGAACACACCCAATACATCATAAATAAACATTAAAATATTTTAAAATCATAATAACAAATAGAAACTAATCTTTATAAATTAAAAACCTTCCAATTATTTTGGAGAAAGAAATTTAATTTCATTTTACAATTTTACTAATTAAAGATACTTTATATAATAAAAAAAAGATTTTTTATAAGAAAAAGATAATAACCATAATACCGTGTACAAATGAAGCTGAGGTCAAACTGAATTTCCATATATAGAAATATTGAATACGTGGCATAAATCATTTATAAACGAAAAGAAAAAATGTTTATCTATTGTCCGAGCTGGGTTTTTTTTTTATTTTAACGACAACTTTATGTCAAGTAGAATGATATTTTATAGAGTAAAATTAAAAAATAATATTTCAATACGTTTAAATATTTTGACATGTCAAGACGTGCCTTTTTATTTTATTAAGTGCACTATGTCGCTGACTTTTTATTATTTTTTCTTTATTCACTTTTTCGATTGTCAAGAGTTTATTTAATTGTTGCTTTTAATCAGAGACAATCTAACGAATTTACAAAACTCAAAGATAATCAATATTATAATTATATCAACGGTAAATTTCGTCGTGTTGGGCAACATTTAGATAGATGAAATGTCCGAAAACATCGATTATATTCATTTAATAATTTTTTTTTTTTATTCCTCAAATGAAAACTATAAAAAATAATAATAATATATCGTTTTAAATTCGCGATTAAACTTCAGATTTATCAAAACATAAATTATTAAAAAAGTCTCCAGGTCTAAATATCAAAGACATTATTTTTTTTTCTTGTTTTTGGGATTAGATTAAAAAAAATAATAAATTATAAAAAATGATTTTAAAAAGAATAAAACAATCTGGTTTTAGTAATGCAGTTTTACTGACTTACTTGATCTTTTATGGTTCTTCCTTGAAACCTTAAAATACAAAACTGCAACAAAGTTTTATTCGTTGATGTTTAAACTGTGTCACAGATATTACATGTTCGTTTTTCCAATTGTCGGTCAAATTAATTAACGTTAAATTAAAAATAGACGACAAAAATAAAATGACAATCACCATAAAACAAAAAAATTTGATGACCTGCAGCAGGGGTTATATTTTCTATATACATGAAATACATAATAGTTCTCAAGGGATGCTGGCACCAATGAGTAAATCTCTCTTTTTTTTTTCCTCTCTTTTTAAAGTAAATCAAAAAAAAATAATCCAGTGGTTTGAAAGTTTAAAATTTACAAGTTCAATGGAAAAAGAAACAAAAAAAACGACTTTGAATTGTTTATTTTTTATGAATACCAATTGAAAAATTATGATAAATTATAAACTAAACAAAAACACAATAGTCCCTTAAATTCGCAAAGAAAAATTTTAGAATATTCCAAGAACCTCATAAATTAATTGAATTTAAAAATCATAAATTTTTTTTTTTTTTTATCTCAATACTTAACTAACAATATTTTTAAGTAATAACTTAATAAGAAAAAAATACATCAATGTAAAAATATATATGTAAAATGAAGTATTGCTTTTTTTTTTTTTTGATGAAAAATAATTAATCGTCAATATCATGAACAGAATGTAGTAGAGTGTACAACCTTTTGAGGAATAGATGAATGCATGATATTTCTGCACAAGGAACAGTAATGTATTGATGTAACAAGTCATTCATTCTATTCAAATTATCCTTAACTGTCAAAAATTCTTTAGGATCTCTCTGGTCGATGATATCTTTCCACTTTTTGAATTCGAGAGTCATACGTTTTAACTCTCTCTTGATCCCTATCGGTATTTTCATACTCTTGAAAAAAAAAAGGATAAAAACAGTTATAAATATTTGTATTTTTCAATAGTTACAAATAGCTTTGAGGTTTGAAGTATTTAACAATAATTAAAATACCTGAGAAGATGGAAGATTGCTCATAGTCGGCCAATTTTCAACACATGCTATACATTCACATGATACAGGAACACCAAAAAGTTTTTCTAATTTTGTATATCGGTCAGTTTTAGATAATGTATGGTAAGTAACAAAACGATTCGAGACAATCTGAAATAAAATTTATAATTAATATCAAAATCGAAAAAGATAGAAATACAAGTATAATTATTTAAAGACATTAATAAGTACCGGTTCTCCTTGCTTGAGTGGTTTACAAGCATAATATCCAACATTTGAACCGACATGAGTCCAATCGACATTAGGATCACAGCTTGGTTTTAATATCTTCCAGAATGGTAATATAACTTTTGACCATTGAACATCATCGTCAACGGAGAACTGATAAATTTTGTTTAAAATTCAATAATTATTATAAACCCAAAAATAATTAACAATTATTATTAAATTAATTATATATACATACCAATTGACCATGACGAAAATCGATTAGTAAATAACGCAATAATAATTCTCCCAAAATTAATATTTTTTCATTTTTATTTTCAATCAATTCTTTCATCGTCATTTTTTTACCTAATAAATCTGTTTTGTGACCAAAAACTGCAACAATCAGTACCACAAAGACTGCAAAGTCATAAGTACACTCATTTGGTGTTGCATTAAAATAACCAATGTTAAAAAAATTATCGATAGTATTAACATTAAGAATTCCATTGGTAAATATTAATTCTTTATTTTTCATCGGGTCAATATTGTCAATTTTTTTTTTCAACTCAATTAGCCCACCCGCCAAATTCAATGTCTTTAAAAATAATTTTACTGTTGAAAAATGAATTGATGTGAGTTTGTCAAACTTTGAAAGTTGTTCTGATAGTAAACATTCAATATTGTGATAACTATTCCATGCTTTTTTTTTACATATATCGGAGCAATATATGATAGCTGAACAATTATCACATGGTATACCAGCCCAAGTTTGGCGACAACAATGCCAACAATGAGTAAAACGTAAATCATCAGCAGGAGTTGCTGCAAATGGCTCAGAAATGTAAATAAATTCACCAGATTTAATGTCTCTTGTTGCAACAATATGTTGATTATTTTCGTTAGTTTGTTTTAATTCAATTGCATCAGATGCATCAACTATTATTGCATTATCATTTTTTATTTCTGGTATATATTTAAGAATTTCACGTGGTTCTTTAAATTCATTGATCATCTTTGGATACTCTTTGATGATGTCGTATTTTGGATTGTTCATTTTTAAATCAGGAAGCCACTGTATTGCATTAGCCATTGAAATACCTGGTTCAAGTCCTGAGCTTGATTTCAAGGCTTTAAAACACAATGATTGACGTAAAAATAATTTTGTTTTTAATTTATCTGGATAGCCTGCTCTTAATGAACGTTCAATGTCAAGAAGACAATCTCCATAGAGTCTTGCTCTGAACAATACAGCTGAACGATTTGCATAAGCCAATGACAATTCACTGGATCCAAGTGGTGCAAAAGCAATACTCTTGGTGTATGCTTCAATTGATTTGCGTAAACAATCTTTATTTTTTGTAGAAGTGTATTCTTTGTTACCAATTTCCCTCCAGATCATTGATCGACCAACTGTTTTATTAATTTTATCACGATTCACGTCAATATATCGAGCTCTAAAATCCCATGCCACTTCAAATTTATCTTTAAATGTTGTCATTTGTGAATATTGTCGTTGAACATTTTCTTCATCATCAGAATCCATGACTGCAACAAACAGTTAATATTATATTTTGTTTTTATAAATGAAATATAACAATATTGAAGCAAAATTTAATTATCATTGTTTTTTAATTGTACAAAATTAATTTATTTTTTATTGCTATCATGTCAATAATATATGGAAACAATATTGATGATTTATTGGAATAACAAATGATAAAATGAATAACATGGATGAAAAACTTACTTGATCTTTGATGGTTTTTTCTTGAAAAATTAAAATAAAAAAATTGCAACAAAGTTTTATTTATTGATTTTCAAACAGTGTCACTGAAATCACTTCTTAATTTTTAAATGTCGATCAATTTATTTAACGTTAAATCGAAAATAGATGTGACGTGTTGTTTCTAAGCACCCTGCTTGATATATTTTAATATCTCTTTTAATATTTAATTTAAAATAAATAATAGAAATTTTCAATATTTAAAAAATTAAAATGATATTATACGCTTATTGAGATTACGAATCGAATTATTTTCATTAATTAATCATTATACGAAATCAATAATTATCAGCTTGTAATGTGGCAAAGCCACGTCACTAATACAAAATTTATGGGAGAATTTGCGCACGAAAATTTATGTATGATATTTTACATATACAAGTAACCACATTAATGAATAATGATGTCCCATGACCAGTTAATGTGGTGGAAATCATGGAAATATGCGTCGAAGCATTTTCACTCGTTACGACTACCTTCTTTTTCTGTGTATTTTTGGCATACAATAGAAAAAAATAAACAAAATAATAAATTTTCATATTTCAATGAACACACCCAATACATAATAAATAAACATAAAATCATTTAGCACTATAATAAACACTAAAATATTTCAAAATCATAATAACAAATAGAAATTAATATTTATAAATTAAAAATCCATTATGGCTTTCAAATTTAAATTATTTTTTTTTAAATTTACAATCCAACTTACATTTCTTTATCAAAACATTCAACTATCCATTTCTTAGAAATTATTTTAAAAGGATATAGGTATATTAGCTGACTATGTCACCGACTTTCAATTATTTTTTTTTTTATTTATATTATTTTTTTATTGTCAAGAGTTGATTTGATTGTTGTTTTTAATAAGAGACAGTCTAACGAATTTCCAAAACTCAAAGATAATCAATATTTTCATGATGTCCAAGCTACTACTGGTATATTTAATTGAAATGATTTTTTAAATATTTTATTTTCATAATTATACCAATGGTAAATTTCGTCGTGTTTGGCAACATTTAGATAGATGAAATGTCGAAAAATATCATTTATATTCATTTTATGGTTTTATTTATGCAGTTTTAAATACCTGAAAAAAAAAACAAAAACAAAAAGAAGATAACTTTTAATTATTTATTTTTTATGAATACCAATTGAAAATTCTTGAATTATAAACTAAATAAAAAAACCAAAGATTCCTTAAATTGGATAAAAAAAAAATTTCAGAATAATCTAAAAACCTCATGAATTAATCGAATTTAAAAATCAATTATAACAGTTACAATATTTTAAATAATCTAAATTAGCCAAGTCAATGATGAATTTTTTTTTTGTTTTCACCGAATAATGTTTTCAATTGTTTATTTTTTTCGCTATAAATGTATTAAAAATAAGCATTGATGTAAGAAACTATATGAATTGAAAATGTTGCTTCGTTTTTTTTTTTTTTTTATGAAAAATAATTAGTCGTAAATATCATGAACACAATGTAGTCGACGGTACAAGACTTTGAGTATTATATACAATTGTGATATTTCTTTACAAGGAACAGTGATGTATTGATGAATCATGTCATTCATGCTATTTAAATCATTTTTCATTGTTAATAATTTTTTTAGATCTTCCTGGTTGATTATCTTCTGCCACTCTTCGAATTTTACGTTCATGCTATTCAATTCTCTATTGATTCTTGTCGGTAATGTAATTGCAAGACTCTTAAAAAAGAAAAAAAAAAGAATAAAAATAGTTTTAAATTCCAATAGCTTCAAGAATTCAAAGATTTAAACAAACAATAAAACAAATACCTGGTAGGATGGAAGATGTTCCATAGTTGGCCAATTTTCAACACATGCTTTACATTTACATGGTCCCAATCGTGCACACCGTTCAATTTTTGGAGTCGTATGATATGAATCAGTAGCACTCAAAAGTAGCTGAAATTAATTAATAATTATCAAAATCGAAAAAAAAAAAAAATACGAGTATAATTATGTAGAGACTTCAATAAGTACCGGTTCTCCTTGCTTGATTGGTTTACAAGCATAATATCCAACATTTGAACCAACATAAGTCCAGTAGACATTGGGATCACAGCTTGGTTTTATTATCTTCGAAAATGATAGCATGGTATTTGATAACACAACAACACTACTACCAGGTTTTTGTTTCGACATCTAATAAATTTCGTTTAAAAATATAATTATTATTATGAATACAAATATAATCAACAATTATTAATGAATTCTTTGTATACGGACCACTTCACCGCTGCGATACACAATCATCATATAACGCAATATTAATTCTCCTAAAATTAATATTTTTTCATTTTTATTTTCAACCAAATATTTAGCTGTCATTTTTTTACCTAATATATCTGTTTTTTGACAAAGGGTTGAAACAGTCAATACCACAACAAATGCTATTTCAAAACTACAAATATCTGATGTTGGTTTGAAAAAATCTAAAAGATGAAAATTAGCAATCGTATTAACATCAAGAATACCATTAGTCAATATCGATCCTTGATTTTTCATCAAGTCAATATCGTCAATTTTTTTTTTTAATTCAAGCAAACCACCAGCTAAGTTTAGTGTTTTAAAAAAAAGTTTTAATGGCAGAATATACGCTGTAGTTAATGAATCTGGTTCTAAAAGTGATCCTAGTACCAAACATTCAATATTATGATAACTATCCCATGCTTTTTTTTTACATGTGTCACTGCAATATATGATAGTAGGACAATTATCACATGGTATACCAGCCCAAGTTTGGCGACAACAATGCCAACAATTAGTAAACCGTATTTCACCACCAGGAGTTGCTGCGAATGGCTCAGAAATGTAAATAAATTCACCAGATTTAATGTCTCTTGTTGCAACAACATGTTGATTATTTTTCTTATTTTTTTTTAATTCAATTGCATCAGATGCACCAACTATTATTGCATTATCATTTTTTATTTCTGGTATTAATTTAATAATTTTACGTGGTTCTTTAAGATCATTGATCATCTTTGGATACTCTTTGATGATGTCGTATTTTGGATTGTTCATCTTTAAATCAGGAAGCCATTGCATTGCATTAGCCATTGAAATACTTGGTTCAAGTTCTGAGTTTGGTTTCAATGCTCTGAAACACAATGATTGGCGTAAAAATAATTTTGTTTTTAATTTATCTGGATAGCCTGCCTTCAACGAACGTTCAATGTCAAGAAGACAATCTTTATAGAGTCTTGCTTTGAACAATACAGCTGAACGATTTGCATAAGCCAATGACAACTCACTGGATCCAACTGGTGCAAAAGCAATACTCTTGGTGTATGCCTCAATTGATTTGCGTAAATAATTTTCTTTTTTTGCAGCAGTAAATTCTTTGTTTCCAACTTTTTTCCAGAGTATTGAGTGACCAACTGTTTTTTTAGTTTCACCAGTATTCATGTCATTATATTGAGCTGTGTTATCCCATACCGCTTTAAATTTATCTCTAAATGTTGTCTTTTGTGCATATTGACATCGAGCATTTTTTATAGCATCAGAATCCATACTTGCAACAGAAAGTTTATACAATTTATTTTCTTATTTAGGTGTAAATAAATAATGATAATAACTAATCAAAATTAAATTATCATTATTACATAATAATAGAAAATGAGGTTATTTTTGATTGTTGTTATGTCAACAATTATAAACAGTATTGATATAATAATTGTTAAAAAAAAACAAGAACATGGATAAAAAACTTACTTGATCTTTGATGGTTTTTCCTTTAAAAATTAAAATAAAAAACTGCAACAAAGTTTTATTTATTGATGTTTAAACTGTGTCACTGAAATCACATGTTAATTCTTCAATTGTCGGTCAACTTAATTAATGTTAAATTAAAAATAGATGATAAAAATAAAATGACAGTCACAATAGAATTAAAAAATTGACATAACCTGCAGGGGTTTTGTTTATCATGCTCTATATACATGAAATACATTGAAAATTGAAATACATCATCATAGTTCTCAACAGTTCTCAAGCGATGCTGACGCCAATATTTTTAATTATTTATTTTTTATGAATACTAATTGAAAATTTTTCATAAATTATAAACTAAAGAATAACACAAAAATCACTTAAATTTGCAAATAAAAATTTTAGAATATTCCAAGAACCTCATAAATTAATTGAATTTAAAAATCATAAAAGTTTTTTTTTTTTTACCTAAATTCTTAACTAATAATATTTTTAATAAGAAAAAAATACATCAATGTAAAAATATGGAATAAAAATGGAACGTTGCTTTTTTTTTGTGATTAAATAAATAATTACTCGTCAATATCATGAACAGAATGTAGTCGGGTGTACAACTTTTCAAGAAGTAAATACACTACTGATATTTCTTTGCAGGGAACAGTGACGTATTGATGTAACAAGTCATTCATTCTATTCAAATTATTCTTAATTGTTAGGAATTTTTTAGGATCTCTCTGGTTGATGATCACTTTCCACTCTCCAAGTTCAAGCGTCATATATTTTAACTCTGTCTCGATACATGTTGGCATACTCTTTAAAAAAAAAAAAATAAAAATAGTTATTTGTAGTTTTTAATAGTTATAAATAGCTTTAAAATTTAAAGTATTTAATAATTGATAGAATACCTCAGAAGGACAGTACAATGGAAGATCTTCTAGAACCGGCCAATTTTCAACACACGCTCTACATTCACATGATACAGGAACACCATATAATGCTTTGAATCTAATATATCGGTCGGTTTTAGATGTTTCGTGGTAGTTAACACAACGTCTCGAGAAAATCTGAAAATAAATTTATAATTATTATTTATCATTAATATCTAAAAAAAAATACAAGTATAATATGTAGAGTCATTAATAAGTACCGGTTCTCCTTGCTTGATTGGTTTGGTAGTATAATATCCAACATTTGAACCAACATTTTTTTTATTCCTCAAATGAAAACTATATAAAAAAAAAAAAAATAATATATCGTTCTAAATTCGCGATTAAACTTTAGATTTATCGTAATATAAATTATTAAAAAAGTGTCCAGGTCCGTAGCAATTTTTGCAAATTAAAAATTCACACAAATTCCGATTTTATTTTTTAATATCAAAGACATTATTTTTTGTTCTTGTTTTTGGGATTAGATTAAAAAAAAATAATAAATGATAAAAAATTGCTCTAGAAAGAAAAAAAAACTGGTTTTATTTATACAATCATGAATAATGGATAGAGAAACAAAAAGTAAAAGACAACTTTCAATTATTTATTTTTCATGAATACCAATTGAAAAATCATAAATTATAAAGTAAATTAAAGACACAATTAATCAATTAAATTTAAACAAAAAAAATCTTTGAATATTCCAAAAACCTCATGAATTGATTGAATTTAAAAATCAACCGAAAAAGTTATAAATATTTTAAAAAATCTATATTAGACAAGTCAAATGATGAAATTTTTTTTTGTTCTTACTTTGGAACTTAACTAATAATGTTTTCAATTGTTTGTGCTATCAATGTATTAAAAATAAACATTGATGTAAGAAAATATATAAATTGAAAATGTTGCTTTGTTTTTTTTTTTTATGAAAAATAATTAAAGTATAAAAATAATTTAGTCGTAAATGTCATGAACACAATGCAGTTGACGGTACAAGGATTTGAGTAATGAATGCAATATTGATATTTCTCGACAAGGAACAGTGATGTATTGATGAATCATGTCATTCATGCTATTCAACTCATCCTTAATTGTTGATAACTTTTTAGTATCTCCCTGCTGGATAAGCTTCTGCCATTCTTTGAATTTTACGTTCAAGCAATTCAATTCTCTATTGATTGTTGTCGGTAATATAATTGCAAGACTCTTAAAAAAGAAAAAAAAAGAATAAAAATAGTTTTAAATTTCAATAGCTTCAAGAATTCAAAGATTTAAACAAGCAATAAAACAAATACCTGGTAGGACGGAAGATGTTCCACAGTTGGCCAATTTTCAACGCATGCTTTACATTTACATGGTCCCAATCGTGCACACCGTTCAATTTTTGGGGACTTATGATATGAATCAGTAGTACTCAAAAGTAGCTGAAATGAATGAATAACTATCAAAATCTAAAAAAAAGATACAAGTACAATTATGTAAAGACATCAATGAGTACCGGTTCTCCTTGCTTGATTGGTTTGCAAGCATAATATCCAACGTTTGAACCAACATGAGTCCAGTTGACATTGGGATCACAGCTTGGTTTTATTATCGTCGAAAATGATAGCATGGTATTTGATAACACAACATTACTACCAGATTTTTTTTTCGACATCTAATAAATTTCGTTTAAAAATATAATTATTATTATGAATACAAATATAATCAACAATTATTAATGAATTCTTTGTATACGTACCACTTCACCGCTGCGATACACAATCATCATATAACGCAATATTAATTCTCCTAAAATTAATATTTTTTCATTTTTATTTTCAACCAAATATTTAGCTGTCATTTTTTTACCTAATATATCTGTTTTTTGACAAAGGGTTGAAACAATCGTTACCACAAGTAATGCTATTTCAAAACTACAAATATTTGATGTTGGTTTAAAATATTCTAAAAGATGAACATTAGAAACCGTGTTAACATCAAGAATACCATTGGTCAATATCGATCCTTGATTTTTCATCGAGTCAATATCGTCAACTTTTTTTTTTAATTCAAGCAAACCACCAGCTAAGTTTAATGTTTTCAAAAAGAGTTTTACTGGTAGAATAAACCCTGTAGGTATATTGGCATGTTGGAAAAGTTCTCCCAATACTAAACATTCAATATTATGATAACTGTCCCATGCTTTTTTTTTACATATGACGGAACAATAAATGACGTTTGGACAATTATCACATGGTACACCAGCCCAAGTTGAACGACAACAATGCCAACAATTTGTAAAACGTAATTCTCTACCAGGAGTTGCTGCAAGTGGCTCAGAAATGTAAATAAATTCACCAGATTTAATGTCTCTTGTTGCAACAACATGTTGATTATTTTTCTTTGTTTTTTTCAACTCAATTGCATCAGATGCATCAATTATTATTGCATTATCATTTTTTATTTCTGGTATTAATTTAATAATTTCACGTGGTTCTTTAAGATCATTGATCATCTTCTGATACTCTCTGATGATGTCGTATTTTGGATTGTTCATTTTTAAATCAGGAAGCCATTGCATTGCACTGGCCATTGAAATACCTGATTCAATATGTGAGCTTGGTTTCAATGCTTTGAAACACAATGATTGACGTAAAAATAATTTTGTTTTTAATTTATCTGGATAGCCTGCCTTCAACGAACGTTCAATGTCAAGAAGACAATCTTCATAGAGTCTTGCCTTGGACAATACAGCTGAACGATTTGCATAAGCCAATGACAATTCTTTGGATCCAACTGGTGCAAAAGCAATACTCTTGGTGTATGCTTCAATTGACTTGCGCAAATAATGTTCATTTTTTGCAGCAGTAAATTCTTTATTCCCAACTTTTTTCCAGAGTATTGAGTGACCAACTGTTTTTTTAGTATTACCAGTATTCATGTCATTATATTGAGCTAAATTATCCCATACCACTTTAAATTTATCTCTAAATGTTGTCTTTTGTTCATATTGACATTGAGCATTTTTCATAGCATCAGAATCCATACTTGCAACAGAAAGTTTATACAATTATTATTTTTATTTAGGTGTAAATAAATAATGATAATAATGAATCAAAATTAAATTTTCATTATTATCTAATTGTACAAAATGAGGTTATTTTTGATTGTTAAACATAATTGTTAAAAAAACCAACAACATGGATAAAAAACTTACTTGGTTTTTGATGGTTTTTCTTCGAAAAATTATAAAAGTTTTATTTGTTGATTTTTAAACTATGTCACTGAAATCACATGTTAATTTTTCAATTGTCGGTCAACTTAATAAATAAATAGACGATAAAAATAAAATGACAATCAATGGCAATCACCATTTTTTTATGCTCTATATACATGAAATACATCACAGTTCTCAAGCGATGCTGGCGCCAATCTGTCTCTTTCTTTTTCTCTCTCTTTTTATAGTAAATGGTTTGAAATTTTGAAATTTACAAATTTAAGAGAGAAAGAAACAAAAAACAAAAAAAACGACTTTTAATTATTTATTTTTTATGAATACCAATTGAAAAATTATGATGAATTATAAAGTAAACAAAAACACAATAATCTCTTAAATTTGCAAAGAAAAATTTTAGAATCAAGAAGACTAGAAATACTAAAAATAGAATTTCTTTTTGTTTAGAATATTCCAAGAACCTCATAAATTAATTGAAATCATAAAAATTTAAAAATCATAAAAGTTTTTTTTTTTACCTAAATGCTTGACTAATAATATTTTTAATAAGAAAATTGAAAAAGGTATGCGTATAGAGCAGATGCCCTTCCAGGATGTTTCAGGGCTTCCATAGAACTGGGAGTCGTCATATTGATTGATGCTGATATTAAACAGCCCAGATAACCAAAGACTGATATGTTTCAGTAAGTTACTAGCACACAGTACGCACTACGGTATATGTGGTACTGTATTAGCAAATACTAATGTGTTATCTAGGGGTACACCACCTGTAGCATTAAAGTTTGATAAAAATAAAAGTTACATTTTGAATCATACAAGTGGAATAAAAAAAAAACAACTTTTAATTATTTATTTTTTATGAATACCAATTGAAAAATCATAAATTATATAAAGTAAATTAAAAACACAAAAAATCCATTAAATTTAAACAAAAAAAATCTTTGAATATTCCAAAAAAACCTCATGAATTAATTGAATTTAAAAATCGTTAAAATTAAAAGTTAATAAGAAAAAATAATTTTACTTTCACTTAATTTTCAATAGAATAACGGAAACAATAATTTTTATATATCATACGTGATTGAATAGTTTTTTTTTTTAATTAAACATGAAGGGTATTTTTTTTATTTCACATCATTAAAAATTAATACAATATTACAAATAAAATTTACCAGAAGAAAAAAAAAGATAAAGCATAAATGTAATAACAATTTTATGAGTGTTTTTTTTTTTTTATGTTGATAGAATATACTTGGATTATGATTTAACTAAAAATAAATATGTATCATGTTTTTATTATTTTTTTTATCCTAATCCTGATGGGCTGGAATTGAAATCAATGCATCTGGACTCACACAATCCTGAATGATCACACACTCTTGTTCGTTTTCCTGAACAAAATGATATGAAATAAGATGGTATTTTAGTATGAACAAAAGTAAATGGCGGAATCTTCCAAGCTTTAATTTTCACATCGATGATAGCATTGTTAAATAAAAAAATATCATGAATATTGGAATCTTCAAATGCATTATCTTCAATGTGGCTAATTTTGTTGTGTGATAGATCCAACTGACTGCATTTAAAACCTTCAATGTCCAAATACCTGACTCACAACTTTTGTAGATTCCCGTGATAGTTGTATAACAATAAGTTGTTTTAGAAAAAACAAACGATGGTGAATATATTAGTAATAATTTAATTATTACCCCCAAAATTTTAATGTTATTCATTGTAGGTGTATTTTTTTATAAAGCACTAATTTTGAAGGAGATATACTGTCCTCGAGGTTACTTAGCACATCTCAATTATTTTGACCTTATTTACTTCTTTTTATATCTTCAGTCACTATCTAAATGTAATTCGTTTAATCATTATAATTTTTTATCATAAATTATGGCCAGGATGTTTGCCGGAGTTTCTGGATATTTTTAATTGCTATAGCAACCTAGTAATTTATTTAAATAAATAGAATAAACATTTGCCGGGTAATTTTTGTTAAAGTAAACTTAAATAAAATAAAAGAATAAATCAGCCAAATCAATTGTTTAAAATGTGGTAGATGGAGTAACAGTTCGGTAAAATATAAAAGATTTAAGGGAGTTCGAACAACACTTGATTTTATTTAACTTTTTATTAAATTTTTAGAGTAGGTTTATGAAATAGTTATCCATCTTATGCCAAAATTTCAGAAGTCTATACCTGCTAGTAAAATAGTTATTAATGTTTAAAGTCAACAACTTTTAACGTGTACGTTTATAATATAAATATTCACGTGTAAAGAGTTACGAAATTTTTTTATATTTGATTTACTTATTTAATACTTGTTTATCATTTTTTTTTTTTTTTTCATAAAAAAGTCGTATTTGCAGATTCCTGGTTTGAAAGTTTAAAATTTACAAGTTCAATGGTAAAAGAAACAAAAAAACGACTTTGAATTATTCATTTTTTATGAATACCAATTGAAAAATTTTCATAAATTATAAACTAAACGAAAACACAATAATCCCTTAAATTTGCAAAGAAAAATTTTAGAATATTCCATTGTTTAAAATACAATAATTATTATAAACACAAAAATAATTAACAATTATTATTAAATTAATTATATATACATACCAATTGACCATGGCGAAATTCGATTAGTAAATAACGCAATAATAATTCTCCCAAAATTATTATTTTTTCATTTTTATTTTCAATCAATTCTTTCATCGTCATTTTTGACATACAATATAAAAAAATAAACAAAATAATAAATTTTTATATTTCAATGAACACACCCAAATTTAAATTATTTTCTTTAAAATTTACAATCCAACTTACATTTTTTAAATTAAATTAGAAAATAATAGTCTGCTCAAAATCTTTTCAACTTGGGAAATTTTTAAGTTTTTTAAAACAAAAAATATAGGGGTATGTAATCGGAACTCACAAATCGAATGGTTGGGTTTAAAATTTGATAGGGACAAGGGAAAGGGTTGAAAAAAAATAAAAAGGGTTTATTTTGTAGATATCAAAGGAACGGAGGGAGATAGAAAAAAATAGTTGAAGTAAAATTGGTAGAGAAAAAAATATGGAATAATTTAGGTAGAATAGGTCTTATTTTTAAATTGAGTATTTTCCGAGATATTTGCGATAATATCATAAATGTTTTTTTAAACAATCATCTCACAAGTTATTAATTTTTGAAATTTTCAAATAATCATTTTTTTTTATTTTTTCCGAGTTTGAGTGATTGGGCAATATGCAATTAATATTGTATACATTTTTTTTAAACCTAAATTTTATATTCAAAAAAATAGCAATACAAATAAAATAAGTTTTCTTATAAATACAAAAATTGTGAGGGTTTAAAATTAAAATCGATCAAAATCTAAATCATTGTTGTCATCTGATATATCATCTTCTAATGTGCTGGCATATCGCATATGAGTTTCATCAGTATATTTTGGTCTGTTGAGTAGTCTATTATTGTTTTCTTCCTCAAGTTCAGATTCGTGTTCAAGTTCAGCTTGTTCAAGTACTGTTGAATAATTGCTTGCTTCAGTTAATGATATATTAGTAATTTTTCCATCATTTCCACATTCTTCGCCTTTGCATTTTTTACAATATTGTGAACAGCGCAAACCAGCTTTTCTACAACCACAGCTGTTCTTACATCTGTACATCATTCTTTGTGCTATTTGGATTATTAAAAACTTGTGCAATATCATGTGTCTCTGGGTACTGTTGCATGTATTTTACAATTGAATTTTTAGTAATACCGAATGGTGCAGACGTTGTATCACAGCCACTAAAAGCATGCATAAATAATATAATTGGCTTAAATTCGTTGTACAATGAAATTTCGAAAAGTTGATTATCTTTTTTTGAAGAAGATACTTTATGAAAATAAACATTTTCATAGTTTTCAGGTGTATTTGAAATGAGTAACACAAATAAATCTGTGTCATTACCAATAACAGTCAAAGACTTTGCATTATTATTTTTTTTAACATTTAAAGCAGTTTCAATTATCAGTGTATCTGCATCTTCTGTGGCAGTGATTACATGACTTTGTAATTGATTGTCAAGCATATCAACAAATTTTTTTTTGTTACAAATGTTTGATAAAAAACATTTTTGACTAAATGTTGCCAACGTATTTAAATTAAAATCTATATCAACTGCTATATTTTTTTCGTGCCATGTGATCAGTTGCACTTGTGTCTTCTGCATGATGTAAAATTGATACAGCATGACTCAAATTTTTAACGCCATCTTGTTTACTTAATTTGACTTGCTCAGCATTTTTGCCAATCATTTTTTTCATGGCTTTTTTACCCATAATAACTGCTAAGTGGCAATTGATGTTTGGAGTACCAATTGCTCCAGTTGATAAAGACATCAAAGTTTGCCTTGGAGTAAATGGCTGATGTGTGTTTAGCCAAAACACAAATTTTTCAACATCTTTTTGATCAATATTAATTCTTGATCTGGTTGAATCCTTGTGTTGTTCACTTCTTCGAGTATTGACACCAGTGTATTCCTCCAAAACATTCATCACTTCATAGCTTGAAGGCATGCTATTTAAATATCTTGCAACCACACCATCAGTGACGCCACGACCATGCACAAGGTCAGTGCCAAAAAATCGGTTTAATGTCTGCTCAATCGTCATGTCTGCCCAAATTCCTGCAAATGCTTTATCAGATCTGCGGATGGTGAACATAGATTCATTTGTAAATTGATGGTATTCTACGGGGTCCATTGAATTTTTTAAATTTTCCATATCCTGTGAAAATTTAACAATAACGTGTTTTTATTTTATATTTATATTTAAATTTTATCTTTAAATATTTGTATATTTTCTAAATAAATTTTATTTATATTTTATTTTTTATTTAATATTTTTAGACCCACTATTAAATTGATTGGTTTATTAATAGAATTATAAATAATTTAAATAGTAGCTAATCCTTTTTTTAACCTTTTTTATACGAATGAAATTAAATGCTGTTTTTATTTTTTTAATTTTTGTTTTTGTTGCTAATAATTAAATTTTTTATTGATGCTTATTTGTAGTTTTTTTTTTAATTTTGTTCATGATGATTTTACGAGTAATAAAATTAAAAAAAAAATTGATTAACAAAAAACTTGCAGGAAGTTTAAAAAACAAATAAACGGAATTTAAAAGAAAAAAAAAAAAAAACTTAATATCACATTTTGATGTATTTACTTAAATACATCTATTAATTATAGTAATTACCTAATTTAATTTGTTTATTTAATTATAATTTTAATAAGATAAAAAAGAAAAAAAAAAAGATATTATAATTTGAAAATTAAATTTTAATTATTAATAAATTATTTTATCATAAATTGGTTTACTCTGCCCTTAAGAATTTTCTTTAAATTATAAAAAAGTAAAATATTCTGTAATAATTTACCTGTAAAAATATTTGAGCACATTTGGCATAATGAAAATGATTTGCCGCATGAAAAAATGGCAACATTTGCTGGATACTCTGCAGAAATAAATCCCAATTTCCTAGACGTGAGGACTCATAGAATTGAAATAGAATGACCAGAGACTCAAAGTATTGAGCCCATAATTGAGCCGTTGGTCCATTTGTTTTAAAAATTTCTAATTGGTCAAGAAACATTTTTCTTGAGCGTTGGATATTCATGTCTACTTTGCAATCTCCTAAAAGAGGAGGGTCAGTTTCCCAGTCTTTAAAAAAATTGATAATTGGATCCCTGATGTCACCATTATTTTCAACTGCAGTGGCACATATAATTTTTCCTAATGCAATAAAGGCAAGTGTATGTGCACGCATTGCACGGTCAAAAATATGACCAGTCAGTAACTTTTCAACAGCCTTTTCACCATAAACTACACCAAACATATCAGCCAGACCACTACCTTCCATCAGGTAACCAATTGTTCCCATGTATGACATTATCAAATGGAACATACCCAGCAAGACAACAACATTGTCCATACCATGATCTCTCATGCCTTCTTTGATATTTCGTGCCTTGATATATAATGGTTGGTCAAATGTAACAAAGCATGTTTTTTGTTTTTTTTTTTTTGTTTCTTCAAGTGCATGAACTAGTGCTGTGAAAATTGTTGTTGGCTCTGTTGGTTTGAGCTTGATAAATGGCATGCAGATAATGCGTGAAACATAATATGAATGTTCTCTTGATAATATTTCCATATACCCTTTCCATGATGGCATATTTTTTACACCATAATAATGTCCCCATAAAAAAGCGCAATATGATGGTGGTAATGGATCTGGTGTTTCATATTTAAAAATATCAGTATCAACATACTCTATCTTGGACAAACCATCACGGAATGATGCAGGTAAATATGAGGTGGTTATTGTGTTAACAGAAACAATTTCCTCTTCAGTTGGCATCGTTTTGCATTTTTTTATTTTGCCTTCACATGTAACTTCTTGTTCTGGGGTATATATTGCTATTCCCCCCATGCAATGGTATGTATCTTTACCACTTAATGTCTGTGTATTATGATCAGTGTTATCATAAACAAATTGAATCTGAGAATCACCAGTATTAAATTCTGGTGGATTCATCACACAAGATGCTTCAAACAATGTAGTATCATAATACGATGAACATATTCCAAGATTGGCTAAAATATCAATAACCAATTTAGAACCTGTTTTCCTCAGTATATAGGTTGACAGAGCCAACTGAAGATGAGAAATAAAAGACTTGGGTTTTATTAATCGAATGATGGAATGAGCAATGTATGTGATTTTGTTTAGATAATAATTTTTTCGTTCATCTGGATATACTAGTGCTGTTAAAAAATGTGATAATTCTTTTGGAATTTCATCATCAACTGTTGAAAGAAATTTACCGGGTGCGTTATAGGAATCACATTCATACTTTTTATCCATGATTTTTTTTCTCAATATATTTGCTGCAGTCGACAAAATCAAACACTGTTGTTCTTGACCAAGGTTACTGTCATCAATCATCCAATCACTACATGAATCAATGAGATAATTTCTCTTGTAAAAATACAAGGATTCTTTTCCACGTTCAGACCAAAAATGAAAATCGTCACCATACTTATCCTTGAGCTTACGTTGTAATAACCTTGACTCGGTGTACTGGTCTCCCATGATTTTTTTTAATGTAGATAATGTGACAGTTTCACCTTTATGATCCTCGAGATATTTACAAACACTATCAAATTTTTCTTGGAATTTTGCATTTTCATCAGGTACCAATACAAATATACTTTCATAACAATTCTGGTGATATCTTGCTTTATTATCGACCAGTGAGAGAACTTCACTTGTTCTTTTTTTTAAATCATCATGACCTTTTAAATTTTTAATCATATTTAACAATTTGTTACTCATATAGGTTCTATCAACTGTATGGCCTGTCTCTCGATCCCACTCTGTTCCACATAGCACACAATTTTTTTCAAAATCAAAAACATCATCATCTTCATATGTGTAAGCATCATCATTAACAGACAGTCCTGGTAATGTAACTGGTTGAAGAATACGAGAAGGCACAACAGTATTTAAATTTTTGTATTGTTGAAGACATCCTAAAAAAAAATTAATATTAAATATAGATTAATTTACTTTGACACGTATTATTAGTTTATTTGAAATATTATTTAAATTGATATTAACAACATACATTTATATTTTTATTATGTTGAAAAATAAAAAATGACAAATATAAAATATATAAATTTAAAAAAAATTTAACTTGTTCATGACAACAACTACATTAATTCTTTTTTAAACTACAGGAAATAATTTGTGTTACCTTATTTAAGAATAGGTAGATTCAATATATATGTGTATATAAAAAAACATAGCGTCTACCAATACATATATATATAAATATACCTATACATGTTTAGCTTGAAAAAAAAACATTTAATACGTAATGTAAATATAAACTTACCTTTGTGTACTTTAAGACCAGTTTTTTTAACCCATTTCCTCCATTTGTGATCTTTTAATTTTACACTTTTTTCAGTCAATGATGCTATTGCTTTTTGGCCTAAATTGATCACTAAATCTTCTTTACCATTTTTATTTATTCGTACATGTTCATCACAAATAACACACTTGTCCATTTTGTATAAGTCAAAATAATAACACTTATTATATTAAATACAAGAAATATATAAATAATATTGTTAATAAATATTTATTTACAACAAAATAAATATTTATTTACAATTCAACGATAAAAAGTAACAAATCAGTAAAATCACACAGTCAACAAACAGCTGTTGGTTGCTATAGTGACATCTGCTCGCACACACACACACATGCACACAAACATCTTAAATATTACATTGTGTGTGTGCGAGCTGCCCAAAGTGAAAAAAAATATGACCGGTTTTTATTGTCTATCTTTTTTTTTATTACGTTATCCTCTTTTATAATTATAACTTTCTTAAAAATTAATAAAAAAAAAAAATAAAAACACGTAAATTTTCTACGGACCCAGACCATTTTTTTTGACCGCTATCATTTTCGCGATTAGACCACCCCTTTTTCTCCCACAATACCCACGCGCCGCGAAATAGTCAAAAAATAATTTTTTTTCCCCCGATAAAAATTTATAACTTTCTTAAAAATTAATTAAAAAAAAAAAATAAAAACCCGTAAATTTTCTACGGATTGTTAGCTTTTTTTTTTACCTCTATCATTTTCGCGATTAGATCAGCCCTTTTCCTCCTATGTCGACTAAACCCCGCGCGAAAAATAAAATAATACGACTTACAATTATAGGGCAGATGCCCTTCCGGGATGCTTCAGGGCTTCAATAGAACTGAGAGTCGTCATGCTCATATTAAACAGCCCAGATAACCAAAGACTGATATGTTTCAGTAAGTTACTAGCACACAGTACGCACTACGATATATGTGGTACTGTATATTAGCAAATACCAATGTGTTATCTAGGGGTACACCACCTGTAGCATTAAAGTTTGATAAAAATAGAAGTTACATTTCGAATCATACAAGTGGAATAAAAAAAAACAACTTTTAGTTATTTATTTTTTATGAATACCAATTGAAAAATCATAAATCATATAAAGTAAATTAAAAACACAAAAAATCCATTAAATTTAAACAAAAAAAATCTTTGAATATTCCAAAAAACCTCATGAATTAATTGAATTTAAAAATCGTTAAAATTAAAAGTTAATAAGAAAAAATAATTTTACTTTTACTTAATTTTTAATAGAATAACGAAAACAATAATTTTTATATATATCATACTTGATTGAATAGTTTTTTTTTTTAATTAAACATGAAGGGTATTTTTTTTATTTCACATCATTAAAAATTAATACAATATTACAAATAAAATTTACCAGAAGAAAAAAAAAGATAAAGCATAAATATAATAACAATTTTATGAGTGTTTTTTTTTTTTTTTATGTTGATAGAATATACTTGGATTATGATTTAACTAAAAATAAATATGTATCATGTTTTTATTAATTTTTTTTTATCCTAATCCTGATGGGCTGGAATTGAAATCAATGCATCTGGACTCACACAATCCTGAATGATCACACACTCTTGTTCGTTTTCCTGAACAAAATGATATGAAATAAGATGGTATTTTAGTATGAACAAAAGTAAATGGTGGAATCTTCCAAGCTTTAATTTTCACATCGATGATAGCATTGTTAAATAAAAAAATATCATGAATATTGGAATCTTCAAATGCATTATCTTCAATGTGGCTAATTTTGTTGTGTGATAGATCCAACTGACTGCATTTAAAACCTTGAAAAGTATCTTTTTTAATAATTGAAATTTCATTGTAACTTAAATTGACAAGTTGTAAATCATTTTCACCAAATTTCATCAATGATTTACTATCAATTTCAATAATTTTATTATGATTCAGCTCGAGTCTAATTAAATTATTGAGACCATCAAAAATACCAGTTGAAATACGAGTTAATTTGTTGAATGCTAAATATATATATTTGAGAGTATCCATTGAATTAAACACACCAGCTTCAATTGTCGTCAATTGCGTTTTTGATATTGAAAATGTTTCCAGATTCCATAAACAAATTAATGAATTTTTTGGTAATGTAATTATTGAACCACCTGTATAATATAGAGACGTAATTGGCAGTAAATTTTTATTGGATCTTGGATTATTACAAATATTAATTGAATCACTATTTAAAATTTCTAATACTCTTATACTTGGAACAGTTTTCAATACATTATTAATATATTCCGAAGGTAATTTTGGATTTTTTTTAATTTCAATTTTTAAATAATTTAATGATATTAAACAATCAAATAAATTTTCTTTAAGTTGAATTGGTCCAACGTCTAATATTAAATTTTCTAGTTTTATCAAACCATCAAATGATTCTGGATAAATAATAAATTCACTTTTAAAATTTTCATGTATGATTAATGTTTTTAAATATGATTTAATATATGAATTTTTGAATGCATATTTATTGATTGATGATATACCTTTGTTGTTCAATTCTAGTTTGTCGCTTGGTAACATATTATCAATATTTAAATTCCAATATTTTCTAGTGTCGTATGACATGACTACAAATTCATCAATATATAATAAAGATTTGTTGTCAATACAAATCTTATATGAATTATAAATATCACAATTTGCATCAGTTTGAGAATTGTTAACATACCAATTACGAGTGTCATTAATATAACCAATATTATTATGGTAATATATATGATCGAGAATCATATTATCAAATGCGCCATCATCAATTTGAATAATTCGATTATTTGAAATATCTAAAGCTCTTGTTTTAACACTGTAAAATGTATTATTTTTAATATGAGTTAATAAATTAAAACTCAAGTTGAGCATTAATAAATTTTGATTCATAAATACTTTATAATCAATTGTTTTTATTTGATTTGATGATAGGCTCAAATATTTGATATTATCAAGACCGTTAAATGCAGACGGTTCAATTGTTTCAAGCTTGCTTTTTGTAACAGTAAGATATTCAAGTTGCTTTAAACATGAAAAAACAAATCGTTGTAATTTTGTAAAAGTTCCATATTCATAATGAAGACTCGATAAATTGAAGCTACTTGTGCATAATTTTTTATCACAAATATTTACTTCGTTTTGATGAGACAGTAATAAGGTGTGTAAATATTTAAGATTTTTTAATAATTGACAGAGAGGTATACTGGATGATTTATCTGCCAAAATTTCTAGTGATCTTAATGACGTCAGGCAATCGAAAATATATGATTGAATTTGAATTTTTCGAATAGCGAGTATAAGAACTTCAAGTTTTTTTAAGCCATTAAATGATAAAGGAAATAGTGTAAAATTTTTTGCATTAGAATTTATCATTAAATATTTTATACTCAAATTGTGAAATGAATTTTCTTCAATTGATTCAATGCGGTTGTCTACTATTTCAAGTGTTGAAGGTCGCCAGTTATCATAAAGTTCATTAACTGATTTAAGCTTCATGCCAGTTGTACAAATTTGAAAAAAAAAATATTCACTCAAGTAACACAGGCTGCCATTGGAATTGGGAAATTTATTTTTTAAATTTTTGTCTGTGTTGAATGCAGTGTCGGAATTTCTATATTGTTTATAAACAATAGTATTATGTAAATTCCATTTTAACTGATTTAAAGTAAATAAGTAATTGTCAAATAGATAAATTATATTAACACGTGATAAATTAAATGCTCCATCAACAATAACAACAATTTCATTTTGTGTAAGATCAATAACATTGCATTTGATATTTCGAAACATTTCTTCTTCAATGATTTTCAATGAGTTGTAACTCAAATTAAGCAATGCTAGTTTACCATTTTCAATTGTAAATGATCCATTATCAATTTTATCTATTGAATTATCACTTAAATCAATAATTTCCAAGTTTCGAACATTGAATACATTTGAGGGTATATGAGTTAGTTTATAATTTGATATTAAAGACACTTTTTTTAATTTCTTCAAGTCATTGAATGAACCACTTGAAATTAAAGCTAAATTGCTTTTTTGTATTGTAAGCTGTTGAAGATTTTTTAAACAATAAAATGATTGACGTGTTAATGTTGACATGAAACTAGCAGTATATTGAAGTTCAAATATATTGAGAGAAGTATTTTGTCGTGTGAAATCGCAAGCATCTACATCTTGATGATTAACAAACTCCAATTTGCGTAAATTCAAATGCTTATCTAGCAAATCATTGAGATGTGATGCTGTTTTATCAGCCAGTCGGATTTTGAGATATTTTAAATTATTTAAACCATAAAAAATATCGGTATCCAGCAAGACTGAGGCTGAATTAATTTCAATATTTTCCAATGCTGCTAAATTTGAAAATGCACTTGGTTCAATATGCAATTCAACATCAGCCAAATTAAGATACAAAGATTTAATGGATGAAGTTGAAGATATATTTTCCAATGCTTTATTTTGAAAGACGTTAACTTTTTTATTTGTTATTTCAATCTTATCAGGATATTTTTTAATAATTGAATTATTTTCTTTAAAAAATGTCCAAATACCTGACTCACAACTTTTGTAGACTCCCGTGATAGTTGTATAACAATAAGTTGTTTCAGAAAAAACAAACGATGGTGAATATATTAGTAATAATTTAATTATTACCCCCAAAATTTTAATGTTATTCATTATGGATGTATTTTTTTATATGAAGCACTAATTTTGAAGGAGATATACTGTTCTCAAAGTAACTTAACACGTGTATACATCTAAATTATTTTCACCTTATTTACTTCTTTTTATATCTTCAGTCACTATCTAAATGTAATCCGTTTAATCATTATACTTTTTTATCATAATATAAATATTCACGTGTAAAGAGTTACGAAGTTTTTTTATATTTGATTTATTTAATACTTGTTTATCATTTTTTTTTTTTTTTTCATAAAAAAGTCGTATTTGCAGATTCTTTATCCAATTTCATCCAGTGTATACCATAAATTAAAAATCATCGACAATTATTTTGAAAAATAGAATGATTTTTTTTAATTATTTACTTTTTTGTTGAAATAATAAAATTTAAATGAAAAAAAATTATTAATTATTCGTAACATTATTACAGTATAAATTAACAATGTAATTAAATTAAAAAAACAATTTTTATCTTATCAAGTTTATAAAAGTTTAATTGAAATAAAAAAATTAAAATGGCACAATAAAATATACATCAGAGACATTAAATTAATTTGGGCATTTAATTTTTTTTTCATATCTTGTTGTTAACGACGCTGATAATTATAAAATATATGTAAATATAAGAATTAATTTGCACAAAAACAAAAAAAAAAAAAAGATTTATTTTTACATATAAAACAATCACATTTTTTTTTTAATCCTCTTTTATGATTACATATTTAAATTGTTATATGCAATAATTATTTTGCCAATTTTATTTTTATTAAATCGTTGCATTAATTTTTAACTATATTATAAAGAAAAATTACAGTTATTCGAATTTAATTTTTATATCGTACAAAAGTTTTTGTAGTTACTTATATATGAAAATTAATTTATTATATTAAACAGTAAAAAAAATAAAAAATAAAAATTATGTATTTATTATTCATCTCCATCAAGAGCAGAGGTTTATCAAATTATCATAAAATTATATTCTTTTATCATTATAAAGTTTTATATAAAACCTTTGAGAGTTTTTAATTAATTTTTTCGTTTTTTTCGACTCGTTAATTAATGAATTTATTGATTAATAAAAATTTTAAATTATAGATTGACTTTATGATGAATTATTATTTATAAAGATGTTATTACTCAATCATTCATCCAATATAAATTTCCATAAAAGAAAAAATATAAACAATGGTATAATAATTATAAATAATATCTCAAAACTTATTATGAATAAATGAATGCTTGATTTAATAATTTATTTATATTTTTTCAAAATCTCTTTCATAAATTTTTAATTAATTAATTCAAAAGTTAATCAATTAGTCATTGTATTTTAATAACTAAATGTTATTATTACTTTAAATTTAATTTTACAAATACTTATTGCTCAAATATTATCTCAAATATTTTATGTAATCATTAATCTTGTCACAAAATTAATAATAATAATTATTTATATATTTAATTTAAAAAAAAAGAAGAAACAATAATATCTCATTGAGAAGACTCGCAAGAGTCATTTCAAATTCTGATGTTTTATTTATTCTTCTCAAATAAGTATAAATTAATTTAAAAAAAAAAATATTTTTAATTAATTAATTAATTTTAGCTGGAGGCATGGATCATCTAGAATTTTACCAGTTCCAGTCAGTCCAAGTCCTGCCTCAACATCATCACAGCAAGATTCATGCAAACCACCACCAAAAAATTGTTATCGTTATTAAAAATTGGTTAAGAATTGGAAAAACTGCCCTTGTATAGCACAGTAACATATTATATAATAATACATTCAAAAAGTATTGAAAAAAAATATATAAAAATTAATTTTTCAATTTAATTAACACTTGATTAAATAAGACATATTATTATTTGTTTTTTTATTCAACCGATAGATGGCCATTTGTCGTCTTTCCCGCAAGTGGTCATGTAAAATCTCGTTTGTATATATACACCAATAAAAGATGTACTCTCGGATGTCGGAGGGTGTTCTACTTGGATGTAGAACTGGACTTCTTGCGATGGCACGCAGCTCTTGTGTGTTTAGAAGTCCAATCCGGTGGGATGCTTAAGTGACAATCTGGGTGGAATTCTCAGTAGAGCGTCCCTTAGGGCTTCTCCGGGTTCAATCTTATCGTTTGTATTTTCCCGGGTAAAAGAAGGACCAAACGATAATGCCGGGTGCCCTCTGACATTCATTTTGCTTTTTTAAAAAATAATCAATCTAATTTTTACATTTATTTAAATAATAATAATATATTTTTGATTTTATATATAAAGTTAGTTGGATATTGTATAAATATTATTCGTAAATGGAATATTACTTGTTGTAATTTAAACCAATTTTAATGATACTTTATGACTACATCAGTGTATAATGCTTCAAGATATTTATGAACATTATTGTAGCCAGAGTGTATTGACATAGCTCATTGTAAATTGAAATTAATAAATCAAGCTTTATGGTATTGTAAATATTTAAAAAAAAACACGAATATTATTACAGTTATTCAGTAGCAAACCAAACATGCTAAAAATTGATTACAGTTTTTTTTTTTTTTCATTTTTAAATTGATTATGTATTTTACTATTTTTTTCTTCATGAAAATATTTTATTTATTTTATTTTTAAATCTAGGTGAAAATTTTCTATACAATTCACATCAATAAATTTTTTTATTTTGTTCTTCATGACAGAATTTAATAGTAATAAAAAAAATAAAAAAATATCGATTGTTCATTTTTCAAATAGTATTTATCTGATTTAATAATTTTCTGTTATTTTAATATTTTTTTTTTCATATTTCAATAAGTTAAATAACAGTTTAAAATTATTGTTTCCATTTTTTATTTTATATTATTTTCATTTGTCTTTAAATTGTTATTTAGTTTCTTTTAATTTTTTTTCGAATCAATTTATAGAATTAAATAGAGACAATATATTTGAAAGAAAAAAAGAAAAAGCAAATTTTTTAAAGTTGAGAATATGAGGGTGGCTTTTGAGAAGGTGCCTCACGAATTAATTAAATTTAAAAATCATAAAAGTTTTTTTTTTTACCTGAAAAGTTAACTAATAATATCTTTAAATGTTCATTTTCCTTGAGGTTATATATGTATTGAAAATAAACATCGATGTGAAAAATATATGAAACGGAGTGTTGCTTTCTTTTTTTTTTTAATGGAAAATAATTAATCGTGAATATCATGAACATTAAGTAGCCGACTGTACAACGATTTGAGTAATAAATACAATTCTGTTGTTTCTCTACAAGGAACAGTGATGTATTGATGAAACATGTCATTCATGCCATTCAAAGCATCCTTAATTGTTAAGAAGTATTTAGGATCTCCTTGGTCGATGAGATTTTGCCACTCTTCTAATTTTAGCATCATACGGTTTAATTCTCTCTTGATTCTTGTCGGCAATAAAAATGCAATCCTCTTGAAAAAAAAAAAGAATAAAAAAAGTTTTAATAGTTGTAAATAATATTAGGATTTGGAGTATTTAACAATTAATAAAATACCTTGTAAGATGGAAGATCGTCTATAGTCGGCCAATTTCCAACACATGCTGTACATTCACATGATACAAAAACACCGAAAAAATTTTCTAATTTAGTATATTGGTCAGTTTTAGATGTTGTATGGTGATGAAGAAAACGACTCGAGACAATCTGAAAATGAATTTATAATTATTATTGATATGATTCTAATAATATCCATAAAAAAAAAAAATACAGGTATAATTATTTAAAGACATCAATAAGTACCGGTTCTCCTTGCTTGATTGGTTTGCAAGCATAATATCCAACATTTGAACCAACATGAGTCCAATCGACATTAGGATCACAGCTTGATTTTAATATCTTCGAAAATGGTACCATGACCGTTGACCATTCGACATTATCATCAACTAAGAACTGATAAATTTCGTTTAGAATATAATAATTATTATAAACACGAAAATAATAAACAATTATTATTAAATTAATTATATACATACCGATTGACAATGGCGATAATCAGTCTCCATATAACGCAATATTAATTCTCCCAAAATTAATATTTTTTCATTTTTATATTTAATCAAACCTGATTGTAAAAACAAACTATAATTTATAGGTGTATTTTTCATCACGAATAAATAATAATATTGTATTAATATTATCAATTATTTTATACAAAAAAAATTTATTTTTGATTGTTATTATTTCAATAATATTTCAACAATATTGATAATTAATTAAAAAAATAAATGATAAAATAAATAACATGGATGTTGCTTTAAATATTTCATCAATACTTTTTTCTTTTTTTACTTCTTTTGCAAATATATATTCACTTCAATTAAGTCGCATTATTTCGAATAGCAAAAGTAGACAGTCTTGCACAGTGACTTAAATGTTTATAAATAATACATTTAATCATTTGAAGAGGAATGATTTGTTTTTTTTTTTTTTACCTAATGCTCGAATAGAAAATAAACAAAAACCATTTGTTTTGTGGTTTATACAGTCGAGTAAATTAAATGAAAAAATATGTCTATATATATTCTGATTAAAATTATGAAAAATGGTTAAATAAATTTTTTAAATGTCAATGTCATTAATAGCTCAATATTTTATTGTGCAATCATAAATTGAAATAAAAAACAAGAAAAAAAAAATTGTTTGTAATTTTTTAAATAACTGATTTAGTACTTTTATTGTAAAAATTATTTTTTATAAATAATTGTACGTATTGATCGTTGATCCATTTCAATGCTAATAATTTTGTTTTCATCTTTAATTAAAATAATTAAACGAAATAATTTATGAAACGACTTACAGATTGTGAAATAAAATAATAGTATAATATTATTGTCAGGTGTTTTAAATGCTGTTGATTGAACCCATGAATTAAGGCCATCAATTTTTATTCTAACAGAGCCAGGTGGTACAAATTTACTAACGCATAGTACAGTGGTTGTTTAAAAAATTCGTCAGTCTCAGGATTAACAATAATTGGAGAATCCACAATGATTCATGTCCTAAAAAAAACTTTAAAAATCATCATAATAAATAATTTTATTATTAATTTAATTAATTTATAAATTACTTCATTGATTGATTTAATATAATTTTCTCCTCATTCCCATGATCCTAATATAACACCTGTAGGTTCAGGAAAAGAGCCAGAACAGGCTTCAGTCATAAGTGGAAATTTATTTGGATATTTTTCATGAATTTCATCAAAAACATTGACACTAGAAATTATATCACCATACCAATATACTGCGATACCAGAAATATATTTATCAATATTTTTATTTATTTTATACATTTGATCTATTACCCATGGTAAAAGAAAACGTTGATCATCAAGCGCTAGAAAAATTGTCTCATTGGAATTTGAATGTTCAAGTGTTGGTCCAAACCTATTTACTACCCAGTTGGTGACACTTGCAGGAGTCCATAACATATCATTCATTGGCATAAACGAAACAATTGAATCTAGTGGTTTATTGCCTGTTGATATTGCCCATATGGGTAAATTTTGATTTTTATAAGCTTCTAAAAATTTAACTAAATACTTGGCATAAATTTGATAATACTGGCTTCCAAGTTTTTCAAGAAAACCACGAATATTATTATTTGTTTTCATCCAAGCTGGAGCTGACCTTGAAGCAGAAACAAATATTAATTTTGGATTTATTTCCAACCCTTTGTTCATATATGGTATTTTGTACTCATGGTCTTCATTTGTGAAAGAAAATTTTTTAGGTTTCTAATCATCTAGTGAATCATCCAGTGTATATGGTCATGTTGAAAAATCTGTACCACCAACTGAAACTCGACAGAGTGAATATATGAACTTCCTCTTTTACTAAAATATGTTCTGAAATTTTAAAAAAAAGTAACAAGAGTGAGATGCAAATATTCGTTTTATACTTTTGGTTTCTTATATGAATACCTTCAGCTCGGTATATTATCCTTCAAACTTTTTCCATTTCCTATATTTTTTTTTCTTTTTTTACTTAAATAACATTTCAATTAAGCAGCTACACAATTATTATGAAAGAGCCGCTTTAACTGGTATTTAACTTAAATTTTAATACAATAAAAAAACATCACACAAAGTAAATTAATTAATTGGTTTTTTATTTTTTAAAGATACAAGATAAATTGATGTTTTTTATTAACAAAATCATAAGTAATTTTATTCCAAGTTTAATTATTAATTTGATATGAAGATTTAAAAAGTATTGTCTTATATTTATAAATGAAATTTACATTAAACTTTAACACCAACAACGTAATATTCAATAGCACATGAATTAATCCCTTTTGCAATTTTAAAATATCCATTGTCTCCCCAGCTGGTGCCCCAAGAATTAGCAGCAATCTAAAATTAATTAAACATAAAATTATAAATTGAAAAATTAAATGATTTATTTTAAATTATTTACCCAGAATTTTTCGTTTAATTCTTCTCCCCAGCCGATGATGATGACTGACGAATATCCCATAAATAAAGCATCTGGTGATTGTTTATAAATTCCAGTTTTATAATTTATAAAATCTTCATAAACTTTCATTGTTGCTGGAGAGAAAAATAATATAAAAAAATAAATTATAATAAATTTATTTAAATGCCATTATTTAAAAGCCATTATTAATTGTTACCTTGAACTGATCCATATTTAAAAATTTCAGTCATAATATTAGCTTCATTGTTCATTACATCACTTGCATTTATAACACGATATATTTCTCTAGCTTTGTACAATTCTGTTGGTTCATAGACGTTTGAATTTTGGCATTGAGTAAGATTATTTGTTTTGAAATTAATTTGGCATTTGTTGTTGTCACCAGTCAATGGATAACAACTTTCATTGACAATACTAAAAATTAAATAACAAATTGTAAGTATTTAAATATAATAATTTATTTAAAATTTAAAAAATTTAAAATTACTTGTTTTTTAGGATAAAGGTCCAAGCATCTTGTGGCTGTTTTTGAAATTGATCTGGTTGTTTTGTTTTGGAGCAAGAAATAATTTGTTGAGTACTCATGGCAATTGGTTTATCTAAATTGTATTTCATTGAAAAATGATTTGATAAAACTTCAGATGCTGTAACTGCCCATGATTCATCAGCCCATTTTCCAGATATTTCTGGTAAATATTTTTCTAGAATTTTATATTCTTCTGGTAAATTTGTAGAACTTTCATGGAGCTTACGCTTCATAAATGATAAAAATGGTGAGTTATGTCTTAAGCCACTTTTAATTAATTCATTTAATTCTTTTGGCTCATAAGAATCTGTCGAATAGTTCATATATGAAAAATAATAATATTTATTAATATTAGAGAGATCATAGTATTGTTTTTTCATTTTTTTTTCCAATAAAAATCTACTTACAATTTTGGCTACTAATTTGAACTGGCAATTTAGTTGTTGAAATTTTAAGATTTACTAAAATAAAAAATTTAATTATAAGTACATGGTAAAGTATTTAAAATATATCAAATATTATAATCAAGATATTAATTACCAGGTGTTTTACAATATTGTTCGTAGTCAGAGCAACAATCAGTTTGATTTGGATAAATTTCATCTACACAATGTTCATCACAGTAACATCTACCACCTGAAGAAGGCATTTGTTTCGAAGCATAAACAACACAATCTTCATCTCTTCCTGGACAACAAACTCCATTTGTACTAAATTTCTGGCAAGAAAGATTAGAATCAAATTGTACACCTTGAATTATTGTAACAATCATCAACAATGCAAATATTGTTAGCCTTCCAGAAAAATATTTCGTAGACATATTGCTAAAATAATAAAATTACATATTTGAATTTATTCTTAATAATAATAGCAATAATAAATTGAGATGATGTTTTTGTTCTAAAATTAATATTAACGACTTTGATTACTCACTTTATGAAGAAATAAAAAACACTTGATATAAACGTCTCGTTCGTCAAGAGAATCAAACGATGACTGATAATAAAGCTATATTTTACCTCAGTATTTATACAAAATTATCAATCGAAAAATATACTAACGGTTATTATTGTTTTGAAATACATAATATATTTTTTTTATTTTTTTAATATTAAAAAATAATAATATTTTGATAAATAAAATAATTAACATCGATGAATAGAAACTACGACTACTAAAAATAATATGTTATCGATATTATTGATAAGCATAAATATTTTTAAAGTTTTTTTCTAGTGTTTAGGACAACATTTTAAATAACAAAAAAAAAAAAAACAATCGTTACCAAAAAAACAAAAATATTTTTTTCTTCTCGTTTAAAATTATATTAAAGTACTTATATTATTTTGAAGATATCATAACCATATATGTGTAAATAAAAAACAAATTTATTTTTATTATTCGAAAAATAAATAATTTTTTTGAACAAACAAAAAAGTGTTTTTAAATTTATTTTTAAAATAGGAAAAAAATAAAATAATTAATGAGATATTATCTTTTTTAAAATAAAAGAAAAAAATAGAATTCGCAGTTGAAAAATTTTTTTTTCTTTATAAAATTATACAAGGTCATCTGAATAATTTTATGTTTATTTTTATATCGCTTATTATTTTTAAATTACCTAATAATAATAATTTTGTAATAATCTATTTTAAAATTGTTTAACGCAAAAATGTATTATTTTTTTTTCTAGCTTTTAAACGTTCTCACTTTACTTGAACTTTATCTGAAAGGTGATTAAATTTTGAAAGCTGCAGGTAACTTCATTTTGTATATATTTGAATTTAAATGTTTCGCTTGAACTTGAATTGCTATATATTATAAACAATACAGCAATTGTTTCATCAGCAAAAAAATTGCTAAACATTTTGCTTAAAATAAAAATTTGTATTTATTTAATTGTTTTTTTTTACGTTGTTTATATTTTTAAAAAAATTATTATTCATATATTAACTCATCCTAACGACCTTGTTAATTAACTAACACATTTCTTTTAATTATTGATAGATATGCGAGAATAAATTTATTTAAAAATTAAAAAATTCAACTTTATTTTCATTGAATTGTTCCTGTTGAAGCAATTTCAATATATTTTTATTTTAAATTCAATTTTAAAATATAGCAAAGTACTTGTATATTGAAATTTTAAAAATTTACATTAATTTTGTTAATATCAGGATTTATATTATTTTCATTATTCACTTTCAACAACTTATTTAATTTGTTTGTATTCTCAGCTTCACCATTTCATTGATTTGGACTATCGGATGAGTCATTCACATGATTATTATCAACAAAATTTAATTTATATTTATTTTCAAAATCTTTAACAATATTCACATGACTATTTTTAATGTCATGACCTTAGAATAGAGCTAAAAAATTCCATACCACTTCAAATTTATCTTTAAATGTTGTTATTTGTGAATATTGACGTTTAGCAATGTTTATAGCATCATTAGACACCTATAAAAGAGTTAATAAAATCCATAAGTGCCACGAACAATTTATACAATTTACATTTTTTATATTTATATTTATCATAATTAATAAAAACAAAATAATGTTATTTCTGATTGTAAAAACAAACTATAATTTATAGGTGTATTTTTCATCACGAATAAATAATAATATTGTATTGATATTATCAATTATTTTATACAAAAAAAATTTATTTTTGATTGTCATTATGTCAATAATATTTCAACAATATTGATAATTAATTAAAAAAATAAATGATAAAATAAATAACATGGATGTTGCTTTAAATATTTCATCAATACTTTTTTCTTTTTTTACTTCTCTTGCAAATATATATTCACTTCAATTAAGTCGCATTATTTCGAATAGCAAAAGTGGACAGTCTTGCACAGTGACTTAAATGTTTATAAATAATATATTTAATCATTTGAAGAGGAATGATTTGTTTTTTTTTTTTTTACCTAATGCTCGAATAGAAAATAAACAAAAACCATTTGTTTTGTGGTGAATAAATGTGTCTATATATATTCTAATAAAAATTATGAAAGATGGTTGAATAATTTTTTTAAATGTCATTGATAGTTTAATAGTTTATTGTGCAATCATAAATTGAAATAAAAAACAAGAAAAAACATTTTTTTTAAATTTTTTAAATAACTGATTTAGTGCTTTTATTGAAAAAATTATTTTATAATTGTACGTAGTGATCGTTGATCCATTTTAATGCTAATAATTTTATTTTTATCTTTATCAACAATATTCAATTTTTTCTTTCAGTTAGCTCTGAAAAACATTAAATTGAATAATTTATAATTTTTTTTATCAATTAAAATATAATTAAACATAATTTATGAATTGACTTACGGATTGTGGAGTAAAATGACAATATTATCGTCAGGTGCTTTAAATGCTGTTGATTGAACCCATAAATTAAAGCCATCAATTTTTATTCTAACAGAACCAGCTAGTACAAATTCACGGACGTGAGCAAGAGCATATAGTACATTGGTTGATGATTCATGTCCTAAAAAAAATTTTTAAAATCATCATAATAAATAATTTTAATATTATAATTTAATTAATTTATATATTACTTCAATGATTGAATTTAATATAATTATCTCCTCATTCCCATGATCCTAATATAACACCTGTAGGTTCAGGAAAAGAGCCAGAATAGGCTTCAGTCATAAGTAGAAATTTATTTGGATATTTTTCATGAATTGCATCAAAAGTATTGACACTTGAAATTATATCACCATACCAATGTACTGTGATACCAGAAATATTTTTATCAATATTTTTATTTGTTTTATACATTTGATTTATTGTCCATGGTAAAAGAAAACGTGGATTATCAAGTGCTAGAATAATTTTTTCATTGAAATTTGAATGTTCAAATTATTCCAGAAATATGAAGGAAAAACTCATTATGAAAGAGCCGTTGTAATTGGTATTTAACTTAAATTTTAATACAATAAAAAAACATCGCACAAAGTAAATTACTTAATTGGTTTTTTATTTCGTAAAGATACAAGATAAATTGTTAATTTTTATAAACAAAATCATAAGTAATTTTGTTTCAAGTTTAATTATTAATTTGATATGAAAATTTAAAAAGTATTGTCTTATTTATAAATGAAATTTACATTAAACTTCAACACCAACAACGTAATATTCAATAGCACATGTTTGAAGTCCTTTTGCAATTTTAAAATATCCATTTTCTCCCCATTCTGTTCCCCAAGAATTAGCAGCAATCTAAAATTAATTAAACATAAAATTATAAATTAAAAAAATTAAATGATTATTTATTTCAAATTATTTACCCAGAATTTTCCGTTTGATTCTTCTCCCCAGCCGATGATTCTGATTGACGAATATCCCACAAATAAAGCATCTGGTGATGGTTTATAAATTCCAGCTTTATAATTTATAAAATCTGCATAAACTTCCATTGTTGCTGGAGAGAAAAATAATTTAAAAAAACGAAATTATAATAAATTTATTTAAATGCTAATAGTAATTATTAATTGTTATACCTTGAACTGATCCGTATTTCCAAATTTCTGTCATAATATTAGCTTCATTGTTCATTACATCACTTGCATTTATAACACGATATATTTCTCTAGCTTTGTACAATTTTGTTGGTTCATAGACGTTTGAATTTTGGCATTGAGTAAGATTATTTGTTTCGAAATTAATTTGGCATTTGTTATTGTCACCAGTCAATGGATAACAACTTTCATTGACAATACTAAAAATTAAATAACAAATTTTAAGTATTTAAATATCATAATTTATTTAAAATTTAAAAAATTTAAAATTACTTGTTTTTTAGGATAAAGGTCCAAGCATCTTGTGGCTGTTTTTGAAATTGATCTGGTTGTTTTGTTTTGGAGCAAGAAATAATTTGTTGAGTACTCATGGCAATTGGTTTATCTAATTTGTATTTCATTGACAAACGATTTGATAAAATTTCAGATGCTGTAACTGCCCATGATTCACCAGTCCATTTGCCAGATATTGGTAGTAAATATTCGGCTGGTATTACGTATTCATCTGGTAAATTTGTCGAACTTTCATGGAGCTTACGCTTCATAAATGATAAATTTGGTAAGTTTTTTCTTAGTCCACTTTTAATTAATTCATTTAATTCGTTTGGCTGATAAAAATATGTTGTTACTGTTTGATCATCTATTAAAAATAATATTTATTAATTAGTAAAATCATTGTGTTAATTTTATTTTTAAAATAAAAATCTAAAAGAATAACTGGCTACTTACAATTTTGGCTATTAATTTCAGAAGTAGTTGTACTTTCTGTTACAATTATTGGCTTTGTAACATCACCATTGCCTGAACTATAATCTTCACTTGTACTTTCTGTTACATATATTGGGTTTGTGTCATCACCATCACCTGAACCATTTTCTTCGGAATTTTCAGAACCAGCATCTTCATCGTCTTCTGGTATACCAATTTTTTTTGTTGGAGTTTTTTTAATACCTGCATCAACTTTATCGTTTTTTGGTGATTCCGTTTGGAATGTCAATTGAGTCACTAAAATAAAAATTTAATTATAAGTAAATGGTAAAATATTTAAAATATAAAATATTATTATCAAGATATTAATTACCAGGTGTTTTACAATATGCTTCGTAGTCAGAACAACAATCAGTTTCATTCAGCTGAAATGGGTTTGCACAAGCTCCATCACAGTAACATCTACGATTTGAAGAATCATAAACAAAACAATTATTATCTATTTCTAGACAACAAACTCCATTTTTACTAAATTTCTGACAAGAAAGATTAGCATCAAATTGTGGTTCACCTTGAATTGTTGTAACAATCAAAAACAATCCAAAGATTGTTAGTCTTCCAGAATAATATTTCATAGACATATTGCTAAAATATTAAAATTATATGTTTAAATTTATTCTTAATAATAATAATAATCAATTAAAATGATGTTTGTTCTAAACGACTTTGATTATACGACTCACCTTATGAGGTAAAAAAAACTTGACGAGAACCAAACTATGACTGATAATACAACTCTATTTTACCTCAGTATTTATACAAAATTATCAATCCAAATATGGAAATAATTTAGTGAAAGAAATAACTAACATCGACAACTCGACAAATAAAAACTACGACTTAAAAATTATCTGTTATCGACATTGGTCATCGATAAGCATAAAAATATATAAAATTTTAGAATTTTAAAATAACCAATAAAAAATAAATTTACTTTTATTTTTATCATGAATAAATAACTTTTTGGAAAAACCAGTGCGTCAAATTCTCAGAGAACAGTGTTATCAAAAAATTTTTAAAATAGAAAAAAATATGATAAGGTATTATTTTTTTTTAAATGAAAAAAAAATTGGAAATTCCCAGTTTAAATTTTTTTTTTTTTTTTAAATATAGGTCAAAAGGTCAATAATTTCACGTGTATTTTTTTCATCATGATTATTTTTAAATTACTTATTAATAATATGATGATCTATTTTAAAATTGTTTTAACGCAAAAATGATGATTATCCTTTGAATAGCTTATTTCAGAACTTGAAATTCCATTTTCAACTTCATCGTTTTCTGGTAATTTCATTTTGTATGTTTGAATTTATATATGTTTCGCTTGAACTTGAATTGTTATTATAATTATAAACAATAAAGCAATTGTTACATCAGCAAAATAATTACTAAAAATTTTGCTGAAAAATAAGAAAATAAAAATTTATATTTTAATTGACGTAAAATTTAAATAATAATAATTTATTTCAATAATTCATATTATAATAATCATAATAGTTTAATTATTTTAATTATAATAATAATTAAATAATTAATTTTTCCAATAAGTAAAATTTCATAAATATTATTTTACTGAATAAAATACAATATACAACAAAAATAAAAATCTATTTATTTATTTAATTTTTTTTTCATCTTTTTTTCATTTTGATAAATATAATTCAATGAAAGTGAAGTTGCAAATTCATGAATCTCCAAATATTTTTTTTTCCTTTTTTTCATTGCTTAATTTATATTAACATTTATTATTAATTTTTCTTTTCGCATAAAAAAAAAAAAAGTATATCCATTAATTTCGAGTGGAAAAAATATTTTTTTCCGAAAAAATTATTATTAATATATTAACTCATTCTTACAATCTTGTTAATTAAGTAACACATTTTTGTTAATTATGTATATGCGAGAATCAATTTATCTAAAAATTAAAAAATTCAACTTTATTTTCATTGAATTATTATTGTTGAAGCAATTTCAATATATTTCTTCAATTTAAATTTATAATATCGCAAAGTACTTGTATATTAAAATTTCAAATATTTACATTAATTTTGTTAAATAATTAGTTTAAAAATTTATTTAAAAAATAACTGCTTGTATAAAACAATGATTATTGTCAAATTAATTTTACTTTTTGTTCTATTACTATTCTATATGTAAAAAAATTTAAAAAATTAATTAATAAAAAGTTAGAGGGGATTCTTTAGTTTCTCGCAAGTGGTGATGTTGCTAGGCATTTCATATATAATCACCAAGTATGGCCGCAACATTTGTGTAGTATGAAAGGAGAGACGTTTAGCACTCCCCTAGACAAGGACGGAATAACACATATAATGGTAAGAGCACAGCCGCCTCTGGGCGGCGCTTACCACCATTTTTTTTTCCATTTTATTATCAAAGAAGCTGAAAATAATACGAGTGGAGATCAACTCTAAACTGTTGACAAAATTTTATACTTGACCCCACCTGATGTAAAATATATACATGTCTTAATTCAATGATACGATTTAATTATGAAATTAGTTATACATCTATATATAGTGTTTATTTAACACATGAACATTCTTACTGACTTGAATGTTCCATAAATTTATCATCACTTAATATTGGTGACGACAAATTAACAGTTGCACAAATGACTGAAAAAATTTCATCAATATTTTCTCGCATCATGCTATCAAAGTTTTACCCACTTTCTTGATTCCATAATTCAGGATTCCAAGGATGATACATAAAACATATAAATATCGTAAAATATTAAATTTGAGCTCTTAGGTCATTCAAGCAAGAGGGCAGTTCTTATCGCATTGAACAAAAAAAAAAAAATTCTCATATTGCTAGAAACATATGTTATAATTGAGATAATAAAAATGTTCTTGCAAAAAAAAAAAGGTGTGCTTTTGTGAATTTAGCTTTATGATTTGTCCAATTCACTCGATCCAACTGGTGTAATATACTCTTGGTGTATGCTTCAATTAACTCACTTATTTACACTTAAGATACGCAGGCTTAGTTGAGTATAACTGCATGAGAGTCTCCCTCCTCGGTGAGAGTTGTCGCCGGGGTTTCTTCTCATTATAACTCAATGCTTCTCTTTCTATATACAAATTTTCATGCTATCAAGGTGCAACAACAAACGTCACATCATTTATCGACTTTCAATCTATATCTTCCATTGATAAGCTAACATTTTTTTATAATAAAAAATTGATTACAATAAATAATAGAAACAACTCATTTGTTTTCAAAATGATTTTAATTATTATATAAAGTAATTAAACTATTCAGTCAAATAGTAAAATACACATTGATATGACATTTATTATTATTATTTTTTTCATTCAAACTATATATGAAGCATATTGCTGATTATCAAAAATTATTTAAATTTTGTATTTATTTTTTGTAGAAAAAAGTATTTAAATTTTTCGGTGAATATAAGACACTTTATATTATAAAAAACGATTGCGACAATAAAAAATAAAAATAAGAGAAAATAAGTTTCTTAAACCACCTTGGATTGCCTTTATTCCACGAATCATATAAATAAGTTAAAATATATGGGGCATTCTGAGTCACTTCAGCTGGTCATCTGCCTGACCCTCACAGATTGAGTTGAAAATTTTTTTATATGTTGTTTTTGGCTTTTTATGCAGCGTGAATTTTTTTCAATTTCAAATTTCATTTTTGGCGTATTTTAGAACTAAAAAGTGAAAAATTTTAATTTTTAACGAAATGTTCGTGAAATTTCCCACTTTTTAGTTTTAAAATATGCCGAAAATGAAATTTTACCAAGATATGTTTCAATTTTGTTTTATTTTTTTGTATTTAAAAATAAAAATTTTTTTTTTCAAAATATTTTGAAAAAAAAATTGAAAAAAAAAAAAGCATAAAAACGTCTCGGCCCACTCTAATTTTTAATCGAATATACGTGGATTGAGTACCTTAATTTATGAAAAAAATTTCATGTATTTAAATTGGGGCTTTTTTTATGAAAGAAGAGAATCAACATTAAAACACTCTACCTTACCGGCTAAAACACGTCACAAAATTTTCAAAAACATTCAGGCTGCATAAAAAGCCAAAAACAACATATAAAAAAATTTCCAACTTAATTGAGATAATTGAGGGTCAGGCAGATGACCAGCTGAAGTGACTTAGAATGCCCCATATATAACCTTACTTATTTTTTTTTAGTCAGATGTCGTCGCTATTATGCTACTGCCACTCTGGTTTGATCGTGTCCGTAGAGCGTGATTTTTTTGAGTCCGGTCCTGAAGTTGTTGTGTCTTTATTCTAGAATAAATATAAATAGAAATTTACAATTGATTATATTTTTTTTCGGCAACTCATGTGTGCAAAACTCCATTTTTTTAACAGCAATTTTCGGCTCATCAAATCTAGTTTTAGATAGTGGCATAGAAAATAAAGCTTCATGCACCCAAAACTCGAAAATATATAGGTATATAGTTTGTTATTTATAACGGTCTGTTTTTATGTTTATAAATTGAATCTAACTTTATATTTCTCGTTGTACAACAATAGAATTTTCCTTGAATTTATTAACTTTAATTTTATAGAAGAAATATAACTTACTCTTTTACTTGTTGATTTCTGAATGTTTGAAGTTTTGCTGTTGATATGATATGGATAGGTTTTTGTAGCTTTTTTTCGGGCTTCTTTTGGATTATCACAGATTTGACGTGTGTATAGAAACCAAGTCAATGAGTCTGCAATATTATTAAAATAATAAATTCATTGAAGAAAAGTAAGGAGAAGGCTATCTAATAATACTAATATTTACAAATTTACAATTCAATGGAGTTTTACCTTGAATTGCCATGATCTTTATAGGATCCAATGCAGATCTTGCTCCGTCAACTTCATAGTTATTTGAAAATCGTCCAAAAGAACTACTTGCTTTAAGATCTTCTGGTGTAAAAAGGATATTTGCTAGTTGTTTTGTAAATGTTGATTTGGATAGTTTTCCTTGAAATAAAATCTGACACCATTTGGCTTGTTCAAGCCATAAATCCTGTCCGATATGAACCTAAAGACGAATAAAAATCAAAAGAATATAAAATCATACTTGAATGTAAGATTCTTCACCTGAAAATATTATAAACAATGTGGATATATGTTACCTCCTTGACACCAGTTTTCTCGTTCATTCTTATAACACCAACACTAAGATTTCCAGAAACATCAAGTAAAGCCTGATTTTTATTCTCTTCAGCTGAAACAAAAAATAGACTTATAAGTTCCCTGGTAGAAAAATTTTTCCAACTTTTTTCCAACCTTTCTTCAACCAAAAATTTACTCCAACTTTCAATTCAATTCTTCATTTAACATTGACTTATAAAATAATTTTCTTTCCTCATTTTGTTGAATCTTATGGACATGAATTTACAATATAATTTTACTTACATATAGTGTCATCTTTTGTTGGTATATCCATGGTAGAAGTACTACAGGTATGGCAGTAGTCCATGCTTTTTTCGTCGCGTTCTGCGCAGCCTTATTTTTTCAACCAATCAAGAACGCGCCATCGAGCTGTTTTGCTTTTCTTTCTAACACGCAATCTCTATTATAAGATCCTCTCTCTCTAACATACTGTGTTGACAACTATTTTTTATATTGTTGTAAATACTAATAAATATATGTGGAGCATGTTTATAAAAAATCAAAAAAATAAAAAAACCAAGACAGTTTAACAAATAAATTATAATATTTTCATTGTTGTTGTTTTTTTTGATGCCACAAACAATAGAGGTTGTGTTGTATTTATTATACTTGGATTCATTTATTTAATATAAATAATTAATTTTTATTATTGATGTATGTGAATCATTATAAAATATACCAAATCTAGTTGAATAAATATGACAACTTTTGAAAAATTTAAAAAGAACTTGAAAATTTTTCTTGAAATTTGTATCGCGCGCGCATAAAGTCTTCCATTTTTGTGGCGAGAAGGCGACCTTTTGATTGGTCGATTCACAGCGGCCAAACCAGGCTGCGCACTGCCATACCTGTAGTATTTCTACCATGGGTATATCCAATGATTCATCCGCTGCTTCTCGTGAAACCTTCGACATTGTTGGCAAATGCTCCAATTGCCCATCATTATCACCAGATTCTGAATTTTTTTTAGCAATGTCATCTTCTGGAGATTTTTCGTCAAACTTTTGAATCCCTCTGGAAGATGTTTGAGGTTCTTTAATTACCTCGATATTGTTGGATGGTAGCTACACAGAAAAATGTAAGTTAAGCTTAGCATTGTAAAAATAAAGGTTCTAGATATAGACTTCATGATAAAGTATATTTTTTTACATTTTTTTATATGTGACGTTAAATACAATAAAGCATATATGATTATATGAAACATAAAAATACCTGTTTTGAATTATCTTTATTCATCTTGATGTTTCCGTCGAAAGCTGTTTTGTCGTCACTTTCTTCTATTTTCATATCATGGTCAAGTTGCAACTGTATTAACAATGCAGAAATAAATCGAAAATTAGTGAATTTACAGACGAATAAATAAAAATATACCGGATATATGTATATTGTAGAATATATGATAAGTTTATCAAGTGCATGAGGCTGGTGATCCCACATGAAGTTGCCACACAAGTTAAATTCTAGATTCTTCTGATCAACCATCCTGAAAATATGACCTGTCAAGTGCAAAAATCAAAAGCGACGCATTCAAAAGTCGTATTTATTTATACTCGAGCATACGACTAAAAGCCCTTAAAAACGCAAGCATGCTCTTACTCAAGAAAATTTGTTGAGTAACAAATGATTAGTTGAGTAGCAAATGAATTCTAAATGAATAGTTCAAAATATATTCTTCGATGCTTTGACACAGCTTATGACGAAATCTGGCGTAGTAGTAAATAGAGACGTGTTTCTAAATATGTATTCTATTGAGACAATCAGCAATAATAGTTTGATGAAAAATACAATTAGTAAAGCAACTCGTCATACATAACACTTTAATATATTGTCATATTGACAGACAAAGTAAGCTCATCATCATCATCATCATCATCTCTAGGTGGATAGAATCATTAATTGTGTCTTATACAACAGATATTTGATAAATTTAATTGTACTTTGTTCAACATTTTTGTTTGTTTTTTGTGAAACAAAAAATATTAATTGAGTATTTTGTAAAATAGAATTACTTGACTCACCATATCTCCTTTTTTGATTGGTTTTACTGTTAATAATCCATTTATTGTTGGAGCTGCAGCATTGATTATCACATTGTAATCAAAGCTGTATTTTAAAAATTTTCTAATTGGTTGAATAACTCCAAAAGAAGTTGGACCATCAGGGTACATTGAATCTGTTTCGACACGCTGATAAATCAAAAAGTTATAATTACTTGGTGTAAATTTAAAATATAGCTAAACAATAATACTTACAGTGATCTTCAGATATTTCGTCAGATTCATCAAATATCTCATTATAATTTCTCCCAAAATAATTGATTTTTCATTTGCATAAAGTTCTTTAACTGTTTTATTTTTACCAAGTACATTTGTCTTAAGGCCAAGTATGAGAACAGTTCTTACAGCCAATACTCCCATTTTGTATAAAAAGGGTTTAAATGGTGATTTGTAATAATCATTTGTAAGAAAATTATCAATAGCATCAAAATCAAGTTTACTATTTGTTGGTCTCATTGTTTTGTCTTTCATCGAGTCAATTTCGTCAATTTTTTTTTTTAACTCAACAACACCACCAGCAAACTTGAGTGATTTTATTAATGTTCTCATTAAAGGACATATCAAATCAGCTACATTTTCGAATATTGATTCGTGAATCATTTGTAAATATAGGCATTCGATATCATGATAACTATCCCATGCTGCATCTTTACATTCAGTTGAACAATAAATAACATTTGGACATTCATCACACGGTATGCCAGCCAATGTTTCAAGACAACAATGCCAACAATAGAAATAACGATTTTTAATAGAAACAATCATTTCCAATGGTTTATTTACATAAACACATTCACCAACTTCGATGTCTCTTGTTGCAACCAGATACTGTTTATTGTCATTAAAAGTTTTCAATTCAATTGAATCAGCAGCACCAATTATTTGTGGATTTTTATTTTCTATTTCAGGTAAGTTCAAGACAACATTTTTGTCACGTGGTTTTCCAAATTGATTTATCATCTTTCGATATTCCTTGTCGATGTCATAATTAGGGTCAACTTTTTTTAAATTAGGTAGCCACTGCATTGCATTGGCCATTGAAATACCTGTCTCAATATGTGAGCTTGGTTTCAATGCTTTGAAACACAATGATTGACGAATATGTAATTTTGTTTTTAAATTATCTGGATAGCCTATTTTCAATGAACGTTCAATGTCAAGCAGACAGTCATTATAAAATCCTGCTTTGAATAATACTGCTGAACGATTTGCATAAGCCAATGACAATTCACTGGATCCAACTGGTGCAAAAGCAATACTCTTGGTGTATGCTTCAATTGATTTCATCAAATCATTTTTTTCCGCAAATTGTTTACCAATTATACTCCAACTAAGTGCCTCATCTTCATTTTTTCGAATAGATTTAATATCCATATGCACATAACGAATTTTAAAATTCCATAAAACTTCAAATCGATCTTTTAGAGTTGTTTTTTTTGCAAAATCTTTTGCTACCAAACAGTTATCTTCATATGAAGGTGACTTGATGTCTTTACAAAGGCCATCATGCACACAATCACGTCCATCCATTTCTGTAATTATATAAATTCAAAAGTTTACTATTTTATATATTTATTAACTTTTTTGAATTAATTATTTCTTATTTTTAGTTCATAAGGAGTTTATAATTTGTGATCGTGTGTCGTCATTGAGTCCAGTGAAATACTTGACCCAATGTCTGAGCTTGTTCACACTGATTGATCAGTGATCACTGATCAAACATATATACGACTCTTTTTAATGATGAAGTTAAAAAAATTTAATAAACAAAATCTACCATTAAAAAATAATAATTAATAAACAATATAAAAATTTATAAATTATAATTGTTCCACAGGGTTCCCCACATCATAATTGATATTTACTAAAATTTTCAAAGGATTTCTTCAATAAATAAAAAAGTTATTGCAATATATGTTTATAATAATGCAAAATTTTGATAAAAAAAACATTTGTTTATTATTTTTTTTTAAACAATAATAGTGATTTTAAAAAAAAAAGTCTAATGAAAGATAATTTTCATTTTTCATTGTTAAGATGTGTATATTTTTTTTTTATTTATTTAACAAATTTAAAAATTCATATGACCCCTCTGCTGTTGGACAATACTTTTACAGTTTTTCGAGAGCGTAGCGGGTTATTGCATGTAGACCCTCAATTGGTGTAACTTTACAATTGTATTATGCGCCTCTTCCTCAAGATAATATATATGTAGTACCGGCGATTGTACGCCGAGGGCATCACAAATTCAAAGCAACCAAAAATTTCCTCTGACCCCTCAGGGCCCTCTACCATACTCGAGGCCTCTGCTAACTCATTCTAAGATTTTGTGCCGTGGGCGTCACATCGTAAAAAAGATTAAGTGTTAACATGGAGAACAAAAGAAAGAGATCGCGTACAAGAAGTGAGGACAGTGAATATTATTCAGAAGGTGCTAATGATGTGAATCGTGATCACGAATCAAATCCTGGTGGTGATCGAGATCCTGATTGTGATCAATATTCTGATCATGATCAATATTCTGATCATGATCAATATCCTGAGTATGATCATAATCCTGATTATGATTCGAATCGAGAGAATGAAAGTGAAAAGTTATCAAGAAAGATGAAAAAGTTAAAGAAAAAGTTACGAAAAACAGAGAAAAAATTGGATAAATGGCAAGGTGAGTCAAAAATAATATTAATAATAAAAGAAAAGAGTTGATTAATTATTTCATAATTATAATTATAAGCGGGTATAAGAGAATATGAAATAGTATACGTATTAAATAAAGACAGCGCGTACGGTTCACGCGCAATTTTTATATACCACAACGCTCCAACGTTGGGTATAAACATATATATAAATATATGTTATTCTTATTCTTCTCGGTATAGATAAGAAAAAAGACGTTTATTCCCCACGCTCGCTCTAACGAGTGTGAGGGTACGCATATAGCGCGTTTAATTACTGGACCATCTCTGGTTACAGAAAAAATACACTCCATCACACTCGCTCTAACGGCTGTGATGAGAGAAATTATTTACAATACTGATAACTGACTCACATGGTGCTCCAACGCTATGTTTTTAACATTGATTTTTGGACGAGCCTTGACTCGTATTTGTTGTTGAAATAAAAAAGTTGAATTGAAAAATGAGACTTAACATTCGTTCTGGTTATCAAGATAAAAATATAAACATATGAGATTATGTTAATATATATACCTATACTTCATTTCAATTATATATATACATACACTTATATTTATATATATAAATAAAAAAAATTAAAACTTACAAAAAAAAAAAAAAAAAAGAGAGAAGAAAAAATATGTACAATTGTTGGTCTATATTTTTCATATACGAATGTTTTTTATTAGTGGTGTTAATCTCTTATGTTTTTTGACAGAGTCGACAAAAAAAAAGAGAAAGGAATCTTTAAAAAATCGTGAGGTACAGGGAGAATCGTTTACTCCTCCTGCTTCACCCCGTAAGATAAGAGAATTAGAGCGTGTACCTTCTCCTTTCTTGGAGGCTAGTAAAGTGATTGAAAAACCACAGAGCTTAGAACCAGAAGTCAAGGTTATCACTTCACAACCAGAAACGACTTCTACAGATAAATCAGCTGGTGGTGCTTCGACACTAACAGAGGATTTAAAAAACGAAAAAGTCTTAAAAGCCATTGGTGTACACGTGGTAAAAGAAAGAAATTTGGCACCAAATATTCCAGACGTAAGTTTTTTCAGTAAAAATTACAAAAAAAAAAAAAAAAAGAGTAAGGTAAAAAATATTTTTTTCCCCTTTTTACAGAGCTTGGCATTACGTTATAAGCAAATTTTGTCTGTTGGTTTACCCAAGAAGGAAAGAGAGGAAATTTTAGAGAAATATCCTCCTCCTAAAAATTGTATATTTTTTGACCCACCAAAGGTCAATGATGAAATAAACGTAAAATTAAAATTAAAAGAACATGAAGCTGCCTTAAAGCGAGATTCTCGGTTGGTTGAAAAACAAACTAAGATTTCATCAATCCTCTCAATTTTGGGTAGTGTAGTATCAGACATTATCTTTGATAAATCAACAAATAAAGAAAAAGATATAACTCCTCATGAAGAAGAGCAACTTGAAAAAATAAGTACATCTATGAGAATGCTTATGGACGTACAACGAGATGAAGCTCTTACACGTAGAGGCTTGATTTTAGCTAATATAAAAATTACGGATAAATCAGTATTTGAAAATTCATCAATTGATGAATATTTATTTGGTGAAGACTTAAGCGAGAAGTTAAAAGTGGCCAAGTCTATTGAAAAAGCTAGTCGGGAATTATCATCAAAAGACAAAGATAATGTAAAATCAAAAAACGTGAAGAACCCACCTCGTCGTCCTTTCAGAGCCAGGTCAACAGGTGGGTACAACAACAACCAAGGTTACAACAGCAACCAAGGTTACAACAACAACCAAGGTTACAACAACAACAACAAAAATCGGTTCTCGAAATACAGTCGCCCCAACGACCGAGACAAGAACTTTTTCTCCAAGAAAAATTCCTGGAACCAATCGACCAACAACCAGTCCAAGAATCAACAGAACAAGAAATAGTTAATTTAAATGTAAGTAAACCAGGGGGTAGATTAAAATTTTATATTGAAAAATGGAAAGAAATAACGTCTGATCCTCGAATATTGAGCTGGTTGAAGGGCTATAAAATTCCCTTCATTAACAAAGTCTTTCAAGAGTCTGTTCCTGTTGAACCATCTTGGTCAACAGATGATAAATTGTTAATCAAAGAACATATAAATAATTTAATACAAAAAAAGGCAATAAAAGAATGCTCAAAAGTTGAAGGTCAATTTTTATCTGGTATTTTTTTAGTACCAAAACCAGATGGTTCTAGTAGACTCATTCTTAATTTAAAAAAATTAAATAAATTTATTGAGTCCAATCATTTTAAATTAGAGGACTTTAAGATAGCCTGTAAATTGGTCAGTAAAAATTGTTTTATGGGAAAATTAGATTTAAAAGACGCGTATTACCTAATTCCAATTCATCATAAATTTAGAAAATATCTTAGATTTAAATTTGAAGGAAAATTATATGAATTTTGTGTCTTGCCTTTTGGTCTCAATATAGCACCATATGTTTTTACTAAAATACTCAAACCAGTGGTTAGTTATTTAAGACGATTAGGATATTTATCAGTTATATATTTAGATGATATTTTACTTATTGGAAGCTCGTATGAAGAATGTGTGTTAAATATTCGAGCAACAGTTTTATTATTAGAAGACTTAGGTTTTATCATAAATCAAGAAAAAAGCCAGAAGACTCCGTCTCGTCTTTGTAAATTTTTGGGTTTCAACCTTAACTCTGATCGTATGACCCTAGAATTACCTTCTGATAAAAGACTTAAAATAGAAAATTATATTAAGACATTCAAAAAAATTCGTAAATGCAAAGTTAAAGACCTAGCACAACTTATAGGTGTGCTAGTTTCTTGTTGTCCAGCCATTCAATACGGCTGGTCTCACTTAAAGACTCTAGAAAGAGAAAAATATCTAGCTCTTCTTAATACACAAGGTGATTATGAAGAAATAACTACCCTTAATATGAAATTAATATTAGATGATCTTCTGTGGTGGGAAAGAAATATTTTATGTAGAATGTGTAGTATTGCTGATCGTAAGTTTGTTTTGACCATCTTTTCGGATGCTTCACGTACCGGGTGGGGTATATCGTGTGAAGGGAAAAGATCTCATGGTCATTGGAGTCTAGAAGATAAAAAATTCCATATTAATTATTTAGAGCTTATGGCAGCTTTTTTTGGACTAAAATGTTTTGCAAAGAATTTAAAAAATTGTAATATTTTATTGAGGATAGACAACACGACGGCCATCTCGTATATCAATAGAATGGGTGGAATTAAATTTAGAGATTTGAATAGTTTAACAAGAAAAATTTGGCTCTGGTGCGAGGAGCGCGAGCTAATTATTTTTGCATCCTATATTACGTCAAGCGACAATAAGGAAGCCGATTCGGAATCAAGAAAATTAGAAAAAGAAACTGAATTTGAATTATCTAATAAATATTATCTGGAAATTTTAAATAACTTTGGGACACCGGAAGTAGATCTATTTGCTTCGAGAATAAATAAAAAATGTGATAAATATTTTTCTTGGTTAAGAGATCCAGATTCCCCAGTAGACGCCTTCACCGTTAATTGGGGGCCTTTGTTTTTCTACGCTTTTCCACCATTTGTAGTTATAACTCGAGTATTACAAAAAATTAAAGCGGATAAGGCAAGTGGTATATTGGTAGTTCCACATTGGCCCACTCAACCATGGTTCCCTTTATTCCGCTCAATGTTAGAGGCAGAGCCACTATTTTTTAAACCTAATCAAGACATGTTGTTTTATTCTGACAGGAAACCACACCCACTATGGAAAACACTTACCCTGGTGGTAGGAAAATTATCAGGGAAGCCTTTTTAAAAAGAGGTGTACCTGATGAAGCAATTAATATAAATATATCTTCTTTAAGTGAATCATCACTGAAACAATATGATTGCTCAATAAAGAAGTGGTGGCAATTTTGTAAAGACAATAATTATTCTATTTTTGATGCCAACATGAAAAATGTCATGACATTTTTGACATTGCATTACAATAGTGGGGCTTCTTACGGTTCACTTAACTCGATGCGTTCGGCAGTGTCCTTATTAGTTGGTCCGGAAGTTGGCCAAGATTATAATATAAAGAGGTTTTTCATGGGTTTATCTAAATTACGACCGTCAAAACCAAAATATGACTCAACATGGGATCCTCAATTAGTTTTAAATTTTTTAGATGAATGGAAAAATGAAGATATTTCATTAGAAAAATTAACGAAAAAACTCGTTACTTTATTATCTTTAGTTACAGGACAGAGAATACAAACTTTGTCCCTTATAGATATTAGGAATATAATAGTTAATAAGGAAAAAATAGAAATTAAGATTGCAGATAGAGTTAAAACATCTAAACATGGTAGAAATCAGCCAATATTAACTTTACCTTTTTATAATGAAAATAAAAATATTTGTCCTGCAAGATTATTACTTAAATACAAGAAAGAAACTGAAACTCTAAGAAAAGATATCACTTCTCTTTTTATATCTTTTAAAAGACCATATAAAGAAGTCTCAACACAGACCTTAAGTCGTTGGAAAAAGAGTGTTTTGAAGGATAGTGGCATTGATATAGAGGTATTCTCAGCTCATAGCACGAGACATGCTGTCACGTCAGCAGCCAAAAGAAAAGGGGTTAATATTGATGCTATTAGAAAATCAGCTGGTTGGACTGAAAAGTCAGCAACATTTGCAAGGTTTTATGATAGACCCTTAATACTTGATCCAAAGATTTTTGGTAATTCAATCTTAGAGATGAATAAAAAGACATAAGTTTTGTTAAATTAAAATTAAGACTTGAGTGTAAAAAAAAAAAAAAAAAAAACCTTGAGAAAATTAAGTAATTAAGTAATCAATAAAAAAAAAAAAAAAAAATTTTTTATTGCAGTATTACAATAATAATAATAATTATAACTTCAGTCGTTACCTACTTTAAACATCTACATATATATTATCTTGAGGAAGAGGCGCATAATACAATTTATGGATTAAACGAACTTACCTGTAAGTGAAGTTCTATCCTAATTGTATGTAGCGCCTCTTCCGAAAAGATAAGTCCCTCCCAGATCCCATGTCTGGCTCACACCAGACCCCGCAAGAAGTTTTTTACAGGCAACGACTGGACTTTAAAGAAATGAGTTAGCAGAGGCCTCGAGTATGGTAGAGGGCCCTGAGGGGTCAGAGGAAATTTTTGGTTGCTTTGAATTTGTGATGCCCTCGGCGTACAATCGCCGGTACTACATATATATTATCTTTTCGGAAGAGGCGCTACATACAATTAGGATAGAACTTCACTTACAGGTAAGTTCGTTTAATCCATAAATTTTCATAGGTACATAAGGCTTGCGGCGATATCTCGTTATGTGAATGTAGCATCAGTGTCTTACTGTGCAGTGTCTTATTGTGCAGTATTTTACTGCATAACAGCTCTTTTTTTTTATACGATTTGCTACAAGAAAAAAAAAAAAAACTCGATCTAAAATTTTCAAAGTCTCGTGATACCAGCGAGACTTTCAGTCGATACTCTCGGTATCGGTATCGTTGTATCGAATAAAGACGGTCTCGGTTTCGCCCTATAATTTCAACAAAACAATCTTCATAATAGTCCGTAAGCTGATGGCAAAAAAACTAGACTCAACCGTATACGAAAAGAACTTGTCAAATGGTCGTCCTAGAACACGTTCCACATACCCTCAAGCAGTTTTTTGGTCGCCCGTCCACAGGTAAGCCAGGTAAAAAATCGATTATTCAGACTCCTCATAATTACATAATTTTATTATATTAACTTAATTTTAAACTCTCAAGCAAATTAATTGTAGCTCCGCCGAGATATTAATTTTTGAAAATTGAAAAAAACGAAAATATAAGAGACGTTAAAACTGCATGATTGGCGAGCTAGGGTATTTTTTTTTTAATGTACATATTTTAAATATAAAAAAAAAAATCTCAAGCAAAAAAAAACTAGCTAAAAGGGTTAAAAAAATTATTAAAAATTAAATTATAAAATTTGAATTATAGAGCAATTATATGCGGGGGCTGAGCGGTATGGGGATGACAGAGCGGCGCGAAAATAATTGAGTGTCCAGACGGGGAGTTTGGCAGTCAGCTTGGAGTCTATATTAGGTGTATTCTTTCATGGCGGATTTTCTGGCCGATTTCCACCTCCACTAGATTTTTTTTACCCCTTCTTTGAGCGTTTGAGCTCCCCTTCCTAACTAATTATGCTCAAACGCTTTATATTTAATTCATTTATTTTCAGTATATTGTGAACTGTGAAAACTTTTTATTTTAATGATATATTAAATTTATCTTTTTTTTAATTCTTTCTGTATTAATTTTATTAATTAAAAACAATTAAAATATTTACCACAAAGTACAAAAAAAAAAAAAAAAAAAAAAAAATTCAATTAAACACTTTATCCAGTACACTTTAACTTTAACCAGGACACTTCACGGAACTCAGAAATTTTTAATTTATGTTTATACTTTCACTTTGTTCAAGCTAACTCTTGACCTCTTGTCAATTTTGCTTTTTGTTTTTCGAAATAAAATTACTTGTTTTCTATAGCAGTTGGTGGGTAATATTTTTAGTTTTTTGAAAGCAAAAAAATAACACAATTTATAGTTTTTAATCTTGACTGTATAATTGATCGTTTTATTTATTCACAAATTAAAATAAATGTATTTAATTTATTCAATAATTAATTAAATGAAATTGTTAAATAAGAGAGATGTGTATCGTGTCAGGATGCCAACGCAACTAACTTTGACTAAAGGCTATAAGGCACATCCCTTGGTACTTTTGGCGTCTACATGCAAAAAAAATGCAATATCCAGAAAAATCTACAACGACCCACAACGACCCTTGAGAGGTTTTTCAGGCTCGTTGTAGTTCTTGGAAATTTTTAATTTTTTTTACCTTGAGCTTTTCCAATGTGCTGGCTGTTGGACCAACACACGGCAGGGAAACTCAAGCATAAACCGGTCAACCTGAGTGGCGCGCCGATACGGTGCGTATCAATTACCACTCGGCACAACGATCAGACTGACGATTTCTCTTCTCACAAAATTTTATTTACCTTTGCTTAATTTTCTAGTTTTCTCTCTCTTCGGCTCTCTCATCTCTACATTCTAACCGAACAAACTTTCTGGCCTTGGTGTTAAGTTATAAACTATAACTTACAACTTTTTTAATATCAGGAAGCCACTTCTTTGCATTAGACATTGAAATCTTTTGTTCATGTTCTGAGTTTGGTTTTAAGGCCTTGAAACACAATGAATGCTTCATTTCTATGCACAGTGACATGTTGATTGAATGCCTTTCTTATTTTCATATGACTTTTAGTAGAATATAATAATTATTAATTAATTACAAAAAATATATCTGATCTAATTTTATTGATAATTTTTAATTATTTATTCAAGTCATTTTTATTTTTCATAAATACATATCGATAATTATTATATTTTATTACTGTTAAAGAAAATTTAGACTAAACTAAACATTAATATTAACCTAAATATTAAATACTAAATTAAAAAAACATTACAAATAAATAATCCAATACCAAATGCAAAATTTATTAATTATTTGTGTTAAAAATTAAATTAAATTATAGAAATTTTTAAAAACCCCATAAACTAATTAAAAAATTTCAAATCGTAAAACTTTTTTTTTATTCATTTAAATAATTACAAATGAAATTAAAAAGAATATCTTTTTTTTACCCAAAAAAAATATAAACAATGATAATTTCAATTGTTTTTCTTGTTGATTATATTAAAAATAAACTATTGTAAAAAATATATGAAGCTCTATCGTGTTTTTTTTTTTCTGTTGAAATCTAATTATTTACTCGAGAGCCTTATTAACGCTACATAGTCGCCCATACAACTTGTTGAGTGATAAATAAAGTAACGATATTTCTTTGCAAGGAACAGTGATGTACCGATAAAATTCATCATTCATACTAATCAATTCATCCTTGATTTCTAATAATTTGTCATCATCTCCCTCTTCAATGAGTTTTTGCCACTCATTTAGATCCGACATCATATCATCAAATTCTGTTTTCATCGTTGTCGGCAACTCCGTGGAATCCTTTTATAAAAATATATAATTAAAAACAAGAAAAAAAAAAAAAAATAAACAAATAAATACACAATTTTTTTTAATATTACGAGCTTCAAAGATACTTACGTGGTAAGATTTGAGAGATTGTATTGTTGGCCAACTTTCAAAACATGCTGTACATCTACATGGTACATGATCATTAGTAGTGGGTTCTAATTGTATCCATCGGTTGATTTTAGGAATCATATGATATGAACCAGCAGTACTCAAAAGTATCTGAAATCAATTATTAAAATAAAATATTAATTAATAAAAAATATTTCAAGACGTTAATATATGTACTGGTTTTCCCTGCTTGATTGGTTTGCTTGCATAAAATCCAACATTTGAACCAAAATGATTCCAATATACATTAGGATCACAGCTTTTTTTTATTAATTTACAAAATGGTATTAGGACACTTGACTGCCCAACAGAACCACCAAAATCTATTTCTGTAAACTGGTAAATTAAAAAAAATATATATCAATGATTGAAAATAGTAAGTTAATTATAGATATAAATAATTAATTGAATAAATTCATATACAAATCCAGTGTTGAGTTGAACAATCATCATATATCGCAATATTAATTCTCCCAAAATGAATTTTCTTTTACTTTTATAATCGATCAATTCTGCCACTGCCATTTTAGAGCCTATTACATTTGTTTTTTGACCAAAAATTGTAACAATCCATACGGCAAGTAATGCTGATTCGAATTTACACTCAGTTGATGTTGGTTTAATATAATCAAGACGATGAAAATTATCAATAGTATTAACATCAAGAGTATCAGTAGTAAATATCATTCCGTCATTTATCATAGAGTCAATATTGTCAATTTTTTTTTTCAATTCAATTAAACCACCCACTGAGTTGAGTGCTTTTAACAAAATTTTTACTGCTAATAGCGTTTGTGTATTCATTTCATCAGATTTCAAAAGTTGTCCTAATACTAAACATTCAAGATTATGATAACTATCCCATGCTTTTTGTTGACAAATATCAGAGCAGTATATGATAGAGAGACAATTGTCACATGGTATACCAGCCCAAGTTTGACGACTACAATGCCAACAATTTGTAAAATGTAATTCATTAATAACGGTTGCTGCAAATGGCTCAGAAATGTAAATAAATTCACCAGATTTAATCATTCTTTTCGCAACAATATGTTGACCATTATTACTTGTTTTTTTTAAATCAATTGCATCTGAAGCACCAGTGATATCTTTACTAAAATTATTTTTTATTTCTGGTGAAAACGTAGTAATATTACGTGGTTTCCCAAGTTCATTCATCATCTTTGTATATTTCTCGAACATTTCGTGATTTGATATATTTTTTTTTAAATTAGGAAGCCACTTTGTTGCACTGGCCAATGCACTTGACTCAATATCTGAGCTTTTTTTCAAGGCCTTGAAGCACAATGATTGACGTAAAAATAATTTTGTTTTTAATTCATCTGGATAGCCTGATTTTAATGCACGTTCAATGTCAAGAAGACAATCTTCGTAGAGTCTTGCCCTGAATAATACAGCTGAACGATTTGCATAAGCTAATGACAATTCTTCGGATCCAACTGGTGCAAAAACAATACTCTTGGTGTATGCTTCAATTGATTTGCTTATATAATCTTCATTTTTCGAAGTAGCTGTGTATTCAGTGTTACCTGTTGTACGCCAACGTATTGAATCAACAACTGACTTGCTTCCTTGATTATTTCGACTTTTATTAATATATGAAGCTGAAAACTTCCATGCTACTTCAAATTTATCTTTAAATGTTGTTTGCTGTGAAAATAGTCGTTTTGCGATTATCTTATCATCATCAGGAAAAACTTTACAATACATGACTGCAATAAAAAATTTATAATATTTATCTATAAAATATAAATATATAATAAATAATTATAAAAATAAAAAAAAAAAAAAACCAATTTCATTACTGTATTTTTAAATAAATTAAAATGTATTTTCAATTTCTAATCAAAAATTTTATCATACAAAAGAAATATGACATTAATTTATTTCCGACTGTAGTGAGTGCGACTGTTTTTTTTACTTCACTCTGGTGATAGTGCTCACCTCTCAAACATTACACAAAGACTGGTTTTCCGCCAGTTGAGTATAATCTGCTCTTGAATAACTGATACGTTGAAAGTCACACCGAGCGAATAAAATCACTTACTTGGAATTGATAAGTAATATTATCTGGTACTCAATTGTATTGTATTTGTTGATTATTGTAACTATAAATTATTTTTATTGAATATTTAAATTCTAATCTTCCTAATTCCTCCAGTGAATTGAATCACGAGCTTTTTTATGAATTAAATCATATCCCACCACGAGTATGACGAATCATGCAACTATAAAATTATCTTTCAAAGTTTTATCTTTTCTATAATTTTCTTTTGTTCAAAGTGTATCTTTGTCTAAATGAGATATATTGTTTCGACAATGATCATCCATTTCTTTAATTAAAAATTCAGAAATTTATTTCTTTTATATGTATACATCATTATATATTATTTAATTTTTAAAAAGTTTTAATTGTTTTTTTTTTTTTTTCGAGCCTGAATTTATTATGTAAATATGTATTTTGTATAATTTAATTGTTGTTATTTATTTTTCAAAAGAACAATAGCCGTACAAATCACAAAAATACTGACAATGTAAACACGATAAGATTAAATTGATAACTTCCTTGAGAAATAGAAATAGTCAATGTGTTTGAACAATAACTTTACGTATAAATGGAATTTAAAAGAATGTTTTTTATTTTAAATACAACTACAACTTGTTGGTCACTTTTGATAACTCTGTTTCTATATAAATATTGTATAAAAACTTATTAATATTATTGAAAAAGTAAAAAAAAACAATATATATAATATTTTTTTTTTTATTTTATGAAAACATGATAATTCAAGTTGTTGATAAGTACAACTATTTTGAGACTGCAGTAAACACCGTTTCTGACAAAAAATTGCAACAATCCAGACTGCAATTGAAGCACATTCGAATATACTGCACTCACATGATACTGGTTAAAAAAATCAAGACGATGAAAATTATTATCAATGCGGTATTTACCATTGGTAAATATTAACTATTTATCTTTCATTGAATCGATATTGTCAATTTCTTCATGTTTCGCTTGAACTTGAATTGTTATTATAATTTCAAACAATAAAGCAAAATAATTATTAATTACTAAAACCTTTGCTGAAAAATAAGAAAATTAAAAGAATAATCCAAAACCAAATAAAAAATTTATAAATTACTGGTATTAAAAATCAATTAATTCAAAATAAATTGTTAAAATTATTTAAATAATGAATTATAGAAATTTACAAAAATCCCATCAACTAATAAAACATTTTTAAATCGTAAAACTTTTTTTTTATTCATTTAAATTATTACAAATTAAATTAAAAAGAATATCTTTTTTTTTACTCAAAAAAAAATATAAACAATGATAATTTCAATTGTTTTTCTTGCTAATAATATTAAAAATAAACAGTATTGTAAAAAATATATAAAGCTCTATCGTGTTTTTTTTTCTGTTGAATATTAATTATTTAGTCGAGAGTCTTATTAACGCTGTATAGTCGTCCATACAGCTTTTTGAGTGATAAATAAAAAAAAGACATTTCTTTGCAAGGAACAGTAATGTATTGATGAAATTCATCATTCATTCTAATTAATTTATCTTTCATTTTTATTAATTTTTCATCATCTTCCTCTTCAATGGGTTTTTGCCACTCATTTAGATCCGACATCATACCATCAAATTCTGTTTTCATCGTTGTCGGCAACTCCATTGAATACTTTTTATAAAAATACATAATTAAAAACAAGAACGAAAAAAAAATCAACAAATAATTACATAATTTTTTCAATATTACTAGCTTCAAGAATTTAAAATTTTTAACAATTAATAAAATAAATACCCGGTAAGATTTGATAGATTGTATAGTTGGCCAATTTTCAACACATGCTGTACATCTACATGGTACATGATCATCAGTGGTGGGTCCTAATCGTATATACCGATCGATTCTTGGAGTCATATGATATGAACCAGCAGTACTCAAAAATACCTGAAATTAATTTACAATTAGCAAAATATAAAAAAAATATAAGGATATTTATTTTAAGACTTTAATAAGTACTGGTTTTCCCTGCTTGATTGGTTTGCTTGCATAAAATCCAACTTTTGAACCAAAATGATTCCAATAAACATTAGGATCACAGCTTTTTTTTATTAATTTACAAAATGGTATTATGACACTTGTTTGCCCAACAGAACCACTAAGATCTGTTTCTGTAAACTGGTAAATTACAAAAGAAAATGTATTAATAATTAAAAATACAGAAATAATTATAATTATAAATAATCAATTGAATAAATTCATACAAATCCAGTATTAAGTTGAACAATCATCATGTATCGCAATATTAATTCTCCCATAATTATTATTTTTTTATTTTTATTTTTAATCGTATCTTGTAGTGTCATTTTTTTACCTAATATATTTGTGTTTTGACTGAAAATTGTAACGATCCATACGGCAAGTAATGCTGATTTAAATTTACATTCAGTTGATGTTGGTTTAATATAATTAAGACGATGAAAATTATCAATAGTATTAACATCAAGAGTATCATTTGTAAATATCATTTCGTCATTTTTCATCGAGTCAATATCGTCAATTTTTTTTTTTATTTCTACTAAACGACCAACTGAGTTTAGTGCCTTTAAAAAAATTTTTACTGTTAATAGTTTTTGTGTATTTATTTCATCAGATTTTAAGAGTTGTCCTAATACTAAACATTCAATATTATGATAACTATCCCATGCTTTTTTTTTACATATATCAGAGCAATATATGATAGCTGGACAACCGTCACATGGTACACCAGCCAAAGTTTGACGACAACAATGCCAACAATTAGTAAAACGTATTTTATAACTAACAGTTGATCCAAATGGCTCAGAAATGTAAATAAATTCACCAGATTTAATCATTTTTTTAGCAATAATATGTTGATCACTATTATTTTTTTTTTTTAAATCAATTGCATTCGAAGCACCAGTGATGTGTTTACTAAAATTATTTTTTATTTCTGGTGAAAATTTATTAATATCACGTGGTTTTTCAAGTTCATTCATCATCTCCGAATATGTCTTAATCATGTCATAATTTGGTTCAATTTTTTTTAAATCAGGAAGCCACTGCATTGCACTTGCCATTGAAGTACTTTGTTCAAGTTCTGAGTTTGGTTTGGAGGCCTTGAAACACAGTGATCGACGAAATAATAGTTTTACTTTTAAATCATCTGGATAGTCTGCTTTTAATGCACGTTCAATGTCAAGAAGACAGTCATCATAAAGTCTTGCTTTGAATAATACAGCTGAACGATCTGCATATGCCAATGATAATTCACTGGATCCAACTGGTGCATGTGCAATACTTTTGGTGTATGCTTCAATTGATTTGTATAAATAATCTTTATCTTTTGCAGCATAATATATTTTGTCTCCAGTTTTTCGCCAGAGTATCGAGCGACCAACTGTTTTGTAAAATTTATCACGACTTTCGTCAATATATGAAGCTGAAAACTTCCATGCCACTTCAAATTTATCTTTAAATGTTGTTTTCTGTAAAAATAGCCGTTCTGCTATTATCTTATCATCACCAGGAAAAGCTTTACAATACATGTCTGCAGTAAAAAATTTATAATATTTATCTATCAATAAATAATAAATAATAACAAAAATAAAAATAAAAAAACCAATTTTACTACTGTATTTTTAAATAAATTAAAGTGTATTTTCAATTTCTAATCAAAAATTTTATCATACAAAAGAAATATGACATTAATTTATTTCCGACTGTAGTGAGTGCGACTTTTTTTTTTACTTCACTTTGGTGATAGTGCTCACCTCTCAAACATTACCCAAAGACTGGTTTTCCGCCAGTTGAGGATAATCTGCTATTTAATAACTGAAACGTTAAAAGTTACACCTAGCGAATAAAATCAATTACTTGGAATTGATAAGTAATATAATCTACGACTCAATTGTATTGTATTTGTTGATTATTGTAACGATAACTTATTTTTATTGAATATTTAAATTGTGATTTTCCAGTAAATTGAATCATGAGCATTTTTTTGAATCAAATCATATCCATCTCGAGTATGACGAATCATGAAATTCCATGCAACTATAAATTTATCGTTTAAAGTTTTTTGATTTCTTCTATTTTTTTTTGTTCAAAGTGTATCTTGTGATATATTGATTTGACAATGATCATCACTTCCATCCATTTCTTTAATCATACATTGAAAAATTTATTTTTTTTTTTTTACATCATCATTATATATTACTTAATTTTTAAAAAGTTTTAATTGTTTTTTTTTTCCTATACCCCTATTTATTTTCTATAATTTAATTGTTGTTATTTATTTTTTTAAAAAACGATAGACGCTTAAGTCATAAAAATACTGATAATGTAAACATGATAAGATTAAATTGATAGCTTACTTGAGAAATAGAAATAGTCAATGTGTTTGAACAATAACTTTCCGTATAAATAAAATTTAAAAGAATGTTTTTTATTTTAAATACAACTCTAACTTGTTGTTCACCTTTGATAAATCTGTTTCCATATAAATATTGTATTAAAAAAGTAAAAAAAAAAGCAACTCAATTTAATTATTCCACCTTACTTTAATTATTTATTTAATATTTTTTTTTATTTTATGAAAACATGATAATTTAATTTATTGACGTTGTCTTGCTCATTAAATTAAAAATAAATTAAATAAATTATTAAAAATAAACAATATTGTTAAGAAAATATAAGAATTTGTTTTTTTTTTTTTCGTTGAAAAATGATTATTCGAGAGTATCATAAATTTATAGTAGATCGCAATACGATCCTTGAAGTGATAGATATAATAATGACTTTTCTTTACAAGTATCAATGCAACTTGTCTTACCTAAATCATTTTTGATTGCTAATAATCGTTAAGCATCTTTGGATAAAACTATTGTTGTCGCAACATCATCATGCTCTATTAAAATAAAGATTATGTTTTCACATATTATGTTTATCTGTATTTATCAATATCTATTGATATCCATGATTGTCAATGATGCTCTGTCCGAATAATATAGCAACAGCGAAAGGTCAGTGATGACTGATGATACACTTAAAATTACATCAAATTTATCCCTTAAATTGTTGTATTTTTTATTATCGTTATCATCATCATTAAAGTCAACTATTCATTACTTTTTATATCGAAAAATTCATCATTATTGGATTTACTTTTAGTACAGTATTATCAAGTTCATCTAAAAATTTTATTGAATTTCTTGATACAATACTTACAGGGTATTTGATTTGTTTTTAATTCTTGTTTTTTTTTTTTTTTTTAATGAGTTTATTATGTATTGATGGAGAAAAATTTTTAAAAAAGAAAATATTGTAAATAAAAATTATTTATTAATTCAAATAGCTCAAGTTTTTTTTGTAAAATAATTACTAAATAATACAACGTGGAATAGAAAGTAGGTGATGCAACATTCCCAGCATCAGCGAAAAAAAAGAAGCTTCTTTGCAAGGAACAGTAACATGTTGATAAAATTTATCAGTCATTTTATACAAAGTGTCTTTTATTTTGAGCAATTTCTCAGCATCTCCCTCAGCAATGAGCTCAGAATAACCAGCTGATTTAATCATAATACGATCCAATTCTCTTTCAACTTGATTCGACAACGTCAAAGTCTGTCGAAAATAAGATAAATATAAGCTTCAAAATACCATTAAATAACTAGCAATAATTGATAGAAATTAAATTATTTATTGTCAAAGAAATGAAAACTTTACCTTGTAAGATGGAAGATTTATCACCAGTGGTAATTCTCGTACACATGCTAAGCATTTGCATGGCGGAAGATCAAATGATGCATGGATCTTTCGACGTTCAGATAGTGGCACGTCTTGGAATCGTCCAGCTGTTGAGAAACGTATCTAAAATAAAAACACAAATATAATTAATATTTTCATGAGTTGATTTGGTAAAAATTAAAATACATCTTGTTTAATAAAAAAATCAAGTACTTTTTCTCCTTTTTTTATTGGTCTTTCGGCTACAACTGCAACATTCGATTCATAGCTGTACCAGTTGACATGAGGATCACAATTTTTTACCAACATATTTTCAAATGGAAATATAATAGCATGTGTCAACGTGACTTTTGTTGATCCATGACAATCGCACTAATTGATAAAAAATAAAATCATAAGTTACATTAATAATTACAGTATTTTAATTATTTAAAGAATATAAAATATAATACTCACAAAAGTAGCATTGCGTTGGACAGTCATTAAATACCTGAGTATCAAACCTCCCAAAACTGGTGATTGTTTATTTGAATAAACTTCAGCAAGTTTCATTTTTCGACCAAAAATATTTGTTTCAAGTCCAAACAATAAAACAATTGATGCAGTTCGAACGACTCGAGGGAATAAACATGTATCAGAAGTTGGCTGGGAATAATCAAGACGATGAAAATTATCAAGAGTATTAACATCAAAAATACCATCAGTATAAATCATTGATTTATCTTTCTTTGCATCAACCTCATTAATTTTTTTTTTCAATGCATCAATACCACCAGTGGCTTTAAGTGATTTTGATAAAACTTTAATAGTCAATTGGAATTGCCAATCGTCTTGAGTACATAATTTTAATTTCATAGCATAACTTAAAATTGGACATTCAAGATCATGATATTCATTCCAAGCAATGTCTTTACATTTTTGTGAACAAAATACTATACTTGGACAATTATCACATGGTATACCAGCTAAAGTGTGACGACAACAATGCCAGCAAGTGTTGTAACGTTTATCATCACAAGTAATAATTTCAAATGGTTTATTGATGTAAATAAATTCACCAGATTTAATGCTTCTCGCTGCAATAATATGTTGATTATTTCCATTTGATTTTATTAATTTAATTGCATCAGATCCACCAGCTATTATTGAATTCTTATTTTTAATCATTGGAGTGAATTTAACAGTGTTTGTATCACGAGGTTTCTGAAGTTGTTTCATCATTTTTGAGTATTCATCTTTGATGTTGTAATTTGGATTGTTTTTTTTTAAATTAGGTAGCCACTGCATTGCACTGGCCATTGAAATACCTGTCTCAATATGTGAGCTTGGTTTCAATGCTTTGAAACACAATGCTTGACGAATATGTAATTTTGTTTTTAAATAATCTGGATAGCCTGCCTTTAAAGAATGTTCGATGTCATGAAGACACTCATTATAAAATCCTGCTTTGAATAATACTACTGAACGATTTGCATAAGCCAATGACAATTCACTGGATCCAACTGGTGCATAAGCAATACTCTTGGTGTATGCCTGAATTGATTTGCTTATATTATCTTCATTTTTCAAATTGGTGTATTCTTTGTTACCAATTTTACGCCAACTTATTGAATCAGCAACTGTCTTGTTTACTTTAGGATGTTTGGGATCGTAGATAGGAGCTGTCATCATAAAGTTCCATACAATCCCAAACCTATCATCAAACGTCTTCGTTTTAAGGAATTGTTTTCCTAGGTCTTCTATTGATTCTTTGAATGGTACATCCAACATTTCAAACTCAGAATATCCACCAGTAGGTTCATTCCCCATTACTAAATATTTACAAAATAAATAAATAATATTCATAAATTGATAAAAATAAATCAAAAATATAAACAATATAAATAAGATTATAACTATCATGGCATTAGCATAATTTTTAATTATCCAAAATCAATTGATTTTCGATTTTTATTATATAAATAATAACTTCGAACAATTTGATTAAAAAAAAAAAAAAACATCAACGAATAAACAATGTGAATGAAACTTACTTGGCCTTGGTTGATTCCTACTTTAAAAAATAAATATTTTTTAATAAAACTAAATATAAAATTGCAATAAAATTTTATTAATCCACTACTTTGGTAAATTTTTATTGATAAAATGTTTAAAATTTTTAACGAAAATCAAGTATTGTTGTTAATTAATTTGAGATGGATGAAGTAAATAATGAGACACTTAACAAAAACACTTGACAGAACGTTGCATAAAAAAGAAAAAACGAGAATAAACAAAATATCAGCGCTGCGGGGATGTACGGGAGGCACTACAGGGTGTTTATTTACCTCTTTTTTTCTCCAACGATGCTAGCGCCAATAAATGAATCACGTTTTCTCTCTCTCTCTTTCTCTCTTTCTCTCTCTGCTTATAAAAATTACACTCACTTGAAATCAAAAACAAGGTAGAAAATAAAAAAATTGATTTTTGATAATTATATTAATATATTCAAAATACAATAAACAATAAATAAATTATAGCCATAAATTCGATATAATATTTAAGAATCAATGTTAAATATAATGTATTATTTCAAATGGAAAAAAATATATTTAATTTCATCGATTGAATATAAATTTTAATAATGAACTTTTTTTTTTATTTTTTAACAAAACATATAGATAGTTTTTTTTTTTTGCTTGAATTACATCAAACTAAATACTCCCATTGAATTTAAAAATCATTACAAATGGTCAATAATCCAATACTAAATAAAAAATTTATAAACTATTTATTTTAAAAATAATTAATTAGATAAAAAAATCAAGAATCAAATGACATTTTGAATTTGTTTTCTTGATAACTATATTAACAATAAACAACATGGTAAAAAATTCATATGAAGCTGTATCTTGTTTTTTTTTCTGTTGATAAATAATTACTCGAAAGTATCATGAACTGTATGTAATCGAACATACAATTTTTTTAATAATAAATACAAGTTTGATATTTCTTTACAAAGGACAGTGATGTAGTGATGGAACTTGTCATTAATGCTACTCAAAGTATCGTTGATTGTTAATAATTTTGTATTATCTCCTTCATCAAACAGTTCTTGGCATTCTTTTAATTCTTGCATCATGGAATCAAATTCTGTCTTTATTTTTTTGGCAACATCGTCTTTTTTAACGACAGCGTATGGTATTAAAATAACATCAAATTTATCCCTTAAATTGTTGTACTTTCTACTATCTATATCATCATCATTAAGGTCAACTATTTATTATTGTTTATATAGAAAAATTCATCATTATTTAATTTACTTTTAGTACAATATTATCACGTTCATCTAAAAATTTTAATGAATTTCTTGATACAGTACTTACAGGGTGTTTAATTTGTTTTTTTGATTTTTGTATTTTTGTATTTTTTTTTTTTTCATTAGTTTATTAATAAATAATAAATAATAAATTATTATGTATTGATGGAGAAAAGTTTTTAAAAAAGAAAATATTGTAACTCAAAATTATTTATTAATTTATATAGCTCAAGTTTTTTTTTGTTTGTAAAATAATTACTAAATAATACAACGTGGAATGCAAAGATGGAAATGCACTATTCCTATCATCAGTGTAAAAAAAGATGCTTCTCTGCAAGGAACAGTAACATGTTGATAAAATTTATCAGTCATTTTATACAAAGTGTCTTTTATTTTGAGCAATTTCTCAGCATCTCCCTCAGCAATGAGCTCAGAATAACCAGCTGATTTAATCATAATACGATCCAATTCTCTTCGAACTTGATTCGACAACTTCAAACTCTATCGAAAATAAAATAAATATAAGCTTCAAAATACCATTAAATTACTAGCAATAATTGATAGAAATTAAATTATTTATTTCCAAAGAAATGAAATTTCTACCTTGTAAGATGTAAGATTGTCCATCAGTGGTAAACCTTGTACACATGCTGTGCATTTGCATGGAGGAAGATCAATTGATGCAAGGTACTCTCGACGTTCAGATAGTGGCATGTCCTGGTAACGGTCAGATGATGATAAACGTATCTAAAATAAAAACACAAATATAATTAATATTTTCATGAGTTGATTTAGGAAAAAATTAAAATACATATTGTTTAATAAAAACCAAGTACTTTTTCTCCTTTTTTTATTGGTCTTTCGGCTACAATTGAAATATTCGAGCCATAGCCGTACCAGTTGACATGAGGATCACAATTCTTTACCAACATGTTTCCAAATAAAAATATAATAGCATGTGTCAAGCTGTCTGGTTTTCTTACACCATTATCATTGCACTAATTAATAAAAAATGAAACTATAAGTTACATTAATAATTACAGTATTTCAATTATTTAAAGAATGAAAAATATAACACTTACATAAGTAACATTGCGTATAACAATCATTAAATACCTGAGTATTAAAACGCCCAAAACTTGTGATTGTTTATTCGAATAAATTTCAGGAAGTTTCATTTTTCGACCAAAAATATTTGTTTCAAGTCCAAACATCAATACAATTGCTAAAATCCGAATTACTCGGGCTAATGAACATTTATCAGAAGTTGGCTTGTAATAATCAAGACGATGAAAATTATCTATTGAATTAACATCAAAAATACCATCTGTATGAATCATTGATTTATCTTTCTTTGAATCAACCTCATTAATTTTTTTATCCAATGCATCAATACCACCAGTGGCTTTAAGTGCTTTTAATAAAATTTTAATCGTCAATTGGAATTGCCATTCGTCTTCAACACATAATTCTAATTTCTTAAAAAAACTTAAAATTGGACATTCAAGTTCATGATATTCATTCCAAGCAATATTTTTACATTCTTGTGAACAAAATACTATACTTGGACAATTATCACATGGTATACTAGCCAAAGTTTGACGACAACAATGCCAACAAGTGTTGTAACGTTTATCATCACTAGCAATCATTTCAAATGGTTTATTGACGTAAATAAATTCACCAGATTTAATGCTTCTTGCTGCAACAATATGTTGATCATTTCCATTTGATTTTATTAATTTAATTGCATCAGATCCACCAGCTATTATTGAGCTCTTATTTTTAATTATTGGAGTAAATTTAGCAGTGTTTGTATCACAAGGTTTTTCAAGTTGATTCATAATCTTTGAATATTCATCTTTGATGTTGTAATTTGGATTGTTTTTTCGTAAATTAGGTAACCACTGCATTGCACTGGCCATTGAAATACTTGTTTCAATATGTGAGCTTGGTTTCAATGCTTTGAAACACAATGCTTGACGAATATGTAATTTTGTTTTTAAATTATCTGGATAGCCTGCCTTTAATGAACGTTCAATGTCAAGAAGACAATTTTCATAGAGTCTTGCTTTGAATAATACAGCTGAACGATTTGCATAAGCCAATGACAATTCACTGGATCCAACTGGTGCATGAGCAATACTCTTGGTGTATGCCTCAATCGATTTGCTTATATAATCTTCATTTTTTGCAGTAGTGAATTCCTTGTTACCAATTTTACGCCAACTTATTGAATCAGCAACTGTCTTGTTTACTTGAGGATGATTGGGATTGTAGATAGGAGCTGTTTCAATCATTAAGTTCCATGCAATCCTAAACCTATCATCAAATGTCTTCGTTTCAGGGAATTGTTTTTCTAGATCTTCCATTGCTTTTTTTAATGGTACACCAAACATTTCTAACTCAGAATATCTACCAGTAGGTTCATTCTCCATTTCTGAATATTTACAAAACAAATAATATTAATAAATTGATTAAAATAAATAAAAAAGATATGTAAAGAAAATAAATAATCTTATAATTATTATAGCCTCAGCATTATTTTCAATTGTAAAAAAAAAATTAATTTTTGTTTTCTATATTGTATAAATAATAGTGTTAAACAATTAGTTTAAAAAAAATAAACATTAGATGATAAACAATGTGCATGAAAACTTACTTTGTGTTTGGTAATTTTTAAGTCAAAAATAAAATTGCAACAATATTTTATTGATAACTGTTTTAACTGTTTAACTGTCAACAACAGTGTTGTTGTTAAATCAAAATTAAAATAGATAATGTAAATAATATGACACTCAACACAAAGCAACACAAAGACTTGACAATCCGACAACACTTAAAACAGTAAAAAAGGTAAGTCTGGGGGGGATAACAGTCTGGGCAGGTCAGAACCTCCGGGGTACTCAGGGGTGCTCCAGTGCTCCAGGGAGCCAGGGAGTTTTACATACGTGTTTTTTTTTTCTTTTTCTAGATTTTTCTCAAGTGTTGCCAGCGCCAATTGACAGAGTGTGATAGACGCACTCTCTATTTCTTTTTTCGTCTCTTTTCGTTACTGTGAAAATTTGAAATTCACCATAAAATTACAATTTTTGATCAAATAAATTATAGCAATAAATTTTATTTATTATTTAAAAACCAATACCTTAATTAAATAAAAATACATTTAATTTTATTATTTAAATGTAAATTATAATAATAAAACTTTTTTTTTTATTTTTTATAAATACATGAAGGTGGTTATTATTTTTTGATTAAATTGCATTTAACTGAATACGCCCACTAAATTTAAAAGTCATTACAAATGATCAATAATCCAATACCAAATAAAAAATTTAAAAGCTATTCACCCAACAATAATTAATAAGATGACGAAATCAAGAATCGAATGACATTTTGAATTTTTCTTCTCGACAATTATATTAACAATAAACAACATTGTAAAAGTTTTATATGAATATAAATAATTACTCGAGAGTATCATGAACTGTATGTAATCGAACATACAATTTTTTTAATAACAAATACAAGTGTTCTGCCTTTATTTTTTTTGACAACATTCTTATCTTGTTTGACGACATACTCTATATTAACACAAAAAAAAAAAAAAAACGGTATGAATAATTTTAATGATTACTACAGTTTCTATCATTTTATATTTTTTTAGAATCAATAAAATAAATACCTCGTAAGATTGAAGGGATTGTATAGTTGGCCAGTTTTCATCACATGCTTTACATTTGCATGGTATATAATCAGTAGTAGTGGGTGCTAATCGTATATACCGATCGATTCTTGGAGTCAGATGATATGAACCAGCAGTACTCAAAAGTATCTGAAATCAATTTATAATTATCAAAATAAAATAATAATAAAAGAAAACTATTTCAAGACGTTAACATATGTACCTGTTTTCCCTGCTTGATTGGTTTGATAGCATAAAATCCAACATTTGAACCCACATAAGTCCAATCAACATTAGGATCACAGCTTTTTTTTAATAATCTACAAAATGGTATCATGACACTTGACGACATAGATGAATCCTCAGTTTCTGTTTCTATAAACTGATAAATTTAAAACATAAATTAATTAAATAAGTAATAATTAATAATTGATTAATATCAAATGAATACATACATTAATTTTCCCAAATTGAATATTTTTTTTTTTTTACTCTCAATCAAATCTTTCAGTGTCATTCTTTTACCTAATATTTCTGTTTTTTGACCAAAAATTGCAACAATCAATACAGTAAGTAATGCTGATTCGAATGTACACTCAGTTGATGTTGCTTTAAAATAATCAAGATAACGATAATTATCAATAGAATTAGCATCAAGTTTACCATGAGAAAACATGAATCCTGTATTTTTTATCGAGTCAATATTGTCCATTTGTTCATTTAATTCACTCAAACTACTTACTGAGTTGAGTGCTTTTAAAAAAGTTTTTATTGCTAATAAATCTGCTATATTAATTTTGTCAATCTTTAAAAGTTGTCCTAATACTAAACATTCAATATTATGATAACTATCCCATGCTTTTTTTTTTACATATATCAGAGCAATATATGATAGCTGGACAACCGTCACATGGTACACCAGCCAAAGTTTGACGACAACAATGCCAACAATTGGTAAAACGTATTTTATAACTAACAGTTGATCCAAATGGCTCAGAAATGTAAATAAATTCACCAGATTCATTTTTTTAGCAATAATATGTTGATCACTATTATTTTTTTTTTTTAAATCAATTGCATTCGAAGCACCAGCGATGTGTTTACTAAAGTTATTTTTTATTTCTGGTGAAAATTTATTAATATCACGTGGTTTTTCAAGTTCATTCATCATCTCCGAATATGTCTTAATCATGTCATAGTTTGGTTCAATTTTTCTTAAATCAGGAAGCCACTGCATTGCATGAGCCATTGAAATACCTGTCTCAATATGTGAGCTTGGTTTCAATGCTTTGAAACACAATGCTTGACGAATATGTAATTTTGTTTTTAATCTATCTGGATAGCCTGTTTTTAATGAACGTTCAATGTCAAGAAGACAATCTTCATAAAGTCTTGCTTTGAATAATACAGCTGAACGATCTGCATAAGCCAATGATAATTCACTGGATCCAACTGGTGCATGTGCAATACTTTTGGTGTATGCTTCAATTGATTTGTATAAATAATCTTTATCTTTTGCAGCATAATATATTTTGTCTCCAGTTTTTCGCCAGAGTATTGAGCGACCAACTGTTTTGTAAAATTTATCACGACTTTTGTCAATATATGAAGCTGAAAACTTCCATGCCACTTCAAATTTATCTTTAAATGTTGTTTTTTGTAAAAATAGCCGCTCTGCTATTATCTTATCATCACCAGGAAAAGCTTTACAATACATGTCTGCAGTAAAAAATTTATAATATTTATCTATCAATAAATAATAAATAATAACAAAAATAAAAATAAAAAAAACCAATTTTATTACTGTATTTTTAAATAAATTAAAATGTATTTTCAATTTCTACTCAAAATTTCATCATACAAAAGAAATATGACATTAAATTATTTCTGACTCAGGTGAGTGCGAATTTTTTTCACTTTACTCTAGTGATCGTGCTCACCTCTCACACATGACAGACAGACTGCTTTCCGCTAATCGAGTATTTATAATCTACTATTCAATAACTGGTACGTTAAAAGTCACACCTATGATAAAATCACTTTCTTGGAATTGATAAGTAATATTATCTGGTACTCAATTATATTGTATTTCTTGATTATTAAAACTATGAATTATTTTTATTAAATATTTAAATTTTGATCCTCCAGTGAATTGAATCACGAGCATTTTTTTGAATTGAATCATATCTAGCATGGGTATGACGAATCATAAAATTCCATGCAACTATAAATTCATCTTTCAAAGTTTTTTCATTTCTATAATTTTCTTTTGTTTGAAGTGTATCTTTGTCTGAATGTGATATATTGATTTGACAACGATCATCACGTCCATCCATTTCTTTAATTATAAATTCAAAAATTTATTTCTTTTACATACTTACATCATTATATATTATTTAATTGTTAAAAAGTTCAAATTGTTTTTTTTTCCAAACCTCAATTAAGTATATATATTTGTATATATTTTTTTTTCTTTGATTTAATTGTTGTTATTTATTTAAAAAAAAAAAAAAAGATAGACGTTTAAGTCATAGTAATACTGACAATGTAAACATGATAAGATTAGATTGATAACTTACTTGAGAAATAGAAATAGTCAATGTGTTTGAACAATAACTTTACGTATAGATTACAACTCGTTGTTTTATGAATCTGTTTCTATACAAATATTGTGTACAAATTCAATTCAATATTATTGAAAAAGTAAAAAAAAAAAAATAACTCAATTTAATTATTCCAACTTACTTCAACTATTCATTTAATATTTTTTTTTTATTTTACGAAAACATGATGATTTAAGTCATCGATTTTGTCTTGCTAATTGAATTGAAATTAACTTAAATAAATAATTAAAAATAAACAATATTGTTACGAAAATACATGAATCTGTATCTTGTTTTTTTTTCAGTTGAAAAATAATTATTCAATAGTATCATAAATTTTCAGTAGATCACAATATAACCCTTCGAGTGATAGATATAATAATGATTTTTCATTACAAGGACCAGTGATGTATTGATGCAACTTATCGATTATCTTACCCAAAGCTTTTTTGATTGTTAATAATTGTTTAGCATCTTTGGAAAAAAGTATTTCAGTGTTTCCATCGCATACGATCCAATTCTCCCTCTATTGTTATCGGCTACATCATACTCTATTAAAACAAATAAAGAATAAATAATTTTAAACATTACTAGTTTTAATAATTTAAAAACCAGGTTTAATGTCTCTTGTTGCAAAAATATCTTGATTATTTTCATTTCTTTATTCCATTAATGTCAACGAGATATTCATTACTTTTGTTTTAAAAAAACTGATCATTACTTGATTTACTTTTAGTACAATATTATCAAGTTTATTTAAAAAATTTTGATGAATTTCTTGATACAGTACTCACAGGGTGTTTAATTTTTGGTACAATTTTATCAAAGTATGTTTTTTAAAATTAAAATTTTTGAAAATATGAATTTCTTGACACAGATACTTCACTTGATTGTGTCTACGTTACTTATCATCTGTGTGTGAAATCATAATTTGTTTTTACAATATACTATTGTTTTAAATTTTTTTTTTTTTTTATGAATATTGTGTATAATACTCATAAAATAATATGTATTGATAAAGAATAATTTTTAAAAAAGAAAATATTGTAACTAAAAATTATTTTATAACACTCAACCTTTATTTAAATAGCTCAAGTTTTTTTTGTTTGTAAAATAATTACTAAATAATACAACGTGGAGTAGAAAGTACTTGATGCACCATTCCTATCATCAGTGGAAAAAAAGAAGCTTCTCTGCAAGGAACAGTAACATGTTGATAAAATTTATCGGTCATTTTATACAAAGTGTCTTTTATTTTGAGCAATTTCTCAGCATCTCCTTCAGCAATGAGCTCAGAATAACCAGCTGATTTAATCATAATACGATCCAATTCTCTTTCAACTTGATTCGACAACTTTAAACTCTGTCAAAAATAAAATAAATATAAGCTTCAAAATACCATCAAACTACTAGCAATAATTGATAGAAATTAAATTATTTATTTCCAAAGAAATGAAATTTTTACTTTGTAAGATGGAAGATTCATCATCAGTGGTAATTCTCGTACACATGCTAAGCATTTGCATGGAAGATTTAATGATGCAAAGCTCATTCGCCGTTCAGATAGTGACACGTCTTGGTAACGTCCAGCTGTTGAGATACGTATCTAAAATAAAAAAAAACACAAATATAATTAATACTTTCATGAGTTGATTTGGTAAAAATTAAAATACATCTTGTTTAATAAAAATCAAGTACTTTCTCTCCTTTTTTTATTGGTCTTTCGGCTACAACTGCAATATTCGATTCATAGCCGTACCAGTTGACATGAGGATCACAATTTTGTACCAACATGTTTTCAAATGAAAACATAACACCATGTGTCAACGTGACTTTTTTTGATCCATCAGTATCGCACTAATTAATACAAAATAAAGTCATAAGTAGCATTGATAATTACAGTATTTTAATTTTTTAAAGAATATAAAATATAATACTCACAAAAGTAGCATTGTGTTGGACAGTCATAAAATACCTGAGTATCAAACCTCCCAAAACTGGTGATTGTTTATTTGAATAAATTTCAGCAAGTTCCATTTTTCGACCAAAAATATTTGTTTCAAGTCCAAACATTAAAACAATTGATGCAGTTCGAACCACTCGAGGGAATAAACATTCATCAGAAGTTGGCTGGCTATAATCAAGACGATGAAAATTATCTATTGTATTAACATCAAAAATACCATCAGTATAAATCATTGATTTATCTTTTTTTGAATCAACATCATTAATTTTTTTTTTCAATGCATCAATACCACCAGTGGCTTTAAGGGCTTTTGATAATATTTTTATCGTCAATTGGAATTGCCATTCCTCTTCAACACATAATTCTAAATTCATAGCATAACTTAAAATTGGACATTCAAGATCATGATATTCATTCCAAGCAATGTCTTTACATTTTTGTGAACAAAATACTATACTTGGACAATTATCACATGGTATACCAGCTAAAGTTTGACGACAACAATGCCAACAAGTGTTGTTACGTTTATCATGACAAGTGATCATTTCAAATGGTTTATTGATGTAAATAAATTCACCAGATTTAATGCTTCTTGCTGCAACAATATGTTGATTATTTCCATTTGATTTTATTAATTTAATTGCATCTGATCCACCAGCTATTATTGAGCTCTTATTTTTAATCGTTGGTTTAAATTTAGCAGTGTTTGTATCACGAGGTTTTTCAAGTTGATTCATCATCTTTAAATATTCATCTTTGATGTTGTAATTTGGATTGTTTTGTTTTAAATTAGGTAACCACTGTATTGCACTGGCTATTGAAATACCTGTCTCAATATGTGAGCTTGGTTTCAATGCTTTGAAACACAATGCTTGACGAATATGTAATTTTGTTTTTAATCTATCTGGATAGCCTGTTTTTAATGAACGTTCAATGTCAAGAAGACAATCTTCATAGAGTCTTGCTTTGAATAATACAGCTGAACGATTTGCATAAGCCAATGACAATTCACTGGATCCAATTGGTGCATAAGCAATACTCTTGGTATATGCCTCAATTGATTTGCTTATATTATCTTCATTTTTCAAATTAGTGTATTCTTTGTTACCAATTTTACGCCAACTTATTGAATCAGCAACTGTCTTGTTTACTTTAGGATGTTTGGGATCGTAGATAGGAGCTGTCATCATAAAGTTCCATATAATCCCAAACCTATTATCAAATGTCTTCGTTCTAAGGAATTGTTTTTCTAGATCTTCTATTGATTCTTTGAATGGTACATCCAACATTTCAAACTCAGAATATCCACCAGTAGGTTCATTCCCCATTACTAAATATTTACAAAATAAATAAATAATATTAGTAAATTGATCAAAATAAATAAAAAATATCAACAATATAAATAACATTATAATGAAGTATCATGGCCTCAGCATAATTATCAATTGTAAATAATAAATTAATTTTTGGTTTTTATTGTATAAATAATAGAGTTAAACAATTGGTTTAAAAAAAAAAAACACTAGACAATAAACAATGTGCATGAAAACTTACTTGGTATTTGTTGATTCTTACTTGAAAAAATAAATAGTCTTTAATAAAATCAAATATAAAATTGCAATAAAATTTTATTAATCCACTTTGGTAAATTTTTATTGATAAACTGTTTAAACTTTTTACCAGAAATCAACAGTATTGTTGTTAGATAATGTGAGATGGATGATGTAAATAATAAGACACTTAACGAAAACACACTTGACAGAACGTTGCATAAAAAAGAAAAAACAGAATATCAGAACTGCGGCGATGTGCGGGGCACTACAGGGTGTTTGTTTACCTTTCTTCCAGCGATGCTAGCGCCAATAAATTGCAATAAATAAATCACATTTTCTCTCACTATCTCTCTCTCTCTCTGATTATATTTACCTGTATTTACCTAGAATACAATAAACAATAAATAAATTATAGCAATAAATTTGATATAGTATAAAAAAATATGTTTAATTTCATCGATTGAATATAAACTTTAATAATGAACTTTTTTTTTTTATTTTTTAACAAAACATATAGATAGTTAATTTTTTTTTGCTTGAACTACATCAAACTAAATAATCCCATTAAATTTAAAAATCATTAGTCATTACAAATGGTCAATAATGCAATACCAAATAAAATTTATAAACTATTTATTTTAACAATAATTAGTTAGATAAAAAATCAAGAATCAAATGTCAATTTCAATTGTTTTTCTTGATAATTATATTAACGATAAATAATATTATAAAAGTTTTATATGAAGCTATATCTTGTTTTTTTTTCTGTTGATAAATAATTACTCGAGAGTATTATGAACTGTATGTAATCGAACATACAATTTTTTTAATAATAAAGACAAGTGTGATATTTCTTTGCAAGGGACAGTGATGTAGTGATGGAACTTGTCATTAATGCTACTCAAAGTATCTTTAATTGTTAATAATTTTGTATTATTTCCTTCTTCAAAGAGTTCTTGGCACTCTTTTAATTCTTGCATCATGGAATCAAATTCTGTCTTTATTTTTTTGGCAACATCGTCTTTTTTAACGACAGCGTATGGTATTAAAATAACATCAAATTTATCCCTTAAATTGTTGTATTTTCTACTATCTTTATCATCATCATTAAGGTCAACTATTTATTTTTTATATAGAAAAATTCATCATTATTTGATTTACTTTTAGTACAATATTATCAAGTTCATCTAAAAATTTTAATGAATTTTTTGATACAGTACTCACAGTGTTTAATTTGTTTTTTTAATTTTTGTTTTTTTTTTTTTCATTAGTTTATTATGTATTGATGGAGAATAATTTTTAAAAAAGAAAATATTGTTAATGAACATTATTTATTAATTCAAATAGCTCAAGTTTTTTTTTGTTTGTAAAATAATTACTAAATAATACAACGTGGAGTGCAAAGATGGAAATGCACCATTCCTATCATCAGTGTAAAAAAAGATGCTTCTCTGCAAGGAACAGTAACGTGTTGATAAAATTTATCAGTCATTTTGGCCAAAGTGTCTTTTATTTTGAGCAATTTCTCAGCATCTCCCTCAGCAATGAGCTCAGAATAACCAGCTGATTTAATCATAATACGATCCAATTCTCTTCGAACTTGATTCGACAACTTCAAACTCTATCGAAAATAAAATAAATATAAGCTTCAAAATACCATTAAATTACTAGCAATAATTGATAGAAATTAAATTATTTATTTCCAAAGAAATGAAATTTCTACCTTGTAAGATGTAAGATTGTCCATCAGTGGTAAATCTTGTACACATGCTGTGCATTTGCATGGAGGAAGATCAAATGATGCAACGTACTTTCGACGTTCAGATAGTGGCATGTCCTGGTAACGGTCAGATGATGATATACGTATCTAAAATAAAAACACAAATATAATTAATATTTTTATAAGTTGATTTAGGAAAAAATTAAAATACATCTTGTTTAATAAAAATCAAGTACTTTCTCTCCTTTTTTTATTGGTCTTTCGGCTACAATTGAAATATTCCAGTCATAGCCGTACCAGTTGACATGAGGATCACAATTCTTTACCAACATGTTTTCAAATGGAAATATAATAGCTTGTGTCAACCTGACTGGTTCTGTTACATCATCATTGCACTAATTAATAAAAAATAAAACCATAAGTGACATTAATAATTACAGTATTTTAATTATTTAAAGAATGAAAAATATAACACTTACATAAGTAACATTGCGTTCAACAATCATTAAATACCTGAGTATCAGGACTCCCAAAACTGGTGATTGTTTATTTGAATAAATTTCAAGGAGTTTCATTTTTCGACCAAAAATATTTGTTTCAAGTCCAAACATTAATACAATTGCTGAAATTCGAATTACTCGGGCTAATGAACATTTATCAGAAGTTGGCTTGTAATAATCAAGACGATGAAAATTATCTATTGTATTAACATCAAACATACCATCAGTATGAATCATTGATTTATCTTTCTTTGAATCAACCTCATTAATTTTTTTATCCAATGCATCAATACCACCAGTGGCTTTAAGGGCTTTTGATAAAATTTTAATCGTCAATTGGAATTGCCATTCGTCTTCAACACATAATTCTAATTTCTTAGAAAAACTTGAAATTGGACATTCAAGTTCATGATATTCATTCCAAGCAATATTTTTACATTCTTGTGAACAAAATACTATATTTGGACATTTATCACATGGTATACCAGCTAAAGTTTGACGACAACAATGCCAACAAGTGTTGTAACGTTTATCATCACAAGTAATCATTTCAAATGGTTTATTGATGTAAATAAATTCACCAGATTTAATGCTTCTTGCTGCAACAATATGTTGATTATTTCTATTTGATTTTATTAATTTAATTGCATCAGATCCACCAGCTATTATTGAGCTCTTATTTTTAATCGTTGGTTTAAATTTAGCAGTGTTTGTATCACGAGGTTTTTCAAGTTGATTCATCATCTTTGAATATTCATCTTTGATGTTGTAATTTGGATTGTTTTTTTTTAAATTAGGTAACCACTGCATTGCACTGGCCATTGAAATACCTGTCTCAATATGTGAGCTTGGTTTCAATGCTTTGAAACACAATGATTGACGTAAAAATAGTTTTGTTTTTAATTTATCTGGATAGCCTGCTTTTAATGAACGTTCAATGTCAAGGAGACAATCTTCATAGAGTCTTGCTTTAAATAATACAGCTGAACGATTTCCATATGCCAATGACAATTCACTGGATCCAATTGGTGCATGAGCAATACTCTTGGTGTATGCTTCAATGGATTTGCTTATATAATCTTCATTTTTTGCAGTAGTGAATTCTTTGTTACCAATTTGACGCCAACTTATTGAATCAGCAACTGTCTTGTTTACTTTAAGATGATTGTAAATGAAGATAGTCTGATCTCAAGTGAAATTAATAATTTCGTAAATGAAATTTTAATGCATTTTTTTCGATTCAGTTTTTTATGTTACAATACTTTCTTTTAATACTATTCAAAAGCTACATAATTTAGAATTAAAACATGGGCTCTTATTAAAATTTAAAAATATCAACAAATTAACAAAACAATAATTATTTGGTCTCACCTATCAAAACTAAATAGATAATAAAAATAAAAAATAAGGAATTTTTTGATATCAGGATAAAATGGGTTTATAAGTAAATTCACGTATCATTCAGAAAAATATAAGCTAAAAAAACACGATTTTTGTAACTTTATGAGAACAAGTATTGAACTCTGGCAACAATGCATTGAAATGGAAAATTTAAACAACAAATTAACAAAATTTAGCATCCATGTTTAACCTTTTACACAGCATACACACACATACATTCATGAAATAGATATTAAAATGGCGTCTAGATCTTCAGTGTTGCAAAACTGACAAAAAAGCACTATTGCCCTTTCATTACGAGAAAATAAAAATACTCAAAATTGTTTAAATTAAAAGAATATGATTTATTATGCACAAAATATATTTAGAAATGATAAATTTTCTAGTAAAAGTAATATTAATAAGCCATAAACACCGAAAAATCCATTTTTTTATTATTTCTTGAAAAGCAAAAACTATCCATGTAAAAACATAGGCAATATATTATTTAGAAAATGGCAGCAAAAAATTTTGGCAAGTTATACCTTAAGATGATTGGGATCGTAGATAGAAGCTGTCATCATAAAGTTCCATACAATCCCAAACCTATCGTCAAATGTCATTGTTTTAAGGAATTGTTTTCCTAGATCTTCTATTGATTCTTTGAATGGTACACCCAACATTCCAAACTCAGAATATCTACCAGTAGGTTCATTTCCCATTTCTAAATATTTACAAAATAAATAAATGATGTTAATAAATTGATCAAAATAAATAAAAAATATCAACAATATAAATAACATTATAATTATCATGGCCTCAGCATAAATCTCAATTGTAAATAATAAATTAATTTTTGATTTTTATTGTATAAATAATAGAGTTAAACAATTGGTTTTAAAAAATAAAAAAACATCAGATGATAAACAATGTGCATGAAAACTTACTTGGTGTTTGGTAATTTTCAAGTCAAATATAAAATTGCAACAATATTTTATTGATAGCTGTTTAAACTGTTCAAACTGTTCAACTGTCAACAACAGTATTGTTGTCAAATTAAAATTAAAATGGATAATGTAAATAATATGACACTCAACTCAAAGCAACACAAATACTTGACAATCCGACAACGCTTAAAACAGTAAAAAAGACAAGTGTGGGCAGGTCAGAACCTCCAGGGTGCTCAGGGGTGCTCCAGGGAGTATTACATAAATACGTGTTTTTTTTTTTTTTTTTTCTAGATTTTTCTTGAGTGTTGCCAGCGCCAATTAACAGACTGTGACAGACGCACTCTCTCTATTTTTTTTTCGTCTCCTTTCGCTACTGTGAAAATTTGAAATTCACCATAAAATTACAATTTTTGCTTAAATAAAGTATAGGCTATAATTTATAGCAATAAATTTTATTTATTATTTAAAAACCAATATTGAATTTAACATATTTTTTTTTAATTAAAAAAAAAATACATTTAATTTTATTATTTAAATGTAAATTATAATAATAAAACTTATTTTTTTTATTTTTTATAAATACATGAAGGTAGTTATTATTTTTTGATTAAAATACACTAAACTGAATACGCCAATTAAATTTTAAAATCATTACAAATGGTCAATAACCCAATACCAAATAAAAAATTTATAAGCTATTCATCTTAACAATAATTAATTAGATGAAAAAATCAAGAATCAAATGACAATTTCAATTGTTTTTCTTGACAATTATATTAACAATAAACAACATTATAAAAATTTTATATGAAGCTGTATCTTGTTTTTTGTTCTGTTGATAAATAATTACTCGAGAGTATCATGAACTGTATGTAAACGGACGTACAATTTTTTTAATAATAAATACAAGTGTGATATTTCTTTGCAGGGAACATTGATGTAGTGATGGAACTTGTCATTAATGCTACTCAAAGTATCTTTAATCGTTAATAATTTTGTATTATCTCCTTCTTCAAAGAGTTCTTGGCACTCTTTAAATTCTTGCATCATGGAATCAAGTTCTGCCTTTATTTTTTTTGACAACATTCTTATCTTGTTTGACGACATACTCTATATTAACACAAAAAAAAAAAAAAAACGGTATGAATAATTTTAATGATTACTACAGTTTCTATCATTTTATATTTTTTTAGAATCAATAAAATAAATACCTCGTAAGATTGAAGGAATTGTATAGTTGGCCAGTTTTCATCACATGCTTTACATTTACATGGTATATAATCAGTTGTAGTGGGTGCTAATCGTATATACCGATCGATTCTTGGAGTCAGATGATATGAACCAGCAGTACTCAAAAGTATCTGAAATCAATTTATAATTATCAAAATAAAATAATAATAAAAGAAAACTATTTCAAGACGTTAACATATGTACCTGTTTTCCCTGCTTGATTGGTTTGATAGCATAAAATCCAACATTTGAACCCACATAAGTCCAATCAACATTAGGATCACAGCTTTTTTTTAATAATCTACAAAATGGTATCATGACACTTGACGATACAGATGAATCCTCAGTTTCTGTTTCTATAAACTGATAAATTTAAAACATAAATTAATTGAACAATTAATAATTAATAATTGATTAATTAAATGAATACATACATGTGGAGAATTACGACGAACAACCATCGTATATCGCAATATTAATTTTCCCAAATTGAATATATTTTTTATTTTACTCTCAGTCAAATCTTTCAGTGTCATTTTTTTACCTAATATTTCTGTTTTTTGACCAAAAATTGCAACAACCAATACAGCAAGTAATGCTGATTCGAATGTACACTCAGTTGATGTTGCTTTAAAATAATCAAGATAACGATAATTATCAATAGAATTAGCATCAAGTTTTCCATGAGAAAACATGAATCCTGTATTTTTTATCGAGTCAATATTGTCTATTTGTTCATTTAATTCACTCAAACTATCTACAGAGTTGAGTGCTTTTAAAAAAGTTTTTATTGCTAATAAATCTGCTATATTAATTTTGTCAATCTTTAAAAGTTGTCCTAATACTAAACATTCAATATTATGATAGCTATCCCATGCTTTTTTTTTACATGTGTCAGAGCAATAAATAATAGCTGGACAATTATCACATGGTACACCAGTCAAAGTTCGACGACAACAATGCCAACAATTTGTAAAACGTAATTCATCGATAACAGTTGCTGAAAATGGCTCAGAAATGTAAATAAATTCACCAGATTTAATCATTTTTTTAGCAATAATATGTTGACCAGTATTTGTTATTTTTAAATCGATTGCATCAGATCCATCAACAATTATCGAATTAGCTTTTTTTATTTCTGGTAAAAATTTAATAATATCACGTGGTGCACCAAGTTCATTCATCATTTTTGAATGTTCATGTTCTATGTTATAATTTGGGTTGTTTTCTTTCAAATTAGGTAGCCATTGCATTGCATTGGCTATTGAACTACTTGAATCAATATCGTAGTCTGGTTTCAAGGCTTTGAAGCACCATGCTTGACGAACAAATAGCTTTGTTTTTAAATTGTCTGGATAGCCTGATGTTAATGCACGTTCAATATCAACAAGACAATCTTCATAGAGTCTTGCTTTGCATAATACAGCTGAACGATTTGCATAAGCCAATGATAATTCAGTGGATCCAACTGGTGCATAAGCAATACTCTTGGTGTATGCCTCAATTGATTTGCATAAATAATCTTTATTTTTTAAAGTAGCTGTGTATTCATCGTTACCAGTTGTACGCCAATGTATTGAATCAACAACTGACTTGCTTCCTTGATCATCTAGACTTTCATTAATATATGGAACTGCAAACTTCCATGCCACTTCAAATTTATCCTCAAAGTTATCTGTTCTTATAAATTCCCTTTCGGCACATATCTTAGTATCTCCAGGAAAAGGCATGTCTACAATGTAAAATTATTAGTTTATATTTTTTATTCAAACAATTTGTTTATTGTATATTCTAAATGAATTTAAATATATTTTACTTTCTCTCTATATAGCATAGTTTTCAGTTGTACAAAATAAATTAATTTTCGAATTTTTTTTGTATAAATAATAACTTCAAACAATTGATTTAAAAAAAAAAAAACATGAAATAATAAAAAAAGTGAATGATAACCTACTTGGTCTTTGTTGATTTTTACTTGAAAAAATAAATATTTTTTAATAAAACCAAATATAAAATTGCAATAAAATTTTATTAATCCACTACTTTGGTAAATTTTTATTGATAAAATGTTTAAAATTTTTGACAGAAATCAAGTATATTGTTGTTAATTAATTTGAGATGGATGAAGTAAATAATAAGACACTTAACAAAAACACTTGACAGAACGTTGCATAAAAAAGAAAAAACGAGAATAAACAAAATATCAGAACTGCGGGGAATCGGGAATGTACGGGGGGCACTACAGGGTGTTTATTTACCTCTTTTTTTAACAGCGATGCTAGCGCCAATAAATGTTTTCTCTCTCTCTCTCTTTCTCTCTCTGCTTATAAAAATTACACTCACTTGAAATCAAAAACAAGGTAGAAAATAGAAAAATTAATTTTTGATAATTATATTAATATATCCAAAATACAATAAACAATAAATAAATTATAGCAATAAATTTGATATAATATTTAAGAGCAATGTTAAATATAATGTATTATTTCAAATAGAAAAAATTATATTTAATTATTTGAATTAGTATAAGATATAATAATGGAACTTTTTATTTTATTTTTGATCAGAACATGTAGATAATTGTTATTTTTTAATGAAAAATTTATAAACTATTCATCTAAACAATAATTAGTTAGACGAAAAAATCAAGAAACAAATAACATTTTGAATTTTTTTTTCTTGATAGTTATATCAACAATAAACAACATTGTAAAAAATTTATATGAAGCTGTATGTCTTATTTATCTTTCTCTTGATAAATAATTACTTGAGGGTATCTTAAACTGTATGTAAACGTACATACAGCTTTTTCAATAGTAAATACAAGTGTGATATTTCTTTACAGGGAACAGTGATGTAGTGATGAAACTTATCACTAAGTTATCGGTTATCATTATTGCTACTCAAAGTATCTTTATTAATAATTTCGTCTTATCTTCATCTTCAAAGAGTTCTCGACACTTATTTAATTTTCTTCAACAATACTTAGAGTGATTAATTTGTTTTTAATTATTTATGAAATTATTATGTATGAATACAGAACAATTAAAAAAAAAAAGGAATAACTACAAATCATTTTTCAACACTCAAGCTTTATTCGAATAAACACACAAAAAATTTAAAAATACTGCAGTATTTTAGTTTTTATTAAATTTAAAATATCAAAAAACGTAATTTTTAATAAAATGAATATTCTAATGAACATAAAACTTTAAGGTATGTTTTTCAGTTGATAAATTGTCATACTAAACAAAAAAAAAAAAAACAAATATTATCATGCTATAAAAAATATAAAGTAGAAACGAAAAACAAAGTACATACAAAGAATAATTTGTAATAAAATAAATAATGAAAAACCGCGAAAGGATTTTTTTTTTAGTAAAAAAAATTACTGATCGATACGACGTGGAATGGAAAGTTGGTGATGCAACGTTCCCAGTATCAGTGAAAAAAAAGAAGCTTCTTTACAAGGAACAGTAACGTGTTGATAAAATTCATCAGTCATTTTGGCCAAAGTGTCTTTTATTTTGAGCAATTTCTCAGCATCTCCCTCAGCAATGAGCTCAGAATAACCAGCTGATTTAATCATAATACGATCCAATTCTCTTTGAACTTGATTCGACAACTTCAAACTCTGTCAAAAATGAAAAAAAAATATAAGCTTTGAATTATAATCAAATTGCTAATAATATTATTTTTTTTCAAATAAATAAAAACTTTACCTTGTAAGATGTAAGATTGTCCATCAGTGGTAAATCTTGTACACATGCTGTGCATTTGCACGGAGGAAGATCAAATAATGCAAGGTTCTTTCGACGTAGAGATAGTGGCATGTCCTGGTAACGTCCAGCTAATGATATGCGTATCTAAAATAAAGAACACAAATATCATTAATTCTTTTATGAGTTGATTTGGTAAAAATTAAAATACATCTTGTTTAAAAAAAAAAACCAAGTACTTTTTCTCCTTTTTTTATTGGTCTTTCGGCGACAATTGCAACATTCCCTTGATAGTTGTACCAACTAACATGAGGATCACAATGGTTGACGAACATGTCTTGAATTGGCATTATAACAGCGTGTGATAACACGACCTCTTTTGATATATCATCAGTGTGCTAATTAATAAGAAATAACATCATCAATTACATCAATCATTATAGTGTTTTGATTAATCTGAAAATGAAAAATATTTTACTTACATAAGCAACATTGCGGTTGACAGTCATTAAATACCTGAGTATCAAACCTCCCAAAATTATTGATTTTTTATTTGAATAAGCTTCAACAATTTCCATTTTTTGACCAAAAACATTTGTTTCAAGTCCAAACATTAATACAATTGATGCAGTTCGAAGTGCTCGAGGGAATGAAAATACATCAGAATTTGGCTTGCAATAAACAAGACGATAAAAATTATCAATAGTATTAACATCAAAAATACCATCTTTAAAAATCATTGATTTATCAGCACTTGCTTCAACATCATCAATTTTTTTTCTCAATTCAGTAATACCACCAGCAGTCTTAATTGCTTTTAATAAAATTTTAATCGTTAATCGAAATTTCCAATCATCTGCAACATCATATTTCAATTTTATGGAAAAACTTAAAATTGAACATTCAAGATCATGATATTCATTCCAAGCAATATCTTTACATTCTTGTGAACAAAATACTATATTTGGACATTTATCACAAGGTATACCAGCCAAAGTTTGACGACAACAATGCCAACAAGTGATGTAACGTTTATCATCACAAGCAATCATTTCAAATGGTTTATTGATGTAAATAAATTCACCAGATTTAATGTCTCTTGTTGCAACAATATGTTGATTATTTCCATTTGTTTTTTTTAATTCAATTGCATCTGATCCACCAGCTATTATTGCACTCTTATTTCTAATCATTGGAGTAAATTTAGCAGCGTTTGTATCACGAGGTTTTTCAAGTTGATTCATCATCTTTGAATATTCATCTTTGATGTTGTAATTTGGATTGTTATTTGTTAAATTAGGTAACCACTGCATTGCACTGGCCATTGAAATACCTGTCTCAATATGTGAGCTTGGTTTCAATGCTTTGAAACACAATGATTGACGAATATGTAATTTTGTTTTTAAATTATCTGGATAGCCTATTTTTAATGAACGTTCAATGTCAAGTAGACAGTCATTATAAAATCCTGCTTTGAATAATACTGCTGAACGATTTGCATAAGCCAATGATAATTCATTGGATCCAACTGGTGCATAAGCAATACTCTTGGTGTATGCCTCAATTGATTTGCTTATATAATCTTTATTTTTTGAAGTAGCTGTGTATTCATTGTTACCAATCGTACGCCAGTGTGTTGAATCAACGACTGTTTTTTCCACCATAAATTTTTCACAATAGTTAATAGGTGCTGTTTCAATCATAAAGTTCCATGCAATCTCAAATTTATCATCAAATGTCTTTGTTTTAAGGAATTTTGCCTCTAGATCTGTCATAAATTTTTGACAAGGTTCACTTATGTTTCTACAGTCATTATTTCCACAAAAATCCCTACAAGTAGATCCTCCCCGCATTGCTGTTACAAAAATAAATACACAAGTAATATTAATAACAATAACTATAAATAATAAAGATAAAAACAAGTTTGAAACAATTAAATAAAAATAAGATTATTATTATGATATTTTTTGTAGAAATAATATTATAATAATTATTACAATGTGAATGAAAACTTACTTGGTCTTTGATGATTTTTACTTGAAAAAATAAATACTTTCAAGAGTCAAATGTATAATCCAACGAAATTTTATCAATCCACTTTGTTACATTTTTATTGATAAACTGTTCAAACTTTTTAACAAAAAATCAACTGTATTGTTATTAGTTAATTTGAGATGGATAAAGTAAATGATAAGACTGGATAAGACACTTAACCAAAACATGCAAAAACACTTGACAGAACGAAGCATAAAAGAGAAAATACTAGAAAAAACAAAATATCAGAACTCCGGCGATGTGCGGGGCACTACAGGGTGTTTTCTCTCTCTTTCTTTCTTTCTGCTTATAAAAATTACATATCAGCAGTCTATTAAAAAAAATTAGACTCACTTGAAATCAAAAACAAGGTAGAAAATAAAAAAATTAATTTTTGATAATTATATTAATATATCCAAAATACAAGAAACGATAAATAAATTATAGCAATAAATTTGGTATAATATTTAAGAGCAATGTTAAATATAATGTATTATTTCAAATAGAAAAAACTATATTTAATTATTTGAATATTAGATATAATAAGAAAACTTTTTTTTTTTATTTTTGATCAATACATGTAGATAATTGTTATTTTTTAAAGAAATTACATCAGACTAAATACTTCCATTAAATTTAAAAATCATTACAAATGGTCAATAATCCAATAGCAAATGAAAAATTTATAAACTATTCATCTAAACAATAATTAGTTAGACAAAAAAATCAAGAAACAAATGACATTTTGGATTTTTTTTCTTGATAATTATATCAACAATAAACAACATTGTAAAAAATTTATATGAAGCTGATCTTGTTTCTTTCTCTTGTTAAATAATTACTCGAGAGTATCTCAAACTGTATGTAAACGAACATACAATTTTTTCAATAGTAAATACAAGTGTAATATTTTTTTACAGGGAACAGTGATGTAGTGATCAAACTTATCACTAAGTTATCACTGATAAAATGATCAGTTGTCATTATTGCTACTCAAAGTATCTTTGATTGTTAATAATTTCATCTTATCTTTATCTTCAAAAAAGAGTTCTTGACACTTATTTAATTTTCTTCAACAATACTTAGAGAGTGATTAATTTGTTTTTTATTATTTATGAGATTATTATGTATGAATAAAGAACAATTAAAAAAAAAAAGAATAACTACAAATCATTTTTCAACACTCAAACTTTATTCGAATAAACACACAAAATTTTAAAAATACTGCAGTATTTTAGTTTTCATTAAATTTAAAAAATCAAGACGTAATTTTTAATAAAATGAATATCCTAATGAACATTAAACTTTAAGGTATATTTTTCAGTTAATAAAATGTCATACTAAACAAAAAAAACGAATATTATCATGCTATAAAAAATGTAAAGTAGAAACGAAAAGCAAAGTACAAAGTACAAATAATAATTTGTAATAAAATAAATAATAAAAACCAGCTAAAAGATTTTCGTTTTTTGGTAAAAAAATTACTGATCAATAGGACGTGGAATGCAAAGTTGATAATGCAACATTTCTAGCATCAGTGGAAAAAAAGAAGCTTCTTTGCAAGGAACAGTAACATGTTGATAAAATTTATCAGTCATATTGGCCAAAGTATCTTTTATTTTGAGCAATTTCTCAGGATCTCCTTCAGCAATAAGCTCATAATAATCAGCTGAATTAATCATGATGCGATCCAGTTCTCCGCGAGCTTGATTTGACAACTTCAAACTCTGTTAAAAATAAACAAAATATAAGCTTTAAATTATAATCAAATAGCTAATAATGATATTATTTTTTTTCAAAGAAATAAAAACTTTACCTTGTAAGATGTAAGATTTTCAATCAGTGGTAAATCTTGTACACATGCTGTGCATTTGCATGGAGGAAGATCAAATGATGCAAGGTGCTTTTGACGTTCAGATAGTGGCTGGTCCTGGTAACGTCCAGCTGATGATATACGTATCTAAAATAAAAACACAAATATAATTAATATTTTCATGAGTTGATTTGGTAAAAATTAAAATACATCTTCTTTAATAAAAAAATCAAGTACTTTTTCTCCTTTTTTTATTGGTCTTTCGGCTACAATTGCAACATTCCCTTGATAGTTGTACCAATTAACATGAGGATCACAATGGTTGACAAACATATATTGAATTGGCATTATAATAGCCCCTGTTAACACGACCCCTTTCGATACATCATCAGTGTGCTAATTAATAAGAAAAAACATCATTAATTACATGAATCATTATAGTGATTATTATGAAAATAAAAAATATTATACTCACATGAACAGCATTGCGTTTGACAGTCATTAAATACCTGAGTATCAAACCTCCCAAAATTATTGCATTTTTATTTGAATAAGTTTCGACGATTTCCATTTTTTGGCCAAAAACATTTGTTTCAATTCCAAACATTAATACAATTGATGCAGTTCGAATCGCTCGAGGGAATAGCCATACATCAGAATTTGGCTTGCAATAATCAAGACGATGAAAATTATCAATAGTATTAACATCAAAAATATCATTAGTATAAATCATTGATTTATCAGCACTTGCTTCAACATCATCAATTTTTTTTCTCAATTCAGTAATACCACCAGCAGTCTTAATTGCTTTTAATAAAATTTTAATCGTTAATCGAAATTTCCAATCATCTGCAACATCATATTTCAATTTTATGGAAAAACTTAAAATTGAACATTCAAGATCATGATATTCATTCCAAGCAATATCTTTACATTCTTGTGAACAAAATACTATATTTGGACATTTATCACATTGTATACCAGCCCTAGTTTGACGACAACAATGCCAACAAGTGATGTAACGTTTATCATCACAAGCAATCATTTCAAATGGTTTATTGATGTAAATAAATTCACCAGATTTAATGTCTCTTGTTGCAACAACATACCGATTATTTCCATTTGTTTTTTTCAATTCAATTGCATCTGATCCACCAGCTATTGTTGCACTCTTATTTTTAATCATTGGAGTGAATTTAGCAGTGTTTGTATCACGAGGTTTTTCAAGTTGATTCATCATCTTTGAATATTCATCTTTGATGTTGTAATTTGGATTGTTATTTGTTAAATTAGGTAACCACTGCATTGCACTGGCCATTGAAATACCTGTCTCAATATGTGAGCTTGGTTTCAATGCTTTGAAACACAATGATTGACGAATATGTAATTTTGTTTTTAAATTATCTGGATAGCCTATTTTTAATGAACGTTCAATGTCAAGCAGACAGTCATTATAAAATCCTGCTTTGAATAATACAGCTGAACGATTCGCATAAGCCAATGACAATTCACTAGATCCAACTGGTGCATAAGCAATACTCTTGGTGTATGCTTCAATTGATTTGCTTATATAATCTTTATTTTTTGCAGTAGTGTATTCTTTGTTACCAATTTTACGCCAACTTATTGAATCAGCAACTGTCTTCTTCATCATAAACTTATCACAATAGTTGGGAGGTGATGTTTCAATCATAAACTTCCATACAATCTTAAATCTATCATCAAATGTTTTCGTTTTAAAAAAATTTACCTCTAGATCATCTACCAATTTTTGACAAGGTTTACTTAAGTTTTCACAGTCATAATTTCCACAAAAATTCCCACATCTAGATCCTTTTCCCATTGCTGTTACAAAAATTAATTCATAAATAATATTAATAACAATAATAATAATTATAGATAATAAAGATAAAAACAAATTTAAAGCAATTAAATAAAAGTAAAATTATTATGATTTTTATTGTAAAAATAATATTAATATTTCAACAATTGTTTAAAAACAAACCATCAACAATTCAACAATTTGAATAAAAACTTACTTGGTCTTTGGTGATTTTCACTTAAAATAATAATTATTTTCAAGAGTCAAATGTAAGATTAAAATGGATGATGTAAATAATATGACACTTCACAGAAGGACTTGACTAACCAACTTAATCCGACAATGCCCAAAACACAAAAGAAGGCATGGCAGCCCTGAACCGCCGAGGTGCTCGAGGGGGATTTTCACATATTTTTTTTTTTTCTTTTTTTCGAGATCCTTCTTGAACGTTGCCAGCGCCAATTAAGTCTCTATCTCTTTTCCCGACTTCTCTCTTTCTCTACTTAAAAATTAAAAATTCAAACTAGCATTACAAATCGCTGCTTTTTGCTTATTAAAAAAAATATAATTATATTATCATTAAATTGTTTCATTAACTTTTAATTAATAATTACATTAAAAAAAATACTAAGTTTGAAATTAAAGACAAAGTATAAAATAAAAAAATTAATCTTTGATAATTATATTAATATAATAAAAATACAATAAACAATAAATAAATTATTGCAATGAATATTTATGTATTATTTAAAAACCGATGTTCAATTTAATATATTATTTTAATAAGAAAAAAAATTGCAATGAATATTTATGTATTATTTAAAAACCGATGTTCAATTTAATATATTATTTTAATAAGAAAAAAAATACAACTAATGATAATTTAATTTATTTAATTATTTATTTTTCTTGATGACTTTAGAAATAAGTTATTATGATGAAAAATAATTACTCGAGAGTATCATTAATATTTAATTGTCTATATAACGCTAGGAGGATTGTTAATAATTGTTTAGTATCTTCGTAACAAAAGACATGTAATATATCTCAGTATTTTATCATCTAATAAATAATAAACTAAAAATAATATTTAAATATTCAAACTTTATTTAAATAAACACAAAAAAAAAATCAATTTACATTATTTTAATTTTAAGTAAATTGAAAGAACTTAACAACAACAAAAAAAAAACAAAAAACAAAAAACAATTTAATTGAAGAAATATTTTAGAAAGAAAAAAAAAAGAAAAACAAATAAATATTTAATAACAATAATAATAAAAATAAAGCTAGGATTTTGTTTTTTTTTTTTGTAAAATAATTATCAAATAATACGACGTTGATTAGCAAGTTGATGATACAATTTTTCTAGCATCAGAGAAAAGAAAGAAGCTTCTTGGCAAGGTACAGTGACGTGTTGATAAAATTTATCAGTAATTTCAGCAAAAGTGTCTTTTCTTTTAAGCAATTTTTCGGTGTTTTCTTCGACAATGAGCCCAAAATAATCACCTAATTTCAACACGATACAATCCAATTCCTGTTGAACTTGTTTTGATAACTTTAAGCTCTGTCGAAAATAAAATAAATACAAGCTTTAAATTATTATATCAAGTTATTAGCAATTATCAATATAATTTATATTATTTATTCAATTATACTATTTATTTTTAAGTAAATAAAACTTTACCTTGTAAGATGGAAGATTTTCCAACAGTGGTAAATTTTGTACACATGTTGAACATTTGCATGGCTTAAGATCCAATGCCTCAAGTCTCATTTGACGTTCAGATAATGTATCTTTCTGGTAACGTCCAACTAGTGATATACTTATCTAAAATAAAAAAAAAACAAAAATATTTTATTTATATTTTCATGAGTTGATTTTAAAAATAAAATACCTTTTCTCCTTTTTTAATTGGTCTTTGGGCTAAAAATGTATCATTCGGTTCACAGTTGCACCAGTTGACATGAGGATCACAATTCTTTACGAACATTTCTCGAATTGGCATTATAGCAGCAAATGTCAAAGAGAGATTTTTTGAGACATCATCAGTGTACTAATTGATTAGAAATAAAATTATTTTTTTAGATTGATAATTATAGTATTCTAATTGCTTAAATAATAAAACATGTTTTACTTACACGCATAACATTACGTTCAACAATCATTAGATGTCTGAATATCAAACCTCCCAAAATGACTGAATCAACAGGTCTCAACTTTCGACCAAATATATTTGTCATTTTACTAAACGTTTCGACAATTGCTGAAATGTCAATTGCACGTTCAAATGAACATTCATCAGATGTTGGCTTGTAATAATCAAGACGATAAAAATTATCAAGAGTATTAACATCAAAAATATCATCAGTATAAATCATTGATGTATCTTTCATTGAATCAATATCATTAATTTTTTTTTTCAATTCTGCAATACCACCAGTGGCTTTAAGTGCTTTTGATAAAATTTTAATTGTCAAGTGGTATAGCGGCTTGTCTTCATCATCCATTAAGTCCAATTTCAAAAAAAGACTCAAAATTAAACATTCAAGATCATGATATTCATTCCAAGCGATATCTTTACATTTTTGTGAACAAAAAATAATACACGAGCATTTATCACATGCTACACTAGACCATGTTTGACGATAACAATGCCAACAAGTAGTGTAACATTTACCAACAGAAGTGATCATTTCAAATGGTTTATTGATGTAAATAAATTCACCAGATTTGATGTCTCTTGTTGCAACAATATAATGATTATTTCCATTTGATTTTATTAATTTAATTGCATCTGATCCACCAACTATTGTTGAGCTCTTATTTTTAATCGTTGGTTTAAATTTAGCAGTGTTTGTATCACGAGGTTTTTCAAGTTGATTCATCATCTTTGAATATTCATCTTTGATGTTGTAATTTGGATTGTTTTTTTTTAAATTAGGTAACCACTGCATTGCACTGGCCATTGAAATACCTATGAACTTGGTTTCAATGCTTTGAAACACAATGATTGACGAATATGTAATTTTGTTTTTAAATTATCTGGATAGCCTATTTTTAATGAACGTTCAATGTCAAGTAGACAGTCATTATAAAGTCCTGCTTTGAATAATACTGCTGAACGATTTGCATAAGCCAATGACAATTCACTGGATCCAACTGGTGCATAAGCAATACTCTTGGTGTATGCCTCAATTGATTTGCTTATATAATCTTTATTTTTTGAAGTAGCTGTGTATTCATTGTTACCAATTGTACGCCAGTGTATTGAATCTACAACTGACTTGTCTTTGATAAAATTATTTGTATTTCGTTTAGAAAGAGCTGAACCAGGTAAAAATGACCATACAACCTCAAATCTATCCTCAAATGTTTTTTTTTCAAGGAATTTATTAATTATATTGATCCATCCTTCTTCTGAGGGTATATTGATGAGTCCACAGACAAATTCTCTTTCCATTTCTGAATATTTAAAAAAACAAATAATACAAATTAAATAAAAATAAAGTCATCATGATTACAACATAATTTTTAATTATTTCATATGCATAGTTTTTATTTTTATTATTAGTGTAAATAATATTTAAATAATATTTAAAACTTACTTGATTTTCGATGGTATTTACTTGAATAAAATAACAAACTTTAATAAAATGAAATAGATATATATTAAATTGCAAAAAAAATGTATTATTAATTGTTATTCAATTTTTTATTTATTTATTTATTTATTTTTTTGTTAAATCAAAATGGATGATAAAAACAAAATAACAATCAGAATGAAAACACTTGTAAACACTTAACTGAATTCTATATTTCTATTCGTATATTGCTGAATAGTTAAAGAAACACAATAATCACAATAATCAATTTAAAAAAATATTTATTTGCACAAAATAAATTTATTTTTATTTGTAATTGGGTGAATAATGTTTAAACAATTTATAATTAACGCGAAAGAAAAATATTTGAACAAAATGAAAATTATGTATATAAAATTATAACAAAGTTTTATTTATTTACTTTGGTAAATTTTGACTGAAGAACTGTTCAACTTGTCTTACCGAAATCAACTGTACATATTTTTGTTATAAATTAAAATTAATAATGAAAATTGAATGACAGTCACATTTACCAGAAAAACACACACGACAATGCACAAAACAATAACAGCTGGAAATTTTTATTTCTTTTTCTAAAAACATTTCCCATCGATGCTTACAATGAGTAAATATTTTCTCTCTTTTCTTTTTCTATCATTTCACCAACCAAATTAGAAATTTGGTATTTTTAATATTATTCAAAAAAAAAAAAAAAAATAAATGAATAAATAAAATTTTTATTTAATTTGTTTGAATTAATTTTTAATTATAAATAAGAATTACAGCTACTTGAAAATTCGATCAAAGTAAAAAATAAAAAAAAAAATAAATGATAATTAAGATGAAATTACTAACTTGTTTTTTTTTTTTTAATTTATGAAGGAAAAGGCATCTCTACACAATATAAAATTAATAGCTTATATTTTTTATTGAAACAATTTGATTATTGTATATTTTTTCAATGAATTTAAATATATTTAAATTCCGTCTTATCAATTTAAAATCACTTTTTATAACTGATACTAATAACACATGCTGTTGAAATACAATCACTTACTTAAAATTGATAAGTAAGTAAGCTTCCAGCTCACAAAATATGTCAATGTAATATGAGAAGTAAGAATATTAAAAATATAAGAATAATAAAAATATATTTATAATTTTTTTTTTTGAAATATAAATAGTCAATGACTTAAAAAAATAACTTTACGTAAATATTATCTCCTTATTATATAAAAATATTGTATGAAAAATTTATCAATATTTTATACTAAAAAAAAAAAACAGTATTGAAATGTAGAAAAATAAAAAATATATTAATACTTATTTTTACATTTTATTCAATTGAATAAAATTGAATAAATTCAAATTAAAAAACCATAACAAATAATCCTTTATCAAATAATTTATAGCCTAAATAAAAGCACGGCTATCTAATAATTATTTGAAATAATTTAAACGATAAGTTTTAGATTTTTTAATAAACCTCTCACCTTAAATAAAAATTATTAACTTTTTTAATAATTTAATTTATTCAAATTTAAATAATGATTCATTATTAATCAAAGATATCTTTCTCTTCATCTCAAAAAAATACAACTAATGATAATTTCAATTGTTTAATTTTCTTTCTAATTATTTAAGAAAAAAATCTTTTTTTTTTGTCTTTTTTTTCCGTTAAATAATAATTACTGATACGTATTATTAATAGTATCTAGTCGACTGTATATCGTGTTGAGTGACAAATACAATAATGATATTTCTTTACAAGGAAAAGTGATGTAGTGATGAAGTTTATCATTCATCCTATTTACATCATCCTTGATTGTTAATAATTGTTTGTTATCTCCGTGGCTGATAACCAGGGCCAAAGAGTTCAGTCAATTTTGGATGCCGTATCAATTCGCGGTTAGAATTTTAATTAAAAAAATCGAAAAATGTTCGTTATATCAGTTTCAAGGTTTGAGTCACACAACAATAATGCTCGATATGTGATTTCGTGTTGAATTTGTTTTGTTTCAACAGATGCCTTACTGAAATAAATTATTTGCTGTTTCAAACTTATTTGTTTTCAAATATGGTGTAAAATTTAATTTAATTTAAAGTACTGAATAAAGTTTTGAAATATAACACTCTTTTAACACTCAAGTGTTAATTTTATATTTTTGATATTTTTAATTCTAAAAAAAGTACTTCTTAGAAATATATTTAGAACTTTATTTTTATTTTTTTCAGAACATTTTTTGATATTTTTTTTTGAGAACTTTTTTGAGAACTTTTTTGAGAATTTTTTTGAGAATTTATTTTAGAACTTTTTTTGAGAACTATTTTGAGAATTTTTTTGAGAACTTTTGTTAGAACTTTTTAAAAAGTTCTAGAAAAAGTTCTAAGAAAAGTTCTTAAAAAAGTTCTCAAAAAAAAGTTCTAATAAAAGTTAAAGTTCTCAAAAAGTTCTGCAAAAAAAAAAAATATCAAAAATGTTCTGAAAAAATAAAATAAAGAGACACAATATATTTTAAAATTACTTTTTAGAATTAAATATCAAAAATATAAAATTAACACTTGAGTGTTAAAGAGTGTTATATTTCAAAACTTTTACATTTCAGTACTTTAAATTAAATTAAATGCATAATTTTATTGTAAAAATAAATAAAAGTTTAAAAATAAATAAGGAATTTATTTCAGTAAGGCTCTGTTGAAACAAAAACAAAGTCAACACGAAATCAATATATCGAAATCCCTGTTGTAGACTCTAACCGTAACACTGATATAACGATACATTTTTTCGATTTTTTTAATTAAAATTCTAACCGCGAATTGATACGGCATCCAAAATTGACTGAACTCTTTGGCCCTGCTGATAACCTTTAGCCATCCTTCAAATTTTAGCATCATACAGTCGAGTTCTCTTTGGATTCTCGTCGGTATTGCCGACATACTCTTGAGAAAAAATAAAATAAAAATAGTTTTGAATATATCATCAGCTTCAAGAATTTAAAGTTTTAAACAAGCGATAAAATAAGTACCTCATAGGATGGAAGAGAATGAATAGTTGTCCAATTTTCAACACATGCTGTACATCCACATAGTTGAGCATCATCAGTAGTAAATTCTAATCGTCTATATCGGTCAATTTTTGAAGTCATATGATATGAATCTACACTACCCATGAGTATCTGAAAATCATTTGTTATTATCGAAATATAAAAAATAAATAAAAGTATAATTATTTTGGGACTTTAATAAGTACCGGTTGTCCTTGCTTGATTGGTTTGCAAGTGTAAAATCCAACATCTGAACCTACGTGGCTCCAATTGACATTTGGATCACAGCTCGTTTTTAATATCTTAGTATTACAAAATGGGATCGAGTCAGTTGTCAACATCAAACTACAACCAGCCGATGATTCTATCAACTGATAAATTTTGTTTAAAAATTAAATTAAATAATTTTTAGAAATACTCGATTGGTTCATTATCAATACTAGATTAAATAAATACATACCGATTGACTAATGCAAGAAGCAATCATCATATATCGCAATATTAATTCTCCCAAAATTAATATTTTTTTATCTTTACTTTTAATCAAATCGTTCAATGTCATTTTTTTACCTAATATATCTGTATTTTCACCAAAAACTGTAACAATCAATACCGCAAGTAATGCACATTCGAATGTACACTTTGATGATGTTGCTTTAAAATAATCAAGACGAAGAAAATTATCGATAGTATTAACATCAAGAATCCCATTGGTGAATATTAATTCTTTATTTTTCATCAAGTCAATATCATCAATTTTTTTCTTTAATTGAATTAAACCACCCACCGAGTTTAGTGACTTTAAAATCATTTTCACTGCAATTAATTTTCCTTGATCTACATTGTCAACTTTTAAAAGTTGTCCGAATACTAAACATTCAATATTATGATAACTATTCCATGCTTTTTTTTTACATCTCTCCGAGCAATAAATGACGTTTGGACAATTATCACATGGTATACCAGCCCAAGTTTGGTGACAACAATGCCAGCAATTAGTAAAACGTAATTGATTACTAGGAATTGCTGCAAATGACTCACAAATGTAAATAAATTCACCAGATTTGATGTCTCTCGTTGCAACAATATATTGATTATTTTCATTAATTTTTTTCAACTCAATTGCATCAGATGCACCAACTATTATTGCATTATCATTTTTTATTTCTGGTATAAATTTAATAATTTCACGTGGTTCTTTGAGTTCATTGATCATCTTTGGATACTCTTTGATGATGTTGTATTTTGGATGATATTTTTTCAACTCAGGAAGCCACTGTATTGCATTAGCCATTGAAATACCTGGTTCAAGTCCTGAGTTTGGTTTCAAGGCCTTGAAACACAATAATTGACGTAAAAATAATTTTGTTTTTAATCTATCTGGATAGCCTGCCTTTAATGAACGTTCAATGTCAAGAAGACAATCTTCATAAAGTCTTGCCTTGAACAATACAGCTGAACGATTTGCATATGCCAATGATAATTCAATGGATCCAACTGGTGCAAGGTTAATACTTTTGGTGTATTCCATAATTGATTTGCGTAAATAATCTTTATTTTTTGTATTAGTGTATTCAGTGTTACCAATTTCTCTCCAGAGTTTTGAGTGACTAGCCGTTTTGACCACTTCATTAGGACACTTCTTAATATATGGAGCTATAAAATTCCATGCCACTTCAAATTTATCTTTAAATGTTGTTTTTTCAGAAAACTGTCTTTTGGCAATTATCATTTCAACATCAACAGAAGAAGAGTCGACGAAGAACATGACTGCAACAAAAATTAAATTTATATTTTTTTATTTATTATTTATTAATAATTATTAATAATACTACTTTATAAAAATAAAATTATCATGTTTTTAATATTTGTCTTAAATGAAATTATTTTTGATCGTGATTATGTTAATAATATTTTAACAATTGATAATTGAAAAGAGAAAAAAAATAATAAATAAAATAAATAAAAACTTACTTGATTTTCAATGATATATTTACTTGAACAAAATGAAAATTACCAACATCAAGCCTGTAACAAAGTTTTATTTATTGATAATTAAATTAGGTATATTTTCATTGATGAACTGTTACAGTTGTAACTTACAACTATGTTATTAAAATTAATTTTTTTATTAATTACTACACAGTATTAATAATTCAATTGAAATGAATGACAAAAATAAATTGACAAACACCATAAAACAATAACAGGTGATTGAAAATCTGCGGCGCATTTATTTCTTTTAGTAGATCATTCTCCTTACCGCACTCTTTACGACTCATATATCATATTACGAAATATGCTGGCGTTGCTGACATGATTAGTAATTCGCTCATTATCTCTCCCTCTTTTCAGAAATCAAAATTAAAAATTCAATAGATTTAAAATTTTAAATCCACCTTTAATTAATTTTGCATTAATTTATTAATTTTTAAATATAAAAAAAAATTACTTTTTCTTTGAAACTTTGATGGGCCAAAGTAGAAAATTAATTAAATAAAAAATGATATTTAATGACTCTTCATAATGACAAAGAATTACGATGTTGTTTTTAAATTGTTTTTAAAAGAAAAGAATATATAATTTATAGTTTTTATAGTTAATTTTGTTTATGAATAAATAATAAATATTAATAAAAAAAACTTTTACTGTATTTTAATTTCTCTTTATCAATTTAAAAGCACTTTTAATAACTGATACTATAATATAATGCACACTGTTAAAATACAATTACTTACTTGTAATTGATAAGTTAAAACCGGATCCTCTTCCAGCTCACAAAATAAAGTAATGTAAAAAATCTATATAAATGATGAATTTATTTAAATAATATATTATTTTAAACTCAATTTATTAAACAGACTTGGTTATTTAATTATATTTAAAAAAATTAAACAAATATCTAGAGTTGTTAATTCGTTTTCAATTTTTTTTCTTTGAATGGGATGTGTTGATGAGAGAACAGGAATCAAGTCCAACCAGCACAGTGAACACTTGAACACTGAACAGTGCGTAACTGGATGCCTGTCGACAATTTTTTTATGACTTATTACGTAGCTTTGTTTATGAATATATACATTACTCAGACCATAAAAATTTATCCCCACAAAATTATTGGCTGTATGAAAAATAAAGTATTTGTGACATACATATTGTAACTGAAATATTATTTTTCTTTAAAAGAACGATATGACTTATGTCGTGCACAAAGTGTAAGCATAATAAGAATATATTGATAATTTATTTTAAAAATAGAAATAGTCAATGTATTTGAAAAATAACTTGACGTAAATATTATCTCTTTATTATATAAAAATATTGTATGAAAACTTTATTAATATTATTGTAAAAAAAAACAGCATTGAAAATGTAGAAAAATAAAAAATATATTAATACTTATTTTTTTTTTTATTTAATTGAATGAAATGAAATATACCCAAATGAAAAAAAAATAACAAATAATCCTTTATCAAATAATTTATAGCTTAAATAAAAACACTAATTATCTAATGAACTGTTAAGATTATTTAAACAATAGATTTTAGATTATTTTAATGAACCTCTCACCAAATTTAAGTGATGAAAAATATCTTTATCTTTATCTCAAAAAAAATACAACTAATGATAGTTTTAATTCTGATTATTCAAAAAAATGAAAAATTATTGTAAAAAATATATGAATTAGTCTTGTTTTTTTTTTTTTTTTTTTGTTGAATAATAATTACTGGTACGTATGATTAATAGTATCTAGTCGACTGTACGTCGCGCTGAGTGAAAAATGCAATAATGATATTTCCCGACAGGGAACAGTCATGTAGTGATGAAACTTATCATTCATCCTATTCAACTCATCCTTAATTGTTAATAATTGTTTGGTATTTCCTTGGCGAATGAGCTCTAGCCGCTCTTTGAATTTTAGCATTATACGATCAAATTCTCTTTGTATTCTTTTCGGTATTGCCAATGTCATACTCTAGAAAAAAAAAAAAGATAAAAATAGCTTTAAATATCACGAGCTTCAAGAATTTAAAGTTTTAAACAAGCAATAAAACAAGTACCTTGTATGAGGGAAGAGAATAAAGAGTTGACCAATTTTCAACACATGCTGTACATCTACATGGTTGATAATCATCAGTATAACGTTTTAAGCAATCATATCGGTCGATTTTTGAAGTCGTATGATATGAACCTGCAGTACTCAAAAGTAGCTGAAATGAATGTATAATTATCGAAATATAAAAAATAAATACAAGTATAATTATTTTGCAACTTCAATAAGTACCGGTTGTCCTTGCTTGATTGGTTTGCAAGCGTAAAATCCAACAGATGAACCTACGTGACTCCACTTGATATTTGGATCACAGCTCAGTGTTAATATCTTAGTATTACAAAATGGTATCAGGTCAGTTGACAACGTCACAGTACAACCACTGGATGATTTTATAAACTGATAAATTTTGTTTAAAATATGATTATTTTCGTAAACACTTAATTGATTCATTATCAATACTAAATTAAATAAATACATACCGATTGACTATTGAAATAAGAAATCATCATATATCGCAATATTAATTCTCCCAAAATTAATATTTTTTTATCTTTACTCTTGATCAAATCTTTTAATGCCATTTTTTCACCTAATATATTTGTTCTTATACCAAAAATTGTAACAATCAATACTGCAAGTAATGCTGATTCTAAATTGCATTCACTTGATGTTGCTTTAAAATAATCAAGATGAAGAAAATTAACGATAGTATTAACATCAAGAATTCCATTGGTAAATATTAATTCTTTATTTTTCATCGAGTCAATGTTGTCAACTACTTTTTTCAATTCTTTTAAACCACCTACGGAGTTTAGTGACTTTAGTGACACATCTCATGCCGGAGTAATTTCTCTACCACCACCCTCGTGTCGGAGTAATTTCTCCGGAAATGGGCCAAAAACGGAGTAATGCCGAAGAAAGCCGGAGTAATGGCGGAGAAATATTTCTACCAGGGTGGTTATATCGATATTTTTCAGACTATCGCCCAACCCTAGTTTCACCTAATATATCTGTTTTTTGACAAAAAATTGTAACAATTGTAAAGGGCGTTTTTTTATGCTGTTTGAATTTTATTTAATATTCAACATTCTGCCACCAAATTACTTTAATTTATTATTTTACGATTTTATTTAAATATTATACTTTAAATAAAATAGAACACAAATTTTAATTTATTATTATACAAACTATTTATTTTAACATTTAAATTATATGATGAATTATGAATTATTGAACAATATATTTTTCAAGTATTTGTGATGTGGCAAAGCCACGTCACCAAGATAAATTTTACAAGTTTTTATTTTGCGGACGCACTCAATGGTGGCCGGACTTGAAGTAATTTTTACATTTGCTATTTTACATGACGAGACAAACACCATATTACTGTGGAGAGACAGAGTCCCGGTAGACGAATGTGGTGGGGATTATCGAAATATATGTGTGAGCATTTTCACTCGTTACACAATAAATAAGTAATGCTGAAATTGCACTCAGTTGATGTTGCTTTAAAATAATCAAGACGATGAAAATTATCGATATTGTTCACATCGAGTTTGCCATTTGTTAGTATCATTGTTTTGTCATTTATTGAGTTAATTTTATGAATTTTTTTTTCAATTCAATTGAATCATTTTGTAAGTTTATCGCTTTTAAAAAAATTTTTACTCGAAAAATATCTGTCGTTAGAACTAGAGAATTTAAAAGTTGTCTCAATACTAAACATTCAATATTATGATAACTATTCCATGCTTTTTTTCTACATGAGTCAGAGCAATATATGATTTTTGTATAATAAGGATTTGAATAATCCTGTATCAAATAATTGATAGCTTTAATAAGAACACCGATAAATCTCTCACCCTAAATGACAGTTATTAATTTTTTAATAATTTAATTCATGCAAATTTAAATGATGAAAAATATCTTTCTCTTCATCTCAAAAAAAAATACAACTAATGATTATTTTAATCGTTTAACTTTTTTTCTAATTATTTAAAAAAAATAATCATTATTGTAAAAAGTATATGAATTAAGTAGTGTCGTTTTCTTTTGTTGAATAATAATTACTGGTACGTATTCTTAACAGTATCTAGTCGACTGTACATCATGTTGAGTGATACATGCAAAAATGATATTTCTTCGCAAGGAACAGTGATGTACTGATAAAACTTATCATTCATCCTATTAAAATCATCCTTAATTGTTAATAATTGTTTGGTATTTCCTTCCCTAATGATCTTTGGCCACTCTTTGAATTTTAGCATCATACAATCGAATTCTCTTTGGATTTTCGTCGGTATTGCCAATGTCATACTCTTGAAAAAAAAAGATATAAATAGTTTTAAATATCACGAGCTTCAAGAATTTAAAGTTTTAAACAAGCAATAAAACAAGTACCTTGTATGATGGAAGAGAATGAATAGTTGACCAATTTTCATCACATGCTGTACATCTACATGGTGGATCATCATCAGTAAAACGTTCTAAGCATTTATATCGGTCGATTTTTGAAGTCATATGATATGAACCTGCAGTATTCGAAAGTAGCTGAAATGAAATTTATAATTATCGAAATATAAAAAATAAATACAAGTATAATTATTTTGCAACTTTAATAAGTACCGGTTGTCCTTGCTTGATTGGTTTGCAAGCGTAAAATCCAACATCTGAACCTACGTGACTCCAATTGACATTTGGATCACAGCTCGGTTTTAATATCTTAGTATTATAAAATGGTATCGAGTCAGTTGACAACGGCACCATACAACCAGTGGATGATTCATTAAACTGATAAATTTTGTTTAAAATTCAATAATGTTTACAAATACTTAATCGGTTAATTATCAATACTAAATTAAATAAATACATACCGATTGACTATTGAAACCAGAAGTCATCATATATCGCAATATTAATTCTCCCAAAATTAATATTTTTTTATCTTTACTTTTAATCAAATCGTTCAATGTCATTTTTTTACCTAATTTATCTGTTTTTTCACCAAAAACTGTAATAATCAATACTGCAAGTATTGCTGATTCAAATGTACAGTTTGATGATGTTGCTTTAAAATAATCAAGACGAAGAAAATTATCGATAGTATTAACATCAAGAATCCCATTAGTAAATATTAATTCTTTATTTTTCATCGAGTCAATACTGTCAATTTTTTTTTTCAATCCTTTTAAACCACCTACGGAGTTTAGTGACTTTGAAATCATTTTCATTGCCATTAATTTTTCTATATCTACATGGTCACATTTTAAAATTTCTTCCAATATTAAACATTCAATATTATGATAACTATTCCATGCTTTTTTTTTACATATGTCAGAGCAATATATGATGTTTGGACAATTATCACATGGTACACCAGTCCAAGTTTGACAACAACAATGCCAACAATTAGTATAATGCAATTCATTAACAGGAGTTGCTGCAAATGGCTCAGAAATGTAAATAAATTCACCAGTCTTGATGTCTCTTGTTGCAACAATAGTCTGATTATTTTCATTATTTTTTTTCAATTCAATTGCATCAGATGCACCAACTATTATTGCATTATCATTTTTTATTTCTGGTATAAATTTAATAATTTCACGTGGTTCTTTAAGATCATTGATCATCTTTGGATACTCTTTGATGATGTTGTATTTTGGATTATATTTTTTCAATTCAGGAAGCCATTGCATTGCATTAGCCATTGAAATACCTGGTTCAAGTCCTGAGTTTGGTTTCAAGGCCTTGAAACACAATGATTGACGTAAAAATAATTTTGTTTTTAATTTATCTGGATAGCCTGCCTTTAATGAACGTTCAATGTCAAGAAGACAATCTTCATAGAGTCTTTCTTTGAATAATATAACTGAACGGTTTGCATAAGCCAATGACAATTCACTGGATCCAACTGGTGCAAAAGCAATACTCTTGGTGTATGCTTCAATTGATTTGCGCAAATAATCTTCATTTTTTGCAGTAGTGTATACTTTATTACCAACTTCTCTCCAGAGCATTGATTGACCAACCGTTTTTTTAAGTCTAACTCGATTTTCTTTAATATGTGGAGATATGAAATTCCATGCCACTTCAAATTTATCTTTAAATGTTGTTTTTTGAGCAAATTGTTTTTCGGCAATTTCTCTAGCTTCACGAGGTTGAGAATTATAAAAAAACACTGTAACAAACAATTTTTATAAAAGCAAAATTAAATTTTCATTGTTCTATAATTGTACAAAATACAGTTATTTTTAATTGTTATTATGTCAACAATACTCAAACAATATTGATAATTTATTGATTGAAAAAAAAATAAATGATAAAATGTCAAATGAATGGCATAGATAAAAAACTCACTTGTCCTTAAATGTTTCTCCTTTGAAAAATATAAAATAGATATTTCCAACAAAATTTTATTTATTGATGATGTTCAAACTAGGTCACTGAAATCACTTGCTTTTTTTTAATTGTCAATCAACTTAATTAAATTTAAATTAAAAATAGATGATAAACATAAAAAAGAGTCAGCATAAATAAAAAAAAAATTGATAACTCGACGATGTACAAAACGAAACAAAAAAAGAAACCAAAAAGCTATTTGCCTAATAGTTATTGCAGCATTCACTTTTATATTAATGTAAATATTTATTAAATAATAAATTAATCACTTTAAATTAATCTAATTTTTTTATTTTAATTGTGTAGATAATTTGTTAGTTATTATGCACTGTTAGAGGTTATCGTGTTGAGACCTTGGGCAAACGTCATTATATTTTTTTGCTTATTGCAAATTCGCTACTTGTGGGTCACTTGTTGGGTGGTGCACAAGCAAACACGAAAAAAAAAAAAACAGCGTATGCGTATAGCACGCAAATGTCTCTCCAGGGTACTCCAGGCCTCCGTAGAACCGGGAGTCGTCATATCGATTGATGCTGATATTTAATAGCCCAGATAATCAACGACTGGTATGCGCCAGTACGTTAATGGTACGCAGTACGCTATACCTGGTATACTGTACTATGTACCAAGTGTTAAAAAATTATATGAAGCTGTATTTTGTTTGTTTTTTTTTTTTTGTTGATATAAATGATAAATTATTACTCGACAGTATCATGAACTGTATATAGAATTGAACATATGATTTTTTGAATAATACATAAAAAAGCGAAATTTTTTTGCAGGGAACAGTGGTGTGTTAATGAAACATATCATTAATAGAACTTAAATCATCCTTGATTGTTAATAATTTTTTAGGATCTCCCTGGTCAATGAGCTCTTTCCACTTTTTTAGTTTAGCATCATACAGTGCATTTCCATCTTGGCTTTTGTTGGCAATATCATACTCTTGAAAAAAACAAAGAATAAAAATAGTTTTAAATATCACTAACTTCAAGATTCAGAGTGATTAACAACTTAATAAAAATACCTGGTAATATGGAAGATGTTCCATAGTTGGCCAATTCTCGATTGATAATAAAATTGATAATAAAATTTGGTAAATTTGTATTGATGAACTAATATAATTGTGTTGATAAAATCAACTGTATTGAAATGGATGGCAAAAATGTATTTTCAATTTCTGCATAAGAATTTAATTATAAAATAAAAATGAAAAGATAATTTAAACTGGTTTGTTATAAGTTTATAACACTGATTGAAATGAAATTCTTTGAAATGATTGATAAGTGGTGAAATATGATTCTGTTCTACATAAAAAGGAATGCAGTGGAAAAAAATTGTATGAAAAATTCAGCTAATTTGGCTATTGATTTGATTTGAAGGAAAAGGCATGTCTGTAATATAAAATTAATAGTTGATATTTTTTATTGAAACAATTTGATTATTGTATATTTTCAATGAATTTAAATGTATTTTAATTCCTCTCTATCAATTGAAAATCACTTTTTATAACTGATACTATATAATATAACACATACTGTTGAAATACAATCACTTACTTAGAATTGATAAGTAAAAACCGGATGCTTTTCCAGCTCACTGCAAAATATGGCAATGTAAAAATCTATATCAATGACAAATTTATTCAAATAAATTATTATTTAAAATTTCATTCAGTAAACAAACTTGGTTATTTGATTTTATTCAAAAAAATTAAACGAATGGCTTGAGTTGTTAATTTGTTTTTTATTTATTTTTTTTGAATGTGTTGATCAGAGACCCAGAGTCAAGTCCAACCAGCACAGTGAACACTTGAATAGTGAATAACTGGATGCGATCTCGCAGCCTGTCGACAATTTTTTTATGACTTCTTACGTAGCTTTGTTTGTGAGTATATTATTATTTCATGGAACTGATATTACTCAGACCATAAAAATTTATCCCCACGAAATTATTGGCTGTATGAAAAATAAAAAAAATAAAATAAAGTATTTGTTGAATACATATTGTAACTGAAATATTATTTTTTTTCAAAGAACGATATGACTTATGTCGCGCACAAAGTGTAAGCATAATAAGAATATATTGATAATTTATTTGAAAATAGAAATAGTCAATGTGCATCTCAAAAAAAAATACAACTAATGACAGTTTTAATTGTTTAATTTTTTTCTAATTATTTAAAAGAAATAATCATTATTGTAAAAAGTATATGAATTAAGTAGTGTCGTTTTCTTTTGTTGAATAATAATTACTGGTACGTATTATTAGCTGTATCTAGTCGACTGTATATCGTGTTAAGTGATATATGCAATAATGATATTTCTCTACAAGGAACAGTGATGTAGTGATGAAATTTATCATTCATCCTATTTAAATCATCCTTAATTGTTAATAATTGTTTGTTATCTCCGTGGCTGATGAGCTTTAGCCACTCTTCGAATTTCAGCGTCATACAATCGAGTTCTCTTCGGATTCTTTTCGGTATTGTAAATGTCATACTCTTGAAAGAAAAAAAATATATAAATAGTTTTAAATATCACGAGCTCCAAGAATTTAAAGTTTTAAACAAGCAATAAAACAAGTACCTTGTATGATGGAAGAGAATGAATAGTTGACCAATTTTCATCACATGCTGTACATCTACATGGTGGATCATCATCAGTAAAACGTTCTAAGCATTTATATCGGTCGATTTTTGAAGTCATATGATATGAACCTGCAGTATTCGAAAGTAGCTGAAATGAAATTTATAATTATCGAAATATAAAAAATAAATACAAGTATAATTATTTTGCAACTTTAATAAGTACCGGTTGTCCTCGCTTGATTGGTTTGCAAGCGTAAAATCCAACAGCTGAACCTACGTGGCTCCAATTGACATTTGGATCACAGCTCGTTTTTAATATCTTACTATTACAAAATGATATCAAGTCAGTTGAGAACGTCACAATACAATCCCTGGATGTTTCTATAAACTGATAAATTTTGTTTAAAATATAATAATTTTCGTAAATTCTTAATTGGTTCATTATCAATACTAAATTAATTAAATACATACCGATTGACTATTGAAACAAGAAATCATCATATATCGCAATATTAATTCTCCCAAAATTAATATTTTTTTATCTTTACTTTTAATCAAATCGTTCAATGTCATTTTTTTACCTAATATATCTGTTTTTTCACCAAAAACTGTAATAATCAATACTGCAAGTATTGCTGATTCAAATGTACAGTTTGATGATGTTGCTTTAAAATAATCAAGACGAAGAAAATTATCGATAGTATTAACATCAAGGATTCCATTGGTAAATATTAATTCTTTATTTTTCATCGAGTCAATATTGTCAACTATTTTTTTCAATTCTTTTAAACCACCTACGGAGTTTAGTGACTTCGAAATCATTTTCACTGCCATTAATTTTTCTAAATCTAGAAGGTCACAATTTAATATTTCTCCCAATATTAAACATTCAATATTATGATAACTATTCCATGCTTTTTTTTTACATCTGTCAGAGCAATAAATGACGTTTGGACAATTATCACATGGTACACCAGTCCAAGTTTGACAACAACAATGCCAACAATTAGTATAATGCAATTCATTAACAGGAGTTGCTGCAAATGGCTCAGAAATGTAAATAAATTCACCAGTCTTGATGTCTCTTGTTGCAACAATAGTCTGATTATTTTCATTAATTTTTTTCAATTCAATTGCATCAGATGCACCAACTATTATTGCATTATCATTTTTTATTTCTGGTATAAATTTAATAATCTCACGTGGTTCTTTAAGATCATTGATCATCTTTGGATACTCTTTGATGATGTTGTATTTTGGATTATATTTTTTCAAGTCAGGAAGCCATTGCATTGCATTAGCCATTGAAATACCTGGTTCAAGTCCTGAGTTTGGTTTCAAGGCCTTGAAACACAATGATTGACGTAAAAATAATTTTGTTTTCAATTTATCTGGGTAGCCTGCTTTTAATGAACGTTCAATATCAAGAAGACAATCTTCATAGAGTCTTGCTTTGAACAATACAGCTGAACGATTCGCATAAGCCAATGATAATTCACTGGATCCAACTGGTGCAAAAGCAATACTCTTGGTGTATGCTTCAATTGATTTGCGCAAATAATGTTCATTTTTTGCAGTAGTGTATTCTTTGTTACCAACTTCTCTCCAGAGCATTGATTGACCAACCGTTTTTTTAAGTTTAACTCGATTTTCTTTAATATGTGGAGATATGAAATTCCATGCCACTTCAAATTTATCTTTAAATGTTGTTTTTTGAGCAAATTGTTTTTCGGCAATTTCTCTAGCTTCACGAGGTTGAGAATTATAAAAAAACACTGTAACAAACAATTTTTATAAAAGCAAAATTAAATTATCATTGTTCTATAATTGTACAAAATACAGTTTTATTAAATTGTTATTATGTCAACAATACTCAAACAATATTGATAATTTATTGATTGAAAAAAAAATAAATGATAAAATGTCAAATGAATGGCATAGATAAAAAACTCACTTGTCCTTTAATGTTTCTCCTTTGAAAAATATAAAATAGAAATTTCCAACAAAATCTTATTTATTGATGATGTTCAAACTAGGTCACTGAAATCACTTGCTATTTTTTAATTGTCAATCAACTTAATTAAATTTAAATTAAAAATAGATGATAAACATAAAAAAGATTCAGCATAAATAAAAAAAAAAAATTGATAACCCGACGATGTACAAAACGAAACAAAAAAAGAAACCAAAAAGCTATTCGCCCAATAGTTATTGCAGCATTCACTTTTATATTAATGTAAATATTTATTAAATAATAATCACTTTAAATTGAACTAATTTTTTTATTTTAATTGTGTAGATAATTTGTTAGTTATTATGCACTGTTAGATGTTATCGTGTTGAGACCTTTGGCAAACGTCATTATATTTTTTTGCTTATTGCAAATTCGCTACTTGTGGGTCACTTGTTGGGTGGTGCACAAGCACACACGAAAAAAAAAAAACAGCGTATGCGTATAGCACGCAAATGTCTCTCCAGGGTACTCCAGGCCTCCGTAGAACCGGGAGTCATCATATCGATTGATGCTGATATTTAATAGCCCAGATAATCAACGACTGGTATGCGACAGTACGTTAATGGTACGCAGTACGCTATACGTGGTATACTGTACTATGTACCAAGTGTTAAAAAATTATATGAAGCTGTATTAAATATAAAATTAATTGTAATAATTGATGCGTTATAAGACACAGTTGAAATGAAATTACTCATTACTGAATGTCGACAGTCATCTATATATATGACTTACAATTTTTACAATCTCAGGCAATTTTATTATGACTACGTAGTTCGTTTTTTTTTTTTTTTTTAATTTATTATTATTTCATACTGACATTCCATACCATAGAAATTTGATATCTTAAATTATCATCCTCATGAAATCATATTGACTATAATATTATGAAAAAAAACAAAAGTTATTTATTTACGAAGAATTATACATGTTCTTGTTTATCAGTCATAATTTTTTATTTTTTTATGACATTTATTTATGAAAAAAAAATTATGCTTATAAAAACAAGAAAAAATATAAATAATAAAAAAGTGCTTAATAATTTTTTTTTGTAAAATAATTATTGTCAAATAATACAACGTTGATCAGCAAGTTGATGATACAATTTTTCTATAGCATCAGAAAAAATAAAGAAGCTTTTTGGCAAGGCACAGTGACATGTTAATAAAATTTATCAGTAATTTCAGCTGAAGTGTCTTCTATTTTGAGCAATTTTTCGGTGTTTTCTTCGACCATAAGCCCAAGATTTTTAAAAATGAAATTCAATTATTTAATTCTATTTGAAAAAAGAAAAGAAAAAATTAATCAAATTTCTAGAGTAATTAATTTGACTTACACAAACTTTATTTAAATATAAACACACAAAATTTTTAGACTACAGTATTTTATATTTAATTGAATTCGAAAACACAAAAAACACTTAAATTTATTAAACATTAATAAATCCGTTGAATTGAAATAATAAATTTCAGAGTTTTTGAAAAAAAGTAATTTAACCATTTAAAAGTTATTCATTTTTTTTTTTAAAATCATTTAAATTTGAATCATTATTAATTCATAATTAATAATCATTATTAATTCATTAAAGATATTTTATAACTCCAAGAAAAATTAACTAATGATAATTTTAATTGTTTATTCTTCTTGCTACATATATTAGCAATGAAGAACATTGTAAATAATTTATACGAAGCTGTATCTTGTTTTTTTCTGTTGATAAATAATTACTTGAGAGTATCATGAACTGTATGTAATTGACCATATGATTTTTTGAATAATAAATAAAAAAAAGTGGCATTTTTTTGCAGGGAACAGTGGTGTATTGATGAAACTTATTATTAACACTACTCAAATTATCCTTAATTGTTAATAATTTTTTAGGATCTCCCTGGTCAATGAGCTCTTTCCACTTTTTTAGTTTAGCATCGTACAGTGCATTTCCATCTTGGCTCTTGTTGGCAATATCATACTCTTGAAAAAAACAAAGGATAAAAATAGTTTTAAATATCGCTAACTTCAACATTCAGAGTGATTAACAACTTAATAAAAATACCTGGTAATATGGAAGATGTTCCATAGTTGGCCAATTCTCGACACATGCTGTACATTTGCATGGTTTTGGTTTATCAGTAGAGCGTCCTGATTGTCTACATGGCTCGATTTTCGAAGTCATATGATATGGACTCATGAGTATCTGAAATTAATTTATAATTATCAAAATAAAAAAAAAATAAATAAAAGTATAATTATTTTGGGACTTCAATAAATACCGGTTGTCCTTGCTTGATTGGTTTGCAAGCATATACTACAGCATTTGAACCCATGTAAGTGCAATTGACATTTAGATAACAGCTTTGTTTTAATATATTATAAAATGGTATCATGGCAGTTGACCGAACAGCAGTATGACCATCTGACAGCTCTGTAACCTGAAAAGTGTTGTTTAAATATTAAAAATTTTATAAATATCATATTGATTTATCATCAATAATAAATTAAATAAATACATACGAATTGGCTATTGCGACGAGCGATCATTGTATATCTCAATATTAATTCTCCCAAAATTAATATTTTTTTATCTTTACTCTTAATCAAATCTTTCAATGTCATTTGTTTACCAAATATATCTGTTTTTAGAGCAAAGATTGTAACAATCAATACTGCACGTATTGCTGATTCAAATGTACACTCTGGTGATGTTGCTTCAAAATAATCAAGACGAAGAAAATTATCGATAGTATTAACATCAAGAATCCCATTGGTGAATATTACTTCTTTATTTTTCATCGAGTCGATATTGTCAATTTTTTTCTTTAATTCAATCAAACCACCCACTGAGTTTAATGACTTTATTAAATATTTTTCTCGAAAATAATGTTCTGTTATCATTCCAAACTTTGAAAATTTTTCCAATCTGTCATGTTTTATAAGTAATCCTAATACTGAACATTCAATGTTATGATAACTATGCCATGCTCTCTTTTTACATATGTCAGAGCAATAAATGACGCTTGGACAATCATCACATGGTACACCAGCCAAAGTTGAACGACAACAATGCCAGCAATTAGTAAAACGTAGTTCAGTATTGATAGCTGCTGCAAATGGCTCAGAAATGTAAATAAATTCACCAGATTTAATGTCTCTTGTTGCAACAATATGTTGATTATTTTTATTTGTTTTTTTTAGTTCAATTGCATCAGATGCACCAACAATTATTGCATTATCATTTTTTATTTCTGGTATAAATTTATTAATTTCACGTGGTTCTTTAAGCTCATTCATCATCTTTGAATATTCATTTGTGATGTTATAATTTGGACTTTTTTCTTTAAAATTAGATAGCCATTGCATTGCACTGGCCATTGAAATATCTGCTTCAAGTTTTGAGTTTGGTTTCAAGGCCTTGAAGCACAATGCTTGACGAACATATAATTTTGTTTTCAAATGATCTGGATAGCCTGATTTTAAAGAACGTTCAATGTCAAGAAGACAATCTTCATAGAGACTTGCCCTGAACAATACAGCTGAACGATTTGCATAAGCCAATGACAATTCTTCGGATCCAACTGGTGCATCAGCGATGCTCTTGGTGTATGCCTCAATTGATTCACTCAAATAATATTCATCTTTTGCACTAATGAATTCTTTGTTACCTTCTTTTCTCCAGAAGATTGAACGATCAACTGTTTTGACGAATGTATTAGGAACTTCTTTAATATATGGAGCTATAAAATTCCATACAACTTCAAATTTACCATTAAATGTTTTCTCTTGCAAAAATTGTCTTTCGACAATTTTTTTAGCTTCAACAGGAGGAGGATTATAAAACATAACTGTAACAAATAATTTTCATAATTTATATTTTTTTTATTTGTTAACAAAATGAAATTATAAAAAAATTATAAATAAAAAAATATATTCTTAATGACATTTCAACAATCAATAATTGTAAAATAATAATCAAAATAAGAATAAACATAAGATGAATAAAAACTTACTTGATTTTTGATGAAATTTACGTTATTTACTTGAACAAAATGATTAATGCCAACATCAAGTCTGCAACAAAATTTGATTTATTGTTAAATTATCAAGTAATAAGTAAGGATAAATAATATTGATAATAATCAAATTCGCCAAGTTTTTACTGATGAACTGATAAAATTGTATTATTAAAATCAACTTTAAATTAAAACGGATGACAAAAATAAAATGACAATCACCATATATAAAACACTCGACAACTCGACGGCACACAAAACAATGACCAGGCCAAATGCCAATCTGCGGTGATTTTTTATTCCTCTTTCACTTCGGGAATCCCGGAATTGGGTTCATTCTCTCCTCTGCTCTCCCCACTCCATACTTTATTGCTGTATATAGAATATTACGAGCAATGTTGGGACTGCTAATAAGTGACTATCTCTTTCTCTTTCTATTTAGTAATCAAAATTAGTAATCAAGCGAGCAAGAAGCCAAGAACAAGTGAGAATCTGCGGTGATTTTTATTCGTCTTTCATTTTTTTTATCATTCTCTCCTCCACTCCAACTCCATAGTCCATACTGCTCAAATTATATATATCATATTACCAGCGATGCTGGTGCTGCTGATAAGTCACTATCTCTTTCTCTCTCTATTTAGTAATTAAATCCACCTTTAATTAAATTTCCATCAATTAATCAATTTTTAAATATAAAAAACAATTACTTTGATGGGCCAAAGTAGAAAATTAATTAAATAAAAAATAATATTTAATGACTCTTTAATATTAATGACAATGAATTACGATGACGTTGTTAACTTGTTTTCTTAAAAAAAAATTATTATTTATAGTTATTTTCATTTATAAATTCCTTATATAAAAAAGACAAACATCATCGGTCTTTCGAAAATATATTTTTTTGTGGATTTATACTGATGCATTTGTTTATAAGCTATAAAATATTTAAAAAAATTATTAAATTTCTAAAATATTTATTGTTTATTATTGTTATAATTTATAAGTTATAAATTATAACAAAAAATATTCTAGAAATTATGAATACAGGCACGCGTAATAATAAAAATAGCAATGCAAAATTATTTTATAATTATTATTACCTATATTTTATAATTTCATTCAAAAGTACTTTACTATAAAAGTAATTCCTCTACATTTAATTTTTCAAGGCGAAATGGAAGGTCCAACATGTCGATTACTATAAATTTTGGTATTGACATACACTAGAACTCAAGATATTTTTCTATAATATATTCATATAAAAAATTAAAGCCTGAAAGATTTATTGATTTACTATATTAATACTTTAGACAAACCAGTACATGCAGCAACATATTGTACAGTATAAGAGCAGAAGAAATCATACATTGTGATCATTTTCAATTTAGGATGTGTTATAATTTATCTAGCCTAATTTGGCTAGATGAAAAATATTGTAGTCTCATGTACGTATAGGCATTGAAAATAATAAAATATTTTAAAAAGAGAATAAAAAATTTTTTTTAAATTAAAATAACAATTAATTTATTCTCGGGATTAATTTGTTAATCATTTTTTTACTTTTTATTTTTACCCTAATTTCATAATGAGTGATAAGATAAAGAAAAAAATTATTACTGTCTCTGAATTTTTAATTTAAAAATGCGAGATGTTCACATATACCTGTTTTGATGTCAAATATAAGTGATAATATTAAAAAAGATAAATAACTTTGTCCTCAAGTAGATGAGAAAAAAAATATAGAATGACAAAAAAATACACCTGAAACGACTTGACGAGATAATTAAAACTTGATTTATATAAAAAATAAATAATGAGTTGAAAAATAAATTTTAATTTGCTTGAATTTTTTGTTTTTTTAACTTGATAATATCTATTTGTCCAAATAGAGTCTTATATTTACACATAATTATTATATATACATAATTTTATTTTTTTATTTCAACTATTATTTTATTGAATAATAATTAAAATAATTCCTTTTTTCAATTTCATTACATTGTTCACTTATACTTATAAATGTTATAGTGTTAAGAATAATTAATAATTTTTTTTCATTAAGATTTGATTATTTAAAAAAAAAAAGATTTATAATTTTGGAATAATTGTCAAAGATTTCTAATTTATGGTATACATTGAAAAATAAGAGATGAAGAATCAGGTACGACTTTGCTGTAAAAAAGTTTTGAATAAAAAAAAAATGGCAAACAAGTAATGAATAAATCATATATGAGAAATTTCACAACTCGAATGAATGTTTATATTGTGATAAAAAAATATAATGAGTAAATAGATTACATTTAGACAGTAAATGGGGACATATAAAAGAAGAATTAAGATGATAATAATTTAGATGTCTAAAGTTACTTAGACATCAATGTCTACTTCAAAATTAGTGCTTCATCAAAAAATACGTCCAGAATGAAAAACATTCGAATTTTGTGGATAATAATTAAATTATTATTGATATATTCACCGTCGTTTATTTTTTCAAAAACAACTTATTGTCATAGAACTATTACGGGAACTTACAAAAGTTGTGAATCAGGTAATTGGATATTTTTTGAGGAAAACGATTCAATTATTGAAAAATATTCTGATAAAATTGAAATAACAAATAAAAAAATTAACGTCTTTCAAACGAAAGCATTAGAAAGAATATCATCATCGTCATCAATTAAATCTTTACAACTCAATTTGGCTGATACAAAATTACATACTGACCCACTTGCATTTTCAAATTTAGCAGCATTGGAAAATTTGGAAATTAATTCAGCCTCTGTTTTGCTGGACACTGATATTTTTTATGGTTTAAATAATTTAAAATATCTGAAAATTCAACTGGCCAATGAAACAAAATCATATCTCAATGATTTACTGGATAAACATTTAAATTTACATAAATTGGAATTTGTTAATAATCAAGATGTCGACATTTGTGATTTCACAAGACAAAATACTTCTCACAATATATTTGAACTTCAATATACTGTTAGTCCCATGACAGTAGTAACACGTCAATCATTTTATTGTTTAAAAAATCTTCAACAGCTCACAATACGGGAAAGCAATTTAACTTTAATTTCATCTGGTGCATTTAATGAATTGAAGAAATTGAAAAAAGTGTCTTTAGTATCAAATTATGAACTGACTCATATAGCCTCAAATGTATTTAATACTGTTCAAAGTTTGGAAGTGATTGACTTGAGTAATAATTCAATAAATAAAATTGATAATGGAGCATTTATAATTGAAAATAGTAAATTATTATTGCTTAACTTGAGTTACAATTCATTGGAAATAATTGAAGAAGGTATTTTTAAAAATATAAAATGTAAAGTTATTGATTTTACACAAAGTCAAATTGTTGCTATTGTTGATGGAGCTTTCAATAACTCACTTGTTGATATGATTTATTTATTCAATAATTATTTGTTTACTCTCAACAATTTAAAGTGGGGTTTTAATGATGATGTTATTATTTATATTAAATATATAAATATTGATTATGCAACCAATTATGATGACAAATTAGTAAGTTCAATTGATCATCATAATGACAACATATGTTACTTCAGTCAATATTATTATTTTAAAATTTGTAAAACATCAATTAATCAACTTAAATTAGTTGAGCATCTCATTGATAATTGGCAACCTGAAACACTTGAAATAACAGACAACAAAATTTCATCAATTGAAAAAAATGCATTTCAACAGTTGAGTATAAAAACTTTGATAATTAATTGTTTTGCAAAGCCGTTTACTTTATATCCTGCATCATTTGCTGGATTAAAAAAACTTGAATTTCTTGTACTCAATACTTCGCCAATCCAAATTAGATCATATATTTTTGGGTATTTAGTATCATTGAAATTTCTGGAAATTTCAGTTGATGAATCTTCCAATATTACTTTCAGCCAATTGTTTAAAAATCTCATATTTTTTGATAATTTATTACTTACTCGTCAAAATAGAGTTGATATTTGTCATGAGAGATTATGTACAAATACTAATTTCAATATAACGAGTCTTCATTATACATATGGAAAATTTACAAATTTACAACAACTTGCTTTTTCGTGTTTAAAACAACTTGAATATCTTGCTATAACAAATAGCAGTTTAAAAACAATTGAACCCACTGCATTTGACGGTCTCGAGAATATAAAATATTTAAGTTTATCATCAAATCAAATACAAACAATTAATAGTAATGTATTTACGAATTTAAATTTATCATCGCTTGACTTGAGTTATAATTTGTTAACTCATATTAAAAAAGATACATTTTATGGAATCAAAACAAGAGCATTGGATATTTCCTATAATAAAATTATTAAAATTGATGATGCTGCATTTAAAGACATGAATCTTCAACACATATACTACAATAATAATCCTGGTGCTATCAATGACACTTTTTATTATTTTGATGATATTAAAATTGAAGCTAATTGTGTTATTAAAAAATTATACAAAATATGTATGAAAAACAAGGCATTATCATTTGTTTCCGTACAAAATCCAGAGGAAATATTATTTTCAAGTTCCTTTACGTTACCCAGTGAAAAACTTGAATTAACTGACGGAATAATATCATCGATAAATAAATACGCTTTTAAAAACTCAAATATTAAAAAACATTTAAAAACTTTTGTTGTATCTGGAAATTTTAAAAATGAATTTATTATTTATCGTGAATCATTTGAAGGTTTGCCAAGTTTAGAAAATTTAGTACTAGATGTCGGACCAATTTCTCTTCAAGAAAATTTATTTGATCAATTAATATCACTCAATTATCTTCGTATTGAAATTAAATATAATCCACAATCACCTTTGCGATATGTTAATAATGTATTGAAAACTGTTCCAAGTATAAGAGTATTGGAAATTTTAAATAGTGGTTTAATTAATATTTGTAGTAATCCAATATCCAATGAGAATTCACTGCCAATTACAGGACTTTATTATACTGGTGGTTTAATTAGTACGTTACCACGAAATTCATTGAAATGTCTACGATATCTGGAAAAATTGTCAATATCAGAAACACAATTGACGACAATTGAACCTGGTGTATTTGATTCACTGGACAATCTCAAATATATTCATTTGGCATTTAACAAATTAACTCATATTTCTACTGGTATTTTTGTTGATCTAAATAATTTAATTACCCTCGAGCTGAACCATAATAAAATCAATAGAATCGATGATAAATCATTCATAATAACTGTTAAAAATAATCTACAGCTTGTCAATTTAAGTTACAATGAAATTTCAATGATTAAAAAAGATACTTTTGAAGGTGTTTATTGCATCCAGTTGGATCTATCACACAATAAAATTAGCCACGTTGAAAATGATGCATTTGAAGGTACCAATATTCAAGATATGTTTCTATTCAATAATTCTATCATCGATATCCAAAAGAAAGCCTGGAAGATTCCTCCATTTACTTTTGTTAAATTTGACAAACCATTTCATGCTGTACCATATTGTGCATTAAGAACAGGCGAAGTCATACTTTGTGATCGTTGTCAATTTAGAATGTGTTATCCTCTTGTACTTCGTTTCGGTTAAAAAAATAAAACATTTACGATACGACTTGATTCCCACCTCGAAATATTTATTTCATCATTTTCAATAATTAAAAATTTATTGTAATATTCATTGATGATTAAATTAATTCTTTTCTTAATAAATTATTATTTATAGTTATTTTCATTTATAAATTATATAGAAATAATAAATATTAATAAAAAAAACCACTACTGTATTTTAAGATGAATTTTAATGTACTTTCAATTTTTGCATAAGAATTTATTTATAAAAATAAAATATAAAATTAATTTTAATAATTGATACGTTATAACAGACGGTTGAAATGTAAACACTTGTTAGTCACTAGAAATTATTGATACCGCTCCAGTTTACAAAATAATCCAATAGAAAATAATTACAGATATATAAAAATTTATTTTAATTTTTTATTCTTAAAAATAAAATTCAATATAACAGATGCCTGTTGACAATTTTTACAATCTCAGGCCCTTTTATTATAAATACGTATAGTTTGTTTTTGTTGTTAAGTGTATTATTATTTCTAACTGATATTCTACACCATAAAAATTTGATATCTTGAATTATCATTCTCATGAAATCATATTGACTATATGAAAAAAAGAAAAAGTTAATATTTTCATTTTTAAAAGCAATACGTATGAAGCTAGTTACAATAAACGTAAAAAATTTATAATTCATTTTCAAACAAAAATTCATAATATGACATATGCTATTACATACCATGCAAATAATTACTCTAGCAAAAATAATTTTTAGGCATTACTTCAAATTTTTCAGATTTTGCAAAAACAAAGTAGGGACGGACGGAGAAATTTTGAGTAAAGCCGATCAATACGAACAAAATCGGAGAAAAATTGAAAAACAGCGAAGAAACACTAAAAAAAAATTTTTTCTATATTTTAATTTAAAATATTTATGTTAAATTTTATATAAATTTAATTTTTGAAAAATTGATTAATTTTAATTATCCTGGTAATAATCAAGGAAAAGCAGTTTCGGAAAAATAAGCAGTATTTATTTTTTTTTATTATAACTAAAATACTGTGCATAAATTTGACCTAAACTATCAATAATAGTGGTTTAGAAAATTTTTCTCCGCTTTTCTTTGATATTTCTGCATTAGTCCATATTTCTCTAATTTATTCTGCTGTACTTCGATTTTCTCTGTATATAGCTGAAGAAGAAAAAATTTCGGAGAAAAAATTGCGTTCGCGATAGTTGATGACAAAAAAAGTTGATAAAAAAAAAATATAAAATTAATTTTAATTATAATAACGATATACGTTATATAATACACAGAAAAAAAAAAATTTATTTTAATATTTTATTTTTAAATATGTAATTTAATTATTTGATTTTATTTGGAAAGAGAAAAAGAAAAAAATAATCAAATTTCTGGAGTGATTAATTGGATGACTAACACAAACTTTATTCAAATATGATAATACGAAGTTTTTAAGTCTACAGTATTTTGATTTTAATTAAATTTAAAAACACAAAAAAATCCAAATTTTATTAAACATTAAATTTAATATTTAAATAAATAAAATTTGGAATTTTCGAAAAAAGTTATTTAACCATATAAGAGTTATTGAATTTTTTTTTCAATAAATTGAATCATTCAATACATTTTTTTACTCCGAGTAAAATTAACTATTGATAATTTTAATTGTTTATTTTTCTTATTGCTATGCATATATTGGCAATAAACAACTTTGTAGATTATTTTTATGAAGCTGTCTCTTGTTTTTTTCTGTTGGTAGATAACTACTCGAGAGTATCATGAGCTAAATGTAATTGAACATACAAATTCATGAATAATAAATACAAAAAGAATATTTCTCTACAAGGAACAGTTAGGTAGTGATGAAACTTATCATTCATGGTATTCACATCATCCTTAATTTTTAATAATTGTTTAAGATCTCCGTGGTCGATGAGCTTTTTCCAGTTTGTGATCTTAAGCATCATACGGTTCAATTCTCTCTTGATCCTTGTCGGCAATATCAAACTCTTAAAAAAAAAAAAAAATGAAAATAGTTTTAAATATATCACTAACTTCAAGATTTAAAGTTTTTAACAATTAATAAAACACCTCATAAGCTGGAAGATATTCTACAGTTGGCCAATTTTCAACACATGGTTTACATTTACATGGTTGAGGATCATCAGTAGAGCGTCCTAATCGTCTATATCGGTCGATTTTTGAAGTCATATGATATGAACCAGCAGTACTCAATAGTACCTGAAATAAATTTATAATTATCAAAATCTAAAAAAAAAAATTCAGGTATATAATTTTTTATAGATTTCAATAAGTACCGGTTCTCCTTGCTTGATTGGCTTGATAGCATAAAATCCAACATTTGAACCCACGTAAGTGCAACTGATATTCGGATCACAGCTTTGTTTCAATATATTACAAAATGGTGTCATAACAATGCAACCATATGAAAATTCTATAAACTGATAAATTTCGTTTAAATCATAATAAATTTCATAAGTATTTAATTGATTCATGATCAATAATAAATAAAATAAATACATACAAATTGACTATTGCGACGAGCAATCATCATATATCGCAATATTAATTCTCCCAAAATTAATGTTTTCTTATTTTTACTCTTGATCAAATCTTTCAATGTCATTTTTTTACCTAATATATCTGTTTTTTCACCAAAAACTGTAACAATCAATACCGCACGTATTGCTGATTCGAATGTACACTCTGGATAGCTATCGCAATTATGTATAATAACGCTCGAAAGCGATATATCTTGATGAAACCATTGATACACATAAATTCTGTAATGTTATTCGAATAATGATAATATCATAGCTATCCTGATGATGTTGCTTTAAAATAATCAAGACGAAGAAAATTATCGACAGCATTAACATCGAGAATATCATTCGTCAATATAAATTCTTTATTTTTCATTGAATCGATATTGTCAATTTTTTTCTTTAATTCAATTAAATCATCGACTGAGTTTAGTATCTTTATAAAAAATTTTTCTTGAAATAAATGTTCTGTTTCAACATTTGAAAGTTTTTCCAATACTAAACATTCAATATTATGATAACTATCCCATGCTTTTTTTTTACATATGTCAGAACAATAAATGACGCTTGGACAATTATCACATGGTACACCAGCCAAAGTTGAACGATAACAATGCCAGCAATGAGTAAAACGCAATTCATGACTAATATTCACTGCAAATGGCTCAGAAATGTAAATAAATTCACCAGATTTGATGTCTCTTGTTGCAACAATATGTTGATTATTTTCATTTGTTTTTTTCAATTCAATCGCATCAGATGCACCAACTATTATTGCATTATCATTTTTTATTTCTGGTATAAATTCAATAATTTTACGTGGTTCTTTAAGGTCATTAATCATCTTTGGATACTCTTTGATGATGTTGTATTTTGGATTATATTTTTTCAACTCAGGAAGCCACTGTATTGCATTAGCCATTGAAATACCTGGTTCAAGTTCTGAGTTTGGTTTCAAGGCCTTGAAACACAATGATTGACGTAAAAATAATTTTGTTTTTAATTTATCTGGATAGCCTGCTTTCAATGAACGTTCAATGTCAAGAAGACAATCTTCGTAAAGTCTTACTTTGAATAATACAGCTGAGCGATTTGCATATGCCAATGATAATTCACTGGATCCAACTGGTGCATAAGCGATACTCTTGGTATAAGCTTCAATTGATTTGCGTAGATAATCTGTAGTTTTTAAAGTAGTGTATACTTTGTTACCAAATTCTCTCCAGACTTTTGAGTAACTAACCGTTTTGACCACTTCATCTGAACATTCGTTAATATATGGAGCTATAAAATTCCATGCCACTTCAAATTTATCTTTAAATGTTGCTTTTTGGGAAAATTGTTTTTCGGCAATTTTTCTAGCGTCACGAGGAGGAGAATTATAAAACATAACTGCAACAAACCATTATTATAACTTATATTTTTTTATTTATTAATAAATATTAATAATACTAATTTATTAAAACGAAATTATCATATTTTTAATATTTGTATTAAATAAAATTTTTTTTTTATCGTGATTATATGTTAATAATATTTTAACAATTGATAATTGAAAAGAGAAAAAAAATAATCAACAAGATGAATAAAAACTTACTTGATTTTTAATGATATTTACTAATGAAAATGAAAATGAAAATTACCAACATCTGTTTTATTTATTGATAATTAAATTAGGTAAATTTTTATTGTTCAACTGTTACAACTATGTTTTAAAAATCAACTGTATTATTAATTACTACACTTGTATTATTACAATTGAAATGGATGACAAAAATAAAATGACAAACACCATAAAACACTCGATAACTCAACGACACTTGAAACAATAACAGGCGAGCGAGAATCTGCGGCGCATTTATTTCTTTTAGTAGATCATCATTCTCCTTACCACTCTTCACCACTCATATATCTTATTATGCTGGCGTTGCAGATTAGTAATTTGCTCATTCTCTCTCCTTTTTTTCCTCTTTTCAGTAATCAAAATTCAAAATCTACTTTTATTGATTTCGCATCAATTCATTTATTTTTCATTATAAAAAAATTACTTATTATTAATTAATTATTATATTAATAATATTATAATATTAGTAACTGGTTCGTTATAACACCGATTAAAATGAAGTTCTTTGAAATGATTTATATAAATGGTTGTATTCCAGTTCAAAGAGGAATGCAGTGAGGAGAAAAATTATATAAAAAGTTAAACTAATTTGCCATTTGGCTAATTAATCTTATTTGAAGAAAAAAAAAAAGAAAAATTTATTAAAATTCTGGAGTGTTTAAGTTTTTTTTTTCTTTTTTTTTATGAATTGATAAAAAAAGAGTTGAATAATGGAAAGAAGAGAATGTCGAAAATTGTCTACGTAGTTTGTTTTTTTTTTTTTTTTTGAATGTATTAATAATTCATACTGATATTTCACACCACAGAAATTTAATATCTTAAATTATCATTCTCATGAAATCATGATGACTACATGAAAAAAATAAAAAAAAATAAAATCAACAATTTAAATTGAAAGTATTTGAAAAAAAAAATTAAAAGATAGTAAAAATTACCATTGAGAAAATAAAATAATTTTAGGTCTGACATAACTTGACTCGTACTACTGATATATGTTCTCTAATTCTCAATCTTCTGTTATATATTTAAATAAGTTTTTATAAATTCTACATGTTAAATAAAATAATAGAATCAGACTTGAATTTTCATTTTTAGTACAGACTCAATGATAATTATGATTGAAAATTTTTTTTTTTTATATAAAATTAGATGGATTCAACTACCCTCATTGTATTTGATGTGATTTATGAATATTCGTCAGACGAAGAAATTGAAACTAAAGTTTGTAAAATCATTACTTTATCAAAATAAAATTATCATAAATTATTTTTAATTTTTATTGTTCAACAGTTGCTAGAATTTGTCTATGAATTATCCTAGAAAAAAGTTGAATTTACTGCAGGATTTGAAATGTTTTCGTTGGACTGTACACTTTTACATTCGGTCAGTGTAATAATTTTAATATAAATTTCGATCAATTGTGTCTCTAAATAATATATACAAGTTAATTTTTTTCCTTTTCCATCTAGATAATCGTAATGATAGTTACGTACATAGTCATCCTCTTATAATTTAATGGTAGCTCTGCATAATAGTTTTGAAAAAAAAAAAAAGTAAAAGTAAACCCAAGCTCTCATGCCTGTGTGAACATTTATATATATATTTTCATTTTATCTTTTAAAATCGTGAAATTATGAAGTGTCAAACATGAGTATTGACTATAACATTACGTCAGCCAACTTTAGTTTCACGCTTGACTCTTTAGAGCATCATAAAAAGTCACTGAATATACATATATACAAATGATATTAATTAATACGATAATTAAATTTATTTAAAATACTACTGTGTACTAGTTTGACTTGAACTATCAAAAATAGTGGTTTATAAACGAGATATAAATTACTAAACCAATTATAATTAAAATATTTTATTAATGGTGAGCTTGAATTTACAGTGTGTGAATTTATATAGAAAAATCTATCTAAGGAAAATAACAAAATATTGGTAAAGGTAATTAATTTCAAATAATCATTTCAATGTCCAACGAGATTTATTATGCCTTTTTTATTTTAAGTGTGAAGTGTTGACTTTAATCTTTATACAATTGAAATACTAACGAAAATGAACGTCAATAAAAACATAAATTATTTATTTATTAATTCACTTAATTTTAGATATTAATATTTAATACTTATATGATATACTCTTTTGAAATTTAATGTTGTAATCAAACAATTACATGAATTGGATTTTAATAAAAAATATATATACTATTAAAGAATTTTTCTATTATAATATGCGAAAGCAAAAGCAAAACATTATTTTAAAAATCAACATATCATACATATTAAAATTTGCATGATAGACAAACATTTACCTGAAGGGCGTAAAATGTTTTATTTTTTTTTAATTATAGCAATTAGTTGTTTTGCTTCTCTGAAGATAACGTATCAGTTTTAGTTCAGTCTAGTTTCGAAAAAAGAACATTATGTACTTTATGACACTAGGTGTAACGACGTAGAATATATATTTTTTCAAGTATAAATATTTAATTTCTTTATAGAATAATTGTTTTACCCTTGTTACTGAGTCAGTCAAAAGCGAGAAATTGACGGAACAAGTTGTCTAAAATTTAACAATATCAAAATGCCATTGAAAAAAGAAATAATAAATTTTTTAAATCACTTTGTTTTAAAAATAGTTATTGTATTATATTATACACCATTCAATTTTTTAGTATTTGGAATTTTATTTGATAAAATAATATTAATACATCAAAATTCATATTCACGTTTAAAAACCATTTACAGTATCAGTGTGATAATAGTTTTGATAATAATATATGGTATAATGGTTCCTCAAATTGCTGAAATTTCTTTTCAAAATCAAATTCAAGTTGGTTTTACAAGTCTTATAAATATCACAGTGGCAACATGTGGATGTTTAACATCACTCATTGGACTTGCAATGCATATTATAAAAAAAAAAAAAATTAACAAAGCAATTGATAAATTGAGTGAATTTGAGCAAATTGTTGAAAATTATTTATCAATTTTATACAATAATCAACGTAATTTATATCCAGTTATTATGATTTTATTAGTGTGGTTAATTATAATATTATTTCGTTTTTTTTTAACATTATTTACTCTTCCGCAAAGTATTCTTCACACTTTTATTGTACCAGAAATTATAAATGGATGTTTTGTAATTAGTTATGGTCTGACAATGATGTTGCTTGAAAATAAATTAAAATCTTTGAATGATTCATTATCGCGATTTGTTTATAAAAAAAATATCGGTAATTTAATAAATGTTCATCCAGACATTCATGCACGACTGATTAGTGAAGATTTTATTTTTAATCAGTTAATTATTATTAAAAAAGCTCGAAATATTATTAATGACATTGCCAATGATATAGCTAATTTTTATTCATTGACTATGTTTTTTATTGTTACTTATTATTTATCATCGTTATTAAATTCTTTGCATGTATATTTTTTACGATCATTATGGGGTATACATGAATACAGTTGGGAGTTTTATAATCACATTTTGTGGATTTTCATCGTCTTGTATCCATTGATATTTATCAGCGTTAGTATTCAACGACTTGAAAATCAGGTATTTTTACATTACACAATTAAAAAAATAAAAAATGTCAAGTTATTAAGATTATTCGAATGTCAAATGAACATTTTAAAAATTAATTTTTTAATGTTAATTTTCTAATCGAGTTTTAATAATATTTTTTTTTACCAATAATTAAATTGTTGAAAATTTTAGATTTTTTAAATGTTTTTATTTTAACATTTATAAATATAAACATTATTATTTAAAATTATTTGTTCGATATTTGAAAATTTATATTTTATATTTTTCATTGTAATTGCTCAGTGTATTTGTGTATTTATAAATTATAATTTTTTTAATTGAATTTTTATTTTTTAATCATTCTAGATGCGTAAAACTTCTGCTATTATTGCTGATATCAAGTCTAAATATTTTACAGAAAGTCAAACAACAGAGGTACATATGCCTAAAATTTATAGATAAATAAAAAAACTCTTTTCTCATTGAATATTGAATGCTAAATTGATTTTTCATTTTCAGCTAAAAATTTTTGCATTACAGTTACAATTCAAAACAAAAGAATTTTTAGTTCTTCGATTATTTCCATTAAATTGCAAGCTATTAAAAATGGTATATATGAAAATATAAATATTTAATTTTAAGTAACTTCAATGCTTTTAATTTTATTTTTTCAAATTTCAGATGTTCAGTTCAATTGCTACCTATATATTCGTACTTTTACAACTCGGTATCAATTCACGTGTAAAAAGAGCTGTTTAAAAAATGAAACAAATTAGAGATGCACACGAGACGAGACGAGACGAGATTTGATCGAGTCTCGTCTCGGTCTCGAAAAATGACTAAAACAACAGTCTCGTCTCGGTATCGTCTCGGCTGAAAAAATCAGAGTCTCGTCTCGGTCTCGTCTCGAGTAAAAAAAATTGGAGTCTCGTCTAGTCTCGGCTGTATAAATATAAAGTGAACAAAAGTAAACTTTTTTTTTTTATTATATCAATACAACATTTTTAAATATATACATTCTTATAATATATGCATATAAAATATTTTTTTTTCTTTTTTATTCTTTTATAACGTATGAGTACTTTATTAGTTTTTTTTCAATTATTAATTAAGAATGAATATTGCATTTATTTTAACTCAAAAATTACGTATCGATTGTACTGAACAACAAACAAAAAAAAAATATATAAAATGAATATAAATTAATAATAAATATCAAGTTTAAATTAAAAAAAAAAATGCTTATTTATACTTTGATTTAACATATATAATGAAGATGTTCTTTATTTATTTCGTACGTCTAAATCAAAATTTTTAAAATTTAATTTATACATATTTGAAGATTCAATGAATGTTTTATCATTTGTTGTGGCATTTGGGTTAATTGGATCAATCAGAGTTGCAATGGAATTTATTTCTTTTGCTGATTGGTCAGTTATCGTGACATTTGGCTTGACTGAAATAATAAATGGATGTTGCATGATCAACTTGGCTAGTGTTTTATTTATGCTGGAAAAAAGATTTGCCTACATGAATGAAACACTTAAAATACTTGCAAATTATAATCACATTACTGAGTCCTCAAGATTTTCTGATACAACAACAAGATGTAGATTAATTATTTTCTATGTCGAAATGATAAGAATATGCAGAAATGAGATTTATGAAATGTCATGTGAAATTGCTGATTATTATTCAATACCAATATTATTTATTTTGGTACATGACTGTTTTTTTTTTATTAGCAATTGCTATGATATTGTTTTAAAAGTATTGGCAAAAATTAATTAAAGTATTCAGTGATTTTGTATGGTTTGCAATACTTGCAATATTTCTAGTATTATTGATGTGTTATCAAGTTCAGGATTTAATTGATCAGGTGAGAATTTAACAAGTACAATTTTTTAAAAAAATTTCATTTGAATAATCAATACGATATTAAAAATTTTAATTATAATATTTGATAGATACATAAAAAAATAGAAAATAATGTTTCTTAAAAAATAAAATAAATTCAAGTCTGACACAATTTTTTTTATAGATTTAATAATAATTATTTAAATAATTTTTTTTTTTTTTTTAAGTTAGATGGATTCAACAGCCCTCATTATATTTAATGTGATTGATGAATATTCATTGGATAAAGAAATTAAATCTGAAGTTGGTATAATCATTAATTTATATCAATATAAAATTATATTTAATAATTTTAATTTCTGTTTCAACAGTTGCTAGAATTTGGCTATGAATTACTCCAACGAAAAGTTAAATTCAAATGTTTTCGTTGGACTGTACACTTTTACATTCGGTGAGTTTTATAATTTTACTATAAAATTCGATTATTTGTGTCTCTGAATAATATATACAATTTTATTTTTTTCTTTTTCTATCTAGATATTCGTAATGATAGTTACGTACATGGTCATTCTCTTACAATTTAATGGTAGCTCTGCATAATAGTTAAAAAAAAAACAAAAGTAAAAGTAAACAGTAGCTCTCACGCGTGAACATTTATATGTATATATTTTCTATCTTTTAAAAAATGGTGAAATTTATGAAATGACATGAGTGTCGACTTTGAGCATCATAAAAAGTCAACAAATATATACATATACACAACTCATGTTCACAAGCATTTCACGTAGCCTCGTAAAGTGAGAAAAATATGTAATAAAATAACACTTTATTGAACGTTATCGATTATTTTAAAGCAACATAAAATTAATTATCAGTTAAAATTGAATCTATGTTTGTCCGATAATCAATGAAAATTAATATATTATGAAAATGCAATAGAAAAAAAATCGTGAGGTTGTTACAGCACATGCGTTTATGTGTATTTTGATAATTGTTTCTCTGTTACAAGCATTAGAAGATATGAACTTTTTTTTCTACTAGCTTTACATTAGTAATTAAATTTAATTAAAGTACTACTTGTATGAATTTGACTTGAACTATTAACCAGAGTTGTCAATAAATCATTAAACAATTTTCGTATATATTTAAGAGTTTTTGAAATGTATTTTTATTGTATATGACGCAATTGATCAACTGAAAAATATATCCTGAAGTTTTATGTTCATTAGAGTCCATTCAAAATATTTATTTAATTAAAAATTACTTTTCAATTTTATTTTATACGTACAATTAAAACTAAATTATTGCAGTATTTTTAAAATTTTGTGTGTTTATTCAAATAAAATTTGAGTTATAAAAAATTATGCGTAGTTAGAATATTCCCCTTTTTTTTAATCGTTCTTTATCCATACATAATAATCTTATAAAAAATATAATACAAATTAATGAATTTCTAAGGATATTGTTGTTAAATAGTAAAAGGACTCATTGAAGATGAAGATAAGACAAAATTATTAATAATTAAAGATACTTTGAGTAGCATTAATGACAAATTCCATCACTATATTACTGTTCTCTGTAAAGAAATACCACACTTGTATTCATTATTAATTATTGTTCGTACATGTATGCATGACATGTTATTATTTATCGAGAAATATCGATACAGCTTCATATAAATTTTTTATACAATATTGTTTATTGTTAATATAATTATCAAGAAAAAACATTGACATTGTCATTTGATTCTTGATATTTTCATCTCATTAATTTTTGTTGGAATAGTTTATAAATTGTTTGTTTGGTATATTGGATTATTGATCATTTATAAACTATTCCAACAAAAATTAATGAGATGAAAATATCAAGAATCAAATGACAATGTCAATGTTTTTTCTTGATAATTATATTAACAATAAACAATATTGTATAAAAAATTTATATGAAGCTGTATCTCGTTTCTTTCTCTTGATAAATAATTACTCGAGAGTATCATGAACTGTATGTAATCGAACATACAATTTTTTTAATAATGAATACAAGTGTGGTATTTCTTTACAGAGAACAGTAATATAGTGATGGAATTTGTCATTAATGCTACTCAAAGTATCTTTAATTATTAATAATTTTGTCTTATCTTCATCTTCAATGAGTCCTTGACACTTATTTAATTTTCTTCAACAATATCCTTAGAAATTCATTAATTTGTATTATATTTTTTATAAGATTATTATGTATGGATAAAGAACGATTAAAAAAAAGGGGAATATTCTAACTACGCATAATTTTTTATAACTCAAATTTTATTTGAATAAACACACAAAATTTTAAAAATACTGCAATAATTTAGTTTTAATTGTACGTATAAAATAAAATTGAAAAGTAATTTTTAATTAAATAAATATTTTGAATGGACTCTAATGAACATAAAACTTCAGGATATATTTTTCAGTTGATCAATTGCGTCATATACAATAAAAATACATTTCAAAAACTCTTAAATATATACGAAAATTGTTTAATAAACATGTTAAATTTAATAAACATGTTTAAATTTAATGGGAATAATTAGTTTGATGTAATTTAATAAAAAAATAATAACTATCTATATGTATGATGCATCCATAAAAAATAAAAAAATAAATTCCATTATCAGGAGACCCAGTAGGGTGTCTCCTCAATTTTTAAAAACACGAGTGAGCAACTCTCTTGGATTTTTTTTTTTTTTTTTCTAGAATGTTGACACATGTAGTACGTCATGTACTTTAGTGATAAGACAAAATTATCTTATGTGATTCATTGGAAAGTATAAAATTGTTTACACCTAAAAAAAATTATGTAAATGAATTTCTTTTATTTTTAACTTGAAATATTGAGCTGTTTGTATAGAAATAATAAAATACATAGTAATTACAAAACTTATATAACTATTATAAAACTATTATTAAACTATTAGATCAATTATCCTCAGAAAAAAATTTTATAATGATTAAAGAAAATATAATTATTTATAATTTGCAAAAATATTTATGTATCAGTAGTTGATTTATATTTTTACTATTATTCAAATCAATTTATCATAATCAAACGACCAAATTTATTTAATTTTTTAATCGAACATTAAACATCGTATACGTCAACGGTTATTTTTCACAAAAAATCATTTACATGAATAATATTATTCAAGACTATTTTTATTTTAATTGCGAAAACAAAAAAACAAAAAAAAAAAATTACTTTGTAAATCTCTGATTACGCTAGTAGTGCCACGTTGTCATAAAAAATACAATTAACATATATTAACATTGTTATAAATTTTGTTTTTTTTTTTTAAAGTTTATAAAATTTATTTAAACAAAAAAAAAAAAATATTATTATTTAATTAATTATTATTATTTGGTGGAGCGAAAAAACGAATTGAATTATAATCCCACCCCAATATGAGATAGACAAATAGGATTGCCTTATCATAGTGTCCAATTAGTATTGGTCAACACTGGCCACGTCGTATAATTTCATTGGATTACCATAGTTGACGAAACTATTTTTAAAACTACGCATGCGTTATACAAGTGTGTGTCTAATCCTAGAAATACTAATATTTATAGCGCTCTTGAATACCGCACCACTCAGTCAAGAATTATTCGTTGATGCATACGCATCAGCTCTGACATCACCAAAAAATTAATAGTCAATGACACACACACATATCGTTTAAAAAAAAAAAAAAGTTTCATCACCTGTTGCAATCCAAATAAATTATTTTGGATTGCAACAGGGGTTGCTGGGGTAAGTGATAAATCATTCAATACTTTTAATTTTAAATTACATCAATATATAGTATATTTGTAAATTGAAATATAAATTTAAAACTGTGTATATATTTAATCTCAATGTCATTATAAAAAAAACGGAGCATTCATAACGTTATCATTATGTTTTCGCGAAATTGATGACCACGTATCAATAGTATATTTGCAAATTAAAATAAAAATTGATAATGTATTCTTCAATCTCAGTCTCATTTTAATGACCATGTGACATTCATAGCTTGATCAATATGTAATTTTTTTTTTCACGTGGCATTGATGACTCAAGTCGATATTTCCAAACTTTGCTTTCTTATCGATGAATATAAGAGATAAAAACTTGAAATATATGTGTCATTATTAATAATTAATAATTAATTATTAATGACTCATTAAAAATAAATATTAAATACTAAATACTCATAAATTGTGAGTCATAATTTATATTATATTTTCGTGGATCTATACATATAAAAAGTATATTTTTCATGTTCACAATATTTTAGTATAAAAAAATATATTACGACAGTTTTTTTTCTTTTATTAAAAAAGAAAACATAATGTTATTTTTATCATTAATAGTTGACACGGTTTTTTTGTTAATAGATTAGTCAATAGATACAATAAATCTTATCAAAAATGAAAAAAAAAAAACAAAAATTAAGTTCTATGTATACATATATTATGTGCATGTATTTTTTTATCAGCTTACAAAAATAATAATGATGATTTATTTTTTTTCATTTTTCAAGTTTTCAAATATCATCATACTGCATCACCTCAATCAACGAGTATCTGACCAACATTGAAGAGTATATTTCCACTATCAGAGCTAAACAAGTTGATCATCATAACGACATTTATATCTATATTGATATATTGACAAAATTTCAAGTGAGTAAATTTATCTATTATTTAATCGAAATTACATGGAAACCACGAATTAAATTATTTCATAAATTTTGAGTTTTATCTTTTTTATTTATGATGGATATTGTTTGCCAATCAACCCTAAGTTTCAAAATTGAATTAATAAAATTTTAATTACGTCTTTTTAAAATTCAATTAGGATATAAAATCTATATAATTTTATCTATGATGAGTCATCATAGATTGAAATGAGTCATTGAATAAACAACGTAATATAATATATGTATTTTTTATCAGTTTACATAAATAATTATGATTTATTTATTTTTTTTATTTACAGGTTTTCAAATATTGTCATACAATTTAATAAACATCAAAGAGTATATTTTGGCAATCAGAGCTGTACGAGTTGATCATCATTAAATTTATAAGAAGAAATTAAAATATATTTAAATTCATTCAAAAAGATACAATAATCAAATTTTTTGGATGAAAAATATAATGGGAGTGTGCGGTTCCATATTGTATATTAATGAAAGTCAGGATAAAGAAAGCAAGTCAGCAAGTTGTTGATTCAATACGTAGGACAACTTTTAAAGACTGACAAGATTAATATAGGAGATTTATTAACTTTTTTTATCAGAACAAGATAAATGACACCCATAATCGAGAAGGACATCACAGTGCTTCAATTTTTTATTGAAATCTTCATCGTGCATTTCTTCTACATTTTTGAAAGCTCGTTTTATTAATATTTCAGCTTTTTCTGATTCATGTGTTGCATTGCATGAATTTGCTGCTTGCCGCAACACATCAATGGTTATACTTGCTGGTGTGTCATTTTTCAGCTCTTTTAATGCTGACACACTCCATTGATACGCTTCATTAAATTCTTTTTTTGTGAAATGTATAGAGCTAACCGCAGCACATAATGGTGCATGATATTTGTTAGTAAGTTATTGTACAGAACTTCAAGATAGTTTTACAGTATCTGTAGCATCTTTAAATGAATGACCTGCTTATTTTGAGCGAAGCAGCTGATGACAAAAATTTAGAATCCGATATATATTATCATATATATTATCAACCGTATTATCATTAATATCTATTACAGTAAGACACTTCGATAAAACTTTCTCACTATCTAGTGATAGTAGATAAATCTTGGGAGGCAAAATGTTACATTTGCAGAATATTTTGCTTCTTAAAATTTACCTTGAAAGCATCCGACAAAGATAATAACAATGTTAAAATTGATGATAATTTAAAAATGATATAAAATGTAATAAAATTAATTAGAAATTATTAATTAAGTATTGATATACCCCAAAGAAGTCACAAATATAAAAAAACAACCCTCTGGAATAAGTTACATCGTATTTAAAGAGAACATATTCAAGGGCTGTTGGCTAAATAATTTTTTTAACTATGATAGAGTTGAGGTTGGGTCGTTATTTTTTTTTTATTAAATTGTCTAGGATCTAAGCTAGTTCAGGAAAAAAAATGGGAATTTTTGAAACGGTCAAAAGGGGGTAGAGGGTGGATTTTAATTGTTTTTATTTTTTAACTATGATAGAGTTGAGGTTGGGTCGTAATTTTTTTTATTGATATCTGGATCTAAGCTAGTTTAGGAAAAAAAATGGGAATTTTTGAAACGGTCAAAAGGGGGTAGGGGGTGGATTTAATCTATTTTTATTTTTTTTGTCTATGATGGGGCTGAGGTTGGGTCGTTATTTTTTTTCTATTAAATTGTCTAGGATCTAAGCTAGTCTAGGAAAAAAAATGGGAACTTTTGAAATGGTCAAAAGGGGGTAGGGAGTGGATTTTAATTGTTTTTTGATTGCGATAATTACGAATTTGAATTTCTTTTGTCTCTGTCTTTTAGGTCATTTATATTAAAAAATAGAAACAATTAAAAATATTTTATTCAATCATTCCAAAATTTTATTTTTCTAAACTGGCTTAGATCTGTGTTAATAAAAAATTACGACAATCAATCTATCATAGTTAAAAATTAAAAAGATACTTACGTTTTATTATAAAATTCATTTTCTAAGCGATCTAACATAAAAATTACGTATCATAATTAAAATTAGAAATCTATTTTAAATAGATCCAGAGTTAATAAAAAATGATGATCGGGTTCTATCAGTTAAAAATAAAATCCTAGTTAAAATACTATTTTGACCATAAAAATTCATTTTTTTTTTCCTAAACTTAAAATTTGATGAACAATTTAATAAAAAAAAATTACGACCCAAGCTCAACTATATCATAGTTAAAAAAATTAAAAGAATTAGAATCCATACCCTTGAGTCATTTCAAAATTCCCATTTTTTTCTAAACTACCTTAGATCTAGACAATTTAATAAAAAAATAATGACCCAACCTCAACTCTATCATAGTTAAAAAATTAAAAATAGTTAAAATCCACTACCTTTTGAATTTAAAAATTCCCATTTTTTTTCCTAAACTACCTTAGATCCTAGAAAAATGATTAAAAAAAAAATGATGAGGATAGCTCTATTTTTATTAATAATTTATTATGAAAGTTAAGGGCTGGGCCCAAGAAAACCCGTATGTTCCCTGTACTTTAAATTTCTGGACGCTAGCTTAGACGCCAATTTCAGCGCCATAATTTATTTCGTAAAAAAAAATTAAAAAAGTTAAAAAAAAAATATTCTGTTTGATCAGGATTATAGAACAAGACAAGAAGTATTTTATACAATTTACAGTTCACCACCAGTCATTCCTGTTTTCCTGATACTTAAAAAATAAAATTTATTTCGTGAAACAAAAAATGGCGCTGAAATTAGCGTCTTGAATCTCCTGATTCAAGGATGATTCGGGTTCCAAGGCCTTAACTTGAATAAATAATTAAAAATGATATAAAATTCAATAAAATTGATTAAAAATTATTAATTAAGTATTAATATACCCCAAAGAAGTCACAAACATAAAAAAACAACCTTCTGGAATGAGTTACATCGTATTTAAAGAGAACAAATTCAGGGGTTTTTGGCTAAATAATTTTTTTAACTATGATAGAGTTAAGCTTGGGTCGTAATTTTTTTTTTTATTAAATTGTCTAGGATCTGAGTTGTTTAGGAAAAAAAATGGGAATTTTTGAAATGGTCAATGAAGGGGATAGAGAGTGGATGTTAATTGTTTTTCGATTGCAATAATTACAAATTTAAATTTCTTTTGTCTCTCCCTGGTGGAAATAATTTCTCCGTAAAACTCCGGAAAAACTCCGTAAAATTCCGGAAATACTCCGTAAAATTCCGGAAAACTCCGTATCACTCCGGAATTGGCCCATTAAAATTTTTCGGTCATTTTTTTTCCTTCATTTTACACAGGAATTCGAGTATTTTGGAATTGCAACCGATTTTTCGTATTTTTTCGAATTTTTTCTAAGTGAGCCAATTCCGGAATAATCCGGAGCAATTCGGAATAATCCGGAGGAATTCCGGAGCAATCCGGAGAAATTCCGGAGAAATATTTCCACCAGGGCCAAAATGTAAAGAAAAATTTAAATTTATATTGGTACCTAAAGAATTAAGTTACGAGCTCACTGTTAAATCAACAAAAATAAAAATTAATTTCTTTGGAAAAGGTCAACTTGATTCATGTACCAGAAAAATGTCAAAATAATGCGGATAAAAAATTAAAACAATATATTTGGCAATTCGTGGATATCCATCCTAATTCCGCAGCAGTATTACTTATATCCAATAATGAGTTTTTTGCTGATGATCTTCGTATTCTTAAAGATAAAAAAGATGTACATATTACATTGTTAAATGAAGATAATTCACCAGAAGCCTTTATTGGATGCGCAAACGAACAATTTAATTTTATGGATACCTTGTAAAACCACTTCCAGCCAGAACACCAGACAAGGTAATTTAGAAAATAATTTTTTTTTATTAAATTTTGTTAATTCAAATTATTTTCATTATCAATTTTATAGATTTTTAAATTTCATGAGGCCATGACTTATAATCTTTTGATTAGCAATTTACCCCTGGTGGAAATATTTCTCCCAGAATTTATACACTGCAAGCTTACATCAAGGCTTAGCAAGCTCAAATTTCTGGTAATTATGAATTAGCTTATAAAAATCCAATAATTTATTGATAGAACGAGCTAAAAGTTTACAAGAAGTTATACTTGAAGAACTTGCACTCGCATATGATAAATAAAGGAATATTGCACTCGATCATTGTAAAGTTTTGCAATAATCAGCACTAGAAATAACAGTAGAAGAATTTGGCAATAAAATAATACAGAAACAGCTCGCCAGTATATATACTAATCTAGAAATACTGCCCTGGTAAAAATATTTTTTTGAATTTCTCCGTGATTACTCCGAATTTCTCCCAAATTGACCTAGCGGAGGAATGAGTGAAAAAATTTTCTCCGTCGTAAAATAAGTTTTTTCACACGTTTTTTTCACGGAGAAGTTTTTCCGAGCGTTCCTTCACCCTCAAGTTGATTCGGTGGAACGACGGAAAAATTTCTCCTTTTTTTCTTCAATTCTCCAAGACCAATTTTTTAGACCATAATTATCAAAAAAGTGTAGATAATTTAAAAAAAAAAATTGATATTGTATAATGATTGATATACATTTAAAATACAACAAAATAATCTATAAATAAAATATTCAAAACTTCACAATGAACTTTGATTTTTTATTGGAAAAAAGTTTTTTTTATTTTTTTTCCAAATAAATAAAAAATATTTATCAATGTTTATTTATATGTCTTAATATTTTTACCAAAATTGAGTATTAATTTGTTTTGTTTAATTTTTATCGTCATCATTGTTTTCGCTTTGTGTGACAATTAATTGACAACATCTTTATACATCCTTAAATTATTTCCTGAATAAAGCTTCGAATTATAACAATGATAAAAATAAAATAATATATATTTCATTATTTTTATATCTTAAAGTCACCAAAAAGCTATTATTCAACATAAACAACTATATTGATAATAAATGTCATTGATATAAATGATAAATATAACTGATGAATATATGCAAACCACCGTTAAAATAGCGATATACTGGTTCAAAAAAATAATCCAATTATAGAGCTGATATTATAATGCAACTGATAAAGATATATCAAATAAATTTAATCGAATAACATATACCCTTAAAAATAATTGTGAATTATTTGAAATTGATAATAAAACTGGTGATGTCACGTCAGCATTGCAACAATCCAACAACTTATAACGTAGTTCTTTAAGCTCATCGATCCATCTTCGATACTTTTTCTATACTTTTTCAAATAATTATAAGCCATTGTGTTGTATTGCACTGACCATTGAAATACTTTTGTTTAAAGGCCATAATTTTATTTTTAATTAATCGAAATCAAAGTAAATGAATAAATTATTTTTCAAATTATAATTAAGATAAAAATTAATTATTTATTTTATTATTCAAATTTCAACATAAAAAAAAAATTAAAATTACATTTGAATAGAAAATCCTTTTTCTTAGAATTTAAATTCTAAGAAAAAGGATTTTCTGTAATCATGCGGATTATGCTTTTAGTTATTTTCTTGCCTTGAAACATATGACACAAAATATTGCATCAATCACACCGACAATGATGACAAATAGGCAATAAGCCACCAGGTGTAAAGAAGTTTTTATGGATTTTTTCCCTCTTTTTCCTCGTATACGAAATATATGTCCCCTGTGCACCACAGCTAATGAAAAAACAACTGGCTTTATGGCTCCATCTCTTTATGTACGTTGTTCACAACCAAAAACGTTTATAAGCAGCGCAAAATGGATGAACATCACATTTTAAAGTCAGTCTTTTAACTATCAACATGGTGTTCAAAGCGGAGTTTCCAAAACCTCCTCTACCCGAGCCACCGAAAAGACCAGGAACGCTTGTGTTTTTAATGAGATAAAAATATAGACGATAAAAAAAAAAAAAACTTAACCAAACCGGCCCTTTTCAGGGCCATTAAATTTTCACAATTATGATCAACTTATTCAATTTAATTATCTTGTATTATATTATTTATAATAATTATATATTTATTACAATATTTATGACAATATTATTGTCATACCCTATGACTCATAGGATGTAAATTGTAGTAAAGTTGAATAATTTTTTGTTAACTATCAACTACCTTAACTACTTTTTGCTAACAACCATAACTATACAACTGTATAACAAGAAACTAATAAATACTAACTAAGAAATAATATTCCAATGATTGACAATGAATAAATGCGGATGAATATTATGAAATATATCTCTAAAATCAAAAAACCACCACAAATAATAATTGCTCTACCAATTATTTTTTTTTTTGATAATTAAATCTTGATGATAAATACTTAAATTTTGTTGTAAATTTATTGGTAAAAGACGATTAATAATATAAATAAAAATTTCAACTGAGGAAAAATATCTTAAAAATAAGAATGCAAATTAAACTTTTGGTTCCACAAAAAAAATAAAAAAAAGAAGTTATTTCTTATATATATGTATTTAACTTGGTAGAACTTATCTATTTTAGTAATAGAAAACTATTGATTTATTAAAACAAAATCCATAAATTGATTCAGCAACAGAAAAGAAAAAAAAATAAACGAACAAATTATAATTTAAAAAAGTATGTTGATCAATTACAAATGTTAATATAAATTCACCAGATTTATTCATTATTTTAACAATAATATGTTGACCACTATTATTTTTTTTTTAAATCAATTTCATAAGAAGCGCCAGTAATATTTTTTAAAAAATATTTTTTATTTCTGGTGAGAATTTAATAATATTATGTGATTTTTTGAGTTCATTCTTTATCTTCGAATATCTCTTTATCATCTCATAATTTGGTTCAATGTTTTTTAAATCAGAAAGCCACTGAATTGCACTTGCCGTTGAAATCTCAAACAGTTATAGCTTTATCAGCCTTAATTGTCCTTACAACCCCAATTTATGTTTAAATGATGTTTTTTGGGAAAATTGCAAATTGCAAAAGGTAATTTTTCAAGCAGTAAATAATAAAAATTCTAATTTATATAAAATTATTTTTGAGCGTCATTTTGTTGCTAATATTTCAACAATTAATAATTAAAAAACAAAATTATAATAATAATAAATAAGATGAATAAAAATTTACTTGTTTTTCAACGAACTTCACAATATAATATTGTAATTTATACCAGTTATAATATATATATCTAAATTGTAAAAAAAAAATATTTTTTAATAATCGGAATCAAAGTAAATTAATAAATTATTTTTTCAAATTATAATCAAGAAGTCAAGATAAAAATTAATTATTTATTATATACATATATATTATATTATTTAAATTTCAACAGTAAAAAGAAAATTGCAAATTCTCAAAAAAGATTTTAAAAAGGATTAGGCGGATTATGCTTTTAGTTCTTTTCTTGCCTTAAAACATGTGACACAAATAGTAGACAGTGCATCAATCACACCGACACAGATGACAGGTGGGCAATAAACCACCACTTGTAAAGTAGTTTTTATGAATTTTCCCTCTTTTTCTTTATACGAACCTGTACCGCACAGCCAATGAAAAAACTACTGGCTCTATAACTTTACCTCTCTTGTCTATGTGCGTTGTTCACAACCAAAAACCTTTATAACCTTTATAAGCAGCGCAAAATGGACGAACATCACATTTTAAAGTCAGTCTTCCAACTATATCAACATGGAGTTCAAAGAGGAATTTCCAAAACCTCCTCCACCCGAGCCACCGAGAAGACCAGCAACGATTCTGATATATACTACCAGATGATACTAAATAGACGATAAAAAAAAAAAAAAAAAACTTAACCAAATCGGCCCTTTTCAGGGCCATCAAATTTTTACAATATTATGATCAACTTATTCAATTTAAATTTTAATTATATCTTGTGTTAATTATAATTGTAATAGGATATAAAACATAGTAAAGTTGAATAATTTTTTGTCAAGAGAAGCATGGTAATGTGATAAGTTGTAAAGTTATGAAATGTGTTAAATAAATTTCATCTATAATATTATATTATTCTTTTTATTGTAATTTTTGAAATTTATTTATATTGTTTATCAAATTGTTGACATTTTTAGTTATTAAAATTAATTTTTCATTTATTTTTTTTAGAATCAACATTTTTATAGACAGAAATCAAAAATACATATCAATTTATTTTCAATAAACTTCTTCAATAACTTCTAAAAATATTGTTTTCTTTTTTTTTTAATCGTTATCAGTTTTGTATGGCAATTAAATGTTAAAAATAATTTAATTGTTGTTTTATGAAATTGATTATTATTTATTATCAGGTTGCTTTCTTCGATTTAACACAACATTATTTTTTAACAATATTTTAAAAACAAGTTGACCCAGTTATTATACGTTTCATTGTGAAAAATTTTAGTTATCATATATTTTTATATTATACATTTATTTTAACTGCAGCTCATTAATATGTCACTGGTTATTTTTATTTTTCATTATGCCTAGAGTTAAATTTGCCATTAGTAATTTTTAAATATATTTCAACGAATAATAAGATGATTTGAAAATATTATTTTGACATAAAAAACTGGCAAAAATATTTGCTCAGTAAATGAAATATTCAAGTAAAAAAAATATAATAAAATATAATATTTTTAAAATTATAATTTTAAATTTAAAAATAATAATAAATAATAATTTATTTTGTTTAACTATTCAAATGTATTTATTCAATACATTGCATCGACGTAGAGAAATGTCGATTATGTTTGAAAAAAAAACAACAATAAATTAGTCATTTAACCGCAGTATGTTTTAAATGAACAACTTGTCCCTGGTAGAAATATTTCTCCAACTTTTTTTCAACTTTCTCCGCCTTTTTTCCAACTTTTTACGAAAATGACCCATGGCTGGAGAAAAGTTGGAAAAAAGTTGGAGTAAATTTTTGGTTGAAGAAAGGTTGGAAAAAAGTTGAAAAAAAGTTGGAGAAAAGTCGGAAAAAAGTTAAAAAAAAATTGGAGTAAATTTTTGATTGGAGAAAGGTTGGAGAAATTTGTCCGCCATTTCTCCAACCATGGGTCATTTTCGTAAAAAGGTGGAGAAATGACGGAGAAAAGTTGGAAAAAAGTTGAAGAAATATTTCTACCAACGTTGCAATAAAAAGAATAATATAATATTAGATGAAATTTATTTAACACGTTTCATAACTTTACAACTTACCACATTACCACGCTTCTCGTAACAAAAATTTATTGATAGTAAAAAATAAAATAAATATTGTCCACTTAAATTATATACATTATTTTAATAATTTATATAAAACAATTTTATACAACTTTATTTTTATTTTAAAAAAGCAACATAATTAAATTAGTAATTGGCTCTGATTCAGTGTCTAGGCTTATTGATGAATCTTTTGTACCAGCATTTTTTGGGCCACCAGATTCTTTTTTCAGTGTTGCTAATTCACTCTTATATAATCCATAATTTTCCATATCATTTAATTGATCATAAACATGGATTAGTCCTTCATAATCATATTTAAGACCATCATGCTTTGGACCAAAATTTTTAAGACCTAAAAATTAGAGTTATATATTAATTTAAAAAAAAAAATCATTCAGGTATATATGAATAATGTATCATGTCTGTGTATGAATATAAAATCTCTTACTTATTTCAATGGACTCTTTATAGTAACTCTCAGCTTTTTTATATGTTTTCTTGTTAAACGCATACAGATATGCTAGCCTACTTAAACTTATACCAAGTTCTGCTGATCCATTACCAAAAAGTGATTTCTTAATATTGATGCATTCTAGATGCATACATTCCGCTTGCTTGAAAATATAATAAATAATTAATTTATTAATAGGTAAGGGAACTTTCGGAAATATTTCTCTGCGAAAAAACACACGGGGAGAAACATGTGGAAAAAATAATTTTACCGCGGAAAAATTCTTTCGAAATCGACGACGAAGAGGAAATTTTTTCACTCATTTCTCTGCATGGATCAATTTAGGAGAAATTCGAAGTAATCGCGGAGAAATTCGGAGTAACCGCGAAGAAATTCTGAGTAATCACGGAGAAATTCGGAGTAATCACGGAGAAATTCAGAAAAATATTTTCACTAGGGGAATGTTACATTTTCATTTGACAGCTTTTGGAACATTTGGAATAGGTCTTTCCTTTTTTCGATGACCAATAACAGCAGTGCGAATTTTTCTGGGTCTTCTAATTCAGTACACAGTATTTTATAATGCTTCAGTTTGAAAAGCTATAAAAAAAATTTTATATGTTGCGTTATTTTTTCGTTATTTTATCCGGGTAAAAAATTAAGTCTTTTTGAGATCTCATAGAGATCTCTTCTAAACCTCATTTGCGAGACGAATAGAGATTTTTCAGAGACAAATTGAAGAAGAGTTAAAGAAAAATTAGAGACGAATTAGAGATAAATTGAACAAGTTAACAATGGATGACTTTTTAAACTCTTTTTTTAATAAATATCTACTTGCACCGACTCCGACCATAAGTCCGACTCTACGTTTTTTTTGAAATATTGATTCTAAGATTGACCTAAATATGTGTAAATAAATTTTTTAAATATAATAATAATACAATTAAATAGATAAACACCTAAATTTTGAACCTCAATAGTATCTACTCGTACCAGCTCTGACTCCAACCCTAAGTCCGCGACTTTATGTTTTTTTAAAAAAAAGCCGGAGTAATGCCGGAAAAAGCCGGAGTAACGGCGGAGAAATATTTCTACCAGGGTGAGGTAAAATATAAATAGAAAAATATAATATAAGTATATAAATAAAGAAAATGAAATATTATTATTTATTATTTATTGAAAAAAATGTTTTGTACACCATGTTTTTTGTGATCTTTATGAGATCTCAAAAAGACTTAATTTTTTTTTAAATATTTGTATAAAATAAATTTTTGATGATGATTTTTTTTATTTTTTTTTTTTGATACTCAATAATATATTGGAATTTCAAATAATAATAATTTTAATTTTATATTAAAGTGATTTATATAAATATATTTTTTTTTAGTTAATTAATAATTATTTAATTTAAATATTATATTTCTATTTTTGAAAAAATTTGACTTGTTTGTAATTAAAATACAGACTATAATGGCTCAATCATATAGGCACTGATTGTGATTACCATATTGTTAGTCACGTAAATTATATCGTAATTAAGGTACAGTTAAAATCGTTTTTTTTTTTTAGCTAGTTATATGGCAGGAAAAAAAAAACTACTTTTATCATAAAAAGTAAGGTGATTGAAACAAATGTTACAATTACACAGAAAAAAGGAAAAAAGTTGTAGAAACTGGAATAAGAATAAAAATAAATGATGTGAATCATAAAAGAATAATTATTACTCTCCTTATGCGTATAACAATTATAGGTATATTGTGAGCTATAACCTTATTTAGCTTTCTACGATGAGATTAATATTTATTCTATGGTAAATAAATTAAATTTTCTAACTTGATTTTGAACATCATTAATTTGATATTTAGAAATAAAAAAAACCATATATAGTTATGTATACATATGCATTGTTACCAATTGTACGCTAATCTATTGAATCAACAAGACAACAACTGATTTCATCATCTTTTTATCAATTTATGTGCAATTAGCTAGATAGATAATAATTTAGTGACTATGTGAAAATGATGGATTGTCACTTGAATGAAGATAAATATCTCAAGTACATGTTAAAATAAAAATTCAAGAAAATTTTACGTTTATCTGATTGTTATCACACAATCTGCTTGATCACATTGATGTTTAAATTTTCATATATAAAGAAGCCAAGAAAAATAATTTAATCATTCAATAACATGTCATCAAAGTTAATAATAATCTTGGGAATTTTCCTAGCTGTAGCTGAAGCTCGTAAGTAAAATAAAATATATTTTAAATAATCATTATAGCTATATAATTAAATTAAAAATTTTAACATTTACAAATTTAATTGATAAATTTAATTTTTTAAATTATTTATAAATAGGCTATGCTCCTGAATCATCAAAGCCTTATCTAGGCTACTCAAATACAAAATTTGATATAACTAAAATTGTTGGAGGTTCAGAGGCTGTTAAAAATAATTATCCTCATCAAGTTAGTCTACAATGGGGAACACCACCTTTAACACAAGTCAGTCATTTTTGTGGTGGTTCAATAATTAGTGAAAGATGGATATTAACAGCAGGACATTGTGTTCTTGCAGTTCCAGATTATGGTTCTTTTATTGTTAAAGCTGGTAAACATGTATTAAATGAACAAGAAAATGAAGAACAATCAATTGAAGTTGAAGCATCATTTATTCATGAAAGTTATTCAGGGTAAAATTTAGAAATTTCTAAAAGTAATAGTAATTAAATTAATTGATAATTAAATAATCGAAATTTTTTTAAATTGTTTTTTACAGAGGAGTTGCACCATATGATGTTGCTATTCTTAAATTAAAAGTTTCTCTTGTTATAAATCAATGGGTATCACCAATTAAATTACCCAAACAAGGCATTCTTCATAATGGTGATGCAGTATTGACTGGTTGGGGTTCAATTGTTCCATCTGGTACAACTCTTCCATCAAATCTTCAAACAGCTGTATTTCCAATTATTGATTTGGATACTTGTAGAAGTAGTCTTGAACAAATTGTTGGACCATCACCTCTTCATGAAACAAATATTTGTACTGGTCCACTTACTGGAGGTTACTCTGCATGCAGTGTAAGTTATTACAAATTAAACAGATAAATTTATTATTAATATATTTGTTTATATATAATTTTTAATGGACTTTATTTATTCTTGTACAGGGTGATTCTGGTGGACCACTTATTTCAAGACAACCTCAACAAGATGATGAAGTTATTGGAATTGTTTCTTGGGGAATTATACCATGTGGTACCCTTGGAGCACCAAGTGTATTCACTCGAGTCTCTGCATTTGTCGAATGGATTGAGATAAAAATAGCTAGTAATTAAATTTAAATGTTAGAAAAATATTTGAGTAATATATATTTTTTTGATTATTGTAATAACATATATATTATAAATGTGATATAATAAAGTTGGACTTCTATGTATGAGTATACTTATATTAATGAGTTTTATTTGAACAATAAAAATACTTTATAACCGTTTTATCAATCGTTTACATCAGTGAAATTTCTAATGCACTCTTTGGTTTTTTAGACAATGGAAAAAAAAAACATAGTGCACTTTGTGTAATTTTTTTTTTAGTACGTCTAATGCATCAACGTTTGAACGTTCTATTCGCGAGCGCTACTAGGCGGCTGCAATTGTCGGACACATATATACACATGTATATATATATAGCGATCGACAGGTGTTCAATGTTGTGTGAGTCGCTAGAAGATAATCAATACTTGCATTTGGCGTTGCGCAGATGACCAATATATGTTAGGCAAAGTTTACTCCAAAATTTCGGAGTAAAATAATAAACATGTGTGAGTGAATCAAACTGCTCCGAAATTCACAGTAGATATATATTAGTTTTTTTAAATGAAAATTCTTAACAAGTGTCCATTTTTTTTCAGAGTAGATATATTAAATTTTTTTTTGAAGAATCGTGTTGATTAAAAATATGAAGAATATAACATATCGTTTGAAATATTTGATGGCCCTGAAAAGGGCCGATTGGTTTGATTGTTGATGTGACTAGAGTTGTGTGTAGAGAAAGCTTAACCTCCGAAACCGTAGAGTGTGCGTCCTTGACGTTTCAATGCATAGACAACATCCATGGCAGTGACTGTCTTTCTCTTGGCGTGTTCGGTGTATGTGACTGCATCACGGATGACGTTTTCTAGGAATACCTTGAGTACACCACGGGTCTCTTCGTAGATCAATCCAGAGATACGTTTTACACCACCACGACGAGCCAAACGACGAATAGCTGGTTTAGTGATACCTTGGATATTATCACGCAATACTTTACGATGACGTTTTGCTCCTCCTTTTCCAAGTCCTTTGCCTCCTTTACCACGGCCAGTCATGTTGAATAGGTTGTAGTTGTGTTAACTGTTAGACGAACAAGTCGAAACTGATGCTCGGACACCCCAAAACCGCGGTTTTATGGACTTTTTCTGGCACACTTTACCCTCACTTTTTGGCTCTGAGCCAATGAAAAAAAAATGTTCTCACAGTATTCAGTCAACAGCTAATAGAAAAAAAGGCTTATCCTACTATTTTGTCGACGGCCAATGAGTGTGCAGTAAACCAGTGCTTCAAAGTGCATAAAACTGCAACCCCAAACTCCGAAAATCACATTTCACTTGTGTTCTTCAACCAAGCAACAACAACATTCGACATGGCTCGTACCAAGCAAACAGCCCGTAAATCAACTGGAGGCAAGGCTCCACGTAAACAACTTGCCACCAAGGCAGCTCGTAAGAGTGCACCAGCAACTGGTGGTGTCAAGAAGCCACATCGTTATCGTCCAGGAACAGTAGCACTTCGTGAAATCCGTCGTTATCAAAAAAGTACTGAGCTTTTGATCCGCAAGTTGCCATTCCAGCGTCTTGTTCGTGAAATTGCTCAGGACTTCAAGACCGACTTGAGATTCCAGTCATCAGCTGTTATGGCACTCCAGGAAGCCAGTGAAGCCTACCTCGTTGGTCTCTTTGAAGACACCAACTTGTGTGCAATTCACGCCAAGCGTGTCACCATCATGCCAAAGGACATTCAATTGGCACGTCGTATCCGAGGAGAACGTGCTTAGAGCATCATATCATCAACACCAACCAAAACAATCGGCCCTTTTCAGGGCCATAAAATTAATCAAACTAGAAAATATTCATTCAATTTCAACTGATATATATATACCATCATTTTGACCAATCTTATATATGAAGTAGTATAACAATATTTTTTTATTCTTTTCTGCTCCGATTTGTGTCGAAACGTTTTTGTTTAAAATACTTCTTTACGTCTTGCATTCAGTGTCTTAAATTAAGTAAATCAAATGTTGAATGATCTCGTTCATTTTGATATAAATACTTGTCTTTAAATAAATCGATAACAATAACAATATAAGACGAAAAATTAAAAGAATTAAAAACCAGATGTGATTATGTGCACGTTTTAAACATATTTCGTTGTGTTGAAGACGCACACATGTTTAACAGATGTTCAACGTTGGGTAAGGCCATGGGTAAGGCATAAAAAAAATCAATAAATTGGCGTTGCGCAGACGACTGATATAGGTCAGACATGCGAGCACTTTGCTCCAAAATTTCGGAGTGGGATATTAAACATATGTATATCGAAATGTAAACAATCAAACTACTCCAAAAATTTACAGAGCGACACTAAACTTTTTTTTTTTTAAGATATTTATTAACAATATCTTTTTTTGTTATTGTTTTAAAAGCCACAGAAAAATTATTTTAAAATTTTAGAGTAAACCAGAATTTTTTTTTTTTTTTTTATAAATTCTTAAGAAGTCCGACACATACACATAGAGATCGACAGGTGTTCAACGTTGTGTGAGTCTTGTGGAAAATCAATACTTGAGCGTTGCGCAGACGACTAATATAAGTACATAGGCATGCGTGTACATAAAATTTACTCCAAAATTTCGGAGCAAAATAATAAACATGTTTGCATGAAAATATAAACAAATAAATTACTCCAAAATTTCCAGATTAAAAATGTATTTGTTTTTTCAATTAAAATTTGGTAACGAGTATCTATTTTTTTCTATTGTTCGATAGACCAAAGAAAAATAAATTTAAAATTTGAGAGTGAATCATTTGAATGGAAATAAGATTTTTTTTTTTCCTAAAATAAAAAATTCATAAATCGTACTGAATGAAATTTCAAAGAACGTAACATATCGTTTTAAATTAATTGATGGCCCTGAAAAGGGCCGGTTGGTTTGATTGTTGATAACTTGTTGAATTTAAGCACTGCTTTTTTCAGTCTTTTTTGGTAAAAGAACAGCTTGGATGTTTGGTAAGACACCACCTTGGGCAATGGTTACACCAGAGAGTAATTTGTTCAACTCTTCGTCGTTACGGATGGCCAATTGAAGATGACGTGGAATGATTCTTGTTTTTTTGTTGTCACGAGCAGCATTACCTGCCAACTCAAGAACTTCAGCAGCCAAATATTCCATAACGGCAGCCAAGTAAACAGGTGCACCTGCACCAACACGTTCAGCGTAGTTACCTTTGCGGAGTAAACGATGGATACGTCCAACTGGGAATTGAAGTCCAGCACGGTTTGAACGTGTCTTTGACTTTCCCTTTGCTTTACCACCTTTGCCACGGCCAGACATGATGACTTGGAGTTTTTGGAGTAAATTTGATGCTTAATGAATACACGACTCGTAAGGCGTGCAAGAGAAGACTGATACTGTTGGGCCTCGAAAAACGGCTTTTATGGACTTTTTTGCCGCAACTGCGCACCAATCGCGTGGCGTTTTCACCCTTTTAGTCACTCTTTTAGTAAAGAATAGCAACAAAATTGTAAACAGCGCAACAATCACAACTCTCCTTTGCCCACAATTGCTCGTTCTCTAACGCTATTGGTGCGCTGTTCACAATGAAAAATAGTTAAAAGCGGCCGAAAAAGGCCGACCCTCACAATTTCCAAGTTGATCCTCAAACTATCAACATGCCTCCAAAAGCAAGTGGTAAAGCTGTTAAAAAAGCCGGCAAGGCTCAAAAAAACATCACCAAGACTGACAAGTCCAAGAGAAGGAAGAAGAGGAAGGAATCATACGCAATCTACATCTACAAGGTATTGAAACAAGTTCATCCAGACACTGGTGTCTCATCCAAGGCCATGAGCATCATGAACAGTTTCGTCAACGATATCTTTGAACGTATTGCTGCTGAAGCATCCCGATTGGCTCATTACAACAAGAGATCAACCATTACATCACGGGAAATCCAGACTGCTGTTCGTCTTCTTCTTCCTGGTGAACTTGCCAAGCATGCCGTCAGTGAAGGCACCAAGGCAGTCACCAAATACACCAGCTCCAAGTAAACAACCGGCACCACACAACATAAACCAATCGGCCCTTTTCAGGGCCAACAAATTTATATAACGCTGAATACTATCCATTTCATGTATATGTATATATTCATATGTATGCAACGATTATCAACCTATATATATATAACGTTTTACTATATACATGCATCAGTGTATTTAAGTTCGATAAAACGTATATTCGATATTGAATTTTGTTTACCAAAATAGGAATGTGCGATACCTTTAAAAGTATTCACTATCGATATATCGGATATTTTTTGTTTCATACGTCGGTTATCCGATATATCGGGTTGAAAAGTACTCGGTATATCGGATCAAAAAGTATCCGATATATATTGGCGATATATCGGCTGTTCCGATCGCCGAGGATCGTATACCAAAGTTAGTTTCGACCTTCTGGGGATCTAGAGCCACGTAATGTTTAAACCCCCATTTTCAAGATCTATATTTCCAGTACAATTAAGAAAAAACAACCCCATAATCAGAATATTTCTATATAATGCATTTTGGAGCAACTGAAAGAAAAAATAAACAACGTCATGTCATAAAAATACGTCAACATTATTTTTTTTTTCAAGATAACAAATAAAGCAAAAAAAAATAATTTGTTTATCATTGACTATATTTTAATCAGTGATAGTTTCTTGTTATAATAAACAAAATAAATATTCAGGTACATGTAGGATTTGGAGTTAATAAATTGATATAGTTATTTAAAACGTTTGAGCAAATTGATGGCCCTGAAAAGGGCCGATTTTTTTTTTAGTATTTATCCATTTTGTATGATGAATAAATTTATTTTTTTGCTGCAACTTTTTTTGGTGCTGCTGCTGCTTTAGCTGTTTTTTTTGGAGCAATAGCCTTTTTTGGTTTTGGTGATTTAGGCTTGGCAGTTGGTGCTTTAGTTGCTTTTTTAGCTTTTGGACTTTTTGATGCCTTTGGTTTGACAACTTTTGCAACAGCTGTTGTTGTTTTCTTTTCAGCAACTGGTTTTTTTGCTGCAACAGCTTTTTTTGGTGCTGTAACTTTCTTGGCAATGGCTTTTGCTGTTTCAGCTTTTTTAGCTGCTGCTGGTTTTTTAACAGCTTTAACTTTTTTTGGTGATGTTGGTTTTTTAACAATTTTTGGCTTTGATTCAGTCTTTGCTGCTTTTTTCAATGCAGCAAGTTTGAATGATCCAGATGCACCTTTACCTTTAGTTTGAATGAGATCACCAGATGTTACAGCAGACTTGAGATATTTCTTGATGAACAATGCATGTTTCTCAGTGTCAAGTTTATAATTGGCAGCCATGTATTTTTTAATAGCTTGAAGTGATGATCCATTACGTTCAGCAAGATCCTTGACTGCAGCCTTGACCATATCAGCAGTACTTGGATGAGCCTTGAGTGCCTTTGGTGCCTTGGCCTTTGCACTTTTTGCAGTAGTTGCTTTTTTCACTGCTTCAGCTTTTGCTGGAGCAACAACTTCTGGAACTGGTGATGCAGACTTATCAGCCATCGTTGAATTATTTATTTATAATAATATAAAAGTAACAGCACTGATAAAATTAAAAGAACAACTTAAAGGCAGGCGCGTGAGTCACGAGCTGAATTCAGAAGCGCGGACCGTGCAGAGAAATATTCATCCTCTGACCACAACAACTCTTCAATCAATTTTATAAAAAGCATTAACTATTAACATTAATTAATTTTTATCTAATGTTATGAATAATATTTATTTATTATTTTCCATTATTTAAATACCCAAAAAATTCATCTTTCATAAAATAAAAACACATAATATTCAGTATGACACTAAACGTAACAATTAATATGCAATTATCATGTCTAGTTTTTCAATATCTCAGTGTCACAATGTTTTTGTTGTTATTACAACAATCGACAATGTTTAAACAATTTAAAAACATTTTAAAAAAATAACTTATATATTTTTGTTCTAATAAATGACGAAATATCATATTAACAATTCGAAAAATTCGAGATAATTAATTGTTTACAAAGCACTGAGTGAGGACAGAGCCATCGAGTTATAGATGTTAACAAAAATTACAATATTAAATTGTACTTGTTTTTTATTTGTTAAATAATAATTTTTTTTTTAATTTAAATTTTAAAATTAAGCCTAAATAATTAAGACAATAAAATTCAATCAGTTCACTTTTATTTATTCTAGGACATTTATGGCTGTAAAAAATAAAAAGACAAAAAAACAAAACAGACAAAAAAATACTATTAAAATTCAGGCATGTTTATTTATATATTAATTTTTTTATAGCTATGTTAACAATTATTTAATAACATAATTTCCATTGAAAAGTTATAAATAAATTAATTTTTTAATCGTCATTTTTCAATTTTCTAAACAACAAATATTTCTGGTCTTTACAAATAATTTTTTTTATATTTTCGTGGAAGAAAATTACCCAAATATAGCAATTAAAAATTAGTAATAAATTAATAATTAAATGAAGAGTAATATAAACAATATATTCAATCTACTTTGGTCAATTTTATAAATCAATATTCAATCATTTTAAAATCCTCATTATTAACTATTTTAATTTATAAATAAAACAAAGTATTTCTATTTTTTTTTGTGTACTAATTGCACTATTTATAATCTCACAAATCTTGAAAATGTATAAATATTTTGTTTAAATAATTATTCATATTCAATATGAACCAAAAAAGACTAATATTAAATTTCCACTTAAATTTTATTTAACATATTTGAAGAATAAAAAAAACCATACGTGCTTAATTGAATTTAAATTTAAATAATTATTAACTTAGATAATTTTAAATTTATAAAGTTTTTTTTTTGTTTACAAATTAAAAAAAATCTTTATTTAAACATATTGAAAAAACAAAAAAAAAATAATAATTAGAATGAAAAATATAAAAACAAAATTGTTTTTTTTTAAAACATTTTGTTGATAAATTATTTGGTTTTTTTTTTTTAATCATAAAATTTATTTATCCAATAATAACTGAAGAATCATTGATAAGTTCTTCTTCAGTAATTTTAATCTTGTAATCTTACAGAAATGATTACAGAAAAATTGTGTAATCCTTGTAATCTCAAGTACTCTTGTAATCTTTTATAATCATCGATAATCTTTAAAAATTTTATGTAATCACCAGTAATCTTACGTCGTATATCTGTATTCTGCGAAAATTTCTTGTAATCTTCTCTTCTCTGTTTTCAAATCGCACATTCGTGTGTATACATGCACATGTATAGTATACTAATTTTTTTTCTTTATTCGTTATTCATTATTTTTTCTTTTTTTTCTTTGAATTTTAAGTGTAATCATAAAAGATTACAGGGAATCTTTGTGATTACCAAAAAAAAGTAATCTTATTTAATCATTAGGAATATTGCATGATTACAGGTAATCTGTAATCTGCAGGTATAATCTTCAATAATCTTGTGTAATCTTTTTGAAATCTTTGAATTTTAAGTGTAATCATAAAAAATTACTGGGATTCTTTGTGATTACAAAAAAAGTAATCTTGTGTAATCATTGGAAAGATTACATGATTACCGGTAATCTGTAATCTGGTGTACACTAAATTTTGGAGTGACTTCCCCCTCGTAATAATCATTATAATAAGTGGGAATTAGTCACTTTAATGACGTCAGCTATGATTTTTACGATACCACTACAGTAATATTTGCTGCGGATTTCTCTCCGTGTGATTTGTCTATTTTTTTAATTTTTTTCATCTCAAACAGTTCATAAAAACAATGCCTTAATACAACCCCAATTTATGTTTAAATGATGTTTTTTAGAAAAAATTGCAAATTGCAAAAGGTAATTTTTTAAGCGGTAAATGATAAAAATCTAATTCATATATAAATAAAATTATTCTTGAGCGTCATTTTTTTGCTAATATTTCAATAATTAATAATTGAAAGAAAAAATTATAATAATAATAAGTAAGATGAATGAAAATTTACTTGTTTTTCAACGAACTTTACAATAGTATTGTAATTTATTCCAGGACCAACTATAATCTAATAAATATATATCTATAAATGGCAACGTCCGAACTCAGGCCCAAGCGCTCCAGGGAGGCGGAACGTGATTTATCGTTCATTCTGGCTTCCATGTCCGTCCGTTGTTATTTTTATCTATTGACTAGTTTTGTCTAGTTTTGCCAAGCTAAAAATAATGGACTTGGAAAAAAAAATTAAATTTAAAAAAAAAAACTTAGATATCTACATTATTTTACCAGCAAAATTTTTTACTTAGCTAGATTTTTTACTTAGCTGTAATTGTAGCCAAACAATCAATATCTATATTATTTTAATTAGCTAGATTTTTACTTAGCTGTAATTGTAGCCACACAATCATATTATCTGCATTATTTTACTTAGCTATATTTTTCACTTAGCTAGATTTTTTTACTTAGCTTTAATTATAGCCAAACAACTAATATCTACATTATTTTACTTAGCTAGATTTTTTACTTAGCTGTAATTGTAGCCACACAATCAATATCTACATTATTTTACTTAGCTATAGATTTTTCACTTACCATAGCTTTAATCATAGCCAAACAATCAATATCTACATCATTTTACTCAGCTAGATATTTTACTTAGCTAGATTTTTTACTTAGCTGTAATTGTAGACACACAACCAATATCTACATTATTTTACTTAGCCAGATTTTTTACTTCAAAAAACTTGGAAAAAAAAAATTTTACGAAAAAAAACTAAGTCCCTTATTTTGATTTTGGCAAAACTAGACGAAACGAGTCAAAAAAAAATAAAAATACGGATGGTCATAATGGCCATAATCTGCAATAAGCCGCCACGGGGGGCACCATGGGGTGCTCGGGCCTGAGTTCGGTATCAGCCTTGATTTTGGCAAAACTAGACGAAACGAGTCAAAAAAAAATAAAAATACGGATGGTCATAATGGCCATAATCTGCAATAAGCCGCCACGGGGGGCACCATGGGGTGCTCGGGCCTGAGTTCGGTATCAGCCGATTTTAAAAAGGATTTTCTATGATTAGGCGGATTATGCTTTTAGTTATTTTCTTGCCTTGAAGGTGGGCATTAAGCCACCAGATGTAAAGTAGTTTTTATGGATTTTTTCCCTCTTTTTCTCCATACGAAATATATGTCCCCTGCATTACATTAGCTGCAGCTAATGAAAAAACGACTGGCTTCATGGCTCCACCCCTTTATGTACATTGTTCACAACCAAAAACGTTTATAAGCAGCGCAAAATGGATGTACATCACATTTTAAAATCAGTCTTCCAACTATCAACATGGAGTTCAAAGAAGAATTTCCAAAACCTCCTCCACCCGAGCCACCGAGAAGACCAGCAACGATTCTGTTATGATACCAAATAGACGATAAAAAAAAAAAAAACTTAACCAAATCGGCCCTTTTCAGGGCCATCAAATTTTTACAATATTATGATCAACTTATTCAATTTAAATTTTAATTATCTTGTGTTATTTATAATTGTAATAGGATATAAAACATATAGTAAAGTTGAATAATTTTTTGTCAAGAGAAGCATGGTAATGTGGTAAGTTGTAAAGTTAATAGTTATGAAACGTGTTAAATAAATTTCATTTAATATTATATTATTCTTTTCATTGTAATTTTAAAAATTTCGTTATATCTGTTGTTTATCTATTGTTTATTTTTTTTAGAATCAACATTTTTATAGACAGAAATCAAAAATACATTTTAATTACATTTAATACATTTAATACATTTAATACATCTTCAAATACAGTGAATTAATTTTTTTCAAGCTTATAATTTATTTACAAATAAAAAATATAAATTATAATTCCATTGTCTATGAATCCCTTTTTCTATTTAATTTTGATTTATTTCTATATATCTTTTTATCTATTCAATTTTTTCTTATTTAATTTTCCGCAAAATATTTATTTATTTGTTGAATACAAATACAGAATATAAATTTAATTTTTATATTTATACATAAAAAATAGTTATATTTAATTTTTAATATTAATTTTATTATTATATTATTATTATATTCATTCATTTAATCCATGATACTTGCTCACAAATATTTTTACAAATAATATATTCATCCTCAATTATTTTAATATGTGGATTATTAATTGTAACAAAAACAATACCAGCTTGATATTCTTCATCATAAATAACCTTAAAAAGTAGTTTTGGTACTGATACTGATTTATTTTTAAATTTCTTATCACGTTATTATTATTTTTTCAAATTATAATCAAGAAGTTAAGATAAAAATTAATTATTTATTATATACATATATATTATACTATTTAAATATCAACAACAACGTCCGAGCTATAATGAAAAAACGACTGGCTTTATGGCTCCACCCCTTTATGTACGTTGTTCACAACCAAAAACGTTTATAAGCAGCGCAAAGTGGATGAACATCACATTTTAAAGTCAGTCTTCCAACTATTAACATGGAGTTCAAAGAGGAATTTCCAAAACCTCCTCCACCTGAGCCACCGAGAAGACCAGGAACGATTGCGATATATACTACCAGATGATACTAAATAAACGATAAAAAAAAAAAAAAAAAAACTTAACCAAATCGGCCCTTTTCAGGGCCATCAAATTTTTACAATTATGATCAACTTATTCAATTTAATTATCTTGTGTTATTTATATAATAGGATATAAAACGTAAAGTTATAAATAATTTTTTGTTAAGAGAAGCATGGTAATGTGGTAAGTCGTAAAGTTAAGAAACGTGTTAAATAAATTTTATCTAATATTATATTATTCTTTTTATTGTAATTTTAAAAATTTATTTATATTGTTTATCAAATTGTTGACATTTTCAGTTATTAAAATTAATTTTACATTCATTTTTTTTAAAATTAACATTTTTATATAGACAGAAATCAAAAATACATTTCAATTTATTTTTAAATACAGTGAATTAATTTTTTTCAAGCTATTATAATTTATTTATAAAATAAAATATGTAAATTATATAATTCCAAGGTCTAAACCACATTGTTTATAAATCCCTTTTTCTACTTAATTTTTATCTATTTAATTTTTTCTTATTTAATTTTCCGGAAAATCTTTATTTATATTTATTGAATACAAATACAGAATAAATTTAATTTTTATTTTTACACGCATATAAAAAATAGTTATATTTAATTTTTAATATTAATTTTATTATTACTTTTTTGTTAAGACAATAATCTATATATTAAAAAAATCATTGACCATTATATTTTCTATTTCATCGATTGGTAAATATGGAAATGATTTTCTAAAATCAGAATACTCGCAGCAATATGTATATCCATTAATAAATAATTTATCAAAATTATCTTTTTTTTTATCTTCAATCCATGATACTTTCTCACAAATATTTTTACAAATAATATATTCGTCCTCAATTATTTTAATATGTGGATTATTAATTGTAACAAAAACAATACCAGCTTGATATTTTTCATCATAAACAACCTTGAAAAGTAGTTTTGGTACCGGTACTGATTCATTTTTAAAATTCTCATCACGTCTTAAATAAATATTTTGTAATATACCATCCTTGTCTTTGAGTTGTAAAACCCCAATACTTCCTGTCCAAACATCAAGATCACGTTTTATTTTATCAGCATATTGTCTGATAGCATTTTCCAGTTGCACCCAATTTCTTCGATTGATTGTTTTCCACATTGGCACGGCATTGGCATAATTAAATGTAGCATACTTATGAGCAGAAAATATAACATCAGCTTTCGCAACTAAATGACCCTTTTCAAATGAAAATGTAGCATCTGTTTTAGAAACAAATGTTATTTTATAGTAATTACTTGCGTATATTTACAAGAACATTATTTTCCAACCAACCTTCTTCTTTACCAATATATTTTTTTACAATCTTACATTTACCAAGAATCTTGTTAATTCTTCTAAATACACATTTTTTTTCATAAATTTGTTTCATATTTTTCTTTTTAAATAATGATCCTTGACGAAAATCTACTTTAAGTTGAGATGGATAACGTTTTTTTTGTGATAATACCTTTAAATGTACATAAACTGTATGTAATATTTTTTTTTCACGACAAAAATTAATAACTGGATAATATTCATATAATCTAAAATATTAATTCAGAAAAATTATTAATTTTACATTATAAATCAATTTTTTTTTTTTTTTTTTTATCTATTTGAATATTTACCCATCTGGAGTTGAAATGTTGAATCCAATGGATCCTTTGGATCCACAAAGTCCACATTCAATGTCATCTTGAATTTCAGTTGTTTGAGAATTTTTCGCACATTTAATATCTTTTAATGTGTTGAAAATAATATCTTCAATATTAAATGTTCCATCTGGTAGACATTCAACACTCACATTATTGAAAGGAGCATTTCCAAGAATATCAAGTTCATCATTTACAATTTTTGTGCCAGGACATGATAATAATATCTTAATATTGCTTTCAATTTCAATTATATCTGATCCATATTGTGGATAAATAAATCCTTTATTATCATTATGCAAATAAACTGGTTGGTTTGATTGTGGTAAATCGTCAGTAATATTTATTTTACAGTTTGCTGAAATTTCCGTATATTGAAGCACGATAAAAATTGATAGAACAAACATTATAAATGACTCGATTATATTTCAACGCTAAATGAAATATGTTACTGATTTTTTTTTGTACAGCCTTATATTTTTTTAGTACCAATAGGAAATGTAAGTTACTGATAAAATTAATATATAAAAATGAAGGTTAAACAATATAAAAGGAATTTATTTTATGTTTTTTTTTTTTGCGTATTATTATTATATTTATTTTCGTACAAGTACAATTTATATTTTATAATATTAATATTAAATTTAAATTATTATTTATATTAATAGTACTAATTGTTAAATTTAATTATTAAAAATTTTCATGATTTATTCATCAATCAAACAATTTAAATCTTCAAAAATATTTATTTTACAGTTTGCTGAATTTTTTGTATATTGAAGCACGATAAAAATTGATAGAATAAACATTTTAAATGACTCGATATAATATTTCAAAGCTATATATAAAATATGCAGCTGATGTTTTTTGTATCGTTTTATATTTTTTTAATACCAATAGGAAGTGTAAGTTACTGATAAAATTAATATAAAAAGAATTTTTTTTTTATTTTATGCTTTTTTTTTTTTGTTATTAATAATATTAATATTAAATTTAAAATATTATTTATATTATTAGTACTAATTGTTAAATTTAATTATTAAAATTTCAAATTAATTATGTATACATAACAATTATTCAAGACAACAGCCCAAACTTGATGACATTTTTTGAATATGGTATTGCTTTTAAAAAATCATTTACTTCACAACAATACGTGTATCCTTTACTCAAAACATTAAAACTATCATATTCATTAAAACCCCAATCAACCCAAATTTCATTTGTACTACAAATATTTTTACAAATAAAATAATGATCTTTAATTTTTTCTAAATATGGATTATTAATTGTTATAAAAACAATACCCGCTTTAGCATCAATATCCTTGACAACTTTAATAATTAATTTTGGTACTGGTACTGATCTCTCTTTCAGATCATCATTGTCTAAATAAATATCTCGTAGAATATTATCTTTATCTTTAAATTGCAATACTCCAATACTTCCTGTCCATATGTCAAGAGTACAATTTTTATTAATTGCATATCGTTGAATAGCATTTCTAATTTTTTGCCAATTTCCGGAATTTATATTTTTCCATACTGGCATAATATTGGAGTAAGAATTTGTTGCATATTGATGTGAATTAAAAATCAAATCAGCCATTGAAACCATGTGACTTTTAACTAAATAATTTGCATCTGTAAATATATTATTAATTATTTATTTTACCCAAGTCATTATCTTTTTTGTATTTATTTTTTATTTTATTATACCTTTGGTTATTCCTGGACGAATAAATTTCTCTGCAAGTTCTCGATCACCAAGTATTTGTGTAATTGTATCAATTTGTTTATCCGGCAAATAAACATTGTCTAATAATTCATTTTCTTTAATGTGTGAATAAGTTAATACTCTTTGATTTTTAATTCCACCTTGTATTTGTGAATGTGCATAAATTGTATGACTAATTCTTGTTTCACGACAAAAATCAATGAGTGGATAAAATATTGTTCTGGAAAATTATTAATAATTTATAGATTTTTTGCAAATTGAAAAAACATATAATTGATTTTTTTTTTAATTATATTTACCCATCTTGAGTTTCAATATTAAAACCAATTGATTTTTTAACTCCACAATTTCCACATTCGGTATTATGATACACCTTTTCAGTTGGTTGAGCATAACCAGAACATTTCATGTCTTTTAATGTTTTTAAATTTTTATCGCCAAATTTAAATTGTCCATTTTTTAGACATGTTATTTTTCTGACAGAAGATTTAATTTTTTTATCTGTAAAAGATTTACCCGGGCATGCCAATAAGATAACATCATCGCTTTCAATATTAATTTCTTTTGATCCTGATTTTGGATGAATGAAGCCTTGTACATTTTCGGTATACAAATAAAGTGGTTGATATTTTGAAGGCAAACTACTTGGAATTGAAATTTTGCAGTTGGCTAAAATATCTAATTAAAATAGACAAAATTATACGTTAATTTTATTTAAAATTTTAAGAAAAATTTTTATAACGTTACCTATTGTTTTATCAAGAATAAAAAATACAATAAAAAACAATTGAAATAATTTTTTCATTGTAATAGACATTGTTTATAAAATTATATTGATAAAATATTTCAGTTTTTTTTTAGTTTTAATTTTTTTGTAAAGAAATTATTGTGAACGTTGCTTTTAGTTTTTCAATTTTTTACAATACGATAATTTTTATTTGAGTTATAATGTTGGAAAAAAAAAAAATTTATATTTTAAAAACATAAATACCATTGTTATCAGAAAATAAATAAAATAATAAAAAAAATAACTAAACATATTGTAGATTATTGTACAATATTAGAATAATTTTAATAATATAATTTTTTATTTTTTTTTTTTTTGTTTCTTAAAAATTTATTATCAAAAAAAAAAATGTTACTTAGTTAATTTTTGTTATTGTATAAATTTTAATAGATTAAATAAGCTTCATTTTACTTTCAGTGTAAATATTATATATTTTCTTCACTGTCCCAGGTAGAAATACAACCTCGTTTCGACATCGAATAGTGTAACATTTCTACATAGAATCGAACTCGGTTTTCGACGTCGAAACGAGGTTTAGTTTCGAATTCCTTGACTAATTTCTACCTGGGTATATGTTTTTTTCATGATTAAATTTTGTTTTGTAGATATTATTTCCTTTTTTTTTACAAAATTTGTTTACAAAATTATTTAATAATTTAAATATTATTATCGGTGTTTTTCTTTTTTGTAATATTTTAAATTTTTTTGTTATTCGTTTCTTTTTAATCACCCAAGTTAATAAATATTTCTAAAAATATTGTTTTCTTATTTTTTCAATCGTTATCAGTTTTGTATAGCGATTAAATGACCAAAATAATTTAATCGTTATTCTATGAAATTGATTGTTATAATTTCTATTATTAAAATTGGTTGAACTTGTTCATTAATCAGCTTGCTTTCATCGATCTAACACAACATTATTTTTTAAGAATATTTTAAAAACAAGTTGACACCCAATTATTATACGTTTCATTGTGAAAAATTTTTGAATTAAATTTTTATATTCTACATTTATTTCAATTGTATAATATTAATTTAAAAAAACAACTACTTTTTAAATTATTGTCGACAACAGAGAAGACTTATAAAAACAATATGAATATTTCATTTTTTTTTAAATGTTGCTTGTTGTTGTCTATTCAATTTCATTGGATAACATGTGGTAAGTAATAATTTATATTATAAATAAAATGATCTAATAAAAAACTGAAATTATAGTTTAAAAAAAATCTTGTTTGAACTGATAAAAAAACTAATCTTCAGCATTTTATATTTTTTTTTTCATGTTTCTCGTGTTGTAGATGTTCGAGAAGAGCAATTTGATGAATTGGATAATGTAACATCAATAACAGTACACCGTGATAGATCAGATACAAAAATAAAACAATGTGTTTTTGAAATAACGAATGATGCATATCGTTTAGAAACTTTTTTATTATACGATGAATACAAGTCATTCATTAGAAACGATTGGTTGAAATTTATTGGCTACAAAGACAACAGTTGTTCTTTTGTTATAATCCCAGAACTTTTAAAAAATACTCATTCTAAAAATAATTTAATTGAAAAATGGTGTATCACAGAAATTTATTGTATCCCAACATTTTTACAAAAGATTTTTGGAAGTTGTTATAAACATGAAGACATCATTTCGTATACAATACGCTATCCTTCCTTTAGATAAAAATTTAAAAGTTTTAATAATTATTTTAACATATTAAATAAAATTATCAAATAATGAAAAATTAAAATAAAAATACTTTCAAAGCTTTAATTTTTTTATTTATTTGTTCTCTGAAATTTATTAATTAATAAAATAATTAATTTTTATTGTTGGTACTAAGGTAATCCTTTTTTTTCTTAATAAAATTAAATAAATTAAATAAATCTCATTTTACTTTCAGTGTCAATTATATTTTATGCGTTGCTTGGTTGTCATTTTTCATTAATAAATTTCGATTTTTATTATTATTTTTTTGTTATTCACCTCTATTTAATGACCCAGGTCAATAAATATTAAACAAACAACATAAACGAATACTATTTTTATAATTCCTTGACCGTTATCAGTGTCTGGTTTTTATGACTATTAAATGATCTAAATAATTTAGCTGTTTTTCTATAAAATTGATTATTATAATTTCTATTATTAAAATTGTTTGGACTTGTTCATTAATCAGGTTGCTTTCATCGATCTAACACAACATTATTTTTAAAGAATATTTTGAAAACAAGTTGACACCTAATTATTATACGTTTAATTGTGAAAAATTTTTAATTAAATTAATAATTAATTATCCTATTTTTATATTCTACATTTATTTCAACTGTATGATATTAATTTAAAAAAGTAACTAATTTTTAAATTATTGTCGACGAAAGAGTAGACATAAAAACAATATGAATATTTTATCATTTTTAATATGTTGCTTGTTGTTGTTTATTCAGTTTCATTGGATAACATGTGGTAAGTAATAATTTTTATTATAAATACAATGATCTAATAAAAAACTGAAATTATAGTTTAAAAAAAATCTTGTTTAAACTGATAAATAACTAATCTTCAACATTTTATATTCATTTTTTAAATAATTATTATTTTTTTCATGTTTCTCGTGTTGTAGATGTTCGAGAAGAGCAAATTGGTGAATTCGATAATGTAACATCAATAACAGTACATCGTGATAGATCAAATACAAAAATAAAACAATGTATTTTTGAAATTTCGAATGATGATTCAGATCATACAGAATCTTTTTTATTATACGATGAGTATGAATCATTTATCCGAAATGATTGGTTAAAATTTATTGGCAACAAAGACAACAGTTGTTCTTTTGTTATAATTCCTGAACTTTTACAAAATAGTTATTATAACAATTATTTATATAAAAAATGGTGTATCACAGAAATTTATTGTATCCCTACAATCGCTCAAAAGATCTTTGGAACTTGTAAAAAACATCAAGTTATCGATTCACAAACAATAAACCATCCGTCCTTAAAATAAAAATCAACAAAGTATAAATAATTTAAAAAAAGAAAAACTGATATTGTATAATGATTGATAAATTAAAAATAAAAAAAAATAATGAATAAATAAAATATTTAAAACTCTACAATGAACTTTAAATTTATTTTAAAAAAAAAATATTTTGTTTATTGTTTTTCCAAATAAATTAGAAATATTTATCAATGTTTTTTATGTTTTAAATATTTTTAATAACATTGAGTATTAATTTGGTTTTTTTTTTTTTATTTTTATCGTCATCATTTCGCTTTGAATGACAATATTGAATGACAACTTCTTTATAAATGTTTCTTTAAATTTTTTTCTAAATAAAGCTTCAAATTAACAATGATAAAAATAAAAAAAAAATTTCTTAAACAAAAAATATATATAGATAAAATGAATTTATTATTGAAATATGTATATTTAAAAATAGGTTATATTTATTTTAAAAAATAATTAGAGAGTATAAAAGAAAAATGCTTTAGAATAATTTGTAATTTTCTGGTTAAAAGTTTTAGTAATTCGTCGGTAATTTTTTATATTGTCAATTGGACAATTCAAAAATTTTAAAACTTTTTTTATTTATAAAAATTAAAAATTATAATAGGAGTAGTAAATTATATAAAAAGTAATCAATAAAATTTGATTGTCAATTGTCATTATTAAATGATTCAAAAATTAAATCAAATAAAATTTTTAATATATTTCAAAATCATTCAGACTGCAGACATACGTGAATTGACGAAATAAAATTTTAATGATTCTTCAAAATAACGAAATAATTAATAAAATTTTTATTTTTAAAAATATATATTTGCTTGTTAACATGTCATCAATAAAAAAAAAAAAAACAATATACTCAAAAAAGCTATATACACGTTTACAAATTCATGTGTAAAAAATTTTTGTCTGATGAATTTTCATAATGAAAGTTCACTTGCGATCTCTATATGTATATTTTTATTATTTTTTTTTTTTGTCTAGTCGATCTGCTGCACCACGAAACATATACACTGCAGTTACAAAGTAGCGCCCTCGAGATATCGCATGTCTGAGGAAAAAGAAAAAAACAAAAAACCTATCAGGGCTAAAAAAAAAAATGAGTTAAAAAGAAGCAAAAAAAAATATATGATATAAAAAAAAAAAACTAATTATATTTTGCTATTTGTAGAAGAGTGAAACGAAAAAAAGACACTGTGAATTTTTACTCTTCGCTGAATGACAACTTTCAGGAGTACCCAGCAGCGATCGAGTAGTCATTATATAAGTATTGTTTTCATTTATTCCCACGTCAATGAATGTATTTCAATTTAAAACTATATCCGGTAACGGATGACATTACAATACTAAGTATTATTTTGAATAATTTTCATTGACTCTTGAAAATATTGTTCCATACAATATGTATAGCTCGATTCACATAAAAGTAAGATGTTATTATTATTATTTTTTTTTTTCAACTGAACTTTATCATTATGTTATTATTATTATTTTATAATGAATATGATAATCAATAAGAGAAAACTAAGAAGACGACTTGTTATGATTTACAAAAATTTTTTCACTGTATACATTTCATAATAATACAATAATGTTTGAATTATATTCAATGCCATTTCTACTAACGAATAATGTTCCATTAATTATTACTTTGATGAATGATAACAATTATTATTAAAAAATTTGGGTAGAAAAAGTCGGCAATAGTGCGAATTCGTAACTGGAATTATGATATTGATAGTATATGCAAAAAAAAAAAAATACATACAATGAAAAAGATATCATGATTGTTTACAAAAAAAAAGTATATGAACAGTAGATATAGTTAGAATTTATATCGGTAAATATAAAACTACATTGAATTCATAAGTTGCGTAGAAATTACCCAAATTGTATGTGGCACAATCTAAAATTTGACTAATGCTGATGATGAAATATCAACGATATGAACTTTGATCTACATTATTTACTTGGAGTTCGATCCCATTTAAAATACTTTGACAAAGTTTTGATTTTCAAAATTCAATCTGACCTAGTGAGGTGATATATTATAAAATTAAAAGTGGGAGTAACCATTATAAAATATCGAACAACAACGAGGAATGCTTTATTACGTTTTATAACTGTCTCATGGTTATATTATCTAAATTTACTATTGTCTAAAACAGTGGTCGAATTTTTGTTTTTTTTTTTTTTTTTTTAAATTATAAAACAAGATAAAGAGTTGCTTCTTTAAATTGTTAAAAAAAAAAAATTTTTAAATAAAGTGAATAAAATTTTTCAATTGAATTCTCAAATATATTTAGAAAAAAATAATACAAAATGGTGAAAAGTGGCGAAAAAAATATGATATTTGATCCATGTAGTCAGAGAATGATTGATTCTGGTGAAGAAATTGTTATTTCTGGAATTGCTGGAAGTTTTCCAGATTCGGAAAATATAAAAAAATTACAAGAAAATTTAATGAATAAGGTGGATTTGATAAGTGACGATGATCGACGCTGGAAACTTGGTTAGTATAGAACTTGTACACAAATTTTATTGTCGTAGAAATTTTTTTTGAATTGTAGTAGACTGAATAAAATGCGATTGTCAAAAAAATTTAAAAAAAAAATTAATTGAAGAGATATATAATGAAATTGATGATGCGATCTGAATAATATCAGGAACTATATTTAATACGCCTGAAGCGCTATAGATTATTTTTCTAATTAACCGAAGATATTTTACTACTATTTTATTGTCGTTGTAGATCATCCTGATATTCCGCAGGGATCTGGAAAAATCCTCAATCTTGATAAATTTGATGCATCATTCTTTGGAGTGCATTACAAGCTTGCAGCTGTAATGGATCCATCCTGTAGAATGTTGATGGAACACACATATGAAGCCGTTATAGACGCAGGGGTTAATCCTCGTTCCGTGAAAAATAGTAATACTGGAGTTTTCATTGGTTCGTGTTTGTCTGAATCAGAAAAAACTTGGTTTTACGACAAACTTCAGGTATAAAGTTGTGATTGTATGTATATATTCCATGAAACCATTTTTAAAAAAGAGAAACTTAGAAAAAATCAAATGTTCCTAGCCGGGATTCAAACCCAATTTTTTTGTTTTCTTAGGCAACTGCCTCAAAGTGTATATACACTGTATATACACTGTATATATATGTATAAAATTGACCAAAGACGTAAATAGTAATTCAATCAAAACTACATTGGAATTTCAAAAACTCATCTATAATATAAATTTTTAACTAGGGAAATGGATTTGGTATGATGGGTTGCAGCAAAGCAATGTTATCGAATAGGCTATCATACTGGCTTGGAGTAACTGGCCCAAGTTATACAGTTGATACTGCCTGTAGTTCAAGTTTTTTTGCTATGGAACAAGCTTACAGAGCAATTCGAAGTGGTCAATGTGAGGCAGCTATAGTTGGAGGTTGCAATCTTTGTCTTTTGCCTAATACAACTCTACAGTTTAAACGATTAGGTTTGAGTTTTTCTTTAGAACTTTTCAGTAAACGACAATCTAATGAACGTTATTGAAATTGTTTTCGTGCAGGTGTTTTATCTCGCGACGGTCGATGCAAATCTTTCGACGAAAGGGCGAATGGTTATGTACGAAGTGAAACCGTTAGTGTGGCTTATCTTCAAAAAGCAAAAAATGCAAAACGAATTTATGCAACAATTGTTCATGGTAAAACTAACTGCGATGGATTTAAAGAACGAGGCATTCTTTTCCCATCGAGTGTAATGCAGACCGCGCTTCTTCGGCAATTTTATGAAGAATGCCGAGTTCCACCACAATCAATTGCATACGTTGAGGCTCATGGAACCGGGACAGCTGTTGGTGATCCTATAGAAGTTAATGCAATTGATACTATTTTTTGTCAGGGCAGAACGGAACCCTTGAGAATTGGTTCTATTAAGTCGAATCTTGGACATTCAGAGGCAGCAAGTGGAATGTGTTCACTTGCCAAAGTTATTATTGCTTTTGAATCTGGAACGATCCCTCCAAATTTGCATTTTAAAATTCCTCGAAAAGATATTAAAGCTCTTGAAGAGGGTAGAGTTCGTGTTATAACTGAACCAGAGCCATGGAATTGTGGTCTCACTGCAGTGAGTTCATTTGGATTCGGTGGAGCTAATGCTCATCTTTTGTTAAGACCAAACTATAAAATAAAAATCAATGGTGGGGCACCACACGATGATCTTCCAAGACTTGTAGTCGTTTCAGGAAGAACTGAAGACGCTATAAATTGTATATTGTCTGACGTGAGTTGAAATATTTAGTTTCTTGTAAAATGTTGAACTTGAATTTTTTTTTACTTTACTTTTCAGGTTGAAAGTCGCCCCATAGATGTAGAATACGTAAGACTTCTTCATGAAATTTATATGCAGGAAGATCCAGGTCATTTGTATCGTGGCTTTACGATATTGAATAACACAAATTCCGAGAAAAAAATAAAAAAAATCGAACACTATTCTGGAGCTAAAAGACCTATTTGGTTTGTCTTTTCGGGTATGGGATCACAATGGCCAGCGATGGGTGCTGCTCTCCTACGCTTTCCAGTCTTTGCTCAAGCCATTAGCAAATGCGATGCCATCCTGAGACCAAAAAATATTAATATTTACAATATTCTAATAAATCCTGACAAATCGACATTCGACAATATCATCAATTCTTTCGTTGGAATTGCTGCAGTACAGATTGGAATCGTTGATATGTTAAATTTGCTGGAAATTATACCAGATAAAATTATTGGTCATTCGGTGGGAGAATTGGGCTGTGCATATGCAGATGGCTGCTTTACAGCTGAGCAAATGGTTTTAGCTGCATACTCAAGAGGTTTAGCTTTACTTGAAATAGACACAACCCGTGGTTCAATGGCAGCTGTTGGATTAGGTATTAGTTGCATTTATGTTTACACATGAGTCAATGCATTAATTATGTATATGTATTATTTGAAAATAAATTCAAATATTTTTTCTTAAGGTTATCGGGAAATAAAGGATTTGTGCCCTCCAGATATTCAAGTTGCATGTCACAATAGTCCAGAAAGTTCAACAATTTCAGGTCCAGCTGATTCAATGAAAGCCTTTGTCACTAAACTCACTGCTCAAAAAATATTTGCAAGAGAAGTTCTATGCAATAATATTGCTTATCATAGTCGCTACATTGCTGAAGCTGGTCCAAGATTATTACGTTATCTTAAGCAAGTAATTCCAGAACCAAAGACTCGTAGTCCTAAATGGCTTAGTACTTCTATACCAAGAAATCAATGGTCTACTTCAGCTGCTCAATTATGTTCCGCAGAATATCATACTAATAATCTTTTGAGTGCTGTATTATTCGGAGAAACATCTGCCTTGATTCCTAAGGATGCAGTTACCATTGAAATTGCACCTCATGGACTTCTTCAAGCGATTCTACGAAGATCTCTTAATCCAAGTGTTACAAATATTGCTTTGACACAAAGAGGCCATGTAGATAATGTTGAAGTATTTCTCGAAGGAATTGGAAAATTATATAATACTGGTCATCAGCCTCAAATTGCAAAATTATACCCTGAAGTTTCATTCCCAGTTTCACGTGGAACACCGATGATTTCTCCATTAATAAGGTGGGACCATTCCAATGAATGGTATGTAACAAAATTCGAAATGCAAGAAAAGATCTCTTCCGGAGAAAGAATGGTAAAGGTCTCATTGCAAAATGAAGAATTCGAATACATGGCAGGGCATGTAATCGACGGCAGAACTTTACTACCGGCTACCGGTTATTTGGTTTTAATTTGGGAAACCGTAGGAATGATGAAAGGAGAACTTTTTACAGAACTTTCGATTGTCTTTGAGGATGTCAAGTTTTTGCGAGCAACGAATCTACCGAAAGAGGGTGTTGTTGAATTGACACTCAGTGTCCAAAAAGGCAAGAATTCAAAAATTCATAAAAAAAATTTTTTTGTAAATGTCTAATAATAAGTATTCTATAATAAGTAAATTATAGGATCCGGAAAGTTTGAAGTATCAGAAGGTGGAGCAGCCGTAGTTACGGGTTACGTACGAGAAATTTCAAATCCGTCTGCCGAAAAGACCAAATGTATATATGATAGTGGAAATGTTCAAGAGATGTCAACCAAAGACGTTTATAAAGAACTAAAACTCCGTGGATATCATTATAGTGGTCTCTTCCGAAGTATTAGATCTACAACGACTGATGGTAGCAGTGGTCAAATTATGTGGGATAATAATTGGGTTGCTTTCATTGACAATATGCTACAGATGAAAATTCTAGGCATGGATTCTCGAGGGTTGTTCGTTCCCACGGGAATTCAAAAGTTAGTTATTGATACAAAAGCTCATTTCAACAAGATTTGTGAAATGCCCGACGATAATAAAGGTAAATAAAGAACTGGCGCAAATTAAATTTTTCAAATAAATTAAAAAATAACACTTAAACTTGCAAATTGCATTTTCGAATTATTTCTTAATTCATGTTTCAGTATTTCAAGTAATCTGTGACAAAACTTTAGACACAATAGTCTCCGGCGGCATTGAAATTTGTGGTCTTAATGCAAGTGCAATTGCCCGAAAAAAAAATGCTGGTCAGCCAGTCTTAGAAACATATAAGTTCGTTGCAAATCAAGACAACAAAGTTATCTCGATGCGAGATGCCATTTGTACAGCTACTCACTTGGCACTTGAACACCATCAGGGAGTCAAAGTAAAAACTCTGGAATTCTTTGGAGAACAGGAAAGTAGAAAAATCGAACATTTAATTTCACCTATGATTCTCGAAATTCTCGAAGATATACCTATGATGCAAGCTGACGTGGAAATTGTTTTCAAAGGCACTGGATTTGAAGACGAGAATCTTCCGCAAACTATCAATAAAGTATCAGATTTAAAGAAACTATCACCAGATTCGAATGCTCTTGTTGTGACGGGAAAAAATCTTTTATCTTCTCAAAGTTCATTGATGCCCAAGGCACTTGAAGTATTAAAAAAAGACGGATTTCTTCTCACATTTGAATCTAAAGGGTATGACGAAAAATTCCTTCAACAATTATTAATAAAACAAAATCTTAATTTAATCCTTCGTAAAGTAGTGGATGGTTCAATCGTTTTTTTGTTAAGAAAAATTACGAAAATCCCAGAAACGTCAGTTATTGTTGGAGTGAGCAATGACTCATTCACGTGGGTCAATAATTTAAAAGCTGCTCTAAAAGCGGAAATCGAAAAAGAATCCCAATTGAGCTCAAGAATTTTGATCGTCAGTGAGAAAAGTTTCGAAAATGGGCTGTTAGGACTGGTGAACTGTCTTCGCAGAGAGCCAGGTGGGGAACTCGTTCGTGGATTTCTTTTACAAGACCCCAATGCACCAGACTTTGACATTGAAAATCCATTTTACAAAGAACAGTTAAATCTTGATTTAGCAATTAATGTCTTACGACCTCATCCGAGTAATTTAAAAAATGCAAAACCTATTTGGGGAACTTATCGACATTTTCATATTCCAAAAGAAGAATTAAAAATAAAACATCATGCTTGGGCAAATGAATTTGTTCGAGGTGATTTGAGTAGTTTTCGATGGTTGGAAGGACCAATTACTCCAGATTGTTGTCATCCCGATTTAGTAAAGATCGTTTATTCAGCTATAAATTTCCGGGATGTTATGTTAGCGACCGGCAAGCTAGCAGCAGAAGTTCTTGCAAGAACTCGTCAAGAAGAAGAATGTGTTTTAGGTTTCGAATATTCTGGTATCGATTCAAAGAATGAACGAATTATGGGCATGTACGACAGAAAAGTCATGGCAAATATGGCAATTATCAATCGTAACTTTTCTTGGAAAGTTCCAAAAAGCTGGACATTAGAGGATGCAGCAACTGTGCCTTGTGTGTATGTTACGTGTTTTTATGCCCTCTATTCAAAAGGAAACATGAAAAAGGGAGACAAAGTTTTGATTCATGCTGGTTCAGGTGGTGTTGGACAAGCAGCTATAATTCTTGCTTTACACGAAGGCTGTGAAGTGTTTACAACTGTCGGTACTCCTGACAAACTGAGATTTATCAGAAAACATTTTCCTCAGATTCCTGAAGACCATATTGGCAATTCGCGAGACACCAGCTTCGAACATATGATTTTAAAACTTACTGGAGGCGAAGGGGTTGATATTGTTCTGAATTCGTTGTCCGAAGAAAAATTGCAAGCTTCAATAAGGTGTTTGGCTGTTAATGGAAGATTCTTAGAAATTGGCAAATTCGATATGGCTAAAGATACGCCTGTAGGAATGTCTGCTTTCCTAAAAGAAATCAGCTTCTATGGAATTATGGTGGACAAGTTTATTGTATCATCGCTCGATAAGGTATTAAACGTTCAGCAGCTGTTTCAAAAATATCTTGACGCTGATATTATCAAGCCAATCGTTAGAACAGTGTTCTCACATGACCAACTTGAAACCGCTTTTCGATACATGGGGGCGGGCAAGCATATTGGAAAAGTCATCATAAAAACTGCAGATGAGAATAATTTACAAAATATTGCTTTACCAGCTCATCCACGCTTTTACTGTCTTCCAAACAGAAGTTACATTATACTTGGTGGTCTTGGTGGTTTTGGTCTAGAACTTGCTGACTGGCTTGTTCTTCGAGGCGCGAAATATATTGTCCTTACTTCTCGTACTGGTATTAAAAATGGATATCAAAAAATGCGTATAAAGTTGTGGGAATCATATGGTACTAAAGTCTTGGTAATTTCTGGCAAAGAAGCATACATTCGTCAAGATTGTCTTGATATTTTAAAACAATCGACGAGTATAGCTCCAGTTGATGCTATATTCAATCTTGCTGTTGTCTTGAAGGATTGCTTGTGGGAAAATCAAACACCTGAAACATTTGAAGAATCATTCAAGCCAAAAGCTTGGAGTACTAAAAATTTGGACGAATTATCAAGAAAAATATGTCCATTGCTTCGTCATTTTGTTGTTTTTTCCTCTGTATCATGTGGTCGTGGTAATGCCGGACAGACAAACTACGGAATGTCAAATTCAGTCATGGAAAGAATTTGTGAGACTAGAGTTTCTGAGGGACTACCTGCATTGGCAATACAATGGGGAGCAATTGGTGATGTTGGTTTAGTCGCAGACATGTTGGAAGATCATAAAGAAATTGTTATCGGTGGAACACTTCAACAAAGTATTTTATCTTGTCTTCATGAACTTGATAGTTTCCTGGATCAATCTGAACCAATAGTTTCAAGTATGGTTGTGGCAGAAAAACGTGCTGGTGGGTCTGGTGCTCTGAATATTGTTGACACTGTATTAAACATTATGGGGCTGAAAGATATAAAAACTATCGGCCATCATACATCTCTTGCTGAACTTGGAATGGATTCTATGATGGGCGTTGAAATAAAACAAACTCTAGAACGAGAGTTTGAAATATTTCTCACGGCACAAGATATACGTGGTCTCAATTTTGCCAAACTAATAGAGCTAGACGCTGCAAATCTTGAAGTGTTGAAAAAAAATCCAAAATCATCGACTGAATTAACTGAAGTATTGACGGGAATGAGACTTCTTTTGAGATTTGTAAGTGATGGATCCATGCAAAATGAAGTTTGTCTTAAACTTAAAACCAAAGAAGAGTCTGGACGAGGTGAAGTCTTTTTTGTTCCTGGTGTTGAAGGATCTGCTTCTATATTTTCGAATCTTGCAGGTAAATTAATGTCACCTGCAACGTGTTTGCAATTCAATAGTGAACAAAAAGAAAATCTTTCTATTCAAGAAATTGCTAAAAATTTATTATCGGTAAGTTTATTTAATTTTTTCATTAGAACTTACTGTTATATTGTAACATGGCATGTTTTTTTTTTTTCATCAGCATGTTCTAGCTAGAGGTAAAGATCGTCAAGATTTCCTCGTTGTTGGCTATTCATTTGGATCACTTGTTGCAATCGAAATTGTCAGATTGCTAGAAGCAGAAGGGCTTACTGGGAAACTTATACTCATTGATGGCTCTCCTGATTTGATGATTGCTATACTGAAAGAGCAATTAGCTGTTACAAATGAAAGCGAACTCCAGAATACTATTTTAGTGGTAATAATGGACTTTATGAATGCATCATTGAGTAGTGAATTATATTCGAGTTTGCAGAATTGCACTTCTTGGGAACAGAAACTCGATGTTTTTATTAAACATCTTCCATCAGAAACGTCAATGATGCCCGAAAAACAACAAAGAAATCTCTGCACTTCCTTGTATAAAAGACTACTTGCCCTCCTGGCTTATGATCCATCCATTATTTTGCCCATTAATTCACCAATCACGCTTCTAAAACCATCTATGCCAACAATAAAAAATATGAGTGATGATTTCGGACTGTCTAAGGTACTCACAATAATGTATCACTATGAACATAATTATAATAGCAGTTATTGATCTTCTTCCTTATTTTGATATAATTGAAATTCCTATCCCTCAAATTTCCTCGTGAAAACAAAGCAATTTTCATATCTAAATTCAAACAATTTACGAATTATATTTTTCTGTTTTATGCAGGTTTCTCATAAAAAACCAGAAATTTATGTTCTCAACGGAAATCACGTAACAATACTAGACGATAGTAGAGTTGCAGCTGCAATCAACGGTGAAGCAATAGAAAACATAGAAGCTTTCGAAACCGGACATGAAAATATACTTGCTAATGCAGAAGTCAAATAAGAACATTAAAAAATAAACGTATTCAATATTTAGTACTTTTAATGTCAACCTTTGGGATATCTTTCTTTCATAATCCGACATATATAATTCTAAGTAAGAATAATAAAAGGTTACAAGTTGACAGACTAAGACACCTATTAGCCCATTTTTAAAAAACAAATAAAAAAAATTTTTTTTTTCCAGTTTCTCATTGCTTTGAGCTTTTTTGTGTGTCATCAAGCTAAATTGAAAATTAGTGTTTGAAACACAACTGGTGAACTCAACGAATTTGGAAATTGATTTCGAAGAAAAAAAAAAAAAAAAGCGTCAGTTCAACGACAAAGGCTATTTTATTTTATAAATGTGCATTCATGTGTGATCTCGTTAAGCCATCCACTCGTTTTGGGATCAAAGAGCTACCAGGATATATGAACTCAATGAACTTGGCTCCATATAAATTTCATATCATATTTTTATTTGATTGCTGATTTTATTATTTCTGATGGCAGATGATATTTTTGTCTGTTATTAATATATTTTTCATCAGTATAAATATACATTTTTAAAAAACTTTTGAATGACAATTGATTACTAAATATATAATTGTTTCGACACTCAAATATTAACTCTCTTTTAATCGAAAAAATTTCAACTGTTAAATTTTTTATTACACAATAAATTTAAAACGATTCTCGTGACTATTGTCAATAATTTGAACAAACCAATTGGTTATTTTTATTTTCAACATTTGTTTTAATTTAAATATATTTTTTTAGACTAAAAATTATTAACTAGGTGACAATTGATTGATTTGAAAATAAAAAAAATATATACTTCCAATTTATTTTTCAATTTCAACTCAATTTAAAAAAATATATATCCACTTTTTTTAAACATTCACATTTACACACATATATATATTATTGAAAAACAAATTCTATTTTCAACACTGTTGGTAATTTAAAATGAAAAAAAAATATTAAATATGTCTCTAGTAAGTTAGTGTATGCGGTCAAGCATCAATGTGTTAATTAAACAATAACTTTTTAAAACTTTTTTCAACTCTGAATACTAATTCTTTCCTATTATTATTATTATTTGTTTTTTGTAATTTTTTATTATTATAAATTTCATGAAACAAGAAAAAGTTACCAACAGATATGAATAATTTTATAGCAAAAAAAGTAAATATTATTCAGAGCACTATGTGTTATTTATTGCTAACAACTAACAACATTTTTAAAATTGAACATTTTGAACATTGCAGTTGGCAACAAAATTCGTGAATCCGCGATAATACGCGAGCCAAGTTGCCAAGATCAATATATCAAAAATGACATAATAATAATAAATAAGAAAAAAAATAAAAAAACATTCAAGTAAATTATATATTGTGGTAAATAAATTGTCAACTTTTTTATTATTCATATAAATATGTAATATAATTTCTACAAGTAGAAAAAAAAACTCATGAAAAAAAAAAATATATAAATGGTATATATAGTTTAAAAGTGTAAGCCTTTTATTTTGACTTGTCTCTTCATAGGATTACATTCGAGATTTCATGTATATAAAGCACAAAAAAAAGTATAGCTCTTTGGGCAAAAGCTACAAAATTTTTTATTTATTTCTGGTTTCTTAGTCTCGGCAGAGCACTAGCCATACCAAAAATCTGACCTTAGAAATGTCTTATGTCTTTAGAAATATCACCTTGAAAATCTATACAAATATATATTAATATTCAAAAATTAAAAATTCATCATGCTGTGTTGTTTAAAGTTGGTTAATTTAAAGTAGCTTATTTAGTCTTGAAGTTAATGTCAATTTTATTTTTAAAAAAAATGTCATTGCTTTGTTTAAATGTATTATTTTAATATAGCTTCATGAATAATCCTTAAAAGTTGTAAATTAATTCTATTAGCCATCTGGTTAATCATTATTTTTTTGGTACTTTCAAATTGATTTTATAATTTAAAATACAATATATAAATATGGTTGAATCCAAGAAGCTCATTCTTGAGCTTTTGCTGTTTGGAAAAGTCTATATTATACCCAAGCACGTTTCGCATAATATTACTTTTTATTGATTTTTATTTTTTTAAATTTTCATTTTAAAAAAGTACTAGAAAAAAAATATAAGTAAATAGCAAGATTTTTATTTTATTTTTTAAAATGTATATTGTTTTTCCATGAATAAAATTTTTTTATATTTTTATTTAAAGAAAAAAAAAAAGACAGAGGTTGTTATTTATCATTATTTAAATTGACCTTGAAAATTAATATAATAACTAATTTTCGTTGTCAGTCTGAAGAAATCACCACACCAGTAGTCACATCTGAAAAATATCAAATTCAAGTAAGTTACAGAAAATAAAATAAAATAAAAAATAGTTTAAAAAATTAATAACCTTGAGTAAAATATTCATTAATTTTCTTATTAATTATTCTTGAATTATTTTTATTCCATCAATTAAATTTTCAACTTCAATAAAGAAATAGAAAAAATTTTTTTATCACTTTATATATTGTTAAAAATTATATAAAAATAATATTATTTCACGTCAGTGTTTGATATATTTAATTAATTTCTTACTGAATAATGAAAAATAAATATTATTCTAAAAACAATTATTTATTTTCTCTTAAAATAATCATCAAAAAATATATTGACAAATAATTTGATTTTATTTTATTAATTCAGCTTCTACACGGACGATCATAGTATTTATTTTTTTTTTAATTTTCACAAAAAAGCTGAAATTAAAATAAAAATTATTATGGCTACAACGATTAGACTGATGACTGTCATTGTCACTGTTTTAATTGCTTTAGTGGCTGATTACTGTCGAATTCAAAGTTGCCGAAATAAACCACATACAATGTGCAAATATTTTGTAAGTATAATTATTTTTTAAACTATTTATTTCAATTCATTTATAAATCCAATCATGGATATTTTCGTTTTTTTATCTCTCAATTTATTGTCATTATTATTCATTTATTTATCTAATCATTTATGGTTTTTTTTGTTCTTTATCTCTTTGTTTATTTTCACTATTTATTTATTTATTTATTTATTTTTCAAGTCACCAAGACCATCAAAAGCTTGTGGTATCTTGCAACAAACCTCCATTTCAAGTGACGAAAGAAATGAAATTCTTAAAGTTCACAATATATTCAGAAAAAGAGTTAAAAATGGAAAAGAACGTCGTGGAAACCCTGGCCCACAACCAAAAGAGATGATCAAGGATCTTGTAAATAATAAATTCAATTATATCAATTATTTTATGATTAAAAAAAAAAATTATTATTATTACTATTTAATTTCTAGAAATGGGATGCAGAATTGGCCAAAATTGCACAACGCTGGGCCGACTAATGTATAGATGGTTATGACGAATGTAGAAATACAGGTAATACATTTATTAATATAAACAAATTAAGTGCTTTATATTTTTCATTTGATTAACAAAACAAAACAAAAATTTTCTGCAGAAACTTTTGGATATGTTGGTCAAAATTGGGCTCTTATGGGAAACTCACGTGGATGGACTGCGACTATAGACAGATTTAATAAAAGGATGCGGTACGAAGAAGTACAATATTACAACAAAAATGACGTTGAAAAGTTCAGGTGAGTAAATTCTAAAATAGTTTGTAATATTGTCAATACTATTATATATTTTGAATGTTTAAATAAAAAAAATAATTGTTACAAATATGATCCAGACGTATAATTATGGTCCAGTTACGGGTCACTATACTCAGATGGTTTGGGGTCAAACAACTCATATTGGATGTGGTGTTACTAGATATTATAGGAAAGAATATTACACAACTGTGCTTGTATGTAATTATGGTCCAGGTGGAAACGTTCTAGACAGACCAGTTTATCAAATTAAACAACGTAAAAATTAATTTAATTTTCATTCATAAATTTATATATATATCAAGTAATTTGACATTTTTATGTTAAAATACTTGAAAAATATTAACAATAATTTAATAAATTCAAATGATTTTTTTTTCATACATTAATAGCAAATACAATTATGATAAAAAAAAACTTGTTAAATTGTTTTGTATAAAAAAAAGGTTACAAATTAAATAAATAATAATAAAAAAAAAACAAAAAATTTCTTATAATTTTTATAGGCTATTATAAAAAATAAATTATTTTTGTATTTTAGAAAAATTGACAGGGCAATAGGCCAATAAATATTACGTGCAAGGTTAACACGTCTCAAGAGAATATATCTCAAAGTAGTCACGTATTAATACTTGAGCTTTTATTTATGTTTTTCTTTTTTTTTTTCATATAAACAAGTACCCGTCATGGACTATTTGCATGAGTCACACTTTGAGCTTTATTATGAATTTGAAGAAAAACAGAGAATTACCTTGAGTCTCGTACAACTTGAAATATATAAACAATATTTTCAATATTTTCTTGATTCACATCTCGAGAATTGGGTCTACTTTTGTCTACTAAAAAATTTATCAAATCCATTTGAAAAATAATAGAAGAAAGAAAAACGAAAACATGATAAAATAAAATATATGATAGTCGAAAAAAAAAACAAAAAGAAAAAACATATAATATTTTAGAAACGACAAAACAATTCAAAATGGATAAAACATGAAATTGAAAATGAAATTTCATGCTTTCTTTATCTCATAAATATCATAAATAAATTTTTTTATTTTTCATAAACAAAGGAAAAATGAAATTTAATTTATAGAAAAACTTTGAGAGCTTTCAATGTACCAAAAAAAAATTAAGGTTGAATGTAAATAGAATTTCTAACTATACGATTTTCGAATTTTTGGTCTCATATAAAAGCCAGAATAATTATCTATTTTGTTGAATTTTTTCAGAATTTTACACAACGTTTTTTTTTAGATAATTAATGTCAAAGTTGACAACTTTAACACGTAGGTATAGGGACTAAACACATATTTTCTTATCTAGCTCAAAAAGTTTCTATACGATTTTACTTAATTTACTATCAGTTTGTACTCCTTTACAATACGAATTTTTTAAGCCCTCAATGATCATTTTCTACAACGGATTTTTAAAGATATTCAACTATCAGAATCAAAATTTTCTATCATTAGCGGTCATTCTCTTTCTTTTATTCGTCGTGCTGTCTCATGTTTTTTGGCTATGGTAGTATGTGTGAGTCTATCCAGATAGACTGCATACACACATACTACCAAGAACCTGCCAGTATAGTGAATATATTTCGGACAGAGGGGCACTGAAAATATTTTTTATAACCATAAGTAGATGCGCACCCTCTCGGGCCCAAACTTCGTCCACCGATGCGATTTACATTCAACCTTAATATACAATTTTAATTGTTATGGTACAGAGAGAAGACTTCTCTCTGTATGGTAATTTGACCAAAATGTCCCTAGAGTTTTTCAAAATTTACTTGAACTTTATATTCAAAGAAAGCTCATGTTGATTAATAATTTTAAAAAAAAATATCTTGCATTAAAATTTTTTATAATTATCTCGGTAATGAATTTCTTAATTATCTCAAAAAAAATTTATATAAAGAATTGTTTTTTGTTTAAATAAAGGAGCTGTGCTTTTTTTTCTATTTTTGAAAATTAAAAAATTTTATTTAGTATTATACAACTGAGTTTTTTAAATTATTTATGTATCAATTACGTAATTGAAAAAAGTATTTAATTATTTATTTGTCATACTTCATGCAACTGAAATATTTGATAAAGATTTACACATCAAAAAAATATGTTTTACTTTCAAGTAGAAGATTAAAACGTGGTTAAAAAAAGAGAAAGAGCTTTAAAAAACAAAAACGTTTTATATATACGGAGATAACTGTCGAGAATAATTGATATTTTTAACAGAAAAAATAAAAGAAATTATATTAATATGAAAAAATTTGCAACGTCGTTATGTTCACTGGTAAAATTGACTTTATTTTAACGAGTAACACGACTGGAACAGACAAGTTGATGCCAGAAAATGAGAAAACGTATAATTCTCAATTAAAAAAAGTTTATAACCCTGAAGCCAAGCCCAAAAATATACGTGGGTAAATTTATACTGACCACATAAAAATGTTTGCATTGTTAACATTTGAAAATTTTTGTGACTATCTAACAATTTATAAAAGATAATAAAAATTATAATTTTTACTATTTTACATTAACCTCGTAATAGGAAAAAGCCACGAGGACAAAATACGATATTTATAATAATTATTTAAAAAAAAGATACAAGTCGTAGTGTTTATTGTATTTAATTTTTTAAACCATTTTTCAACTAAATAAAAATATCAGAAGCTTTAACCAATGTCACTTATATTTTTTTATGTTTTTTTAATTGTTTTTTTATTCTCAAAATATAAAATAACACGTGGAATTAATACGATTCTTCTAACTTTATTACTTTACAAGATATGATCATTTTAAAAAAAACGTGTATGAATTCAATACTATAGGCTTCGCCTATGTAATAATATATTTCATTATTTTTATATATCTTAAGCCCACCAAAGAGCCATTATTCAACACAAAAGAAGTATATTATGTTCTTGGCATTATGGCATCAGATAATTCACCAACTGCTCTGTTTAAAAATGGACCATCAACTACTACCAGTTATAAAATTTAAATCGTTGATGAAAATGATTGTGATCCACCAATGTTAGAAAAGGTCATCAACTGTTCGAATTTGTCAGATTGCTATTAAGGTATTTGATAAAGATGAAACTAGTAAAATTGAATACAAAATTATATCCAGGACAGATGATGAGCTATTTAGGATTGATGAATCAACAAGTGCTATTTGTATGAATAAAAATTTAGCAGATGATAATATTTTCGAAACATACAATTTAACTGATGATACATTTGATGGTAAATTCCATGACTATAGTATTAATAACAATTCTATTCTAGTATTTAATTGAACAATAATTTGTGTGATTGAAAAAACAAAATAAATGACATCAGGTTGTATTGTTGTCAACATATATTCATACAGACTTTATGTTCTTTATTGATAATAATCAATTATAAAAATACATCTAGCTTTTGTTGATAATGTTCTTGCAAATGTAAAAAAAAAAAAAAAAAAAGAAAAAAAAAGTATCAACAAAATATATTGAGTATATTTTAAAAGTGGTATATAAAAACTCATGGGTTAACAGTTGTGAAGAAAGAGCATGTTCTCTTTTAAAAGACTTGAGTTTGTCTTCAGCCTTGGTGCTGATGAATTTAGCTTAGACATGATCCAAGTTGTCCTTTATCCAAGAGCTGCTAATCATCATTTGCAAAATCGATGACTGCTTATTTGAATCTGAAACATTACGTATAAATATTATAGCATTTTGTTTTTGATTAAAAATTACAATAAATTATATAGTAAGTAAAAATCATTTGATGAACGTATATCAACAGAGTTTTTTGTGTTTGTACGCACGTTCTGACCGCCCGTTCGTTATAATCATGTAAATTTACATAAATAAAATAAAAGTGTATTTTCACTTGAAAAATTATCATTGATAATAGTCGACTTATTGTTTATAATTTATAAGACAACATATTATTTATTTGTAAATGTTGTCAACATATAATCACCATATTATTCAAAAGATTTATTATTTAAATATGGAAACTGTGATGATCATATGTTTAAATAATAATTATCAAGACAATCAGTCAATTATCATCATCAATGATAATTTTTGTAATGGAAAAACAACTTGAAAAAAAAAAAGTTAATGAAATAAAAAATTACCAGCAAATTAAGCAGAAAGAACACATGCTCCTCCAACAGCCTTGATTTTGTCTTCAGCTTCTTTGCTGAAAAATTTAGCTTTGACAATAACTGGTTGTTTTGGAAGTCTTCCTTTACCCAAGAGTTTGTAATATCCAGCCTTGACAAGATCGATAACTGGTACTTTATCAGTTTTGGCATCTTTGTACTTGAGTCTTGTTTGTTCAGATACAAGTGTCCACAATTTGTCCAAGTTTAATGCTGGGCACCATTTTGTGTTTTTACGTAAATGGTAATTTCTCATACCAAGTTTACCAAAGTATCCAGGATGGTACTTGTCAAAGTTGATTCTGTGATGGTGCATACCACCGGCATTACCACGACCACCGGGATGCTTTCTGTGTTTGCCTATTTAATCATAAAAAAAAACAAAAAGCATTAGCCTCATTCCATCTTTAATCAACATAAAATTAAATTGTCAAAGATATAAATTTTATTTCTCATTTATAAAACATAACCTCAAATTAATAAATCCCCCAAAAAATGAGTTAAATTAAAAAATTTATAATTAATATAAAACTTACCAATACGTCCATGACCGTGACTGACGTGTCCACGAAGCTTCCTTGTCTTCTTCTTATGAGTAGACTGAAAATTAATAAAACAACTAAATAAATATAAATTTATAATTAAAATATAATAATTGTATTTAACAATATTATTTTCATAATTAATATTTGTTAATCGTATTGTAATTTTAAATAATGATTACATAGATACACTCGGATATAATATTTTAATATTTTTAGTTTACTCATGTTTACTCACCATGTTGAATTTGTGTAATAAAATGCATAAAATGTGTTGGCAGTGCCACAAGCCCACAAAGCACCACGGAAAACCACGGAAAACCAAGCCTCATGTTAGATTATCATTATTATTCTTTTTTTTTTTCTCTCTTTCTCTAATCTGTCTTACCGACTGAAACAAATCAGCTGACGAATAATGAGATATAAAAAAATAAACATAAAAATAAAAACACAATGAAAATTGACATACTTTAAAATCAAACATAATTTGTTTATTGATAAAATTAAAATAATGTCATTAACTAATGTTACTGAAAATATTGTGCAAGAAAGAAAATGTATTGAATTTGAAGATTTCAAAAGATTTAAATTATCAAAAGATAAAAAATATGATAAACAATACTCCAAAATTTACAATGCTCGATTGAAAGCATTAAGAGATGTTTTGACAAAAAACGCTTTATCAAAATGGGGTAATAATACAATTTTTATAAATAAATACAAAAATACAGTATCCATAAATCACATAAACTCATTGACTATTTAACTTGTATACATTTCCAGGTGATTACAAAATTTTGACAATAAAAAATTTAGCAGAATTAGTAGATCATCATGAATCAAGTATAATAATCGGTACAATTTATAAACATCAATTATTAAAACCATCAATATTAAAAGAATACGCTGATGAAGCCCAAGTAAAATCTCAACCAGCTTCAAAATTTTTTTCTACTGAAAAAGATAATCTATACATTGAGGATGAAGTTCAACGTGTTATGTTATCTGGTGGTCATGTTCATCCAATGGAAATAGTAACTGGTGTTGTTTGTGCTGTACTTGGTTATCAACTTGATGATGGAACATTTTGGGTATTAAAAAAAATCAACAACAATTAACTTCGAAATATATATTTGTTAATAAAAATATTTGCAATTACAGGTAGAAGATTATTGTTTACCTGGAATATGTCCAAAAAAAATATCAACAATAGATATTAAATCTCCAGTATCAACGTCTTCATCATCATCATTATTTTCTGATAAATATTCAAGTAAAAAATTACTATTATTATCAGGACTTGATTTATATAATACACCTGATTCAATGCAATTTGAATTATTAACTGAATGGATAACTGGAATTGCTGGTAATGATGATAGTCAAGAAAATTCAGGTTCAATTTGTCAAGTAATTTTTGCTGGTAAAAATAATACTTAATGAATTACTTTTTATTTAACTTTAATTACAAAAATAAATATTATTTAAATAGGAAATAGTATGAGAGGAACAATTGAAACATTTGAACATACTGGATTTTCTGGACCAAAAAATAAATACACTGCAGCAGCTAAAGATACAATACTTGCTGCAAATAGATTTGATGATATTGTCAATGAAATTGTACAAGCTTGTTGTGTATTGGTGATGCCTGGTGAATGTGATCCAACAAATTATTCTCTTCCACAACAGCCAATCCATCCAGCAATATTACCAAAATCATCAAAGTATTAGCTTAATTTATTTTTCGTTATAAAAGTTAATTTAAAATCATTGAAAATATTTAATTATTTACATAGATATAAAACTTTAAATGTAACAACAAATCCTTGGATTGGTAAAATTGATGATAAAATTGTTGCTGGTTCAAGTGGACAAATTATTCGTGATATAATGAAAGTATCATCATTGTTTAATTTATCACCATTAGAATGGCTAGAAAAAACTTTAATTTGGCGTCATTTTCTGATCCATTTATGATTGAATGTCCAGATATTTATTTTGTTGGTAACATGGATAAGTATGATTCGAAATTAATAACTGGTATGTATTATTATCATATATTCATATTCTTTCAATATAATAATATGTAAATTTAACAGCTCTATTAAAGTTTATAAATATAAATTTTATAATTTGAATGGCAATAAGTTTTCTTCATTCTTTTTTTATGTTAAAAAATTAAAGAAACTTTTCTCACACTTTTTTTAATAACTCATTTATTTATTTAAATTTGAATATGATAATAAATTAATTTGGTTATTTTATAGGTAACGAAGGACAAAATATAAGACTCATAAGTATACCAAAATTTTCTGAAACACAACAAGCAGTTATTGTTGATTTAGAAACACTAGAAACATCAACAATAACATTTGGATCATGTTGGAAAGGAAACAATGATTATGATGACATTGATGATGATAATCGTGATGATGATAAAAGTGACGATGATGATGATGATGATGATCCAAATAAAACTGATAAATTTAATTTATACAGTAACAAAAGTATGAATTATGGAATTGACAGTGATAATGATGATTTAATGTGAAAAATGTAACTTGAATTTTCTTAAATAATTAATTAGCTTTTTGTTTATTTATATATATTTATTTATTCATTTTTTCTTTGCTTTATTATTAATTTAATTTGTTAATAATTATTAATTTATCATTAAAATTATATGTTATTTATTTCTTAGTTATATTTATGATTCACAACATTTTATATATATTTATAAATATTGATAAATAATAAATAAAATATTTTTATATTAATCACTATAAATTTGACATTTTTTATCTATTTTTTCTATTTTTTTTTCTCTACAGTTATTTTGAATAAGCGTTGGCATTTTTCTAGGCATTTAATTATTTTTTTTTTCCACTTAAATCATCTTTTAAATAAAAGCTGCAAATAATTTTTGTATTTGGGGTTTTTTTTTTTAAATTTCATTACGTTAAATTTATCATTCAAAAAATATTTTTAAAAATTTATTTCATATATTTATCGTTTGTCCTAGCTCTCGATGATAATACTGAAAATCATTTTTTTTTTTGTTCCCTTTTTTATCTCATAAATCTATTTTCTTCTTTGGCACCTTTTTTTTTTTTTTTTTTTTCATGAATACATGCTACTGGCGGACAATAAAGCTGATAATTTTAAATTCAAATATATATTATTTTTAATGATATAAATATATTCGTTGATGAATTTTAAATTTCATAAAATTAACACTCTTTTTTTTACTAAATAATTTTACTTTCAGTCTCACCTTGAAAATTAAAAATAAACACATTATTTTAATAATTATTTCAAATTAAATTGACATTTTTATCATTACAATAATTATTAATTATTGGAGTTGTTGATCTTGATGAATTTGGTGTATTAATTAAACAATTATTATCATTTTTTTCGTTGTTTTTAATAATATTAATTTGTGTATCAGTTTTTTGATTATCATCATTTCTCATTGCACATATAACATCAGTCAATGCAACAATATAATTTTTAGCCAATGTCAATGTTTCAATTTTTGATAAACGACGTTCTTTACTAACATGTGGTATAACTTCACGCAAACTCTGTAAATAAATAATAATAATAAAAAAAAAAAAAAAAACAATAAAAATGATTAGATTAAAATTCAATCAAAAAAATATCAATCAAGGACATGTGATTTTTTTTTTTTTAATCTTCGATTATATTACAATTACATTTTTATTATTGTTATCATTATTATTATTATTTAATATTATTATTAATATTATTTACCTGAAATGCATTATTGAGACTGTGCATTCTCATACGTTCTCTTTCATTACTTTCAAGTCTCCTGAGAGTTTTTTCCCTTGGTGTACTAACTTTTGATGATGTTGTTGTTTTTTTAATTTTTTTTAAATTATGTCTTTCAATTTTTTTCGTTGTTTTACGTAAATTTTTACTACTTGTATTTGTCTCATTAAATGACCATTTGTCATTTGAACAATCTTCATTAGTAACTTCTGATCTCATTTTTTTTATTTCTATCAATATTTATAATTTTAAACCTGATAAATAAAAATGATTAATTTCAAATGAAAAAAAAAATAAATAAAACACTAGTTTAATAATCATTAAATTACTTACCAATAAATAATTAATAAATAATAAAATTACTTAAACAAAACAAAATAAAAAAAAAAAAAAAAAAAAATATTTTAAATATTATCAATAAAATATCTTGTTTATAAGTATGACTTTGTGTTACTTGGGAGTATAGATACTTGTTGAGCCACGTTAAAACGACGACTGACGTCGCGACGTCGGGGTGCGGTCGGCGCCGCCTACAACCCCTCTTATTCCTACACCGGATATTTCAAATACACCCTGGTGATGCGATTTAAGTTGAGTTATTGAGAGGGATGATATAAAATATATATTATATTTATGATATTTAAATTTATTTTATACAAAATAAAAAATAAATTATCATATTACGTATTTTGAATTTATAATCAATAAAAATAATAATTTATTATTTTTAATTAATAAAATTTATAATAATTAAATTAATTTAAATAATTAAATTAATTTAAATAATTTTTTTTTTGATAATTTTGTTAAATTAACCGGTAAAATTATCAGGCTACAGGTGGGCGTATGACGTAATTCACCCACGCGGAGGGTGGATTATTATATACATGCAATAATAATAATAATAAATATCCATTACCCAGTCTGCAATGGTGGTTTGTACAGCAGGGGATTGGGGACCATGTAAAATCAAGGGCGATAGAAGAGGGAGAGACACGTTCTACATCCGTTGTCCTATCAAATCTATGCTTTTAATATTAAATAATAATAATTATTTGTCATAAATTAAAATACAACAAGTAGTTTATTGTAAAAAATAAATAAATAAAACGTCAATAATGTTATTTTAAAATTTTTTTATATATATTATTCAAAATAAAATAATATTTATACAAATATTGATTAAAAATTCTTTTTTGCTTTCGTTATTTTAATTTGATATATAAAAAAAAAATGAAAATTTAATTTAATAAATAATTGATTACTTGTCTTTACATTTACCACAACATGTGTCAGTTTGTTTTTCAAGATCAATGGGTTTGTGATTGGGTGTCCAGGGTCCAAGACTTGCTGACGCATAAAAATCCATTGGGTATGGTTTATCATGATCATATTTCGATACATTGAGTGCTACTGCACCCTCATATGGTGTTAAAAATGGCTTTTGAAATGCTGTACCCCAATCAATACTCAATCTTGGACAAGCAATCTATCATAAAATGAAAAAAAAAAAGCCATAAAAAATTAGATATATTTTATAATGTTTATAAATTAATTTACTTGATGAAAAAATATTAATTTAATTACCTGTATAAATGCATCAATATGATCAAACATTGATATTTTATCAGGAAATATTTCTGATAATAATATATTAACTGTTTTTTTACCAGCTAATTTAATTTTTTTTTCAAGTACTTTTAATACATTTGGATTACCTTGTCTACCAAGTGTACCAAGTACCAAGCCAATTGTATTTGCATTTTTAGCATTTTCAATAGCATTTAATCTATTTATTTTCATGCTAACATGATCATAAAATTCTTCAGTTAATTTTTTTTCATATGGATCATATCTGTAAGCTTGAAGTTTTGGATTTGCAATCATTGCTGCTTCAAGATGAAAACGTCCATCACCAAGATATACCAATGCATCAGCACAACGTATTACTGGTGATGTACATCCAAGTATCTAAATAAAAATAAATTATCATTATTTATAAATATCAATTAAAATTAAAACGTAATTTATGAAAAATAAAATTAATTACTTCTCCAGGACTTAGTGGTTTACTTTGTGGTATTGTAACTTCATAACCAGCATTTCTCATTTCTCTAGCAATTACTGGTAGTGTACCAGCAAATTGTATTGTACTAACAAGTGCTATTTTAGTTAATATTGGTAATGTTACTTGTAGACAATCAATACAATGTGCTGTATCAATTTTAATGTCAACAAATATGTAAAGTACCCTTATACCATCAGTTTGATCAATTGGTATTAAACATGAATGTCCATAATGAATTAATAAATCAATATTCAATGCACGAGCTGTATAATCATCAACACAACATGCACCATATGTAACATCACCCATTATAACTGTTTCAGCATCAGTAAATTCTTCAATAATATCAGCAATTGTTGTTGCATATAGTAATAAACCTTCTGGCATTTGTAATGCAACTTGTTTTGCTTTTAATTCACGTATTCTCCATATTGTTTTGTGAATTTCAAAATTATAATTTATTGGTAATGCTGATGATGCTGCATTTATCAATGGATCATTTAGTAATTCTTGTGGTATTTTTGTTATTCTTAATGGAGCTTTAAATATTTTTCTTACTGGTTGAGCTTTTACTACCATCACTCCATTTCCATTATTATCATCAATGCTCATTTTGTATTTTATTAATTTATACCTATATACTATTAAAAATTATTTTATGTTATGTTTATGTAATTATTTAATTGTTTATATTTTAATAATTTTTATATTTATTTACCTCTTGTTGTTGTTATTGTTAATGTATTTTTATTTTTGTTTATTATAAATATATATTTATTTTTTGCATTTATTATTAACAATTAAGTATTTATTTATTTATTTATTTATTTATTTATTTATTTATTTATTTACTGTCTGCTCTCATTTTTATTTTATTTTTTCTCTCCACGAGTGTCCACGAGTGAAATAAATAATCAATGGAGAGAGAAAAAAAAAATATATTGTGTGTAGTGCATTTGCTGTTACATAGATAGCACTATCAATCATTTCTAATTTAACGCGGGTAAAATTGGTATCAAAAATGAAAATAAATAAATAATCATATTTTTAATTCTTAATTGGGAAAAATGATTTAAATAATATATAGATGGATATCAACTATCAAGTACTAAAACTTGATAGAATTTCATGCAAATTTATGAATAATCAAGGAAAAAAATCAAGGCTCATCAAGCTCATAGCTCCAAACAACATTTTTATCAACAATAACAATGACATATTTTATTGAATAATATTTTATTATAAATGGCATTTATTAACAATTATTAATCAAGTGAATTGATTTTTGTAAATCAATTTATAACATTATTTAATATTAAAAATAATAAAAATTGATATTTACTATTATTAATTGTTCAACAACTGTTCCAATAATATTATTAAATTTTCATCACAAGTAGCTTATTAGTTATTACTTGTTGATTACAAAAAATAAAATCATAGTTTTATTTATGTTTTATTGTTTGTGGTGATTGCCCAAAATAGAAGTTGTTGATAGTTATAGTACACTGGTGGAATTGAATCATGTATGGACTTTTTTTTTTGTTGGTTTGTGGTTTCTCTGGATCACTCTGTATCTGTAAAAAAATTTAAGTTGATAATCCATTGTCAGTTATTAAAAAATAAAATAGGTTAATGAATATAAAACTTACCATCATGAAAATGTTGAACCAGATAATGGCGCAAAGTACAAGTAGGGTCATGTCCCCTCCAAATGATGCAACCATGAAGTTTGTTTTCTCGGAATAATCGTACTTGTGAATCACATTTTCAGTCCTTCGAAATCTTCCATATGATTTTTGGAATACTCTTGGGATCGGTTGTGCAAAATTTTTAACACCAACTAAAACAATTAATCAATTTATTATTATTTTAAAAAATTTAAAAATTAACCTAGACAATATTAATAAACTTACACTGTGCAATTCTAACAGATTTTAGTAATGGTTGTCGTAATAGGCCAAACATGTTGACTAATATGTTGTTGACTGTTGTTGAGTGTTGACTGAAAGCTCTCCAAAAGCATCCAAAAGACTACAAGCATGCTAGTTTGCCATGCTTTGCAAGAACACTAGAGACCTCTCTATTTCAATATTAAAACTACCACAATAGAATGTTATTTTTAAATAAATTTTAATTTTAAACGTAAAGAATAATTAAAAAATTGTGTAGTTAAAAGTTAAAATTAAATAGCAATGTGTTATATAAAAATCAATATATTTAATTTCCACGTGTCAAATGAATTTACACTTGTGTCTTCCATTAAAAACCTTCAACAACTTGTAACACGAATCTTATCATTTTTTACCTTCTTGATAAAAATCCTCGAGGTATAGCGAAATACCTCCAGCTACTTGACAATTGTTAGCATATTAAACTTTTTTTTCCATTAAAATACAAAGCTTTTAAGCAAATGTCCATGTTAAGTAAAATAAAATCTACCTAGACGAAAAGTCAAGGACAATTTGATCATTTAGGAATAGAATAAAAAATCAGGGTGCGAATAGTCAAATTCTAAATTGAATATAACATATTTTTTTTAAATAAATCATTCAATAATAATATTAAATTTCTATAGCTACTATGTGGTAATATTATAATATAAAAAAAAAATGCAAAAAATAATCTTTTGCTCAGGTTCTACCGAGATTTGAACTCGGATCGCTGGATTCAAAGTCCAGAGTGCTAACCATTACACCATAGAACCGGATATATTTACCAATCTCCTAATAATCAATAGTAAATAAAGCAAGTAATAAAAAAAAAAATTACTCCAAAAATTACAAAAATAAACGACAATATATTCTTGTATAATTATTTTAAAAAAAATTTAACATTAATTATCTTATTATAATTTTCTCTTAAATAAAAAAAAATAAAATTTAAAAAATAAAGAAAAATATAATTTAATTTATGATAAAATTTAATTAAAATAATTAATTAAACAATAATTATTTATTTAATTAACATACATATAAAATATATAAAAATAGAATATTTTTTTTTTAACAAAATTGGAGTAGTTGTTGATTTGACTGACGTCCGGTTTCTCGAAAAAAAAAAAAAAAAAAAAGAACCGGATTCAAGATGGCGATCAAATTGGCCATGATGGCAATGTTGTACAATAGCCTAATAGAGTTTCTCTCTTTTTATTCCACATATATTATTTCCCTACCATATACCAAAAAAAATATGGAGTAAAAAATAAAATATCGAAAAAAAATAATTAAAAACTACACAATGATATACAAGTGATTAAAATTAAAATACAGTGTTTAATTTTAAATTTAAAAAATATTGTGTGTTGGATAAATGGTGAGTATTATTTAGTGTAAATTAAAAATATGATCAAGTAAATATGACCATGTTGGATATGGTGTTGAGAGAGAGATAAAATTTGAGCCGACACGCGCCCATCATCATTCAGCCGACAATCCGGCATATTTTTTTACGCGGGATTGTGTTAATATATAATAATAATTTTATAAAATTTATTTAATAATCTACTTATTGTGTTAAATAATTATACAAACATAAAGCTCTAAAAAATTTAACAGCTTTTTTCCTTTTTTTTTTTTTTTTCTAAATGTGATGTAAACAATGTGATTACAATTGCCCGCGTGCTCACCGCCATAATTTTTATTTACAATTATAAATTAATAATTCAATGTTATATTGATTGTTCAGGTAAATCAATTATCTACCATATTTCCCATTGACATATTTAAACCTTGAAAAAAATAAAAAAATAAAAGTGTTTATAAAATATTTCTATTGATTGATTAACCTAAATATATATATTTTTTTTTGTTTTACAGAAATTATTGTAAAAATACGTGAATTGTATTTGTAATATAGAAATTTTAAATGAGGATAAAATAATTTAAAGTAATGCCTGCAGTTTGTGATCCAGTTGCGGCAGCAATACGCCAATCATTAGATATTGGACGAACAAAATCAGCTGGTGATGATGTATCAATATCATTGACAAGTGGTGCATCAAAAATACTACAAAGTGAAATAAAATATGAAAAAATTGATGATTATCAATCAAATGTATTGGACAATCTTAAGACAAAATATACTGTCTTAAGTTTACCTAAAATTAATGAACGTAATAATAATAATCAAATGGATAATAATAATGATAAAATGAAAGAAAATAATAATGTTTTATTACGTAAAAAAAATGATAATAATAAAATTAAAAATGGTCCATCATTACCAGAACCAAGTGTAATATTATATCCATCAGATAAAATACAACTTGGATGGAAAGGTACATTTCCAGTTGGTGCTGGAATGTATAATGTTGGTAATACATGTTATTTAAATAGTACATTACAAGCATTATTTCATGTACCAGCACTTGTTAATTGGTTATTATCAGATACTCATCATAATTTAAAATGTGAACAAAATGGTAACATAATTAATTTAATATTATATTTATTTATATATTTCGTTGATTAATTAATTTATTAATTAATAGGAGGTGGTGGAGGAGAGTGCCTTATTTGTGCCATGGCAAAAACACTTCAATTTAGTCATCAAAAATCTGGCAATGCTATTAAACCATTTTATATTTGTAACAAACTTAAATGTAAGTATAAAAATATAGATATTTTTATATTAAAAAGATTGAAAATTAATTGACAATTGTTGTTTGTTTGTCTGTTTTTTTTTTTTTCATAGTAATATGCAGGACAATGGTACCAGGACAACAAGAAGATGCACATGAATTTTTACGTTATCTTCTTGAGGGTATGGAACGTGCATATTTAAATCGTGATAAAGCAAGTAAACTTGATAGTTATTCAAAAGAAACAACACCAATTAATCAAATATTTGGTGGTTATATACGTACTGAAGTTAGATGTCTTCATTGTCGTTATGTATCAACAACATTTTCACATTTTCAAGATTTACTTGTTGATATTAGAAAAGCAAGTACACTTGATGAAGCATTATCAAATTATTTTAGTCGTGAACAACTTGATAATAATGATTATAAATGTGAATCATGTAAAAGACGTGTACCAGCAACAAAACAATTTAGTTTAGAAAAACCACCAAAAGTTTTATGTGTACAGCTTAAACGTTTTAGTGTACTTGGTGGTAAAATATCACGTCATATTGGATTTAAACAAACAATTGATATGGGACAATATTTATGGCGTGAAAATAATGAACAAACACGTAAATTAAATTATAAATTAATGTCAATTGTAACACATATGGGACCATCTGTTAATTGTGGTCATTATACAGCTGTTGCACAAGTATCAACTGGACAATATTATACATTTGATGATGCATCAGTACGTTCAATTAATTTTTCAAATGTCATGAATACAAATCCATATATTATGATATTTGAAATGGAATCATCATCACATAATCAATTAATTAATAATCAACCAATAAAGCTCAATACATTAAATAATAATAATATTAAAACTATTACAAATAATTGTAATACATTAAAATTAACAAGTCCAAAACCATCAACATCAGCTATTACCACAACAACAACAACACCAGCTATTAAAAATGGTCATACAAATGGTATTAGTAAAACACGTGAACCTGATATGCCAATAATTGGACCACAATTACCACCACCACCACCGCCACCATCATCATCATCAACAAATTTCATTGGCCCACAATTACCACCCCAAAAAATGAATGATAAATCACAACCAAAAATTGTAATACTTACTAAAAATAGTAAAACATTAAATACTGGTAATAGCTTGGTACCATATGATGGCTCAAGTGATGAAGATGATAATACAACAACAACAGCAACAACAACACCAACAGTTAAAAATATAAATACATTAAATAATAATAACAATAATAGTAGTAATAATAATAATAGTTCCAACAACACTAATAAAGTTAATAATAACACAAATGGAATTGCTAAAACAACAACAAAAGATGTTGCTAAACTAGAAACCTCAAAAGCCTCAATAAAATCTTCAAATTTACCTCAAAAATCAAGTGCCTTGTCAGCAAGTACGACAAATGGTAATGATAATATTAAAAATGGTAATGATAAATTAACAGTTGATAAACAACAACAACAAAATGGTAAAACAGAAAATAAAACAGAAACAAATGGAAAAGATAAATTACAACAGCCAATTAAAATAAAAACTTGTCCAGATGATAGAGTTTTAACAAAAGCAGCAAGTAGTATTAATGGCTGGGAAGTATCAAAAGATGTGCCTTCACCAGCATCAGCAGCAACACCAAATGGGTGGTCTGTCACTGATAACAACAAGTATGTTTTTTTGTTTTATTATAAACAATGTATATATTATATAAATTAATTTAAATTATTAATACAATTAATTTAATTATTTCAGAGATGATACTAATAATAAAAAATCAAATAATACAACAACAAATTCATCAGTACCAAGTGCAGCAGCACCAAGAAGTTTCAATGGTACAAATAGATCAGAAACAGTATCACATTTACTCAAGATGTCAAATCGTGGTTACGGCAATCCATCGGGTCAGTACAACAATAAAAAATTGCCAAGTATTATGACAACAAAAACAACAACAACAAAATTAATAACATCAACAACATCATCAACAACAACTACTACTACTACTACTTCTACTAATTCTTCTAATTCTTCTAATAAATTATCCTCAATATCCATGATATCCTCAAGACAAATAAATTCAACAACGCAGGGAAGCAAGAAAAATTTAATAAGCACTTCAACTCATCGTTGTCGAGCTTGCTGTATTATTGCTGCCCGTGCGTCTGGAATTAATATCAAGCCAATCCCAAAATATTATCTTAAAAAAAATTCAATTAACACTAAAAACCAATCATCAATTGGCATTTGGATTCCTTAATATATTTTTCAATTTTTTTTTTTTTATTCATTTACTCACAAATTCTAATTTTCTTTTCTTCATATCGTCCTTGAAATACATGTTGATCATTAATTCATTTGGCATATATTTTTTATTGTTAAATAGCAATAATTTAGTTGGAAAATTTTTTTTTTTTTCTTCAAATTGAAGAAAGAAGAAAAACATTTATATGAAGATATTATGTTATTATTAAAAATATATAGTTATTTTGTTAATTTTTTTGTTTAATACAACAGTGACAAGTTGGAATGGAAACAGGACACATTTGGATCGTGAAGTCGACAATGAAAGACGTGAAGAACGTAAACGTCATTATGATGAAGATGATGAAGAAATGGATCGTGGTAGATGTAGAAAAATTAAAAGTCATCGTGAATATGATGGACGTTCAAATCCTGGCTACAATCCATTTCAAGAATATCAAAATGGTAAATCATGGAATAATCGTTCAAGTAGCGGTGGTTATCATCGTCGTAATGGAAGTAGTTATTACAATACATCAAGTAATAGTCGTGGACGTCATGGGGGTGGTAGTAATCATAGAAATCATCCATACAGATATCATAATAATCATTCATCACGTGATCATTGGCAACGTAGATAAAATGTACTATTTTTATTTTAATTATAATAACAATGTTGATAATTATAACACTAGCTAAAACAAGTGAAAAAAACAAATAGGATATTATGCTGTTCACAATGATAATGAATAAATAATATTATGAAAATTTACCGACAAAAACGGTTAAAATACCGTAAAGCAATATTATAATCTGAAAAAAATTAATAATAATTTGCTTTTTTGATCAATAGACAAAATAATTAAGTTTCATCATGAAAAATTTATCAAAATAAATAACGATAAAATAAATTTCGATATAAATTAAAATCATGTAAATAAAATTTACATGATCGTTATTTATTTTTTTGAATTTATTACGACGTTCTAATGAATAATAATAATTAAGTAAAATTAAAAAGAAAGAAACAATTAGTGTCATTAATTATTGTATGAGAGTGTGGGATTTTTTTTTTTTTTTTAAATAAATAACGTGTCTTTTTAGTTTTTTTTTACATGGCATTCATGTGCAATGATGAAATTGCATGTGATTTATTTTTGAAAAAAAAATAATAAAGACTCGATTAATTAAGTTACTCCGGTGTTATTGCGAGACGTAAATCCGTCCTCATTATAAAACAATTAGTTAAATATAAATATGCCTTTATCAATGTAATTTTTGACTGGATAAATTGACTTACTCCCACCTCAATAATTAATGCTAAAATGCTTGTTATAATGGTGTAAAAAAAAAAAAAATTGCCAAGCAGAACTGAATACAATATTAAAATTTGTATAAATTTTTTTTTTTTTTTTAATATTGATATTTTTTCTGATTTGTACAGCTATTTGTACAAAATTATTATTTCAAATTTGAATTTTTTTTTTTTTTTTTTCATTTTTTTTTTTTATGGGGCTTGATGGTGTCATGCTTAATCATTATTGTTTATTAAGTCACATACATTATTATATAAATATACATATATATATACACTCACACGTATGAAAATAAAAACAATAAAAAATTAATTAAACTAAAACGAAATTGTTTATAGTAATATCTTTTTTTTTTAACTTATTTGTTATTTGTTTTAGTTGTAACAATTTTAGGTAAATTTTAAAATAATTTAAATAATTTATGATTATTTAAATGTTGGTTTTTTTTGTTGTTGTTTTAAATATGTAAATTTTTTTTTTTTTTAATAGGAGAATTTTAATATTAAATATACAATTGTACCTCGCGCTTTTTTTTTTAATTTTTTTTTTTTTGTTTTAAAAATAGCCAAAAAATTTTATAACAAAAATAAATCATTGCGTAATTTTAATGTAGGTAGTATTAGGCTTTTAATAATAATTGTAAAAATTATTTAGTTATGAAAAAAAAAAAATTTAGTTAATAACAATTATGCGTCGTTAGTCAAAAAAAAAAAATTAATGGAAAAAAAAAATTGTACGAATTTTTTTCGTCAGTTAATTTACTGAGGATTAAAAAAAAATGGGATTAATTTTAATTGAAAAATAATAAAAGTACACATTAATAAATGAAATATATTTATAAAAATTATTTTTCTTATTTAAATAATTATAAAATAATTATTGTTTCTTTTTTTATAATTTTCATGTAAATTTAGTTTAAAATAATATTTAAATTTGTAAATTTTGTATATAATCAATTTATTTAAAAAATAAATTGATATAATTATTATCAGCTGTATCAAAAGTTAAAAACTATTCGCATTTAAAAAAAAAAAAAGTAGAACATTTGAATGAAAATAAAAAACAAAAAACGTCATATAAAATATAGTCAAATTTTCGGTAATTAAATATGTTAATTTAAACAATAAAAAATAATATTATTAACAATAAAAAAAATTGTAAAAAATTATTGTTAATTAATTTTCAAAAAATAAATTGAAGAAAAAACAATTTAAATAAAACAAATTAAAGAAAATTACACAAATAAATCAAAAGTCATTTGTTTTTTTTATTTTTCAATGAAATTACTTCAAGTATTTTCATTTGTTTATAAAACATAAATTTTTTTTTAATTCATTAAGTTGTCATGGAGCAAGAGGAACTTGTTGACTGTGATCCTGGTGAATATATAATTCTTTCTGATCAAATAAGCCTTCTCGAAACGCTAATTCAAAACGTAATAAAATAAATAATTTCTAGTATTAATTAAAAACCTTTAAAATATAAATTAATATTTATTTTTAGCATGCAATTTTACGTGCTGAAATTCCTCAGTGTCTACTAATAAAAACCGAGCTTGATAATAATTATGAAAACTTCAACAACCTATCAGGTAATTTAAAAAGCAAATTAGAATCATTGATAATATTGGCAGGACGTTTACCAGTCAATGAGAGAAAAAGAATAATAATTTTTACTGAAAAAATAAAATATTCATGGAAACAAATGGCTAAAAAGGTATAAAATAAAAAATATATTAAATTATATATGTAAATAATTACTAATAAATAATATTTAATTTTAGCTAACAGATGAACATGCTGGTTTTTTCGTTGCTAGTAAAACAAATTATGGATTACCATTGACATCATTAATGAATACAATTAAAAATGAAACATCTGCTGTACAAATATCACTAGTTATTGGTGAAGAATTATACGACAAAGAATATATTATTAAAGGTAAAATATATTGCAATGAAATAAATCATTTATTAAATAAAATGAATGGATGTGATGAAAAAGTACAACAGTATTTAATAATGCCAAAATTGAGTATTCATATTCAAGAGCTTGATTCAATGATTGAAATATTTGCATCACGTACAAATTTATTATCATTAAAACATAAACAATGCAATGATTTTAATAGTGTTTTTACATCTTTATCTGGTTTATTAACTGGTGAAATTTATGGCTGGTTACCAGTTGATCCAAGAATAATAAAAACACAAAATAGTAAAAATAATAAATCAGTTGTTGTTACTAAAAATAATCGTCGTACACAAATTAAAAGTTTACGACATTTACCATTATTTCATTGACGAAAAAAAAGAATACTTGTTAATTGTTTAATTATTTTAACAATTATATATTTAATTGTATTTTGTTTTGTTTAATTTTTTTTGTAATAAATAATGTTAACTTACTGACAAATAGTAAAATTTTAATGATCAATAAAATATATTTTACCAAAAGCAACATGTTTCTTGATGATTACCAGCATGATTCAATTATTTTTAAATCTGTTCATTTGATTCTGTTACTACAATTTGTTCTTCATTATTTCCATCAGCATCTTCTAATTTTTCTTCATCATCAGATTGTTCATCTGGACCAGTCACATCAGGAAAATATAATTTAGATTCTTCAATAGCTGTTTCAGGATTTTCACTAACATGATAAGGTCCAATACCAGCAAATGTTAAAAATGCTTCTGATCCAACTTTTTTAACAACACAAACAAAAGTTTCAAATCTAAAAAGAAAATTGTGTACAAAAATAAAAAATTAAACAGCCATATTATTTAATAATTAGAAAATAAAATATTACCCAGTTTTTTCTTCAATCTTTTCATCAAATTCATCAATTGTTGTTGCTATTAATTTAGCTTCTGGTGGTTTATCACGTTCAAATATACCAAAATTCAATACTTCTGATTCTTGCATTTCCAATACAACTTTTAATTCATTTTTTCTTGTACTATCATACTTGAATACCATTATTGGTGTTTTTTCTGTTTTATCCTCGTACTTGTATCGATGAAAAAATTGATGATTAATAAATTGACAATTAATAAAATTAAATAAATACTTACAGGATATGTAGTATCAAGATATTTTTGAAAAATAGTTTTAAAAACCATAATTTTATTCAATGGATTTGATGGTGACCATACAACTGGAAAAATTAAATTTTCCTTGCCAAGTGGAATTGATGCTGGCTTATGACGTTCACCAAAACTTGATGAAATAAATTAATCAATCAAATTAATCAATGAATAATGTATTGTAATTTATTTAAAATTAAATACTAACCATCCTTCAGGAAGTTGTGTAAATAATGGTGGTAATATTGGCTCACCAAATAACAAACTAAGAAGATATCTTTCAACATCCATCTCTGGACGATTTTCATTTACTTTTAATCTCATAAACATACATTTTCCTTCAGTAAATAGCTGCATACCTTCTGGTGTTATTTCCCAATCAGACTAGTAAACGAAAACAAAATAAATATATACTCTTTTGTTTTGTTAATTAATTTTTTTCTTTACTTACGTGTTGAAGCATCGACATGACAAGATCTTCATCCAATCGTTTTCTCAATTCTTGTTCAATTGTATAATTATATGGTAATACATTTTCAGTTAAATCCATGTATGGTATACTTGATTTTTTATCACGTTTATGTCCTTCTTCATCTTTGAAAACCCATGGATACAACAAAAGACAAGTTTCATTTATCAATGAATTTTCTAAATGTTTTATTTCAGCTTCATATTGGGATTTTAATTCAGCCTCTGTTATTTATATATTAAAAAATTTTCATAATATATTTATTCAATTACCTATTTATATTTCTTTTTTTTAACATGAAAAATATTGCAAACCTTTTTGAGCTCTTTTTGCTTGTTCTTTTGCTAAACGCTCTTCTTCCATTATTTTTAATCTTTTTTGTTCCTCTGGACTTCTCTCATTAACTGGTATACAAAATCTTAAATATAAAAAACATATTTCAATTTGTGTATTTAATATTTATTAGTTTTTTTTTTTTAATAAAAACCAACTCATGAGTTTCGTTATTTTGAATTTTTTGTAATTCGTCAGTTAACATTTTTTGTAGTTCTGGGCAATATGCACCAAACATTAAATTGACCATCATACCATTCTAAAAAAATAAAAATTATTATTCAATTGAAATTAGATAAATTTTATTGATAAATTTACATGAATAAACATCCAAGTTGGTTCACTTTTGCCTCGAAAACGTTCAAGATCAGTTATATTATCACATTTTGCCTGAAAAAAATTTTTAAAAATTAATAACCATACAATGTTAACTAGATTAATTAATTATTAATTAATTTTTTATCTTTTAATTATATTTACCGTAGCATAACTCAGTAAATCACCTCCAATTTCCATTTTGATTTTTTTAAGAATACTTACCATTCCGCTGCAAGGTCCACTCCAGTCCGAATAAATATCAACAACTTAAAATAATTATTAATTAGTTTGTTAATTCATTTATTGGACAATAATTTATCTCACCTACTAGACCTTTTCTTTCTAATATTTTAGCCCATTCATCGTCATTTGTAACTTCAGTTTGAAGAGCAGCTGGTGCATTTTTTTTAGCCATTTTTCTGGTCCTTGTAAGACCTCCCTGAAATCGAAATTATCAAAGTTAATTTTACTTTAATGTAATTTCGAATTACTTATTAATTACCCTTTTTCGATTCAACATTTTTCAATTGATATATTAAAGAAATTTTTAAATTAAAACGAGCTAACATCTGTACTGTATCAAGTGAACAAATAAACTGACAAATATCAGCAAAAAAAAATTATTATTATATTGTTTTAAAAATTTATTATTTTGTTGAGCATTTAGCGTGTATCAGAATTTCGTGGCGACGATATCGAGCAAGGCACGCGACGTTATATTGATGAATATTAGTAGATAAAAGAAATTATTTTATTTATCTTAATTTATAATTCTCGATATTAAAAAAATCGAAAAAAAGACAATAATAATTTTTTATCTTGTTCTTTTCTTTTTACAAAAAAAAAAATAAATTTGTAAATAAATTAAAATTATTTAATTTATAAGAAAATAATATTTTTTTTTACTATCTTTAAATTGACCTAAAAAAAATTATAAATCTTTTTTTTTTTTTGTAAATTTAATTATCCAGTTGAAAAGAAAAAGAAGAAATTTTTTAAAAGTTTATTGTCACGAACCTTTTATTATTTTTTTTCTTTTTATTGTTGTAATTTTTATAAATTTACTTTTTATTTAATATTTAATTGCCAATTAAAAAATCGAAACATAATATAAAACCTGAAATAAGAATAAAGAATAATTATTTATTTGGATATTTAATTTGTTAAAAATATATGATGATCAATATTTTTTAGTTATATGTACATTTTAGCTGCACGACATCCTCATTCGTGACACCAAAATGATAATAATGATGGAACATGTAATTTATTATAAACTGAATAAGCGAATGAACCATAGCAACAAATAAATTTTTCTTTAGCTATTCGTGATTAACATTTACAAATCATCAGACAACCAAATCAGTCATATATTTATTTGCTTCAGACACCATCAAGTTTCCAACTAAAAAAAAACCAACAACAACATACTAATTATTAACAATATATATTTTTTCTAATTTATACATATTGCAATTAGCTGATTTATTTGTTTAAATAATTTTATTTCTATTACCTTGTACTGATATTTTTTTCACACCAAAACTGTTGATGACCAAACGAAACATTTCAACGTTGCCTGGGATACAGATTTTATTATCAAGACATCAGAGAAATTTTTTAAATCCATAAAATCATTTTTTAGTTTAAAAAAAAATTAAATAAGCTTAAAATTTTGCAAACATTTTGTAAATAATAAATTAACCTTAACTGTAAATTTAAAATGAAAAAAAAAAAAAGAAAATGAAAAACAAATTGTTTTTAATGATTAGGAATAAAAATATTATTATAATTATTATACCATGTGTATTAAACAATAAACAAAAAAAAAAAAGAAGACAAATTATTGCATGAAAGAAAAACGAAACAATTTTTTTGTTAAATAATTAAAATTTATTATGAAAAATTGATAATAAATTGATGATAATTAAATATTATGATGTGGTGGAGGTGGTGGTATATGCATACCACCAGCAAGAATTGATGGAGGTGGTGGTACTGGATTAAACATTGGTGGTCTTGGTGGTGGTGGTACTCCCATCATTTGATTACCATGTCCAGGTCTTATAAGTGGTACTGGTGGTGGTGGTACTTTTCCAATTGATGGTTTTTCATTTTTAAATGCAAATTGTAAGAAAAATTGTTTAGTATCTCTATTCCAATATGTCCAAAATTTACCTTCAGCTTTTTCAACTTCTCTACTTGGTACTTTAAATGCAATTGTTTCATATGGCTCAGCAGCAAATAATAAATATTGCCATTTACGATCTGGTGGTTCAACTCTTTGTTCATATGCTGACATAAAACGATGACGTGGTACAGCACTATCAGCAACTTCTGGATAATCAACTTGAAATAATAAACTTTGTTGTCCACTTTCTGGATCTCTTTGTTTTGTAACACGATAACCAGGTCTACCAATTTTAACAAATTTTTTTGGTTCAACTCTAGGTTTTTCTGGTGCAAGTGTTTGTGGTGCTTCTTTAGCTTCTTTAGCAGCTCTTCTTGCTAAATTTGCTTGATGTTTTTTACCCTGTGTATGAGCTAAATAACTACCTTCATTATTATGAAGTGTTAAACAAAGTTTACACTCATATGAACCAAGATGATTTTTCATAAAATATGGATCCTTGTTAAGATCAATTGTTTCAAGGGCCAATTGACGAAGACGCTCACGACGATCTCTGTTACTTTCTGACCAAGATGCTACACCACCACCTCCAGTTTTACCACCAGCACGATTTTGGAAATCCATTTTATTTTATTCTACAAAAAAATAATATTCAATAACAATTATAATTACTATAGGTACAAAATATACTTCACTATTTAGAGGTTAGATTATAAATATCAAACCTTGTTTTTTTAATATTTTGGAGTATAATTATTCTGCTTATTAAATTATATTTTTATTTTTAGATATTTACTCCGAAATTTAATTTTAATTTTCATTTACACTTGTACAATTTTGTTAATAGTTGAATAGTAATTTATTTAGTAAATAAATGTTGACATTTTTGCTGTTGTTTTTTTCCCTCTCCCACACAAACACACTGCACACAATGTGTAAACAAAATGCCGGATTTTTTAAAGGTAAAAACGAGAGCTATTGTACCGATAATAATAAAAAATTTGCACCTCAATAATTAATAATAATAATAATAATTAATATTTAATAATAAGAAAAAGAGGTTTTATAAAAATAATTATTTTTATAATTTCGCTGATGAAATTTTACAATTTCGATACAAGTTTAAGACAATATTTTCGATAATGACGGCATTGATTGAAAACAGCTCATGCTAGAGAAATAATAACAAGGAAAACTATCACTGCATTTGATTTTCTATGTGAACTGATGTGAACAGTACAAGCAATGTGCACAAATTTACAATTTAAAAACTGTACATCAACTTCCTGAGATTTGTCCTAACAATATCTTAAAAAAAATTTACATTTAAAACATCTTTTTTTGCTAAACTCGTAGCTATTTAGAACTTCAATAAACTTTAACAAAGTTTCTTTTTATTTATTCATTTTTTATTTAAATAACCAATTTAAATTTTAGTTAGATTAAAAAGTTGAAAATTATAAATTAATTATTTAGAAAATATCTATGAATTGGGGTTAGCATTTGGTCCACGTCTGCGTCCGAATGTTGGAACAACAGTAACAAATCTACGGTTGTACTGGATACGTCTTTTAGCACGTCCAGTCTTTTTCTTGCTTTTTTCTTGTTTTTCAACCTATAAAATAAATAATCATACATATTAATTATTATCAAAATATTATGCTTAATGACATATTTAATTTGGTGTATTAAAAATTACCTTTGGGGTTTGTCCCTTAACTTTACCGGCACGAGCCAAAGAACCATGCACTTTACCTAATTAACACAAAAAATAATGACAGAATTAGTTGGTTTTATAATTAAAAATAATAGTAATAATAATTATTATTATTATGTTGAGTTGTTTACCTCCAAGAAGTGGAACAGTCAAATCAAGACTGGATGAAGCTAAATCAGCAACACAAGTGTCATCTGATAATGGTGCACCAGCACAGTAAAGGGTGAACTCAGTTGTTCCAACACTTTCAATTGCTGAGAGTTTAGCTTTGATGTCAACAATTGTTTCATTGCCTTGACAATCGACAACATGTGTCTCTTGACCTCTGATTTGGAGTTGCATATTGGCGAATGTTTGCACCTAAACAATTGAAATCAATTATTAATTAATAATAATAAAAATTTGTTGCAGATATTTTCTCAATTATTACAATAAAAATAATTTTACTAATTGTTTTTTTATAAAAAACTTACTGCACCGTGTTGATTCTGAAATCTAGAGACTAGACGAATTGGAAAAGCATGGAAAAGAAATGGAAAGGAAAGAAAAAAAAAGATTTTAGAGTAGTGTTGGTGTACGAATACTTATGAATACTTATGGAAAATGACCGGATGAGAACCAATGAGAACGGTAATTAATACAAAATGGCGTCTTAAGCGGGAATTTTTAAACAAATAAAAATAAAATTGAAATACTATTTTATTTATTTAATAAATACCTATATAGGTACATTTAATCATTTATCATAATTGATTTTTATTTCGAAAAGCAAAATAAGTAATAAATAATAAATTTGAATTTTAACTCAACAAATTAAGAATTAAAATTTTACCGGTTAAATAGGCCTAATTTTGAGGTTAAAAAAAAAAATATATTTAATTAGTTATTAACGAAAAATTGTTGTTAATAAATTAACAAAATAAAAATCTATAAATTTTAACTCTGTTTGATGGATATATATTTTTTATTTTTTATTCAACAATCATAGAAAAATGTTAAGCGTTTTTTTTTCTTAAAGCTTTATCGTGGTCATTTATTGAGCTAAAAAATAATAACAATGTGGATATTGTTTGGCGTGTACCAATTGAAAAATTAAAGGTATACGCAAACATTTTCAACAAAACAATTGTTCAATTTTTTTTGTGTTTATATTCTTGATGAGTAAAAAAATTAATTACAATACATTTATTATCAGAATAAAGAGAAATTATTAATTATTAGGTATAACAATTTATGAATTAAATAAATGACATCAACAAATGTAAAATTGTATGTTTTTAGAGTGTTTATTTTTGTGTCTTTATACATTTAGTTTATTGATTGGATATTTTTCATTTTACGACCTGCAACAAATAAATGGAAAAAAAATATTAAAGCATTTTGTTTTTTAATGAAAATTGCAATAAATTATATAGTAAATAAAAATCATTTGATGAACGTATATCAACAGAGTTTTTTGTGTTTGTACGCACGTTCTGACCGCCCGTTCGTTATAATCATGTAAATTTATATAAATAAAATATAAGTGTATTTTCACTTGAAAAATTATCATTGATAATAGTCGACTTATTGTTTATAATTTATAAGACAACATATTATTTATTTGTGAATGTTGTCAACATACAATTACCATATTATCCAAAAGACAAAAGATTTATTATTTAAATATGGAAACTGTGATGATCATATGTTTAAATAATAATTATCAAGACAATCAGTCAATTATCATTATCAATGATAATTTTTGTAATGGAAAAACAACTTGAAAAAAAAAAATAATAATAATGAAATAAACAATTACCATCAAATTAAGCACAAAGAACACATGCTCCTCCAACAGCCTTGATTTTGTCTTCAGCTTCTTTGCTGAAAAATTTAGCTTTGACAATAACTGGTTGTTTTGGAAGTCTTCCTTTACCCAAAAGTTTGTAATATCCAGCCTTGACAAGATCGATAACTGGTACTTTATCAGTTTTGGCATCTTTGTATTTGAGTCTTGTTTGTTCAGATACAAGTGTCCACAATTTGTCCAAGTTCAATGCTGGGCACCATTTTGTGTTTTTACGTAAATGGTAATTTCTCATACCAAGTTTACCAAAGTATCCAGGATGGTACTTGTCGAAGTTGATTCTGTGATGGTGCATACCACCGGCATTACCACGACCACCGGGATGCTTTCTGTGTTTGCCTATTTAATCATAAAAAAAAACAAAAAGCATTAGCCTCTTTCCATCTTTAATCAACATAAAATTAAATTGTCAAAGATATAAATTTTATTTCTCATTTATAAAACATAACCTCAAATTAATAAATCCCCCAAAAAATGAGTTAAATTAAAAAATTTATAATCAATATAAAACTTACCAATACGTCCATGACCGTGACTGACGTGTCCACGAAGCTTCCTTGTCTTCTTCTTATGAGTAGACTGAAAATTAATAAAACAATTAAAGTAAAGCACTCAACAAATTACATAGACACGTGGTGGTCAATTAAAAAAAGTTTCAAAATCGACAAATAAATTAAAAACACGTTTAAAAACACACTATATTACTTGGTTTTTTTCAACTAATTAATATTTTTCCACTGATTATTGATTTGAATTGGTAATTGCACAAATATTTATAATAATTGTAAAAATTTATTGAGAGTTCACTTACCATCTTGGTCGCTGTTACAAAAAAGAAGCTCGAAAAATATATGTACCAAAAACCTTGGTGTGAGTGGCCCAGGTTGCCAACACTGAAACACTCTTTAATTTTATTTATTTTTTTTTTTTTATTTCATCACCGCCATCTTGAATTGGCGCTTAAATTCAAACTTCACAAATCATTGTATCTTTTTTTTTCCAAATAAAAACTTTATTCAACTTCTTTTTTAAATAAAAAAAAAACCGAAAAATATTTCTTAAATACCCGTATTGTCATTAGCTTTGCTAAAATTATTTTTAACCCAATTTTTTCATGGTTTTTTTTTTTAGTATTCCTTTTGAATGAATAATTTTGGTGCTTTTTTTTGGCGCTTTGAACGTTGAAAATGGCGATTCATCATACCTGGAAAAAAAAAATAAAAAAATATATATTAATTATAATTAGTCACTTGATTATTTATCAGGAAAAAAAATGTCAAAGTGCAAATTAATTTATCAAATTGAATCAACAACATTAAAATTAAATTTTACAATGAAATAATGAACAAGAAAAATGTTGCATTTTCAACTTGTTGAATTATTAACTCATTATTATGACAGTAAAACAAGATAACAACAATCATCACAGTGTATATTTCAAATGTCAAATTGTCAGCTGGTGTATATATCATACTGAATGATAGGATACAAATTAAATAACAAATATTATTAATAAATTTCATTAAAATATAAAAAATAAAACTTTTAAAAAATGGCTGATAATGGATTTGAGTCTGATGTAAGTTCTCTGGACAATTTAAATATCGAAGGATTAAATCTTGACATAGAAGAGGTAAATAAAATATAAATTAAAAACATCAAATAAAACCTGTACGCCCCTTTAATTGTTATAAACAAAAATCCATTGTTAAAATCGAAAATAAATGTGCTTAATATATTTCAGCTAGATGATGTTGAGTATTCAATCCCAGCTGTTGATGAATTGCCAACATTGGAGAGTATATTAACTGAACAAGATACCGGTGAATTATCAGGACCAGATATTGATATTATTGGTCAATCATCATCAGAACTAATTGATGGAAGTGAAACAACAAGTGTTGGTTCATTGTTGTCATTAAATTCATTAACACGTCAATCAACAAAAAATTCAGAGCTACCATTATCTGGTATAATATTAAAACATGCTATAATGCGTGGTATAACATCACAAATAAATTCAGCAAATGAAAAAGTTAATGCTGGTCTTGCAAGTTCAATATCAGCTGGTGGTGATATGATTGTCATTGGTACAAGTCATGGTTTATTATTATCATTTGATACAAAACAAACATTAAAATGGTGTAATCAAGATATTAAAAATCAAGGTGCTGTATCATCACTTGGTATTAATAATGATGGTACACGTTTACTTGCTGGTTATGCACGTGGTAATATATTAATGATTGATTGTACAAATGGTAAAGTACTAAGACTATTAACAGATGTACATTCACCAGGTACTGCTGTGTTACATGTTAAATTTACAGATTCATCAAAACTAGCATTATGTAGTGATAGTGGTGGTTCTGTATTTGAATTATCATTTACACGTACAATGGGTGTACGTGGTTGTGATAGTAAATGTTTATTTAGTGGTTCACGTGGTGAAGTATGTACAATTGAACCATTATTGCTAAATTCATTACCACGACATCCATTAAAAAATTATACAATAATAGCATTAGCAACATTATCACGTGTATTAGTTATATGTATTAGACCAAGAATGAGAATAATATTAACACATCCATTAACTGGACCAGCAAAAACATCACCACAAATATCATGGCAACTTGTTGTTATACAAACATCTGATTCAAATAAAATAATTGATCCAGTATTAGCAATAGCACGTGATAAAATAATACATTTTTATCAGGTATGTTCAGAGGCTGGTTCACGTGTACGTTTATTACCATTAAGAAGAATGACATTATCATATACAATATGTAATTTGCGATGGTTAAATACACGTTCAATAATTGTATTTGATAATAATGAATGTTTACATTTAATTGATGTTAGAACACAAGAAGATTTAGAAATAATTGATATGAATTCAGTTGGTATATCATATGCATCAAGTTATTTTAAAGGTTTAACAACTGGTGGTAATGTATCAAAAGCAATGGCAGCAACTGGTGAATATGCATGTTATAATACAATAATAACATATGGCAATCAATTATTATTACTTGGTACAAGAAAATTACATGTTGTATTTATAAGAACATGGTCAGAAAGATTAAAATATTTAACATTACAAAAACGTTATCAAGATGCATTATCATTGGGTTTATCATTTTATCATGATAAAGGTAAAGCTGTTGTTGGTTTAAGTAGTATGAAAAAAGTACGTAAAAGATTAACATTTATTAAAACAAGTGAAATATTATTACAATATATTAATGAATTTATAAAAACACCAAATGATTATCAAAATAATAATAATGATGATATAATATCAATATGTGTTGATTATGCTGTACAACTTGATAATACACATTTATTATTTGGTACAATGTGGGATATTATTAATCATATACCACAATTAAAAATTAGCTATTTACATTCACTTGAAGTACCATTACTTGATGGTAGTTTACCACCACGTTTACCACCAATTATTGCACAACAATTTGTTGAACTATATGATAATGAAAATCGTCTTGATGCATTACAATCAATTATTGTTTTACTTGATGTTGATTGTCTTGATATACATCAAGTTACAAATATATGTAAAAAAAAAAATTTATGGGATGCATTAATACATTTACAAACATGTACATTAAATGATTATTCAGCACCAATACATCAATTAATTCCAATACTTGATAATTCAATGAAAACAAATATAAATAATGTTAATAATAATGATATTATTAAACTTGGTAATGCATTATTAGTTTATACTAGTTGTTGTTTAGCTGGTAGAGGTTTTCCACGTGGTGATTTAACAAAACAACAATCACAACGTTCAAAAGCTGAAGTACAACGTGCATTATTATCACAACATACTAGTTTAGCTGAAGATAATGAACGTCAATATCCATATTTACGTACATTATTACGTTTTGATACACGTGGTTTTATTGATGTTATATCAATGGCATTTCAAGAATATGAATTTAAAACTGAAATTGGATTACGACAAAGACAAAGATTTGTTGATATTATGCTAATAATTGTCATGCCAACAACACCATTAACACCAAATAATCATGATTATATTGATTGTGATAAAAAAATAATTGTATTATTATTTATTTGTAATGAAATTATAAATAATAATATAACAATTGAACCATTAATATTAAATCGTATTGTTGAATTTATATGTAATGATAATAATACAAAAATAAAATATGATGATAAGCTAATACGTGAAAATACAATATTAGAATTAATAAATAAAAAAAAATTAAATTCAATAACAGATAATACATTATTAAAATTATCAAATAAAGCAAATTTTTATAGAGTTGCTGAATTAATATATACAGCTAAAGATGATTGGATATCTGTTTGTCATTGTATTATATCTGATACATATAGAAAATATGAAGTATGGCAATGGCTTGATAAATTAAATATAAATTCATTTAAATTAGTTTTATTATCACATATTGAAAAACTCATTGACATTGATACTGATCAAGTATCAAGTTTAATATCTAGTCGTACACCTAATGATATTGATCAAATTATTAATAAATTAAATAATAATAATTATGAATATAAATTATTAGCATCATTGTATAATATTAGTCAATTTAAAGATGATGATGATGATGATGACGATGATGATTGTAAATTTACATTAACAACTGAATTATTAGAAAGATATTTATTATTAATGTGCCAAATTGAACCAAATAATGTTGTTAATCATATTGCTAATGGTTTACATGGTTGTCGTCTTGATGAAGCATTAAAAATTGTTAAAAATTATCAACAAAATAATGCTGAAGCATTGATGCTTGAACAAATGGGAAATTATCAAGATGCATTTGATATTTTATTAATTAATTTAGATAATTCATTAAGTATTTATAATGATAGTAATGATGACAGTGATGTTGTTAAATCAACAATACAAATATCAAATTTATGTAGAAGATCAGCTGGTAATCTTGATTGGATGCCACTTGTTGAAACTGTATTAAAATCAAATAATAATTGTGAATTATTACGTGGTAAATTATTAAAAATCGTACTTGAATCATTAAGTGGTACTGATGCATTATCAAATGTACTTGAAAAAATATTAAAACATCCACTTGCAACATCTGGTACTATTGGTGATATACGACAATTGCTAACTGGTGTATTAACACATTCAAAATATGAACAAGTACTAGTTGAAACAACTGTTAGATTGGTCAGTCTAGAATTACATGAAGCACTTAAAAAAACACTTGGGTAATTTATAATTATAAATTCATAATTAACATACTAACTGGATTATCATTCATCATGTTTTTTTTTCTTTTTTCAGTAACTCTAAAAAAGCATGTGCAAGTGTATCATTGACATGTCCATCATGTCGTATTTCATTGATTAAAACAAAAGACTACAATGTTTTTTTTAGCTGTGGACATGGTTATCATTTAAATTGTCTAAATGATAAAAAACATTGTTACAAATGTCTCAATGATAAAGGCTGGACACCAAGTGTTAAAAATTTTAATATACCTGATGAAAAATTACCAATTAGACCAGACATTATTCCACCAGAATTTATGAGAAAGCGAGATTTAACACTTAAGCTTGCAGCTCCAACAGTCATTCCAGATTTAGATGATATTTTATAAATAAATAAAAAAAAAATACAAACAAAGTTATATTGTAATATTGTAATAAATAAAAAAACTTATATGTTGATGAAATTTATGTTATTATATTGATTCCCTCAAAAAATTTTACGTGAAAATAAAACAATTTACTTTTTGTAAACACAGCTCTTCCTGAGACCACGAACGCGTTTGAATTTTCTTTCCTTTGATGAGGGTACCAATGGTTTTGTAAAGTGATTGGATATGTTGGTCATTGTATTATGTCTGATACATTTAGAAAACATGAAGTATGGCAATGGCTTGATAATTTAAATATAAATTCATTTATATTCCTTTTATTATCAGTGATAATTTATCACATATTGAAAAACTCATTGATATTTATACTGATCAAGTTATTATTATTATTGATAAATTAAATAATAATAATTATGAATATAAATTATTAGCATCATTGTATAATATTAGTCAATTTAAAGATGATGATTGTAAATTTACATTAACAACTGAATTATTAGAAAAATATTCATTATTAATGTACCAAATTGAACCAAATAATGTTGTCAATCATATTGCTAATGTTTAACATGATTGTCGTCTTGATGGAGCATTAAAATTTGTTAAAATTATCAACAAAATAATGTTGGAGCATTGATGCTCGAACAAATGGGAAATTAGAACAAAGAAATACAAACAATCAAAACTCATCTTGTAATATTGTAATAAATAAACAAACTTATTTGTTGAAGAAATTTATTTTAATGATATCAACTTCATCAAAAAATTTTACACGAATATAAAACATTTTACTTTTTGTAACCACAGCTCTTCCTGCGACCACGTGCACGTTCGAATTTTCTTCCCTTTGAGCGTACCAATGGTTTTGTATGTGAGTGTGGTACACCTGGTGCTGGACCGAAGTGTTTGACAGCTTCACGTGCATTACGACGTCCTTGCATAAGAACAGTCTTTGTACCAGTTGGTGATCTTAATGCAAGTTGATCAAATGTTATGATTTCACCACCAGCCTTGAGGATACGTCCACGTGCTTTTTCAGTTACACGAAGTGCACAGACCTTTAAAAAATAAAAAACAATAAATAATGTTAAATATTGATCTTGTTGGTGATTTTATTGACTGTTTGTTCATGTCAATTTTTATTTGATAAGATTAAAAGTACTTACAGTCAATTTTGGAATTTCAAAAATTCTGGCATCATCAGTAATTGTGCCAACAACAACAGCAATGCTGTTTTTGCGAGAATCTTGTTTCATGAAACGACATACACGAGACAATGATATTGGTGGTCTGTTAATTTTGCTCATAAACAGACGTTTCAAGATGATCTTGTTGAACTTGGCATTAGTTCTTCTTGCCAAGAATCTGTATAACTACAAAATGAAAAAAATTTATAGGTTAGTTATTATGATGACTTTAATTTAAAAAATAAAATTCTAAATAAATTAGAATAATCAAATTGACTACGGATTTTAGAAGAATCATAATCATTGTTAAATCATTGATTAATTAATTAATTAATTTTTTTGAGTAATTACCTTGACGATGAGACGTAAGTAGACATCTTGGGATCTTGGCTCAGTCCTACGGACCTTGCGATCATATTTATGGTTGATATCAATACCCTGAACACAAAAATAATATTATTAATTAGTAACACATAATTAATTAAATAACTATTCACTCAAATAATTAATATAATAAATTTATAAACAATTGATGCATGCAGATATTTAAACATTTATTTTTAATCACAACTTCTCACCATTTTAATAAATTCGTGAAAGAAAGCTTCACGAGCGGTGAGGGCCTCCCGTAAAAAGATGGAAAGCCTGTTTGACACGGGTCAAATCAACTAGAGCAGAAACTCACTAGAAACTTGTGGCTAGAGACTCAGTAACTAGAGACCTATGTGGCTGTTTACACAACTAAACAAAACATGTAAATTTTTTCAAATTTTTTATCCTGATTTCAAAAGAATTTCGGTTTATTTCATAATGATTTTTGAATAAAAACAAGTACAGAAGATACTTGATTAATTTTTATATTTGTTTATCTCTCTTTTTATTCTAGTAAAGTCATTTTATATGGATTATTAAAAAGAATATTACAGACCCAAAGTGGGCCAAAGGCTTTTGGTACTAGAATTTACTAGAATTCTGATGAAAAATAACCGCTCAAGACGAGGCTAATGGAATTTAAATAAATTATTATCAATTTTATTATATTTATGTAGAATATTGCATTGTAATTAAAAATCTTCAAGAGTTGATAGTTTAATGGTCATTTATCAATTAAAATTTAGGGTCATAGTTAGTCTAAATTTTTATACTTTTTTTATTAAATGAAATTTTGAGAGAGAATTCTTTGGGGAATCTTATTGAGTTGGCTTATTAATTATTAAAGAACATTATAATTTATAAATTAATGGATATTGATTGTTACTATTTGTAGATCAATTATTATTATCCATTCTATTTTCTACTCTTATCAATTGTTATTTGTTATCAGTAGCGTCGGTAAAGACGGTATTGAATATATCATCCTCATAAAATCCCCTCTTTCACACTTCAACGCAATCGTCTTTTGCGCATGAAAACAAAACTCGCTGGGGAAAATAATTAAAAACATAAAAAAAAAAAATACATGTAAAGAAGTTATGTACCTCAGTGAGTTTCAGCAAGTGTCAGTGAAATGCAAACTTAACAAGACATCAAATGTTTATGTTTCTCATAACATAAACTATTACATCAGTGAATGGAATAAAAATTTAAAAAAAAAACTAAACAATTGTTTTATATTAAAAAAAAAAGAATAATCTTAAAATTACATTTATAATACCTGATAAATATACTTTTTAAAATTGTGATTAATACCAATGAATATTATTTTTCTTATCTCTTTTCGATAAGAGTGATTAATTTCGTCAACGAAAAAAAAAATATATCAAAGTAAAAAAAAAAAAATAAACAACAATAAAATTTAATTGACATTTATATCCATGTGGTTTTTTAATTGAAAAAAAAAATCAATAAATAATTTAATAAAGTGTCATTTATTGTTTATTGTTTGTTATTATTATTTTTATTTAAATAATAATTGTTGAAAAATATTTGAGTACAAGGTGGCCTTGCACCCCTTGTGACATTTGACATCCAACGTGGTCTCACCCACAGGACCACTGCATTGCAACAAATCCTCATAAAAAAAAATCAAAATATTCACAATGTAAAAGAGAAAAAAACACTGCATAACAAGTGGCTAATAGTTGAAAAATTAAGTAGGAAAAAAAAAGAAGGAAATAATTAGAAAAAAAAGAAGAAATCAAGAAATTTTTTTTTGTTTTTTGTTATTTAAAACACAGTAAAATGATGGAAGAAGATTGCCAAGTAAAATCAAATGTATTATTAGAAGAAACATTTTATATAACATCTAAAAAAAATACATATTATAAAGTTAAATTATGTGATAATGGTTTGAGTTTACATAAGGAAAGTAATGGTGCTAAAAAAATTGAAAAAATATGTATTAGTGATATAATTGGTTGTCGTTGTATGCGTTTAAAAAAAAGAAACGCGGGAAATTGTATATGTCGTCCAAGTTTATCAAAAAATAATATGAAAGATGTTGAAACAACAAATATTAATGAACAATTAAATACATGGGATGAATATGATACATCAACTTATTTATATATTTATTCTTATATATCAAAAAAAAAACGTGTTAAAACAGCACCAAGAAGGGAGAGATTAACACTTACTTTACGTTTTCGTACATTTGATAAATATGAAGATAATTTACGTGAAGCTAGTAAATGGAGACTTGTTATTAAATGTTTAATTAATAATATTAGTATACCTAAAAATATTATTAATTCAAATTATGATAGTTTAAATGATTTATTAAATGGTATGTATTTTTATTTTTTAAAATTACTTTTGAACTTTATTGAAATAAAATTGCCAAATACAGATAAAATTAATAATTTATTTTTTAAAAAATAGAAAAATATTATTTTATTTATTTATTTATTATTTTAATTATTTATTAGAATTTTTTTATTATTATTTATTTGTTTAGAATTTTAAATTTCAAGTTTTTTTTCTTTTTTTTTTCATTTTGATAATGTTGGTTTTCTTTCTCATTTAAAATGAGATAATAATAATTCATTGATAAGACAACAACAAAATTGATATTTTTATTGATTAAATATTTTATTAATAAAAGAACTTTGTCATACGAAAATTTACGTCTATTTTTTTTTAATGATGTCATCTTGAGTTTGTCATTATCTAAAATTATTATTTTGTCTTTTTTCCGGATCATTAAAAAATATAATGAAAAAATTAAAAAAATTTAAAATAGAAAGTACATATTGTCGTGGACAATTGTCTCATTTAAATAGAAAATTAGTTTTTTTTTTTTTTCCATACGCAATGAGTAATTTTTAGAAAAATTTAAAAAATTAATTTATAAAAAAAAAAACAACAATAATAACGTAGCAATTTAAACATTCTTCATGAAATAAAAGGAAAAAAAAAAAAATACTATTATCCATATTTTCCACCTCTTGATTATAATTTATTATTATTTTTTTTTTCATTCAAAATACAGCATTATAAATTCTAAACTTACGTCATAATTTTGTTGCATAAAAATATATATATAAGGAAAGCAATCAAGATGAAAAATAACAGGTAGAAAAAAAAAAAAAAAAAATCATCATTGCGTGTAAATTAATTTCATTAAACCCACAAATAAAAATAATAATAATTTTTTTATCTAAAAAATAAAAAAGAGCCAGAAAAATAAAATTTGAGGAAAAAAAATGGACAAACTTACATACCGTGTCCGCAAATGATGTAATTGAGGCAAAAAAAAAGAGAAGATAATTACTAAACTATTCGAAATTTGTGATTCATGAACCGGATGATCAATAGAAGCAAAAAAAAAAAATAATGTTAACAATAATAATAAATTAAAATAATGTGCAATGATATAAAAGTTAAACCGGAAATAAAAAATGCACGTGTTGTTGTCGTCGTTGATACAAACAAAAAATCGAAATAAAAAAAACGAAATAAACTGGTAGAAAAACTGGTTGTTATATAATAAAAAAAACCTGAAGTAAACCTTCCTCCTCCTCTTGCCCCCCATGAATATCGGTCATGTTAATTTGTGTATAAATATCTTAATGGTCAATCAGATGATAACCTGATTTTCAAGGATCCATGTATTATTGCATAAAATTTAATGAAAGTGCCCTTTTGAAAATTAAAATTACTTTTCATTAAATTTATTTTTTAAATTCGAAATAATAATTCTAACAATAATTATATATTTTTTTTTTTTGTTAGATATTTAAAATCTATTTTTTTATTTATTTTTAGTAGAAATTTTTTATCTTTTAGTATTTTTAGGTCACTGATAACATTAAATTATCAAGAAATTTAGTTTTTTTTTTTTTTATTTTAAATATCGATAAGCTATTTTTTATGATGTCAATATTTTTTCTTTGGGTTTTTTTCTTATGACGACTTATTTTTTAGCAGAAGAAAAAAAATATGTAGTTTGTTTTGTAAAATGTCAATATTAAATAAAATATCGTAATGAGAATTTAATTATTAGGAAAAAAAAAAAAGGCTAAGCTTCCTTGAATTATAAAACATTTATAAAATAATTATACAGGATTTTTTTTTTCATTTATGTAATGATAATTCCTATTAACTTATATACTTGCATTTTAAATATTTTTCCATAAATTTTAAAATGTTAAATTGTAAACAGTTTAAAGACTAATTTATTAATACAATTTTTTATTTGAAATAATTATAAATAAACTCAGTATATCAATAATTATTACCGCAAAAAAATATCTCTACTAAATTCAAAAAAAAAAAAAAGAAAAATTTAACAAAAAAAAATCCAATTTAAATACATGGTATAAATAAAATCAATAAAAGCTACTTGAAGTTGTTGACCTTTTTCAACGAATGGATAAAAATTAAAACAATATAAAATAACAATAATAAATTAACACCCTAACAAAAAAAAAATTATTAATAAGTGAGAGAAATTTTATATGAAGAGTGAAAGTTTCTCAAGATAATTGACATTGATAAAAAATTAAATTGGCAAATATCTTGAATTTAAATTGAAAATAATTGAACTTTTATTAAATACACTATTTGCAAATGAAAAAAAAAAAATTATTATTTTTTCATATTCTACATTTAATAATTAATAATTTATAAAATTTATTTTATTTTTTATATAAATTTTTAATAATCAAAATAAACTGTTTATAAAAAAAAAATAAAATTATTTTGAAATTTTTTATTTTTGCATATTGTGTGTTTGTAATCTGTTTAATTGAAAAAAATAGTTTAAAAAAAAAATTAGCTAGCCTCTGTATGATGCATGCAAGTACGAGTTAATATTTTTCAATTTTTTTTTATTTTTTTTTAAGTTGTTAAAGACACGCAAGCTCTGAAAGCTCCACAATAAATTAACGAGCTTGATCAGAGTAATGAAACACATGGTCATTTCCCCATCTTTAGCCCCGACCCACAAAAAAAAATAAATAAAAAAAAAAATATAATCACAAAGACCTTTAATAAATCGTTGACCGAGTCCCACTCTTATTGTAAAATTGGTCATGATGTTGCTTCAAAAGACTGATGCACACAAAGAAAGGGGATGTAGGTCGTTTATTTAAAATAACACAATATTTATATTTTTTAAACTCTCAAAAATCATTTATCATTTTATTTTTATTATAAAAAATTCATACCTTTTGCATAGATTAATTTATTATCAAAAGGAAATTAATTAAATTGAACTACATTGTCAGTGAGGTCATGAAAATTAAATTATTTTTTAATAAGTTTAAATAATTAATTAATCAATGCTTTATTTTGATATTTAAAAATTCAAATTTTATATTTTTATCTTCATTTTATTTCTGCTAATAAATAATAGATACTTTTTTTAAAAAAAAACTATTTTAATTTCTTTTTTAAAATTGTTATTTAGTTTTAAATAATTTCGATAGATTTTTTTGTATTGTATAATTATTTTTATTAAATTATTTTGACATTGAAAATATTTATCGTTTTATGTGTCTCAACAAGTGTTCATGCAGTTTCCATTGAAAAAGTCTAAAGTCTTACATCTCTCATTTTTTTTTTCGACTTCCTCAATGTGACAAAAAGATAAAAAATAAAATGAATGGAAAATAAAATTACTGGCTCATGTTCAGAGTTCAATATTATTTTTTAAAATATTTTTTTTTTTAAGGCTAATGAGTATTTTTTTTTTTTTACTTCAATTATTTTATTTCCTGTATTTTTATCATTAAAAAAAAAATCAATTACTCGATAGTTTATCTTGTAATTAAATTTTGTTGTATATTTTTTTTCTTACTTATAAATAATTGATAAAATAATTCTTTTATTTTTGAATTAAATATTAGTTTTTTTAGTATTTTTTAAATTTTGAATTTATAAATTAAAATGATAATATGCATTCACCTTGAAGCAACAGCAATTCCTAATTACATTCATAGAAAAATAACAAAAAAATAAACAAGTGTGTTAAATGTTAATATTGCTTTGTTGGTTGTTTTTTTTTAAATTTTTTCTTCACCTGCCTTTGAAGATACAACCACACAAAAGTCATTTTTTTTATCTATTTTTTTCTCTTATTTTCACACGTCATATTAGGATAAACAAAACTAAACATTGTGTGGAGGTGAACTGGTTTTTAAACTATGAATATATCAAGTATTATTACAAGAAAAAAAATTTTTTTTCTACATAGAAATTATCTCGTAATATCGTCAACAACAACGTTTATCTTTAACAAACTGAAATATATATTTAAAAAAAAAATTGTCATTCATTTCAATGTTAAATTTCAATTAATTATCTAAATAAATTAACGAATATATTATTAACAAATTATTTAATCAAAAAAAAAATGAAAAAAATCAGAAAAAATGTTAATTTGCTTGCAAAAAATCAAGATATAAATTTTTTATTTTTATTAAGAGTGACAAATATAATTTGACCCTGGAATAAATAAAATAATTTGAACTTGTTGCTTATTTTTTTTAACTTTTTTTTGATCATTATCTAGAAAAATCAAAGTAAAAAAAAAAAAATAAAAACTACGTCATTTTACTAAATAAAAATACATTAATAATTATTTTGTTTATTTGTTTATAGCAAGTACAAATGATCATAAAAAATTATTGGTATTATTAAATCCAAAATCTGGTCCTGGAAGAGGTCGTGAATTATTTCAACAACGTATACATCCAATATTATCAGAAGCCGAGAAGCCATATGACGTGCATATAACAAAATATCCAAATTATGCACGTGAATTTATAAAAACAAGAGATATTTATCAATGGAATGGTATAATATGTGTTGGTGGTGATGGTATATTATTTGAAGTTGTTAATGGTATATTTGAAAGACAAGATTGGGAAAATGTATTAAAAAAATTACCACTTGGTGTTATACCATGTGGTTCTGGTAATGGTCTTGCAAAATCAATAGCATATGCAAAAGATGAACCATATGATACAAATCCAATGTTAATAAGTGCTTTATCTGTTGTTAAATGTCAAATAACACCAATTGATATTATTAGAGTTGAAACAATTAATCAAATATTATATTCATTTTTATCAATTGGATGGGGAATTATTGCTGATATTGATATTGAAAGTGAACGTTTACGTGCTATTGGTGGACAAAGATTTTTTGTATGGAGTGTTGCTAGATTACTTAGTTTACGTAGATACAAAGGTGTTGTATCATATTTACCATGTGATAATACACATATTATCATTGATAACAAAAATAATAATTATGATAAAACAATCAGAGATGATGCTATCATAACACATTCAAAAAGTTATGATGATGAAATTGACAAGTTAGTTTATTTAAATTACATTCTATATTATTGTATTTTTCATGAATTTATTATTAATTTTGAATTTTAATTTTTAGATATTGTGATAGCGGTATTCGAGAGTCAAAAAGTTGTCACAATGTTCATGATGATCAAGTACCAAATGACATTGATGATTTATATCTAGATGGTGATGAAATAAATGGTGAAAATATTGCACTTGAAACTGGCTTTGAAGGTAGAAGACGTCTTGATAGTTTTTACTCAGCTACATCAAGAAAATCAGCTTACTTTAGTACTGGTTCAACATCAAGTTTTCGTAGCATGGAAAATAGTGATAATTCACAAAAAGGTTTATTAAATTTATTATTATAATTTATAATTAAATTTTTATAATTTAAATAATTATTTTATGTAGGTAATGATAATAATAATGAAAATCGAATTATGTATGGACCACCAACAACACTGCCAGCATTGACAGCACAAGTTCCAAGTAATTGGACAAAAATTGAAGGTGAGAAATAAAAATATACAAATTGAATCAAATAATATATGTTTGGGGGATTTTTTTTTTTATAGGTGAATTTATATCTGTTCACGCATCTTATCAGTCACATATTGGTCAAGATTGTCTTATTGCACCACAAGCTAAACTTGCTGATGGTGTCATATGGCTAATAATTATCAAGGCTGGTGTTAAAAGATCTGTAATACTTCAGGTAATTTAATTTAAATTGTTTTTTTATGTTTTTTTTTTCTCATTGAAAGAGTGTTTTTAATGTTTATTTATTTTTCATTTAGTTTTTATTGGCCTTGAGTAATGGTAGCCATGTTAATATACCAGGAGTTGATATGATACCAGTTAAGGCATTTCGTATTGAGCCATCAGAAAGTACGTCTGGTCATATTACTGTTGACGGTGAAGAAGTTGACTATGGACCAATACAAGCTGAGGTATTTCCATCATTGGCTAATGTCATGAGTCCTTGACCAAAATTTTAAGACTTAAATATGTTGTTTTGTTTTGAATTTGGTCATTTTAAAAGTCAATATTAAATTAATTAATTTAGATATTTATTATATCAAGAAAATATAGTATCTATTTCGAAATTAATAATAGAAATAGATATTAATTTTAGAGAAAAAAAAGGAAAAAAAAAGAAAAAAATTTGAAAAAAGAAAAAGAAAAAAAAATGGAAAAAAGGGTTTCTTTTTAAATTTTTTTTGAGGGATAAATTTTATTTGTAAATATTGTTCTTTCATAGATTATATTTGAATATGCTCATTTTTTTTTTTTCGGTTGTGATATGGTGACCAAGTTACCGTGTCAGTATTTGGCCTAGGTATTCATTGTTATTAAAAATAATCAACATTTTTCATAAAGATTTAAAAATATATCAATAATAAAATAATATATATTTTAGTTTAAAAAATGATAATACAAAATGATGAGTATTTTTTAGAATAATTAATTTTTTGATAATCAATTTAAATGAGATGTTTATTTGATAATTTATTTATCTGAATTAAATTTTGAAATAAAAAAACACCAGAATAATAACATTTATTTTTTTTTTGTGGATTATGAAATTAATATTATATTTAGATATGTAAAAACTTGCGAAAGAGTTGTGGGTATATTCATGTGATGAATATTTACCCATTCTTACCGTCCTAAAATCGTGACAAGTATTATAAATAAAAATTTAATTTTCGAACAATGTTGTTGTTGTTATTGTTATTTTAAGTCCTTGAAGATGATACATAGTAGTATTTATAAGTTGATTATTTTTCACCATGTCCAGCTTAATCATTTACCAGTTACAGGATACTAGGGTATTAAATACAAATGAAACTTTAGCAAAACAATAATAATAAATTAATGATAATGAATAAATTAATAATCTAGAAACAAAATTATTTCATCCAAGAAGAACTATTAAAATCAAGAAATAATTTTGAAGCAATAGCTGTATTGTTGAAATAATTGTGAGTAAAAAAATATTCATATTGTACAACTTGAGTATACAACTATTTACAACAATCCAGTCATCAAAAAGAAAAAAAAGAATATATAACAAATAGAATTGTTGTATTTGTTTTTTTTTTTTTTTAACCAAAAGATAGTTTATGCATTTTTTAGTTAATACATTTTTTCATTACCACTTTACAGATGCATACACCAGAATGAGATGAAAAAACAAATTTTTGACTGATAATTGGTTTGTCTACTTTAAAGGGTAAAAATTTTTCTTCTAATTTCTCTGTATTATTATAAAGCATATTTATATATTCTAATATTCAATATTATTTAAATTATAATTATCAAGTGACTGGAAAATTATACAGAACGGCTTTTTCTAAAATTAATCATCAGAATGAGTATATATTTCAATGCTCCAACTGGAAAAATTATAACGACTGGATGAAAACAAATTTCGAAATCACAGGCAACTATATACTCCAAATTTGTTTAATTTTTTTTTTTTTAATTCTAACCAACTAATTATAATTAAATATTGTAGATATTTAATTATACATTATTTCTTTTAGATTAAATAAAATCAAGAATTATTAACATGAAACCAATTTATCTTGGTGAAAAAGATTGAAAAAAAAAAAACAAAAATAATGCATTATGTAGTTTATAAACTACAGCAATAATAATAATAATAATAATTATATATTATAATATAATAAATAATTAGAAAAACTAATTGTTTAAAATTGTTTTACTTTCCCAGCCCCTTCAAAAAGGAAATAAATAATAAATAACAAATAGAAATGTTGTATTTGTTTTTTTTTTTAACCAAAAGATGATTTATTTATTTTTAGTTATTACATTTTTTCATTAGCTTTTTTGACTTCTTTAACTTGAAGACCTGCAACAAATAATTTATAAAACAAATACAATTAGTTATTTGGTAATTTTACAAATTTAATTATTAAAAATAACATAATTTGAATTAAATTATACCTGGTGGAAGTGATTGCTTCAATTTTTCAGCCTTTTCCTTGTCTGTGATTACAAGGGTGTACAAGAATCTGGAGCATCTGACCTTGAATTTGACATTTTCAGCATTCTTCTTTATTTTAACAGCTGTAATTAATCATCACCAAGAACAAAATTAATATCCACGTGTTAAATATATCATTTTAAAACAGTTTAATAATTATTAATGAATAAATTTATATTCAAAAAAGCTACTCACATTTAGCATCCTTCCTTCTGGCTGTCACCAAGAAGTCTTTGATTTGTTTGATTTCTTTTGGCTATAATAAACAATAAACAATTATTAATTATTGAAACAATACTTGTCACTTGTAATTCTATTTTTTCTTTTATTTTGAGGTTAAGATAAACGTACCATTGTGAGTTTTTGCTATTTGATTTGGATGTACAGCGTCTGTAATGACATACAATTAAACATTAGATCACAAATATTACATCAAAACAATAAAAATTTATTAGATAATTTATTATGTGGATAATAATGGGTAATTATTAAAAAACAACACTCACCAAAAAACGTGTACGAATAGAAAAGGACGGCTGCTACTCTGCTAGAAACACAGCGCAAAAAAAAAATTCGAAACACTTCTACCAACTTGTAGACATTTGTCAAACGCCATATTTAAATACACATTTTATACACATGTTTTATACAAATTAAAAATCTTATAAAACCACTGAAAACCACTCAGTGTCATGCGCAATAATGAAAATATATATTTTAATAGAAAATACAAATACCTCTTATATTTTACTTATCATTTTTTTTGGGTCTTATAAATTCATTTTGAAAATAGAAAGAAATACAAATATGTATATAGAAATAAATATTTAATTAACATTTCCTTTTTTTTTTTCTTAAATGAGTTTAGTAATTTCGCATAATTTATTTATTAATAAATCAATTTGCCAAACGTTACCAGCTTCAATTAAATTATCAATAAATAAATATTGTTGTATATACAACTGATTAAAAGTTAAACAATAAACATATCCATATGGTGATGCGTTTTGTAAAAATTAACATTTTTCTATTTTGTTACATCATTTATAAATAACATAACGTATGGTGAAAGAATGAGTGGGTCACGTGGATCAATTTATTTTTATTTGATTTATTTATTTTATTTTTTAACCACGTGACAAACTACTTTGCATGAACTCGTGTCGAAAACTTAGGACCTACGGTACACAGGTGAATTAAAAATAATAGACAAAGTTCGTTTATTTATCAAGTATTTTCCATCAAATTTTTTAAATTTTTTTTTGAAATTTATTCTACTAGTTATTTAAACAATATAGTTATGAATATATCAACAGTACTGGAACAATAATAATAATATAATTTAAAAAAATAATAAAATAAATTGTTGAAAGTTGTTTATTTTTCCATCTTGAAAATTTTCATGACAATAGTTATTTGAGTTTAGTTAATAATTGTAAATTTAACTTATTATTGGTATTCAATGCAATTATTCATTATGTGTATACCTATATTTATAAATACTCAACTAACAACCATTGAGATTCAATTTTAGACTTAGAAGCTTCATAAAGTGTCCAATTAGAGATGTGTATATGCAAAACAATTTCATTTATACGATTTTTCGTTGCCAAATCAGCAGCAATAATCGCGTCAAGTGTAATATTATCGGAGAAAGAGAGATCAAGTTGTTCGAGATCTGGACAATTTTTGATGACCTGAATAATATTAGCATCAGTGAGGTTCGGGCAACCACGACAATTTAAAACTCTTAATCCTTTGAATTTTTTAACAAAATTGTTTGTGATGGTCATGTTGCCGTCTATCGTTAATTCTTGTAAATTTTCCAAGCTCGTTAAAGCATTAAAACCAATATCAGTAAGTTTGTTGGGCCCTTCGATATTTAAATATTTCAAGTGTTCACATTTATCAGCAATCATAATAATAGTACTATCTTGAAGTATTTTAATACATGACAAATCTAAATATTCAAGATACTGCAATTTTGATAAATCATCAAGAAAAAATGGACAAGAAAGACGCTCTTCACGATCAGTAGATGTTACTTTACAACATGGAATCTCTAAATGTTTGAGTTTTTTACAATTTTTTGAAATTGCAATTATTTCTTCTTTCGTGAGTTTCTGCTCATACAATTTTAAACATTCAAGATTTTCTAATTCTGTCAATTTTATTATAGTTGCAGCTTTACATTTAACTGTAATTGTCAAGTCTTTTAATTTCTTGCAATAATTTACTATTTTAATTGCAAAATTTTCAGAAATTGACCAACAAGTAGTGAGATAAACTAAATTTTGAAGGTTTAACCAGTTTTCAAGTGGAATTGCAGGTTCTAGTATATTATAATCACAAGAGTATTCAAGGTGTTTCAGATTTTTGCATGTATTAATCATATCAGAAAATACATTTGAACGGTTTCGTTCCTCAATCGTACGTACGATTGTACAACAGTCTAACAAGGCAATATGTTCTAAATTCTCAAGGTCATTGAATATCCACGATTTTTTGGATGACCAAGATTCTCTAATATCGAGATAACGAAGTGTTGATTTTTTTGATATATCGTGAATAATGTTATCCAAATTGCGGTAACGTATTGTTAAACTTTGAAGATTTTTATATTTATTCAAGTTCTGAAAAATTTAAAAATTGATTTAAACTAATTGTAGTGCATATTCATCAAATTAATATAGTATTTTTTGTTACTAGTGACAAACAACTTACGAAAAATATAGGTGGTATTTTTGGTGACGTGGGTCCAAAAAATAAATGAATTTCATTTATTTCTTCTGAAAGATAATTCATTATTTCATCTGGAAAACTTTTTATAGTAATTATTTGTATTTTGATGGATACTAATTTGTCCAACTGTGTAAAAGTTGAAATGTAGTCATTATTATTCACTTTTGATGTTTCATCAAATACAAATTCAAGTCTTGTTAAATTTTTACAGTGTTCACCAACGATTGGAAAGATGCTTGAATTGCAAACTCTAGAAAGAGCCAATTCTTTCAAATAAACACCACATCGTAATAATATTTTTTCAAGAAATGATTGTGTCAATAAACGGTTTTTATAATTACCACCAATTAATACACCACATTTGTATTTTTTGATGTCGTACCATGATCGTTGACAAGCCTCTTTCCATTTGTGACAAACTGAAATATAAAATATACCATATTAAAATCATTATAGAAATAAAAATACACTAGTATTAATATCACCAAAATGCAAAGTAATTTGAATATATATAATTACCATTCTCCATTACTATTCTCTGAGATACTGGAAGCCACATGAATATTTGTGCTAATGAATCATAATCTAGAGCCATAATTTTATCCTCGAAATCATCATCGAAAGATTTTTGTTTATCCATTACGTCTGGTATTTTATTTACGCTCATTATGAGTAGATATAAAATCTTGTCCTGCAAGTAGTTATAGGGTTACAGCTGATCAAACTACGTGGATATTATTATGTTACTATTCGCGTATAACCTCAGAAACAGCTGAACCAAAATGATATTTAAAGTTTAATAATTGTAAATACAATTTAAATAATATTTGTATAAAATTATACATATATTAATATAATATTCCAATTACTTTATAGTTGCCTTATAATTTGTTTACTAGTCCTAATAATGCTTGTTGCAACAAGGTATTATTTATATTTATTTATGTTCTTTGATAGAGTCAACCTACTGACAAATAAGAAGAACACGTGTTGCTAGAGTTGTTTCAACAGACAAATTTAGACAAAAATGTTTACCCGAATCACTTGCGACTACAGTGACTTCATTTCTAACTAAAAACACTATTTAGTACCTACTTTACACATGTGCATCAAAAAACAGGTGTATGACGAAGTGCATTTTAGTTATCAAGTATATTTATAAACAAGAAATAATGACAAAAATAAATAAAAAAAAAAATAAAGAGCTCATATATTTAGCATATTTCAGATTCTCTGGCTATTACTATTATAATTTATTTGCGATTTCATTTGCGTATAGTTATTCGTTTTCTAGCATTAGACGGACACTTTTATAACGCATGCGTGGTTTAAAAAATAGTTTCATCACAATTACTAGATTCTACTATAATCATTTACGTTAAATTTTTATACGACGTGGCCGCTACTGTCTATTACTGATTCAACATTGCAAGAACTAAGAAGTCTACCTACTGAAAAACCATTGGCATAACTAGTATATAATCCTAATTATTTATCTCATTGGGGTGAGTAAAAATTGTTCTACATTCAAATTATCAAACTGTGTATCAATTGGTTTTCCATTATAACTATAAATATTGTATCGAGAAGAAATGTGTGAGTCACGTCGATCTCTCAACTTGAATTTTTAACCACGTGACAAACTGCCAAGTGCCAAGGACTTCTGCCGAATACTTAACACTTCCATCAAATTTATTGAATTTATTTGAGGTTTTTTGAAATTTAATTAACCTGTTATTTAGATAATAAAAATAATTTGTTCTGTTTTTTTTTTTTTTCATAGATTAATTAAACCAAAAATATGGAAGCTATTACAAATGAGGCTCAATGGATTGACAAATTAACCTCGATTTCACAAGAATTTCAGCTTGAAGCCGTAAGTTTTTTAAATAGGCTATTTAATTTTTTTGAATTCAACATTATATCATACGTAAGTGGACCTCGCAGAGGCACCGCAATATTGTGTTGCGGTATTAGTGGAACTATTATTATAAGCGGACGTTAATAAACCTTATATAACAATTTAAAAAGAACGTCAATAATTTATAGGTTTTTTTTTTTTTTTATCTCATTTAATTCGGTCATACTGATTTTCTTCTGGGTATTTAGAAAATAATTTTTATATAAATGAATAATACGGTGTAATGAAAAAAAACTTTTAACAACAACAATTAATAAAAATAACAAAATGCACCCAATCCACTAGAGTACTGAAAATTTTAATTTTCGTCTAGTGATTTTATTAATTATATATTATTTTTTGTTACTCAAGATGAACGAACAACATGCAGCTGAACTAGCAATAGAAAGTTCAGGTACAGACAATATTGACAGTGATTCTGATGATAATGATTTCGATAATGATAATCCTGAGAATATAAATGATGATGAAGATGAACAACCACAGCTAAGTTCAATGGATAGGCTCAGAAGGCAAATGAGTCCTTTATTTGCTAGCCAACCGAAATTCGAAACAGGTAATAAAATTAACTTTTAAAAGAAATTTTTTTTTTTTTATATCAAGTATATCAAGTATATAATAATAATAATATATTTATTGTTTAGTGTGCAACGAAGCGAGTAACTACCTCCTCCAGTGGTACTTTACAACATATCATTCTTATATGCCACGACTTGATGATCCAATCGATGCATTGCAAAAACAAGAAGATGATTTAAAATATGTGCTTCATCTATGTAAATATACTCTGACGGAACTGAACTTGAATGAATATCCTGCTTCTAAAATATTGCAAACGGTTGATGCTACTTTACCAAATCTTAAGGAACTTTCTTTGAGTTTCAAAGAAGCAGTAAGCGAAGATTGTGAAAATCTTTTTTCTCATATGCCTTGTCTTGAAGAACTGAAGATCAAATGGAATTGTGGAGAATCAACTTTACCATTGACTTTAGTCAAATCTATAGAACAAGCTGGTGGAACTTTGAAAAAGCTTCAAATTGTATGTAGGGAAGATGATTATGATCCTTGTTTACCAGATTCATTTGTTTCGGTAAGTTTAAATTTTACAACTACATTACAAAAAAAAAACCTATTTAAAAAAAGCACTTTCACGGTAAGGGAAGAGTCTGGGTTCAATTTCAAATTAGATTCTATCAAATCATGAAATTATAAAAGTTACAAATTAAAAAAAAAACAACTTGAGAAAAAAAAAATTTATTTTTTAGGTATTTCCTCGATTAACCGTTTTGGAAGAGTTAGTTATAGATGGTTTAGCTCCTCTAAATCAAGCATTATTCCAGTCGGTAGCTGAAATTGATAATTTAGTTTTTCTACAATTGATAACTCATTACAAGGAGAATCTACAGTGCAATATGTACCCAATTGGAAAATTTCAAAATCTTAAAACATTAGATATTCGTACGGATTTTGGTGTTACAGATGAATTTTTAATTAATCTTAGCAATAATGCTAAAAATTTAACCGAACTAACTGTAGTTGGTACAAATATAACAAATAAGGGTATAATGGCACTCGGTAAATTTACTGAATTAGAAAAATTTGATCTTGGTTTATTTGAATTACAAAAAAGAAATACTTTCATCACTGATGATTCATTCGAATATCTAATTATTAAAAAGTTAAAAGAGTTTGATATATCAAATTGCATTAAGATCACTAATCATTCAGTGCATACAATTGTTAAAAATTGTACAAATTTAAGAGAGTTGAGTATAAAAAACACAAATGTAACTGAAAATGTTGCCGAGATACTAGTTATTTTAACAAAACGCCGTAGAAAATTTCTATTGCTCCATGTTCCTTTTTATGATTGTTACTTGGATTTTGAATTATATAAATCACAGAAATTATTTTTTCTGACTCAAAGTGATAACTTTCCTATTTATACTATAGAATAATTTTTAATTTATTTTTTATGAACATGAATTCAATTATAATTCATTAATTTAATTATCATTTTGATATAAATAATTATGTATCTTTTATTTACATTCGAGATAATCAATAAAAATTCAATAAAAACAATAAATATATAATGTTTCAATATTTACTTGATAAATTTATTTTTATATGTGGGGTCGATTCTGTTCGGAGTCACTTATTTATTTTTTTTAAAGCTGCTATTCTTTTTAGGAACAAAAAGAATCAATGCATTTTAAATGAGCTTTTGACATTTTTAAAAAATAATCATCGAAAATTTTTTTTTCAGCAGCAATAAGCGTATCAAGTGTAAAATTGTGATCTGTAATGATAATATAATGCTTATGTAAATTTATTTGTTGAATATTCAAGATTTCCTAATTCTGTCAATTTTATTATTTTTGCAGCTTCAGATTAAACTGTAATTGTCAAGTTCTCTGAAATTTTCTAACAAGTACTGAGATAAACTAAATTTTTAATGTTTAACCAGCTTTTAAATGAGAAATCGTGGAGAAACTTTTGGAGAAGTTATTGAAACATGAATTGCATTGTTTCCAACCTCAACAGATTGATCTTTTCTTCATAAGTCAAAACATTTATTCAATACTACTAGTAGTATTAGATATATAACGTAAAATCTTATTTTTTTATTATTTTAAACTATATACCTAAAAAACTTGGTAAATTATAAAACATTACTTTAGTGATATTTTTTTTTCTTTATTTAATTTTTTTTTTGATCACATGTATTATTCCCTATAATACCATAATAGAAATAAAAAAAAATCTAATTAATTATTTGATCAAATTTATAGAAAATTATTACAAGTAGTATTGATGTGTACAATTTCATAACAATAGTTTTTTGAGTTTAGATGCTAATTGTAAATTTAAATTATTATTGGTATTCAATGCAATTATTCATTATGTATATATTTATAAATAATCAACTAAAAACCATTGAGATTCAATTTTAGACTTAGAAGCTTCATAAAGTGTCCAATTAGAGATGTGTATATGCAGAACAATTTCATTTATACGATTTTTTGTTGCCAAATCAGCTGCAATAATCGTATCAAGTGTAATATTATTGACGAAAACAAGACGAAGTTGCTCAAGATCTAGACTGTTTCTGATGACCTGAATGATACTAGCATCAGTGAGGTCCGAGCAACCATAACAACTTAAAACTCTTAAACCTTTTAATTTTTCATCTTTAAAGCATCAAAACCAATCTCAGTAAGTTTGTTAGGCCCTTCGATATTTAAATATTTGAAGTGTTTACATTTATCAGCAATCATAACAATAGTACTATCTTAAAGTATGCTAATCCTTGACAAATTTAAATATTCGAGATACTGTAGTTTTGATAAATCATCAAGAATAGAAGGGCAAAATTCTACTTTACAACATAGAATTTCTAAATATTTTAGTTTTTTACAATTGTTTGAAATTTTTACAACGTTCACCAACGATTGGAAAGATGCTTGATATGCAAACTTTAGAAAGAGCCAATTCTTTCAAATAAACACCACATCGTAATAATATTTTTTCAACAAATAGTTGTGTCAATAAACGGTTTTTATAATTACCACCAATTGAGACACCACATTTGTATTTTTTGATGTCGTACCATGATCGTTGACAAGCCTCTTTCCATTTGTGACAAACTGAAATATAAAATATACCATATTAAAATCATTATATAAATAAAAATACACTAGTATTAATATCACCAAAATGCAAAGTAATTTGAATATATATAATTACCATTTTCCATGACTATTCTTTGAGATACTGGAAGCCACATGAAGATTTGTGCTAATGAATCATAATTCAGAGCCATAATTTTATTATCGAAATCATCATCAAAAGGTTTTTGTTTATCCATTAGGTGAGGTATTTTATTTACGCTCATTATGAGTATGTAGATAGCAAATTTTGTCCTGCAAGTAGTTAGGGTTAAAGTTGATGAAACTTATGTTTATGAAAATTATGTTACTTGGTGTATAACCTCCGAAACAGCTGAACCAAATGATATTTAAAGTTTAATAATTGTAAATACAATTTAAATAATATTTGTATTAAATTATAATATTAATATCACATTCAAATTACCTTATAGTTGCTTTATGATTTACAAGCTATTATTTTATAGTGCAACAAGTTTATTATTTATATACTTGCTTATGTTCTTTAATAGAGTGAACCTGACAAACAAGAAGAACACGTGTAATTACCACAGTTGTCACAACAAACGAACTCAGACACAAATTTTTACGTGAGTCACTTCACTACAGTATTTCTGAGTATTTCTAACCGAAAACACTATTCAGTATCTACTTTACACACGTGCATCGAAAGAAACCTACCTAGCTTTTATTTTTTTTAAATTAAACATTATATTTATTATGTAAGTGGAACTATTATCAACTGGACGGTAATAATTCTCATATTACAATTAAAAACGTCAATAATCTTATCAAAATAAAAGAAAACTTTTAATTAGTCGGTGCAAATCGATCACGCTTACAGATAAAAAGTTATTTAATATTTAAAAAAGAAAAAAGAAAAAAAGGTTTTTAACATTTTTGGCACTGGCAACTCTAATAATTATTTGAGAAAAAATCGAAAATATACAAATTAAAGAGATGGAAAATACGCTTCTTTTGATTCTAACACGAAGTGTCTCTGACAATTACTTTAGAAATGATCCCTGGTGAAAATATTTCTCCGAATTTTTCCGAATTTCTCCCAAATTGACCCATGCGGAGAAATAAGTGGAAAAATTTTCTCCTTGTCGTTGATTTCGGAAGAATTTCCCCGCGGTAAAATTATTTTTTTCACATGTTTCTCCGCGTGTGTTTTTTTTCGCGGAGAAATATTTCCGAATGTTCCCTTACCCAAGTTGATTCGGAGAAATGAAAGCAAAATTTCTCACTATCGTTGATTTTGAAAAATTTCTCACCAGTAAAATTATTTTTCACACGGTTGGAAAAATGGCGGACGAATCTCTCCACCTTTTCTCCACCATTTGTCCAATTTTTTTCCAACTTTTTCAATTTTCAATTATTTAACAAAAGAATGACTAATTATTAATTGTTACATAACGCAAAGCATAATGATGTTTATTTTTTTTGAAAAAAAATGAAAATTCGAAGACACTTTTTTTCAAAAAAGTTGATATACCTGAGGTACTTGGTCTACAAAACTCCCGTGATCGTTTCATCAAATTGATGAATGTGGGAAAATAAGTGGAAAAATTTCTCCTCGTCGTTGATTTCGAAAGAATTTCTCTGTGATAATTTTTTTTTTTTTCACACGTTTCTCCGCGTACTCTTATCGTGGAAAAATATTTCCGAACGTTTCTCCACACAAGCCGATTCGGAGAAAATTCGGAACAAAATTTTAATACCTTTCTCCACTCATTTCTCCGAATGGGTCAATTTGGGAGAAATTCGGAGTAATCACGGACAAATTCGGAGTAAATGCGGAGAAATTCGGAGTAATCGCGGAGAAATTCAAGAGAAATCGCGGAGAAATATTTTCACCAGGGGAGAGCGTTTTTTAATTTTCGGTAGACAAATCTAGGTGACGCGAAGCGTCCCACCTACGTAAAATGCACCGAATTCACTGGAGTACTGGAAATTTGAATTTTGGTCACGTAATCTTATTAATTTTATAATACTTTTTGTTAATCAAGATGAACAGACAACATGCAGCTGAATTAGCAATAGAAAGTTCAGGCACAGAAGATAATGACAGTGATTCTGATTATAACGATTCTGATGATGATAATCCTGAGAATAGAAATGATGATAAAAATGAAGAACCGCAGCTCAGTTTAGAGAAAAGACGCATGATGCAAATGAGACCACTATTTGCTATTCAACCAAAGTTCGAAACAGGTATTTAATCAAACTTTTCAACGGAAAACAATTTTTTTTTTTTTCAATCAATCAAGTACTAACAATAATAACAATAATAATATATTTATTTTTTAGTATGCAACCAAAGAAAGAACTGGCTCCTCTGGTCAAATTTTACAATATATCGTTCTTATATGCCAGAACTTGATGATCCAATCGATGCATTGCAAAAACAAGAAGATGATTTTAAATATGTTCTTCATCTATGTAGAAATACTCTAACGGAACTGAAATTGAATGAATATCCTGCTTCTAAAATATTGCAAACGATTGATGCTACTTTACCAAATCTTAAGAAACTTTCTTTGAGTTTTAAAGAAGTAGTAAGCGAAGATTGTGAAAATCTTTTTTCTAATATGCCTTGTCTTGAAGAACTGGAGTTGTAGAAATTCAACTTTACCGACGACTTTAGTCAAATCTATAGAGCAAGTTCGTGGAACTTTAAAAAAGCTTGAAATTGTATATGGGACAAATGACTATGATCCTTATTTACCAGATTCATTTGTTTCGGTAAGTTTAAACCCCACAACTACTCTACAAGACTACTTGTCAAATTGGATTCTATCAAATCATGAAATAATAAAAATTACAAATAAAAAAAAAACAACTTGAGAAAAAATTATTTATTTTTCAGGTATTTCCTCGATTAACCGTCTTGGAAGAGTTAATTATACATGATTTAGCTCCTCTAAATCAAGCATTATTCCAGTCAATAGCTGAAATCCAGAATTTAGTTTTTCCACAATTAAGGACTCATTATAAGAAGGATCTACACTGCAATATGTATCCAATTGGATATTTTAAAAGTCTTAAAATACTGGATATCTGTACAGATTTTGGTGTTACAAATGAATTCTTAATTAATCTCAGTGATAATGCTAAGAATTTAACCGAACTAACTCTAGTTGGTACTAATATAAGAGATAATGGTATAATGGCACTTAATAATTTAACTGATATAGAAAAATTTGATCTTGGTTTATTTGAATTACAAAAAAAAAATACTTTTATTACTGATGAATCATTTGAATATTTATTTAATAAAAAGTTAAAAGAGTTAGATATATCAAATTGCATTAAGATCACTAATCATTCAGTGATTACAATTGTTAAAAATTTAACAAATTTAAGAGAGTTAAGTGTAAAAAATACAAATGTAACTTCCAATGTTGCTGAAGAACTGACTCATTTAACAAAATATCGTAGAAAATTTCTATCGCTGTCTGTTCCTTTTCAAACTTGTCATTATACTTTTGAATTATTTAAGTTAAACAAAGTATTTTTTACGACTCAACGTAATGATCTTCCTATTGATACTTATTGATATTATATGATTATCGTTTATTGGTTTCTAATGTACGTCTAATTTAATTATAATTTATGAATGTTGTATTTGTTATAAAAATAATATTAAAGTTTCAAGCTTCATCAATTCAATTATCATTTTTATATAAATAATGTATCCTCTATTCCAGATACAAAATAAAAATTCAATAAAAAAAAATTTTTTAGTAACGGATTCGTTTTATTGAAAATTAAAAATTTTCAAAACTCCGGCGAAAGCTCGTGTGTGGTTCCTTTTGATTATTCCAAATTCATTTTAGTTATTTTTTTTATTAATAACTTTAAATTATATGATTAAATATTTTTTGTTTTTTTCGCGCTGTTTTTCACCTGTCAAATTATGGACATAAATCAAAATACAGATGAAAAAAATTTGAGGTTATATCACTTGTAATTAATGATTTTATTAGATTCGTTCAAAAAAGAAATCAATACAAATATAAAAAAAATAAATCGTTCAATTTACTTTTTTTTTAACTAAACAAATTTTTTTTAGAACCATTTTGTTTATTACTTTTATTTATAAAAATTCGTCCATGATAGTTTTTTTTTTTCTTTTCAATAACATGATAATTTAAATAACTATTTTATCGATCAAGCAAATTATAACCACAGCAAAGAAAGTTTTACGCATGCAAAAATGTTTAAAATAAAAATCGGTAATTGTTTATATTTTGGACTACTTTTGAACAAATTAACATAAAAAATTTTTTTTCGAGCTCAAAAAATTCGATATTAAATTCCTGAGAGCCACCCTGCTTTAATAAAAATCGCTAAAATCACTCCTTCGTTACTATTTTTCAACTGTAACATAAAGGATGATAGTGATTGTTATAAACAATTGCTGATATCTAATTAACAAATGATCAGAGCAAATTTTATCAAGAGAGGGTGGCTCTCGGTATCAAAAAGGCAATTAATTTGAGCCATAAAAAAAGCTTGTAAGTTAAAATTTTAAAGAGTTATGCAAAATATAAAAAAACAGCAATTTTGTTTTTTTGTTTATTAAAAATCTTCTAACGACAATAGAAACAATTTTCAACTCGATCATTATAAATTCTGTCATTCCTAATATCCTGGCAAAAAATCGCATCCATGATTTGTCTTTAGTTTTCTTCTTATTTGGCTTTGAAAATTATACGGTGATCGTTTTTTGTTAATAATAAATTAACTAACAATTGAAATTACTTCTTGTAAGTTCCCAGTTTTAGTATTTTCATAGACGAATTATTTGGTCTTAATACGATTCTTCTAACTTGATTACTTTGCAAGATATGATCATTTTTTAAAAAATGCGAGTGAATTCAATACTATAGGCTTCGCCTACGTAAAATGAATACAATGTTTCGACTTGAGTCGCTTCTGCTTTTTTTTGAAGCTGCTATTTTTTAAGAAATGAATTTAATTAATGCATTCTGAATACGCTTCTGAAATTTTTAAAAAATAATAATGAACGATATTTCTTCACCAAAGATTATTAATATATTATAATTAGCAAAAATTATAGCATATTTAATTTTTGTTATCTTTAAATTTGGATTAAAAATTAAATACCTGAAAAACATTGGTAAATTATAAAACATCACTTGAGTAATTTTTTTTTTTTTTCGTTTGATATTTATTTGTTCATCTTTTTTTTTTTTTGAGCATTAGTAATATAATTATACCATAATAGAAAAAATAAAAAAAAATCCAATTAATTATTCAACCAAATTTGTATAAAATAATTATAATATAATTATAAATAATAACGAAAAATATAAATTTAAAAAAAATAAAGAGCTCATATATTTAGCATCTTTTAGATTCTCTGGCTATTATCATTATAATTTATTTGATTTCACGTAGTTATATATAATATAAATAATAATTCATTATTGAAATACCTCTTATATACTACTTGTAATTTTTTATTGGTTTTATAAATTTATATTTAAAATAAAAAAAAAAAAAAGAACATCACAAGTATTTCCATCAAATTTATCAAATTTATTTGAAGTTTTTTAAAATTTAATCAACCTGTGTTTTAAACAATAAAAAAAATTTGTTGAGTTTTTTTTGATAGATTAATTAAACCAAAAACATGGAGACTATTACAAGTGAGGCTCAATGGATTAACAAACTAATCTCGATTTCACAAGAATTTCAGCTTGAATCCGTGAGTATTTTAAATAGGCTATTTAATTTTTTTAAATAAAACAATATATATTTGCGTAAGTGGACCTGACCGGCGAGTCATTACAATATTGTGTGTGATTACAAAAACACGTAGCTCGAAGATGTTGATCAACGTAAATACCTTTTATGACGATAGAAAGAAACGTAAATTTGTAGTTTTTTCTTTTTTTTTTTTTTCCGATTTGACCTGGTACTGTGTACTGATTTTTCCGTGGTTTATGGAAAATAAATTTTATAAATAAATAATAAGGTATAGTCAAAAAAAGTAGAACAAAAACAATTATAAAAAATAACAATTGCACCCGATCCACCACAGTATACTGAAAATTTTAATTTAAACTATAAACCCAAAAGACTTGGTAAATTATAAAACATTACTTTAGTGATAATTTTTTTTCTTTATTTAATTTTCTTTTTGATCACATGTATTATTCCCTATAATACCATAATAGAAATGAAAAAAAAATCTAATTAATTATTTGATCAAATTTATAGAAAATTATTACAAGTAGTATTGATGTGTACAATTTCATGACAATAGTTTTTTGAGTTTAGATGCTAATTGTAAATTTAAATTATTATTGGTATTCAATGCAATTATTCATTATGTATATATTTATAAATAATCAACTAAAAACCATTGAGATTCAATTTTAGACTTAGAAGCTTCATAAAGTGTCCAATTAGAGATGTGTATATGCAAAACAATTTCATTTATACGATTTTTCGTTGCCAAATCAGCAGCAATAATCGCGTCAAGTGTAATATTATCGGAGAAAGAGAGATCAAGTTGTTCGAGATCTGGACAATTTTTGATGACCTGAATAATACTAGCATCAGTGAGGTTCGGGCAACCACGACAATTTAAAACTCTTAATCCTTTGAATTTTTCAACAAAATTGTTTGTGATGGTCATGTTGCCGTCTATCGTTAATTCTTGTAACTTTTCCAAGCTCGTTAAAGCATTAAAACCAATATCAGTAAGTTCGTTAGGTCCTTCAATTTTTAAATATTGCAAGTGTTTACATTTATCAGCAATGATAATAATAGTACTATCTTGAAGTTTTTTAATACATGACAAATCTAAATATTCAAGATACTGCAATTTTGATAAATCATCAAGCAAAAATGGACAAGAAAGACGCTCTTCACGATCAGTAGATGTTACTTTACAATACGGAATTTCCAAATGTTTTAGTTTTTTACAATTGTTTGAAATTGCAATTATTGCTTCTTTCGTGAGTATTTGCTTATACAATTTTAAACATTCAAGATTTTCTAATTCTGTCAATTTTATTATAGCTGCAGCTTTACATTTAACTGTAATTGTCAAGTCTTTTAATTTCTTGCAATAAGTCACTATATTAATTGCAAAATCCTTAGAAATTAACCAATCAGTACTGAGATAAACTAAATTTTGAAGATTTAACCAGTTTTCAAATGGAATTTCAGGTTCTGGTGTATCATAATAACCAGATTGTTCAAGGTGTTCTAGATATTTGCATGTATTAATAATACGAAAAAGTACATTTGAAGTGGTTCGTTTCGTAATCATAGAGCAGTTAAACAAATCAATATGTTTTAAATTCACAAGGTCATCGAATAAGTAAAATTTTTTTAATGTCCAAGATCCTCTAATATCGAGATAAACAAGTGTTGATTTTTTTGATATATCTTGAATAATATCATCCAAATTACAGGAACGTATTGTTAAACTTTTAAGATTTTTGTACTTATTCAAGTTCTGAAAAATTTAAAAAATTGATCTAAATTATTTGTAGTCTATTTATTTAAATAATATAGTATTATTCTTTGTCACTAGTGACTAATTACTTACGAAAAATATAGGTCGACTTTTCGGTAACGAGTTCTTCAAAATTAAATGAATTTCATGTAACCCTTCCGGAAGATAATTCATTATTTCAGCAGGAAAATTTGTACTGTGTTGATTTTTTATAGTAATTATTTGTATTTTAATGGATACTAATTTATCCAACTGTGTAAAAGTTGAAATGTAGTCAGTAGTATTATTAACTCCTGATGTTCCATCGAATACAAATTCAAGTCTCGTTAAGTTTTCGCATCGTTCACCGACGATTGAAATGATGCTTGAATTACAAACTTCAGAAAAAGCCAATTCTTTCAAATAAACACCACATCGTAATAATATTTTTTCAACAAATGATTGTGTCAATAAACGGTTTTTATAGTCACCACTAGTCGATACATCACATTTGTATTCTTTGATGTCATACCATGCTCGTCGAGAAGCCTCTTTCCATTTTCGACAAACTGGAATATAAAATATATCAAATTAAAACCATTATATAAATAAAAATACACTAATATTGATATAAAAAAAAATTGAATATATAATTACCATTTTCCATGACTATTCTCTGAGGGACTGGAAGCAACATGAATATTTTTGCTAATGAATCATAATCCAGAACCACAATTTTATTATCGAATTCATCATCAAAAGGTTTTTGTTTATCCATTAGGTGAGGTATTTTATTTACGCTCATTATGAGTATGTAGATAGCAAATTTTGTCCTGCAAGTAGTTAGGGTTAAAGTTGATGAAACTTATGTTTATATGAAAATTATGTTACTTGGTGAATAACCTCAAAAACAGCTGAACCAAATGATATTTAAAGTTTAATAATTGTAAATAGAATTTAAATAATATTCGTAATAAATTATAATATTAATACCTTATTGTAATTACCTTGATTGCTTTATGATTATTGATTTGCCTACTAGTACTTTATAATTGCAACAAGTTTATTATTTATATTTGCTTATGTTCTATGATATATCTCTGTGGAGTGAACCTGACAAATTAGAAGAACACGTGTTACCAGAGTTGCTACAACAGACGAGTTCAGACAAAAATGTTTACGCGAATTACTTGACTACCGCAGACTACGCAGTCGCTCCAAACCCACAACACTACAGATATTTAGTATATTTACCACACGCGCATCGAGAAATAGCTATATGACAAGTTCATTTTATTCATCAAGTATTTTTAATCGAATTTATTAATTTATTTATTTGAAGTTTTTGGAAATTTATGTAATGATACTATCATGTAAAAACTCATATATATTTAACATCTTGTAGATTCTCTGGCCATTAATTTATTAGATTTCGCGTAGTTTTATAATAAATAACGATCATCATTATTGAAATACCTCTTATATTCTACTTGTGATTTTTTTTTATCTTATAAATTTATATTCAAAATAAAAAGAAATATATGAATAAATAAATGCAGAAATAAATAATTAATTAAAATTTCCTTTTTTTTCTCAAAGGAGTTCATTAATTTTGCATAATTTATTTATTCATGAATTTATTTATCATTAGTTTAGTTAAATACAAAGGCAATTTGCTAAAGGTCACCATCTAATACACAGCTGATTCAAAGTATAACACGATGAACATATGGTAGTAAAATTTTTCTATTTTGTTTTTTATAAATAATTGTATGGTAAACTTGCTGTACACTACAGTAATTTCTGGCATAAAGTATACCATTAAGGGAGAACGGCCCCCATTGAAGGAAATTATAAACTTCTTTTTTTATTGTGTTTTTAGATAGTTAAAATTATGATGAATCTATTAAAACAAATTTCTATGTTCCTTACAGACTCAGTTTAAGAGTTATAATGTTTATAAAAAAAAAAATTTAACATGGGCTCTTATGGAGTAATGAAAAAATGACCCTCCAAAACAGTAGTTATTGCAAAAAAAAGTATAGACCGGAATTATTTTGTATAGTGTTTTTTTGTGAATATAAGTAAATGAAATTATTTAGAACAGATTGACAGTTTTAGTTCTGTCAGTTACTATCTTATTGTTTATAAAAAATAGCAATGAAAAAAAAAAAAAACGCTAATTTTATCATTTTTTTTTTCTTGTCAATACAACAAAAATATGGCAACTACGCATTGGATTCGTGTTATAAATTTGATGGTATATTATCGACTGCGTCTCTAAAACGCGTGTCTTCTTAGATCAAGCGTTGCCAAATCTCTCTTGTTGTGTAGGTGTGAATTTTTTTTTAATTGTGTGGGTAAAAAAAATCAAAAGTTTTCACGTCACCGACTGGTTTTGGTACAGGCAAAAAATAGAGCTCAGAGACAAAACTTTTGGTTGATATGATACGTACCGTTCTCCCTTAACTCGAGACTTCCAAAAATTCCGGTAGACTACAGTAAAAAATTTAGATGAAATATAATAATAATCATTATAATAAGTGGGAATTAGTCGCTTTAATGACGTCAGCTATGATTTTTACGATACCACTACAGTAATATTTGCTGCGGATTTCTCTCCGTGTATAGATTGTGGTGTTACTGATGAATTTTTAATTAATCCTAGCAATAATGCTAAAAATCTAACTGAACTAACTGTAGCTGGTACAAATATAACAGATAATGGTATAATGGCACTTGATAAATTAACGGAACTAGAAATATTTGATCTTAGTTTATATGAATTACAAAAAAAAAATATTTTTATCACTGATGAATCATTCCAATATTTATTCAATAAAAAATTGAAAGAGCTGGATATATCAAATTGCATTAAGATCACCAATCGTTCAGTGCTTACAATTGTTAAAAATTGTACAAATTTACGCGAGTTAAGGATGAAAAACACAAATGTAACTGCAAAGGTTGCCAAAGACTTAACTTATTTAATGAAAAACCGTAGAAAATTTCTAACGCTTTGGGTTCCTTTTGAAACTTGTTCCTATACATTTGAATTATTCAAATCAGACAACTTATTTTTCCGACTCAAAGTAATGAATTGCCTATTAATACTGATTGATATTATATAATTATTGTCGATTTTTTTATTATAAACATGCAATTCAAATGTACAGTCTATAAATACAATCTGAAAAAATATTTATATGATATTTATTGTTATATAGTATTAAAATTTTAAGTTCAATCAATTTAATGATTATTTCAATAAATTTGTATCCTTAAATAATATAGTTAAAATAAAAAATAAAAATTCAATGAAAACAATATATATAATGATTCAATACTTGATAAATTAATTTTTATACTTATCGTGAGTTCGATTTTGTTCGTAGTCACTTATTCATTTTTTATAAAGCTGCTATTTTTTTAGAAACAAAATGAATAGCTTTAGCAGTTCAAAATGAATGCTTTAGCAGCTGCTATGAACTAGTTATTTATTGTTCATAAAGTTATTGAAACATGTAACTTGTTATCACTGATAAAGTTGAATGCACCTTGCATTGCATTGTTCCCAACCTCAACAGATTGATCTTTCCTTCATAAGTCAAAACATTTATTCAATACTACTAGTAGTATTAGATATATGTGACTTAAAGTCTTATTTTTTTTATTTTTTATTTTAAACTATAAACCTAAAAAACTTGGTAAATTATAAAACATTACTTTAGTGATATTTTGTTTTCTTTATTTAATTTTCTTTTTGATAACATGTATTATTTCTGCTTATACAATTTTCAACATTCAAGGCAATATTAATTGCATAATTAATTTATTTATAAATTTATTAATCATTATTTTAATTAGGTATAAAGGCAATTTACTAAAGGTCGGTAGCTTTAGTTAAACCATCAATTAATTTGAGTTTTGTAAAATTTATTCTAGTTGTTATTTAAACAATACAGTTGTAAATATCAACAGTAGCTATGTGGAATAATAATAATAATATAATTTTAAATATATTGTAATTTTAAAATATTATATTAATTGTAATGATTATGTATAATGTATATACATTTAAAAATACTCAACTAACAACCATTGAGATTCAATTTTAGACTTAGAAGTTTCATAAAGGATCCGATTAGAAACTTGTATATGCAAAACAATATTATTTATCCGATTTTTTGTTGCCAAATCAGCAGCAATAATCGTATCAAGTGTGATATTATCAATGAAAGAGACAGTAAGTCGTTCGAGATCGGGACAATTTTTGATGACCTGAATGATACTAGCATCAGTGAGGTTCGTGCAACCACGACAATTTAAAACTCTTAATCCTTTTAATTTTTCAAAAAAATTGTTTGTGATAGTCATGTTGCCGTCTATCGTTAATTCTTGTAAATTTTCCAAGCTCGTTAAAGCATCAAAACCAATCTCAGTAAGTTTGTTAGGCCCTTCGATTTTTAAATATTGCAAGTGTTTACATTTATCAGCAATGATAATAATAGTACTATCTTGAAGTTTTCGAATACATGACAAATCTAAATATTCAAGATACTGCAGTTTCGATAAATCATCAAGAAAAAATGGACAAGAAAGACGCTCTTCACGATCAGTAGATGTTACTTTACAATACGGAATCTTCAAATGTTTAAGTTTTTTACAATTATTTGAAATTGCAATTATTGCTTCTTTCGTGAGTTTCTGCTTATACAATTTTAAACATTCAAGATTTTCTAATTCTGTCAATTTTATTATAGCTGCAGCTTTACATTTAACTGTAATTGTCAAGTCTTTTAATTTCTTGCAATAAGTCACTATATTAATTGCAAAATCCTTAGAAATTAACCAATCAGTACTGAGATAAACTAAATTTTGAAGATTTAACCAGTTTTCAAATGGAATTTCAGGTTCTGGTATCCGATAATAGTCAAACGGGTTATCCGGGTTATCCACGAATGCAAGCAGTTCAACGTGTTTTAGATTTTTGCATGTATTAATCATACTAGAAAGTATATTTGAAGTGTTTTGTTGCTCAATCATCGAACAGTTTAAAACGTCAATATGTTCTAAATTTACAAGGTCATCGAAAATCCACGATTTCTCCAATGCCCAAGATCCTCTAATATCAAGATAAACAAGTGTTGATTTTTTTGATATATCTTGAATAATATCATCCAGATTGCAGAAACGTATTGTTAAATTTTTAAGATTTTTATATTTATTCAAGTCCTGAAAAATTTAAAAATTGATTTAAAATAATTTTAGTGTATATTTATTAAATTAATATAGTATTATTAGTTAGTATAGTGACAAACAACTTACGAAAAATATAGGTGCTCTGTTCGGTAACCTGACGTTAAAACTTAAATGAATTTCATTTATTTCTTCTGGAAGATAATCCATTATTTCAGCAGGAAAATTTGTACTGTGTTGATTTTGTATAGTTATTATTTGTATTTTAATGGATACTAATTTATCCAACTGTGTAAAAGTTGAAATGTAGTCATTGGTATTATTCACTCTTGATGTTTCATCAAATACAAATTCAAGTCTTGTTAAATTTTTACAACGTTCACCAACGATTGGAAAGATGCTTGAATTGCAAACTTTAGAAAGAGCCAATTCTGTCAAATAAACACCACATCGTAATAATATTTTTTCAACAAATGATTGTGTCAATAAACGGTTTTTATAATTACCACCAATTAATACACCACATTTGTATTTTTTAATGTCGTACCATGATCGTTGACAAGCCTCTTTCCATTTGTGACAAACTGAAATATAAAATATACCATATTAAAATCATTACATAAATAAAAATACACTGGTATTGATATCAACAAAATGCAAAGTAATTTAAGAATATATAATTACCATTTTCCATGACTATTCTCTGAGGGACTGGAAGCAACATGAATATTTTTGCTAATGAATCATAATCCAGAGCCACAATTTTATTATCGAATTCATCATCAAAAGGTTTTTGTTTATCCATTAGGTGAGGTATTTTATTTACGCTCATTATGAGTATGTATATAGCAAATCTTGTCCAGCAAGTAGTTAGGGTTAAAGCTGATGAAGCTTATGTTTATGAAAATTATGTTACTTGGTGTATAACCTCAAAATCAGCTGAACCAAATGATATTTAAAGTTTAATAATTGTAAATACAATTTAAATAATATTTGTATTAAATTATAATATTAATATCATATTTAAATTACTTTATAGTTGCTTTATGATTTACAAGCTATTACTTTATAGTGCAACAAGTTTATTATTTATATACTTGCTTATGTTCTTTAATAGAGTGAACCTGACAAACAAGAAGAACACGTGTAATTACCACAGTTGTCACAACAAACGAACTCAGACACAAATTTTTACGTGAGTCACTTCACTACAGTATGTCTGAGTATTTCTAACCGAAAACACTATTTAGTATCTACTTTACACACGTGCATCGAAAGAATGTGCATTTTAGTGATTTTAGTTATCAAGTTTTATAAACAAGAAATAATGACAAATATAAATTTAGAAAAAAATTAAGAGCTCATATATAGCATCTTTTAGATTCTCTGGCTATTACCGTATTATAATTTATATTTTGGTTTCACTTGGTTAGTTATTCGTTTTCTAGGGATAAACGCACACTTTTATAACACATGCGTAGTTTCAAAAATAGTTTCGTCACCTGTCGAAATCTAGTGAAATTATTTTTCCTCATTTGATATTAGGTGCTTTCTTTTGTGTATTTATTTTTTTTCACTTTAATGCGCATGATTATGCACATGCGCATATTATGCAAACATGAGAAGAGAACAGTGGCGTCGAACAAATAATTCTTAAAATGGCTGATCCAGCCCCTCGTGTCCTACCCTGTTGCAAACTGACTTTTTGCTGACTGCGCATTCAACTACGCATGCGTAAAACTAAACAGGAGAAAAAAAAATACACAAAAGAAAGCACCTATTGTCTACAGGTTGCTACAGGCTACAGGCTACAGGCGTTGCCAGTGTTGACTATTAGTAGATGATAACTTTATGTTATCCACCACTATATACATATAACGCATGCGTGGTTTAGAGAATAGTTTCATTAAAATTACTATTATACACTATTATAAGATCATTTTCGTTATATTTTTTATACGGCGTGGCTGCTACTGTCTATTACTGATTCATTACTGCAAGAACTAAGAATTCTACTTACTGAAAAACCATTGGCTTAATTAGTTTATAATCCTAATTATTTATTTCATTGGGGTGAGTGAAAATTATTCTAAATTTAAATTATTAAACTGAGTATCAATTGGTCTTCCATCAATTATAAATATTGGATGGAGAGAAAATGTGTGAGTCACGTGGATCACTCGGTTTTATTTTTTAACCACGTGACAAACTGCCAAGGACTTTTGTTGAAAACTTAACACTTCCATCAAATTTATTGAATTTCTTTGAGGTTTTTTGAAATTTAATTAACCTGTTATTTATGAACAATAAAAATAATTTGTTGTGTTTTGTTTTTTCATAGATTAATTAAACCAAAAATATGGAGATCATTACAAGTGAGGCTCAATGGATTGATAAATTAACCTTGATTTCACAAGAATTCGAGCTTGAAAGCGTGAGTTTCATCAATTTATTTAGCTTTTATTTTTTTAAATTAAACATCATATTTAATATGTAAGTGGAACTATTACCCAGGTAGGAATTCTCGGGCATGACGACCGTGTCAGGCTTGTGCAAGGCCTGTGTATCAAGCCTTGGTAGCCAAGGCTTGTCTCAGGCCTGGGGCCGTTGATTTTACTCGGCTTTACACGAGCCTTGGTAACTCAGTCTTGTGTCAAGCCTGTATTTTTTGTTTTTACCCGGTCTCACACGAGCCTCAGTTGCACAGGTTTGATACAAGCTTGTCCTCGTTGATATCACCTGGTCTCACACGGGCCTTGGTAACTCAGTCTTGTGTCAAGCCTGAATTTTTTTATTTTACCCGGCTTTACACGAGCCTCGGTAACTCAGTCTTGTGTCAAGCCTGTATTTTTTGATTTTACCCGGTCTCACACGGGCCTTGGTAACTCAGTCTTGTGTCAAGCCTGTATTTTTTTATTTTACCCGGCTTTACACGAGCCTCGGTAACTCAGTCTTGTATCAAGCCTGTACTTTTTTATTTTACCCGGCCTTACACAAGCCTTGGTAACTCAGTCTTGTGTCAAGTCTGAATTTTTTTATTTTACCCGGTTTTACACGAGCCTTGTGTCAAGCTGGTGCCCATTGTTTCACTAAGCTTGACACAAGACTTCACTTGTGCATATATTTAATAAAAAAAAAAAAAAAATAGTAATTAGTTGTATAATTGTTATATAAATTTTAAAGAGAAGTTATCAGGGTTTGACTATTGTGTCAGGCTTATGCGAGGACTGTGTATTGAGTCTCAGTAGAGTTTATTCATATAAAAAAGTTTCACATCATCATACATCTATACCCCGACGGTTGACTTGATAGCGCGTTAGACTCCCACGTGGAAGACCCTGGATCGATCCCACGTCACCCCCATTCGTTTTCGTTTAATTAATGTCGTTTATTCAAATCGCTCAAATAAAAAAATAAATAATGTTATAAATATAAACTAACAATGATAGTTTATTTATATTATTTTTTATTTTTTTTTGCAAGCCTGTGTCAGGCCTTGGAAACAAGCCTGGAATACAAGCCTGACACCGGCAAAAACTTAGAGAACATTCCGGGGCTCACCCAGGCTTGACACAAGCCGGGTAGCGAAGCTTTTCACGAGCCTCAGAGCCCGACAAACAGGCTTGTCCCAGGCTTGTCCCCGTCGTCACCTCCTACCTGGGTATCAACTGGACGGTAATAATTCTCATATTACAATTAAAAACGTCAATAATCTTATTTGATCTCGCCATACTGATTTTCTTCCGGATATTCAGAAAACATATTAATCAAAATAGCCGCGATTAAAAGATCAAAATAAAAGGAAGCTTTTAATTAGTCAATGCAAATCGATCACGCTTACAGATAAAAAGTTATTTAATATTTAAAAAAAAAAAAGAAAAAAAGGTTTTTAACATTTTTGGCACTGGCAACTCTAATAGGTATTTGATAAAAAAGCAAAAATATGCAAATTAAAGAGATTGAAAATACGCTTCTTTTGATTCTAACACGAAGTGTCTCTGACAATTACTTTGGAAATGAGAGCGTTTTTTAATTTTCGGTAGACAAATCTAATCGCGAAGCGTCCCAATTACGTAAAATGCACTGAATTCACTGGAGTACTGGAAATTTAAATTTTGGTCACGTAATCTTATTAATTATATAATGCTTTTTGTTAATCTAGATGAACAGACAACATGCAGCTGAATTAGCAATAGAAAGTTCAGGCACAGAAGATAATGACAGTGATTCTGATTATAATGATTCTGATGATGATAATCCTGAGAATATAAATGATGATGAAAATGAAGAACCACAGCTCAGTTTAGAGGAAAGACGCATGATGCAAATGAGACCACTATTTGCTATTCAACCAAAGTTCGAAACAGGTATTTAATCAAACTTTTCAAAGGAAAACAATTTTTTTTTTTTTCAATCAATCAAGTACTAACAATAATAACAATAATAATATATTTATTTTTTAGTATGCAACCAAAGAAAGAACTGGCTCCTCTGGTCAAATTTTACAATATATCGTTCTTATATGCCAGGACTTGATAATCCAATCGATGCATTGCAAAAACAAGAAGATGATTTTAAATATGTTCTTCATCTATGTAGAAATACTCTAACGGAACTGAAATTAAATGAATATCCTGCTTCTAAAATATTGCAAACGATTGATGCTACTTTACCAAATCTTAAGAAACTTTCTTTGAGTTTAAAAGAAGTAGTAAGCGAAGATTGTGAAAATCTTTTTTCTAATATGCCTTGTCTTGAAGAACTGGAGATCGAATGGAATTGTGGAGATTCAACATTACCAATGACTTTAGCCAAATCTCTAGAGCAAGTTCGTGGAACTTTAAAAAAGCTTGAAATTGTATATGGGATAAATGATTATGATCCTTGTTTACCAGATTCATTTGTTTCGGTAAGTTTAAACTCTACAACTACTCTACAAGACTACTTGTCAAATTGGATTCTATCAAATCATGAAATGATAAAAATTACAAATAAAAAAAAAACAACTTGAGAAAAAATTATTTATTTTTCAGGTATTTCCTCGATTAACCGTTTTGGAAGAGTTAATTATGCATGGTTCAGTTCCTCTAAATCAAGCATTATTCCAGTCGGTAGCTGAAATCCAGAATTTAGTTTTTCTACAATTAAGGACTCATTGTAAGAAGGATCTACAGTGCAATATGTATCCAATTGGATATTTTAAAAGTCTCAAAATACTGGATATCTGTACGGATTTTGGTGTTACAAATGAATTTTTAATTAATCTCAGTGATAATGCTAAAAATTTAACCGAACTAACTCTAGTTGGTACTAATATAAGAGATAATGGTATAATGGCACTTAATAACTTAACTGAATTAGAAAAATTTGATCTTGGTTTATATGAATTACAAAAAAAAAATACTTTCATCACTGATGAATCATTCGAATATTTATTTAATAAAAAGTTAAAAGAGTTAGATATATCAAATTGCATTAAGATCACTAATCATTCAGTGATTACAATTGTTAAAAATTTAACAAATTTAAGAGAGTTAAGTGTAAAAAATACAAATGTAACTTCCAATGTTGCTGAAGAACTGACTCATTTAACAAAATATCGTAGAAAATTTCTATCGCTGTTTGTTCCTTTTAAAACTTGTCATTATACTTTTGAATTATTTAAGTTAAACAAAGTATTTTTTACGACTCAAGAAGATGATTTTCCTATTGATACTTATTGATATTATACGATTATCGTTTATTGGTTTTTAATGTCCGTCTAATTTAATTATAATTTATGAATGTTGTATTTGTTATAAAAGAAATATTAAAGTTTCAAGTTTCATCAATTCAATCATCATTTTTATATAAATAATGTATCCTCTATTCAAGATACAAAATAAAAATTCAATAAAAAAAAATTTTTTAGTAACGGATTCGTTTTATTGAAAATTAAAAATTTTCAAAACTCCGGCGAAAGCCCGTGTGGTTCCTTTTGCTTATTACAAATTCATTTTAGTTATTTTTTTTATTAATAATTTTATATTATATGATTAAATATTTTTTGTTTTTTTCGCGCTGTTTTTCACCTGTCAAATTATAAACATAAATCAAAATACAGATGAAAAAAATTTGAGGTTATATCACTTGGAATTAATGATTTTATTAGATTCGTTCAAAAAAGAAATCAATACAAATATAAAAAAAATAAATCGTTCAATTTACTTTTTTTTTAACTAAACAAATTTTTTTTAGAACCATTTTGTTTATTACTTTTATTTATAAAAATTCGTCCAAGATAGTTTTTTTTTTTTCTTTTCAATAACATGATAATTTAAATAACTATTTTATCGATCAAGCAAATTATAACCACAGCAAAGAAAGTTTTACGCATGCGCTTTAAACTCTTTTTTTGAAGAAAAAATGTTTAAAATAAAAATCGGTAATTGTGTATATTTTGGACAACTTTTGAACAAATTAACATAAAAAAGTTTTTTTGAGCTCAAAAAATTCGATATTAAATTCCTGAGAGCCAACCTGCCTTAATAAAAATCGCTAAAATCACTCCTTCGTTACCCTTTTTCAACAGTAACATAAAGGATGATAGTGATTGTTATAAACAATTGCTGATATCTAAATAACAAATGATCAGAGCAAATTTCATCAAGAGACGGTGGCTCTCGGTATCAAAAAGGCAATTAATTTGAGCCATAAAAAAAGCTTGGAATTTAAAATTTTAAAGAGTTATGCAAAATATAAAAAAACAGCAGTTTTGTTTTTGTGTTTATTAACAATCTTCTAATGACATTAAAAACAATTTTTAACTCGATTATTATAAATTCTGTCATTCCTAATATCCTGGCAAAAAATCGCATCCATGATTTGTTCTTAGTTTTCTTATTATTTGGCTTTGAAAATTATACGGTGATCGTTTTTTGTTAATAATAAATTAACTAACAATTGAAATTACTTTTTGTAAGTTCCCAGTTTTCGTATTTTCATAGACGAATTATTTGGTCCTAATACGATTCTTCTAACTTGATTACTTTGCAAGATATGATCATTTTTTAAAAAACGTGAGTGAATTCAATATTATAGGCTTCGCCTACGTAAAATGAATACAATGTTTCGACTTGAGTCGCTTCTGCTTTTTTTTGAAGAAATGAATTTAAATAATGCATTCTGAATGAGCTTCTGAAATTAAAAAAAAATAATAATGAACGATATTTCTTCACCAATATATTAATTAGCAAAAATTATAGTGAATTTAATTTTTGTCATCTTTAAATTTGGATTAAAAATTAAAAACATGAAAAACATTGGTAAATTATAAAATATCAAACTTGAGTGATATTTTTTTTTTCATTAAATATTTATTCATCTAATCAGTCTTTTTTGTTAATCAAATAGCTGAATAAAAATATTCATAAAAGTTAATTTTTTTAGTCAAGTATTTGTTTTCCCTACTTTAACTCAATTGAGTCACCACATTGACTCATTGATACAAAATTAATAGTTCAATTTATAAGTTAATATTAATCGTATTGGAATAATAAAAATATAATAATATAGAATAACAGAATTGTAAACTATATAAGTTAATTATATACCTATATATTAATATAATTAAAGAATTTTAAAAGCCTTTATTATTACTTTGATTTGCTTACAAGTACTTTAGTACAAAAAGTTTTTTATTATACCTGTATTTGATAGAGTGAACCTGCAGGCAGAAGAGGATCACGACCAGTGTCTCGTCACATTTTATTTTCTTACTAACTTTTTTTATTAAGTTTTAATTGTGGTGCTCTGTAATGAAGATCCAATAACATAAGTATTTTCCATCAAGTTTTTTCCATGACAGCTGTACTTGATTTAAAGTTGTTTATGGCAGAATAAAATTAATTATAAAATTAAACAAATAAAAATATGTCATTAATTTTTTTTTACTTAATATTTTTATCTTAAATAGTTTGATTACATTTAAGCCACTAAAATGATACCGAAACACGTAATTTTTGAGCATTGTCTCCTAAACCTGACCGTATTGTTGCGAATTAATTTTATGGATATGGTTGGAGAAATGGCGGAGAAATAATTTCACCATTCCTTCGATTTTTCTCCGCCATTTCTTTGATTTTTTTTCCAACTTTTTCAATTTTCAATTTATCAAAAAAAAATTACTAATTATTAATAAATAGAAGATAAATAAAAAAAGAGGGTTAGTTGATTTACCTTTACTAAATTGTTACATAACATAAACGGTAAAGCATAAATTCAAATCTTGTTAAATAATTCAAAAGTATAGTGACAAACTTTAAATGGAAGTCAGCTCTTCAGAGACATTTCCAGTTATATTTTCATTCTCTATTTTCAAATCTCTTAAATTTGTGCAATTATAAATACGTGAATAATTATAGTCGTTAATCAATGAGGAAGTTATTGGCGCATACATAAATATATCTGAGGAAAGGGCGGTGTAGTTAATTGTTTCAAATGGCTGTGGAATTAATCTCGACTACAAATTAATATATTTGGTTACATCCTTTACTTAGAAACATTTGCCAATAGTTTTTGAATTAATTAATTCATTATGACAAAAATAGCTAAGAAAAGGATCTAACTAAATCAATTAGTTCGTAGTCTGATTAATTTCTCAGCAATATTTTCTATAGTAAATTATAGAACAGAAAATTCTGACAGTGATTCTGATAATAATGATTGTGATATTGATAATCCTAATATAAATGATGATGACCATATGTAAAAATAAAAAATTCAATTAATTATTTGATTAAATTTATCGAAAATCGTTATGAATAATATATTATTTATGTGTAAATTGAATAATACCAGGTGAAAGTGACTGCTACAATTATTGAGTTTTCTCAGCGTACGTGATTTCAAAGGTGTACCAAACTTTTGGAGCATTTGAACTTGAATTATATATGTTTTCAGCAATCTTTATGTTAATTTATTACCTGTGAATAAATATTTGAACGACAACCTATATTATACTATTAATTTATTTAATTTCACGTTCATAGTTAAATAATAAAAAACAATCATTTTAAGTACTCATAATAATAATATATTAGTTTTTTAGTGTGCAACCAACCGAATGACCATCTTCTTTTTTCAAACTTCACAACATATCGTTTTTATTTTTCACGACTTGATGATCCAATCGATGCATTGCAAAAACAAGAAGATGATTCAAAATATGTGATTTATTTGTGTAAGTATACTCTGACGGAACTGAAGTTGAAAGTTTTTTTTCATCTGTTATTTTTTTTTGGAAACAAAATGGATAAATGCATTTCGAATGAGCTTTTGAAATTTTTAAAAAATAATCATCGAACCAATTAAGATAAGTCTTGATGAATCATCAAGTTTCGCAGGCAAAACAAAAGTTTCGTCTATACAATTAAAATGTAATTACTACTTTGACTTATTATGAAGAAAATATCGATTTGCATCAATCCAGTGAGCCCCACGAAAATATATATATCCTGGATAGGCGATCGGATATACCCTGGAATTTCCTAAGAAAATATCAGTATAAAGTAGTAGTGCATTCTTAGATATACTCAGGATATATCCGAATTGCGTATACGTATATCCAATATATATATTTTTTCGTGGTAAATAGGTATTAAAATAATGCCATTCAACAATAGCTGTCAACAAACTTTTCTTACAGAAAACATGAAATCAAACATAACTTCAGCATTTAATATGATATAAAATATAGTAATCACGTTTTGATTCATATTGCGTATACAGTACATTTATTCTCATAACGAAAAAATCAGATTTGTTCAGTAAACTTTTAAATAAAGCTTTGTTCAATATCATATTGGTGCATCACTTTTAAATATATACACATGCTGAGCTGTGATCTTTTATGATATTATTTATTTTACGATATCAAATAAATTTTCTCAACAGAAAAAAGTGTTGGAGAAATTGTGGAGAAAAGTTGGGGAAACGGTGGAGGAATTTTTGGTTGGAGAAATGGCAGAAAAAAGTTAGAGTGATTCATGTTGGAGAAATTTCTCCACCATTTATCCAACCATGGGTCGTTTTTGTGAGAAAGTGGAGAAAGTTAGAGAAAGCCTGAGAAATATTTCCACCAGGGAACTGATAACGTAATTCGTTATCACCGATAGGGTTGAATGCACTTTCAATTGCATTATTTGCAACCTCAATGAGTTAATGTTAATTTATCTTTCCTTCATAAGTTAAAATAGTATTTGGATTGATGTTATAAATAAAACTTTTTTTTTTTTTTGAAACTTGAAACACCACTTGAATTGAGTAAGTATTGAATTGGAAGAATTATTTTGTTGTAGTAGAAATTGAATATTCGTACGGATTTTTAATGTTACAGATGGTGTGGCGTAATTTTTTCTATAAAGTTACTATTTTTTCTAGAAACAAAATTAATAAATGCATTATAATTATTAATATTTTAATTAACAATAATTATAGCGTATTTAATTATTGTCATTACCATAATAGAAATTAAAAAAATTCCAATTACTTATTTTGTCAAATTTATTTGCAATTATTATAAATAATATATATTATTTATGTATACATTAAATAATACCAGGTAAAAGTAAATGCTTCAATTATTCAGTAATTAATTATTTATCATCGTACGTGATGTGAAAATTGTACCAAACTTTTGTAGCAATCTTTATGTTAATTAATTACTTGTGAACACCAATTAATACTATCATGCAAAAAAAAGACCTTAAAACAGCTATACAATAATAAACCAGAAAAATCGAAAAGTATAGTTTTAAAAAAAATAAAAAGCTCATATATTTAGCATCTTTCAGATTCTCTGGCTATTACCATTATAATTTATTTGATTATACGTAGTTATATAATAGCTAAAAATTAATTATTAAAACACTTTTTATATACTACTTGTAATTTTTTTTTGGTCTTATAAATTTATATTTAAAATAAAAATAAATAAATGAAGAAGTAAATAATTGATTAAAATTTCCTTTTTTTTTTTCTTAAATAAGTTTATTATTAATATTTATAATTTATTAATAACTTTATTTATCATCATTTAAGTGAAATATTAAGGCAATTTGCTAAAGGTCACCAGCTTTAGTTAAACCATCGATCGATAAATAAATATTGTTAAATATACAGCTGATTGAAAGTATAACATGATAAACAGATTGCAGTGAGTTTTGTGGAAATTATAATTTTTCTATTTTGTTTTCCACCATTTACGAATAAGTATGTATTGTGAAACGAAGATGAAAATGTGTGGGTCACGTGAATCACTTGATTTTATTTTCTAACCACCCGACCAACTGCCAAGGACTCGTGTCGAAAACTTAATACTATATATTGTTCACTGTAGACACGTGCCTTAAAAAAAGGTTTGACAAAGTGCATTTAATTTTATTTATCAAGTACCTCCATCAAATTTTTTAAATTTATTTGAGGTTTTTCAAAAAAATTAATTAACCTGTTATTTAAACAATACAAATTGTAAATATTAATAGTAGTGGAATAATAATAATATAATTTCAAAAAATGATAAAATAATTGTTTGAATAGTTGTTTACTTTTCTTTCTTGAAGCTATATGACAAAAGACATTTTATTCATTAAAGAGTCACTTGGAAAAGTGGGGTTATACACGACGTTGGCCTTGATCTACTTTGGATGTGCATGGGCTATTGGCTATAAGCATAGGAGTTCACCTTCCAGTTTCATCGAGTTGTATCTCGAACTAATTAGATGAGACTGGCCAGATATTAAAGCATTATTGAACATTGGTATCTACACTCATAATGAGCGTAAATAAAATACCTCGCCTTATGGATCAACAAAAATCTTTCAATGATGATTTCAAGGATAAAATTATGATTCTGGATTATGATTCATTAGCACAAATATTCATGTGGCTTTCAATACCTGAAAGGATAGTCATAGAAAAAGGTATATTCAAATAACTTTTGCTGATTTTGTTGATATCAATGCTAGTGTTTTTATTATATAATCATTTCAATTTGATATATTTTATATTTCAGTTTGTTCCAAATGGAAAGATGCTTCTCAACGAGCATGGTATGACATCAAAGAATACAAATGTGGTGTATCAATTGGTGGTGATTATAAAAACCGTTTATTGACACAATCATTTGTTGAAAAAATATTATTTCGATGTGGTGTTTATTTAAAAGAATTGGCTCTTTCTAAAGTTTGCAATTCAAGCATGATCATTCCAATCGTTGGTGAACGTTGTAAAAATTTAACAAGATTTGAATTTGTATTTGATGGAACATCAGGAATTAATAATATTACTGACTACATTTCTACTTTTACACAGTTGAATAAATTAGTATTCATCAAAATACAAATAATTACTATGCCAAATAAACACAGTACATATTTTCCAAATGAAATAATGAATTATCTTCCAGAAGAAATAAATGAAATTCATTTAATTTTTAAATACATGTCACTCAAAAGACCACCTATATTTTTCGTAAGTTCTTAGTCACTAGTAACAAATAATAATACTATATTATTTAAATAAATAGACTACAGATAATTTAAATCAAATTTTAAAATTTTTTAGAACTTAAATAAGTACAAAAATCTTAAAAGTTTAACATTACGTTCCTGTAATCTGGATGATATCATTCAAGATATATCAAAAAAATTAACACTTGTTTATCTCGATATTAGACGATCTTGGGCAATGGAAAAATCGTGGATATTCAATGACTTGGTGAATTTAGAACATATTGACGTTTCATACTGTTCAATGATCGAGCAACAAAACACTTCAAATATACTTTCTAGTATGATAAATACATGCAAAAATCTAAAACACGTTGAACTGCTTGCATCCGTGGATGACCCAGATGACCCGTTTGACTATTATCAGATACCAGAACCTGAAATTCCACTTAAAAACTGGTTGAACCTTCAAAATTTAATTTATATCAGTACTTGTTGGCCAATTTCTGAGGACTTGGCAATTGAAATAGTGAATCATTGCAAGGAATTAAAACACTTGTCAATTACAGTTAAATCTAAAGCTGCAGCTATAATAAAATTGACAGAATTAGAAAATCTTGAATGTTTAAAATTGTATAAGCAAAAACTCACGAAAGAAGCAATAATTGCGATTTCAAACAATTGTAAAAAACTCAAACATTTGGAAATTCCATGTTGTAAAGTAACATCTACTGATCGTCATGAGCGTTTTTCTTGTCCATTTTTTCTTGATGATTTATCGAAACTGCAGTATCTTGAATATTTAGATTTGTCATGTATTCGAAAACTTCAAGATAGTACTATTATTCTAATTGCTGATAAATGTAAACACTTGAAATGTTTAAAAATCAAAGGGCCCAACAAACTTACTGAGATTGGTTTTAATTGGTCTCAAATTCTTTTGTTGAAAAACTAAAAGGATTAAGAGTTTTAAATTGTCGTGGTTGCAAGAACCTCACTGATGCTGGTATCATTCAGGTTATCAAAAATTGTCCAGATCTCGAACAACTTTGTCTTTTTCACGTCCGTAATATTACACTTGATACGATTATTGCAGCCGATTTGGCAACAAAAAATCGTATAAATGAAATTGTTTTGCATATATATATCTCTAATCGGATCCTTTATAAAACTTCTAAGTCTAAAATTGAATCTCAATGGTTGTTAGTTGAGTATTTTTAAATGTATACATAATGAATACAATTATATTATTTTGAAATTACAATAAGCAACTGAACGCAAATAATAATTGTTTCAATATGGAAAAATAAACATTTTTAAACAATTTCTTCATTCTTCATGTTATTGAATTCAAAAGAAATAATGAATAATTCAAATTCTACAATATTAATAATTACAATTACATGCCAAGATTTTAATATACATGGTGGAATGAATTTAAAAAAAAATTGATAATATTGATAATCATCAACATGATAATTTAATTCATCATGACGATAAAATTAGTGTTGATGGTGGTGATGATTTAGGAACAGTTACAAATGTCGTTCGATAATTGGCTGAAAGTAATGAGGCCATTTCAATAACTGATGATGAATAAACTTATGCAATCGTAATAAAAAATGTTGAAAGATTAATTACATCAACATATCCTGTTGATACAAGTTTAATCAGAATATTTGTCAAGTGTTTAGCTTTGTTTTAAAAAATTATATTTTTTTTTTTTTCTTAATGAAAAATTCCATTAAGTATACACTAAATGCAATGCAAAGTTATTATTTAGTTTTTTTTAATATATTTTTCAAAATTAATTGAATACTTCATTTGAATAATGTGAATTGTTATTATTATTAATTTATAATAGTAAAAAACAATAATGATATACACAATTATAGAATAAATTTTAAAGTTTAATAGAGACTTGTTGATCAATATAATCCGATGCAGTGGTAACACAGTATGACGATATTTGGAAACTTGAAAATCAAAAAAAAAAAAAAATAAATCATCATTATTATTTTTGTAATCAGTGATAACAAATACAACATATATTACCTTGTCTAAAATAAGTTTATGAGAGTATATTAACAAGTATTATGAAATAAATAATAAAAAATTAAAATATGTTTAGATAATTGATGTATTGCCATTTATTTATAATTAAGTTTTTTTTTTTTTTTCTATTGAAATGAGTCATCAAAGAAAACATAATAATATTATTATTTAAAAAAAATATGTATAACTTTATTTTTGTTATTTTCTATTTTCGTTTTGTTAATATATATTGTGACCAATCGATAGTTGATTTTCTTGATAAAAGAAAAAAAAAATGTCTCGAAAATTTAAAATATTTTGAAAATGACGAAGATATTTTTTTTATAAATCCACGAAAATATATAATAATAATAACATAATTAAAATGTAATTTTTATAAAAAAAACTCATCATTCATGGATAATAATAAAATTATGAAACTGCAATTTTAAAGTGACAATATTTTTTGTTATAAAATCATTTTCGTTATATTTTTTATACGACGTGGCTGCTACTGTCTATTACTGATTCACCGCTGCAAGAATTACTAAGGAGTCTACCTACTGTAAAACCTTTGACATAATTAGCATAATCTTAATTATCATCTCATTGGGGTGAGTGAAAATTGTTTTAAATTTAAATTATCAAACTGAGTACCAATTGGTTTTCCATCAATTATAATTTAATATAAATTGTACCAAATTTGATCGTGAGTTTTATATATTTTGAGTAATCTTCATGTTAATTCGATACTTGATAATAAATATTTAAACAACAACTAATACTACCATGTGAAAAAAGAATTCTGAAAAAAGCTATAAACAAGAAATAACGAAAAATATAAATTTAATAAAAATAAAGAGCTCATATATTGAGAAGAACTCATATATTTACCATCTTTTAGATTCTCGGGCTGTTACGATAAACTTATTTAATTTCACGTAAATATAGTTATATGAATAACAATCAATTCAAGTACTCCCAAGTGAAAAAAATATATTTATTGGAAATATAAAATAAATTTAATTTATATTTAAAATATATGTGAATTAAATTTAATTAATGTTTTAAAAAATATAAATTTAATTTAATTTACATTTAATTTACATTTAATTCATATGTAATCTATATCTATACAAAAAGTAAATGTATTTTATATTTTTTCATAACATAAAATAAATTTACTTAAAATTTTTTTTTTTTCGACATTGCAAAAAAAAAATTTGGATGTACTTCAAATTTAATTTATATTTTCCAAAAATATGAAATAAATTTACTTTTTGTATAGATATAGATTACATATGAATTAAATATAAATTACATGTAAATTAAATTAAATTTATATTTTTTAAAACATTAATCAAATTTAATTCACATATATTTTAAATATAAATTAAATTTATTTTATATTTCCATCAAATATATTTTTTTCACTTGGGCTCGCGTAATAACATAATATATTATAGTTTTTTGGTGCGCAACTAACCGAATAACTATTTTCTTTTTTCAAACTTTACTACATATCGTTTTTGTACACCACGATCTAATGATCCAATCGATGCCTTGCAAAAACAAGAAGATGATTCAAAATATGTGATTCATTTGTGTAAGTATACTCTGACGGAACTGAAGTTGAAAGTTTTTCTAAACCTGCTATTTTTTTTTTTTTTAGAAACAAAATAAATAAATTCATTTCAAATGACCCAAGTGGAAAAAAAATAATTAACGGAAATTTACTTTATATTTAGAAAAAATTCAGAAAAAATTTAAAAAAAAATATGAATTAAATTTAAAATATACACAGTTTTGGACATACTAAAATCAAATTTAAAAAAAAAAAAGAAAAGATTTAGAAAAAATATAAATTCAATTTAAAATATATTTAGTTTTGAACATACTAAAATTAAATTTGAGAGAAATTTACAAAAAATAAAGAAAAAAATTAGAAAAAGTTTTATTTTAGTATGCCCAAATCTGTATATCGATTAAATTTAATTTATATTTCCATTAAATATAAATTAAATATATTTTTTCCACTTGGGGAGCTTTTGAAATTTTTAAAAAATAATCATTGAACAATATTTCTGAACCAAAGGTTATAAATATTTGAATTATTAACATGACAAATCTGAATATACTCAAGATATTTGTTTTCAAGGTATTCAAGATAAGTCTTGATAAATCATCAAGTTTCGCAAGTGAAACAAAAGTTTTGTCGATACAATTAAAATGTAAATACTATATTTTGACTTATTATAAAGAAAAGAACAATTTGCATCAATCCAGTGAACTCCACGAAAAAATATATATCCTGGATCGGATATAACCTGGAGTTTCTTAAGAAAATACCAATATAAGTAGTGCATTCTTAGATATATACTCAGGATATATCCAAATTGCATATATCCAGGATATATATATTTTTTCGTGGGGAAGGTAAGAAACAATCTCCAACGTATATTATACAACTACATATGTGGCTAAGAAATAACTGAATAATTATTAATATGATAAAATAGAGTATTTACGTTGTGATTCATATGGCGTATACAATACATTTATTCTCATAACAAGCACACCAGACTTGTTCAGTAAATTTTCACATAAAGCTTTATTTAATATCAAATCGGTGCATCACTTTTAATTATATACATGCTGAGCTGTGATCGTTCATGATATTGTTTATTTTACGATATCAAATAAACTGTCTTAACAGAAAAAAGTGTTGGAGAAATTGTGGAGAAAAGTTGGGAAAACAGTGGAGGAATTTTTAGTTGGAGAAATGGCAGAAAAAAGTTAGAGTAATATTCAGGTTGGAGAAATTTCTCCGCTATTTCTCCAACCATAGGTTATTTTTGTAAAATGGTGGAGAAAGTTAGAGGAAGCCGGAGAAATATTTCCACCAGGGAATTGCTAACGTAATTTGTTATCACTGATAGGGTTATAGGGTTATCAAAGAGCTTACTTATTTAACAAAATACCGTAAAAAATTTCTATATCTTTGGGTTCCTTTTAGTGATCGTCACTATACTTTTAAATCATTTAAATCAGGCAAAGTATTTTTCGAGACTCGAAGTAATGATTATCCTATTGATACTTATTGACATTACATGATTATTGTTAATTTATTTTTCATGAGCATGTAATTTAATTATAATTTATAAATACAAACAGGAAAAATATTCATGATATTATATAATAGGATATAAATTATGTATCCTTTGATTATAGGTATATTCAAGATAAAAAATAAAAAGTTGATAAAAATAATTGGTAAATTGATAGACAATTTGAAGACATTGCTTGAATATTACTATAACTATTTGTAATTTTTTTTTTGGAATATAAATTTATATTTAAAATAAATAATCAATACAGATAAAATATAAATAAATATCCAATTTAAATTTCTTTTATTTTTTTCTCAAATGTGATTATTAATTTTATATAATTTATTTATTGATAAATTTACTTGTTATTAACACACCCAACTTTGAATCAGCATTGAAACAAAATAAAAGTTTTAGTGGCATAATATTACAATTTTAAAAAATAATAAAGTAAATTGTTTGAAGTTGTTGATTTTTTTTCTTGAAGATTTTTATGACAATAAATTGTTATTTGAGTTATGTTGCTAAATGTAAATTTAAATTATTATCTGTATTCAATGCAATTATTATTATTATTTGTATTCATTATGTTTATAAACATTCCACTAACAACCATTTAGATTTAATTTTAGATATGGAAGTTTCATAAAGGGTCCAATTAGAGATATGTATATGCAAAACAATTTCATTTATACGATTTTTTGTTGCCAAATCAGCAGCAATAAGGTTTTTGTTTATCCACTAGGTGAGGTTTTTTATCGACGCTCATTATGAGTAGATATCAAATCTTCAATAATCTTAATCTGGTCAGATCAAATCTTGTCCTGCAAGTAGTTCAGGTTACACCTGATGAAACTACGTGGATATTATTTTACTATATTCGTGTATAACCTTAGAAACAGCTGAACCAAAACGATATTTAAAGTTTAATAATTGTGAATAAAAAATTTGAATGATATTTGTATTAAATTATAAAATTAATATAACATTCCAATGACCTTAATTACTTTATGATTTGTTTACTACTACTTTATAGTACAACAAGCAACGTGTTTATTAGTTATATTTGCTCATGTTCCTATATTGAAAGAGAGATACTGATTAAGAAAAACACGTGTTGCCAGAGTTGCTAATGGACATGTGCTAGTGCGTCCAATGCAAATTAAAATTTTTTTATTTCGTTTTCCATCATTCATAAATATTGTATGGTGTGAGAAAATGTGTGGATCACGTGACAAATTTCCAAGGTGTGGTGTCAAAAACTTAAGGTACATTCTTAGCTATAGATTTTGTGGGCGTGTCTTAAATAAAATCCTATGATTTTGTCATACCAACCCTAAAAAACCAAAAGTTTGAACTTTTCGTGATCATTTTTTTTGTGTTAACAATTTATTTTTTCCATTATTAATTAATTTTATGCAATATATTTCAATAAAAACCGACTATATATTGATAAAAACAATTATTCTATAATATTTATTCATTTCAATATTGCACACAAAAATTTTTTTTTGTTAGTATGCATCACTGATTTGTATCAGTATAAAGTTTTTTATTTATATCCAATTAATATTAATATTTATTATCAATCTCAATTTTACATTTTTAATAAAAACATTTTTAATAATATTTTCATTAATGTTTGCATTTATGATGCTCCATTATTTTGTAATCAAATTTCTTTTATGCAAGTTTAAATTTTCCCGCTTTTTCAATATTATGGCTCTTCATTAGAAAATCAGTATTAGAAAATTCCTTACTATTTTTACTATTATCTATCAGTTTTTCAATAAAATCTTATATTTAGAAATGTAATTTAGTTATGATCAAAAAAATTTCAAACATCCCCTCCCATAAGAGCCCATGTTTAACCTCTCTAAAAGTAGCCAACTTTAATTAATTATTATAAAAAAAATAAGTCTGTAACATGATATATTATTTCACGAAATGATTTATCAATATTTCAATTACATACTGTATAAATTTCAAGAAATTCTTATATTCGGAAGGTAGCTAAGAATGTACCTTAAGGGATTACCCCCGCATATCTAGAGACCTCTTGCGTAAGTGAAACTATTATCAACTGGACGGTAATAATTCTTATATTACAATTAAAAACGCCAATAATCTCATTTGATTTCGCCATACTGATTTTCTTCTGGATATTTGGAAGACAATTTTTATAAATAAATAATATGGTGTGGACAAAAAAAAAAAAAAAATAAAACAAAATAACAATTGTACCCAGTACACCATAGTACTGAAATTTTTAATTTTGATTACGCAATTTTATCAATTGTAATGTTTTTTGTTAATCAAGATAAACAAAAGCTATGCCTTTGAACAAGCAGCAGGAAGTTCTGGCACAGACAACACTGACAATAATTCTGATTTGGATAATCCTGGTATAAATGATGATGATAATGAAAATGAAGTTGATGTTGAAACACAGCCCAGTCGAGAAGATAGGCTAAAAAGGCAAATGAGTCCTCTATTTGCTAGTCAACCAAAATTCGAAATAAGTATAAAAATAAATCTTATTTAAGAGAAAAAATATTTTTTTTTAAATCGAATACTCATAATAATTACAATAATAATATATTTATTTTTTAGTATGCAACCAAGATGATAACTTTCTCCTCTGGTCGAACTTTACAAAATATTTTTCTCATATGCCACGACTTGATGCTTCAATCGATGCATTGCAAAATCAAGAAGATGATTTAAAATATGTGCTTCATCTATGTCAATATACTCTGAAGGAACTAGATTTAATTGAATATCCTCCTTCTACAATATTGAAAATTATTGATACTACTTTAACATCTCTTAAAAAACTTTCTTTGACATACAACGAAGTAGTAAGTGAAGAATGTGAAGATGTTTTTTATAATATGCCTCGTCTTGAAGAACTAAAAATAGAATGGAATTGTGGAAATACAACTTTACCAATTACTTTAGTCAAATTAATAGAGCAAGTTGGTGCAACTTTAAAAATGCTTGTAATTGTAAATGAGGAAAATGAATATCATCCTTGTTTACCAGACTCATTGGTTCCGGTAAGTTTAAGTTTTACAACTGTATATATGACAAGAACAAACATAGTAATTATTATTTGTTGATTATAATAAATATTTATTATCTTTTAGGTATTTCCTCAATTAATCCATTTGGAAGAGTTATTTATATGGGGTTTTGCTTATTTAAATCAAGCTTTAATCCAGTCAATAGCTGAAATTAAGAGTTTAGTTACTCTTGAATTGATTACTCATTGGAAGGAAGATATACAATGCGATATGTATCCAATTGGAAATTTAAAAAATGTCAAAACATTGAATATTGGTGCGGAGTTTGGTGTTACAGATGAATTTTTAATCAATCTTAGCAATAATGCTAAAAATTTAATCGAATTATTTATAGTTGGTACAAATATAACAGATAATGGTATAATGGCACTTGATAAATTAACGGAATTAGAAACATTTGATCTTGGTTTACATGAATAAAAAAAAAAAAATATTTTTATCACTGATGAATCATTCCGTTATTTATTTAATAAAAAATTGAAATATGTGGATATATCAAATTGCATTAAGATCACTAATCATTCAGTGATTACAATTGTTGAAAATTGTACAAATTTAATCGAGTTAACGATAATGAACACAAATGTAACTGCCAAAATTGCCAAAGAGCTTACTTATTTAACAAAATACCGTAGAAACTTTCTATATCTTTGGGCTCCTTTTAGTGATCGTCACTATACTTTTGAATCATTCAAGTCAGACAACGTATTTTTTACGACTCAAAGTAATGACTATCCTATTGATATTTATTGACATTACATAATTATTGTTAATTTATTTTTCATAAGCATGTAATTCAATTATAATTCATAAATATAAATTAAAAAAATATTTATGATATTATATATGATATACTATTTCGATATAAATTTTGTATCCTTCGATTATATATTCAAGATAAAAAATAAAAATTTGATGAAAAGAATTGTCAAATTATAAGACATTGCTTGAAAATATCTCTAACTATTTGTAATTTTTTTTTTTTTGATATTATAAATTGATATCTAAAATAAATACTCAATACAGATAAAATATAAATAAATATCCAATTTAATTTTTTTTTACTTTTTCTTAAATGTGTTTATGAATTTTATATCATTTATTTTTTTATAAATTTACTCATGATTTACTCATCTAGTTGAATATAAAGGCAATTTGTTGAAGGTCAACAGCTTCACTTAAACCATCATTAAATAAATATTGTTAAACACGGCTGATTAAAAGTACAACACGATAAGCATGGATAAACACTCGGATCGCTTAACTATATTTTCTATTCTATTTTCTAATCAAACTGTCAAGGACTTGTGTCGATTGAAAGTTACACGATAAACATGGTAATGCGTTATGTGAAAATTAAAATTTTTTTACTTTGTTTTCCATCAGTTATAAATAACGTATGGTGAGAAAATGTGTGGGTCACGTGAATCATTTGACTTGAGTTCGTTTCATTTATCAAGTATTTTCCATCGTCAAGTATCATTCAAACAATACAAATTGTAAACATCAACAGTAGGGGAATAATGATAGAAATAATATTATTTAAAAAAATGATGAAATAAATTGTTAAAAGTTGTTTATTTTTCTATTTTGAAGATTTTTATGACAATCGTTATTTGAGTTATGTTGCTAATTGTAAATTTGAATTATTATTAGTATGTAATGCAATTATGATGTGGAGAAAAACCTAGTTAACAACCATTGAGATTCAATTTGAGGCTTAGAATTTTTAAGAAGCGTCCAATTAGAGATATGTATATGCAAAACAATATCATTTATACGATTTTTTGTTGCCAAATCAGCAGCAATAATCGTATCAAGTGTAATATTATTGATGTAACAGAGATCAAGTCGTTCGAGATCTGGACAATTTTTGATGACCTGAATGATACCAGCATCAGTAAGGTTCTTGCAACCACGACAATTTAAAACTCTTAATCCTTTTAATTTTTCAACAGAATTGTTTGTGATAGTCTGGTTGTATTCTATCGCCAATTCTTTCAAATTTTCCAATTTCGTTAAAACATCAAAACCATTTTCAGTAATATTGTTCGGCCCTTCAATATTTAAATATTTCAAGTGTTTACATTTATCAGCAATAAGAATAATAGTACTATCTTGAAGTATTTCAATACCTGACAAATCTAAATATTCAAGATACTGCAGTTTTGTTAAATGATCAAGAGAAACGGGACAAGATTTTATTTTACTATATGCAATTTTCAAATGTTTGAGTTTTTTACAATTATTTGAAATTGCAATTATTTCTTCTTTCGTGAGTTTCTGATAATGCATTTTTAAACATTCAAGATTTCTTAATTCTGTCAATTTTATAATAGCTCCAGTTCCAGATTGAACTTTAATTTTCAAGTCTTTTAATTTCTTGCAATAATTCACTAATTTTATTGCTAAATCCTCAGTAATTTTCCAAGTACTGAGATAAACTAAATTTTTAAGGTTTAACCAGTTTTCAAGTGAAATTTTAGGTTCTGGTGTTGTATAATTAGAAGGGAATTCAAGGTGTTTCAGATTTTTGCATGTATAAATCATACTAGAAATTACATCCGAAATGTTTTGTTCCTTAATCGTACAACAGCCTAACAAGTCAATATGTTCTAAATTCACAAGGTCATTGAATATCCACGATTTTTTCAATGCCCAAGAGTCTCTAATATCGAGATAACGAAGTGTTGATTTTTTTGATATGTCTTGAATAATATTATCCAGATTGCAGAAACGTATTGTTAAACTTTGAAGATTTTTGTATTTATTTAAGTTCTGAAAAAGTTAAAAATTGATTTCGACTAATTGTAGTGCATATTTATCAAATTAATATAGTTTTTTTTTTGTTACTAGTGACAAACAACTTACGAAAAATATAGGTGGTCTGTTCGGTGACGTGACGTGAAAAATTAAATGAATTTCATTAATTTCTTCTGGAAGAAAATTCATTATTTCATCTGGAAAATTTTTACTGTGTTTATATTGTATTTTAATGGATACTAATTTATTCAACTGTGTGAAAGTTGAAATGTAGTCATTATTATTCACTCTTGATGTTCCGTCAAATACAAATTCGAGTTTTGTTAAGTTTTTGCATCGTTCACCAACGATTGAAATAATCATGCTTGAGTTGCAAACTTCAGTAAGAGTAAATTCTTTCAGATAAGCACCACATCGTAATAATATTTTTTCAACAAATGATTGTGTTAATAAACGGTTCTTATAATCATCATCAATTGATACATCACATTTGTATTTTTTGATGTCGTACCATGCTTGTCGACAAGCCTCTTTCCATTTGTGACAAACTGAAATATAAAATATACCATATTAAAATCATTATATAAATAAAAATACACTAGTATTGATATCAAAAAAAAAATGCAAAGTCATTTGAATATATATAGTTACCATTTTCCATGACTATCCTCTGGGATACTGGAAGCCACATAAATATTTGTGCTAATGAATCATAATCCAGAGCCATTATTTTAGTCTCGAAATCATCATCAAAAGGTTTTTGTTTATCCATTAGGTAAGGTTTTTTATTGACGCTCATTGTGAGTAGATATCAAATGTTTAATAATCTTTATCTGGTCTGATCAAATCTTGTCCTGCAAGTAGTTCAGGTCACAGCTGATGAAACTACGTGGATATTATTTTACTGTTCGGGTATAACCTCAGAAACAGCTAAACCAAAACGATATTTGAAGTTTAATAATTGTCACTACAATATTTAAATGCTATTTGTATTAAATTATGAAATTAATATAACATTCCAATTACCTTAATTACTTTATGATTTGTTTACCAGTACTCTATAGTGCAACATGCAACAAGTCTACTTTATAATTATATTATTTGCTTATGTTCCTATATTGAAAGAGAGATACTGATTAAGAAAAACACGTGTTGCCAGAGTTGCTCAACATATAAATGGACATATGGTAGTGCGCTTGTGCAAATTAAAATTTTTTCATTCCATTTTCCATCATTTGTAAATATTGTATGGTGTGAAAATGTGTGGGTCATATAGGTCGCTTGAATTTATTTTTTGGCCACGTGACAAATTGCCAAAATGTTGCTTAGAAAACTAAACACTATATTACACACGTTTATCGAAAAAAGATATGACAAAATGCATTTTATTTATCACAAGTATTTTCCATCAAATTTATCAAATTTATTTGAGATTTTCTGAAATTCAATCAATCTGTTTTGTAAACAATAAAGATAATTTGTTAAGCTTTTTTTTTTTATAGATTAATTTTTACTATCCTATTTTCTAATCAAACTGCCAAGGACTTGTGTCGAAAACTTAATACTATATACTGTACAGTGTACACACGTACATCGAAAAAGAGGAATAACAAAGTTCGTTTCATTTATCAAGTATTTTCCATCGTCGAGTGTCATTCAAACAATACAAATTGTAAACATCAACAGTAAGGGAATAATAATAATAATAATATTTTAAAAAATAATAAAATAAATTGTTTAAAGTTGTTTATTTTTTTTTTTTTTTGACAGATTTTTATGACAATCGTATCGTTATTTGAGTTATGTTGCTAATTGTAAATTTGGATTATTATTTGTATGTAATGCAATTATTATGTGGAGAAAAACCTAGTTAACAAGCATTGAGATTCAATTATAGACTTAGAATTTTTATGAAGCGTCAAATTAGAGATATGTATATGCAAAACAATATCATTTATACGATTTTTTGTTGCCAAATCAGCAGCAATAATCGTATCAAGTGAAATATTATCGATGTCACAGAGATCCAGTCGTTCGAGATCTGGACAATTTTTGATGACCTGAATATTTTGTGTATTTATTTTATTATTAAAATTACTATTAAACAATATAATTAAATCATTTGAAAATTCCACTTGTTTAAAAATGTTTTTGAAAAAATTTAAATTTTGGGAGTTATGAGAACAAGGTGACAACATTGCACTGTTAAATACAGTGTTGCAAACTTGCTAACGTAAGTAATTACGTCACAATAAACACAACTCATAAGTGATTCAGTCTTTATTTTTTTTATTTTATTATTAGTACTAATTAAAGAGTAAGTTAACCAATCAATAATCTATTTCTAAATAAATATTAACTCAATAATTAGTTTAATTATAATATAGGCTATTGGCTTATCATAAAAGTTCCCCTTCTAGTTTGATCAGTTGTATCTCGAACTATTTAGATAAGGCCATTGATCTGGCCAGATATCTAAGCATTGATATCCACATTCATAATGAGATTAAATAAAAAACCCAGGGTAATGGATGAACAAAAACCTTTTGATGATGGTTCCGAGAATAAAATTATGGTTCTGGATTATGATTCATTAGCACAAATATTCATGTGGCTTCCAGTATCTCAGAGAATAGTCATGGAAAAAGGTAATTATATATTACGTTGCATTTTGTTGATGTAAATACTAGTGTATTTTTATTTATATAATGATTTTGATTTGATATTTAATATTTCAGTTTGTTTACATCAACATATCCTGTTGATACAAGTTTAATTTATGCAATCATAACAAAACGGTTATGACGATATTTGGAAACTTGAAATTTAAAATAAAGAATAAATTATCATTATTATTTTTGTAAGCTGATAACAAATACATATATTACATTGTCTAAAATAAGTTTATCACAGTATATTAACAAATATTATGAAATAAATAATTAAAAATCAAAATACAATTAAATAATTGATGTATTGCTATTTATTTATGATTAAGTTTTTTTTTTCTATTGAAATAAGTCATCAAAGATAACATAATAATATTATTATTTAAAAAAAATATGTAGAGCTTTATTTTTGTTATTTTTTATTTTCATTTTATTCATATCTATGTTGTGACTAATCGATAATTGATTTTCTTGATAAAAGAAAAAAAAAATGTCTTAACAATTTAAAATATTTCGAACATGACGAATTTATTTTTTATAACTCATCATTTACGGATAATAACAAAATTATAAAACTGCAATTTTAAAGTGACATTATTTTTTGTTATGTGATAAGTAGAATAATTAAAAAACAAAAGTTATAATTCAGGTAATTTATCATAAAGAGTTGATAGTTCAAGTAAAATTAAATGAAATAAAGAATAAAGAACTTGTTTATTGTAAATTTAATTTATTAATAATTATTTGTATTTCATTCGATGCTGTTTAAGTATATGTACACTCTATAATATAAACAAATAATAAACAAAAAATTTTTTAAAATTGTTTATTTTTCTATCTTGAAAATTTTTATGACAATCGTTATTTTAGTTTAGTTGCTAATTGTAAATTTAAATTATTATTTGTATTCAATGCAATTATTATTATTATTTTGAATTCATAATGTGTGTGAATACTCAACTAACAACCATTGAGATTCAATTTTAGAGTTAGCAGTTTCATAAAGCGTCTGATCATCGATCCGTATATGCAAAACAATATCATTTATACGATTTTTTGTTGCCAAATCAGCAGCAATAATCGTATCAAGTGTAATATTATCAATGAAAGAGAGAGTAAGTCGTTCGAGATCTGGACAATTTTCGATGACCTGAATGATACTAGCATCCGTGAGGTTAATGCAATTACGAAGATTTAAAAATCTTAATCCTTTTAATTTTTTAACAAAATTGTTTGTGACAGCCATATTGTCGTCTATCGCTAATTTTTGCAAATTTTTCAAGCTTGTTAAAGCATCAAAAGCATTTTCAGTAAGTTCGTTTCGCCCTTTTATTTTTAAATATTTCAAGTTTTTACATTTATCAGCAATTAGAATAATAGTACTATCTTGAAGTTTTCGAATACATGACAAATCTAAATATTCAAGATACTGCAGTTTTGATAAATCATCAAGAAAAAATGGACAAGAAAGACGCTCATGACGATCAGTAGATGTTACTTTACAATATGGAATCTTCAAATATTTGAGTTTTTTACAATTGTTTGAAATTGCAATTATTGATTCTTTCGTGAGTTTCTGCTTATACAATTTTAAACATTCAAGATTCTCTAATTCTGTTAATTTTATTATAGCTGCCGCTTCAGATTTAGCTGTAATTGTCAAGCTTTTTAATTTTTTGCAATATTTTACTATTTTTATTGCAAAATTCTCAGAAATTGACCAACAAGAAGTAAGATAAACTAAATTCTGAAGGTTTAACCAGTTTTCAGGTGTAATTGCAGGTTCTGGTATATGTTGTAAATCATTCGGGTTATTTATGCATGCAAGCAGTTCAACGTGTTTTAGATTTTTGCATGTATCTACAATACGTGAAAATACATTTGAAATGCTTTGTTCTGCAATCATACAACAGTCTAACAAGTCAATATGTTCTAAATTCACTAAGTCATTGAATATCCATGATTTTTCCAATGCCCAAGATCCTCTAATATCGAGATAAACAAGTGTTGATTTTTTTGATATATCTTGAATAATATCATCCAGATTGCAGGAACGTATTGTTAAACTTTGAAGATTTTTGTATTTATTTAAGTTCTGAAAAAATAAGAAAATTGATTTGAAATAATTGTAGTGCATATTTATCAAATTAATATAGTATTTTTTGTTACTAGTGACAAACAACTTACGAAAAATATAGGTGGTCTTTGCCGTGACATGTATTTAAAAATTAAGTGAATTTCATTTATTTCTTCTGGAAGATAATTCATTATTTCATCTGGAAAATTTGTTCTGTGTTTATTGTACATAGTTAATATTTGTATTTTAATGAATACTAATTTATTCAACTGTGTAAATGTTGAAATGTAGTCATTAGTATTATTTACTTTTGATGTTTCATCAAATACAAATTCTAGTCTTGTTAAATTTTGAAAATGTTCACCGATAATTGGAATGATACTTTGATCTTTTAGATAAACACTACCTAGTAGTAATATTTTTTCAACAAAAGATAGTGTCAATAGACGGTTTTTAAAATCATCATCAATTGACACATCACATTTGTGTTCTTTGACACTGTACCCTGATCGTCGAGACGCCTGTTTCCATTTTGGCAAAACTGAAATATAAAATATCAAATTAAAATCATTATATAAATAAATGTACACTAGTATTGATATCATCAAAATGCAAAGTTTATAGATACCGTTTTCCATGACTATCCTTTCAGGTACCGTAAGACACATGAATATATGTTTTAATGAATCATAATCCAGATCCATAATTTCATCCTCGAAATCATCATCAATCGATTTTCGTTTATCCATCAAGTCAGGTATTTTATTCATGCTCATTATGAATAGATATTAATTGTTCAATAATCTTTATCTGGTCGGATTAAATCTAGTCCTGCAAGTAGTTTGGGTTCCACCCGATAAAGCTGCGTTTTTTGTATATAACTCAGAAACAGCTGAACCAAAATGATATTCAAAGTAAAATAATTGTAAATCTAATTTAAATATTTGTAAAATTATATATTAATATAACATTCCAATTACCTTAACTACTTTATGATTTGTTTACTAGTACTTTATAGTACAACAAGCAATAACGTGTTCATTAATTATATTTGCTTATGTTTCTATATTGAAAGAGAGAACCTGATTCACAAAGACACGTGTTGCCCGAGTTGCTAAGCATATATATATGGACATATGGTAGTGCGCTTGTGCAAATTAAAATTTTTCCATTTCATTTTCCATCATTTATGTAAATATTGTATGGTGTGAACATGTGTGGGTCATGTGGGTCGCTCTATTTTATTTTCTGATCACGTGACAAATTGCCAAGGTGTTGCTTAGAAAACTTGACACTATATTACACAAGTGCATCGAAAAAAAAGTAGTATGACGAAGTGCATTTTATTTATCACAAGTATTTTCATCCAATTTATTAAATTTATTTGAGATTTTTTGAAATTTAATTAATCTGTTTTGTAAACAATAAAAATAATTTGTTGTGTTTTTTTTTTTTTATAGATTAATGAAACCAAAAATATGGAGACTATTACTAGTGAGGCTCAATGGTTCGAGAAATTAACCTCAATTTCACAAGAATTTCATCTTGAATACGTGAGTTTTATGAAGTAGCTATTTTATCTTTTAAATTAAACATTATACTACGTAAGTGGAGCAATTATTAACTGGACGTTAATAATTCTTTTATTACAATTTAAAAAAAACGTCAATAGTTTATATTTCATTATCTTATATTTCATTTGATTTGGTCATACTGATTTTTTTCTGGATATTTAGAAAATAATTTTTATAAATAAATAATATGGTATACTTAGACAAAAAAAAATAAAAAGAAAATAACAATTGCACCCAGTACACCAGACGACTGAAATTTTTAATTTTGGTCACGCGATTATTAATTATATATTATTTTTTGTTAATCAAGATGAACGAAAAACATGCAGCTCAACAAGCAGCAGAAAGTTCAGGCGCAGACGATACCGACAATGATTCTGATATTAATAATGATGATAATGATGTAGACGAAAATGGAAATGAAAATGAAAATGAAAATGAAAATGAAGATGAAGATGATGATGGAGATGGAGATGGAGATGAATATGAAGAACCGCTCAGTCGAATAAATAGGCTCATAAAGAAAATGGGTCCTCTATTTGCTAGTCAACCAAAATTCGAAACAAGTAATAAGATCGACTTTCAAAAGAAAAAACATTTTTTTTTTTTTTTATTAAGTACTCATAATAATAATAATATATTTATTTTTCAGTGTGCAACGATATAAGTAACGATCTTCTTCTTTCAAACCTTAGAAAATATTCTTCTTATAGATCACGACTTGATGAACCAATCGATGCATTGCAAAAACAAGAAGATGATTTGAAATATGTGCTATATCTATGTAAACATAATTTGACCGAGCTAGACTTACAAGATTATCCTTCTTCTAAAATATTGCAAACGATTAATACGACTACTTTACCAAATCTTAAAATACTACGTTTGGATTTTAAAGAAATATTTAGTGAAGATTGTGAAAATCTTTTTTCTAATATGCCTCGTCTTGAAGAACTGGGGATTGAATGGCATCGTGACGATTCATCACTACCAATGACTTTGATCAAATCTATAGACCAAGTTGGTGGAACTTTAAAAAAGCTTGATTTTTCAAATAGAGATGTATATCATCTTCGTTTACCAGATTCACTGGTTCCGGTAAGAAATTTTAAATTTTACAACTACTTGACAAAGACGAATACATTAACTATTATTTTTCAATTATTATAATGAATAACTAATAAACTATTTATCTTTCAGGTATTTCCTCGATTAACCGTTTTGGAGGAGTTAACTATATGGGATTTTGCTCATTTAAATCAAGCCTTAATCCAGTCAATAGCTGAAATTAAAAGTTTAGTTACTCTTGACTTACTAACTGATTGGAAGGAAGTTATACAGTGCAATATGTATCCAATTGGAAATTTAAAAAATCTCAAAACATTGAATATTGGTGCGGATTTTGGTGTTACAGATGAATTTTTAATTAATCTTAGCAATAATGCTGAAAATTTAACCGAATTAACTATAATTGGTACAAATATAACAGATAATGGTATTATGGCACTTGATAAATTTACTAAATTAGAAACATTTGATCTTGGTTTATATAAATTACAAAAAAAAAATATTTTTATCACTGATGAATCATTCCGATATTTATTTCTCAAAAAATTAAAATATATGGATATATCAAACTGCATTAAGATCACTAATCATTCAGTGATTACAATTGTTGAACATTGTACAAATTTAATCGAGTTTTTAAATATAAAAAACACAAATGTAACTGCCAGAGTTGCCAAAGAGCTTACTTATTTAACAAAATACCGTAGAAACTGTCTATATCTTTGGGTTCCCTTCAGTGATCGTCACTATACTTTCGAATCATTCAATTCAGACAACGTAGTTTTTATGACTCAAAGTGATAACTATCCTATTGATACTTATTGACATTACATAATTATTGTTAATTTATTTTTCATGAGCATGTAATTCAACTATAATTTGTAAGACCAACGAAAAATATTTATGATATTATATAATAGAATATAACTTATGTATCCTTTTATTATATATTCGAGATGAAAAATAAAAAGTTGATGAAAACAATTGGTAAATTATAAGACATTGCTTGAATATATCTCTAATTATTTGTAATTTTTTTTTTTTTAATATTATAAGTTTATATTTAAAATAAATAATCGATACAGATAAAATATAAATAAATATCCAATTAAAATTTCTTTTATTTATTTCTTAAATGTGTTTATGAATTTTTTATAAATTATTTATTAATAAAAGGGCTTATCATTAACACACCTTACTTTAAGTCACCATTGAAACAAAATAAAAGTTTTAGTGGCATAATATTACAATTTTAAGAAATAATAAAGTAAATTGTTTAAAGTTGTTGATTTCTTTCTTGAAGATTTTTATGACAATTGTTATTTGAGTTATGTTACTAAATGTAAATTTTAATTATTATCTGTATTCCATGCAATTATTATTATTATTTGTATTTATTATGTTTATAAACATTCCACTAACAACCATTGAGATTCAATTTTAGATTTGGAAGTTTCATGAAGCGTCCAATTAGAGATATGTATATGCAAAACAATTTCATTCATACGATTTTTTGTTGCCAAATCAGCAGCAATAATCGTATCAAGTGTAATATTATTGATGTAAGAGAGATCAAGTCGTTCAAGATCTGGACAGTTTTTGATGACCTGAATGATACCAGCATCAGTGAGATTGATGCAATTACGACAATTTAAAACTCTTAATCCTTTTAATTTTTCAACAAAATTGTTTGTGATAGCCTTGTTGCAGTCTATCGCCAATTCTTGCAAATTTTCCAATTTCAACAAAAAATCAAAACCATTTTCAGTAATACAATTCGGCCCTTCAATATTTAAATATTTCAAGCGTTTACATTTATTGGCAATAAAAATAATAGTACTATCTTGAAGTAATCCAATACATGACAAATCTAAATATTCAAGACACTGCAGTTTTGATAAATAATCAAGAGTAACGGGATAAAATGGTATTTTACAATATGGAATTTCCAAATGTTCGAGTTTTTTACAATTATTTGAAATTGCAATTATTTCTTCTTTGGTGAGTTCCTGATTATGTAATTTTAAACATTCGAGATTTTCTAATTCTGTCAATTTGATAATAGCTGCATCTTCAGATTTAACTCTAATTGTAAAGTCTTTCAATTTCTTGCAATGATTCACTATTTTAATTGCGAAATCCTCAGTAATTTTCCAACAAGTACTGAGATAAACTAAATTGTGAACGTTTGACCAGTTTTTAAGTGGAATTTCAGGTTCTGATGTTTTATAATCACAAGTGTATTCAAGGTGTTTCAGATTTTTGCATGTACCAATAATACTAGGAAATACATTTGAAATGCTTTGTTCCTCAATCATCCAACAGTCTAACAAGTCAATATGTTCTAAATTCACAAGGTCATTGAATATCCACGGTTTTTCCAAAGCCCAACATCCTCTAATATCGAGATAAACAAGTGTTGATTTTTTTGATATATCTTGAATAATATTATCCAGATTGCAGAAACGTATTGTTAATCTTTGAAGTTTTTTGTATTTATTCAAGTTCTGAAAAATTAAAACAATTGATTTGAAATAATTGTAGTGCATATTTATCAAATTAATATAGTATTTTTTGTTACTAGTGACAAACAACTTACGAAAAATATAGGTGGTCTTTGCCGTGAAACGTCCTCAAAAATTAAATGAATTTCTTTTATTTCCTCTGGAAGATAATTCATTATTTCATCTGGAAAATTTTTACTGTAGTTATTTTGTATTTTAATGAATACTAATTTATCCAACTGTGTAAAAGTTGAAATGTAGTCATTGGTATTATTCACTCTTAATGTTTCATCGAATACAAATTCAAGTTTTGTTAAATTTTTACAACGTTCACCAACGATTGGAATGATCATGCTTGAATTGCAAACTTTAGAAAGAGCCAATTCTTTTAAATAAACACCACATCGTAATAATACTTTTTCAACAAATGATTGTGTCAATAAACGATTTTTATAATTATCACCAATTGATACACCACATTGGTATTCTTTGATGTCGTACCATGATCGTTGACAAGCCTCTTTCCATTTGTGACAAACTGAAATATAAAATATATCATATTAAAATCATTATATAAATAAAAATACACTAGTATTGATATCAACAAAATGCAAAGTAATTTGAGAATATACAATTACCATTTTCCATGACTATCCTATCAGGTATTGAAAGCCACATAAATATTTGTGCTAATGAATCATAATCCAGAGCCATAATTTTATTATCGAAATCATCATCAAAAGGTTTTTGTTTAACCACTAGGTTAGGTTTTTTATTGACGCTCATTGTGAGTAGATATCAAATGTTTAATAATCTTTATCTGGTCAGATCAAATCTTGTCCTGCAAGTAGTTCAGGTTACAGCTGATGAAACTACGTGGATATCACTTTACTATTCGGGTATAACCTCAGAAACAGCTGAACCAAAACGATATTTAAAGTTTAATATTTGTAAATACAGTTTGAATGATATTTGTATTAAATTAAAAAATTAGTATAACATTTTAATTACCTTAATTACTTTATGATTCGTTTACTAGTACTCTATAGTGCAACAAGCAACAAGTCTATTATAATTATATTATTTGCTTATGTTCCTATATGGAAAGAGAGATAACCTTATTAAGAAAAACACGTGTTGCCAGAGTTGCTAATGGACATGTGGTAGCGAGCGTCTAATGCAAATTAAAATTTTTCCGATTTTTCCATTTCGTTTTCCGTCATTTATAAATATTGTATGATGTGAAAATGTGTCGGTCATGTGGGTCTCTTGAATTTATTTTCTGACCACGTGGCAAATTGCCAAGGTGTTGCTTAAAAAAATTAACAATATATATATACTGTACACTTCCTTTTACACACGTGCATCGAAAAAAAAGGTATGACAAAATGCATTTTATTTATCACAAGTATTTTTATCAAATTTATTAAATTTATTTGAGATTTTTTAAAATTTAATTAATCTGTTTTATAAACAATAAAAATTATTTGTTGTGTTTTTTTTTTTTCATAGATTAATTAAACCAAAAAAATATGGAGACTATTACTAGTGAGGCTCAATGGTTCGAGAAATTAACCTCAATTTCACAAGAATTCGAGCTTGAAAAAGTGAGTTTCATTAATTTACCTAGCTTTTATTTTTTTAAATTAAATATTTCATTTATTATGTAATAAGTAGAACTATTATCAACTGGACGGTAATAATTCTCATATTACAATTAAAAACGTCAATAATCTTATTTGATTTCGCCATACTGATTTCCTCTGGATATTTAGAAAACAATTTTTATAAATAAATAATATGGTGTGGACATAAAAAAAAAAAAAAAAAACAAAATAACAATTGCACCCAGTACATCAGAGTACTGAAATTTTTAATTTTGATTACTCAATTTTATCAATTTTAATGTTTTTTATGAATCAAGATGAACAAAAGCTATGCCAATTTGGATAATCCTGGTATAAATGATGATAATGAAAATGAAGTTGATGTTGAAGCACAGCCCAGTCGAGAAGATAGGCTAAAAAGGCGAATGAGTCCTCTATTTGCTAGTCAACCAAAACTCGAAACAAGTATAAAATTAAATCTTCTTCAAGAGAAAAAATATTTTTTTTTTTAAATCGAATACTCATAATAATAACAATAATAATATATTTATTTTTTAGTATGCAACCAAGAAAATAACTGTCTCCTCTGGTCGAACTTTACAAAATATTTTTTTCATATGCCACGACTTGATGCTTCAATCGATGCATTGCAAAATCAAGAAGATGATTTAAAATATGTGCTTCATCTATGTCAATATACTCTGAAGGAACTAGATTTAATTGAATATCCTTCTTCTAAAATATTGAAAATTATTGATACTACTTTACCATCTCTTAAAAAACTTTCATTGACATTTAACGAAGTAGTAAGTGAAGATTGTGAAATTTTTTTTTCTAATAATATGCCTTGTCTTGAAGAACTGGTGATCGAATGGAAGTGTGAAAATTCAACTTTACCAATTATTTTCGTCAAATTTATAGAGCAAGTTGGCGGAACTTTAAAACGTCTTTATATTTCAAAATCTATAGGTGAATATCATCCTTTTTCACCAGATTCATTGGTTCCAGTAAGTTTAAATTTTACAACTATATACATGACAAAAACAAACTTAGTAATTATTATTTGTTGATTATGATATATATTTATTATCTTTTAGGTATTTTCTCAATTAATCCATTTGGAAGAGTTTTTTATATGGGGTTTTGCTTATTTGAATCAAGCTTTGATCCAGTCAATAGCGGAAATTAAAAGTTTAGTTACTCTTGACTTACTAACTGATTGGAAGGAAGTTATACAGTGCAATATGTATCCAATTGGAAATTTAAAAAATCTCAAAACATTGGATATTTGTACGGAATGTGGTGTTACAGATGAATTTTTAATTAATCTTAGCAATAATGCAAAAAATTTAACCGAATTAACTATAATTGGTACAAATATAACAGATAATGGTATTATGGCACTTGATAAATTAACGAAACTAGAAAGATTTGATCTTGGTTTATATCATTTAAAAAAAAAAAATATTTTTATCACTGATGAATCATTCCGTTATTTATTTAATGAAAAACTGGAAGAATTGGATATATCAAATTGCATTAAGATCACCAATCATTCAGTGGTTACAATTGTTAAAAATTGTATAAATTTAGAACGGTTAACGATAAACAACACAAATGTTACTGCTAAAGTTGCCAAAGAGCTTACTTATTTAAATAAATACCGTCGAAACTTCCTACATCTTTCGGTTCCTTTTAGTGATCGTCACTTTACTTTTAAATCATTTAAATCAGACAATGTATTTTTCAAGACTCAAAGTAATGATTATCCAATTGATACTTATTGACATAACATGATTATTGTTAATTTATTTTTCATAAGCATGTAATTCAATTATAATTTATAAATATAAATTAAAAAAATATTTATGATATTATATATTATGATATAAATTATGTATCCTTTGATTATATATTCAAGATAAAAAATAAAAATTTGATGAAAAGACTTGTCAAATTATAAGACATTGCTTGAAAATATCTCTAACTATTTGTAATTTTTTTTATAAATTTATATCTAAAATAAATAATCAATACAGATAAGATATAAATAGATATCCAATTCAAATTTCTTTTTTATCTTAAATGTGTTTATGAATTTTATATCATTTATTTATTAATGAATTTATTTATGATTAATTTAGTTGAATATAAAAGCAATTTGCTGAAGGTCAACAGCTTCAGTTGAACCATCAATAAATAAATATTTTGTTAAATACGGCTGATTCAAAGTACAACACTTAGCACATGGATATACACTCAGATCGCTAATCAAACGCCAAGGACTCGTGTCGATTGAAAGTTACACGATAAACATGGTTGTGCGTTATGTGAAAATTAAAATTTTTTTACTTTGTTTTCCATCAGTTATAAATAACGTATGATGAGAAAATGTGTGGGTCACGTGAATCATTTGACTTGAATTCGTTTTATTTATCAAGTATTTTCCATCGTCATGTGTCATTCAAACAATACAAATTGTAAACATCAACATTAGGGGAATAATAATAATAATAATAATAATAATATTTAAAAAAATGATAAAATAAATTGTTAAAAGTTGTTTATTTCTCTATTTTGAAGATTTTTATAACAATCGTTATTTGAGTTATGTTGCTAATTGTCAATTTGAATTATTATTTGTATGTAATGCAATTATGATGTGGAGAAAAACCTAGTTAACAACCATTGAGATTCAATTATAGACTCAGAATTTTTATGAAGCGTCCAATTAGAGATATGTATATGCAAAACAATATCATTTATACGATTTTTTGTTGCCAAATCAGCAGCAATAATCGTATCAAGTGTAATCTTATCCATGTCACAGAGATCCAGTCGTTCGAGATCTGGACAATTTTTGATGACCTGAATGATACCAGCATCAGAGAGGTTGATGCAACCACGACAATTTAAAACTCTTAATCCTTTGAATTTTTCAACAAAATTGTTTGTGATAGCCGTGTTCCTGTTTATCGATAATTTTTGCAAATTTTCAAAGCTCGTTAAAGCTTCAAAACCAACCTCAGTAAGTTGGTTGGATCCTTTTATTTTCAAATATTTCAAGTGTTTACATTCATCAGCAATAAGAATAATAGTACTATCTTGAAGTATTTTAATACCTGACAAATCTAAATATTCAAGGTACTGCAGTTTTGATAAATGATCAAGAGAAAATGGACAAGATTTTATTTGACAATATGGAATTTCCAAATGTTTGAGTTTTTTACAATTATTTGAAATTGCAATTATTGCTTCTTTCGTGAGTTCCTGATAATTTAATTCTAAACATTCAAGATTTTCTAATTCTGTCAATATTATAATAGCTCTAGCTCCAGATTGAACTTTAATTTTCAAATCTTTTAATTTCTGGCAATAATTCACTATTTTTATTGCAAAATCCTCAGTCATATTCCAACAAGTACTGAGATAAACTAAATTTTTAAGGTTTAACCAGTTTTTAAGTGGAATTTCAGGTTCTGGTGCATTATAATGAGAAAAGCATTCAAGGTGTTTCAGATTTTTGCATGTATAAATCATACTAGAAAATATATTTGAAATGTTTTGTTCCCTAATCGTACGACAGTGTAACAAGTCAATATGTTCTAAATTCACCAAGTCATTGAATATCCACGATTTTTTCAATGCCCAAGAGTCTCTAATATCGAGATAAACAAGTGTTGATTTTTTTGATATATCTTGAATAATTTTATCCAAGTTGCAGGAACGTATTGTTAAATTTTGAAGATTTTTGTAATTATTTAAGTTCTGAAAAAGTTAAAAATTGATTTGAAATAATTGTAGTGCATATTTATCAAATTAATATAGTATTTTTTGTTACTAGTGACAAACAACTTACGAAAAATATAGGTGGTCTTTGCCGTGAAACGTCCTCAAAAATTAAATGAATTTCTTTTATTTCTTCTGAAAGATAATTCATTATTTCATCTGGAAAATTTTTACTGTGTTTATTTTGCATAGTGATTATTTGTATTTTAATGGATACTAATTTATTCAACAGTGTAAAAGTAAAAATGTAGTCAGTAATATTATTCACTCGTGATGTTTCATCAAATACAAATTCAAGTTTTGTTAAGTTTTTGCATCGTTCACCAACGATTGAAAGGATGCTTGAGTCGCAAACTTCGGTAAGAGTCAATTCTCTTATATAAACACCACATCGTAATAATATTTTTTCATCATCATCAATTGATACACCACAATTGTATTCTTTGATGTCATACCATGATCGTTGACAAGCCTGTTTCCATTTGTGACAAACTGAAATATAAAATATATCAAACTAAAATCATTATATAAATAAAAATACACGAGTATTGATATCAACAAAATGCAAAGTAATTTGAGAATATTCAATTACCATTTTCCATGACTATCCTCTCGGATACTGGAAGCCACATAAAAATGTGTGCTAATGAATCATAATCCAGAGCCATAATTTTATCCTCGAAATCATCATCAAAAGATTTTTGTTTATCCATTAGGTGAGGTTTTTTACTGACGCTCATCATGAATAGATATCAAATGTTCAATAATCTTTATCCGGTCAGATCAAATCTTGTCTTGCAAGTAGTTTGGGTTACAGCTGACGAAACTACGTGGATATTATTTTACTATCCGGGTATAACCTCAGAAACAGCTAAACCGATATTTACCAAAATAATATTCTAAATGCAAATTAAACGATATTTGTATTAAATTAAAAAATTGATATAACATTCCAATTATACCTTAGTTACTTTATGATTCGTTCACTAGTACTTATAGTGCAACAAGCAACAAGTCTATCATAAATATCATATATTGTTTGCTTATGTTCCTATATTGAAAGAGAGAACCTGATTCACAAAGACACGTGTTGCCCGAGTTGCTAAGTATATATTTATGGACATATGGTAGTGCGCTTGTGCAAATTAAAATTTTTCCATTTCATTTTCCATCATTTATAAATATTGTATGGTGTGAAAATGTGTCGGTCATGTGGGTCGCTTGATTTTTTTTTCTGACCACGTGACAAATTTCCGAGGTGTGGTGTCAAAAACTCACAAAACACAATATACGGTACCAACAAAAAAAAGGTATTATTTACTGGACATTGCATATACACACGTTCATCGAAAAAAGGTATGACAAAGTGCATTTTATTTATCACAAGTATTTTCATCAAATTTATTAAATTTATTTGAGATTTTTTGAAATTTAATTAATCTGTTTTGTAAACAATAAAAATAATTTGTTGAGTTTTTTATAGATTAATTAAATCAATAATATGGAGACTATTACTAGTGAGGCTCAATGGTTCGAGAAATTAACCTCGATTTTACAAGAATTCGAGCTTGAAAGCGTGAGTTTCATTAATTTACCTAGCTTTTATATTTTTAAATTAAACATTATATTTATTATGTAAGTGGAACTATTATCAACTGGACGGTAATAATTCTCATATTACAATTAAAAACGTCAATAATCTTATTTGATTTCGCCATACTGATTTTCTTCTGGATATTTAGAAAACAATTTTTATAAATAAATAATATGGTGTGGACAAAAAAAAAAAATAAAACAAAATAACAATTGCACCCAGTACATCAGAGTACCTAAATTTTTAATTTTGATTACGCAATTTCATCAATTTTAATGTTTTTTATGAATCAAGATGAACGAAAGCTATGCCGATTTGGATAATCTTGGTATAAATGATGATGATGAAAACGAAGTTGATGTTGAAGCACAGCCCAGTCGAGAAGATAGGCTAAAAAGGCGAATGAGTCCTCTATTTGCTAGTCAACCAAAACTCGAAACAAGTATAAAAATAAATTCTTCTTTAAGAGAAAAAACATTTTTTTTTTAATCGAGTACTCATAATAATAACAATAATAATATATTTATTTTTTAGTATGCAACCAAGATGATAACTGTCTCCTCTGGTCGAACTTTACAATATATTGTTCTTATATGCCAGGACGTTATGATCCAATCGATGCATTGCAAAAACAAGAAGATGATTTAAAATATGTGCTTCATCTATGTAGATATACTCTGAAGGAACTAGATTTAATTGATTATCCTCCTTCTAAAATATTAAAAATTATTGATACTACAATACCAACTCTTAAAAAACTTAATTTGACATACAACGGAGTAGTAAGTGAAGAATGTGAACATGTTTTTTCTAATATGCCTCGTCTTGAAGAACTGCAGATAGAATGGAATTGTGAAAATTCAACCTTACCGATTACTTTGGTCAAATTAATAGAGCAAGTTGGCGAAAATTTAAAACGTCTTGATATTTCAAAATCTATAGGTAAAGATCATCCTTTTTCACCAGATTCATTGGTTCCAGTAAGTTTAAATTTTACAACTATATACATGACAAGAACAAACATAGTACTTATTGTTTGTTGATTATGATATATATTTATTATCTTCCAGGTATTTCCTCGATTAACCGTTTTGGAAGAGTTAGCTATATCGGGTTTAGCTCATTTAAATCAAGCTTCAATCGAGTCAATAGCTGAAATTAAGAGTTTAGTTACTCTTAAATTAATAACTCATTTGAAGGAAGATATACAGTGCAATATGTATCCAATTGGAAATTTAAAAAATCTCAAAAAATTGGATATTGGTGCGGATTTTGGTGTTACAGATGAATTTTTAATCAATCTTAGCAATAATGCTAAAAATTTAACCGAATTAACCATAGTTGGTACAAATATAACGGATAATGGTATAATGGCACTTAATAACTTAACTGAATTAGAAGACTTTGATCTTGGTTTATATAAATTACAAAAAAAAAATACTTTAATCACTGATGAATCATTCCGATATTTATTTCTCAAAAAATTGAAATATATGGATATATCAAATTGCATTAGGATCACTAATCATTCAGTGATTACAATTGTTAAAAATTGTACAAATTTATTCGAGTTAACGATAATGAACACAAGTGTAACTGCCAAAGTTGCCAAAGAGCTTACTTATTTAACAAAATACCGTAGAGGCTTTCTATATCTTCGGGTTTCATTTAGTAATCGTCACTATACTTTTGAATCATTTAAATCAGACAAAGTATTTATTAGGACTCAAAGTAATAACTTATCTATTGATACTTATTGACACTACATAATTATTGTTAATTTATTTTTCTCGAGCATGTAATTCAATTATAATTTATAAATATAAATTAAAAAATATTTATGATATTATATAATATGATATAAATTATGTATCCTTCGATTATATATTCAAGATGAAAAATAATAATAATATATCTCCATTCCCAATTAATATATACCGTATTTAATTTCTGTTATACTACCATTATTATTCTTATTAAATTTGAATAAAAAATTCAAAACCTAGAAACATTGGTAAATTATAAGACATTGCCTGACTTGCCTTTAATTATATTTGTAATTTTTTTTTTGGTATTATAAATTGATATCTAAAATAAATAATCAATAGAGATAAAATATAAATAAATATCCAATTTAAATTCCTTTTATTTTTTCCTTATAATGTGTTTATTAATTTTATATAATTTATTTATTAATAATTTACTTAACATTAATTTAGTTGAATATAAAGGCAATGTGCTGACCAACCAATTGCCAAAGACTTACTGCAGTACAGTGTATACATACATACACACATCGAAAAAGAGACATAGCAAAGTGCATTCAATTCATGAAGTATTTTTCATCAAATTTAGTCACCCGGGAAAAAATTCCAACGATCGTTGACGATCGTGGAAGACAACGCTTTTGTCCACGTCTCGGGTGATCTTCAAAGATCTTCAACGATCTGTGGCGATCTTCAAAGATCATCAAAGATCGTGGACGATCAGAAAAAAAATAAAACGAGGAAAAACAATTAAAACTACTTTAAATAAATATTTTACGAAATTTTAGGAAGAAATAGTGAGTTTTTTATGTTTTATCTACAAAGATCGTCACAGATCGTCAACGATCTTTAAAGATCTTCACTGATCTGTGACGATCTTTAAAGATCTTCATTGATCTGTGACGATCTTTAAAGATCTTCAGCGATCTGTGACGATCTTTATAGATAAAACATAAAAAACTCACTATTTCTTCCTAAAATTAAATAAACTCTTATTTAAAAGAAATCAATTTAGTATTTTTCTGACGTCCACGATAACTGATGATCTTATTCTGCGATATTCGAAGATCAAAAGGCAACATATCGCTGAAGATCGCCACAGATCGCCACAGATCACCACAGATCGCCACAGATCGCTGAAGATCTTTGAAGATCACCCGAGACGTGGACAAAAGCGTTGTCTTCCACGATCGTGCATATACGATCGTCAACGATCGTCGGAATTTTTTCCCGGGGCAATTTGTTTGAGGTTTCTCAGAATTTATTTAACCTGTTATTTAAACAATACAAACAAATTTTAAATTTTCATAGTGAATATTGAAATATTCATAATGATTTAATTTTTAAAAAATGATAAAATAAATTTTAAAAATTGTTTATTCGTCTATCTTGAAGATTATTATGACAATCATTATTCGAGTTATGTTGCTAATTGTGAATTTAAATTATCATTTGTATTTATTATATGTATGAATACTCAACTAACAACCATTGAGATTTGATTTTAGAGCTAGCAGTTTCATAAAGCGTCTGATCAGAGATCTGTATATGCAAAACAATTTCATTTATACGATTTTTTGTTGCCAAATCAGCAGCAATAATCGTATCAAGTGTAATATTATCAATAAAAGAGAGAGTAAGTCGTTCGAGATCTGGACAATTTTTGATGACCTGAATGATACCAGCATCAGTGAGGTTGATGCAACCACGACAATTTAAAACTCGTAATCCTTTTAATTTTTCAACAAAATTGTTGGTGATAGTCTTGTTGCAGTCTATAGTCAATTCTTTCAAATTTTCCAATTTCATCAAAACATCAAAGGCATTTTCAGTGATATTGTTCGGCCCTTCAATATTTAAATATTTCAAGTGTTTACATTCATCAGCAATAAAAATAATAGTACTATCTTGAAGTTTTTTAATACATGATAAATCTAAATATTCAAGATACTGCAGTTTTGATAAATGATCAAGAGAAAATGGACAAGATGTTATTTTACAATACGGAATTTCTAAATGTTCGAGTTTTTTACAATTGTTTGAAATTGCAATTATTGCTTCTTTCGTGAGTTCCTGCTTATACAATTTTAAACATTCAAGATTTTCTAATTCTGTCAATTTTATTATAGCTGCAGCTGTAGATTTATCTGTAATTGTTAAGTCTTTCAATTTTTTGCAATGATTCACTATTTCAATTGCAAAGTCCTCAGAAATTGGCCAACAAGTACTGAAATAAACTAAATTTTGAAGGTTTAACCAGTTTTCAAGTGAAATTGCAGGTTCTCGTGTATAACGTAAATTATATGAGTTATTTATCAATCCAAGCAGTTCAACGTGTTTAAGATTTTGGCATGTATCAATAATACTAGAAATTACATTCAAAATTTCTTGTTCCTTAATTATACAACAGTCTGACAAGTCAATATGTTCTAAATTTACAAGGTCATTGAATATCCATGATTTTTTCAATGCCCAAGATCCTCTAATATCGAGATAAACAAGCGTTGGTTTTTTTGATATATCTTGGATAATATTATCTAGATTACAGGAGCGTACTGTTAAACTTCGAAGTTTTTCGTACTTATTCAAGTTCTGAAAAATTAAAACAATTGATTTCAACTAATTGTAGTGCATATTCATCAAATTAATATAGTATTTTTTGTTACTAGTGACAAACAACTTACGAAAAATATCGGTGGTCTTTGCCGTGAAACGTCCTCAAAAATTAAATGAATTTCTTTTATTTCTTCTGGAAGATAATTCATTATTTCATCTGGAAAATTTTTACTGTGTTTATTTTGTATAGTAATTATTTGTATTTTGATGAATACTAATTTATCCAACTGTGTAAAAGTTGAAATGTAGTCATTGGTATTATTCACTCTTGATGTCTCATCAAATACAAATTCAAGTCTTGTTAAATTTTTACAACGTTCACCAACGATTGGAAAGATGCTTGAATTGCAAACTTTAGAAAGAGCCAATTCTTTTAAATATGCACCACATCGTAATAATACTTTTTTAACAAATGATTGTGTCAATAAACGGTTTTTATAATTACCACTAATTGAGACACCACATTTGTATTTTTTGATGTCGTACCATGGTGGTTGACAAGCCTCTTTCCATTTGTGACAAACTGAAATATAAAATATATCATATCAAAATCATTATATAAATAAAAATACACTAGTATTGATATCAACAAAATGCAAAGTAATTTGAATATTTATAATTACCATTTTCCATGAATATCCTCTGAGATACCGGAAGCCACATGAATATTTGTGCTAATGAATCATAATCCAGAACCATAATTTTAGTCTCGAAATCATCATCAAAAGGTTTTTGTTTATCCATCAGGTGAGGTTTTTTATTGACGCTCATTGTGAGTAGATATCGAATGTTCAATAATCTTTATCTGGTCAGATCAAATCTTGTCCTGCAAGTAGTTCAGGTCACAGCTGATGAAACTACGTGGATATTATTTTACTGTTCGGGTATAACCTCAGAAACAGCTGAACCAATACGATATTTACCAAAATAATATTCTAAATGCAAATTAAACGATATTTGTATTAAATTAAAAAATTGATATAACATTCCAATTATACCTTAGTTACTTTATGATTCGTGCACTAGTACTTATAGTGCAACAAGCAACAAGTCTATTATAAATATATTATTCGCTCATGTTCCTATATTGAAAGAGAGAACCTGATTTACAAAGACACGTGTTGCCAGAGTTGCTAAGCATATATATATGGTGTGCAAATTAAAATTTTTCCATTTCATTTTCCATCATTTATAAATATTATATGGTGTGAAAATGTGCGGGTCATGTAGGTCGCTTGATTTTATTTTCTGACCACGTGGCAAATTGCCAAAGTGTTGCTTAGAAAACTTAACACTATATATAAACTGTACACTGCATTTACACACGTGCATCGAAAAAAAGGTAAATGACAAAGTGCATTTTCTTTATTACAAGTATTTTCCATTAAATTTATTAAAGTTATATTTGAGATTTTTGAAATTTAATTAATCTGTAATGTTTTGTGTGTGTGTTTTTTTTTATAGATTAATTAAACTAAAAATATGGAGACTATTACTAGTGAGGCTCAATGGTTCGAGAAATTAACCTCGATTTCACAAGAACTTCAGCTCGAAAGCGTGAGTTTTATCAATTTAGCTTTTATTTTTCAACATTAAACATTATATTTATTACGTAAATAGACGATAATTAACTGGACGTTAGTAAACCTTAAACTACAATTTAAAAAAAACGTCAATAATTTATATTATAATTTTCTTAATTATTATTTCATCTCATTTGATTTGGTCATACTGTTTTTTTCAGAATATTGAGAAAATAATTTTTATAAATAAATAATATTGTGTAGACAAAAAAAAAAATAACAATTGCACCCGATCCACCAGAGTATACCTAAAATTTTAATTTTTGTCGTGTAAATTTATTAATCATATATTATTTTTTGTTAATCAAGATGAACAAACAACTTGCAGCTGAAAAAGCAGCAGAAAATTCTGGTACAGAAGATACTGACAGTGATTCTGATGATAATGATTTTTTGGATAATCCTGGTATAATTGATGATGATAATGATTCCGATTTGGATAATCCTGGTATAAATGATAATGATAATGAAAATGAAGTTAGAGTTGAAGCACAGCCCAGTCTAGTCGATAAGCTAAAAAGGCAAATGAGTCCTCTATTTGCTAGTCAACCAAAGTTCGAAACAGGTATATTTAATTAAACTTTTCAAAGGAAAAACATTTTTTTTTTCAATCAATCAAGTACTAACAATAAGAATAATAATAATATATTGATTTTTTAGTGTGCAGCCAAACGAATAACTGGCTCATCATGTCAAATTTTACAAAATATCGTTCTTATATGCCACGACTTGATGATCCAATCGATGCCTTGCAAAAACAAGAAGATGATTTAAAATATGTGCTTTATCTATGTAAACATAATCTGACGGAGCTAGACTTACAAGAATATTCTTCATCTAAAATATTGCAAATGATTAATACTAATTTACCAACTCTTAAGAAACTTTCTTTGGTATTTAACGAAGTAGTAAATGAAGATTGTGAAAATTTTTTTTCTAATAATATGCCTCGTCTTGAAGAACTGAAGATAGAATGGAATTGTGGAAATTCAACTTTACCAATCATTTTGGTTAAATTGATAGAGCAAGTTGGTAAAACTTTAAAACGTCTTGATATTTCAAATTTGGAAGATGACTATATATATCCACCTTGTTTACCAGATTCATTGGTTCCGGTAAGTTTAAATTTTACAACTATACATGACAAGAACAAACGTAGTAATTATTATTTGTTGATTATGATATATATATTTATTATTTTTTAGGTATTTTCTCAATTAATCCATTTGGAATATTTAGTTATATGGGGTTTTGCTCATTTAAATCAAGCTTCAATCGAGTCAATAGCTAAAATTGAGAATATAGTTACTCTAGAATTAGTAACTAATTGGAAGGAAGATCTACAATGCGATATGTATCCAATTGGAAATTTAAAAAATCTCAAAACATTGGATATTGATGCGGATTTTGGTGTTACAGATGAATTTTTAATTAATCTTAGCAATAATGCTAAAAATTTAACCGAATTAACTATAGTTGGTACAAATATAACGAATAATGGTATAATGGCACTTGATAAATTTACTGAATTAAAAAAATTTGATATTGGTTTATATGATTTACAAAAAAAAAATATTTTTATCACTGATGAATCATTCCGTTATTTATTTAATAAAAAACTGGAAGAATTAGATATATCAAATTGCATTAAGATCACTAATCATTCAGTGATAACAATTGTTCAAAAATGTACAAATTTAAGAGAGTTAAACATAATGAACACAAATGTAACTGCCAAAGTTGCCAAAGAGCTTACTTATTTAACAAAAGACCGTAGAAAGTTTCTATATCTTTGGGTTCCTTTTAGAGATCGTCACTATACTTTTGAATTATTTAAATCAGACAAAGTATTTTTTAGGACTGAACGTAATGTTTATCCTATTGATACTTATTGACACTAGATAATTATTGTTAATTCATTTTTCAAGAGCATGTAATTCTATTATAATTTATAAATATAAATTAAAAAAATATTTATGATATTATATAATATGATATACTATTTCGATATAAATTATGTATCCTTTGATGATATATTCAAGATGAAAAATAAAAATTTGATGAAAAGAATTGTCAAATTATAAGACATTGCTTGAAAATATCTTTAACTATTTGTAACTTTTTTTTTGATATTATAAATTGATATCTAAAATAAATACTCAATACAGATAAAATATAAATAAATATCCAATGTAAATTTTTTATACTTTTTCTTAAATGTGTCTATGAATTTTATCATTAATTTTTTAACAAATTTACTTAGGATTGATATCGTTGAATATTGAGCAATGTGCTGAAGGTCAACAGCTTCAGTTAAACCATAAATAAATAAATATTGTTAAATACGGCTGATTAAAAATACAACACGATGAACATGGATAAACACTCGGATCGCTTGACTATATTTTCTATTCTATTTTCTAATCAAACTGCCAAGGACTCGTGTCGATTGAAAGTTACACGATAAACATGGTAGTGCGTTATGTAAGAATTGAAATTTTTTTACTTTGTTTCTCATCATTTATAAATAACGTCTGGTGAGAAAATGTGTGGGTCACGTGAATAACTTGACTTTATTTTTAAACTACGTGTCGAACTGCCAAGGACTTGTGTCGAAAACTTAATTTTATATACTGTACAGTGTACACACGTACATCGAAAAAGAGGAACAACAAAATTCGTTTCATTTATCAAAAATTTTCCATCGTCAAGTGTCATTCAAACAATACAAATTGTAAGCATCAACAGTAGGGGAATACTGATAGAAATAATATTATTTAAAAAAATGATAAAATAAATTGTTAAAAGTTGTTTATTTTTCTATTTTGAAGATTTTTATGACAATCGTTATTTGAGTTATGTTGCTAATTGTAAACTTGAATTATTATTTGTATGTAATGCAATTATTATGTGGAGAAAAACCTAGTTAACAACCATTGAGATTCAATTATAGACTTAGAATTTTTATAAAGCGTCCAATTAGAGATATGTATATGCAAAACAATATCATTTATACGATTTTTTGTTGCCAAATCAGCAGCAATAATCGTATCAAGTGTAATATTATCGATAAAAGAGAGATCAAGTCGTTCGAGATCTGGACAATTTTTGATGACCTGAATGATACCAGCATCAGTGAGGTTCGTGCAACCACGACAATTTAAAACTCTTAATCCTTTTACTTTTTCAACAAAATTGTTTGTGATAGTCTTGTTGTAGTCTATCGTTAGTTCCTGCAAATGTTCCAAGTTCGTTAAAGCATTAAAACCAATCTCAGTAAGTTTGTTGGGCCCTTTGATTTTTAAATATTTCAAGTGTGTATCAGCAATCATCATAATAGTACTATCTTGAAGTATTTTAATACCTGACAAATCTAAATATTCAAGATACTGCAGTTTTGATAAAAGATCAAGATAAAATGGACAAGATTTTATTTTACTATATAGAATTTCCAAATGTTTGAGTTTTTTACAATTATTTGAAATTGCAATTATTTCTTCTTTCGTGAGTTCCTGATAATTTATTTTTAAACATTCAAGATTTTCTAATTCTGTCAATTTTATAATAGCTGCAGCTGTAGATTGGACTTTTATTGTCAAGTCTTTTAAATTTTTGCAATAATTCACTATTTTTATTGCAAAATCCTCAGTCATATTCCAACCAGTACTGAGATAAACTAAATTTTTAAGGTTTAACCAGTATTTAAGTGGAATTTCAGGTTCTGGTGCATTATAATGAGAAGAGTATTCAAGGTGTTTTAGATTTTTGCATGTATAAATCATACTAGAAAATACATTTAAAATGTTTTGTTCCATAATCGTACAACAGTGTAACAAGTCAATATGTTCTAAATTCACAAGGTCATTGAATATCCACGTTTTTTCCAATGCCCAAGATCGTCTAATATCGAGATAAACAAGTGTTGATTTTTTTGATATATCTTGAATGATATCATCCAGATTACAGGAACGTAGTGTTAAACTTTTAAGATTTTTGTACTTATTTAAGTTCTGAAAAAATTTAAAATTTGATTTAAATTATCTGTAGTCTATTTATTTAAATAATATAGTATTATTATTTGTTACTAGTGACTAACAACTTACGAAAAATATAGGTGGTCTTTTGAGTGACATGTATTTAAAAATTAAATGAATTTCATTTATTTCTTCTGAAAGATGATTCATTATTTCATCTGGAAAATTTTTACTGTTTTTCTTTTGTATTTTAATGGATACTAATTTATTCAACTGTGTAAAAGTTGAAATGTAGTCATTATTATTCACTCTTGATGTTTCATCAAATACAAGTTCGAGTTTTGTTAAGTTTTTGCATCGTTCACCAACGATTGAAATAATCATGCTTGAGTTGCAAACTTCGGTAAGAGTCAATTCTTTTAGATAAACACCACATCGTAATAATATTTTTTTAACAAATGATTGTGTCAATAAACGGCTCTGATAATCATCATCAATTGATACACCACATTGGTATTCTGTGATGTCGTACCATGATCGTTGACAAGCTTCTTTCCATTTGTGACAAACTGAAATATAAAATATACCAAATTAAAATCATTACATAAATCAAAATACACTAGTATTGATATCAACAAAATGCAAAGTAATTTGAGAATATACAATTACCATTTTCCATGACTATCCTCTGAGACACTGGAAGCCACATGAATATTTGTGCTAATGAATCATAATCCAGAACCATAATTTTATCCTCGAAATCATCATCAAAAGATTTTTGTTTATCCATTAGGTGAGGTTTTTTATTGACGCTCATTATGAGTAGATATCAAATGTTCAATAATCTTTATCTGGTCGGATCAAATCTTGTCCTGCAAGTAGTTTGGGTTACACCTGATGAAACTACGTGGATATTATTTTACTATTTGTGTATAACCTCAGAAACAGCTGAACCAAAATGATATTTAAAGTTTAATAATTGTAAATACAATTTAAATGATGTTTGTATTAAGTTTAATTAATTATTTTATTAATTTTATTAATTAATATTACCTCGAGGTATTGATCGATCAATTGCTTTATGATTTGTTTACTATAGTACTAATAATGCTTGTTGCAACAAGGTTATTATTTATATTTGCATATGTTTTTTGATAGAGACATAGAGTGTACCTGACAAATAAGAAGAACACGTGTTGCCAAAGTTGCCACTACTGACGAGTTCAGACCAAATTTTTATACGTGAATGACTCGACTACAGTGACTTCATTTCTCAACCGAAAACACTATAGAAAATTTATGTATACATATTTCTTAGTATTTACTTTACACACGTGCATCAAGAAAGAGCTTCAATATGACAAGTGCATTTTATTCATCAAGTATTTTTTATCGAGTTTATCAATTTATTTATTTGAAGTTTTTCGAAATACTTGTACTAATACTATCATATTAAAAAAAGACCTTGAAACAGCTATGAACAATAAATAATGAAACATATATGTTTATATATAAATTTAAAAAAAAAAATGAATATAATATATAAAAAATGATTATTTATTAAAATACCTGTTAGATACTAATAGAAATTTTTTTCTGGTCTTATAAATTTATATTTAAACAAAAAAAAATAGAAAAAAATTAATGAAGAAAATACTTGAATATAAAGGCAATTTGCTGAAGGTCACCAACTTTAGTTCAACCATCAATAAATAAATCTTCATCTATGTAAATACGTAATCTGACGGAACTAGATTTAACTAAATATCCTTCATCTAAAATATTGCAAATGATGAACCATTCCGTTATTTATTTAATCAAAAATTGAAAGAGTTAAAGATAAGAAACACAAATATACAAAGGTTGCCAAAGATTTACTTATTTAACAAAATACTGTCGAAAATTTCTATCGCTTTAGATTTCTTTTGAAATTTGTTTCTATACTTATAAATTGTTCAAGTCAGACAAATTATTTTTTACGACTCAAAGTAATGAATTTTCTATTGGTACTGATTGATATTATTTTAAAAATATACATAAATTGAATACAAAACAAAGCAAATTAAAGAAAAAAAAATACAATTATTTATTAAATGAAATTTATTCATGTGTACCTTAAATAATAACAATACCAAAGATCAACATTCCAAGGCCAAAAAAAAATAAAAAATTTCTACAAATGCATGAGCATATTATCCAATATATTTTGCGTATCTATTTAATTATTAAGATTACTATGAAACAATAATTAAGTCATTCGGAAATTCCACTTGTTTAAAAATGTTTTTGAAAAAAATTTAAATTTTGGGAGTAATGAGAACAAGGTGACAACATTGCACTCTTAAATACAGTGTTGCAAACTTGCAAACATAAGTGATTACGTCACAATAAACATAACTCATAAGTGATTCAGTCTTCACACTCTTCAGTTTTATTATATTGATACTGATTGATACTAAGTAAAGAGTAAGTTAAACAATCAATAATCTATTTCTAAATAAATATTAAGTTAATAATTAGTTTAATTATAATAACAAACATCATTGTTGTCATTAAAAACTTGACAAAATTTTTAAACATTCGTTTACATACTTGCACCCAATTATCGTTAATATTTTAACCCTTTTTTTTTATTTTCCAGATAAATAAACCTAAAATAAAACTCAAAAAACTATATATAAATATTAATTATACTAATTAATAATTACACGATAAACATCTGATACAGCTTTTGGTAGAAATTGGAATTTTCGTATCTTGTTTTTCGTTATTTATAAATAACGAGTGCCTGCATCAGACAGAATCATGACTTCTCTTTTTCTTCGGGATGCTAGTGTCATGAAGACATCACGATATCCATGTCCATTCTGTCCAAAAAATTTTAAAGTATCAGATGGACGTGGTAGTTTCAGACAACATATTCGAATTCAACATGAAACTCTCAATAAAAATTGTCGTTGTCCTATCAAAGGATGCATGAGACATTTCACTCGAGTGTATTCATTGGAGCTTCATTATGGAAAAGCACACTGGCTATATGATCTAGATGATGATGATGATGATGATAATGATGATGATGATAGTGTAGAAAAATATAATCCATCATCATCAAGAACTAATCCAAACAAATGGCAAAAGAGTTTTGACATTTTTGAAAGTAAAATGATGTCAAGTACAATTGATCTTGTTGAAAAATTATATGCTGATAAATCAATTCCAGCAGATGTTAATTTAGATGCTATATCTACATTAAGTGAATTTTACAAAGATACAAGTAATATTGTAGATAAATGTTTTTTATCAGAAACATCTGAAATGAATGAATGTGAAAAAATGTTATTCAATAAATTTAAAACAAGTTTCGAATTAATAAGTGTATCATTTGATAAACTCAAAAAAAATTCACAACATCTCTATGAAATTGAAGAAGAAAAATCACAAGGTGACGATGAAAATGTGGAATTAATTTTACCTGAAATTTAATTTTTAAAATTATTATTATAAAAATGTTTATCGAGTGGTTATTATTAGTTTAAATTTATCAAAAAAAAAATGTGTTTTTAATTAGTTGAATCATCATGATGATTCAACAAAATATTATGTTAATTAACAAGCTCAAATTATTCATTTAATTATTAATTATTTAATATTTAATAATACTTGTTATCTTTGATTAATTATTTTTCTAAAAATATAAATAATTCTAAAATATTCTTTGATAAAAGTTAAAAGTCAATTGTTTCAGTTGAAATGAAATATTGAATTAGTTTTACCTGAAACTTAATTTATAAAATTATTATTTTAAAAATGTTTATCAGGTGGTTATTGTTATTAGTTTAAATTTATCAAAACAAAAATGTGTTTTTAATTAATTGAGTCATCTTGATGATTCATCAATATTATATTTTATTGAATCAACTAAGTAACAAGCTTAAATTAATAATTAAATTATTAATTATTGAATATTAGAAATATTTATTATTTTCTATTAATTATTTTTCTAAAAATGTAAATTATTTGTTGATAAAAGCCACAAGTAATTTGTTTAAAATATAAGCCATTATTTCAGTTGAAATGAAATATGTGTTTTTTTTTTAATTAGCATTTTTATTGATTATAAAATCCTTGGTTCAATAAATTTTCCACAAGATGACAAGGAAAATATTGAATTAGTTATACCTGAAATTTAATTTACAAAATTATTATTTTGAAAATGTTCATCGAGTGGTTATTATTAGTTTAAATTTATCAAAATAAAAATGTGTATTTAATTAATCAAATCATCTTGATGATTCATCAACATTATATTTTGTTAAATCAACTAAATAACAAGCTAAAATTAATCATTTAATTATTAATTATTAAATATTTAATAATATTTGTTATTTTTTATAAATTGTTTTTCTAAAAATATAAATAAGTTGTCATTGTTTTTCGATAAAAGCTAAAAGTAAATTGTTCAAAATAACATGATGATGATTCATCAACATTATATTTTTTTAAATCAGCTAATTAACAAGCTTAAATTAATCATTGAATTATTGTTTTAAATGTACAAATAAGTTGTTAATATTCTTTGATAAAAGTTAAAAGTAAATTGTTTAAAATATAAGCAATTATTTCAATTGAAATAAAATAAATATTTTTCTAAAAATTATAGCATTTTTATTATTTATAAATCCTTGGTTCAATAAATTTTCAGGGTTTCAATAAAATAACACCACCGTTTTAAGATACATAATATAATTTTTTATTTTTATGTTGTTTTTTTTTGTCTTTTTTGTTAATATAAAAACCAAGAATAAAAAAATTACTGCATAAGAAGTTATTTATTCTGGGCATACAATTGTAAAACATGTATTCTCTCACGTAATTATTTACAAGACATATTAAAGTCAAGGATAAATATTTTACATTTATAAAGAAATAATTCAAAAAACTTAAATATATATATTTTTCAATAATAATAATTAAAAAAAAAACAACCAACAATTAATAATTGTTTATGAAAAATAAAAAAAATTGATGATTTTTATTTTTAAAATAATGTCTTGTTTTTTTAAAAATAATATTTTCATTTTATTTAATTTTAAATAACAGAAAAAAATAATTAAAAAATTAATAATTAAAATTATTATTCAATTTTAAATTAAAAAATCAAATAAAAGGAAAAAAAAAATTATAAAATTTGAATAATAATAATTGTATAATTGAGATTTAAAAGAAAAGTAAATTTTTTTTTTATTCAACTTGCAAGACTAAGTGAATCAATACTTGCAAGTAAATTTTTAACATCACCCTGTACTTGATCATTTGTATTTGATAATGATAATTTTGAACAAAATGAACTTAATGCTTCAATTTGTTCACCAACATCATTTTTTTTTTCTAAATATGCAACAAGCATATTAACAACTTTATGAATTTCATCTTTAATTCTATTTGTATCAGAACCTTTGCAATTTTGTAACATTCGTAATTTAGCTTGTGCTAATTGTAGAGGATTATAACCACGTCTATCTGATGACAATACATTTGTTCCAGCTTTTAAAAGTAATGTTACAACTGATATTTTACTTGTTATAGCTGCCAAATGTAACGGTGTATTACCAAGACTATCAATTTGATTTGGATTTGCACCATGATCCAACAATAATTTAACCATTTCCGAGTAACCTCTTGATAAATAAAACAAACAAAAAACATATATTATTAGCTATTATTTAATATAAAATATATACTCTATAATTACATACCTTGAGCATGCTAAATGAAGAGCAGTACGACCTTGTTCATCAGCATCATTTGGTGATACACCACGTTCAAGTATATGTGTCATTAATTCAATGTTATTTGTTCCAGCAGCAAGACGCATTTTACGACTCCAATGTGATGTATAAAATGGCTCTAATGCTTCTCTTCTATGATTTCTCATCATAAATTTACCCTTTAAATTACACCTTTCTTTTAATGATGATAATGCTTTCATTTTTTTGTCTATATTTAATTCATCATTGTGAAAAAAATGACGTACATTTGAACAACCTGTTGTTAAATAAAAAATTTATAATATTATCTACATTTTAATAATTAAAATTCATCATAATTTAATTTATATTTACGTGGATCTTCAAGTCTAAATCCATCAGGATGACATGATGAATATTGCTGTAAAAAATAAACAAAAAATTAAAAACAATTGAATGAAATATTAATTATTATTATTTGCAATTAATAAATATTGTATTAACCGTTTTTAATCTTAATGGTTCTTTATCAATTTGTGAATTATCAAATTGAAAAAAAACTTGTAGTGATGATACTGATGAACCAGCTTCTAAATCATTACGTGATAAACATGGCATTGAATTATTAAATGATGATTTATTTAAACATAATGTTTTTGTTGTTGTTAAATTGCTAATATTTGATTGATTATTATCAGTTGTTTCATTTATTTGATTTTTATTATTTATAGAATCTATGCTTCCATTTGTTGTCAAACTTTTGCCACGTACAAATCCATTAAATCCTTGTATTTCAGCTTGACCACTGTCATTTGAATCATTACCAGTATCAACACCTGAATCTACAGATGTCATTTTAAAACATAAAATTAGCTATTTTTTTAATTTAAGATTATTATTTTATTATTTTTCTATTTGTTGATAATACGTATTAGAAAAAAAAAACATATCAAATATCTGATTCACTGACACAACTGTTTTTTCTATTTTTGTTTACTAATAATTTTTGTCTTGTTTCGTTTCGATTTATTTTACACGAATTTCGTTTTATTTGTTTAAAATATTTAATAGATAATTAATAAAAATTAATTTTTAATAAAATATGCAATGTTAGCTTTTATTTATTTATTTTTTAATTTATAATAACAATAACAATGCATGACGACACTGGAAGTTGAATGTATTGTCATCTAGCGAATGAATTTTGCAAATTTTTTTTCTAAGAAATGACGATCAAGGCCAGAGGTCTCTAGTCTTATTTTATCATTAAAAAAATGATAAAATTAATAATAAATATTGCAAATAAAATTATAATTAATCAAGTAATTAAATTACTTAATTATAAATTTGATCAACTATTTCTATTCGTACGTTTTTTTTCTGTAAATAAATAATCGAAAAGGTTTTTTCTATCACCCAGTTTTTATTTTTTTTTTTTTGCACACATTTATTTATACACTTTTCACAACTGAATAAAAAAAAAAATATTATAAACATATGTCTAATAAACTAATTTAATTTTGATCAGATTGTGATGTTGATTCATTGATTAATTGTTGTCCTTTTGGTTTGAATTTACTACTTATAATTTTTTGTCTATTTTCCATAATTTTTTCTTGCATTTTTGCATGTCTCAAAACAGCATAATCAACTTCACTTGTTAATTTTTGAATTTTTTCCTAAAATATAAATATAATGATTAAAATATCAATATTATTTTTCCAAATAATATTATAAATAATTACCAAATATTCACGTTGTTTTTGTATTCTTTGATATTGTCTTATTCCAAATGGTACTGGTTTTCCATCAACAAAAGAATAATCCGGAAGATTTGTAAGAGCTCCAAATTTATTTGGATTTTTTGGCAAACGATTTCTATAAAATACAATTAAATCATCAATAAATTGCATTAATAAAACCATAATTAATTATTAATTTTAAATAATTTCAATTCGAAAATTTATTTACTCTCTTCTCCATTTTTGATCAATTTGAATGACACAAGTCGTATGAATTCCTTTGACAATTGAATAAACACCTGCTAAAAATAAATGACACAATAATTAATTAAAAATTTATAAATTATAAATAAATAAATTGCTATAAATTAATGTCATTATATTGGCTTACTTCTAGCACGAATTAAACTTGTTATTTTTTCAACAAACGCCATGATGATTTTTTTAAATAAACAACAATTTAAATTTGCCAATTAGTTTATTAATTAAATAAAATAAAATACTTAAATAAAAGTTTATTAAAAAAAAAACAACAACAAACTTTATTTATTATTATTTTTTGGAGTAGTATTTCAATTTTTATTAAAATATAAAAACATAACCTCAAATTATTCTTGGCAAATGAATTTCGATTTTCGAACTGATGTGAAGTTGGTTACGATTGATCATCGATTGATCGGTCATGACAGTCATCAAGGGGGGCAAGAGGGGGGTTGTCAAATAAATAATAAAAAAAATAATAATAATCAATCAGCTGTCTCATTCTAACCACCGCACCAGATAAAGAAAAAATATTATCTCGATTCACGTAATAACCAACAAGACGAATAAATAATAATAACAAATCGAAAAGTTGAGAAAAAAATTTTTTCTTTTTCGAAAAAAAAAGAGAGAAAAATAGAGTGAGCAAGGAGAGTTTGACTGAGTGTCCTCGTGACGTGAAAAATTTCGGCGTGTAGCTCTATAATTTATTTATTTATTTATTTATTATTAAAAAATTTATAATTATTAATAATCCTGTTTAAATACTGGATTAATGAATGATAATATTTATGTAAATTAAATTGTGCAATTGATAATGGTCTCGGTGATGCAGCCGTTTATGGTGAGTTTTAAATATAAATATAAAAAAATGACTTTTTGACCTGGTACAACTGCGTTTTCATGAACGTCATACTTATAAATTAATAATAAAAATAGAAATATAAAAAGATATACAATAACATAAGCAACAATGACATAATGATTTGTTAAAAAGAAAATAAATACTAATAATTATTATAGGTTATATTTATTAAATGAATTAACATGATTTCAGGATGTTGAAAGCTCAAGAAGTTATATTGACGAGCTGTATTCGCCAGACCCACAAAAGTGTCTTGAAGCAATAATGTAATGATAAATATTATAATAAATAATAGCACATTAATATAATTTAAATTACTAAAATAATAATAATATAATTTTTCAGATGTTTAAAAAATTCAGTAATTGGTAGTAATCGTCAAAAAGGATCAGTTATTGCACAAGGTGTTGTGCCACGTTTGTTACAATTATTAGGTGATACATCTGGAATAAATGTTGGTGAAAGAATACGTCTTGAATCAGTTGTAACACTTGGTTCATTAGCTAAAGGTACTGATCAACATGTATTGGCATTAATTGATCTTGGTGTTGTACCACTTATATTACAAGTATTATTATCAACAACAAAAACATCAACAACAACAAATAATGATAATGAAAAATTAATAGATAATTTAATTGAAGCATGTTTAAGATGTTTAAGAACAGTCTTCCAGCATCAAAGTGCACCAATACAAATGATATATGAAAATTCTGAATTAGTACCATGTTTATTATCATTATCAAGTAAATCAGTAACGTGTCAAATTTGTATGTCAACAATATTAACAACAGCATGTAAAACACAAGATGAACAAAGTACATTAATGAAAGGTGGTGCAATTGATGCATTATTATGTCAACTTGAATCACCATTAACTGAAGTACAATTACCAGCATTAGCATGTCTTGCAAATATGTGTTATCAAAATCGTATTGTATCAACAATAGTATCAAATACAAAAATAACAAATAATGATGATAAAACATTACCAACAATATTAGGTAAATTAATTGGACGTGATAAAAATACACTTGTACAATTAGAAGCATCAAGATGTATATCATATTTACATCGTGCTGGTGCATTAACATCAACAGATTCACGTGTTATATATCGTGCATTACCATGTCTTGTTAGATTATGTCATCGTGATAGAACACCACGTGAACGTATTGCTGCTGCTGAAACATTAGCATATTTAACTGAAGTTGATACTGATTTACAACGTTTAGCATCAATTAGTAATCATTTAATACCAACACTTGCTGAATTATTACGTCCACATCCACAAGTACAAGATACACAAATATCACAAGATATGAGACAAGCAGCATTTCGTGCATTTTCATCACTTGGTGCAAATGATGAAGATATTAGAAAAAAAATTATTGAAACTGAAAATTTAATGGATCTTGTTGTATCAGGTTTACAAGATCCTGGTGGACCACGTGTTAGATTAGCAGCTGTACGTTGTTTACATTCATTATCACGTAGTGTACAACAATTACGTACAACATTTCAAGATCATGCTGTATGGCGTCCATTAATGCAATTATTACATGGTGCTGATAAAGGTTTTGGTATTGCTGATAATGGACGTATTAATACTAATATTAATAATATTAATAATAGTGCTAATAGTAGTTGTAACAATAATAACAATAATAATAATATTAATAACAGTAATAATAATACTAATAATACCACCAACAATAACAACAACAGCAACAACAACAACAGTAATAACAATATTAATAATATTAATAATGATGGTGGTGAAGAAGATTTATTAACAGTTGCATCAAGTACATTGTGTAATTTATTATTAGAATTTAGTCCAAGTAAAGAACCAATACTTGAATCTGGTGGTGTTGAATTATTATGTTCATTAACTAAAAGACCAGATCCAGCATTACGTTTAAATGGTATATGGGCATTAATGAATGTTGCATTTCAAGCTGAACAACGTGTTAAATCACAAATATTTACATGTCTTGGTACTGATCAAATATTTCGTTTACTTGCTGATTCAGAATTACCAGTTGTTATGAAAACACTTGGTTTATTAAGAAATTTATTATCAACAAAAGCACATATTGATCGTATTATGGATGAACATGCTGCACAAGTTATGCAAGCTGTTATACTTGTATTAGAAGATGATCATCCAGCGGATGTTAAAGAGCAGGCACTCTGCATCCTTGCTAATGTTGCTGATGGTGATCGTGCACGTGATCATATTATGGCTAATGAGGATGTATTAAAAAAACTTATGGATTACATGGTTATTATTTTTTGTGTTTATTGATTATTATTTTTAATTGATATAAATATTTATTTTTATACTTTTTTATTTACAGATGCATACCAATGTTAAATTAAATATTGCTGCTATTTTTTGTGTTTGTAATTTGGTATGGCGAGAAGAACCAGGTGCTGAACAACGTCAGGAACGTTTACGTGAACTTGGATTTTATAGAATACTTCAACATCTACGTTTTAATAAAGATTCACAGCTTTATGACAAGTATGTTAATTAATATTTTGCTTTATTTTGATAATTTTATCTTTCGAAAAAATTTAATTAGTTTATTTTATTTATTGCAGGGTGAGGACTGCATTGGCACAATTTTTTGATCCCTGAATAGTCACAGTTTATATGTATATCATTACCTAGGTCTTTTTACTTTAATGATTATTTTTTTTTTTTTTTCATTTTTTAATATTTTAATTAGTATCTTTTTAAATTCTGCGTCAAAAATAATAACACTGTGATCGATTTGTTGGCTTTTTTTTTTTTTTTGTTTTTTAAATATATCATGTCATTGTGTCTTCATTATAACGTAAAGTAGATCAAAAATAAATTAATCAATTTTAAAAAAATAATAATAAATTATATCGTCACTTGGCAGACTAGTCTTATTTTGTATAAATTAGTTTAAAATTTTATTTTTGTTTTAAAATTAAATTGACTAAAACTTTTTAAAAAATAAAAAAAGTATATATGACATGATTATCTTTGTATAATTCTTTATTTTTATTAATAATTATTATTTTGTATATATAAATTTTACAATTGGATACTTAATTATAATGAAAAGAAAATAAAAAAACAAATTTAAATAAAAGTAAAAGAAACAAAAAAATCAGTTTTATAATTTACCAGTTTTTCAATATTTTAAGTTCAAAAAAAAAACAAAAAGATAATAATAAAAAATAATACATGACAACATAAATACACTCTATTAATTATTAATTAAAATATTTATATAATCTTTGGTAAGAAATATTTTTTGATGACTTTTTCTCTTTGGAATGTTGTTTGAAGTATGGTTGAATGATTTACGATAATATCATAAATACATTGATGACTTTTCTCTTTAAAAAGAACAAAAAAGACTGACTAAGCTGGAGCATTATTATCATTTGATTTTGAAAGACTCTCAATTGGATTATTAGCAAGTGGATCCAACTCAGCAAACAAATCAAGCCATGAATTATTTTTTCCTTTAAGTTTATCCTTTTTCTAAACACAAAAAAAAAAATGAAATATAATCATTGTATTATAAATAGAATATTAATTTACCTTTTCATCATTAAATGATTTTGTTTTCATTTGATTTTTACAAAGAGTAACATCACCAAGACTTTGTTTCAATATACCAGCTGGTAAAAATGATTCTTTTGTAAATGCATCCCATTCAGCATTACCAGTTGAATCATTAGTCAATATATCATCCAACAACGTCATATTTTCATTTGCTAAAAATTCAAATTGATTTTTATCACTTGATGTTGATTGATCAACAATTGGTGCACTTGTAAAATCAAATATTTCATTTGTATTTGCAATAAATGAATCCATTTCAAGATCTAATTTAGCTAAATTATTTTCAATATCATTATTAATTATTTTTTTTTTATCATTTAATGTTAAAAAAAAATCATCAAGTACTTTATCGGACGGTTTTTTATTATCATTTAATGTTGAATCAATTTTTTTTTGTATATTTTTGCTTTCATCATAATTTATATCAAGTAATTTTTCATCTTTATTATTTGAATTATCATCAATTGTTTTGGCCTCTTGTGCTTCTTCAATATTATCATGAAATTCAGAATCAAAAAATAATAATTTATCTTTATCATCATCATCATCTTGATCAGCATCAGCAGTACCACCAGCTGCACCACCATCATCATCATTATTACCACTAGTTTCTTTAGCTAATTTAATTGATGTATCAGCAAGTTCTTTAACAACAGTAAAATCATAACGTTGATAACCCTTAAAACTATTTGCAATTGTTGAATATGCTTGTGATGATTTTTTAGTAAATGTTAATAATGTACTTTGATATAGTACAAGTGCATGACTAAACATACTACATCTTGCTGCTGCTAATAAATCAATTTTTTGTAAACAATCAAATGCTTGATTATCAAATAATTCTTTACCACGTCTAACACGTATTTGTACTTTACGAAAACGTTCTAATTGTTTTGTTGTATCTGGATCAAGTTCTTGTGATATATTTTTCATCCATGATAATGCTGCACGATATTCAGTACGTGCTTTTTCCATTGATTGTACATTTTGTAATGTATCTTCAATAGCACGTTGTCTAAATGTTTCAACTTCTTGATATAATCTAACAAGTGGTGAACGTAATGCAATACGTTGTTGGCCAGAATATGATAATGATTTACCAACAGCAGACATCATTTTTCCAGCTCTTGTTTTATCCTGTTTACCAGCTTCTTTTAAAAAACGTCCCATTGTATTTTCTTCTTGTGCCAAATCTAAAATAATATAATTATATCATGTATCATGTCAATATTTTTGAGTTAACAATTAATTTTCTTACTGCATAATCTTTCTTGATATTTATCAATAACACGTTGTAAATAACAACATGAATCTTGAATACTACGAAAAAGTTCAAGCTTTGCATCAAGCTCAGCATCAGATGAGACAATACATTCATCTTCTTTTTTGCCTAATTTTCTTGATAATGTCTGTTTTGTTAGCCAATATTGATGTTGCATTTTAGTCATTGGTGATTCATTTGATACATCAGATCTTTGTACCCAACGATCAAATGAATTTCCAGACACTCCTGGTCCACCACGATCACTGAAAATAATTCCTTTATTACGATACATGTTTTTAATATTTTTTTTTTTGTTATTTGACGACTTTATGCCAATGTTTAAATTATTTTATTTTTCAACTGTTTTAGTTTGCTATTACCAACAAGTTTTTCATGACACTGTCAATCGGATTTCCTGGCTATAATCTTTAGCTGATAAGCTCTAATTTTTGCATTGCAAATTACAACAGATACCATATAAATTTATGTAGAAAATATTTTTTTTTTAATGAGTATAATTATTATTTTTTAATTGCTGAATTTTTTGTTTACTTACTAGGTATTCATGGCATGAATTTATGCCGAAATTTAACTCCAAATGGTGATTAATCAATTTTTATTTTTTAATATAAATGTCAAAAGCTCATTTGACAACTTGGAATGTGTATTATTATTTTTTTTTTTATTGACATATATATGTTTTCTCTCTCGACGGCCATTTAAATATTCGATTTTTTTCAAAACATGGTAACACTTGGTAATATAGATATTGATCTTATCAATTGAGCAATTTTTCAGGTTAGGCTGGTCAGTGGATTTTTTTTTTGGTGTAAGCGCTGCTGTCTGGCAGCCTTTCTTTTTCTTATGCTCGTTGTTTGGTAAGTCCTAATTTTAAATAATGCCAAAATAATTAATAATTAATGTAACAAGTGTAATCCAGGAATTGTTTTAAATAATTTTATATAATATTTGTGATCTAATATTTAATTATATTTCATTACAGACGCTGTGTATCCAGATCAAATAACAAAACTCACAATGGTAAGTTTATCAATTAACCTCAAAATTAAAAAAAAAAAAAAAAGCAAATAAAATTACATGTGACGAGTGTTGTTTCAATAATTAATAATTGTTTATTGTTTATTATAGCCACGTGAAATCAAAGAAATCAAAGACTTCTTGGTGACAGCCAGAAGGAAGGATGCTAAATGTGAGTAGCTTTTTTGAATATAAATTTATTCATTAATAATTATTAAACTGTTTTAAAATGATATATTTAACACGTGGATATTAATTTTGTTCTTGGTGATGATTAATTACAGCTGTTAAAATAAAGAAGAATGCTGAAAATGTCAAATTCAAGGTCAGATGCTCCAGATTCTTGTACACCCTTGTAATCACAGACAAGGAAAAGGCTGAAAAATTGAAGCAATCACTTCCACCAGGTATAATTTAATTCACATTATGTTATTTTTAATAATTAAATTTGTAAATTTACCAAATAACTAATTGTATTTGTTTTATAAATTATTTGTTGCAGGTCTTCAAGTTAAAGAAGTCAAAAAAGCCAATGAAAAAATGTAATAACTAAAAATAAATAAATCATCTTTTGGCTAAAAAAAAAAAAACAAATACAACATTTCTATTTGTTATTTATTATTCATTTCCTTTTTGAAGGGGCTGGGAAAATAAAACAATTTTAAACAATTTGTTTTTCTAATTTTTTATTATATTATAATATATAATTTTTTTTATTATTATTGCTGTAGTTTATAAACTACATAATGCATTATTTTTCTACAATATTTAATTATAATTAGTTGGTGAGAATTAAAAAAAATAAATAAATTGAACAGACAAATTTGGAGTATATGGTTGCCTGAGATTTCGAAATTTGTTTTCATCCAGTTGTTATAATTTTTCCAGTTGTTTGTTCCAGTTTTTTTCTTGTGAATTACATAATCCAGAAAAATCACTACATAATAATTAATTTTAGAAAAAGCTCTTTAGTATAATTTTCCAGTCAGTTGATGATAATAATTTAAATAATATTGAATATTAGATTATATAAATATGCTTTATAATAATACAGAGAAATTAGAAGAAACATTTTCACCATTTAAAAAAGACAACCAATTATCATTCTAAAATTTGTTTTTTCATCTCATTTTGGTGTGTGCATCTGTTGATTGGTAATAAAAAAAAATTGATCCATACATGTATACAAATAAAAATACATTGAAACACAATTACTCAAGAAATAATATTTTAGCGCTTATCAATAGCAAACGACTTGCTAATCTTTCATAATAACTGTGTCTACAACACTGTCGTGACCTGATAATGACTTTGCATGTGTGTCATTACCATATACCAAGTAGAAATACATGAAAAAAAAATTTCTCAATAACAATTATTAACAAATTAAAAGTTTAAAAAATAAAAAACAAAAATAGCACTCAATTAAAACCATTTGATAATAATTAAAATTTACAAATAATATTTTATTTCTGTGTATTATAATTAAATTTAAATTGTAAGTGTGTGTGTGATTATTAGGATTCATATTTCAAATTGAAAGACGAAAATAAAAAGAAGGGTGACCACCCCATGAGCGCCGGCGCAAAATAATCTATTTTTACAGTCAGTTAAAAGTACCATACCCAAGCAACAACAATTCTCATTTCTCAAGAGAAAAAAACCATTGAAAAATTACAATACATCACTAATAATTAAAATTAATCAACAAAAAATTAATTATAAATATTTATAATTATTTATCAATCAACAATAAAGGTATTTAAATATTATTTTTTATTTTTTAACAATGTCCTTCAAGTAAAAAAACAGTTGAAATTCATTATTGATCCAAGCCAACATGTGACTTGTTTTGATGTGTTGCTGTGTATATTATCAAAAAAAAAAAATAACAAACAAACGTATTGAATTCTTAATGAAAAATATATTTATTTAGTTTAATAATTTATCATCAATTTTGTATTAATTATTGTTTTGATTTTTTTTCTAGATTTAAAAATGAAAACATCAGTTGTTCAAGGTAAAATTGTTGGTTGTATTGGTAAATGTTCATCAGGTTTAACAACACAAGAACTTGATCGAATAACTGATAGTGTACAAAAAACATTGACAAATGATAAAGGTCGTAAAATATTTTATGAGTATTTAAAAAGATCAAACAATGTTGATGCTATGAATTGTTTAAATTTTTATGAAAAATGTTGCATTGTATTGGAAAAGGAAAACAATTATCAGTAAGATTTTTATTATTTGCTATTGTATATTTAATTGTTAACTAATAATAGTAAATTAACATTTGTTTTTTATTGTTGTAGTTTAATGACAAAAAATCCAGATTTAAAAATATTTACTGAAGATTTTAATGATATTTTTGATACTGCTGCTGAACTAAATGGAGTGCCAGAAATAGATTTGGCAATTTTGGAACGTTTTAATGAGTGTCTTACAACCCCCTGCCGTGATAGCATGATCAATGTTATTGAAGATACTAAAATGCGTTTAGCTGAACATTTGAAAATCAGTTTTAAACATTTTAAGATTTACATGCTTGAACCATGTCCAAAAACAAAATAGTTTTTTGGTCAATTATTGTTAAATACTCAGTGATTATTTATTTATTCAAAAAGAAAAAAAATGTATGATAATTTATGATTATTAATTTATAAAATTGAATTGATAATTTTTATTGTTAATTAAGTATAAAAATAAATGAATAAATAAACGAATTTTATACGTTAAAATAATATTTAAAAAACTCTTTTTTTTTGCTATTTATTTATCAGGGTTATTATTAATTATTAATTTAAAAAAAAAAAACTACGTTAATAATTAGACTTTTTATTTTGCATTGTTAAATATTTTTGTGATTAATTTTGATAATTAATTTTGAAGAATAACGACAAACATTAATTGATTTATTTTTTTAACGTTTGTTGTTTTTTTTTTTTTTTTTTAATTGTTAATTTTTTTTGTTGATTATTTTTCAAGATTTGTAATTGAAATTTATTACACTAGTTAGTTGGTATTTTAATTAATATAATGCAAAAAAAAAATAGTCGAAAATATTTCATTGTTAATTTGGAATTAAATTTCGAAATTGTGGCTTTATTTTTTTTCTAACATCGTGGTTTGTAAAATATAGAAAAAAAATTATAAATTAAATAGTTCAATTTACTATCAGTTAAAATATATCTCAGGATTTTCTTCGTATATTATTCGGGCTTTTACTTGGTCCGGAAAATATTTCTCCGTATTTTATTCCGGAGAAATACGAAAAAAGACAACGAAATAATTAAAGAAAGATTATTTCGAAAATTAATTCAAGCAGTTTTTTCGAAATTTCAAATTAATTTGTTACATTTAAATAATTCCGGGGATATACAAAAGAAAGACAATAAAAAGCAGAGTAATTACGGATTAACACAGAAATAATCCGGAAAAAAATAAACACTCCAGAGCCATAAACAAATCCGTTTTTACTTTGCATCAGATCAGCAAAAAACATCAACTAATTTCCATGAATCATGATAATCGAAACCCCTATATAAATAACAAAAAAAAAAAAAATAATTAATAATTTTTAATATTATAACAATAAATAAACAAGACTTAATTATTAATTTTTTTTGTTGATTTTTATTATTTTCCAAATCTCACTTAAAACCTGAAGTATTATTTAATTATATTAATTTTTTATTTTCATTTTTATTTCACAGTTTAATAATTCATATAATATCAATAATAAAATAATAAGCAAATTAATAATAACATGAACTCCTCATCACAATGTCGAAGATTATACATATAATTTTATATAATACGTATATATTTTTAATAATAATAATATAAGCTATTCCTTGATCAGACACACGATTGATATGCATGTTGTTACTTTTTTTTTTTTTTTTTTTGTAGTTATTAATTAATTACTACTAAATCTAATTATTTATAATTTATTAATTTTTTTTTTTTTTTACTTTCATTTTAAACATTATTTATTTATATGTGTATCATGATTATCATTTTTTAATTTTTTTTTTTAAATTTTTTTATATTTTTTTTTCATTTTACATTATTTAAAATTAATTTTACAAATTATTTTTTAGTTATACACAAAATCTTATTGCTTAAAATTTTTTTTTTTTTTTTTCATTTTTTTTTTTTTTTTCTATAAGTAGATAATTACATATGATATGTTTTTGTAGTCCCAATGATTAATATGCACATTATTGTGCAAAAATTTGTGTCTCGATATTTATTTATTTGCTTTTTCTTTAATTTTTTTTCTCTTTAATATATCGAGACACATTTATGGACGGATTTAAACTAGATGCGAAATAGATATTTCCATTATCGAGCAAATTATTTAGAAAAATTAATTAACTATTTTTCGTTTAGATGAAAATTTTTATTTGTTTGTTTTTTTCACTGTGTGTGGGTTAATAGCTCGATTATCGAAATTCCAGACACATCCGGCAGTACTTGACGAGACCTCAGATTGTCATTACCTCGTTAACTAAATTAATTACATCAACGACAATGCATACTCTCGAAATTCAATTTTTCTATACAGCAATGTCGCGATGCCACGAATACGAGGACACATTAGAACTACACTCAAGCCTCGTCATTACTGTATATTTTTTTTTTTTTTTTTTTTTCTTTTAAACATTACATTTTATAATAATTAATCATACACTTTTTTTTTTTTTATTTTAAATGTAACAGAACGTTGCGTTGTTCAAGGACCGCTAATTCGAAAAGTTATTTTATTAAATATCACAATAACTTTACACAGAAAGCTGCACTATTTCTTTTTTTTTTTAAATTTTATTTTTTTTATATTTTTCATATAGCTCGAGGCATAAACGCACTACTTGGTTTTTTTTTTTTTGTTAAAAATCCATTACTTTTTTATTTCTAGTAAAGGGAACATCGTAATTTCGATGATTTTCAGTTTAAAAATTTTCTTTTTTATTTATTAATTATATAATTATTTATTTTTGTTTTTTTTTTTTCGATGTTTATTTCATCACCATTGAAAATTTTTATTTGTTAATTATTTTTTTCCTTTTTTCATGTTATTTTTTTTAATGACTCGTTGAATTTTTCTGAGCTTTCGCAAGCTTACGAAAATCAATGTAAAAAAAATGTGCTTAAATTGCGTGTTGGGAATTTATCATTGCATCTTTTTTTTTTTAATGCTATTTATTGTAAAAGAAAAAAACGTACATTGTTACTGAGATAAATTAAATGAAAAAAAATAGTGGCCCCGATTCTTGCACGGAATTCTAGCCCAATTAAATTTTGATCGCATGTGGACACGATTATTTTTTCTGGCTAATCATTGACCTCTGATTTTTTACATTTTTTTTTATGATAATTATTTATTTACACTGTTGGTTTTTTTATAATAATAAACAGTGCAAAATTAATAATCAAATTTTTATATATTTCACTGACATTTTTCTTTCATTTTATTTTTGTTAAAAAAAAAAATTAAATTATAATTAATTAATTAAAATAAGTACATTTTAAAAGCTGATACTTTGAAAAGTCATTAATAAAATAATAATACAAAAAAAATCTTTGGATAGAAAAAAAAAAACAATAATCTTTGGTAAAAAAAAAAAAAAGAAAAAAAATTAAAAAATTTTACAATAAATTTTCCAGTAAAATAAAGTTAAAAAAAAAAAAAAATTTAATTATAATTATATTGACAAAATAAAGGTAAAAAAAAATCAATTAAAATGAAAAAATAAAAAAATAATTTTTACAGTTTAATTTAGTCAAATAATGGTCGAAAAAAAAAGGAGAGAAAAAAATACATAAAATCCTAATTTTTCTTTGACAAAAAAATAGTAAAAAAAATTACTTTTACATAAAGTCAGTGAGCAGTGATGTGCACTGAGAGTAGAAAATAAAAAAAAATTGAAAAAAAAAAAAAAAAAATAACAACGATCTCAGTATCTCGCTTGGCCGGTTCCAGATGAAGGTCTTTGCCCTCTTACTTCACTTCTCGTTTAACCCATTGGATCTCATGGTACTTTGTTCGTCTATTACATTTTTTTTTTATTCTCAATTTTTTTTTTTTTCTTTTACTATTCATTCTTTATATTATATTCTATTATTATTATTTATCTTTGTTTAGTTACCAGCCTCATCATCAGACCCACAACTCTTTTACAAAATTTTTCATTTTTTTTTTTCATCTATAATTTTAAGAGTTTTTAATATATATATTATATTATTCATTTTTTAATTTATCACACCGTCAAGACAACGAGCTTTGAGATTAAAATAATTTAAAAATAACTTAAAAAAAATTTAAAAACCAACAACAAGTACAATTACACTTAATTACGGTAGAAAATATCTGATTGACATAAAACACCGTCTTTATTATTAATTTATTAATAATAATTATTATTTATAATTTAAATTAATAATGTTATTTATTTTCCAGTATTTTTTTAATTATTTAAAATCGGTAACATTTTATTTTTGTACGATTTTTTTTTTTTTTTTCATCAATTTGTTTTTCCGTCCATCATGATTCTGTTAATTCGTAGTAATTTTCTAAAATTTATTATTTATATTTCATTTATTATTTTCATTGATGAAATTTTTTTTTTTTCTGTTACAATTATCTTAAAATTAAATATATATTTTTACATACGAGTTATAATAAAATTGATTAATTTGATAAAATTTTTAATTAATATTAGCGCTTACTATTTAATGATATGAATCAGTTTAACTTGTAAAGCACTTTTAAATCCAACCTATTTATTATTTTTTTTTCTAGAATTTACACGACAAGATAAATTAATTAGAAGACAAAATAAATCAAGACAAATCAATTTATAATAGTAATCAGATAAATAGAAAATTACAATAAATTAACAATGTCGTAATTTATTTTGTCTTTAATTTATTTTGACGTGTAATTGTTCATTTAAATAACTAATTGTCTTAAATTACACAAAGTATTTTTTAATAATAATTTTGTAAAACACTTTTTTTTTTATATAAATAAGTCCTCCAGTTAGTATTTTATTTTTTTTTCAATTAATATGCGCACATTTTTAAAATTTCGACAAAGAAATTCAGATGGAAATTCAAGACAGAGAAAGAGGGAGAGACTGGGCGAGGGAAAAAAATTTCTAAGAGAAATGTAGTAAATTTTTCGAATAATTTTTTTTTTTTTTTTTTAATTAACAAAAACATTTTGAGATTATGAGACGAATTGAAAGAGAAAATAATTGTTGTTTTAAAAATAAACTAAACAAGTGGAAAAAATAAATTTTTTTTTTTTTTATAAAGACAAAATAATAAAAGTTGAGGTAAATTAGAGCAGTAAGTTCATCATGGCGTTAAATTGGAGGTAAACACGAGATGTTTACGCCACAAAAATTTTCAATTGCAATGTGAAACGCAAAGTTTCTTGTTTTACAATTATTTATTTTCTATTTTTTTAAATTATAATTATTTTCTTGTTATTGTAAATAGTCATCTCGAATGTTTTGTTATTTTTTAAACAATTTAACAAATTAATTTCCAATTTATAATTAATTTTTTTAAATAATTATTTTCTAAGGCCTCATCACACTCTTTTTTTTTTTTTTCTTAATTATTACAAACTTTCTTTTTAAATTTATTTTTCATCAAATTAATCACTTTTTTTTTATTGACAAATATAACACAATTTTTTTTTTTCATTTACTGATATGTATATGATTTTTTTTTTTCGAGATTTTCATCATTTTAAATTGACAATATTTTTACTTCCATTGGTTTTTTTTTTAACGCCAGTTAAACTCGATACTTATATTTTCCTCGTGTAAATAATATTTAAATCTATTTGATAAATAAAATCAAATTTAAGTCCCAAAAAAAAAATTTTGTGTATATATAAAAGTCTAAAGAGATATAAATTTATCTTCTTTTTTTATTTATCATTATTCTAATCGATATGTCTTTTTGTTAATTAATATATTAATTATTTTTTCATCAGCTTGACGACTTGATATGTATCGTTATCACGAAATGAGTAGTAGTAGCATTATTTTTTTTGTTTTCTTATTTCAAAATTGTTATATAATTATCATCATCGAAATTAAAATGAGACAATATGTTTCTCATGTTATTTCATGCTTTTTTTTTTTTCTATAAATATAATTATAATCACAAGTTTCAAGAGATTCTATTGTTTCAGAAATATCATAAACAAAAAAAAAAAAAAAATTAGTTTTAAATTATACAAAGGACGGTATTAGACATTAGCATATAAATATTATTTTTTTTTTTTTACTATTTTTTGGTTTTACAGTAGATAAATGAAAAAAAAAATGAAAAATAAATTTATAATTATTTAAAGTTAATTTAGAAAAATAATTAATCAAGTTTTTTTTTCGTTTCGGATTTCATGATTATATTTAATTATAAAGATTATTAGTTGGTTTTTTTTTTTTATTTAGCAATTTAATCGTCAATGCTAAATTAACAACAGGATTATGTTGTTTTTTTTTTTTGCAATGATTATTATATTTTTTTTTTGTGTGTGTTTGTAATTTTCTGGTCTGATCATGTGTGTCTGCCCGAGTATAGCGTTTTAAATTAAAATTAATTAATTTTTTTTTTTTTTTCATTAATTAATGACAAATGTCAATGAATCACTGAATGCTTCATACATTATTTTTTTTTTACGTAAATTATTACTATCATTTATTAATTAAGCTTTAAAAACCTAGCCCCCCTTTTTCTCCCTCTTTAAATATTTTTTTTTCAACATCTAATTTTTTTTGTTTTTTTGGTTTTTTGTATTTTTTTTTTTTTCTTTTTATTCTTTCTCCTTGGGTTTATTAGATTTTTTGTTTTTCATAATTATATTCTAAAATTTGTTTTTATTTAAGAAGAAATTAATAGATTTTTTTTTTTTTTTCATTCATTCTTGCTCTTTACTTGTCCCATCAGTAAAATTCCCGGTCGTATTTAAATCATTCATATTATTTAAAAAAAGAAATTTTTTTTTTTATTTGGTTCGATTTTATTTGAGTATGATTAAAGCTTTTAATTTAAAAAGATAAATTGATATTATTTTTTTTTAATTTTAAAATACTTATTGAATTAATAAAAAATTTATTATTTATAGTTTTGTTTTTTTTATTTAGATGAATTAATAAGATTTAAAAAAAAATTGATAGGATTGATAAAAAGTATGATGAATAAATAGAAAAATGAGGTCAAATTAATTTATGCTGGTTTAAAAGTGTGACGGTATTTGACGGTTTTACGGAACGTGACTTACAGTACAGTTAGTATGACTTGACCAACGGGAAGGCACTTGGGCAAATTACGTGCCGAGTTGGCCGTCGTTTTAGTACACAACCAGGGACATATCTCTGATTTTCTACCTAATTTTTTTTTTCATTTTTTTCCTCTTATTTTCACAAATACGCTTTAGCTCAAAACTTCCATGTAATATATATTTTTCTAAATTTTTTTTCTTTTTTTCATTTGACACATTTTCACATAAACACAAACAAACACACACACACCCACACACTTGATAATTATTATTGAGATAGTTACTTTATAAATAAATGTCAATAATTTTTATATTTTTATTTTTTTTTTCATCTAAATTTATAATATTTTTCCATCACCCTCTTGATATGCCACGCAGTCATCTTAATTCTATGATATGCTTGGATTCGTTTTATTATTAAAAATTTTTTTTTTTATTTAAAAAAATTTTCTTTTTTTTCATCATTAATTTTATTATCTTCTGATCCACATTTGCCTACCAATTTTTATTAATTTATTTATTATTAAAATTGTTTATTTATTTTTTTTACTTTCATTAAATTACATTTTAGTAATTTTTTATTTAATTATTATTTATTTATCTGTAAATTTAATTACTCTTTAAATATTTTTTTATTTTTCACTATCATTTACGTGATCAGATTATTTAGAGAAATTATTTTTATTTATTCATTTTGAATTATTAATTGTCTTTTATCTTTTTCTTTTTTTTTTTTACTTTCTTTATTTAACAATGACGTATTTAATCACGTTTATTTTTAAATTTAATTTATTAAAGTTAATATTATTATATTATTTAAATCGCAATTGATTGATGATTTAAAACATAAATACACGTTTATTATAGGGCACCTTTGGTATTAAGCTTGATGTTTGTGTACGAAATTTTACTACTTTTATTTATTTATTCACTTTTTTTTTTTTATCATCATCACTTTCGTCTATTTGCTCTGCTAATTTTTTTTTATCATTTAGATATTTATGCAATGATAAAATCATAAAATTTTCATGAATAATACAGAAAAAAATTCTGTGATATTTACTATTTTTTATTTTATCGAAATAAAAAATGATAATTAAAAATATGAGAATATTCTTTATCTAACGCTTTGAGTGTTGAAATGATTAATCAATATATTCAATCTATATACTTGTCAATTTTATAAAATCATATAACACGCACATGCATTCATATTTTATATTTTTTAACTTCTCGTATTTCATTTTTAATTATTCGACACCATTTACACAATGCCATTCAAATTACAAATAATAATAATAATTTTTTTTAAATATTATCATTTGCATTATGATTAATTTAATCATCAAATATTTTTTCAATTATTTTTTTTGTTTATTTATAATTTATTTTATTTACTTATATTTTTTTATAATTCTTTAATTTTTTTATTTCAAATTTCAAATTTAAAAGTATTTAAAAAAATTTTTTTAATAATTTTTTTTTTCATTATTTATCTATATGAAATTATAGAAATTTAATTTTGCCTAAAGTTTTTTTTTAAAATATATTTTTTTATATATTAATTGGCTTTGTGTATAATTGTGTGTTAAGTGCCCATGATTTTAACAGTGCCATTGATATTACTTTCATTCTTTGTTGTTTTTTTTTACAGTTAAATAAATTAACATAGATATTATTTATTATTATTTTTTTCATTGACATTTGTGTATATAAATAATTACAATAGAAAATAATTGAACCCACGTCAATTGACGTTATATTTTATCATTTAAAAATGAAAAAAAAAGTATATTAATAAAAAAAAAAAAATTTAATATAAATTTCAACAATTTTGCCTAAACGTTTTTTGTAAATAAATTATTTTTTTTTTCTTCTAATATTTATATTTAGAAAAGAAATGTTTTTTTGTATATTAGTCATTGACTATTTTTCTTTTCTAATTTTAAATTTTTATTTGGAAATTTACACCAAAGGCTTTATTGACGACTCTTGATATGTTTTTATTTTTATTCTTTGTATTTTATATATTTTTTTAATTCCATTTGTCCTGAAGGTTCTTGTTACTTTGACGATGAAAAAGATTGAAAATATTCACTTTGTGTAAGGTCCATTTTTTGTATTTTCCACCTACTTCTTGTGTTTTCATACTCTCTTGTATTTCGTTTGTTGTTGGTCATTTGAGAGATCATCATCATTCCCTTGGTGTCATACTGCCTTCACATACCATTTATATCGATTTTAAGATTGCCCATTTTTTTCTCCCTTTGATCCCTGTGACATAAAATAATCAATGAATAAATCAATTGAAGAAAACAAAAATAAATTTCATTATAAATTATAAATTATTTTCATATATCATCTTCAATCAATCAAAAACAATTTAAAATTCAATTCAATTCATTTTTTAATTCTCAAAATACAGGCCTGTATTTTATTTCAAATATAAATTCAATATTTTCAACTCAAACGTAAAAATTTAGCTTTCGAAAAATAAAATAAAATCTTTCGAAATCGAATCTTTTTCGATTTTTCGATCGAAAAAAACAACTCAACATAAATTTTTTAAAATTTACACAGTTTTGTTTTTTAAATTTATATTTTTTTCTAATGTCTGAGTCAATAATAAAAAAAAAAACAAATTACAATTGAAGATTAGTCATGATAAAAAGTGTTAGATATATATAATTGTGTGATAGTGTAAATTCCTCAACAAGTGTTCAATCCTTCCCAAGGTATACAGCAAATAAATAAAAAAAAAAAAAAAAACCTTTCGAATATTTTATTCAAGGTTTATTAACAATAATAATTTTTATAATAATAAATTCTTCGAGTCGATTTAAAACTGGGTTATATAAATAATAAAAATGTTTTTTTAAAAAAAAAATAAAGTCATGAAATATATTTCTCATTGATTGAGTCAATGAATACTGCAATTGTTAGCAAAACGAATCAAAATAAAATATATATAATAAAATTATTCATGGTGAGTCTAGAAATAATTTATATAAAATTTATTTTTTTGTATATATAGTTAATAATAAATTACTTATTGTTTGCGAGCACGCTTTAAATATTTTTTTATGATTTAAAAAAAATATTTAAATGACAATGTTTCAAGCCAATCATTCTGAAGAAAAAAAAAACAAATAATACAACAACAAGGTGATGAAAAAAAGGTAAAAAAAAAGTGGCTGAGGGATAAAAAATAAGTCATAAAACTGGGCGAATCGTGAAAGCGTGAAACGAAAGTTTCAGCATCAAAAACATGTTATAAAATACGACGAAACAATGTGACTTATTGTCATCTTGTTCCTTTTTTTGTTTAGATAAAAAAAATATATATAATAAAATCTATTTAAGCTCACAAATAACAACAGAATAATTGTTGTTTTATTTAAAAAAATATATTTCATCGTGGTTTTACGACAGCGTGACTCAATTTGTTCGTTTTTTCTTTTAGAAAATTTCTATGACTTAGTTTTTAAAAATTTATAACTAAATAAATTACATCAAAAGAAATTTATTTTGATAGTTTTTAAATAAATATCTTGAAGTACTTGTGTGCAATTAAATTTGGGAAAATTTTTCGATAGAAATTTCTACGAGAAATAATTAACCTGCGAATTTTTCTAATTTTTTTCTATCAATTTCGAAAAAAATGTAATTATTGAATTTTTCTAAAATAAGTAATTTTATATTTTTTAAAATTAATTCAAAATAGAGATGTAAATAAATTTTTAATTTCTTCAAATGGTAGTTTACCTGTTTTTTAATTTAAAATTTTAATTTTTGATTTTTTTGAATTTCTAAGAAATTTTTTTTTGTGTAATTTACCTGATTGCTAAGAAAAATATGATATAATGAAATATGAAAATTAAAAAAAGCTTTGATGTATGAAACCTACTTCAATCCATATATTTGCAAAGTTCACCTCGGCCATTTTCGATTTAGCATATTCAATTCGAATTGGTCCACGTTCAGAGGACAGGAGTAAGGTTCCTTGTAGGGCAGCCATTGCATGGGCCGCATATCGAACGTCTTGAAATTCAACAAAAGCCACGGGTGAACCTCCTTTTGTGTGCATACGAAGCCGACAGAAACCGGAAAAACTGTGCACAAATAAAAAAAGCGTAATAATACGTGCTTTATTTTTTTTTTCAACTAAAAAATATAAATAAAAAAAAAAATTAAAACAATGAATCTAAATTTTTTGCGGCTCATTATCTCAAATTTTCAATGAGCATTTTGATTTTTATAATAGATAAATTTCAAACTATCATTAAAATTATTTTTTTTTTTAATTAACGATCAAATTTATTAACGAAATGATATAATTATCAATGAATAAAAAAATATAATTGCGATATTTTTGGGGGTTTTTTAAAGGAGAGCTTTTTTTTCGATTTTCATTTTTTATCATTTTGATTTATTGATTTTTATAATGATTATCATTCAATGATTAAACAGGATGAAATAAATTTTAATTAATGATAAATAAATTTCATAAATAATATCATTTTAATAGTTATTTTTTATTTTTTATATTTTTATTAATTAATTTAATAGAGCTTTTTTTAAAAAAAATAAAAACTCGAAATTTTATTTTATAATTTTCGCTAATTTTTATTCTCACAATTCAGATAATTTTTTAAAATAATAAACAAACAGAAAAAAAAATATAAAAAGGTATTTATTTTACAAATTTAAGTGCTTTTTTTTGTTCAATAAAAAAAATTTCTCTACGATTTTTTTTTTCCTTTTCAAATCGTTGAATTTTACAGCTATTGGGTTTTTTCAAAAAAGAAACATTAAAATTAATTAATATAAATTTATATATTTTTATTGGGTAATAAAAGCTTGATAAATAAAATTTATAAAAAACAAAAAAAAAATAATAAAACTTTGAAACTTAAATATCATACTGTTAATATTATTAAAAAGGATATTTTTTTTTTTCGAAATTTTTATCTCATTTTTTCCATTAAGCTCGCATACATGTAATATATATTTATATATTTATGTATTATATAGCTATATGTATATAACTAGAGTGCAATTTTTCATTCCCGTAAAGGCCAAGTTGTAGAATTGCGAATTTACGAACAAGTCTAACGGTATATATACATCTTAGACGATGTTTTTCTCAAGAGGTTGAGGCCAAGACTTCTCTATGCTATTTAGTATAATATATATATCTTACTTTTTGAACCATATATATATGAAATTTAATTTATAATAACAACACAGACAAACTTGACTTACTTACATCATATATACACATCCATAATTTTATTACTTAAATTCACAGCGTGATTTTGTAAATAGCTTCAAAAACCGTTAAATTTTTTTTTTTTTTCTTCTTTCGAAATTTATTTATTTCTTTATCATCATCATCATCATTTCTTTTCATTTTTTTTTTCACAGACAGACTGTTTTATAAAACCTTTGTTTCGCAGAAAAAGAAATCATAGAGATTTAAAAAAAAACCTGTTTATTACACGAGTAATTAAATTCAAAACATTATTAAAATTTACAAAAAAAATTGAGACATAAAATAACGAGAATTAAAAATAAGAGAATACACAAAATTAGTTTTTAAAATGGAGTTATATTAATGTGCTTTAAAATGGAATTATATACAAAAAAAAAAAATAAGCAAAAGTGAATTATTCGACTCCAAAGAAAATTGAGTAAAAATACTGAAAGAAAAATTCCACTGGGATGTTTTTTTTTTATAGAATATAAAAAAATAGTAAAGGTAAGAAAAAAGAAAAAAAAGAAATAAATATTAAAGTAGGTTTTTTATTATTTAGTATCTAGCTGCGGGGAAATAATTTAGTTGTGAACAAGATTCGATCAATAGTGCAGTTCCGGGGTGACTAATAGATGGCAGTATGTATTCTTTTGAAAATCGAAAATATCAAAAAAGAGGATTAATTTTTCCTTAATTTTCACAAATACGCTTTAGCTCAAAACTTGCGCATGTAATATATATTTTTCTAAATTTTTTTTCTTTTTTTCATTTGACACATTTTCACATAAACACAAACAAACACACCCACACTCTCGATAATTATTATTGAGATAGTTACTTTATAAATAAATGTCAATAATTTTTATATTTTTATTTTTTTTTCATCTAAATTTATAATATTTTTCCATCACCCTCTTGATATGCCACGCAGTCATCTTAATTCTATGATATGCTTGGATTCGTTTTATTATTAAAAATTTTTTTTTTTATTTAAAAAAATTTTCTTTTTTTTCATCATTAATTTTATTATCTTCTGATCCACATTTGCCTACCAATTTTTATTAATTTATTTATTATTAAAATTGTTTATTTATTTTTTTTACTTTCATTAAATTACATTTTAGTAATTTTTTATTTAATTATTATTTATTTATCTGTAAATTTAATTACTCTTTAAATATTTTTTTATTTTTCACTATCATTTACGTGATCAGATTATTTAGAGAAATTATTTTTATTTATTCATTTTGAATTATTAATTGTCTTTTATCTTTTACTTTTTTTTTTTTTTACTTTCTTTATTTAACAATGACGTATTTAATCACGTTTATTTTTAAATTTAATTTATTAAAGTTAATATTATTATATTATTTAAATCGCAATTGATTGATGATTTAAAACATAAATACACGTCTTTTGGAATTAAGCTTCTCCTAGTTACTAGCTGTTAAAACATTGCAGTAGTAATTAAATCAAATTAGACGTATTCGATACTCTCTCCCGATCTGTAGGGTGAGAAAACGAATATTATTTCAAAAGATTCCTTGAAAATTAAATAGAAATTAATCGCCAAAACTGTATAGTAATATTATTTTACATGATTTTATATAAATAATTTACAAAAAAAAAAACGTATATAAGCTTTTGCAAGTATTGATGACTTGGTGACACGAAACACGAGCAAACCTAAAAAACACATATATACATACCGAGTACCGATCGCCCCAATTATATATATAATTTTTTTTTCCAACTATTATTTTTTTTTTCATATAATTATGTGTATTAAACACGCAAGATAAAACTTGTATTTTAAAAATGACAATAACGCGAAAAACTTGAAGATAACAAAAAAAAAATAAAAAACCAGAAAAAATTGTCCTTCAATAGAAATTGTTTATAACAAAAAAAATATTATATATTTTATAAAAAAATTTATTTATGGTTTTTTCATTTTATTTAATAGGTTAAGGTATAGTTGAAATTTTTTTTTTTCCATGTTATTTAATCGCAACCAGTCACACGCAATCATATGCATATAAATAAAATAATAACAATTATGATAATCGTGGGAATGCAAGGCGAGTATGACGCATTACGAGGTTTTATTTACGTGCGACAGTATACTACTGTAGTGGTCGCACTTGTTTGGTCAAAGAAAATTTTAACAAAACCACAAAAAAACATAATTAATATAGTATATTAATTTATAAATAAAAATATTTAAAAGTTTATTGAAAAATTAAAACAGTTTCTCTAAAATTAGATTTAAAAAAAAACTTTTCATTCGTGAAATATAATTAGCATCAATTTTTCACTGCCTGGCAACAAATTTTTTTCCATTTCAAATTATAAAATATTTGTATTTCAATAAATAATTTAAGTATAATTATCATTAAAATTATTAATTTTCATGACTATTTAAAATAAAAAGCGAAATTTAAATTTAAAATTTCAAAGCTTTTTTTTTTTTTAATTTATGAATAATTTTTTTTTTCTCAAGTGTATGTATATATATTTTTTTAAATTATTCATATCAATTATTTAGTGTTCAAGATAAAGAAAAAAAAAAGGTCAAAAAGTTATTAACGTATTACAAAATTAGCAGAAAAAAAAAAAGAAAATTTGAAAAAAAAAAACAAAATTAAAATGATAAAAGTTAGACATTTAAAAAAAGCACGAAATAATAATGATAAAAATAAATAAATAAAAAAATACTTGAATAAATAAATAAATAACTAGCCAAATTGATAAATAAATAATTAAATTTTAGAGATAAAGGTGAAAGAAGAGTTGAAATCGATTTTCAAGTTGGATGAAAAGACAGACGATGGTTGTGTGTAAACGAGGATCTAAAACCGAGAGGTAAATTCAACGAGCCAAATAATTTGAGGGTGTATCGTAGCATGTATTGTAAGGGTAGACGAATCAGTCAAATATCTTTATCTTTATTTATTTATATATATCTGTCTTCGTTTAACAACCCTCAAGAGACACACGAGCATTCAAAACCGACCATTCGTACTTCATTCGTTGCTGAAAACTTTATCTACCTATTTATCCTTCTATTTTATATGTATATAGAAAATCAACTCCAACCACAAACTACCCTTTTCTTTTCTCTACAACAAACTAATACCCTTTTTTTTATATGTGTTTATACAAAAAGTATATATTTATATTTATACCACATCACTTTCATCTAACAATTTTCCCTGTCAATAGTTATTTAGTTTGTCACTTTGTCTGAAGAAAAAGTACAACAAAAGTACAATAAATATTTCTATTTTTAATATTAATGATGAGTTTCTTTGGGGAGAGACATGACAGTATGCTGCGAAACGTGATGACAAATAACTGGAAATTGATAATATTATACTTAATTAGGTCCAACGTTTGCTAATAAATATTTTTGACTAATTTTTTTTGCATTTGGTTCGTTGAAATGTCAAGTTATTGATGTGATAAATTTCCATAATTGATATTTAAAAAAAACTATGAAAAAAAAAAATCAATCAAGTCGAAAAAAAGTTAGCTGGCGTTGATTTATTTTTATCATTTTTCAAAGTTGATTTATAAAATTTATAGAGCAAAAATAAGTATTGATTTTAATCAAGTTTAAAAAAATCAATCGAAAAAATATATCTGTAAATTTAAAATCTAATTATCAGTGTGTGATTTTAATTTTTTTCTTTACCATCCTAGTTTAGGAGAAAAACGAATAAAAAATTAACAAAAATTTACAAATTCATGATTCGTTTCTACGTTTACAGATGAATATTTTTGACTAATTTTTTTTACATCAAGTTCGTTGAAATACTGACTTGTTTGTAGAATTAATTACAAAAATTTATATGTAAAAATAATAACAGTTATCTATTTAATAATAAACATTTTCTGTGTTTGCAAATATAGACATTTTTCGTTTCGTGTCACTATTGATTTTTCATAGTTACTTATGAAAATTAATTATCGAAATTTGTCATATAAATAACTCGACATTTCAACAAACCAAATACAAAAAAAAATTGAAAAATAATATGACTGAATATATGAATAAAATCACTCGGAAATATTCAACTCAATTTCATAATATTAATATCAATATATGCCCTTTTTTTATTTTCAAATAAAATCAATTAAAACATTGAAATTTTATTATTTTCAAATGATAAATATAATTAATTAAAAGTAGAATAATTATTCAAATTTTCCATTATATTGATGATTATTATAATCTATTGATTTATGGAAAATTAATTAATTGATGATATGAATAAATTTCGATGAAAAAAACATTTTCATCAAAAAAAAAAAAAAACTAATTGGTTCAATTGAAAATTAAAAAATTTAAAACAATATATATTTTCAATTAAATAAAATTTATTGATTGATAAAGTGTGTATATATGAGGTTTAATTATTTTTTTTATTTTTCGTTTATATTCTTATGAATTTTCTTATTTTGCCGAAAGCAATTTTTCAAGTTTCACGACGTTAACGAGCGACAGTAAAGCCACAACCGGAAGCAGGATGACAACGAATCTCACGTAGTCAACAACACAAGTGAGTTTTGTATTATGTATATGTACACAGCTCAAAAATAGTGTTAGTGCTTTGACTGTCATTGAACTTTGCCAAGAAAATAATCCACAAGGGTTAATTCCAACAAAAAAAAAAGAAAGAAAAACAACAAAAATTCATAGTCGAAATTTAATATTTGAACTTGAAATTTATTTATCCTTGTAACTATTTTAATTATTTAAATTATGATTATTATTTTTGATTGATATTGTTGTTAATTAATTGATACTGTTGTTTAATAATTTTTAATATTTATTAGAAATTTGATGGGTTGATTGAGAGCTTTGTTGCAGTTTCAAGTTGAAAAATAATTGAAGAAATGTTAAGAATAAAATTACAAAATTATAATGAAAAATTAAACGATAATTATATTTTTTAGCTTATAAAATTTGTGGAGAATATTATCTAGCTATTTTTGGTCTAAATGAAAATAATATTGCGAAAAAAATATAGTGAGAAAATAAAAAACTTTCAATGAAATTTGAAATATTAAAATTCAATAAATTTATAAATAAAATTTACTTAATACGTGAAAAAAAATATCTATGAGAAAAATATTATCATTGAAATCAAATTTAAAATAAAAACGGATATCCGTTTGTCCTAAATTTACAACTCTTATTTATGAATTTTTAATTAGATTGCTAAATTTATTAAAAATTTAACTTTATAAAAATAAAATGAAAAAAAAAAAATTTTATTTTTATTTTTTACACTAATTTGTTTAATTAAAAATTTCAGTTTAAAAATTCAATTCGATTTATTTTAAAAATAATATAAAAAAAAAATATTTTTACTAATTTTTTTTTGCACTTTAATCTTTATATTATTGTTGGTAATTAAATATATTTTTTTTAAACATTAAATTGTTGTTAATAATTGAATAGAATATATTTTTCAAGCCTCAAATTATTTTTAAAAATTAAATTGATAATTATTTTTGAGGTTTAATGGCTGTTGATAATTAAAATGTGGAACAATTTAAACTTTGGATTATTGTTGTGTTGTTGTTATTGTTGTTGATGTATTGTTGTTAATAATATTGTGAAATAATAGTAATTGCTTAATTAAGAAAACATACCTGTTGAATATTTCATTGAGCTCATGTTCCGATACAAATTGTCCAAGATTAGCAACAAATAGAGTAGAGCATGGTCCATTGCCGACCATACCTTGTTGGGATGATGATGATCCAACTGGTGATGCCAATTGTGGTGATGGTAAAAAGTGAGGCAGAGATGCATGTATCGATGTTAAACCTGATGGATGTTGCAAAGACATTGGTGCCTGTAATTAATAATTATTTTCATATTATTTTTCATGTAAAAATAAAAATTCAAAATATCGTTTTCGTAAATAGAATTTTGAAAATAAATGAAAACTATGAAAATTAAATTTTTAAATTGAAAATATACTTAATTTTTCAATTTTATTTTTTTAAATTTAATTATTTAATTATTTCTTTGATTTATTATTTTTACAATATTGTCGATGTTTTTCATTTTGTAATATTTAAAAAAAAAAATTTTTCAAATTTAAAAAGCAGATATTTTTCTTGGAATTTTAATTTTTTTTTTCTCATTAAAATTCTTTATTTTATTTAATTTTTAAAAAATAATTGTTGTTATTTTTCATTTAGTAAAATTCAAAAAAATAAACAAAAATTCAAAAAAAAAAAAAAAACATATTTTGCATTAAAATTGAATTTTAAATTGTTTTTACAATAAAATTTGTAATTTTATATCTTTTTTATAAACTTATCATCAAAAAAATTGTTGCTATTTTTCCATTATGGTAAATATTTTAAAAGCCAAATAAATATTTTTCAAAAATTAGTCAAAATTTAATCAGTATTCAAATAAAATGTATTGCCGGTATTACATTCCATTATTTTCCATATATTTTCCTCAAAAACAGGACAAATTAATTTCAAAAAATAATAAAAAACTCCTTAATTAAATTTTAAAACTTTTTGAAAAGACAAAATATAATTTTAATTAAAATTAATTATACAACAAATGAAATATCATTAATATTCTCTCATGGATTCACTTGTCATATTAAAATCAAAAGAAAAAAATTTCCATTATTCACAAATATTTATATAAAAAAATAAAAAATAAAATGAATTTTCTAAAAACATTATCTAACACTAAAATGGATAATTAATTTTCACTTATTTTCCATTGTGTAAATTTAAATCTGATAATTATTTAACATAAAATTCAAATAATAAGCTTGTTATTAAAATATTTTAACAAACACTTGAAAAACTTTGCAACTAAATTGATATTTATGGCGTAATTTAAATTTAAATTTACCATTGATCCATCAACTTTCAAATATGAATTTGTTAATAATTATTGTTATCATATCACAAAGCTTATTACTTCATGGACAAATAACCACACAATTTAAATTATTATTTCAATTGAAATTATATTTTTTAATTGATGTTTTTCATGCAATCGAGTTATTATTTTCATTATTATTTTTTTCCTACAAACGCTAATAATTATTAGCTTGCAATTTAAAATAAAAAATAAATTTATTGCTAGATATTTATAATATTTTTTTTTTTGTTACTAACGTGCATCTGGGCATTGTTTGGCTGCTCTAAACCTTTGTCCGCAGATAGTCAAAGATAAGAACGTACAGGAACCTGTGGATGTAAGGCAGGATGAACAAGTGTTGCATGTTGAAGTGTACCAGGTAATTCACCGCCTGTTGAATAAGCAAGAGGATGATGCCATAATTCAGGTCCACCAGGGAAAAATGGACTTCCTAAGTCTGAAAATTAAATATAAAATTTTTAAAAATTTCATCATTTCCAATTTAATAGAAAATCATTTTTATAAATTTTTTTTTTTTTTCGAAAAATTAAAAATCTAAATTATTAATTTTTTTAATTAAAAATTTATCATTAATTTGCATAAATTTTAGAAATAATTAAGAAAATAAAAATAATTATTTTTTTTATTTTTCATCTTGATTTTTTAAATATTATGTAATGAAAAATAATTTATATTTTGTTTGTTAATTATCTTCTTTAAATTTTATGACTTTTAATATAGTTAAAAATAATAACATGAAAATATTATATAAATAATAATAATAGCTTGTTTGACTAAGTTGATGAATATATTTGTCAAAGTTTGAGTTGAAATTTCAGTGATAACATTGATAACTCAAAGGTCTCATTATCAAGATGACTCACCAAGGATGAAACTATCTTAAAAACTTTTTAACTCACTTTTTAAATAGACAAGATATATATTCCCTCGGTATGCAATTAATTCTTCAACTACGAGACTCGAATTGGTCTTAAACTTGAGAATATAAATTCAACGTAGAAAATAAAACAAAAAAAAATATATATATTTAAAAATAAATAAAATAAAGAGACATGAAATGAAAAAAAATTGACAAAGAGAAAATAAACACTGTATAAAGTTATACATAAAAAATATATATGTTTATAAAACTAGTACAATAGAAAAAGCTTTAAAAAAAAAAAAACCAAAGCAAACTCATTTCTTAAGTTTTCGTTTGAATTTAAACGTTTTTATGTTTATTTATTTTTTATTTTTATCTTGTACTTTTTATTCTGGAATCTTTTTCACTCAGAGAGCAAATATCTTGCATGGATATTGAATTTTAAATTTTTTTTTTCCATTAATCTTTATTGTTTTATAATTATTTATTAATTTTTTAATTTTAATTTCATTTTTATATACTCTATATATTTTAAAAACGAATGGAAATTATGAAAATTAAATTTTTAAATTGAAAATATACTTAGTTATTAAATTTCAATTTTTTTTAATTTTAATTATTTAATTATTTTTTTGATTTATCATTTTTGCAATTGTCATTGTTTTTCGATTTGTAATATTTTTTAAAAAATTTTTAAAAATTCAATTTTCAAATTTAAAAAACAGATATTTTTTTTGGAATTTTAATTTTTTTTTTCTCATTAAAATTCTTTATTTTATTTAATTTTTAAACAATAATTATTGTTATTTTTCATTTAGTAAAATTCAAAAAAATAAACAAAAATTGAATTTTAAATTGTTTTTACAATAAAATTTGTAATTTTATATCTTTTTTATAAACTTATCATCAAAAAAACTGTTGCTATTTTTCAATGGAAAATTTTAAAACCAAATAAATATTCAAAATAGTCAATTTATCAGTAATTCATACAAGTGCTTGTGAGATAAAAGATGTTGGTGATTCAATAAAAAAAAAAATGGATGGATAGAATTAATGTGTAATAGGAAATTTGGAAATAAAGTGATACAAGGTAATGTGATGTACCCTTATTCCACTGTCATTCAATTGTTAATAAATATTATTTTACAATAAAAAAAAAAAAAGGAAATCAACAAACTAAATGATTTTTAAATTTCAAAACAAACTTGTTAATTAAAAAAATATAACTAAATTAAATCAACAAAAAACATTAATTATAATTAATAAATTAATAACTAATTTAATTTTAAAAAATATAAATAATTAAAAAACGGCGAGTGAAAAGAGTGGCGGTGCATACTTACGTCCGGTTAGAGGGTGCATCAGAGCGGGGTGCGAGGTGGCTGCTGCAGCGGCTGGTTGCTTGGGTTTGCTAACCTTTGTGTTACTTTTTGCAAATTCCAAACGTATGGTTTGTGGCATATCAGGATCAAATTTAACCCCCTGCTGGAAATAGATCCCTAAATTAGTAAAAATGGGAAATAGGATTTGTGGTTTTTTTTTTTTTCTTTTTTTTTTTTTCACATTAATTAATTATGCATTTTAATTAATTAATTAACTCATATAACCAATGAAAAAAAAAAACAATAATTAAATCAACAATTTATTATATATATTATATAAAAATAATTAAAATTAATTACTTTTTTTTTTTCTTTTAAATTTAATTAAAATTTTTGATAATGATTTTTTTTTTAAATTTTCAAATTAACAAAATATGTATTCATTTAATTGTATATACAAGAATATTTTAATATTTTTTAATTTGATAAAATTGTCTTTTAATTGAATTTATTTTTTTATAATAATATTGAGAGGGTTTATAGAGAGGGCTGGTTGAGGTGGAATTGGTGAGCAAGGGTTTGACTTTAGGGGTGGATATTTGTGTGAGCCAGATGGCATCAATAGTGGATTATAAAAAAAAAAATATAATATATTATTAAAAATAAAATAAAGGCATATATTTAACTATACATTGCAGTATTGCGTGAGGTCAAGTTGCGTGTTGTGGTTTTTAAGAAGAGAGAAACAGAGAATAAATGAAATATATGAAATACTTGGTGTTGAGTATATACTTGAATAATAATATTAACTAGTTTTATAATATATAACAAACACCACCATCTAAATATAGTTAAATTTGGGCATGGGTCAAGGGTTGTGGGTGGTTTTAAGTGAAACAGGATTATATTGTTTAATTGACTAAATATCACACGGTGCAAATTAAATTTTCATTGTTATATTATTATAAATATTAACTATTATATTTTTATTATTACTTTTTTGTTTAATTGATAATAAAAATTTATTATTTAGTTAATAAAATTATATCTTGTATTTTTTTTAATAATTTTTTTTTGTTAGTAGGTTTTTTTTTTTAAATATATAAATTGTTACCTGTAAATCTTGTTTTGCTGCTTCAGCTCCTGCTCTTGTGTGAAATGTTACAAAACCTACCGGCTGTAAAGAAATAATTTTTTTTTTTAATAAAAATTTAAAGATTGTATTTTTTGTTTTTAATATTTTCGAAAAAATATATTTATATTTGGAAAAGTTTTTGAGATTCGAATTATTTTATTTTCATTTTCAAGTCAAGGACAAGCCATTTAAAGTTGATATAAATTCACAAAATTTACTTGATTTTAATTTTTATGAGCAGGTTTTTAAATATTATCAAAATAAAATTATAAAAAGTTAAAAAATCTTTCTAATATTTTTTTAAAATAAATCACAAAAACACTTCAATTTCAATTTTTTTCCATCCATTTATTGATTTGTATTTAATTTAATATACGAAACTGAAAAATAATTGAAATAGTTTTTAAAACTTCTCTAAAATCGCCCCATTTGAATAAATAACTGGAGAAATTTTCCATCAATTTCTCTGGATAAATTTGGATCTAAAAAAATTTATTCCACGATTTTTTAACTTGAAAAAATATCAAAAAAAACTTGAAAGTATTTCTTCAAGCTTTAAGCTTCAAAAGAAATATTTGAAGATATATTTTTCTACCAGAAAATGATTCTAAAACTCGGAGTTATTTAAAATAATTGACTGGAAAAATATATGCAGTCATTTTACTGAATGAAAATTCATTAAAGTCATATTTTAAATTTAGCCATAATACCAATTTTTAGCTCACAAAGAAATCCTTGAAATTTTTAATGTTTAATTAATTTGAATTGATAATGATAATATGAAGAAAGAATACATTGTGTAGACAATTTGTTGGAAGAATATTTTAGTGTTATCGATTCGTGTCTGACTGTGCCAGGCCGTATCTACTGGCTGTGTCTACTGGCGCTCTAGTTGGTTTATAGCCGGACGAAAATTGCTTAACCCACATTCAAAAAATAAAAAAAATAAAAAATGATCCAAATAAATATTGTAAATGACATTCATGAGTTTATCCTCAATATCGTGTATTGAATATTTTGTGACATCCCTTATTTATAACAGCTGTTTTATCTATTTTTATTTTGAATTGAATTTTCAAAAATTTTTGCACGATCAAAATTTAATTTTTTAAATTAAGTTATTCAACAACTAGGCTGTATATAAAATTTACTTATTAACAAATTATCAAACCTAAACTCTTCAATGCTAAAATGAGCATAAATAAATTGCAAAAATTTTACGGAAAATTTGTAAATAATAAATTTTTTCTAGCTCGAAATTTTAGCGCAACTTTGTAGAAACGTATTTAACTTTAAAATTTGTTACTATAAAAAAACAAAAAAAAAATGTAAAAAAATTTTTATCTATAGAGTAATATTAGAGGGATATTTAAAAATTAATTAATTTTTTTTTTCCTTTAAATATCAAACTGGGAGCAAAAAAAAATGTGAATTTAAAAATAAAAAAAATGTCAACGAGTCTAAAAAAAGTTTTAGCACATCGAATGGAAGATAAATTTTCTTTCCATCTGGACAATTTAATAAAAAACTTTTCAACTAGATATACCGTCACTTGACAACTTCATTATTTGCGATTGCCAATAGTTTTTATTTTGAAAATAAAATAACAAATAAATAAAATCACATTTTCGTTTTTATTTTTTTATTACTTTAAAATTACTTACCGATGCAGTTTTTCCATTTTTACTCGTTACTTTTAGCAGTGAATTTTCATAACCCTGTAAATAGTAATAAAAAATTAATTAATTTGTTGAATAAATAAAAAATTATAATTATTATAAAAAAATTAAATGTAAAATTTTATTTTTCATCAAAATTTTAAAATTTTTTTTTATTAAAATAATAAATAAAATATTTTCATCTTGTGTACTTTTAATTAATTAATTACATACACATTTTTCGAGTAAAACTTTTATAAAATTTTATGAACCAGAGGTTATAATTAAATAAAAAAAAAACCTTAAAATAATTTTTCATATATTTTTTTCAAATTTTATTAACATTTTTTTTTTTGTATTATTTACATTAATATTTTATTTCTCAAACTACCCTGTAGTTGGAACGTTATGACATCGTAATTTTTTAAAAATACAAGACTCGTAAAACGCATGTACAGTAATTGTACGATGCTTGGTAGAAAAATAAAAAAAAGTACACTAAAAAAAAAGCCACAATGTACAATTGTTATGAACTTTAGAACGTACATTGTCTCCAAGTATCCAAGATGATGATGAGCATCAAAGTGTAAAAGGAAATAAATTCCATCATGATTATTCATGTGAGGAACAATCCGGAATTCATGATGAATTTATAAATATATTAAAAATATTAATGAGAATTCACCGTGTAAATTAATCCTAGGATCATCTTGAATTTAGAATTGTTCACTAGTGAGCTTAGATGAGTAATCAGGATGATCTTCAACATGTAGTTCATCATGTCTTTATGACGGAGGAAATTTTTCCGCCGTAGTATAGCGGGGAGAGACCGCAGCACCGTATGGCGCTCGCACAATGTGCCGCGAATATTTAAACGTTGATACATACTGACACAGAATCAAGTTCAAAATGGACTTTACAGTATTTTTTTTAAACTCAAAATCAAGAAGACTAGGTCTTCTTTGATAAATACCGTAAGGTGAACAGAAACACTACGATGTTTTTCCTCCATCAACTTGAACACCCGGAGACATCAATCATGACACGAATCATATAAAAATTTTACGGTGTAAATGAGTATGTATTTTTAAAAAATTACAGCTTCGTGGTATTACAACAAGATGATTTTAAATTAATACAAAAATTAAACATAATAATAAAGAAAATATTTCAAAGAAAAAGATGAATTATTATCAGGAAAATAAAATGTTCAACCAGATGAGGAAATTATATTTATTCCAGGTATCATCTGGACTTTTGTAAAAAAATTATTACGCAATAAAAATTTAAAAATTTTATAACAATTTTATTATGAAATTTAAAAATTATTATAATATTTATTTCTATATTTTAATCTTAATACAAAAATATATTTTGTTTTTTTTTTTTTTTATGAAAAAGAATATTGTTCATGTATTCAATGTGCACATGTGTGTTATCATACATGTGTATTATTAAAATGTACAGGTGAGTATACCATCAGCATAATATCTACCAAAGAAATATATAAAAAAAAAAATATATATTCTGGAAACTGGAAATGTTGTACTTGCTAATGCAAGACATGAGATTCTTGTAGAGCAAAAATAGAGATAAAAATAAATAAATAAATTTTTTTTAAAAAAAAAAAACATACTTTTACATACAAGTTGTGTTAAATATGTTTTGAACGTGCTGGTAACATTTGATAGTCGTTTACTTGACTAGTTAATACGCGATAATCATAAAAATACAAAAATAAATAAAGTAAAAATAAATCAAATGTTAAGTATAATTATAAATAAAATACGAGTTAGATAATCATTAGTATAAATTATATTTTAAATTGTAAAAAATATAAATAATAAATAAACAGTAAATTTAATTAATTTTAAAAGTTTTAAAACGATAAAAAATATTATAAATAGGCAACAAAAATTTGATAAAATATATATTTAATAAAAATTTTTAGCTGATGATAAAATGTTAAACTTATGGTACACAGGTGGTTTAATGTATTGACCAAATTCGTGTACTGTAGCAATTAGAATCAGGGTGTAACACAAAGAGTGATTATCTTTATTTTTTTTTGAATTTTTTTTAGCCGCAATTTTTTGTAACAAACATACATTGATTAATCATTAAAGTCCACTTTGAAATCACATTTCGTGTTGTAAATATTTATTTTTTTTGCATGAAAAAATTTACATGGAAAAAAGAAAAAAATAATTTACATAGAGGTTTATTTTGTTTGTGAAAAAACGCATTGATTTGGGAATAATATATTGAAAAATAAAAAATAAAAATTAACGATTTGTATTATTGAAAAATTAAATGAATTAATTATTCAAATCTGTGATTGATAATTCGGTTAAATTGATTATTGGAAATTTAAAAAATTATCTTTAATTAAAAAAATCATAAAAAAAAAGCATCTTTGGGTTAAAAGGAACGCAGGGAAGTGACAATATTCCGATATCCGATAAAACGACAATATCATTTCTATCAAATTAACTGTGGAAAGAGAAAATAATAATTTCCGATAATAAAGACTAGTCGAAAAAAAAAAAAAAATATGTTTATATTAAAATGTCACAATTGTTTGATTCAAAGTGCATTATAAAATTTGTTATTTTCAAACCACTGCTTTATAACTAACTGTCTTTTGCAAGGTTAAAAAAAAAAGTCAAAAAAAAATTGTGATTATTCAACTAGTCTGTGTTGTATGATTTTTAATTTTATCATAACTTCAAAGATTTTTTTTTTGCCGATTGAATGAAAAGTTTACAGAACGAAAAATAAAAAAAATAAAAAAAAGTGAATTACATTTTATATTTTAGGGCATTTCGACAATTTATAATAGGGGAATTTGAGTGATGATAAAATTGAAGCAGTCTGAGCAAATAACTATACAATTACAATCACTTAATTATTAGTTAATTAATTAATTAATCAACACAGGCAAATAAAACTTATGGAGAAAAAACGCAAATATAAATAACGAAAATTTAAATGTCAATAGACAGATAAAATGAAAAAAAAAATGAATAAAATAATAATATACTAAAAAACAAACAAGTTTTGAAATAAAATAGGATAAAATAATGATAATAATAAAATGTATAAAATATGAAACTCACCTCGTATGCTCTAAAGAGAAGATAAAGTTCTCTTGGTTTTGCGTCCATCGGCAAACCGCTCACGAACAAGGTTCGCACCTGAAACACAAAGGACAAAATAAAATAAAAATACGTTAATATTGTTAATTAAGATAATTAGTTGTGGTTACTGAGTAAATAAATCAAATTAAATTAAAAGATAAGAGACCGACAAAGGAAAAACAACTAAAAATGTTTTGATATATTACAAATTCTAAATTGTATTTTTATAAATGTCGAATATTTCAGTATATAAATTGAACATTTTTTTTAATTCATTAAAATATACATCATTGTATTGAAGGTAAAGAAGCGTAAGTGCAAAAAAAAAAAAAAAAAAAAATCAGTTTAAAAGATCAAAGAAAAAAATATATCTCCAAATTTTTTTGGCAAAATGTTTTTATCGTTTTTTTTTTATCAACGTTGTTTAAACAATTAAAAAAAAAAATTAAATTGAAAAAAGCACAAGTAACTGTAGATAATTAAATAAAGACATATCTCCATGTACTTACGCCTCTTTACCATTAATTTATTTTATATTTAATTGTAAAAAAAGGGCGTACGTCCAATGAAACTTATTAACAAATTTATAAATTCTCTGAGAATATTTCAAAGTATAATAGCCAAGTTATTTGCCAAAATAATTATCAAAAATATATTTTCTAAATTTGAAAATATACATTATTTAAATTCCAACAATGACAATTATTACATTTCTTTATCTTTACTGCGACAATATATCCAAGAATACAATAAAAATTGCTACGATAAAAATGGCTATTAATTTATTTTTGTAGCACAAATGTGCTTCAGTATTTTATATTTTTTCATTTTTAACAAAGCATATTGTAAACTTAAAAAATATATTTTCTTAGTGTTAAATTAATTTAAAAAAAAAAACTAATAATATCCGGATAATTTAACATCAATAAATTTATTTCGTGAGACAATAATAAATTTAAAGGACAATAGATCATGGATGATAGAATATACACTCCCAAATGGTATATATACTCATTTAAGCATAACGTACAATTTCTATTGTTCATGCTTCGATCGATTGCAATATGTCCATTTCTTGTCCAATATGGATTATTCCATCTCGACTTATTATACCAGTCAAGCTCCATATATATACAATGATCCTTGTAATTCATTATTTACAAAATAACAGGGCTTTCGTCTTGCTTGATTATTCTCTCCCTAAACCATTATTCAATAGAAAAAAAAATTTAATTTTACTGTTATATTTTTTTACAAAAGATTCCCAAAACAATCTTCCTTAAACTCTTTAAATATTTTTTCTATGAAACAATCATCTTTGTATTTATCTTTGAGAGAATTTACTTAAAAAAATCTTGTTTTTCTCTGTTAAACAAAGCTCAAAGATTAAAAAAAAATTTCAATGAAACTTTTAAAATAATATTTTTTAAATAGCTACCTATTTAAAATTGTTGATAATTCATTTAGCCAATAAAACAGCATTATTAAATCTCATACAACCTTCACTTTTAATCTAGAAAAAAAAATCATAATAAAAATTGAAAAAAACTAAAAAAAATTGGATAAAACTTTTCACTATTTTTCAATAAAAAAAACAATAATATTAATAATTATAATAATTATTATTACAAATGCATAAAACAACAAATAATTTATTATTATTATTATTTATTATGATGTCATCATTAACTCGCGATCCTTTGTGAAATAAAAAATAAAATAATAATTATATTTATCATTGTGCTTCGAATAAATTTTATTTTTTTTTTTCAATATAACAACCTTGAAAAAAAAATATCAAGTATCATTCTATGATGTAATTTACCTGACAAATTATATTTCAAATAAAAATATTGAAAAATCAATTATAAGTTTGAAAGAAAATAAAATAAAAGTTGTATAAAATTTATAAAAAATAATTACAAATATACATGAAGTTTTATATAAAAGAAAGAAAAATTTAAATTTTTAGATAATCCTGTTGATATATATTTGTGAAACATGTTTGTATTTTAAATCGAATTTCGATAAAAGAATTTTTTTAAAATAACCAACGAGAATGTTATAAAAATAAATAGGTAAAAGAAAAAAAAAAAAAAAAAAAATCTAATGTGCATTGAGGATATGATCGTCAGGGTGAAAATCCAAGAAGCGTGATTCCGGTTGAATGTGTATGTACATGGATGTATGTATAATGTAAGACAATATAAACTACCGGAGCTTAGGCTGGATGAACACCAGCCAACAATATGGATTTGTATTTTGTATACACACGTGTTGTACGACATTATTATCACAAGTTCACCAACAAACGAGACACATACGTGAAGGTTTCATGCTTGACAACAACGAATCAACTTTGTATTATTATTAAAGAAATCTATAACAATATACTCATTGTTAGATATAGATACATTGTTGGTTGAACCGATTTTCACATTATTTTTGGTGTTTTAAATTTTAGGGGTTTTAGGTTTCTAGGTCTTAGGTTTTTTTGTAAATTATAAACTACTTGTATAATTTAAACTTTTCAAGATAATTACAAGTTGAAATTTAGTTTGTCTTTGATCTCTTGGCATGGGTATTTATTTGTTTATTTGTATAAATAAATTTGTAATTTTATATTAGTGTAATATACGAGAATAAAAAAATTCATATTTTTTTTTTTTTTTTAATGATTGAAGAGTTATGAAGAGAGTAATAATAATTAAAATTTAGTGTTAATATTTTTTTTTTTTTTTTTGGTTTATGTATGTATTTTGACGTTAATACTTTTACTCGTGATAATATATATTATCGCATTAAAAGTAAAGAAGCATTAGTACTGAAAAAAAATGTAGTTTTAATTTTTTTTAAGTTTTTTTATTTTATATAGCTAGAAAAATTAAGTGACAAAGGAATTAATGGATTGGCTATGTATAAAGAAGGAAAAATCTTTTTATTATAATTGTTATTTTGATTTTTTTATGTTTGTTCATAGACAAAGACTGACAAAATATATTGTATTATTATTTGACCTTGAATTCTAAAAATGACAAAAAGAAAAAACTATAATTTATTTATTACAAAAAAATAAATATATATTATTAAATTAATTTTATAAATAAATTATTCTACAAAAATAAAATACACATCATTGTATTGAAGGTAAAAAAGCGTAAGTGCAAAAAAAAAAAAAAAATCAATTTAAAAGATCAAAGAAAAAAATATATCTCCAAATTTTTTTGGCAAAATGTTTTTATCGTTTTTTTTTTTCAACGTTGTTTAAACAATTAAAAAAAAAAATTAAATTGAAAAAAGCACAAGTAACTGTAGATAATTAAATAAAGACATATCTCCATGTACTTACGCCTCTTTACCATTAATTTATTTTATATTTAATTGTAAAAAAAGGGCGTAAGTCCAATGAAACTTATTAACAAATTTATAAATTCTCTGAGAATATTTCAAAGTATAATAGCCAAGTTATTTGCCAAAATAATTATCAAAAATATATTTTCTAAATTTAAAAAAATACATTATTTAAATTCCAACAATGACAATTATTACATTTCTTTATCTTTACTGCGACAATACATAAATGTAGGTATATACAATACAGGTTGCAATGCATGCTACGATAAAAATGGCTGTTAATTTATTTCACAAGTATTGCATTTCAAATAAATTATATTACGATCATATTGTACTTTGCTTATAAAAGAAAAAAAAATCAAATCTTTATGTAAGATAATAATGTCTCGTGTATAAATACAAATTTTATAATCAGTTTATTTAATTTTAATGCGGTATATAAATAAGAACACCTTCATAGTCTTTATGACTTTCTCAAGTTTTATATTTAAATACCAAAATCCTCCTTCAAAATTACATAGAGCTACTTTTCAAAACTATTTATCCACACATGCATTAAATAAAAATCAAAAATATAATTTTACTTTCATATAATAATCCGCATAAAATTTAAAGCTCCAAGCAAAATTTTATATTTTTTAAAAAATCCATTAACCTGATAATCAAAAGTAAAAAAAAAGATTACTATTTTTTTATTTCATAAATAATTTAAAGGAAGAATTAATTTAAAAATTAAAATTTATATTCAAAGCATAGTGTGTGTTTGACTTAACAAACCAAACGGATGCATGGATGGCCGATTATGGTATATGTAAACGATTTGCAACAATAATTTTTCTACTTTTCCATGTGCAAATAAAAATAATAAAAAACAAAAAAAAACAAATTCAATGTCTATGTTAAAATTCAACAGCACATTACAAAAAAAAAATTCAATTTTTTTATCCTTTTTCACATGTATAAAATATACGAAACTAATTATATAAAAAACTTTTTATAATAGAAATTATTTATAATTCGTTTCTCTTACTAAATATTGTTAGAAAAAAAAAAGAAAATTATTATAAAAAATGTATATATATATATATTTTTAAAATAATAATTTTGTTGGTTTTAAATTTCTCTTTTGAAATTTAATTTATATAAATATAATTGCGGATTAAAACCGCGAGAATATATTTCGAAATATTGTAATTTAATAAATGTTACGATGAATTTATTTGAGTATATATAAAGTTTATAAAATGGTTATTCAAATATTTGAAATACATATTAATTTATAAATCTGTGTATTTAATTTTTGCTTAAAACTAAAATTCAAATGTTTATATATATTAAGTTGTTATACATTGAGTTGACTATTGAAATAGATATGAATTTCGAATTGTTATTATTTGTTTGTTAACAAATTTGTATTGAATATAATATGAAAAGTTTGTTGTTGAATAAAGTTGATGGTCACTTTTAAAAGTAAAATACAATATAATTTGAAATAATATTATATACGAAAATTAAACTCTGCAATTTCAAATGTGAATTGTAACATATGGTTTAGCTACATAGAACACTGCATCATCACGATTGCACGACGTACATTACAATTGCTTTGACCTCGCTTGGTGGATATTTTTTTTATTGTTATTATTGATACCACGTTAGTTCTATACACATATACTCTATACATTTCAACTGCAAAAATATATATAATTTTACAACACTGCACACTTGTGCAATAAATTAACAGCCATTTTTATCGTAGCATGCATTGCAACCTGTATTGTATATACCTACATTTATGTATTGTCGCAGTAAAGATAAAGAAATGTAATAATTGTCATTGTTGGAATTTAAATAATGTATTTTTTTAAATTTAGAAAATATATTTTTGATAATTATTTTGGCAAATAACTTGGCTATTATACTTTGAAATATTCTCAGAGAATTTATAAATTTGTTAATAAGTTTCATTGGACTTACGCCCTTTTTTTACAATTAAATATAAAATAAATTAATGGTAAAGAGGCGTAAGTCCATGGAGATATGTCTTTATTTAATTATCTACAGTTACTTGTGCTTTTTTCAATTTAATTTTTTTTTTTAATTGTTTAAACAACGTTGGAAAAAAAAAAACGGTAAAAACATTTTGCCAAAAAAATTTGGAGATATATTTTTTTCTTTGATCTTTTAAACTGATTTTTTTTTTTTTTCTTTTGCACTTACGCTTCTTTACCTTCAATACAATGATGTGTATTTTATTTTTGTAGAATAATTTATTTATAAAATTAATTTAATAATATATATTTATTTTTTTTAAATATATTATTACTAATTTTTGATAAACTATATATTTTAAATAGCATACTCAAATTTAATTAATTAAAAAAATTAATGTTCAATTTAAATACTATAAAATATTCGACAGACAGTCTTTGTCTATAAACCAACACAAAAAAAAAAAAAAAATCAAAATAATAATTATAATAAAAAGATTTTTCCTTCTTTTCACATAGGCAATTCCATTAATCTCTCGTAAATGATTGAAGAGTGTATACATAGTTGAAAACTAAAGTGAATTTTTTTTTCCTTCTTCTACTCCATTTTCTTAACTTTTACATTCAAGCCATGTTTTTTTTTTTCCTTCTACTCAATGGATGTAGAGTTTTATACTGGTCAAATCTTTTTGAATTTTCCAAGCAATTTTACTTTCATCAAAAATAAATACAAAAAAAAATTCAAACCTATAAATATTATATAAATAAAAAAAAGCCTTTAAAGCTTAAATAAAATTATCATTAACATTATAATATAAACAATTCAAGTTAGTCATATAAATAATAAAATCTATAGAAAAAAAAAATGGATTATAGACAGACAGCGGCGACAGTAAGTCTGGAATAGTCTCATCAGGTACATGAACAAAACTATATACAGGTACCTGAATAAAAAAATATATACACAAGTGTATGTGTGTGTGATATCAGGTTGTTATATAGTGACCATGTATAGCTAGATGTCTATACGTATAGAGGTTTTGTGGCCTCGCAACGTCGATCACTTATTCATGCGACGAGAAATGATTCCGGCCTGCAGTAACTACCCCACCTCCTTCTCTTTGTACCACCCAACCCACCACCCAATTTAACTTTAACATATACACACGTACACATAGCTATATTATATTCAACCATGTGTAAAATAAAACAGCTTCATGCCTTCATCTAACTAAAGATTTTTCAAAAAGAAAAAAAAACCATTTTCTTTTTTTTTCACCTGAATATTTTCTTGTATAATAATTTTCAATTGAAAATTTCAAAAACACAAACAATATTTTTGTGTTATTTAAATTTTAAAATTCATAAAAATATAATTATTTTATTTTTTTACGGAGGTGGGATAGACGCGAAGCGTCCTACCATAGTATTTTTTTTTTTTGTTTTTTTTTTTTCCAATTGAAGATGAAATAGTATTGATAAAAAAAAAAAACACGTATGCATTTGTATAAAATTGCGTGATAATAACAGATAAAAAATAAATTGATAAAAAAAAATGTTATAAAAAATTGTAGCAAGTGAAATTTCATGTTAAAATTTTTAGATATATATCAGATTATATAATTTTTTTTTTCCACTGAATCTAGGAGAATAAAAAATATTAAAATTATATATATGCGAGCTTTGAATCAATCAATATTCAGGATGTGAATTTATTTGCGAACATCACGAACAAATTGTCTATATATAAAATGACGTTTTTCAATAGTCAAAATGGTATTGTTGCATGAAAATAATAATTTGAAAATATATATAAAACACAGTTATAGTCTACGACCTCATAAAATTTTTCAATACATATAAAATTGTCAAATATATATTTAAAAATAATCGTTGAACTCGAATAGCTACATGCAATATTAATGTTGCAATATTTTCTATTAATAAATTTTATAATTAAAATTAAATAAAAAAACTGGTCAATGATAATTGTGTTATTTAAAAAAATAAAATACTTGTAATGATTAAATTTAAAAAAAAATTACAAATTGAAATGAAGAAAGAAGAAGATGAGGAAGAGGAAGAAGACAAAGATGATGATGATGATGATGGTGATGAAAGAGATAAGAGCAAGTAACGATTGAGAAATACTTTGGCAGTGTATATAATGTGGTAGGTCAGGGATTGTCTGTAGTCAGAAAAGTCAGAGACTGTGCTCCATTCATAAGTGGAACTCAGACATGAAACTATTTTTATATAAAAAAATACATATTGCCATAAAAATATACAAACACATAAAAGTTGAGCTTTTTATTATTGTAATTAATAAATATTTAAACCTATACATAAAATTTTTTGTAATATATATTTTTTTGTTTTTATTTATTAATTTTTATTCATTAATTTTCATGTATTATTTACAAAATAAATATATAATTTTTAATATATTTTTTTGTTAAAAATAAATTATATATATTTTTACTTTGTTAATTACAAGTTAATTATTTTTTTTTTTAAATATTTAGTTTGTAGAAAATTATAAAATTTGCAAATATAATTTTTTGTATATTTTAATATATATTAATGTTATTGTTGGTGTTCTTTTTAAAAAATATACATTTATGGCTTGATGATTATTCAAAAGTACACCTGGTTGGAAAATGAAAAAAAAAAAAAAAAAAATGATTATAATTTTATCACATGAGGGACAATTTAAGTAAATGTTCCTCTTGGCTGATTAACCGTTATACAACATCCGTTTTAACAACAACATCAAATGCCCACAGAGATAAATAAATTTTTTAAAATTGTTAGAATAATATTACTGTTGTTTTTATTTTCCATACCACAATATTGTTTTTTAATTATAATTTTTTTTCTTCTTAAACTGTACACGCAATACTTAACTGAACGTTATTATTTTCCTTTTTTTTTATAAATAAAATGAATCCACTTGTTAATAATTAAACCTTTGATAATAAAAAAATAAAAATAATAATATTTTAAATAAATTGTTAATTATTATCTCAACAAAGCTTTAGAAATTTTTATTTCTACAAAAGTAAAAATGAAAATCTATCTGTCGTAATATCAAAAGAGATGATTTTTTTTTTATTTTCAATATTTCAGTCAGTCGTTTGTTGCTCAAAACTTTTATTCCAAGTCAATTGACAAATCGATTTATATTTGATGCTTTGAAATTGATGGTTTATCTATAATTTTAGTTTATAGTTATGTCAGCATGTACAGACAAATCCAATAACGTAACACAGTCTATGAAGAATGACTCAAATACTCGACAAAAATGGATTTTAAAAACAAAAAAAAAAGCTCAAAAATACATCTGACGTAGTCTTTGCTATTTTCATCATTTAATCCACATAAATCTCTATGAAATTTTACATTAATAAATACACAATGAAAACAGATAAAAAGATAAACAAATAAACCAAAAAAAATTACTAAAACAATCAATTAATTAACATGATAATTAATTTACCAACAAGCAAATAAAACAACATTAATATAATTTTTTTTTTCTCTTTAAATCGCTTTTTAAATTATTTCTACTATCTTTATTATAAAACTAGAATATTGCATGTCTAAAAACCTTGCTAAATATTTTTAAAAAAATATAATTTTATAAAAAAAAATTAATTCATTAATTGATAAAAAAAAATTACTAAAGCCTGATTTTTTTTTTATAATAAAACTAAAATTGCATGTTTAAAAATTCTCATGAATATTTATATAAATAAATAATTAATTAAATAAAAAAAATCGACAGTAAAAATTAGAAAAAAAAAGCTCTACAAGTTATTGGAAAAATATAGAATATTGCATGTTTAAAAATATTGCTAAATATTTTAAATAAAAAAAATGAATTATATAGTTTGAGTTTATGTTTAAACAACTAAACTACTGTAGAGATAAATAATTATCAAGTGTTGATAAGAGGATTATCATAGAACTGTAGAATACACTGTAAAATACACACAAATATTTTTAAAAAAAAGCATTAAAAAATAATCTATATATTCATGAGAAAATCGGATTTAACATGTGTGAGCTTTAAAGACTAATGAATATCATCCAGCTGAAAAATAATATTATTCGCTAATACATATAATAAAATATTCATCAAAATTAAATATAGATAAGCTTTTATATATGTATGAAATTATTATCAATATTTTCCAAGTAAAAAATAGAAAAAATATTAAAATAAAGTTTTCAAACAAAAGACAAGTTAATTTAAAATTTATAAAAAAAAAATTATATATTTTTCTGATATTCCTCAGTATTTCCCTATTATTAACTTACTGTCAACTTTTTTTTTTATCATAATTTTTTTTTCTTTTTATTGGTCTTTTTCCTCTGTCTATCTTTTTTCAAAAGAAGCAAAAAGTTTTAGCTATCGATCCGAGAGACTCGTGCCAACGTCGTTGAAAGAATAACGAAACTACGTATATTCATTGAAATGAAATAAATAATAATATTAATAATAAAAAAAAAAACCACAATAAAAAGTGGATAAATATATTTAACTTGTAATATTTATCCAAAAAGTTTTCTATAAATTAATAATTCAAAAAATAAATAAAAACTTTGCAAACTTTTTATTATTATTTTTTATTTTTTTTATATAAATAAATATGAAATATCATTAAAACAATGAGCAAAATTTATATTGTTGTTATGTTTTTGTTGTCAAGTTGACTATTGAATTAACCAAATTATTTAAATGCAACATATGATGGTTTATTTTGAGTTAATAGCACTCAAAACTCAATTGAGCTTTTTTTTTGTTTTTTTAACAAGTGTTACTATTAAATAATAATAACAATAATAATTATAATAATAATAATTAATGTCCAATAAAGTTAAAAGCAGGACTTGATTTTGTTATTTTTATTATTTTTCTATTTTTTTTTTTATCGATTTACGAGCTTTTTTTTGTATTTTTTTTCTGAATCTTGTCTTAGTTTTTTGTTAAAAGAAACTTTGATTATTTATTTTGTTTTAAGGCATGAGTTTTGGAGAAAGAAAAGTTGGTTTTTGATGAAAGATTTTATAAATCACACAGATTACTTGTCCATTTTTCCATTTTTAAATGAAAAACAAAAAAGAAATAAATAATTTTCTTAATTTTTTCATTTTAATTATCATAATTAAAAATATTTTTATATAAATTTGTCATTTGGTTACATAAATACAGACAATATACTATATTTTAGCAAAAAAAAAATTAAAAAATTTGATTATAATATTTATAAAACGTCCAAGTTAATTTAAACAAAGAAAAAATTTAATTATTTACGTCTTTTCTTTATAAAAAAAAAAGGAAAAAAAATATATGTATTATTTATTTATTTTTAACCAATGAAAAGAGGGTATATTCATATCTTTTTTTTTCTTTAATTCACCCTCTTTTCGTTGGTCGTCGTCGAGGAGTATATCGTGGAAAAAAATCAATAACGAAAAAGCATGGCAGGCAAACTGTGTGGCGCACTCATACACTCAGGTGTTGATGACGAAAAAAAAAAAATAAGACAGAATTAATTTAAAATAATTCAAAAAACATGAAATATCATTTATCTAAATAATCCATCAACTTATTTATCCATCATTTATATTTATAACAATTTAAAAACAAAAATTAAAAAAATATCATTCAAATATTCCCGCGTATTTAAAAAAATTTACCGCGCATGTTTGTAGGTATAAATAAAATGTAATATAATATCCGTTGATTTTAGTGGCTTGCTATTTAATAGCAGTCCATTCCACCCCCATATTTTTCCACGAAAAAAAAAAAACAAATAACCAGCAAAATAAACCCCTACAAAAGCAGCTTTTCTCTTGTTCCAAAAGAGATGCGTGTTTAATTTTTGTAATTATTAATACGCATGCGCGAGCTTTCGACGAATGCGTCAGCCAATAACGAAGGACTTTAATGCGTATTTAAATACATATACATACACACAAAGGCAAAAAATAAATAGGACCAGCGCCAAAGGGAAACAGCCAAATTTTAGTCAGACAAATTTGAGCTTTTACAAAAAAACAATCTTCACAATTGTATATCTATGTAAATAGGATATAAATTTATACAATTAATTGTTTTTTTATTGAATAGCCAAAAGATAAATGTATTTTTTTTTATTTTTTTTTTTTGTAAAATTAATTTTTTTTATGATGATTTTCTTACCTCATCCTCGCCATTTGTGACGGTATTGACCGAGTCCATACTCTGTGATAATGGTGCGTCCATAATGCAGGATGGAATATCGTTTGATGAGCCGGGATTACCGGTTGTTGATGCAATACGAGCGGGTGGCGGGGATGAGTCCACCGTTTCCCGTCTCGGGCGTTTTAGGGCGGGCGGCGTTATGATTGAACCGGCGAAGACGACAGGCGCCTCCAGGACTGTATTCCCACCAAATAAACGTATCCACGAAATTTTTAAAATTTTATACAAATAATAATTCACAAAATTTTAATATTAATATTCAAAAAATAAATAAATAAAAACAAACAATAAATAAATTAAAATAAAAAAAAAAAAAATTAAAACTTTTTTATTTTTTTATATTATTATTGCTAATTGTTTATTTATTTTTATTTTTTTTGCTCCTCCTCGTTGCCACTATTTTTGTATTCACTTGATTATTCACTGTTTAATTTTTCATTAAAAAAAAATTGTTCTTTTTACAGGTGTAAATATATATAAATAAATGAAAAATAAAATTTTAGTATTTGCACCAAGATGTATATAAAAAAATTGTATCAACAGCAGTAGTAACTTTATACAGTTATTATTTTATAGCACAAGAGCACCTGTCGTTTTGTTCTTTATAGTGTGTACTTGTGAAGGCAACTGCCAAGTCAAGCAGGTGTTTTTCTTCCCAACAGCACGCTTCTATTTTCAATGCAATCGATAGATGTATATATACCACACATGTATATAATCAATTTTTTTTTTTTTTCATATATTACATGTGTATATATAAAATTGTCGTGGCAAGAAATAAGGACGGATACTATATATAAAATAATCAACAAACAAAGTTAAAGTAACTATTTAATTTTTACTCAAAATTGTTGAATTTTTTTTCGTTTTATTTCAACTCAATAATCAAGCAGCTGTAATTTTTTTATACCACAATAATATCAATTTTTTGATGATGAAGAAAAAAAGAAAAAAAAAAAAAAAAACAACGAGGAGGAGCTTTATTGAAACAGCTGTATAGACGTTAAAATATTGTGTAATAAAAAAATTTTTTTTTTTCAAGTTATTTAAACCAATCACAATAATTCAATTAAATTCACGTGATAATTATATTTTAATGAAAAAATAATCACTCACAATTTAAAACACAAATCACAATTTGAAAAAAAAAAAAAAAACATTTATTAATTATCATATGTTCATGACAATAGCTTGATAAATAATTTTAAAAAATTTTTTTATCAATAAAGTCATATATATTTTTTTTAGTTAATTTTATTTTTCATTTAAGTATATATTATCAATGAGCTTTTGTATATATATATTATAAAAATTAATAAATAATAGTAAAAATTAACACTGATCAAATAAAATAATAATAATAAATTTTTACGTAAGCACTGCGACGCGATTGGTACGCAGGTTGCCGATAGACTGACGTGAGAATTTGAGGAGATAAAATAAAATTGGTAAAGTGACGGTTCAACACATGTACATATATTTTATATAGAAAAAAGAAATAAAAAAAAAAAATTTTATATACACAGAGTTGGATGGGTGGTTGTTGGAAAGAAGAGAAAAAATATAAATTAAATAAGAAAAATAATAAGAAGAAAAAAGACAGAAAATAAAGAGGAGAAAAATAGTGGGGTTGTCCTTTTCTGATCCTCCTCGCTGTATTTCCTACTCCACCTAGTTTTCCTCCTCTTTTTAAACTACCACCATTATAATTTTCTATAACACACATATACAAAACCCATGGCCTCTCTCACGGGGCCGTATTCATCTAAGTACAAATGCGCGTGCGCTTATGTACAGGTCATACACGAGAGAGGAATAAAAATAAAGAGAGGGAAGGAGAGAGAGTACCTAGAGCATAGCAGCACAACATACATATACAATGCAGAATATGCCTTTTGGTCATGACTAAAAGAGGGGCAAACAGCCAAGTGGGTTGATGATGAATATAAAAAGGGGATGGGGTGTATTGATGCGGTATATATGTATTGCAGATATAGAGGGTTAATGTATAGACACATTGCTTACACGCATCAACATAGGGTGGGGTCAGATAATTTTAAATATAATATATAAATTATTATATGAGAATGTTATTCATCCTTGTTGTTTATTTTTTTTTTTAGATTGAAAATAGTAATTAATTGATTTTTGAAATATAAATTATTTTCATCATTTTTGGGATTATTTTTTTTAATAAATTTGATTTCTTTTTGCATTAAAAATTGTTGTTGAGTAATTTCATTTAATTAATTGATGTTTTTGTATTTTTTTGCAGGATAACGTTGAATGATAAATTTTATGTTTAAATTATCAATATGAATTATTAAAAAGCAAAATTATTTTACTCATTTTTTTATCATCTTTGTGTAATTTTTTTGAAATAAATTTGATATTTTTTTATATTAAAAATAGTAATTGAATGATTGTATTTAATTGATTGATAATTTTATATTTTTTTGGAATTTTTAATGAATTCTTTTTCGTTTGAAATATCAATATGATATGAATTTTTAAAAAGCAAAATTATTTTGGCCATTGGTTATTATTCTTGTGTAATTTTTTAAAATGAATTTGATAATTTTTTATATTAAAAATAGTAATTAAATAATTTCATTTAGTTAATTGATGTTTTTGTATTTTTTTTTTTGAAATTTTAACGCTAAATGAATTATTTTATGTTTAAATTATCAATATGATATGAATATTACTAAAAAGCAAAATTATTTTACTCATTTTTTTATCATTGTGTATTTTTTTTTTTGATATTTTTTTACATTAAAAATAGTAGCTGAATAATTTTATTTAATGTTCAATATTTTTCCTTTTTTATTTATCAATAACAGTATGAATTTTAAAAAAGAAAATTATTTTAATTATATTACTTTATCTAATACTTAATTGATTGATATTTTTTTAAATTATCAGTATGATATGAGTTATTAAAAGGCAAATTTATTTTACTCTTTCTCAAATAAATTTAATATTTTTTTACATTAAAAATAGTAATTGAATAATTTTTATTCAACTAATTGATATTTTTACATTTTTTATTAATCAATAATATTATAAATTTATTACTAAAAATAGTAGTTAAATAATTTTATTAAATGTTTCATTAATGATAGATATTTTTTACTGTTAAAATTTAATGTATAATTGAATGAAATATATTTTTTTTTCATCAATGTAGAATATGAATTATTAAAAGTTAAAATTATATAGTTTTTTTTCTTTTGAAGAGTATGACACAGACGACAGGTGGTGAATGCCTGATGTTTTCAAGAGAGAGAGAGAGTGAGGGCAAGCTGGCAGGTTGTTGTTATATACTGTTGCCATCAGGATAGTTTTGCAGATGCACAAGTCACCTTTTAATACACACCAGGTGACGATGATACAATTTTTTTTTTTATATAATTTTTTTTTTTATAAAAACATCAGTTGGCTATACACTTGTAGAAAAGAGAAAAGTTTAAGAAATGACCTGAAATATTTAGTTGAAAATTGTCAGGTATATGTAAAGAAGAAAAAAAAAGAAAAAAAAAAAAATATATTTAAGGGAAATTGTAGGTGAAATACTGGATGGACAGTCAACTGCATTATTATTTCATGAAAAAAATGAGTGCAACAAAGACAACAAAAAAAAAATATACTGCATTGCTGGTTGTGTTGAGTCTTTTGAAGCTTTTTTTTATTAGTATTATTTTTTTTTTTTTCTTTATGTTCGATATGAAATATAACAGGTGCCACAATGACGCCACTTGTCATTGATTTTTGCAATGTATACCCCCTAGTGCTTTTATAATATGCAAATGTATATAAAAAATACATTCGTCTTTATACAATAATTTTATATCATTTGAAAAAAAAAAAAATTATTATGAACTAGTTGCATTGAGGGTGGTATAATGTATTATTAATCGAGGTTTTATGCGGAAAAAAAATTTTTCAATTCTAAATAATTCATCATCAAGTTTAATGCAAAAGTAAAACTTAATTAAATTTTTTTTTTCATTATTTTTTGAGTATTAATTGTATATTTTTGTAATTTAGTAGAAAAAAAAAAATAAGGGGATTTGTGTCAAGGTGGTATTTTATGAGAGCGGCCGAGTTTTAAATTTGGCGCCAGATTTTTGAGCTTTTTGTAAAGGTGATATTGTATTCGAGCTTTATACAGTTTTTTCAGTGTTTTTTTTTATATCAATAATTGTTTGATTGAGCCAGTTGTGACGTTGGAAAATTTTAAAAAAGCTTTTAAATTTTAATCATGATTTTTTAATTAAAAAGTCAGCTCGAAAGTGCCACGTGAATTTGACTTTTCAGGGAATCTCAATCATCGTGTTATCTTTAATACAGAAAAAATTTATCAAAATTTTGTAATTTTAGCTGGAGAAATACGGGAAAATGTATAAAATAATTTTATTTTTTTTTTTTTTGGTTATTGAATTTTTCATGATGAAAATTTTATTAAAAAACTTGTTTCTTTTTCATTTAATTTTTTTACAAATATAGATAATATTTATTATAACAGAATGAAATTTTTTCGAGACAAATCAACTCGCCAACAACATAAAAATTTTTGTGTTGTTGGTGAGCTAATTTGACTTAAATGAATTTCATTCTGTTGGGTTACACTCCAAGAACATATTCCAAGAAAAATACAATTGAAACCTCTTTGTCATCAAGTAAACCTGAATCACCACACAAAAAAAAACTATAGATACAAGTAAAATTTTAAAAATATTTGGAAGTATTATAATTTTCCAAGTAAGTTTTTGACCACCTAGCAAGCATCACTCGAGCAAACTTCGATGCAAAAAATGTATCTTTATGGAAATATTTTACCGTGTCGTTATACCACCTTTCACAAACATGCATATTAATTGATCGATTGTTTAATTATCTACTAAATAATTAATTAAGCTATAAATATATTTATTATGAAATGGATGGTGGAAATATTTCTCCGACACGAAATCAGTGTGCCAGAGAGAATTTTCTCCGAGAATAAATCACGGGCGAAATAATTTCTCCATCTCTCCAGTCCACTGCTGTCCAATTCACAAGGCGAAATAAAATTTACAATTTAGGGCTCTTCATTCGCTGGCCGAGCAACACTAGCAGAAAAAAATCTTTAAATTGTAAAATTTTGTCATGTCAATTAGACTGCTTATCTTATATCATCAATTTTATGTCGGAAAAATTTCTCCGTCAATGAGTTTAAAACGAAAAACACATCATGAATAGATTTTCAAGTTCGTGGAAGTTCTTGAAATTTATCCATGTCTTTTCCAATTGATCAAATCAAATTTATAATTTTTTTCTCGATTTAATAATAAACGTTTAATAATACACTTTAAAATAAAATTAAGCAGGACGGACATGACGCACAAAACAAAACATAATTAAACAATTTGCAAGTAGAAATTCAAGTACATATTTTTATCCACTAGATAACGCCACGTACTCCTTCCAATTTTTCCATTGAATTATTTTATACAATTAATTCACTTTAATTTGTTATTAATTATGAAATTATTTATTATTATTTATGTTTATTTAATTATGTTTTATTATATAATAAAATGGAAAAAAAATAAATGAACGCCATCTGACAGAGAAGTCTGCTAAAGTCATCAATCATCATCAACAATTTTAGCGCCAAAAATACACCAACAAAAACTGGATTGTTGTTTGCCACATCAGCTGCTTATTGACAAATATAAACAATATATAATTAACAACAATTAACAACAAGGTAAACCTTCAAAAAAAAACTAATTTTTACTTAATTATTCAATTGAATAATTTGATTGTTTTTATTTGTATTTTAGATTTTTTAGGATCATTAAATTATCATCAAAAAAAAATATTAACAATGGCAAGTGACAGTGATGATGATTGTGATATTCTTGGTGATTTATTAGCCAATGATGATGATTTTAAACCAGAACCATCAACAAGTCAACCACCAAGAAATTTAAAAGAACTTGATTATAATTTTTTAGATAATTTCGATGATAAAAATGATAAAAAAAATAATGAAAAAAGTTTACTTGACACTCATGGTATTGATTCATCAGATGATGAAGACAATAAATATTTTAATGAACAAAAATACTCTGAATCAGGTAAAAGCATAAATGATTTATTAAAAAATAAAAATCCAGATAAGCTAGATGACTCATTTAGAGATAAAAAATTCAGTAATTCAAGTACTCCTGTTAATAAAAATTACATGGATAATTTTGAAGAACCAAAAAAACAACCAGTATGTGATAATAATAAAGTAAAAAAAGCAGGACCACTTGTTGATTGGCTAGATAAACCATCAGATGTTTACTGTGATCCATGTTTTGGTTTACGAATAATAAAGCCATTAATATCATCAACTGAATTAAAAAATCGTATGAAAGATAGAACAGCAGTAACAGTATCAAAAATAAAACAATTTATTGTTAATAAAAATACAGAAAATGATTGGGTTATTGCTGGTGTATTGATACAACAATCAGCATCTAAAAAATCACAAAATGGTAAACAATATTGTATATGGAGTATAAGTGATTTATCAGAAAATATAAATACAGTATCAGTATTTTTATTTAGTAGTGCATATAAAACATTTTGGAAAACACAAACAGGCACTGTTATTGGTATTTTAAATCCAAATATATTAGAATCACGTAGTGATAAAGATCAAGCAACATTATCAATTGATAATCCACAAAAAATTATGATACTTGGTAATTCTCGAGACATGGGTATTTGTAAATCAACTAAAAAAAATGGTGATAAATGTACAAATATTATTAATAAAAATAAATGTGAATATTGTATATATCATGTTAAACAAGAATACAATAAAGCATCAAGAAGATCCGAGTTACAAACAGATAAAAGTAATCGTAAATTTGGTAATACATTTGGTAATGGTTTAGCAAAAAATAGTAATAGTAATTTTAATGGAAGTGGAGGTATGTATAATCAACAACATAATCATCAAAATATACTAGCAATACCAGCTAAAAAAAATATTAAAATGGAAAATAAAGATAATGAAAGATTGGCAATGTTAACTGGTTCTAAATCATTACAAGATAAACCAGTTGTTAAAAATTTTGTTGATAAAAAAACAAGTAATATTGATCAAATAAATCAGACTAAAAAAGATACAGATAGATTAAGTAAAATACGTGATTGGACACTTGATTCATCAGTGAAAAAAAAGGCAATTGTAAGCTCGCTATCACCTTTACCATCAACATCATCAATTAAACCAAAAAAATTAACAATAAATAATACTGGACCAATGCTTGGTGCTGGTGCAACTGGTAATGTCATTGATTTTTCATCTCCAATAACTAAAAAACATATAACAAGTGCAAAACTAAATGCAATTAAATGGGCTAAAGAAAAAGGTGGTATTAAAGAATCAAATCCAAATAAAATATGTCAAAGTCGTGAAAAAATAATTGAAACGTCAATGAAAAAAAGAAATAGAGAAAATGATGATACAGATGATAATGAAAATATTAAAAAAAATAAACTAGATACAAAAACAGATAGATTTAAAGAAATAATGAATGCAAAATCATCACACAGTGATTTAATTGAAATGTCTCATAATGATGAAAAAGAAAAATATTTTAATAAACTTGAAACTAAAGAAAAAATGGAAGAAAAAATGATGACAACATTTAAAATTGATACAAAAGCTGTTAAATGTCTTGTATGTAAATACACATCATTTTCAGCATCTGATTTATGTAAAGAAAAAAGACATCCACTTAGAGTTATTGATGCTGTTAAAAGTTTTTTTAAATGTGGTGATTGTGGTAATAGAACAGTTAGTCTTGATAGGCTACCATCAACAAGTTGTAAAAAATGTTCAGGTTCAAATTGGCGAAGAACTGGAATGATGGATGAAAAAAGAAATAATATTATTAGTACACCACTTTCAATACGTGGTGGAGAAGAAAAATTCATTGGTTCAACAACACATGATGCTAATATTAATCTACTTGTTCCTGATACTGATAAATGATTTTTTTTTTTCATTTGGAAGTTGATATTTTTTTACAAATAATAACTATTGTTGTATATTTTTTTGAAAATTAATTCTTGATTTTTAGGGTTTTTCGATTTTAATTTTGTCAATTGTTTATGAAATTATTTGTTTTTGGAATTTTTGTCATGGAATTAAATAAAATAAACAATTAAATTTTATATTTTCTTTTTCATCTTCAATTTAATATTCAAATGAAGTTTATATTTTCTCTTTCTTGATTTTTTTTTTTTTGTTTTTTTTTTTTTATTTTTTCATTCATTTTTTATCATTCATTATCGGTGTATCATGTTGGAATGTGACTGTATTGATCACCATGACCCAATACTCGTTTTTTAACAAGACATATAACGCATTTATTATTTTATTTATTCGAAAAATATCGGGCAATACTTTTAACCCAGCCAAGACAATTTTCATTAATGTTAATTATTTTAAAAACTTTATTTTATTTTTGTGTTTTTGTTTTCATTTATCACTCATACTATCCACGAATCTTCTCGTCGGACATTGAATCGAGTTAAAAAAAATATTTTCTTCATATTTTTAATTTCATTTTTTTGTAATATTATTATTTTTTTTTTTAATTTTTATTACATTAAAATATGAGGTAATTCATTCAACATGTCAAAATATTTTATATTTTTCGCAATGTGTTGTTTTTTTTTTCTTTTTACATTTTTCTTTTTTAAATTTTCTAAACAACCTCAAAATATAAACAAAATTATAATCTAACTAATGTGAAAATAAAATATCGATAATTGCACATTTGATATGAAAAAAAAAAAACCTAAAAAAATACTCGAAAATCAGAGTATAAATTTAATTAACTAGATTGTTTTTTTTTTTCTGATTAATCATTAATTTTACTTGTAAATAAAGAGACAAGAAAATAATAAAAATGAATATCAATATTGATTAAACAAATGTACATTTTTCGATGAAGAAACAAAAAAAAAAAAAAAGTAATAATAACACCTTGATAAAGAGAATGTATCAATAAAAAAAAAAAGTATTTCATTGGAAAAATTTACATATTTGTATTATTTAATTATTGTACTGTACACAATTGATTATTAATTATTATTTGTGTATGTGTAAATATCATGGACTCGATTAAATATCAATATTTTGTCGACACAAAAAAGTCCTGAGAAGATACGTGTTTTTAAATTTACTTATTTTGTTTTAAATATATAGATTAAAAACAAATACGTGAATTGCTTTTATAATGTATCTTCTATTTTCATTTATTTTTTGTTTTTGTTTTTGTTTTTTTTTTTAAAGTAAATAGGCAGGTATTCAAGCTGGCTTATTTAAGTGTCACAGTCTTCAAGTTGCCCTTTAAATATTTTATTAAAATCATTTTTCTAATTGTTGTTAACTATTACCCCCCTTAAAATTATGATTTTTTTTTATGTTTGTTGTAAATTTTGTTTATGTTTATAATCGCACTCTTGTTTATTTTATAATTATTATACCATTCATACTATTTTTTTATGTTTTAAATTTTCAATAATTTTATCGATTTTGTTGTTAATTTGCAGCATGATAATTATTGATTTTATCATTAAAAATATACCGGTAATTTGACAATTAATATTTATTTTAAAACATTTTAATAACGATGATATGAAATTTTTTTTTTTTAATTTTTCCTCAACTGTTTTGACATCAACAGTTTTTTTTTTTTTCAGCGTGATGATTAATGTATCCGGTTTAATTTATTTTTCTATTAAAATTAATCAATTACATACGTTGATTTTTTTTTTTTTTGTAATTGAGTTAACAAAAAATTATAATAAAAAAATAAATAAAAATACTAACACTCACAGTGGCTTCATGAAACTCGCGTTTTTTAGTTTATTAAATGTTTTTTGTTGCAATTTATTTAAAAGTTTTTTTTTTATTATTTAATTAAATTTTTCATTATCGCATTTTTCACCTTTTTTTTTTTTTTATAATTAATTCCAATGTCGGAGTACCGAATCCACTGCTTCGTTTATTTTTTTTACCATTGAATATTTTAGTAATCATCAATATCGTAATCATAAGATTCATTATCATCAAGCTGCATACTTTGAAAATCGACTTTGTATCGCAAAACACCTAGAATAAATAAATAATATAATTTATAAAAATCATCAAGATAAATATTTCATTAATAACAATTTATTTATTTATATTTATTGTTAATAATATAAATAACAAATCAGTTATTGTTGCATTACTAACAAAAGAGCCTGACTACCATTTCATTTTGTTTCATTTGTCTTTTAATTTTCTTGACGTTTTGAATTGATTTAGTGTTTAAAAATATATGCCTTTTTATTATTAACAATTTAGCTTTTATAAACAATCAATAAAAATATAAATTACAAATTTTTAAAATAAAAAAACCTCAAATTCATGGAAATTAAATTTTTCTATAGCTTAGAAATAAAATATCTTCAAAACAAAAAAAAATCTCAACCCGTGAATTTTTTTTTTATATGATATATTTATTTATGAAATTGTTCGTTAAATAGTACTCTTTTTAGATCAATTAATGGCAATTAAATTAATTTTTTTTTCATGCTTGAATCATCAAAAGACTTGTCTCGTTTTAATTTCGAAATTTCTGGCAGTTTGGCTTTTTTCATTAGCAAAGCAACTTTGCAATATAATTATAATTATATATATATTTATTTTTGATATTTTTAAATTATTATCAAGCATAATTAAATATCGGGGAATATCAGCATGTACTATACCTTTCCCAATGTGCGAGCTTTCAAAAAAAATCGAAATACAAAAGAGTTAGTTATTTCGTTTGTGGATTATTATCAACAATGCAATTTAAATACTGCAGTGTTTAAAACAACTACACGTTTTTCAACAATATATTATTATTAAATAATAATAAACAAAAATTATAACATAAAAATAAATAAATGTGAATATATTATATATTTAGCTCACACAGGTATAGCATGCCGGTGAATAAAATAATAATAAATAAATAATTTAACACGATATTAAATTTTTTTTTTGTTCTACATTTCAACTAACTCGATAAACATGCAGGCTAAAAATAAATAAATAATACTAAAATTTAAAAAAAAAAGCAATTTTGTGCGTTAATTAAAAAAATGAAAAAATTATTATTCTGTTCTTCTTTAAAATATGATTAATTTTTTTTTTTCCTAAACTAATAATTTGATAAATAATAGTCAGTTAATGATGAATTTCATTCGAATGATTTATAAATATATATTGAATTTTTTTCAAATGGAGAAAAACAAAACTAAATGGAAATAAAAAAAAAACGTAAAATGAAATTAATATCAAAAAAAAAATCGTGGAGTTTTATGTAGATAGAATTATGAAAAAAAAATGATTTTAAGTTGATTAAAATTCATCAGTTATTTGATAAAAATAAATTAAATGCATATTTAATAAATAATAATAATAAATTGTGATAAATGAAATAATAAGTTGTAAAATGAAAATTAAAAAAATTATCTACATATGAAATATCAGCGTATGCACTTAAGACAAATAAACCAATCTACCTGGGTTTTTAAATCGACTTTTTATTCACCCAATGAAATTAGTAATCATCGAGGTCAACATCATCAAGAGGCTCATCAGCCTGCAGTGATTGGAAATCAACTTTGTAGCGTAGAATTCCTATGCATTCAACACATTACTCCACGATTAATAACTATTTTTTTTTTTTTAATTTTTCTATTCAATATTTATCATGTTGTTTCAATTATATTTTGTGTTTTGTTGTTTTGTTTTATCTCCTTAAATTATTTGTCTGTTAACCCGAATTTCAATCATTTTAAATCAAAAAAAAAATATCAAAATAAAAACTGAATATTATTTGTAATCGTGTTAGTAAAAAAAAATATATATTAATTTTTTCAAGTAAAAAATTAATTATATTTATGTATTTTTTAAATTATTCTCTTTCTTTTTTTTTTTCATTTTATTGTTGTTGTGGTTTTTTTTTAATTTGAAAATGTATTTTGATATTAATTAGTTAAATTTTTAAAATTATAATGATGACTCACCTCCAATTCCACCAAAACCTCTGACAAATTGTGAGCCTTCTTGTGATTTATCAGTTATTATTTCTAAGGTTGCACCAAAACTTTTGTAGTTATTTGCGAGCCATTCAAGTAATGGTTGACACTCGACTAATTCTAACTCTACACCACTCTGTAATTAAAATAATATCCATTAATAATTGTTAATAACAAATAATTAAAAAATTAATTTACCTCTTTATCAGTAAAATGAGACTTGTCTTTTTCTTGTTCAGGTGTTAAATGCAATACTTTTTCTTCAGCATTAGTATGATTTTTAAGAACGTATCTTTGTATATCCAGATTTTCCCAACAAATAAGTGTCTCAACACTACCAAGTTCTAATGCTCTAAGTGTATCTTCAACACCAAAACAATATTTACCAGTATCTTGTGATATTTCATCAAAATAACGACCTGTTAACATTTAAAAATTAATTAATTTAACCATAATTATAATTTTAATTACAATATATAGCTTAACAAATTACCAATGAGTTTTTTTTCTTGAATAAATTTGACATTTTGAAGTGACTCAGCAGCAAGTTCAATAGCTTGATTGAAACCATTTTCACCACCATATGATACATCAACAAGTTTTATAACTTTAGCTTGCAGTCTCTGTTACAAAAATATAAATGATTTATTATTTAACTGATAAATTAAATTCAACACAAATATAACTTACTGGATCAAACATATCTGATTGACTTAATTCAGTTTTAAAATCAGCACTACCAGCTAAAATAAGTCCAGCACTATTTGGCTTATCATTTGTTATAAATAATTGTGTTGCAACTTCAGCAACTTTTCTAACATAATTGTGTCGTTTTTCCATACGTAAACGAGCAAAACGAAGTGCAGATTGACCTCCTCTACCTGTTAATTAATCAATCCAAAAATTAATAATGATAAAACAATTATCATTTAATAAATATTTCTATTTTTGCTTTGTAAACAATACAAACCGTGTTTTTTCGGTAAATCAACAGTAAATTTATGAAGTACTTCTCTTGTATTTCCTTGTAATGTACCAAATAATGCACCATTACCGTCCATTATAATGAAACCGAATTTATTATCATCTGCTAATAATGCGGTTAATGCCTCAGTATGAAACTAAAATATTATTTGTGTTAATATAAATTAATGCATCAACAATTATAAAAATCATTACCTTATTGTCACACAAATACAAAGATGTATTGATTGGTTTAAATGGTTCAAAATCAATATTGACTTTTCTCTCTTTACCTTCCTCAGTAACAATTGTACCACAGTAAATAACCAAGCCATTCAGTGGCACTAAAAAAAATAAAATAACAAAATTAGTTTTATTTAAATAAATTAATTAATTTTTTTAATATACCTTTTGTGTATAATTTCAATCGATGTTGAACAGATGTTATAGCACCAAGTACTGATAATCTATTAACACGTGATTTAATATTTGATGCTGTACCAAGTTCATCAGCCAACATTTTACTAACTCGTGAAATTTGATCTTTTGGTGGTATGATAAGAGAAATCATACTAGTACCATTTCTATAAAAAAAAAACAATTTATTAAGCAATTTTTTCAAACACCATATGGTATAAATAAAAATCATTAACAGGTTACAAATTATATCACATACCCTCGAGCCATTTCCAAGCTCTTAATGAGCTTTTTAATTTTCCAAATTTCGACATTACGATCAGCAGAAGTCTCTTCGTTTGACATATTTTCAAGTTTTTAAATTACAATGTTAACAACAATTATAATAATAATAATAACAAGTAAATATTATTATATTGACAGTTTTTTTTTTTTTAATTGTAGCACCAGGTGTATACTGTAAATTAAAAAATATTAATTATTAATTAACATCCTTGAAATAATGAGAGCCAGGGTGAGTATTTGATCTGAAAAAATCCAGTTTATACCGGATTATGTCAGTGAAGGAACATACACGGCATTGACTATATCGTTTTTTTTTTTTTTATATTGGCATCTTTGTCTTATTGAAAACTGTCTTTGTTACACTCATATGATCCACCATCTTAATCGCTCATTTCGACATGCCCATTCGTCATCTGTCTCTTTTTTTTTTTAATTTTATTTTTACAATGCTTTGCTTATGGTTTTTTTTTCAAAAAAATTTTGGAGTATTAATAATTAATTTTTATAAACACGGTAATTTAATTATGGTTATTTTCAAGATTATAGATTTTTTTTTTTTCAAGTTTTTCTTGGAATTTGAGAGAATGTTTGATTGTAAATGAAAATTTTTTTATGTTTATTAACTTACATGTGGTTTTGATGAGAAGATGATTATGTTGAATGATGAAAGATAGATATTTTTTTATTCCTTTATTGATGATTAATATTAACGGAATTTCAATGTGGATTAAAAAATTATTTAATTTGTTGGGTTAATATTTTACGTGACACGCGAAAACTCACTTGGAATACAGTATGCATACGTCGGCCATGCGAGAAAAAAAAAGCCACACATTTGGATAATTTACATGTATGGATACATATATACATACACCACGTCACACACAGACATATTTTTCTATTTATCATGAACAATTTAGTTGAAAGAAGAAAGGAAAACGATGAAAAAAAATTAAATACAAATATGGCTGTCGAAATACAAATACAAAAAAATAAAAAACAATAAAAAATTAATTTTTTTTTATAAATTTGTAATAAAAATTTTATTTATTATACTGTTTTTTTATAAATAATAATAATAAAGTTTATTATTTATTAAGAAGTAACAGGTAGTGTCATTGCTTGGCGAAAATTGGTACTAAATTGATGAATTTTCGTTTTTTTTTTTTAAATTTAAAATGAGAAATATATTTTGAAATTACAACTTGAAAATTTTTACATTTTATTTATTTAATAATTATTTAGTAATGTGAAAATATTTATGGATCCATGTGAATTGTTAAATTTAATGGATAAATTTTTAATGAAATAAATCCACCAGATGTACCATCAACTTGTCCTTTATGAAATAATTCAATTCCTGAAAGTGGTACATGTGGATCAGTAGTAACATCTAGAAGATCAAAAAATGGAATAGTTGTTTGTGATGCATCTTTTGTCATGTCTGATTCTTTAATATAAATGAATTTATTTTCCTCAGAATCATAAGGATGTGTTTTAAATTTAAGTGGATCATCTGGATTATTTAAAATCAATTCATTTGGTTTTGGTAATTGTTTTTTATAATTTGTGATTGCAGTAATGTTTCCATGTTGATATTCAAAGCTACCATATTTAACATCAAGTGCAATGCAACCTATTGATGAGTCATCATCCAAATAATCAACATTGAATTTAGCACCTGAAATATAAATTATTTTAGTATCATTAAATATATTTTTATTTGTTTATATGTTGCTTATAATTTTCACATACCAGTCAACAATTGGCCTTCATTAAAAATCAATTTTTGTAAACATATTCTATCCATGTAAGTTGATTGTATTGTAGCAAAATCTATTGATTGTTCCAACGAATATCGCGTTCCATTTGAGTAAATTGCAGTGACTGGAAAATTATCATCATACTCAAATTTTGGAAGTGGTATCCATCTCTCAGTTTTTTTATCAATTTTTCCATAAGGCAAAAGTTTTCCCTCTCGAAGCTGAATGTGAATCATTCGATCACGTGCAACAAGTCGTGCACCAGTTGCTACCCTATTTTAATTTACAAATAATTATGCAACAAGTTATTTTATATTTAAAATAAATTTATAAATTATATAATATATACTATTAGATTTAAATACTCAACATGTTATTGCTTGTTTCAGACCATAGTAAACTGAAAGCACGAGTTGTATTTGTTTTAGTGTGAATACGATTATCCGTACAACCACATAAACAAATTTTACAAACATAATTTAAAGGCCAAAATGTTCTTTTAATTCCTAGTATTTCGGTTGAACCACATTGACGAGACGTGTCACCATAAGTGTATCCATTGTCTAGATTTTTAAACCAATAATGAGGCTTTGTACTTGATTGATCATCTGGATCCTGTACATATTTTAATTTATTAATTATTATTATTCATGAATATTTTTATATTTATGTATACATACTCTTCGACAAACTTCAACTTGATCAGCCAACGAGTCAGTACAACCAAATGCCCAACCAGGACAAGTATCATCATACTCATGATTATCAACAGAACAATTTTTACCTTGTAATTTACATAATCTTGAATTTTGAGGAATGTTATCACAGCCTTTTCCACATTTCCATTTAAAACTTTGTTCACTTATCATAAAAGCATAGCTGAGATTTTCAAATGTACCATATGTTTTACCTTGAATAAAATTATATAAATATATTTAATAATTAATTTATCATTATGTAATTGTAAATAAATTTACAAACCTTTTTGGTGATTCTCCAATGGATCACATCGACGAATAACATTTGTAGAAATTTTCATTTTATTTTTAAATAATTCTGTATATTTTGTAATTCTATTTATTGATTGATCCATTTCAAATAGCATTTCATCGGTGTAATCAAAGTCGACATTCATAGATCTCCATGTGTATGAAAATGCTAGAACAGCAAAAACTTGAACTTCACGAAAAATAATATCATTATAAAATGAATATAATTCATGTTGTTGAGTAATACTTGTGTCACACTCGAAAATCACTTGTTGCTGTAATAAAAAATTATAATTACTCACAATTAAATTTACCATGAAGGATACAAAAAATTATTTTACCTCAAGTGGTTCATCATACTCGTTTGGGATGATTGATAAGTTCATTTTATCAATAATTATTTTACGTAATTGTGCCACCAATGATTTTGAATAATCCCTACCATCTGATATCATGTCAATTGTTAAAAGACCAAGATCTGCGTGCTTTTTGTTCATCAACAACCTTGACCATTGCTCAGTTATTTCACGTAAAAATTGAATTCTATTAAAAATATTTTCAATCCTTTCTTCGTTTAATTTTATTACGTAATTTGGTATATGTATATTTTCCATAGGTTCATTTATTTCGTAAAGATTCGATCGAAATTTATTAATTGTACTCCATATTGAATGTATTTTTTTGTAATTTGATGTATCATTTTTATTGACAATTGCATTTGTTGATATATTGGAAATTATTTTGAGCACGTTGATTGCTTCAGTAGTTATTGTTCCAGATGATGAAATTATTATTTTTGTTGTTAATAGTAATATTAAGACACAAAAAAAATATTTACCACGCATTTTTACAAAATTTCTTTTAACAAAAAAAATTAATAGCTTCAACTAAGTGTAATGAATCATAGTAATTTACTAATGATTTTTGAAAATTATAATATGACAGTGTTACAAAAAAAAAAAAAGAAGAAGAGTATGTAACACGTGGACTTTTTCCCGCTTATTATTTTTTATTTTAATATTTTAATTTAATTTATTATTTAAAATCAAGACACAGTAAATTTATTATTAGTTATAAATTATAACTATTTATTTAACATTTATTTTACGAGATAGAATATTTTAATATGAAACAAGATATATTTTTATTACTGATTAGCCTGATTAATGAGGTGGCAAAGCCACGTCACGTATGTGTATGTTTATTTTTGGCTGGACTAGCCGGACTTGAAGTGATTTTATATTTTAATAATTTATTTAACACTTAAACACCAGGTTGTCCACATCAACGACAGGTAAATGTGGTGGGAATTATCGAAATATGCGCAGGAGCATTCTGTCTCGTTATAAAGCAACAACAAATATTTACTTTGATAAAATTTGTTACTTGAAACATTATAAAAACAACACTATATATATTTTTTTTTTAACACTTTGAATACTTGATTGTTGATGAAATAAATTATCAAGATTTATCAACGTTTGTTGACATTGAAACTTGATGTAATTTTAATCTAAGTAATTAAGCAATAATTTATTTGAGTATACACTAAAAAATAGTAACATTTATCTTGAAATTACATGCATATAAAACATCTAGTTATTTCGAAATTTTTCATATAGATAAGCCAAATTGAGAAACGAAAAACAAGGATAGTAATATTTATTTTACGTAGAAAACAAACAAACTAATTGACACCATAATAAAACAAATTTTCAACTGATAAAATGCTTAAATCTATTTATTAATAATTAAAAACTAATGGATAATTTTTCAACAACAAAATAAGAAGAGAAATAATTTTTTTATAAAGCAATATTTTATTGAAAAACACTCAAGCTTATTTAGATAAACAAACAAAATTTTTAAAATATAATATTTTAATCTTAATTAAATTTTAAGTAGGTAAAAAAAACATTTTTTATCATTAAATATTTCAAATATATTTTGATAAACATTATGAGGATATTGAATATTAAATGAATCATGCAAAATGGGGGGAAAAAAAATTATACTTTTATGAAAAATGAAAAGCACAAGTGGTGAATACTTTAGTAGTAAATAAAAAAAGAATAATAAATTAAAGTAATTTGTTTTTTATAAAATATAATTACTGAATAATACGACGTGGAATGCCAAGTTGATGATACAACATTCCCAACATCAGTGGAAATAATGAAGCCTCATCACAAGGAACAGTAACATGTTGATAAAATTTATCAGTCATTTCAACCAAAGTGTCTTTTATGTTAAGTAATTTTTCTGTGTCTCCCTCAGAAACGAGCTTCAAGTAACCAGACGATTTCTTGACGATACGTTTCAATTCATTTTCAACTTGTTTTGATAGCTTCAAAGTCTGCGGAGATTAAAATAAATACAAGATGATGATTAATAATTCAAAGGATTTAATTTCAAATAAAATAATTTACCTTGTAAGATGGAAGATGTTCAGCTATTGGTAATTTTTGTACACATATGTTACATTTGCATGGCTCTTCAGCGAATGAAAAATATTTTCTTTGACGTTCAAAAAATGACAAATCTTGGTAACGTCCAACTGGTGAAAAAAGTATCTAAAATAGATAAAAAATAATTAATATTTTTATAAATTAATAAAACGAAATTAAAATACATCTTGTTAAATAAAAAAATCAAGTACTTTTTCTCCTTTTTTAATTGGTCTTTCAACTAAAACAGTAGCATTTGGATCACAGTTGTACCAGTTGACATGAGGATCACAATTTTTCACAAACATTTGTAGAATTGGTATTATAACAGCATGTGTTAATTTGACATCATTTGGCGCCTGTTTTGTGTACTAATTAAAGAAAAAATAAAATCATTAATTCACGTAATAATTATAGTTTTATGATGATTTAAATAATGAAATATATTTTACTTACAAATACAACATTGCGATCAACAATCATAAGATATCTGAAGATCAAACCTCCCAAAATTACTGAATGTTCATGGCAACTGACAGCAAAAAGACTCATTTTTTTACCAAAAATAGTTGTGTCAAGACCAAACATTGAGACAATTGATGTAATACGAATGACTCGACCAAATGAACATCGTTCAGATGTTGGCTGGAAATACTTAAGACGATGAAAATTATCAATAGTATTAACATCAAAAATACCATCTTTAAAAACCATTGATTTATCAGCACTTGATTCAACATCATCAATTTTTTTTTTCAACTCAGTAATACCACCAGCAGCTTTGATTGCTTTTGATAAAATTTGAATGGTCAATTGAAAACGCCAATCGTCCTCAACATCCATTTCCACTTTCAAAGAAAGACTCAAAATTGGACATTCAAAATCATGATATTCTTTCCAAGCAATATCTCTACATTCTGGTGAACAAAATATAACATTTGGACACTCATTACATGGTACACCAGTCCAAGTTTGACGACAACAATGCCAACATGTATTATAACGTTCATCTTCACATGCAATCACTTCAAATGGTTTGTTAATATAAATAAATTCACCTGGTTTAATATCTCTGGTTGCTACAAGATGTTGTTTATTCTTTTTTGTGTTTTTCAATTCAATTGCATCTGATGCACCAGCAATTATTGGATTATTATTTTCAATTATTGGAGTGAATTTAATTGTATTAGTATCACAAGGTTTTCCAAGATCATTTATCATCTTTGAATATTGTTCTTTGACGTTGTAATTTGGATTCTTTTTTTGTAATTTAGGTAACCATTTCATTGCATTGGCTATTGAACTACTTGACTCAATATCAAAGTCTGGTTGCAAGGCTTTAAAGCACAATGCTTGACGAACAAATAGCTTTGTTTTTAAATTGTCTGGATAGCCTGATGTTAATGCACGTTCAATATCAACAAGACAATCTTCATAGAGTCTTACTTTGAATAAAACAGCTGAACGATTTCCATATCCCAATGACAATTCACTGGATCCAACTGGTGCAAATGCAATACTCTTTGTGTATGCTTCAATTGATTTGCTTAAATAATTTTTATTTATTGCTGTTGTGTATTCTATGTTACCAATTGTACGCCAATGTGTTGAATCACCAACTGTTTTGTCTACTTTAATATTATTACAATGTCCCATTGGACCTGTTTCAGCCATAAATTTCCAGACCACCTCAAATCTATCTTCAAATGTTTTTTTTTTAAGAAACTTTTTATTTATACCTTCTAGATCATAGGATCCATGTGATTCACAATCATCTGCACCATAACAACAAGCACAGCTTCCTTCTTCCATTGCTAAATAAAAAAAAAAATTCATAAATTAATTAATTAATTATTAACAATGACAATAATAATCATAAATAAAAATAAAATTATTGTTTAAACATAATTTGTAAGTGTACAGGGAATAAAGTTATTCTTGATAACTCTTCTCGTTATTGTGTCAACAATTATTCACAACAATTGATGATAAAAAAAGAGTATAAAGTATAAATAAAAACAAAAGTAAAATGAATAATATAAATGAATAACTTACTTGATCTTTGATGATATTAACTCGAACAAAATGAATATGTTTTCACTAAAATAAAATATGATATTTCAACGAATTATTCTTTATTTTATTTGACAAATTTTTATTGATAAATATTTTAACTTTTGTTACTTGAATCAATTGTATTTTGATGGTTAAAATAATCAAAATGGATTATAAAATTAATTTGACAAGCCAAAGAGACTTGTAAACATGACGACGTTCAAAAAAGAAAAGACAGTTCTACAAGCAAGTCATCAGAACTTGTCGAAACTCGCAGGATGTTTTATGATCTTGTTCCTAGAATTTCTTTCTTTTTTTTTTTCAGCGATTGCAAGCGATTGTCAGCGATGAGAGCGCCAATAAATAAACAAAAACACTCTTTCTTTCTTGCTCATTTTCTCTCTCTTTCTCTGTAGTCAAAAACCGTTAGAAATTTCTCTCTCAAATAGCAATAAAATTTAAGCTGCTGTCATTAATTATAATAATTTTACAAATAAATAAATAAAAAACTGAATATCAAAGACAATAAAAATTGGGTTGATATTGATAATTTTAGAGTGTAAACAAATTAATTAATTAATTAAATAATTATAAATCGGATTTTAAAAACAAATATATTTAATTTTATTGATTTAATATAAATTTCAACATATTTGTTGATAATAATAATTATTATCTTCAGTCAATCTATTGTTCATTGACAACGTTGATTAATTATTGTTGATGTTAAAGAAATATTTGAATAATTATTTTGACATAAATAGAATTAATTTAAAATAATAAATACTTTTAATTATTTATTAAATTGTTTTTTGATTTTATTACATGTTGACTCTTATTATTTCATGTTTAAATTGAATTAAATCAAATAGAAAAATAACTACAATTTTATAAATAAATTATCAACTAAATATAAAAATACCAAGAAGAAAAAGATAAATTTAAGAACCATAAAAAGTATACCAACAAAAACATTTAACTAATGTTCATTTTTCATTTATCTTGTTGATTATATTAAAAATACCTATATCTGTATTTTTTTGTTGAAGAATAATTACTAATCAATAATATCATAAACTGTACGTAGTCGATGATACAACGCTTTGATAGATGTATTTAATATTGATACTTCCCGACAAGGCACAGTAATGTATTGATGATACTTATCTTTCATGCTATTCAAAGTATCCTTCAATGTCATTAGTTCTCTGGTATCTCCGTAACGAATGCGATCTTTCAAAGCTCCTGCCTTTAGAGTCATAGAATTCAATTCTTCCTTTATACTTGCTGGCAACATCATACTCTATTGACACCAAAAAAATAAATAAATAGTATTAAATATTACTTGAATTTTTAACAATTAATAAAAATAAATACCTGGTAAGATGGAAGATAATCTAGGGTTGGCCAATTTTCAATACATGCTATACATTTACATGGTACAGGATCACCAGTAGTAAGTTCTAATGCTGAATGTCGTTGAGCTTTAGACGATGTATGATATGGTCCAGAAGTACTCATAGATATCTAAAATTAGTTCACATAATTATTAAATATCTTTAAAAACATTACAAGACGTTAATACGTACCAGTTCTCCTTGCTTTATTGGTTTACTCGCATAAAATCCAACGTTTAAACCAAAGTAATTCCAATCGATATTTGGATCACAGCTCTTTTTTATTATCTTATAAATTGGCATCATAACATATGATGCAGTAAGATCACTACCGAGTGTTATGTCTATAAACTAATGAAATTTATTTAACATAAAATAATCATTACAAACAATAAATTAATTTAATGAATACATACTCCTTGATGATTGCGATAACCCATCATCAAATATCGTAATATTAATTCTCCCAAAATCAATGTTTCTTTATTTTTAATTGAATTTTCCATTGTCATTTTTTGACCAAATATATTTGTTTTTTGACAAAAAATCTTAACAATCCATACAGCAAATAATATTAATTCGAATTTATGATCATTTGATGTATTTAAAAGATAATCAATACGATGGAAATTATCAATACTATTAACATCAAGAATACCATTGGTAATGATAAATTCTTTATTTGTATCCGAGTCATTATTGTCAATTATTTTTTTTAATTCTTTGAAATCACCTGCCGAGTTTATTGCCTTTAGAATCACTTTTACTGCCATTAATTTTCCTGACTCTATACCGTTAGATTTTGAAAGTGATCCTAATACTAAACATTCAATATTATGATAACTATTCCATGCTTTTTTTTTACATCTCTCTGAGCAATATATGATGTTTGGACAATTATCACATGGTACACCAGCCAAAGTTTGACGACAACAATGCCAACAATTTGTAAAACGTAATTCAATAGCAAGAATTGCTGCAAATGGCTCAGAAATGTAAATAAATTCACCACATTTGATATCTCTTGTTGCAACAATGTGTTGATTATTCCCTTCAGTTTTTTTCAATTCAATTGCATCAGATGCACCAATTATTATTGCATTGTCATTTTTTATTTCTGGTGAATATCTAATAATTTCACGTGGTTCTTTAAGTTCATTGATCATCTTTGGATACTCTTTGATGATGTTGTATTTTGGATTATATTTTTTTAAATCAGGAAGCCATTGCATTGCACTGGCCATTGAAATACCTGTCTCAATATGTGAGCTTGGTTTCAATGCTTTGAAACACAATGATTGACGTAAAAATAATTTTGTTTTTAATTTATCTGGATAGCCTGCCTTTAATGCACGTTCAATGTCAAGAAGACAATCTTCATAGAGTCTTGCTTTGAATAATACAGCTGAACGATTTGCATAAGCCAATGACAATTCACTGGATCCAACTGGTGCAAATGCAATACTCTTTGTGTATGCTTCAATTGATTTACGTAAATATTTTTTATTTTTTGCACTAGTATATTCTTTGTTACCAATTTTTCTCCAGAACATTGATTGACCAACTGTTTTATTATTAATTTTATCACGATTTATGTCAATATATGGAGCTGTCAATTTCCATACCACCTCAAATTGATCTTTAAATGTTGTTTTTTGTGAAAATTGTCGTTTGGCAATTATCATATTATCACTAGGCAAATCATTGAAATACATAACTGGAAAAACAAATTTTTTATATAATTTTTCATTCTTTTTTTTTATAAATAAATAACAATATTAATTTATAAAAATATCATTATTATTGTTATGGCTTGATCATTTGTACACAATAAAGTTATGTATTTTTATTATTATTATATCGATATTATTTAAACAATTGATAATTAAGTAAAAAAAAAAAAAATTCAATTAAGAAACATGAATGAAAACTTACTTAGATACTTAATCTTTGACAATATTTGGTTAAACAATATGACAATTTTTACTAAAATCAAATACAAAATTACAACACAATTTTATTCATTCGGATTTGTAAATATTTAATGAATTAATTGTTTTAGAACGATTGCAATTAATAACAATCAAATAACCAGATAAAAAAACACAATGTTGCTTCTTGTAAATTATGACGACGCACAACACAAATAAAAAAAAAAGAAAAAAAAGAAATAAACGATCGAAAAATGTCGAGCGGCAAGGAGGGGTTTATTGTTCCTCTCCGTCATTCTCTCCAAATCAGTGCAAATGAGTGTATCTTTCTCTCTCCTATAGTAAACAAACTAAAAATTTAAAATCTATGTATGCACCCAGGAATAACAAATTTTACATTTTTAATTGTTAAAAATATTGAATTATATTTAATTCAGTTCCAGCATTAATTTTTTATTTATAAATAAAAATTACGGTTATTTGAGATTTTGATGTCAATATGTAATATAATATATATTTCAACAACTGATAATTAATTTAGAAAAAAAAACATTAAGTATAGAATAAACAATTCGAACGAAAATTTACTTGATTTTGATGGCACATTACAATTCACTTGAAAAAAAAAAAACAGGAAATTTTAACATCCCTTAGTTTAATAAAAAAAAAAAAAATGGAAAACCATGTAAGTATATTGATGATGATAATTTGTAACACTATTTTAATTGCACCAATAAACAATAATAAAAAAAATCAACAATAAAATTATTAAAGCATTATCATTCTTGACAACAATAGAAAACAAAATTATATAATGATTATTTTTTATTCAAGTTTTCAAATAATATTACATTTTGTTCAACTAGAAATTCAACAATGAAAAAAAGAATTTCGACTAATTAGACCATCATTATTTGCCATCCTGTAAAAAAAAAACTTGTCTAATTTTCTAATAATTAAAAAAATATATATTTGATTAATCATTTAAATATAAATATAACTAATTTAAAATAATATACACTTTCAATTATTTATTAAATTGTTTTTTAATTTTATTACATGTTGACACTTATTATTGTATTTTTTGATTAAATTAAATCAAATAGAAAAACAAGTACAAATGAATAATCCAAGACCAAACAAAAATTTTATAAATGTAAAAATACCAAGAATTCAATAAGCTGTTAAATTTATACAAGCGATAAATTTTAGAACATGTAAATAAAATAATCTCCAAGATATTTTAAAAAATTTAGAACATATTAAAGTTATTAATTTCTTGATGATTTGAATGATTTAAATTTAAACGATAAAAAATATACCAACAAAAGCATTTAACTAATGTTGATTTTTCATTTATCTTGTTGATTATATGGAAAATGTATCTGTATTTTTTTGTTGAGAAACAATTACTCAAAAACATTATAAACTGGATGTAGACGACTATATACGGCTCTAATTAGTAAATACAATATTGATACTTCCCGACAAGGAACAGTGATGTATTGATGATATTTATCATTCATACTATTCAAAGTATCCTTCATTGTCATTAATTCTCTAGTATCTCCGTTACCAATGCGTTCTTCCCACTCTTTCATCTTAAGTGTCATATAATTTAATTCTCTCTTTATACTTGCTGGCAACATCATACGCTATTGACACAAAAAAAATAAATAAATAGTATTAAATATTACTTGAATTTTCAACAATTAATAAAAATAAATACCTGATGAGATGGAAGATAATCTAGGGTTGGCCAATTTTCAATGCATGCTGTACATTTGCATGGTACAGGATCATCAGTAAACATTCCTGATGCTAAATGTCGTTTATCTTTTGACAATGCACTATACTGTCCAAACATACTATGAAGTATCTGAAATCAGTTAACATAGTTATTGATTAATAATTAGTTATATATTAAAAAATATTTCAAGTCGTTAATACGTACTGGTTCTCCTTGCTTAATTGGTTTACCGGCATAAAATCCAACGTTTGAACCCAAGTAAACCCAATCGATATTTGAATCACAGCTTGTTTTTAATATCTTACAAATTGGTAACACGACATGTGACCTAGCATGATCACCAAGTGTTATGTTATGATCATCAACAAACTGAAAAATTTATTTAACATAAAATAATCATGATAAATTATAAATTAATTTAATAAATACATACCAAATGACCATTGCGATAAGCCATCATCAAATATCGCAACATTAATTCTCCCAAAATTAATGTTTCTTTATTCTTAATCAAATTTTTATTTGTCATTTGTTGATCAAGTATATTCGTATTTTGACTAAAAATTTTAACAATCCGTACAGCAAGTAATGTTAATTCGAATTTGAAATCATTTGATGTATTTATGGGATAATCAAGACGATGAAAATTATCAATACTATTAACATCAAGAATACCTTTGGTAATGATAAAATCTTTATTTTTATCCGAGTCAATATTGTCAATCATTTTTTTTAATTCTTTCAAATCACCTGCTAAATTTAGTGCCTTTAGAATCATTTTTACTGCCATTAATTTTGCTGAATCTAGATGGTTACATTTTAAAATTTCTTCCAGTATTAAACATTCAATATTATGATAACTATCCCATGCTTTTTTTTTACACTCGTCCGAACAATATATGATGTTTGGACAATTATCACATGGTACACCAGTCCAAGTTTGACGACAACAATGCCAACAATTAGTAAAACGTAATTCATCACTAACAGTAGCTGCAAATGGCTCAGAAATGTAAATAAATTCACCAGATTTGATGTCTCTTGTTGCAACAATGTGTTGATCATTTTCTTCAGTTTGTTTCAATTCAATTGCATCAGATCCACCAACTATTATTGCATTATCATTTTTTATTTCTGGTGAATATCTAACAATTTCACGTGGTTCTTTAAGTTCCTTGATCATCTTTGGATACTCTTTGTTGATGTCGTATGTTGGATTATATTTTTTCAAGTCAGGAAGCCATTGCATTGCACTGGCCATTGAAATACCTGTCTCAATATGTGAGCTTAGTTTCAATGCTTTGAAACACAATGATTGACGTAAAAATAATTTTGTTTTCAATTTATCTGGATAGCCTGCCTTCAATGCACGTTCAATATCAACAAGACAATCTTGATAGAGTCTTGCTTTGAATAATACAGCTGAACGATTTGCATAAGCCAATGACAATTCAGTGGATCCAACTGGTGCAAATGCAATACTCTTGGTGTATGCTTCAATTGATTTGCGTAAATAATCTTTATTTTTTGCAGTAGTATATTCTTTGTTACCAATTTCCCTCCAGATCATTGACTGACCAACTGTTTTATTATTAATTTTATCACGATTTATGTCAATATATGGAGCTGTCGATTCCCATACCACCTCAAATTGATCTTTTAATGTTTTTTTTTGTGAAAATTGTTTTCTGGCAATCATCATAGTATCACGAGATAAATTATTAGGATTCATATCTGCAAAAAAACATTTTTCTATAGTTCTATATTATTTTATTTTATAAATAAATAATGATAATAATTTATATAAAAATACTATAATTATTATTATGGCTTTTTTGTTTTATTGTACAAAGTAAATATATATTTCTTATTTTTATTATGTCAATATTATTCAAACAATTGATAATTGATTAAAAAAAATTTAAATAATAAACTTAAAAAACTTACTTAATTTTTGATGATATTCAATTAAACAATATATATGACAATTTTTAATAAAATCAAATATAAAATTGCAACAAAATTTTGTTTATTCAGCTTTATAAATATAAAGTATATTTAATGATTCTATTGTTTTAAAATGATTGCAATAATCTGTTTTATTATTATTAATATTGTTCAACTGTTTTTAATGAATTAGACTAAAATCAAAAATGCGTGATAACAATAAAATGACCGAAAAAAAAAAAAGACGCTGATGCTTCTTGTAATTTTATGACGACCCACAACGCAAATAAAAAATGAAAAAAACAAAAAACGAACGATCAAGAACTGCGGAGTGGCAAGGGAGTAGGGATGTCGATAGTTGGCCGATATTATATCGATATATTATCGCCGATATTTTTTTGACCCGATATATCAATATCCGATAGTTTTTATAAAAAATATCGGGTATTTTTGTCAAAAAAAAATATTACCGACAAAAAAAAAATTAATAATTATGTTTTTTTATCTTTTCAAAAATCAAAATTAAATTATTAGAATGCAAGTATATTTTATCCAGCTGAATATTTTAATTACTAGAAAAATTCTTTTTCACTAAAAAAAATTTAAGTAATATAAAAATTAACGAGTTTTATAATTCGTAGTTGTTATTATATCATGAAAGTTTTTAATTTTTATATTTTTCATTTTGTAATTTACATGATAATAATTAAACTAATTTTAAAAATAATAACATGACGATAATTTCAACACTATCTCAATGATATTTTTTATTATTATTATTATTTTTTTAAGTCACTTGTTTGATAAAGTTTCCAATTAATCAATAAATATTAGCTAATTTTTATTTTGTTGTTTTTCTTTTTTAATATAAGCAACAATTAAATATTCACTCTCATCTTGTGTGTTAACCATATCACGTTTATCAAGTGTAACCCATATTTTTATTGTACTTTTGCGATTTCTTGATATTTCTGCTGCTTTTTCAATAAATTTATGAGTTAAACCTGTGTTTCCAACGCTATAACGCCACATTTCTGGTGAATTTTCAAGAACTTTAATGGCTGATTCATCAGTAATTTTATTGCTGAATGGTAACTTCAAATGTGTTAAATTTTTGAGCAATTTAATTGACGAGTCAGTGATTGTATTATTAAAGCCTTGTAATAGTAGATCTGTTAAATTATTCATCTTTGTGCATGTAAAGATACCAGCATCGGTTAACAATAAACATGACACCTTTAGTGCGTTCAGGTGTCTCATAGTATTAGCAATACAATACATATAATTATCGGAAATTATGAAATTACGAATATCTAATATCGTGATAGTGTAAAAGGGCTCCAAAAAATCTCTGCACATCTTAAGATGAAAATCAGAATCATTATTGCATTCTAATATTTCAGAATTGGAGAAATAATTAAGTAAACTTTCTGGGTATAGTATACCAGCAGTGGAAAATTTTCTCAATGCAGTTAGTTGAGAAATCACCTACAAAAACAAAAAAAAAAAAATGTGAATAATAAAATAAATGATATTTTTTTGTAATTGATAATATATATAAATAAGTTTAAGTTACATACACTTGTTATTTCATCAGGAAAATAAGTTGAATCACTAAGGGCTGCAATCCAATTTGTAATATTGAGATCAGTCAATGTATCAGCAACGTTTAACAATGAATTAATTAAAGGTAATATATCTAATGCCTTTCCATTTCGAAATGAATAATGAAATATAATTTTCAATACTTTTAGTTTAGAAAGATGTGAAAATGCATTATCTAATATTGCATTATCAATTATAAGGATTCTTATTCGAAGTTTTATGAGATTTTGACAATATTCATTAATAACTGGCACTATGTTACAATGAGGATAGACTGACAAGTCTAATTCTTTTAAATAACAACCACATTTATAAAAAAGTGATTTTAAAAAATTTAATTGTCCATCCAGAGATGAATAATTTGTCTTTAAAAAATGTGGATCCTCGTCATATTCCCAATGAGTTAGTTCAAGTTTTTTGACATTAAACCAAGAATAATCAAGGGCTTTTTTCCATTTTTTGCATACTAAAAAAAAAAAAATCAATCGTCATTAGTGACTCATTATTAAATAATAATTTTTTAAATAAAATAATTTCCATACCCAATGCAATTTTTGGTCTTTCCCATGCTGGCACATACATGAATATTTCAGCCAGGCAATCATCGTTAACATGCTCAATCGTCATTTTACTTTTGGCGTATGAATCATCATTATCATGGCCGTGGAAGTATATCTATAAATAGAATAAATAAAAATATAAAAACATTCAATATATAATTATGCGGTGAATTAACTATCGCATTTTTTTTTTTATTGCTGAATATTTGACTTGAAACGTAATATTTTTTTACCAAGTTTTTTTTCGACCCTGATTTCGGCAATCGTTTGAGTTGATTCATATTTGATAAAATTAAAATTTGGTATCCACTATATATAACCAAGTTTTAGTTTAATAATTTTTTATTTTAATGTACTTAAATGTCTTTAATTGAAAATAAATGTTTTTTATTATGTTTATTGTTTTATATATAAAGACTAACATGGAGGTCTATGTATGTACCACTCCTTCTATTCCAGCTTCTTGGTGGCACAGAGAGAGGAAATTTTATAGTCCAATTTCCTCTCTGTTCCTCTCCGTCAGTCGTTATATCCCCTGATATCCCCTTATATATCCCCACTCTAATTCTCTCACGTAATCTTTCTCCAGCAAACTAAAAATTTAAAATCTATGGATGCACCTTACAATATCAAATTTTACACTTTCAATTGTTATGTTAAAAATATTGAATTATATTTTGATTCAGTTATAGCATTTATTTTTAATTTAATTTATAAATATAAATTACGGTTATTCTAAATTTTGATTACATTAGTATTTTGTTTTGACATTACAATGTGTAATTAATTAAAAAAAAAAAAAAACAATATAGAATAAATAATTGGAATAAAAACTTACTTGATTTAGATGGTAAAAAATTCACTTGAAAAAAATGAAAAATTCACGTCATTTTTGTATAATAAAAATAGTAATAATTATATTGTTAACAAGTATATATTATTATTCGCATTAATCATTATATATATATTATTTTGTCAAAAAAAATATTGCAAAACATGACAATAATTTGTATACAGTAAAAACTAAATTTAACATTTTTCAAATAATTGACATCGGAAAAATGTGAAATTTGATTATTAAAAAAGTGTAGGATAATTTTAACATTTTTTTTTTTTTACTAAACAGTATGTTAATTGCACTGAAAATAAATAAAATTAGCAAATTTAAATTGATAAAGTTGTTGCAATAAATATAAATATCAATGTAATTAACAATAAAATTATTAAAGCGTTATTATTTTTAACAACAATATAAGACAAAATTATAAAATGATTATTTTTTATTCGGATTTTTAATTAATATTACATTTTGTTTATAATATAATATTTTGATAAACAAATTATTTTTAAATGAATTCAACCATGAATATTATTTTATTTATTGTGGACTTATTATTTCATTTTTAAATTAAATTAAATTTAATTGAAAAACAATGACAAATGAATAATTCAACGCCAAAGAAAAATTTTATATAACTTATAAATAATCAACTAAATATAATAATTAATCCCAAAAATCCAATGAGCTGTTAAATTTATACAAGCGATAAATTTTAGAAAATTTAAATGTAATAATATGAAAGTTATTGACTTTTTGATGATGATTTAAATGTTCTAAACTTAAACCATAAAAAGTATAAATGATGATAATTTGAATTTTTTTTTTATCTTGTTGATTGTAAACAGAACCAAACATATTATTAAGAGATAATATATAAAGCTGTATTTTCCGTTGAGGGATAATTACTCAACAATATCATAAACTGTACGTAGTCGATAATACAACTCTTTGATTAGTATATTCAATTTTGATACTTCCTGACAAGGAACAGTGATATATTGATGATATTTATCATTCATGCTATTCAAAGTATCCTTCATTGTCAATAATTCTCGAGTATCTCTGTGAGGGATGCGTTTTCGCCACTCTTCTACCTTGAGCGTCATGTCATTTAATTCTTTCTTTATACTTGCAGGCAACACCATACTCTATTGACACAAAAAAATGAATAAATCGTTTTCAATATTACTTGCATTTTTAACAATCAATAAAAATAAATACCTCGTAAGATGGAAGATAATCTAGGGTTGGCCAATTTTCAATACATGCTATACATTTACATGGTACAGGATCATCAGTAAAGGATTCAAATGCCATATACCGTTTAGCTTTTGATACTGAATGATATTGTCCAAAAGTACTCATAATTATCTGAAATTAGTTAACATAATTATTAAATATCTTTAAAAACATTTCAAGACGTTAATACGTACCGGTTCTCCTTGCTTGATTGGTTTGCTGACATAAAATCCAACGTTTGAACCCAAGTAAATCCAATCGATATTTGAATCACAGCTTTTTTTAAATATCTTACAAATTGGCATCATGACATTTGATGCAGCAAGATCACTACAAAGTGTTATGTCTACAAACTAATACAATTTATTTAACATGAAATAATCATTGTAATCAATAAATTAATTTAATAAATACATACCCCTTGATGATTGCGATAACCCATCATCAAATATCGTGATATTAATTCTCCCAAAATCAATGTTTCTTTATTTTTCATTGTCATATTTTGACCAAATATATTTGTTTTTTGACTAAAAATCTTAACAATCCCTACAGCGAGTAATATTAATTCGAATTTAAAATCATTGAATGTCTTCAAGAGATAATCAAGTCGATGAAAATTATCAATACTATTAACATTAAGAATACCATTGGTAATGATAAATTCTTTATTTTTATCCGAGTCAAAATTGTCAATTATTTTTTTTAATTCTTTTAAATCGCCTACTAAGTTTAATGTTTTTGAAATCGTTTTCACTGCCATCAATTTTTTTGTATCTATATCGTCAGATTTTGAAAGTGATCCTAATACTAAACATTCAATGTTATGATAACTATTCCATGCTTTTTTTTTACATGTCTCCGAGCAATATATGATGTTTGGACAATTATCACATGGTACACCAGCCAAAGTTTGACGACAACAATGCCAACAATTAGTAAAACGTAATTCATTAGCAAGAGTCGCTACAAATGGCTCAGAAATGTAAATAAATTCACCAGATTTGATGTCTCTTGTTGCAACAACATGTTGATTATCTTCATTTGTTTGTTTTAATTCAATTGCATCAGATGCACCAATTATTATTGCGTTGTCATTTTTTATTTCTGGTACATATCTAATAATTTCACGTGGTTCTTTAAGTTCATTGATCATTTTTTGATACTCTTTGTTGATGTCGTATGTTGGATTATATTTTTTTAAGTCAGGAAGCCATTGCATTGCACTGGCCATTGACATACCTGGTTCAATATCTGAACTTGGTTTCAATGCTTTGAAACACAATGATTGACGTAAAAATAATTTTGTTTTTAATTTATCTGGATAGCCTATTTTTAATGAACGTTCAATGTCAACAAGACAATCATCATAGAGTCTTGCTCTGAATAATACAGCTGAACGATTTGCATAAGCCAATGACAATTCTTTGGATCCAACTGGTGCAAAAGCAATACTTTTGGTGTAGGCTTCAATTGATTTACGTAAATAATTTTTATTTTTTGCTGTAGTATATTCTTTATTACCAATTTCTCTCCAGATCATTGACTGACCAACTGTTTTATTATTAATTTTATCACGATTTATGTCAATATATGGAGCTGTCAATTCCCATACCACTTTGAATTGATCCTTCAATGTTGTTTTTTGTGAAAATTGTTGTTTGGCAATTATCATATTATCATTAGGCAAACCATTGAAATACATAACTGGAAAAAAAAAACTTTTATATAATTTTTCATTCTTTTATTGTACAAATAAATAACAATATTAATATAATTATTAATATATTAATATAATTAAAATATTATTATTATCGTTATATCGCAAACATTTTATTTTTAATTGTACAAAATAAAGTTATATATTTTTTATTGTTATATTATTTAAACAATTGATAATTTAGTAAAAAAAAAAAATTATTAAGAAACATGAATGAAAACTTACTTAGATACTTAATCTTTGACAATATTTGGTTAAACAATATGACAATTCTCACTAAAAGCAAATATTAAATTACAACACAATTTTATTCATTCAGATTTATAATTTATAAATATTAATAAATAAATAAATTTATAAAATAAATTATAAATATTTAATGAATTAATTGTTTTAAAACGATTGCAATTAATAACAATAAAATGACCGAAAAAAAAAAACACGATGTTGTTTCTTGTAAATTATGACGACGTACAACACAAATAAAAAAAAAAAAGAAATAAACGATCAAGAACTGCGGAGCGGCAAGGAGGGGTTTATTGTTTCTCTCCGTCATTCTCTCCAAATCAGTGCAAATGAGTTCATCTTTCTCTCTCCTATAGTAAGCATTAATTTTCTATTCATAAATAAAAATTACGGTTATTTGAGATTTTGATGTCAATATGTAATATAATATATATTTCAACAACTGATAATTAATTTAGAAAAAAAAAACATCAAGTATAGAATAAACAATTCGAATGAAAATTTACCTCATTTTGATGGCACATTACAATTTACTTGAAAAAAAAAAAAAAACAGGAAATTTTAACATCCCTTAGTATAATAAAAAAAAAAAAAATGGAAAACCATGTAAGTATTTTGATGATGATAATTTGTAACACTATTTTAATTGCACCAATAAACAATAATAAAAAAAATCAACAATAAAATTATTTAAGCATTATCATTCTTAACAACAATAGAAAACAAAATTATATATAATTATTTTTTATTCAAGTTTTCAAATAATATTACATTTTGTTCAACTAGAAATTCAACAATAAAAAAAAGAATTTCGACTAATTAGACCATCATTATTTGCCATCCTGTAAAAAAAAACTTGTCTAATTTTCTAATAATTAAAAAAATATATATTTGATTAATCATTTAAATATAAATATAACTAATTTAAAATAATATACACTTTCAATTATTTATTAAATTGTTTTTTAATTTTATTACATGTTGACACTTATTATTTTATTTTTTAATTAAATTAAATCAAATAGAAAAACAATTACAAATGAATAATCCAACACCAAACAAAAATTTTATAAATATAAAAATACCAAGAATTCAATGAGCAGTTGAATTTATACAAGCGATAAATTTTAGAACATGTAAATAAAATAATCTCCAAGATAATAAATTGAATATACAACATATTAAAGTTTTTAATTTTTTGATGACTGGAATGATTTAAATACAAACGATAAAAGATATACCAGCAAAAACATTTAACTAATGTTGATTTTTCATTTATCTTGTTGATGATATTGAAAATGTATCTGTATTTTTTCGTTGAGAAATAATTATTGAACAATATCATAAACTGTATGTAGTCGACAATACAACGTTTTCATTACAATATTTAATATTGATACTTCCTGACAAGGAACAGTGATGTATTGATGATATTTATCATTCATGCTATTCAAGGTATCCTTCATTGTCAATAATTCTCTGGTATCTGCGTGATAATAGATGCGATCTCGCAACCCTCCTGCCTTTCGTGTCATAGAAATTAATTCTTTCTTTATACTTGCTGGCAACACCATGCTCTATTGACACCAAAAAAATAAATAAATAGTTTTAAATATTACTTGAATTTTTAACAATTAATAAAAATAAATACCTCGTAAGATGGAAGATAATCTAGGGTTGGCCAATTTTCAATACATGCTATACATTTACATGGTACAGGATCATCAGTAGAGGATTCAAATGCCATATACCGTTTAGCTTTTGATACTGAATGATATTGTCCAAAAGTACTCATGGATATCTGAAATTAGTTCACATAATTATAAAATATCTTTAAAAACATTTCGAGTCTTTAATACGTACCGGTTCTCCTTGCTTTATTGGTTTACTGGCATAAAATCCAATGTTAGAACCCAGGTAAATCCAATCGATATTTGAATCACAGCTTTTCTTAAATATCTTACAAATTGGCATCATGACACTTGATGCAGCAAGGTCACTACCAAGTGATATATCTACAAACTGATAAAAATTATTTAACATATAATAATCATTATGAATCATGAATTAATTTAATAAATACATACCAATTGACCATTGCGATAGGCCATCATCAAGTATCGCGATATTAATTCTCCCAAAATCAATGTTTTTTTATTTTTAATCAAATTTTTCATTGTCATTTTTTGACCAAATATATTTGTTTTTTGAGAAAAAACATAAACAATCCATACAGCATGTAATGTTAATTGGAATGAACAATCATTCGATGGCTTTAAAAGATAACCAAGTCGATTAATATTATCAATACTATTCAAATCGAGAATACATTTGGTAATGACAAATTCTTTATTTTTATCCGAGTCAATATTGTCGATGATTTTTTTTAATTTTTTTAAATCACCTGCTGAGTTTAGTGTTTTTAAAATCATTTTTACTGCCATTAATGTTTCTGTTTCTATATCGTCACATTTTAAAAGTGATCCTAATATTAAACATTCAATGTTATGATAACTATTCCATGCTTTTTTTTTACATAAATCAGAACAATATACAATGTTTGGACAATTATCACATGGTATACCAGCCCAAGTTTGGCGAGCACAATGCCAACAATTGGTAAAAAGCATGTTACTATTAATTGTTACAGCAAATGGCTCAGAAATATATATAAATTCACCAGATTTGATGTCTCTTGTTGCAACAATGTGTTGATCATTTTCTTCAGTTTGTTTCAATTCAATTGCATCAGATCCACCAACTATTATTGCATTATCATTTTTTATTTCTGGTGAATATCTAACAATTTCACGTGGTTCTTTAAGTTCCTTGATCATCTTTGGATACTCTTTGTTGATGTCGTATGTTGGATTATATTTTTTCAAGTCAGGAAGCCATTGCATTGCACTGGCCATTGACATACCTGGTTCAATATCTGAACTTGGTTTCAATGCTTTGAAACACAATGATTGACGTAAAAATAATTTTGTTTTTAATTTATCTGGATAGCCTGCCTTTAATGCACGTTCAATGTCAAGAAGACAATCTTCATAGAGTCTTGCTCTGAATAATACAGCTGAACGATTTGCATAAGCCAATGACAATTCACTGGATCCAACTGGTGCAAAAGCAATACTTTTGGTGTATGCTTCAATTGATTTACGTAAATAATCTTTATTTTGTGCAGTAGTATATTCTTTATTACCAATTTCCCTCCAGATCATTGACTGACCAACTGTTTTATTATTAATTTTATCACGATTTATGTCAACATATGGAGCTGTCAATTCCCATACTACTTCAAATTGATCTTTCAATGTTGTTTTTTGTGAAAATTTTCGTTTGGCAATTATCATTGTATCCCTAGGCAAACCATTGAAATACATTACTGCAAAAAAAAATATTTTATATATGTAATTTTATTTTATTAATAAATAATAATGATAATTTATTAAAATAAAATTATTATCACAGCTCAAACTTTCTTAGTGTATTGTACAAAATAAAGTTATATTTTTGATTGTTATTATGTCAATATTATTTAAACAAATGATAATTGATTAAAAGAAAAAAAATTTAAATGAAAACTTACTTGATCTTTGATGATATTCAATTAAACAGTATGACAATTTTCAATAAAATCAAATATAAAATTGCAACACAATTTTATTTATTCAGTTTTATGAATTTTTAATGAATTAATTGTTTTAAATGATTGCAATAATCTGTTTTATTATTATTAATGTTGTTCAACTGTTTTAAAATGAATTAAACTGAAATAAAAAATGCGTGACAAGTTATCAGGTATCACTGATGAGTCATCAGTGATGACAATAAAATGACCGAAAAAAAAAAGACGCTGTTGCTTCTTGTAATTTTATGACGACCCACAACGCAAATAAAAAAAAAACTAAAAAACAAACGACCAACAACTACGGCGGGGCAGTAAGGGGTTTTTTATTCCTCTCCGTCATTCTCCCATACCCCCACTCTAATTCTGCGAGTTATATTTCTCCTAATAAATAAACTAAAAATTTAAAATCCATGAATGCACCCTAGAATAACAAATTTTACATTTTCAATTGTTATGTTAAAAATATTGAATTATATTTTACCTCAGTTATAGCGTTGATGTAATTTTTAATTTATAAATAAAAATTACGGTTATTTGAAATTTTAATGTCAATAGTTATTACATATTTTAACAATTGATAATTAATTTTTAAAAAATAAAAGATCCTTAAAGAAATAATTCGAATGAAAACTTACTTGATTTTGATGGTACATTACAATTCACTTGAAAAAAATTAAAATTTCACGTCATTTTGTATAATAGAAATAGTAATAAATTAATTACTAATAATAATTGTTAACAAGTATATATTATTATTCATTAATCATGATATATATATATTATTATATCAAAAAAAATATTGCAAATCATGTATATCGATAATGACAATAATTTGTATACAGTAATAACTAAATTTAACATTTTTCAAATTATTGACATCAGAAAAATGTGGAATTTAATTATTAAAAAAGTGTAGAATGATTTTAACATTTTATTTTTTTTACTAAACGGTATGTTAATTGCACTGAAAATAAATAAAATCAGCAATTTCGAGTTGATAAAGTTGTTGCAATAAATATAAATACCAATGTTTGATTACATACAATTGTGAATAACCAATAAAATTATTCAAGCATTATTATTTTTGACAACAATATAAGGCAAAATTATATAATGATTATTTTTTATTTAAGTTTTCAAATAATATTACATTTTGTTTATAATATAATATTTCATTGAACAAATTATTTTTGAATGAATTCAACAATGAATATTTTTTTTTATTTATTGTTGATTTATTATTTTATTTTGAATTGAATTAAATCAAATAGAAAAACAATTACAAATGAATAATTCAACGCCAAAGAAAAATTTTATAAATACATAATCAACTAAATATAATAATACCAAAAATCCATGGGGCTGTTAAATTTATACAAGCGATAAATTTTAGAACATTTAAATAAAAAACTCTCGATAAATAATTGAATTTTAGAAAATTTAAATGTAAAAATATGAAAGTTATTGACTTTTTGATGATGATTTAAATGTTCTAAACTTAAACCATAAAAAGTATAGGTGATGATAATTTGAATTTTTTTTTTATCTTGTTGATTGTAAACAGAATCAAACATATTATTAAGAGATAATATATAAAGCTGTATTTTCCGTTGAGGGATGATTACTCAACAATATCATAAACTGTACGTAGTCGATAATACAACGCTTTGATTAATATATTCAACATTGATACTTCCTGACAAGGAACAGTGATGTATTGATGATTCTTATCATTCATGCTATTCAAAGTATCTTTTATTGTCAATAGTTCTCTAGTATCTCCGTTACCAATGCGTTCTTCCCACTCTTTCATCTTAAGTGTCATATAATTCAATTCTTTCTTTATACTTGCTGGTAACGCCATACTCTATTGACACCAAAAAAATAAATAAATAGTTTTAAATATTACTTGAATTTTTAACAATTAATAAAAATAAATACCTGGTAAGATGGAAGATAATCTAGAATTGGCCAATTTTCAATACATGCTGTACATTTACATGGTACAGGATCATCAGTAGTAATTTTAAATGCTGAATGTCGTTCAGCTTTTGGCACTACATAATATTGTCCAAACGTACTCATAAGTATCTGAAATTAGTTAACATAATTATTAAATATCTTTAAAAATATATCAAGACGTTAATACGTACCGGTTCTCCTTGCTTGATTGGTTTGCTAGCATAAAATCCAACGTTTGAACCCAAGTAAATCCAATCGATATTTGAATCACAGCTTTTATTTATTATCTTAAAAATTGGCATCATAACATTTGATGCAGCACGATCACTACCGAGTGTTATGTCTATAAGCTAATAAAATTTATTTAACATGAAATAATCATTACAAACAATAAATTAATTTAATAAATACATACCCCTTGATGATTGCGATAACCCATCATCAAATATCGTGATATTAATTCTCCCAAAATCAATATTTTTTCATTTTTAATCAAATTTTCCATTGTCATTTTTTGACCTAATATGTTTGTTTTTTGACAAAAAATCTTAACAATCCCTACTGCAAGTAATATTAATTCGAATTTGAAATCATTGAATGTCTGTAAGAGATAATCAAGTCGATGAAAATTATCAATACTATTAACATCAAGAATACTTTTGGTAATGATAAAGTCTTTATTTTTATCAGAGTCAATATTGTCAATTATTTTTTTTAATTCTTTCAAATCACCTACTGAGTTTAATGTTTTTAAAATCATTTTTACTGCCATTAATTTTTTTGTATCTATATCGCCAACTTTCAAAAGTGATCCTAACACTAAACATTCAGTGTTATGATAACTATTCCATGCTTTTTTTTTACATCTCTCTGAGCAATATATGATGTTTGGACAATTATCACATGGTACACCAGCCAAAGTTTGACGACAACAATGCCAACAATTAGTAAAACGTAATTCATTAGCAAGAATTGCTGCAAATGGCTCAGATATGTAAATGAATTCACCAGATTTGATGTCTCTTGTTGCAACAATGTGTTGATTATTTTCTTCAGTTTGTTTCAATTCAATTGCATCGGATCCACCAACTATTATTGCATTGTCATTTTTTATTTCTGGTGAATATCTTATAATTTCACGTGGTTCTTTAAGTTCATTGATCATCTTTGGATACTCTTTGATAATGTTGTATTTTGGATTATATTTTTTTAAATCAGGAAGCCATTGCATTGCACTGGCCATTGAAATATTTGATTCAATATGTGAGCTTGGTATCAATGCTTTGAAACACAATGATTGACGTAAAAATAATTTTGTTTTAAATTTATCTGGATAGCCTGCCTTTAATGAACGTTCAATGTCAAGAAGACAATCTTCATAGAGTCTTGCTTTGAATAATACAGCTGAACGATTTGCATAAGCCAATGACAATTCACTGGATCCAACTGGTGCAAAAGCAATACTTTTGGTGTATGCTTCAATTGATTTACGTAAATAATCTTTATTTTTTGCACTAGTATATTCTTTGTTACCAATTTTTCTCCAGAACATTGATTGACCAACTGTTTTATTATTAATTTTATCACGATTTATGTCAATATATGGAGCTGTCAATTCCCATACTACTTCAAATTGATCTTTCAATGTTGTTTTTTGTGGAAATTGTCGTTTGGCAATTATCATATTATCACTAGGCAAATCATTGAAATACATAACTGGAAAAACAAATTTTTTATATAATTTTTTATTCTTTTATTTTATAAATAAATAACAATATTAATTTATAAAAATATTATTATCATTATGGCTTAAACATTTTATTTTCAATTGTACAAAATTAAGTTATACCTATATTTTTTGTTGTCATTATGTTGATATTATTTAAACAAGTGATAATTGAGTAAAAAAAAAAAAAAATTTATTAAGAAACATGAATGAAAATTTACTCAATCTTTGATCATATTTAATTAAACAATATGACAATTTTCACTAAAATCAAATATAAAATTACAACACAATTTTATTCATTCAGATTTATTAATATTAAATGAATTAATTATTTTAAAACGATTGCAATTAATAACAATAGGACGAAAAAAAAAAAACACGATGTTGCTTCTTGTCATTATTACGACGACGCACAACACAAATAAAAAAAAAAAAACAAACAACCAAGGACTGTGGAGTGGCAGGGAGGGGTTTATTATCCCACTCCGTTATTATTCCATATCCCCACTCTAATTCTTGGTGCAAATGAGTTAATCTTTCTAACAGTAAACAAACTAAAAATTCAAAATCCATGAATACACCTTGGAATAACAAATTTTACATTTATAATTGTTAAAAATATTGAATTATAATTGAATTTTCAATTAATGTTACATTTTGTTTATAATATAATATTTTATTGAACGAATCATTTTTGAATAAATTCCACAATAAATATTATTTTATTTTTTGTTGACAATTATTATTTTTTTAGTAAATTGAGTTGAATCTAATTGAAACCAGTTACAAATGAATAATTCAACTACAAAGAAAAATTTTATGAATAATTAACTTAATAATGATACCAAAAATCCAATGAGCTGTTAAATTTATACAAGCAATAAATTTAAAAAAAAATATAAGTGATGGTTATTTTAAATTTTTTTTTTATCTTGTTGATTATATTAAAAATGAAGCATATTGTTGAGAGAAAATATATAAATAGCTGCTTTTTCCCTTGAAGAATAATTACTCAAAAACATCATGAACAGTATGTAGTCGTTTGTACAACGCTTTGATTACTATACTCAATATTGATACTTCTTGACAAGGAACAGTGATGTATTGATGATTCTTATCATTCAAGCTATTCAAAGTATCTTTTATTGTCAATAGTTCTTTAGTATCTCCGTGACAAATACGATCTTGCCACTCTCCTACTGTTAATGTCATATAATTCAATTCTTTCTTTATACTTGCTGGCAACACCATACTCTATTGACACCAAAAAAAAAAAACAAGAATAGTATTAAATATTACTTGAATTTTTACAAATTAATAAAAATAAATACCCGGTAAGATGGAAGATAATCTACAATTGGCCAATTTTCAATACATGCTGTACATTTACATGGTACAGGATCATCAGTAATGAGTTTAAATGCCACACTCCGTTGAGCTTTTGAGATTGAACTATATTGTCCAAACATACTAACAAGTATCTGAAATTAGTTAACATAATTATTGATTAATAATCAGTTATATTAAAAAATATTTCAAGTCGTTAATACGTACCGGTTCTCCTTGCTTGATTGGTTTACTGGCATAATATCCAACGTTTGAGCCCAAGTAAATCCAATCGATATTTGGATCACAGCTTTTCTTAAATATCTTACAAATTGGCATTATTACATTTGTTGCAGCAAGAGAACTACCAGGTTTTGTATCTACAAACTGAATTTATTTAACATATAATAATCATTATAAATAATACATTAATTTAGTGAATACATACCCCTTGATGATTGCGATAACCCATCATCAAATATCGTAATATTAATTCTCCCAAAATCAATGTTTCTTTATTTTTCATTGTCATATTTTGACCAAATATATTTGTTTTTTGACTAAAAATTTCAACAATCCATACAGCAAGTAATGTTAATTGGAATTTAAATTCATTTGATGCATTTAAAAGATAATCAAAACGATGAAAATTATCAATACTATTAACATCAAGAATACCATTGGTAATGATAAAATCTTTATTTTTATCCAAGTCAATATTGTCAATTATTTTTTTTAATTCTTTTAAATCACCTGCTGAGTTTAGTGTCTTTGAAATTATTTTTATTGCCATTAATTTTTTGTAATCTTTATCGTCAAATTTTAAAAGTGATCCTAATACTAAACATTCAATATTATGATAACTATTCCATGCTTTCTTTTTACACACGTCTGAACAATATATGATGTTTGGACAATTATCACATGGTACACCAGTCCAAGTTTGACGACAACAATGCCAACAATTAGTAAAACGTAATTCATCAGCAGGAGCTGCTGCAAATGGCTCAGAAATGTAAATAAATTCACCAGATTTGATATCTCTTGTTGCAACAACATGTTGATTATCTCCATTTGTTTGTTTTAATTCAATTGCATCAGATCCACCAACTATTATTGCATTGTCATTTTTTATTTCTGGTAAATATCTAATAATTTCACGTGGTTCTTCAAGTTCATTAATCATCTTTGGATACTCTTTGTTGATGTCGTATGTTGGGTTATATTTTTTCAAGTCAGGAAGCCATTGCATTGCACTGGCCATTGAAATATCTGATTCAATATGTGAGCTTGGTTTCAATGCTTTGAAACACAATGATTGACGTATAAATAATTTTGTTTTCAATTTATCTGGATAGCCTGTCTTTAATGCACGTTCAATGTCAAGAAGACAATCTTCATAGAGTCTTGCTTTGAATAATACAGCTGAACGATTTGCATAAGCCAATGACAATTCACTGGATCCAACTGGTGCAAAAGCAATACTCTTGGTGTATTCTTCAATTGATTTACGTAAATAATTTTTATTTTTTGCAGTAGTATATTCTTTGTTACCAATTTCCCTCCAGATCATTGACTGACCAACTGTTTTATTATTAATTTTATCACGATTTATGTCAATATGTGGAGCTGTTAATTCCCATACTACTTCAAATTGATCTTTCAATGTTGTTTTTTCTGAAAATTGTCGTTTGGCAGATATCATAATATCACGAGAAAAGCTATCAGGATACATATCTGCAAAAAAACATTTTTATATAATTTTATTTTATTTGTGAATAATAATTTATAAAAATATTACTATTATTATTATAGCTTAAACATTTTTGTTGTATTGTACAAAAATAAAGTTATATTTTTGATTGTTATTATGTCGATATTATTTAAACAATTGTAAATTAATTATAAAAAAAAATTTTGATAATAAACATGAATGAAAACTTACTTAATCTTTGATGATTTTCAATTAAACAGTATGACAATTTCCAATCAAATCAAATATAAAATAGCAACACAATTTTATTTATATTCAGTTTTATAAATTTTTAATGAATTAGCTGTTTTGAAATGATTTCAATAATCTGTTTTATTATTATTAATATTGTTCAACTGTTTTAAATGAATTAAACTGAAATCAAAAATGCGTGATAACAATAAAATGACCGAAAAAAAAAAAAGACGCTGTTGCTTCTTGTAATTTTATGACGACCCACAGCGCAAATGAAAAAAAAAAAACAAAAAACAAACGACCATAAGAACTGTGGAGGGGCAGTGAGTGGTTTTTTTTTTTTTTATTTCTCTGTTCCTCTCTGTCATTCTCCCGTATCCCCACTCTAATTCTCCACCGATGATGGTGCAAATGAGCTAATTTTTCTCATAGTAAAAAAACTAAAAATTTAAAATCCATGATGCACCCTGGAATAAAAAATTTTACATGTTTAATTGTTGAAAATATTGAACTTTATTTGACCTTGATTATAGCATTAATTTTTAAATAAAAATTACCGTTATTTGAGAATATAATGTCAATAGTTATTAATCGTTATATATTTAAACAATTAATAAATAATTTAAAAGAAAAAAAAAAAACAATTCGAATGAAAACTTACTTGATTTAGATGTAAAATTTAACTGTTAAAAGTGTAGACTGGTTTTAATATTTTTTTTTTTTACTAAACAGTATGTTAATTGCACTGAAAATATAAATAAAATTAGCAATTTCAACTTGATAAATTTGTTTGCAATAAATTTACCAATGTAATCAACAATAAAATTATTTAATCATTATTATTTTTAATAACAATATAAGACAAAATTATATAATGATTATTTTTTATTTAAATTTTTAATATATATTACATTTTGTTTATAATATAATATTTTGATGAACAAATTATTTTTAAATGAATTCAACAATAAATATTATTTTATTTATTGTTGACTTATTATTTCAGTTTTAAATTAAATTAAATCAAATTGAAAAACAATTACAAATGAATAATTCAACGCCAATAACAAAAAGTTTATATAACTTATAAATAATCAACTAAATATAATAATTAATACCAAAAATCCAATGAGCTGTTAAATTTATACAAGCGATAAATTTTAGAACATTTAAATGAAAACTCTTGATAATTAATTAAATTTTAAACATATGAAAGTCGTTGATTTTTTTATGATGATTTGAATGTTTTAAATTTAAACCATGAAATGTATACCCAAGAAAAAAATATAAGTGATGATAATTTAATTTTTTCATTTATCTTGTTGATTGTAAACAGAATCAATCATATTGTTGAAAGAAAATATATAAAGCTGTATTTTCCGTTGAGGGATAATTACTCAACAATATTATAAACTGTACGTAGTCGACAATACAACGCTTTGATTATTAAATTCAAAATTGATACTTCCTGACAAGGAACGGTGATGTATTGATGATATTTATCATTCATACTATTCAAAGTATCCTTCATTGTTAATAATTCTCGAGTATCTCCGTGATGGATGCGTTTTCGACACTTTTCTACCTCTCGTGTCATATAATTTAATTCTTTCTTTATACTCGCAGGCAACACCATACTCTATTGACATAAAAACAATAAATAAATAGTTTAAAATATTACTTGAATTTTTTAAAATTAATAAAAATAAATACCCCGTAAGATGGAAGATAATCTACGATTGGCCAATTTTCAATACATGCTGTACATCTACATGGTACAGGATCATCAGTAGTAAGTTTTAATGCTAAATGTCGTGCATCTTTTGACACCATATGATATTGTCCATAAGTATTTATAAGTATCTAAAAATAGTTCACGTAATTATTAAATATCCTTAAAAAATAAAAAAAATACCAGTTAATACGTACCAGTTCTCCTTGCTTGATTGGTTTGCAGGCATAAAATCTAACGTGTGAACCCAAGTAAATCCAATCAATATTTGAATCACAGCTTTTTTTAAATATCTTACGAATTGGCATTAAGACATTTATTGCAGAGAGATCACTACTAGTCTTTGTATCTGAAAACTGATAAAAATTGTTTAACATATAATAATCATTATAAATAATAAATTAATTTTATAAATACATACAAATTGACCATTGCAAAAGGCCATCATCGAATATCGTGATATCAGTTCTCCCAAAATCAATGTTTCTTTGTTTCTAATTGAATTTTCCATTGTCATTTTTTGACCAAATATATTTGTTTTTTGACAAAAAATTGCAACAATCCATACAGAATGTAATGTTAATTGGAATTTCTGATCATTTGGCTTTAAAAAATAATCAAGTCGATGAAAATTATCGATACTATTAACATCAAGAATACCTTTGGTAATGATAAATTCTTTATTTTTATCCGAGTCAATATTGTCAATTATTTTTTTTAATTCTTTTAAATCACCTACTGAGTTTAGTGCCTTTAGAATCACTTTTACTGCCATTAATCTTCTTGAATCTATATGGTCACATTTTAAAAGTGTTCCTAATACTAAACATTCAATATTATGATAACTATTCCATGCTTTTTTATTACATTTCTCCGAGCAATATATGATGTTTGGACAATTATCACATGGTACACCAACCCAGGTATGACGAGCACAATGCCAACAATAAGTAAAACGTACTTCATTACTAACAGTAGCTACAAATGGCTCAGAAATGTAAATAAATTCACCAGATTTGATGTCTCTTGTTGCAACAATGTGTTGATTATTTTCATCAGTTTGTTTCAATTCAATTGCATCAGATGCACCAACTATTATTGCATTATCATTTTTTATTTCTGGTGAATATCTAATAATTTCACGTGGTTCTTTGAGTTCATTGATCATCTTTGGATACTCTTTGTTGATGTTGTATTTTGGATTATATTTGGTCAAGTCAGGAAGCCATTGCATTGCACTGGCCATTGAAATATTTGATTCAATATGTGAGCTTGGTTTCAACGCTTTAAAACACAATGATTGACGTAAAAATAATTTTGTTTTTAATTTATCTGGATAGCCTGCTTTTAATGAACGTTCAATGTCAAGAAGACAATCTTCATAGAGTCTTGCTTTGAATAATACAGCTGAACGATTTGCATAAGCCAATGACAATTCTTTGGATCCAACTGGTGCAAAAGCAATACTCTTGGTGTATGCTTCAATTGATTTGCTCAAATAATCTTTATTTTTTGCAGAAGTATATTCTTTATTACCAATTTCCCTCCAGATCATTGACTGACCAACTGTTTTATTAATTTTATCACGATTTATGTCAGTATATGGAGCTGCTATATCCCATACTGCTTCAAATTGATCTTTCAATGTTGTGTTTTGTGAAAATTTTTGAGAAGCAGCTATCGCAGTATCATGAGGAAAACTATTGGGATTATACATATCGATATGCAAATCTGCAAAAAAAAAATTGTACATAACTTTATATTATCTTTAATTTTATAAACAAATAATAATAATTTATAAAAATAAAATAATTATCATGGCTTAAACATTTTTGTTGTATTGTTCAAAATAAATTTTGATTTTTGATTGTTATTATGACAATAATATTTGAACAACTGATAATTGAGTAAGAGAAAAAAAAAATTTTAATAATAAACATGAATGAAAACTTACTTAATCTTTGATGATATTCAATTAAACAATATGACAATTTTCACTAAAATCAAATATAAAACTGCAACACAATTTTATTTATTCAATTTTATAAATATTTGATGAATTAATTGTTTTCAAATGAGTGCAATAATCTGTTTTATTATTATTAATATCGTTCAACTGTTTTAAATGAATTAAACTAAAATCAAAAACACATGATAACAATCAATTGACCAAAAAAAAATAACATGCTGTTGCTTCTGGTAATTTTATGACGACCCACAACACAAATAAATAACATAAACAAACGACCAAAAACTGCAGAGTGACAGGGAGGGGTTTATTATCCCCTCCGTTATTCTTCCATATCCCCACTCTAATTCTCCACCGATGGTGCAAATCTTTCTCATAGTAAAAAAACTAATAATTTAAAATCCATGATGCACCCTGGAATAACAAATTTTAATTCAAACTATATTTGACCTCGGTTATAGCATTAATTTTTAAATTAAAATAACGGTTATTTGAGAATTTGATGTCAATAGTTATTATTAATTAATAACTTATTAATTATTATTTATTATATATTTAAACAATTAATAATAAATTTAAAAGAAAAAAAAAAGCGTAAAAAAAATAAACGATTTGAATGAAAACTTACTTGATTTAGATGTGAAATTTAACTGTTAAAAGTATAGACTGATTTTAACATCTTTTTTTTTTTTTACTAAACAGTATGTTAATTGCACTAAAAATGAACGAAATCAGCAATTTCGACTTGATAAAGTTGTTGCAATAAATATAAATGTAATACCTATGTCATGAACAATAAAATTATTCAAGCATTATTATTTTTAATAACAATATAAGACAAAAATTTTATAATGATTATTTTTTATTTGAATTTTCAATTAATATTACATTTTGTTTATAATATAATATATTGATGAACAAATCATTTTTAAATGAATTTAACAATAAATATTATTCTATTTATTGTTGACTTATTATTTGATTGTTAAATTTAATTGAATCAAATTGAAAAACAATCACAAATGAATAATTCAACGCCAAAGAAAAATTTTATATAACTTATAAATAATCAACTAAATATAATAATACCAAAAATCTAATGAGCTTTTAAATTTATACAAGCGATAAACTTTAGAACATTCAAATAAAAACTCTTGATAATTAATTAAATTTTAGGCAATTTAAATGTAGACATATGAAAGTTGTTGATTTTTTTATGATGATTTAAATTTTCTAAATTTAAACCATAAAATATAACTGATGATAATTTAAATTTTTTATTTATCTTGTTGATTGTAAACAGAACCAATCATATTGTTGAGAGAAAATATATAAAGCTGTATTTTCCTTTGAGGGATGATTACTCAACAATATCATAAACTGTACGTAGTCGACCATGCAACGCTTGGACTAGTATATTCAATATTGATACTCCTTTACAGGGAACAGTGATATATTGATGGAACTTATCATTCATGCTATTCAAAGTATCCTTCATTGTCAACAATTCTCGAGTATCTCCGTAATAGACGCATTGTTGCAACTCTTCTACCTTTATCGTGATATATTCCAATTCTTTCTTTATACTTGCAGGCAACACCATACTCTATTTCCACCAAAAAAATAAATAAATAGTATTAAATATTACTTGAATTTACAACAATTAATAAAAATAAATACCTGGTAAGATGGAAGATAATCTAGGATTGGCCAATTTTCAATACATGCTATACATTTACATGGTACAGGATCATCAGTAGTAAGTTTTAATGCTGAATGTCGTTCAGCTTTTGGCACCATATCATATTGTCCATGAGTATTCATAAGTATCTAAAAATAGTCAACATAATTATTAAATATCTTTTAAAAAATATCAAGACGTTAATACGTACCAGTTCTCCTTGCTTGATTGGTTTGCTGGCATAAAATCCAAAGTTTGAACCCAAGTGAATCAAATCAATATTTGAATCACAGCTTTTTTTAAATAACTTACAAATTGGCATTATGACATTTATTGCAGCACAATTACTATCAAATGGTATATCTGCAAACTAATAAAAATTATTTAACATATAATAATCATTCTAAATAATAAATTATTGTTATAAATACATACCCATTGACTATGGCAATGGGCCATCATCGAATATCGTAATATTAATTCTCCCAAAATCAATGTTTCTTCATTCTTAATCAAATTTTTCATTGTCATTTTTTGACCTAATATATTTGTTTTTTGACAAAAAACATTAACAATCCATACAGCAAGTAATGTTACTTCGAATTTATGATCATTTAGCTTTAAAAAATAATCAAGTCGATGAAAATTATTAATACTATTAACATCAAGAATACCATTGGTAATGATAAATTCTTTATTTTTATCCAAGTCAATATTATCAACTATTTTTTTTATTTCTTTCAAATCACCTACTGAGCTTAGTGTTTTCAAAATCATTTTTACTACTGTGAATTTTCCTGTATTTACTTTGTCAAATTTTAAAAGTGATCCTAATACTAAACATTCAATATTATGATAACTATTCCATGCTTTATTTTTACATAAATCAGAACAATATATGATAGCTGAACAATTATCACATGGTATACCAGCCCAAGTTTGGCGACAACAATGCCAACAATTTGTAAAACGTAATTCATCAGCAGGAGATGCTGCAAATGGCTCAGAAATGTAAATAAATTCACCAGTCTTGATGTCTCTTGTTGCAACAATATGTTGATTATTTTCATCAGTTTTTTTCAATTCAATTGCATCAGATGCACCAACTATTATTGCATTATCATTTTTTATTTCTGGTAAATATCTAATAATTTCACGTGGTTCTTTAAGTTCCTTGATCATCTTTGGATACTCTTTGTTGATATCGTATGTTGGATTATATTTTTTCAAGTCAGGAAGCCATTGCATTGCACTGGCCATTGACATACCTGATTCAATATCTGAACTTGGTTTCAATGCTTTGAAACACAATGATTGACGTAAAAATAATTTTGTTTTTAATTTATCTGGATAGCCTGCCTTCAATGAACGTTCAATGTCAACAAGACAATCTTCATAGAGTCTTGCTTTGAATAATACAGCTGAACGATTTGCATAAGCCAATGACAATTCACTGGATCCAACTGGTGCAAATGCAATACTCTTGGTGTATGCTTCAATTGATTTGCGTAAATAATCTTTATTTTTTGCAGAAGTATATTCTTTGTTACCAATTTCCCTCCAGATCATTGATTGACCAACTGTTTTATTAGTTTTATCATGATTTATGTTAAAATATGAAGCTGTCAATTCCCATACTACCTCAAATTTATCTTTCAATGTTGTTTTTTGTGAAAATTGTCGTTTGGCAGTTTTCATATTATCCGCAGGCAAACCATTGAAATACATGACTGAAAAATAAAATTTTCATAAATAACTTTATATTCTTTTATTTTATGAATAAATAACCATATTAATTTATAAAAATATATTATTATTATTATAGTTTAAACATTTTATTTCTAATTGTACAAAATAAAGTTATATATTTTTCATTGTTATTATGTTGATGTTGACAATGTTAAACAATTGATAATTGAGTAAAAGAAAAAAGAAATTTTAATAATAAACATGAATGAAAACTTACTTAATCTTTGATGATATTCAATTAAACAATATGACAATTTTCAATAAAATCAAATATAAAACTGCAACACAATTTTATTCATTCAGTTTTATAAATATTTGTTGAATTAATTGTTTTTAAATGATTGCAATAATCTGTTTTATTATTATTAATATCGTTTAATATAACTGTTTTAAATGAATTAAACTGAAATCAAAAATACATGATAACAATGAATTGACAAAAAAAAAAACATTCTGCTCCTTGTAATTTTATGACGACCCACAACACAAATAAATAAATAAACAAACGACCTAAAACTTCGGAGTGGCAGGGAGGGGTTTATTATTCCTCTCCGTTTTTCTTCCATATCCCCACTCTTATTCTCCACCGATGATGGTGCAAATAAGCTAAATTTTTCTCATAGTAAAACAAACGTTTTAGATTAAGATAATATATACTTTTAATTATTTATTAAAATGTTTTTTGATTTTATTACATGTTAATACTTGTTATTATTTTAAAAATTAAATTGTATCAAATTGAAAAACAGTTACAAATGAATAATTCCACACCAAAAAAAAACTTATAAATTCAATTTTTAAATAATATTACATTTTGTTCATAATATATTAGTATAATTATTATTATAAATTAATATTTCAACCAACTAGACCATCATTTTTTGCCATACTGTAAAAAACACTTGTCTGATTTTTCATCAATTTATCAGGACAATCAAATTCAACAATTGATCCTTTATCCAGTACCATAACTCTGTCTGAATCAATGATAGTGTTGAGTCTGTGTGCAATTGTAATAATAGTACAATCGCTAAATTCATTTTTAATTGTTTGCTGTATAAGATCATCAGTTTCAAAATCAACACCTGCAGTTGCCTCATCCAAAATTAATATTTTTGTTTTTCTCAATAATGCACGTGCAAGACAAATTAATTGACGTTGTCCAGTACTCAAATTATCACCACCCTCGCTAATCTCATGATGTAATTTATCTGGTAAGTTAGTAACAAATGATTTTAAATGTGATCTTTCTAATGCTGTCCAAATGGCTTCATCTTCATGTATATCAAATGGATCTAAATTCATTCTTAAACTACCACCAAATAAAACTGGATCTTGTGGAATGATTGTAAGTTTTGATCGTAATTTTGAAAGACTCAATTTTGATATATCAATTCCATCAATTAAAATTTTACCACTAGCAGCTTCAATGATTCTAAATAGAGCCAATGTTAATGAAGATTTACCACTTCCAGTACGACCAATAATACCAATTTTTTCATTTCCATTAATGACAAATGATAATTCTTTTAAAACAAGATCAAGGCCATCTCTATATCGTAAACTTAAATTACAAAATTCAATGTAACCATTTGAGGGCCAGCTATCATCTACAATTGTTGTTTGATTTTTTTTTAATGTTTCTTCTTGTGGTATATCACTGTATTCTTTTATTCTTTCAACAGCTACAATGTTAGATTCAATTGATGATGTTACTTGAATAAGCATACTAAGATTTTGCGTTATAACAAAAGCATAAGTCAAGGACAAACCCATTGTACCTGGACTTATATTTTCACGATTAATAACAGCAAATAATGCTGCAAAAAATACTAATATATTACCCATTATTCCTAATCTAACTGTCAACCATGTATTTGACATAACATATGGATAATAACAAATACTATTAATGTCAATAAGATTATTTGTTTTTTCAATAAAACTATCTTCCATATTATATGCTCTTATTGTATTTACACCATTAATTGTTTCACTAAAATGTGAATAAATTGGTGATCTTGTTATTGATTCTAAACGTGTTAATTGTCTTGATGTTGAAATATAAAAACAAAGTATTAAATAATAAATAATAAATACTGGAATTATGACAATTAAAAAAGTTATTGTATTATAACTTATAACTGAAATTGAAGAAATCACCTGTAATATAATATAAAAAAATTATTATATCAATTTAAAATAAAATATAAATAATAATTAATAATAATTAAATTACCATAAATGTTAAATGTAGCCAGAGGCCAATATATACTGGAAGGACATTATCAACAATATCAGTATCTTTAACAAGACGATTTAATATACGTCCAAGTGGAGTTGTATCAAAAAATGATACTGGTGTTTTTAATATATTATTTAAAAGTTCTTGAAATAGATTTTTTGATGCTCTTATTGTTGAAATAAATAATATTATTGTTATTAAATTTGGAATTTGAGTTGCTAGTAAACACTAGTATGTACAAATAGTTAATAGCTGCACGTGGCTCACCGGTACAGCTTAACCACGCCAGAAGGCATTATTTATCAACAATAGAGTACCAAGACCACTTGTTCAACCATATTTTCCTAATAACCTCTGGCCACTTTTGATCATTTTTATAAACAATATTTCATTAATTATCAGCAACAAAAATTGTCCAATTTTGAATATTCATTGATAATTTTAATTTTATGCATTAATATTTATGTGAAAAATTATTATTTTTATTATTGTTAACTTTATTTTTACCATTTATTTATTGTTAGAAAATTGATTAATTTCCTTTTGTCACAACAACAGACCTATTCTCAAAATTTAATTTAATTTTACAATGTATTGGTGCTGTATAAAAAAATAAAAATAATAAATAAATTATTATTTTTTTTATTTAGATGTGAAAAATTTTTATGTTTTATTGTGATTATTTTTTTCCCTTTTTCAAATTAGTTTTTATATAATACGAGATGATTTTGAATAATAGGATTACATATTATCAATAAATATATCAATTCATATATATCATGATTAATTATTTAGACATTTTATTTTATAATGGAAAAAACAAACATAACTTTTTTTTTTTATTATTAATTTATGTAATTTTTAAATATATAAAGTTTCAAAAGGTTCAAAAAAATTATGAACATCAATCGTCCGATTCACCCATCATCTATAAAAAAAATATAATATATTGTCAGTTGTTAAAAAAAAAAAAAAAAAAAAAAAGAGGTTGATGAATGTAGGTGTATATAGTTTATATATGTATAACTTACTATTTTCAAGACGTTGTACCAAAATATTGAGGAAAATGAGACAACCCCTCCAGCTAATCCAATCCAGATGGTACTTTCTACCCAGTCTGGTATTTCAATTGGACGATGGTTCAATCGAGCTGCATTTTTAACTCGTAGATATTCAATATATGAATCTGATCTTACGAGTACTTTTGGAATCGGTTTTCCAAAATTTTTAAAACCAACTAAAACAATTAATCAATTATCAAGTATTATTCTGAAAAATTTTAAAATTAACTTGAAATAGTATATTATTATATAACTAGTACGTGAAGTTGGTGATTCGTGCACGATTTTGAAGGTGTCAATACGAATCACCAGGAGTCGAAAACGACCTGGTGACGAGTATGACACCTTCAAAGTCGTGGAGGATCACCTTCTTCACGTACGAGTTATATACAATATTTTTTGACACGAGGTTTGTAATATGGACGCCATTTTGCGCCAATATAGTGCGTAAGGAGATACTTTTACGCACGATTTCTCGTTAAAAAATCGTGCGTATAAGTATTTTTTTACGCACTATAATTGGTGCGTAATGGCGTCGTTTACAAACAGAGTGTCAAAAAATATATTATTAAACTTACACTGGGCAATTTTAAGTAATGGCTGACGCAATAGGTTCAACATATTGACTTGAATACTCAACTCTCGATGACTCTCAAAAAGAAAATGAACCAACAATGAACGCTTTAGCCCTTTGCAAAGCAGACTATGTAAATATCTACAATAGCGAGTGCTAATATAAGCGGACAAATGGCCATTTTTTAGTAGAGTGGTTATACCCACTCTATTTTTAGTGATCAAAGCGCCAACCAATGCGCCAGATTTAAATTTATTCATATTATAGTAAAAACATGTTTTTCTCCGTATATATACATTCAAATATATTCTTAATATAATTATAAAATACAATACAAGTAAATTTTTAATACGCCTGATCAACTTTACTCTTTAAAATAATTCTTCTTAAATCTAAAAATATGATTGTCATGTTTGCAAATGCAAAGATGTTGGCACAATGCAAGAATATTTCACGGTCAACTTGAAAATATATATTTTAAAAAATTTATACTCTTATATTTTGTTTTTTATACATGTAAATAAAATTAAACTGAAGCAAAATTAATACAAAAAAAATAAGCTCTTTTTTATACATATATCTTTATAAATGATTACTCATTAATCATTTAAAAAAAACATAAAAAAAAATTACTATAGCACAAGGAATTTATAATGAGTCATTATAAATTCCTTGTGCTATAGTAATTTTTTTTTATGTTTTTTTTTTGTGCATATGATAGTACCATATTATGTACACATCATATTATTTAATTTTATTTAAATGTATATGCAATAGTCCAAGCAATTCTTATTATAATTTTTAATAATTCAATAAAATTTATACTTAAATTAAATATCAATGAGTTACTAACAAATATTTCTTACTCGTTTTTTTTTTTTTTTTTCTTGTTCTCTAAACATAGACAGGGTGTTCTTTAAATAGCAATCAACCATTTGTACTAACAATAAACGTTGTAACACCAAAAAATTCTTTTTCATTTTATATACATATTGTTAATTTTTCATAATGATAATTAATTTTAAAAAATGATACTTATAATGATATTTTAATTACTGAACACGTCGACAATAGTAACCATGAGTGTTTTGCATTTTTCACAAAGATGTTGAGGATGAATTTTACTTTGGTCTCATACATCCAGGCCATCTGGCTTTTCAAGTGGTCTCTGAATATTTAAAAAAAATAAATAAAAATATCAAACTTTTTTTGATTTATATTTATAATTATGATGATTTTAATTGTTGAAAATTATTGTTAAACAATGGAATTAGAGAAGTTATATAAATGTAATTTTATTATAAAAAATAAAAAAAAAAAAAAACTTACGTAACGCAGGGAGGAGTTGAACGAATGTAACGAGGATGTTGATAACGATGTTGATGGTCCTAGACTAACCTGTTTGTGAGGGTAAACATTTATGTGACACTTAATACATTCTTGACCCATATTTGCCCAACTATTTCCTGACATCCATTTACGTTTACATTTTGAACAATTGTATTCACCAAAACGGCGTTTTTTTCCTTGATATGGTGTTAGGCCTTCACCTTTAGGTCTTGTCTGTTGAAAAATAAAACAAATTTATTAAAAAACAGAAAGAAAATATCTACATAAATTACTTTGTAAAACTATTATTATTATTGTTTTAAAAAAGAACAATAAATAAATATTAATTACGGAGGCTAGGAGCCGAAAGGCTCAGCCGCAGTATTGGATTTATCCCCCAAAAAAAAAAAACGTTCATAACTTCTAAACTAATTGTCGTAAAGACTTCGGATTTGGCTCAAAAGAAGCGGCTCTGGAAATTCTATCGCCCCTAATAAAAAAAAACATTATCTATTCGGCCATTTTTTTTTTTTCCCAAAAAACGAAAAAAAAAAAAATTGTGCTTTTTTTTTTTTTTTTTGCACGAAAAATACTATTCGTACGATAAAAATTCATTTGAAAAAGTTATAGAATTTTGAAAAACGATTATTTTAAGCCTAATATGAAACCTCTGCGACTACTCTATTTTGAGTTATAGCTTGTGCCGTTTTCATTTTTTAGGCAAACGATAACTCATGATGAAATGGTGTTAGAGACTTCATATTAGGCTTAAAACATGCGTATTCGAAAATTCTATCGCCTCCCCGAAAAAATTTTGATCTATGAATCATATTTTTCATAAAAATTAAAAAAAAAACCGTTTTTTTTTTTTTTTTCAAATTTAGTTTTTTAAAAAAAAAAAAAAAGTGACTGAACAGATAATGCTCTTTCTCATGAAGGGCGATGGAGTTTCAGAAGACGCGTTGTTTGAGCCTAATACGAAGTCTCTACTACAATTTTATCAAAAGTTATTGCATTCCTAGTTTTCGAGTAATTTCTGAAAAACGCTCTAACTTTCGACAAAATCGTCCTAGATACTTTGTATAAGACTTAAAAAGCATGTGTGGTAAAATCCTACAACTTTTAGTCGAAACTTTTTTCAAAAAAAATTATAGTTTTCATAAAATAGTAAAAAATAGAATTTTTGAAATATTTTTGTCTCTTTTGTTTCAAAAATAGAAAAAAATTGACTATTGGAATCAGGATAAACTCCTTAAGGGGCGATAGAGTTTTAAAAACCACGTTTTTTGAGCTTAATATGAAGTCATTCCGTTGATTCTAACAGAAGTTATAGCTTGCCTTAACTTGAACGAAAAAAAAAAAAAAAAAAATCGATTTTCAGAAAAATAAAAAAAAAGTACTATTATTGTATTGTTACTTTTAAAAACCATTTAAGAGATAAAATTTAACACGGCCCTAGCCGGAGTATTGAAAATTTTTAATTTTCAACGGTAACGCGAGCCACACGCCCCAACAAACGTTACCAGATCTTTTTTGTAATTGAAAATTAAATTTATTTATAGTTTATTTGATGAAAATAAGTCAAATGATTTTTATGAAGAAATAATTTAATAGTTTAAAAAAAAAAATGTGTTTGAATGTTTGATAAATTTTTAAAGAAACTGATAAACGAGACAATGTTTGTTGTTTCAATTAACGTTCAATTGGCATGAGTTTAAACGAGTTGATGATTTTTATCAGCGTGCGCACATTCCGAGACACGCAAATTATTTCTGTCAGTTTGATATTACTACTGCTGTAAAATGAATAATAAAAAAACAAATTATATACATAAAAGCTTGTATTATTTTTATTTTTTTATAAAATGAAACAATTTTTTATTAAATTGATTAATTAAATTATTTTAAAAAATAATTATCGTTATTTTATTCATTTCTTTTCATTCTTATCAACATAATAAGCCAATGACAATTCACTGGATCCAACTGGTGCAAATGCAATACTCTTGGTGTATGCTTCAATTGATTTAATTTTATCACGATTTATGTCAATATGTGGAGCTGTTAATTCCCATACTACTTCAATGTTGTTTTTTGTGAAAATTGTCGTTTGGCAATTATCATAATATCACGAGAAAAACTATTAGGATACATATCTGCAAAAAAACATTTTTATATAATTTTATATTATTTTATTTAATTTATAAATATAGTAATAATTTATAAAAATATTATTATTATTATATCTTAAACATTTTTGTTGTATTGTACAAAATAAAGTTATATTTTTGATTGTTATTATGTCGATATTATTTAAGCAATTGATAATTAATTAAAAGAAAAAAAAAATTAAATAATATAAACATAAATGAAAACTTACTTAATCTTTGATGACATTCAATTAAACAGTATGACAATTTCCAATAAAATCAAATATAAAATAGCAACACAATCTATTTATATTCAGTTTTATAAATTTTCAATGAATTAATTGTTCTAAAATGATTGCAATAATCTGTTTTATTATTATTATTATTGTTCAACTGTATTAAATGAATTAAACTTTAATCAAAAATGAATGATAACAATAAAATGACCAAAAAAAAGACGCTTTTGGTTCTCGTAATTTTATGACGACCCACAACGCAAATAAAAAAAAAACAAAAAAACAAACAACCAAGGACTGTGGAGTGGCAGGGAGGGATTTATTATTCCCATTGGACCAATAACGAATTTAAATATATGTTTACTAACATGTGAATCAACAGCAGACAATGAATCATCAAAATAATAAATACCACTGTTATTATAAACAGCACGAGCAAGTGATACACGTTGTTTTTGTCCACCAGATATTCAAATTAGTGACATCTAATAAATGTGAAATTAAATCATTAAAAAAGTGTAGACTGATTTCATAATTTTTGGTTTTTACTAAATTTTTTTTTTTTAAATTTAATAAAATAAAATTTTTTTACTAAATGTTAATTGCACTAAGAATGAATAAAATGAGCAATTTCGACTTGATAAAATTGTTGCAATAAATATAAATACCAATGTAATCGACAATAAAAACATTCAAGCATTATTATTGTTAACAACAATATAAGACAAAGTTATACTTTAAGTTATACAAAGTTATGTTATACAAAGTTATACAAAGTTATATAATGATTATTTTTTATTTAAATTTTCAAATAATATTACATTTTGTTAATAATATAATATTTTATTAAACAAATCATTTTTGAATGGAGTAAAAGAATATTTATTGTTGACTAATTATTTTATTTTAAATTGAATTAAATCAAAGATAAAACAATTACAAATGAATAACCCAACGCCAAACGAAAACTTTATGAATTATCAACTAAATATAATACCAAAAAGCTAAGGAGCTGTTAAATTTATTCAAGCGATAAATTTTGGGAACATTTAAATAGAAAAATTTCGATAATTGATTAAATTTTGAAAAATTTGAATGTGAACATATGAAAGTTGATAATTTTTTGATGATGATTTAAATGATTTAAACTTGAACCATAAATTGTATGTATAAAAAAAAAATATAACTATAGTATAATTAGTATAATGATAATTTAAATTTTAATATTTTAAATATTAAATATTATAAATATATCTGGTATTATTATAATGATACCAGATAATTTAAATTTTTTATTTATCTTATTGATTGTAATCAGAATCAATCATATTTTTAAGAGAAATTTATAAAGCCGTACTTTTTCGTTGAGGAATAATTACTCAAAAACATCATGAACTGCATGTAGTCGACAATACAACATTTTGGTTACAATATTCAATATTGATACTTCCTGACATGGAACAGTAATATATTGATAAAACTTATCATTCATGCTATTCAAAGTATCCTTCATTGTCAATAGTTCTCTAATATCTCCTTGACAAATGCGTTCTTGCCACTCTCCTACTGTTAGCGTCATATAATCTAATTCTTTCTTTATACTTGCTGGCAACGTCATACTCTATTTCCACCAAAAAAATAAATAGGTAGTTATAAATAATACTAAAAATTTTAACAATTTAACAAAAATAAATACCTGGTAAGATGGAAGATAGTCTAGGATTGGCCAATTTTCAATACATGCTGTACATTTACATGGTACAGAATCATCAGTAGTAAGTTCTAATGCTGAATGTCGTTCAGCTTTTGACGTTGAACTATATCGTCCAATAATATTAAAAAGTATCTAAAATTAGTCAACATAATTATTGATTAATAATTAGTTATATTAGAAAATATTTCAAGTCGTTCATACGTACCAGTTCTCCTTGCTTGATTGGTTTGCTGGCATAAAATCCAACGTTTGAACCCAAGTGAATCCAATCGGTATTGGGATCACAGCTTTGTTGAAATATCTTAGAAATTGGCATTATAACATTCAATGAAGCAAAAACACTACCAAGTTTTGTGTCTACAAACTGATAAAATTTATTTAATAAATAAACATCATCAATACTAAATTAATTTAGTAAATACATACCCCTTGAGGATTGCGATAAATCATCATCAAATATCGTAATATTAATTCTCCCAAAATCAATGTTTCTTTGTTTTTAATTGAATTTTCCATTGTCATTTTTTGACCTAATATATTTGTTTTTTGACAAAGAATATTAACAATCCATACAGCAAGTAGTGTCAATTGGAATTTACAATGATTTGACGTACTTGAAAGATAATCAAGTCGATGAAAATTTTCAATACTATTAACATCAAGAATACTATTGGTAATGATAAATTCTTTATTTTTATCCGAGTCAATTTCGACAATTATTTTTTTTAATTCTTTTAAATCACCTACTGAGTTTAGTGTTTTTAAAATCATTTTTACTGCCATTAATTTTTGTGTATGTATATGCTCACATTTTAAAAGTGATCCTAATACTAAACATTCAATGTTATGATAACTATTCCATGCCTTTTTTTTACATGTGTCAGAGCAATATATGATGTTTGGACAATTATCACATGGTACAGCAGCCAAAGTTTGACTACAACAATGCCAACAATTAGTAAAACGTAATTTATTAGCAGGAGTTGCTGCAAATGGCTCAGAAATGTAAATAAATTCACCAGATTTGATGTCTCTTGTTGCAACAATGTGTTGATTATTATTTTCATTAGTTTTTTTCAATTCAATCGCATCAGATCCACCAACTATTATTGCATTATCATTTTTTATTTCTGGTGAATATCTAATAATTTCACGTGGTTCTTTGAGTTCATTGATCATCTTTGGATACTCTTTGGTGATGTCGTATGTTGGATTATATTTTTTCAAGTCAGGAAGCCATTGCATTGCACTGGCCATTGAAATATCTGATTCAATATGTGAGCTTGGTTTCAATGCTTTGAAACACAATGATTGACGTAAAAATAATTTTGTTTTTAATTTATTTGGATAGCCTATTTTCAATGCACGTTCAATATCAACAAGACAATCTTGGTAGAGTCTTGCTTTGAATAATACAGCTGAACGATTCGCATAAGCCAATGACAGTTCACTGGATCCAACTGGTGCAAAAGCAATACTTTTGGTGTATGCTTCAATTGATTTACGTAAATAATCTTTATTTTTTGCAGTAGTATATTCTTTATTGCCAATTTCCCTCCAGATCATTGACTGACCAACTGTTTTATTATTAATTTTATCACGATTTATGTCAATATATGGAGCTGCTATATCCCATACCGCTTCAAATTTATCTTTAAATGTTGTTTTTTGTGAAAATTTTTGATGGGCAGTTATCCCAGTATCATGAGAAAAACTATTAGAATACATACCTGCAAAAAAAAAAAATTTTTACATAACTTTATATTCTTTTACTTTATAAATAAATAATAATAATTTATGAAAATAAAATTATTATCATGGCTTAAACATTTATTGTTGTATTGTTCAAAATGAAGTTTTATTTTTGATTGTTATTATGACAATATAATATTTATACAACTGATAATTGAGTAAAAGAAAAAAAAAATTTTTAATTATAAACACGAATGAAAACTTACTTAATCTTTGATAAATTAAACGACAATTATGATGACAATTATATTCATTCAGTTATATAAATATTTCATGAATTAATTATTTTAAAATAGTTTCAATATTCTGTGTTATTATTTTCTTTTATTGTTTTATATTAATTAACCTGAATTCAAAGAATGCATGTGAACAAAAAAATGACAAAAAAAAAAAAAAAACACGGTGTTGCTTATTGTAAATATTATGGATATTATCCGCAACCCACAAAAAAGAAAAATAAATAAATAAACGGTCAGCAACTGCCATGGAGAGGGGTATATTCAGGTATATCAAACTTGACATGAAATTTTACCAACTGTAAGTAAGGAAGAAAAACAACAGAGGAGTAAATAACATGTGGTGGTGGTGGTGGTAGAATGTCAAAAATAATTAATTATGTACCTATATTTATTATTTATTCAGCTCCATAATATTCATAATATTTACATCAACAAAATAATAAATAAAGTTAACAAACAAACATTACAATCACATATTAAAATTAAAACGAATAATAAAATAACAATAAAAAAAAAGGTATATTATTATAAAAGTGTTGTTAATAAATAAACATAAATAATTATGTGAAATTTTGATTATTAAAAATGAATTTATGGTATAACAATAAATATTTTCTATACATTAAATCAATATCAACAGTGGTTTTACTAAGTGGGTAAGTTAAACAAATGAGTGAAAAAACAAAACAACAATTAATTTTTTATTAATAAAATCAAATAATAATAATTATGCTTTTTTCATGTTTAAAAATAGAAGCTGTTGGTTAATTTATCAAGCTCGTGAAACAAGCCAAATACTCAGGTCAATATTATCAACAAATGTACTTGATTTAGAAAAAACACAAGCACAATATATTTATCTTGATGATCCAAGGTTCAAAGGTAACGAAAAACAACAACAACAATACTAAGAAATTTATATAAAAATATCTCTGATTGATTGAGCAATAATTGTACAATAAATATAATTTTTTTTATAGATATATTAACTAGTCAAGATGATTTACAATCATCAGCTACAAAAAAATATCATGAATCATTTACAACGATAATAATTGAATGGTGGAAATCAATTAATCATAATTTATCATATCGTCTTTTACATTTGGCTAAAACTGGCCAGATAAATGAAAGATTAAAGGCAGTTGATGCCCTAGGATCACTTAAACATTTAAAAGGTAACAGACAATAATATCAACAATTAAATTTAATCATAATAATTGTATAAATTTATTTTTTTTCGATTTTAGATTGGCATTATTGTCATCTTGCTCAAATGATGGATGCTAAAACAGCAATAGCATTATCAAGAATATCAAATTCAAATTTAAAATTTTTTTTAAAACCACCAAAAAATATAATTACAAAAAATTTTAATGATACTGTTGATGATATTTATCAATTATTATTAAAATTAGATCAATTATCAAATGGCAATCATCGTTGTTTAACAAAATTTATAAATGAAAAATTTCAAGACTATCAACGAGTAAGTTTATTTATAAAAAAAATAAAAAGAAAGCTTCTAAAATTTAGTTTTTTATTTAACAGGATAATTTAGTTTTTGATCATGATTTACCAGGTATTGGATTATCAACAACTTCATCATCATATTGGGATAAAAATTTATTGAAAAATTGTATAAAAGCAATATATCATCACACGTCAATTGAAAATTTTAATAAAGATATATTACTGGCACATGGTTTATCAATACTAGTTGATGTTAAAAATATATTTTCTAATGACATTGAAGTGTTGATACTTGTTGCTAAAATAATATCAAATTTATCATTACACTTGGATTGTATTGATGAATTGTTTGTTGCTGGTTGGATTGGAATACTTGCTGAATGGTCAAGAAATGAAGATGTCAGATTAGCAGCACCATCAGCACGTGCACTTGCTAATCTTGATACTGATACAAATGAAAATAATATATATTCAAGAAGAATATATTTACTACATCCAATGTATCGTGATAAATGTAAAAAAAAAATTGATATTTGTTTTATTCATGGTTTACTTGGTGGTGTATTTGTAACATGGAGACAACGTGATAATAAAAATAAATTAAATTTAAATATTTTAACAGAAATTTTAGATACAAATATATTAAATCAAGTTATTGGTGATAATTATCATGAATTTATTAAAGATTTATCACATGATTATCAAATTAGAGAATGGAATAAACTTGGTAATGATTTTGAATTTGTACTTGATGATTGTCCAGTGTCATTTAATAGTGAAGCATGTGGTACTTTCACTTGTTCCGGGTAAAATATTATTACTTGTTAAATATAATTTTATAGGATATATATTTATTTATTTAAATTTTCATTTACAGTGATGATTATTGGAGTGAAAAATTAAAACAAGATCATTCAAAAAGAACTGAATGTTGGCCAAAAGACTGGTTACCCAAGGACTTACCTGGTATACGTGTCCTTGGTATTAATTATGATACAAGCTTGACACTTTGGACCTTGTCATGTCCAATCGAACGTATGAAGTATGTTTTATTTATTTATTTCAAAATATTTTTATAAATATTCTGTAACGAATTTTTTATAATTAATTTTTATTTACATGATTGACTAAATATTATAGATACAAAAATAATTATAAATTTAATTAGTAACAATTTGTCTATTAGAAATTATAATTTAAAAACGAAACAGGCAACAATTAGTTGCTGAATTTTTTGTTGCAGTTAATAATTTTGGTTAATTATTTGTTTGTTTTTTTTTCTTTCGAAGGAATACAATGGATGGAAGAAGTGAAGAATTTATAAATAAATTAATTCTTGCTGGAGTTGGAAAAAGACCAATTGTATGGATTTGTCATTCAATGGGTGGTTTAATTGTTAAAAAAATGCTTGTTGAAGAATGGAATAATGGTGATAAAAATAAAATATGTAAAAATACAAAAAGTATTATATTTTATAGTACACCACATCGTGGTTCTCATGTTGCTGCATTAAAACAACTAACTGAAATACTTGTATGGCCTTCAATTGAAGTTCAAGAACTCAGACAAGGTAAAGTATTATAGTCACGCCTTAATTATTTTTTCCTGTTTCAACTTTCACTTGAAATAATATTTTATTTTAATTTTTTAGAATCACCAAAGTTACTTAAACTTCATGATGAATTTTTGAATATGTTGAAACATAATAAAATTGATATTATTAGTTTTGGTGAAACAATACCAACACCAATGACAGCATTAAAATTTTCATTACAATTTGTAACAAGTAAATCAGCTGATCCTGGTATTGGTGAATTTTATGAAATTCCACAAAATCATTTAACAATATGTAAACCAGCAAGTAGATCATCATTTTTATATAAAAAAGTCATTGATGTTATACAAAAACATACATATAAAAATAATGAATTAACTGATAAATCAAATGACAATAATTTACTTACTTGGTTATTTAGAATATTCTAAAATAAATTATTCAAATTTAATTTGATTTTTTAAAAATAAACTTTACAAATTTTCATACAAATTTAATTGAAACAAATAATTAATAAGTAGCTCATTGTAAATATTAAAAATAAAATTATATTTATAAATAATTTATCGTTTTTTTTTTTTAAATTCTTTATTAATGTTTTTATTTAAATAATTATAGTCTTTTGATAATTATCGAGTCAAAAATTTGTATCATAATCTGGTGGATGTCTTGAATAATTTGTTGCACTTTCATAGCCAGCAAATTTGCTACTAGTATGAGATGGTTGATAGCCATTCCATTCAGATTTCCAACTGTCATAAACGTTATATTTTTTTTCATCAGGTAACATACTTTCCATAAAAACCTACATGACAATAATAACAATAACAATTAATTAATAAATTCAAATTAATAAAAAAATTATAAAAAATGTAAAATAAACCTTTTGAGATTGTGATTCAAATGATTTTTCACGCCATGCATCAGCATCATTCCATATTGTTGATATATCTGATTTTGGATAATCATGTGATGATCTATTTGATGATGTTGCATGACTTGCATGTATAATATTTTTAGCAGCATCCTCACCATACATACCAGTTATTGGTGATTTTAATTTTGATGAATTTTCACGATTAATAATAACAGATACACCAAATACAATTATAAATAATAAACCACCAACACCAATGACAATTATTGCAATTGCCCATTGTGGTATCCATCTATCATATTTTTCATTTTGTTGGGGTAAATTTAATTTTGGTATAACAACAAAATCAGTTGATTTTTGATCAATAATATAATTACCAAGTCTTGTTTGTCCTTTTATTTTTGTTTCATTCCAACGATATGCATTATATATTCTCAATGAATCATGAAATAATACACGTAATTCTTGTGTATTAATACGTTGACTTAAATCTTGTAATTCAATAAAATAATCAACTAATATACTACCAGGACTAAATGCATCAATTCTAATATTTTTATACCATTTACGAAGTATTGCTGATTTAATAAATACCAAATGTAATTCTTTTTCAATGTCATTTGCTAATTGTTGCCATTCATATGTATTTCTATCATATAATTCTGGTATCCATGTTGAATTACCAATTAAACGTATTGTACCAGCAACTTCACAATTATCAGAACAAATACCTGGTGTTGTTGGACGTACTGTTGTTGTTGTTGTTGTTGTTGTTGATGATGTTGTTGATGCTTCACTTGTTATTTGTGTTGATGAATTATTCATGTGATTTATTGTTGCTGTTCTTGCTGCTTCTAATAATTTTTCAATTGATATTGGAGTTGTTGATGGTGTTGGCCAGCCAGTAAATTCTGTTGTAAGTCTGTTAAAAATATATTATTACAAAAATTATTATTGTTAATTGATAGTTATTAAAGTAAAAAATTAAAAGAAAAATATAAACCTTGTTGGCCAGCCTTTTTGAATTGTTTTTATTGTTGTTGTAAAACGATTTGGTGATAATGTTGCTTTTTGTTGAACAATTTTTCTACCACCTGGTCTTGTTGGAAATACTAGCTTAATATTACCTGGTGCTTTTGGTGTTGTTAATATTGTTGTACTTGATTTTATTGGTACATCATCAATGATAATTGTTTCATCTGGTTTTTTTGTTTCAATTTGTTTTGGCTCAAAACCAGCTGGTAATAATGACGATATATCAACACTTGATTTTGAAAATAATTCTTGAAGTGTTTTTTGTATTGGTGATGTTGTTGTTGTTGTTGTTGTGGTGGTTGTTGTTGAAGTATTAATCAAAGATTTATCATTCTTTTTATTATAATTAGGTGGTAAAAATGCGCTAATGTCAACATTAGCTTTGCTAAATAAATTTTGTATTGGAATATTTAAATTATCAATTAATGATTTAACAGTTGTTGATGTTGTTGAATCTTTAATTTTATAATTAACTGGTAATAATGATGTTAAATTAATTTTTGATTTTGCAAGTAAATCATTTAAAATTGTTTTTTCAGTTGTTTTATCTTCAAGTTTAAGTTTATAACCAGGTGGTAAAAATGCACTAATATCTTGTGGTTCATCTTTATTTTTCGGCTTTTTAGTTGTTGCTGGTAATCTTGATGTTTTAATTGGTGATGATGTTGTTTTTCTTGATGATGATGGCCATCTAAATGTAATTTTTGTTTTATTATTTGTATTTGTTATTGATTCATCATCAATATTATCATTTAAAATATCAATTGTTGTTGTTAAACTTGTTGTTGATATATCAGTATCAATTTGTGATGCAACATTTTTACGATCATTATAACGTCTTGATAAAAATTTCGATATAACTGGTGGCTTACCAGTTGTTGTTGGTGTTTTTTTAGTTGTTGGTCTTTGTTCACTTAAAACATCAAGTTGTAATGCATTACCACCAGTACGAAAACCACCAGCAAGAAAACCACCAGATAATTCAGATTGTACTCTATCTAATTTATCAATTATTGATTCTGTTGATTCAATATTTGTTATATTTTTAATATTATTATTATCATCATCATCATTATCTTTATTACTATCTGTTTTATTTTTTTCAACACCTGGATTTTCACCATTCAAATTAAATGGCAAAAATCTTGCACCAGATATACTACGACTTGTTTGTACAGAAGCAACAACAATTGGATCTTCAGTTGTTATTGATAATTTTTTATTTACAATGCTAGTATTATCATCATTGTCATCATCATCATCATCATTTGTATCATCAGTATTTAACGTTGATAATTCAACTGGTGGACGTATTATTTGTTCAGTTGTTGATGATACATATGATGGTAATGATATTGTATTATTAACAACACTTTTTGTTGTTACAACTGATACAATTGCTTCACCAATTGATATATAATCATCTGAGGAACTTTCAATTTCATCATTTTTATTTTCATTATTATTATTATCTTCAACAACTGATGATTCGGAAGATGATGGAATTTTTTCATCCGGAATTAATTCACTGCTTGATGAGTCATATTCAATTCCTATATAAATACCAAAAAAAAAAAAAAAATTTATATTAATTTCGAAACAGCAGAAAAAATAGAGATTTCGATTTATGAAAAAAAAACGAAATTTATATTTTTTAATTTACAGGATATTTTGCAATATAATAAAAAAAAAATTTTTGTTAATTAGGTTCAAGTACAAATGTAAAATAATTAAATTTATATGAAAAAATAATTTTTTTTTATAAATTTTCTCATGATAAAAAGAAAAAGTGAAAAAAACAAATCGAAAAATTGGAGCGTGAGAACTCACCTGATGCTTGTGAATTTGTCACATTGTCAGACTCATCATCATAATAATAATAAGCATCATAATCTTTTTGATTATTAACATTACTTTCATCATCTGTAATAATAATTTTATAAATAATAAAAATTTCATAATAATAAATAAACTATAAAATAATATTATGTATAAAAAAAAAAAATAAAAAACATACGTGTTTTATTATCTGGTTTTTTAGTATCCGGTAATTTTTTAAGATCTTCATGACTATCATGATATTTGTAATCGTCCTCGTACTCAATTTCCTCGCTTTCCTCGTTATTTTTTGATACCAATAGACCATCTGTATTATGATTAATATTACCTAACGGTACCGCAACAGCATTTGTCTTTGACAATAACAACGACGACGAAGACGATGATGATGATGATGATGGTGATAATTGACGATTATTATTTTGCAATGATTCATAAACTGAATTTGTTGGATACAATCGTCTATTCCATACTTTAACATCTACAAAATATAAATAATAAACACGCAATGTAATTTATAAAAAAAAAAATTAATTTATTTTTTAAATTTCTTCAATCGAAATTAGCTATTCAAAACAGATATTTAAATATTATTTCTAACTGTTAATATTTATCATATTTGTCAATCGATTTATGATCTAAAAATATTTTTATTTCACATGAATTAATTACAACCAGCTGTTTTGATACTGTTAAATATATTTAATAGAAAATATATTTTTTCTCTTTTTTTTCTCTCTTAGGAAATCATGTTTGCAAATTTAATATATGCTCAAACGTCTCTTACGTGCCACTCTCTTTTCGATTGGCCTTCTCGTTTCTTGAATCTAACCCAGATTATACAATATCACAGACTTGAGCTATTGTCTATTCAACATGCTTACAAAAATAAATTATAAAAAAAAAAACAACATTTCGTCATATATGTACATTTTCTATAAACACTTCCGTAATTCCTTTTGTATTTACCTATAAAATAATAATTAAAATAAAAAAAATAAAAACTCACCATCTTGATATGTTCTTTGAATTATTGAAAATATAATAATTTCAATAATAAATATCCTTTTAATTAAATTAAAATTCATGACAATTAACGTCATTATATTAAAAAAATAATATTATGATAAAAAAAAAAAATATAAAATAAATTCTTTTTCAATCATTTAAATAAAAAAACACCATTTGGTAACACACTTTTTAAATGTTAAATTAAACTTGCACATATTTAATATATTAAATAAATTTTAAATTTATTAAATTCATAATTTTAAACACTTTTTTTTTTTTAAATATACACAATTATTAATAGTAATTATAGTTTAATGAGTATTTACGCATTTTTAGTCAATTCAGAAAGACATGATATTTGTCACTGTTGGTTGGTGTGTTTGTGCGGATAGATAGAAAGCAAAATCCTACTTTCACTCGGACAAACTAGCAAGTATAAGGAGGCATGCCGAGGCCACCAACAGGCCCAACAACAACAGCCTGATCAAGAGAAAAAAAATAAATGAAAATTACAAGAAGAAGGGGACCTCAACACTCACTACCTCCTTATTTACCTCCTCCTCTACTTGAATACACACTTTTTTTTTTTTTTTCATTTTTTATTTTCACATACCTATATATTAACAAACACAATCAGGTAGAAGGGATAACTAGATGTTTATTATTTTTCACACTGCAAAATAACATGATAAAATTATTTTTAAATTATTTATAATGTCATTGTCATATGTTGCTTTTTTAAAATACTATTTCTATCAATTTTTTTATACAAAAAATTGGAAAAAAAAAATTTACATAAATGTTCTGAAAACCTGAAAATACTAATTTGATATTAAATTTTTTTTTTTTTTAAATGATACAATGAACTCAAGTTCATTCAACCAAATATTTGCTAAAAAAAAATCTCTTTATTATTTATTAAAAAACAATTTATAATTTGCAATTTGGTTATTGTTTTTTTGTCTAAGTTGGAGGAGGTTTTTTAATTCGAAATATTTCGATTTGTTGGGGAGAGACTTATTGAGGATATTTATTTGCAATTTTGATTTTATTTATAATTATTTATTTGCGTTTTTTTTTTTGTTTGTTTATTGGTTGGTTGGTATGAAGAACGTGACAAAATGGACAGTTACGTTTTTTTTTTTTTAATTCAATTGTACCGTTATACTCGTGACAGATCTAATTTTTATTTAAAAAAATTTATTTATTCATTTTTTTGAGGGGGCTTATCGATATTATTTTATATTTTTTTTCGAGTATATCGTGTGTGCACGTTGACCCCATGGGTTAACATGACAACTCCTCATTAATAGTCAGGATAAAAATAACGGCCTCGAAGAATGTTCTTGAGATACACAAGTTGGGTGTTGGTTGTTGGTTTTTTTTATATTTTTTAATCTTGTTTGTTTCCATCCCGGATCCAGAGAACTGGACACAGAGGCTAACGGTCGTCGTAAAATTCACAGAGACAACCTTGCAAAGGGCAAAAAATAAAAATGATAAAAAAAAAATATTATCATTTCAAGGTTTTCTACATAGACTTTTTAAATTCAATATAAAAAATAAAATAACAAGCTATATGTAAATTTTAAATAAAATAAAAAAAGCTTTAAATTTTCATATTTATTTATTAATATTAATAAACATTTTATTATGGAATCCTATGTAATATAATAATATGACAATTGTGAATTTTTTTATAAATTGTTTTAAACTTTTATTTATTTGGAAATTATATTTTTTTTTAAAAATCTTCTATGGATTTTTATTATATTTGTTCACTTAAATGTCATTATCAATTTGTATTTAATTATATTTTAATAATTCCAATATTAACTGTAACAAAAAAATAATAAAAATATAATTATCATTCAATGTAACTTTCACTTAAATTATATATAATGAATATTAAACATACTTTGCTGTTGGTCTACGTGATGGTTCTGATGCTGTTGGTGGTGGTGGTGGTCCTCTACGAGCTAATTCTTCAAGATAACCAGTTAATAATCTAGTACGTTCATTTGCTGCAGCATCAAGTACTAAAAATCTACGATCTTTTTTAAGTATATCCTCAATTTCCGTTAAGCATGAACTATTTTCTTGTACTTTTTTAAATGTCTTGTCTGTAATCAACTTTGTTTCCTGTTGTTTCAATAAAAAAAATAATATCAATAACTAGTTAATTGTACTATTTACTTTCACATAAGTCTATTTTTTATTTATTTTTAAACTACAAACCTGTAATAGTTCTCTAAAATCAGCTTTTGCTGCAACTAGTTTATCTTTGATATACTCTCGAAATTCTTTTTCACATTTCTAAAGAGAAAATAATTGTTAATAAATTGCTAATATAATTTTTAATTTGTAAAAATTAATTTAATACTTACTCTGTCACTTGATGAAAATTTTGTATATCTTGGATCATCTTTTAATAATTTTTTAATATCTTTCCATGATGCTGTTAATTCAGTTGATGCACCAACTTCATCTAATAATTCACGAAATTTATCACGTTTTTTACGTCCAAGTTGTTCTATATGTTCATTAAATAATCTTTCTTTTTCTTCACGATCTAAACTATCAGCTAAATCCCAACGATGATCTTTTCTCAATTGTCTTTTAGTTTCACGCCAAGCAAGATCTCCATTTCTTACCTGAAAAAAAAAACAACAACAAAACAATAAATACAAATGACAAAATATTTATTTATTCATTTGAAAAAATAATTTACCAAGTCAGCAAGAAGTGCATTAAAATGTTGTACAGCTTCAGTGTGTCTATGATGTTGTCGTTCCTTATCTCTGTCACGTAAATGTGTTGCTAGAGTTCGTTGTACTTCACGTTCACGTTCACGAAGACTTGCCTCTGCTCTTTTTTCACGTTCACGTTTAGCTTTTTCACGATCCTCCTCAGAATCCGAATGTTCTTCATCATTTATTTTTTTGGTTACTTTATCATCATTATCTTCACAAATTTCACCAACTTCTTTTTCACATAATTTTTTACAATCTTTACCATTTTCTTCATTTGTATTTTCACTACGTCTTTTTCTATCTTTTGATGATGTTGATGATGATGATGATTCTTTGTCTTTATCTTTTTCTTTGTCTTTATCTTTTGTTGATTTATCTTTATATTTATCATTATCCTTTTTATCTTTATCTTTTTTATCAGATTTATGATTATCTCTATCACGATGACGATGATCTTTATCTTTGTCTTTATCTTTTTTACGTTCGTCTTTTAATAAACGTACATAATCACGAAACCAATCTTCACGTGTATTTGTTGAATCAACAACACGATATCTCCAATCACTTTCAATACGTTTTTTACAATCACTCCAGTGTGAATGTCTATCAATGTCTTTATGTTCACGCAGCATTGAAATGAAATCCTTTTTTATCTGAAACCGTTTATTAATTATTTATTATTAAAATTATTTTTTTTATCTGATTTTTTTGTGCATTAAAACATTTGTTTATTTATTTGTTATTATTTAATATTAATATAGCAATTTATTATTTATTATTATCATTAATTTATATCATTATTTACATCTATTTGTTTTTTTTTTTTTCTCTTTTTTTTTTTCGTTTAAATTAATTGAATAACTATTGTGTGTTTTTTTAATTATTATTTTTTTATTATCAGTGTTTGTAATTGCTGATAATTAATTGGAAAATATTATTATTAATAATTTAATTGATTTTTTTAATTTTGCAATTGAGATGTAATAGATATTCAATTAATTTTATTTCGATTTTTTTTATTTTTTTATCCTGAAAGAAAAGGCATTAATTAATTTGCTGAAAATTAAAAAATTATTATAAATTAACTGCTGGAATGTCCGCTAATCGACAGTATTAATTTTTTATTTTTTATTTCTTTTTGAATCTATAACAATAGCGTGAGTAAGATCAAATAAATTAATGTCAGATTAGCGAAAATTTCAGGTAACTCCTCTGCTGAAATGAATTTTCATAAATAAATAAAAAAAATTAATAAAAATTACATTATTATGCTTAATTACAAAATGAAATTCAAATATTTATTATTTAAATTAACATTTTGTAATGTTTTTCTTTGTTAAAAAAAAAAACCAAGCTCTTGTTGTCAATTGGCGTAAAATTTCCTTACAAGGAAAAATGAATTGGGCTTTTTTCTTTTTTGAAAAAAAAAACTTATTCAATTATTTTAATAAAATAAAATTAATTTACGAGTTATAAATGATAACCGATGTTGGCACATTTTGGATTTTCATTCCAACAAATAAATGAATTGATAAAAAATTAATTAAAAATAAACTAAAAAATAAATTTTTATCGCTAGCTAACTCAAATAATCCCCAAAAATTTTATAATTATAAAAAAAAAAAAAATAAATAAATAAAAGCATTGCTTGATTTGTTAAGAATCATCATCAAGATCATCATGATTTTTTTTCTATTAATTTTTGTCATTTCCATAATTCCCAACGAAAGAATATTTGAATTGTTTTTTTTTTTTTTTTATAAATTTGTTTCTTTCAATTAACGAGGATTACGATTAATATACAAATACCGAGTTCGTTCATTCTCATGACTCTGCTTTGGAGTAAAGAATGCGGTGCGCGAGGGTGTGCCAACTCTGTGCCACGCAGGTGGGGATGGTAGATGACATCATCCCATGCCACCAACCAGCTTCAGAACCAAACGACTCCACATACGGAACTTGTCCTGTCTGCCTCCTGACTGAAGTGGAGAGTTCAGAAACACATAAGTACATAAATGAATCGTCAATAAATAACAATTCATTTTTTTTTTTTTTAAAAAAAAGTTAATCTATTTAATTTTTTAATTATTAATTCAACAAATTAATTATATTTAAATCATTGTGTTATATTTATTAATCAATGAATTTATCAATTTTATTATTTCGAATTTCCATTCGAAATATAACACACGATTTCGTCAAATTAATTTGTCGATTTTTTTTGATGTTTTTTTATCTGAAAATAGTAATTTTATTTATAATCCTAATTTAAAAATTATTTAAAAATAAAGTAATCCTCTTCTGCCATTAAACAAATTCGTTTTTGTATATTAAGTCGTAGTTATTCAACAAAATAATAACATACCTATGACAAATCTGTAAAAATTTCTATCATTAAATCCTGAAATAATTACATTTAAAAAAAAAAAGATTATTAAATTGAGATTTTGAATATTTATTTAATATTTTTAAATAAATAACTGCTCAATAATCTCAATACTCTGAAATATAATTACGAAAATAAAAAAAAAAAAAAAGAAATCCTATTTTTTCTTTTTTTTTTTGCGATTAAAAAATTAATTTTTATTACTTAATTTAATTTAAATTTCTTACTGTGATATGCGCTCCATTATCTAAATTAAATTATCAATTTAGATGTAAAAAAAAGTGATTGATCAATGTATATAAATTTTGTATATTATGTGTATATAAAATTGAGAAGGAAAAAAATTGTAAATGCATGTAATTTTAATTATTCGTACCTGTTCTCGTTTTGATGTTTTTTCATCTTTTTCACGTTTTCTAACTTCCAGAAGATATTCATTGAATAGACTCTCACGTTCACGCATTTTTTCAACATTTTTATAACGTTCATCACGTGAATGTTTTTGTGCAAAATCATTGAATGATGATCTACAACAAAAAAAAGCAAAAAACATAATTTTAAAATTGTAAAAAGTAATTTTTTTTTATTTATTATTTCGTTACTTACTTTCCATGTAGATTAGCTTCATCGAGAAGTTTTTGAAATTGTTCTTTTCTTTCTTTCATTTTATTACGTTTTTCACGTCTTTCTTCTTCAGCTCTTTCTTTAACATATTTTTCAAAAACTTGCTTTCTTTCTTTAGACGTTAACAACAAATATCGAGGATCAAAAACAATTTTATGAAGTTCTTTTTCCCAAGTACTAAATGCTGAAACCTAAAACAAATAAATGTTTAAATAAATAACCAATTGTTTTATGAAAAATAATAATTAATTTTAAAAGCTAAAAAAACAATTACATCTTTTTCAGCAAGCATATCTTTGAATGATTTAATTCTTGTATCAAGTGGTACAATTGCACGTTCACGAGCAGCTCTAACTTCTGCCTCAATAGCAGCTTCTTTGCCAATGTCAATAGTTTTTTTTTCTTCTTTTTCTTCTTCTGGTTCTTCAACAACTTTAGCTGGTGTTGCACTTGGTGTATCAACTGAAAAAACAAAAATAATAGAAACACATTGAAGAAAAAAAAGATAAAATTAATGATAAAAAATGTAAAAAATTAAATAAACACCTTTTGGTTCATCTTGTTTAATTTTTTTAGCTGGTGTTGGTTGTTCATCATCACTTGAATCACTTGAATCAGTTGTTTTATTAATTTTTAATCCACTTAATGCCTCAGGAACAGTTGATATCATTTTTTCAACATCTGATCTACCAAGTAAATCATCAGGTTTTTCCCATACAGATATTCTTGATGATGGATTATAAAAAAAAACACGTCCATCACCAGTCCATACAACACACCATGGTGTACCTGGTACTGGTGTACTTGATATTGGACGTGATTTATCAAGTGGTTTAGCTGGTTCTTTTGGTGTATCATCTTTTTTATTTTTATTATCTAAATCATTACCATTGCCACTATTATCTTTGGTATCATTATCTGATTGTTTATCATCAATTGATGATGTTGTTGATGCAGCTGCAGCTGCTGCAGCAGCGGCAGCAGCAGTAGCAGCAGCAATAGCCATAGCATTAACATTATCATCATTTTTTTGTCTCAATGAAATTTTAGCTTGTTCAAAATCTTTCATTGCTTGTGGTTTTTCCCATACAGATTCACCAGCTTTACTATTATAAAAATAAATACGTCCATCTGGTGCACGATGTTCAGTCCATACCATTGCATTTGCAACAATTTCAGCATCTAATTGTGCAAGTATCATTGGATCTTCTGTTTGTGCTTGTTGTGTCATAAGTGTATGTGGCATTTGTGGCATTCCCCAGGCTGTTTGTGGTGGTCCATATGTTGGAAATGCTTGAAAACCAGGTGGTGGCATACCAAATGGTGATGGTGTAAATGGTGATGCCATTGGTGCACCATATTGATTTGGCATACGATGTTGCATTGGTACCATATTTGGTGGTGGTTGAAGCATATTTGTTGCAACTGCTGGTGTTGATGTTGTATTAACAACTGGCATTGCATTAACCATTGGCGATGCTACAGTACCTTTAAATAAATTTAAAAATTAATATAACTATTAATTTTGTTTTGTTTTATTGTGTTTATTACAATAAGTATAATTATTTAGAGCTTACCATTTGCTTGAGGTGGTGGTGGTTGCTGCTGCTGCTGCTGTTGTTGTTGTTGCTGTTGTTGCTGCTGCTGCTGTTGTTCAGCTGGTGGCTGTTGATTTTGTGTTAATAATGTATCAGTTGTATCAGTTAACATTGGTGGTGGACCAGTACCTGGTGGTGCTGTTGTTTGATTAATTAATTCTGAATTATTTGGTGATTGTTCATTATTTGTTGTCATCCTGCCATCACCAATAGCCACTTGTTGTGATTGTTGTTGTTGCATTGATGCTGTTCCTGGTGCTGTAACTTGAGTTCCATCACGTCCTGGCTGCTTCGATGCTCCATGTACCAATTGTTCCAGCTTGAATAATAATTAATAAAATAAATTCATTATTATTTTTAACAAACAAATTATTAAATAAAATAAATAAACAAACAAACCTGATCTTGGACCATGACTTTAACATTTGGACCCTCTGGTTTAGTCCACGTTGTTTCTCTAGATCGAATATTGTAAAAATAAGACTTGCTTTCAGCTGTCTTTGTTTCAACCCATACTTCCCCATTAAGGTCCAGACCTGGTATATTGTTGGGCTGTTGTTGTTGTGATTGTTGACCTGGAATATTATTCATTGGTGGTCCATAAGGATTATTTTGACCCATTGGACCATTCATCATGTGTGGTGGTGGTCCCATTCCCGGTGGTCCCATTAAATTTGGTGGTCCTCCCATCATATTTGGTGGTCCCATTGGACCCCAGCTTGGATCGTATGATGGTGGTCCACGAAAACGTGATCCAGTTTGTCCTGGTGGACCAGCTGGACGTGGTGTACCTTCATAAGGATAACCATTATTTGCTGGACGATACATTTGTTGTTGTTGTTGTTGCTGTTGTTGTTGTTGTTGACCTCCACTTCCTCCACCGCCACCTCCACCAGCACCACCTCCTCCTCTTGGGCCAAATCCTCGACCACGAAATCTTGGTGGACCGCCACTACCACCACCACCTCGCATACCATACTCGAAGCCGCTTCTTTCATGTGGACTTTAATAACAATTATTAATATTAACTCATTTTATTTTTAAATATAATAAATAACATAAATATTTGATCTTTTTTAATTACCTAAAGCCACCTCGACCTCTTGGTGTAAATTGTTGTCGATATTCGTCACCATCGTAATTGTATTCTTCATTATCTTCCATAGGTTCATCACTTGGATGTTGTTGTTGTTGTGGTGGCTGTTGTTGTGATGATTGTTGTTGTTGTTCTTGTTCTGGATTTTGTTCTGGCACATCTTGATGTGGAGCAGGAAGCTCCTCACTTGCTGTTTCCATCATCATGAACAATATTCAACACTAAAATTTTATTTTTTGTTAATTTGTTTACTTGACAACAATTATTGTTATTTATTTCATTGATTTAAACATACACAATTGTAATGATCACAAAAATATTTTATTTTACAAGATTAACTTGTAATAATCATTGCCACAAATTTATGGGTTTTATTTTTACTATTATTATCTGTGATATTTTTTTTTTCTAATGAAAATACAACTCTCTAGGAGGGTCAACACAAAAATATATAGAAAAAAAAACTAACACAATTGAATGGGAGAAAAATAAAATGAACGAGTTTCTTCTAGACACAATTTTGTTCGCGTTGATCTTTTAATGATGCTTACAATAGTTGTTTTTTAACAACCCCACAAACAAATGACGATAATTTATTTTTAATTTTGTTTGGTATGTTTTTTTTTTTTTTTTCTATTTGATGCGAACAAAATGCCGGATTTGAGAGGGACGAAGAAAAAGGTTAAAGACGAGAGAGGTTTTTGGGGGTGAGGTTATTCACAAACACCAAAAAAAAAAGTTATTATTTTATTTATTTTTTTTTTATTTCTGTCGCTGTTTTTGGGTGTCATCAACCGCCATGTTTACATAATTAACGTTGTTGGTTTCATTCAACAGATGGCGCTACGTGATTTGTCTAGGGCGACTCAGGGAAAGTGTAAAGACGCTTTAATATTTTTTTTATACTACTGTGTAAAAAGGGCCATATGGACCCTCAATATGAATTTGCAATGAATTGACACATAAAAAAATGATATTAGATTCAATTATTAATCCCAGCTGTTGCATTAAAATGGAAATAAAATGAAAGAATTTCAATTGTATCAAACTGGTAAAAGCCTTATGGTTTGGATGAATTTTTTATTACATAATTAACAAAATTTAAAACACAAATTCATCTTTATAGAATAGTAAAATTATCCAGAGAAAATAATAAAATTTTCAATAATCATTTACAACAAATATTTAGATACATTTTTCTTGTTCATTATATTCACAATTGATTTCTCGTTTTAGACTTTCAAAATTAGATTTTATTAAAAATTGATTTTCGTTTGACAACATTTATTATTTTGTGTTAAACTATTATTACTGATATCGAAAATTATAATTAATTAATTATTCTATAATTTTCTGGATTTTGGATCTATTAAACTTTGATTAAAAGAGTCTGTTAAAATTTGTTATAAATTCTTCAATGCGATATAAGCCCTCTTGCTTTGAATGATCTCAGAACTTGAATTTATTTTACGATTTTATTATTATTTTAATTTTATCATGTTTATGTTATGGATATTATATTTCGGAATAGAAGTATTCTTTTCTCTGTTCCAAGCATTAAGTACAAAATAAGAAACTCTTTCTAAAATATTCACTCTGTATAATACAATTTTAATTAGTGTCGATTGCCATTGAAATTAATTATTAGGATTGATTTTCGTTAAATTATAAATAAACAGCACTAATACCCTAATACAGCAGTTCTTGTTCCTATTTTTTAGAATTTTTTAAAATAAGATTTCTTGGGCTAGTGGCTTGCAGTTTTAATTTATCCTGCAAAAAACAACTTTGATTTTTGCCTAAGCACAACTTTTTTTTTCATTTTAATTTATTATAAAGTAAATTAAAGGCTCTTATCATAAGACTCTTATGTAATTTTTTTTTATATTAATATTATAAAATAAAACGGTACAGCTGTATAACTCAGGGACACAAGGAGCACAGAAATGTGTTCTTAGGACAAGGCTAGGCGCAATTTTTATATAGCAAAATATTCACAACATAAATTAAATTATACTTATAGCAATTAAATCATTAAATAAAAAAATAAATAAAATTTTGAATATCTTGAAGATATGGTATCGCTACCTAGTGTTAAATTTCAAAACTAAGTCGAGGCACATTATTTTATTCAATTTTATTTATTTATTTCTGAAGACGCTACCAACTCTCTGTCATCACTGTCGTCACCGGTCACACCAAAAATAATTAATTAATGACATACAGGTGGTTTTAACAAAAAAGTTTTATCACCTGTTGCAATTTAAGATAATTATTTCCATAGTTTCAAACAGTTTCTATGATTAACGAGGTCTTGGCTGGACCAGGCTGGACTCTCTCATCATTTTTACGATAAAGAAATTTACGGTTGTCACGTATAAATAGCTGGTTAAATTATTTTGGCGATTTTGGCTATTTTCATTACTGAGGTAAGTGACAAATCATTCAGTACTTTGATTTAAAATTTGTATAAATTTTAAATTACATCAATAGTTTATTTGTAAATTAAAATGAAACATAAAAATATGTATTCTATATTCTCGTGGGTCTATAAAAAATATATTTTTCGTGTTCACAATATTTTAGTATAAAAAAATATATTGTTAATTTTGTCATTAATAGCTGTCACTCACAGCTGACACTAGTCGATTAGTTACAATAAATCTTATCAAACATGAAAAGAAAAAACACAAAAATGAATTTTACATATATTTTTTAAAAATATTATTATATAATATTATTATAGAATATTATTATATAATATTATAATAATATTATTTTATTTTTGATGACTCATTCCAATAAAAAAAAAAAAAAAACTTTATCATAGATAAATTTTATTATATCAATTATTTAAATATATTTTTATTTTGCATTATTTATTTCATATGTTATCTGATTGCCAATGTGGATGCAGAGTATAATTAAAATAAAATACTTTCATCTTAATCAACAAGAATTTATTGAACATTAGACAACGTAATAAATATTTTTGTTATCAGCTAACAAAAATAATGATGATGATTCGTTTTTTTTTTGTTTCCAGATTTTTAAATACCGTCATATTGTGTAATCATCTTAACCAACAAGTATTTATTGAACATTAGAAAGTATTTTTACTATCAGAGCTGAACAAGTTGATCAGGGTTAAAACATTGATATCTATATTGATACATTGACAAAATTTCAAGTGAGTATTTATAATTTATTTGAAATAACATTGAAACCACAAATTATCTACTTATCCAGTATAATTTTGTGTTATCAGAACTCAAATATAAAATTTTCGAATATTTATTTATGTTTTAGTTATGGATACAAATATATCAACAGCTTCAACTATTAAAAGTCATAATAAATACTTTTGTAATCAAGAGTCACCTTATTATGATAAAGAAATTTGTGAGTTGCTGTGTAATAATGCTGAAAAAGATGAAATAGACATTAGTGATGAAGAATTAACTATTCTTCCAAGAGATTTATTCCATGGTCTCGAAAAACTTCAACTTAAAGAATTAAATATCAGCTGTAACGAGCTGACGACACTACCAAAAGATATATTTAAACCTCTTGATGATCTTCGTAAGTTACAAATAAATTCCAACGAATTAAATTATCTAGATTCAAGTATTTTCTATGATTTATTACAACTCAAAGAACTTGATCTCAGCGAAAACAAACTGACAGCATTATCAAAAGATATATTTAATGGTCTACAAGATCTAAGTACTCTACATTTAAATTCAAACGAAATAAGTCACCTTGAGCCAGGTATTTTTGATGATTTATTAAGCCTAAAAGATCTTTATATCAGCGAAAACAATCTCACAGTTTTATCAAAAGATATATTTAGTAGTTTAAAAGAGCTAGAAAATCTTGATTTAAGCTCGAACAAACTACAAAACCTCGAGTCAGGTTGTTTTGATAATTTATCACAACTTGACTCACTTGATATTGCAAACAACGCTCTGACAACATTATCGAGAGGTGTATTTAATGATCTTGAATTTCTTTTGGACCTAGATTTAAGTTCAAACAAACTGCACAAACTTGAGTCAGGTTGCTTCAATGGTTTATCAAAACTTGTGGAGCTTAAAATCGACAACAACGGTCTGACAACATTGTCCAAAGGTGTATTTATTAATCTTGAAAATCTTTCGACACTAATTTTGGATTCAAACAATTTACAAAATCTCGAATCAGGTTGTTTCGATGGTTTATCACAACTCGACCTGCTCAGTGTCAAAAACAACAGTCTGACGACATTAGCCGAAAGTGTATTTGATGGTCTTGAAAATCTTCGGGAACTAAATATTAATTCAAACAATCTGCATAATCTTCAGTTAAGATGGTTTAATGATTTATCACAACTTGAGAAGCTTAATATCAGTAACAACAGTTTGACAACATTACCTGAAGGTGTATTTAATCGTCTTGAAAATCTTGAGTCACTATATTTGGATTCAAACAAACTCCAAAATCTCAAGTCAGGTTGTTTTGATGGTCTCAAAAAACTTGAGCTGCTCAGTATCAAAGACAACAGTCTGACATCATTATCCAAAGATATATTTATTAGTCTTGAAAATCTTGAGACACTAGAATTGGAATCAAACAAACTACAAAATCTCGAGTCAGGTTGTTTCAATGGTTTATCAAAAATTGAGCGACTTGATATCAGCAACCACAGCCTGACAACATTATCCAAAGGTGTATTTGATGGTCTTAAAAGTCTTAAGGTACTAGAATTGGATTCAAACAAACTTCAAAATCTTGAGCCAGGTTGTTTTGATGGTTTAAAAACTTGAGGTGCTTAGTATCAAAACAGTCTGACATCATTACCCAAATATATATTCATTGATCTTGAAAATCTTACTTTTCTTGATTTGGGATCAAATAAACTACAAAATCTTGAGTCAGGTTGTTTCGATAGTTTATTGCAACTTGAGTTGCTCAATGTCGGAGAAAACAGTCTGACAACATTATCCAGTGGTTTATTAAATAGTCTTAAAAAACTTGAGTCACTCTATTTGGGTTCCAACAAACTGCACAATCTTGAGTTAGGCTGTTTCGATGGTTTATCACGACTTAAGGAGCTGAGTATCAATAACAACAGTCTGACATCATTATCCAAAGGTTTATTTATTGGTCTTGAAAATCTCCAGAAACTATATTTAGGTTCAAACAAACTAGAAAGACTTGAGCTAGGTTGTTTCAATGGTTTATCGAAAATTGAGGGACTTAATCTCAACAACCACAGTTTGACAAAATTAGCCAAAGGTGTATTTATTGGTCTTGAAAATCTTCAGAAACTGTATTTAGATTCAAACAAACTAGAAAGACTTGAGTCAGGTTGTTTCGATGGTTTAACAAAACTTGAGCAGCTTCAGATCAGCAACAACAATTTGACAACATTATCCAAAGATATATTTATTAGTCTTGATAATTTTAAAGCACTAGACCTGGAATCAAACAAACTAGAAAAACTCGAATCAGGTTGTTTCGATGGTTTATCACATCTTGAGTATCTCAGTGTCAAAAACAATTGTCTGACAACAATATCCAGAGGTGTATTTAATGATCTCGAAAATCTCAGGAGACTAGATTTAAAATCAAACAAATTGCAAAAATTCGAGTCAGGTTGTTTTAATGGTTTATCGCAACTGCTGTCGCTCAGTGTCGACAACAACAGTCTGACATCATTAGCCACAGGTGTATTAAATGATCTTAAAAATCTTTTGGAACTAGATTTAAATTCAAACAAACTGCAAAATTTTGAGTCAGGTTGCTTCAATGGTTTATCACGACTTAAGAAGCTTGATATTACAAACAACAGCCTGACAATATTATCCAAAGGTATATTTATTGGTCTTGGAAAACTTCAGAATATATTTTTGTTTTCAAACAAACTAGAAACTTTTGAGTCAGGTTGTTTCGATGGTTTATCAAAAGTTAAGTGCCTCAATTTTAGAAACCAAAGTTTGACAACATTATCCAAAGGTGTATTCATTGGGCTTAAAAATCTTGAGACACTAAATTTAAATTCAAACAAACTACAAATTCTTGAGTCAGGTTGTTTCGATGGTTTATCACATCTCAAACGGCTCAGTATTGAAGACAACAGTCTGACAATATTATCCAAAGGTGTATTTGATGGTCTTAAAAATCTTAAGGAATTACATTTAAAATTCAACAAACTAGAAAATCTCGTGTTGGGTTGCTTCGACAGTTTATCAAAAGTTAAGCGACTTGATATCAGCAACAACAGCCTCACAACATTATCCAAAGGTGTATTCGTTGGTCTTGGAAATCTTAGGACACTAGATTTAGAATTAAACAAACTACAAAGTCTTGAGACAGGTTGTTTTGATGGTTTATCACATCTTGAATGGCTCGGTGTCGGAAACAATAGCCTGACAACACTATCTAAAGGTGTATTTGATGGTCTTAAAAATCTTAACATACTAGATTTGGGATCAAACAAACTACAAAATCTCGAGTCAGGTTGTTTCGATGGTTTATCACATCTTAACTGGGTCAGTGTCAGCGAAAATAGTCTGACAACATTATCCAAAGATGTATTGAATGATCTTAAAAATATTAAGATACTAGATTTAGAATCAAACAAACTACAAAAACTCGAGTCAGGTTGTTTCGATGGTTTATCACAACTTAAGTCCCTTAATATACAAAACAACAGTCTGACAACATTATCCGAAGATATATTTAATGATCTTGAAAATCTTGAGGAACTTAATTTGAATTCAAACAATCTACACAATCTTGAGTCAGGTTGCTTCAATGGTTTATCACGACTTGAGGATCTTAATATCGGCAAAGGCAGTTTGACAACATTATCCAAAGGTGTATTCAATAGTCTTGAAAATCTTGAGTCACTATATTTGGGTTCAAACAAACTACAAACTCTCGAGTCAGGTTGTTTCGATGGTCTAACAAAACTTGAGATGCTTCACATCCCCAACAACAATTTGACAACTTTATCAGAAGATATATTTAATGGTCTACAAAATTTACGTATCATATTTTTAAATTCAAATGAACTGAGTTACTTTGAGCCAGGTATTTTCGGTGATTTATTGAACCTTGATATGCTCGGTATCAGCAAAAACAATCTCACAACTTTATCGAAAGATATTTTTAGCAATTTAAAAAATCTTCATTTTCTTCAATTAGATTCCAACAAACTAATAAATCTTGAGGCAGGTTGTTTCAATGGTTTATCACAACTTACTTCGCTTGACATGAGCAGCAACAATCTGACAACTTTATCGAAAGATATATTTTGTAGTTTAAAAAAGCTTCTTTTTCTTCGTTTAAATTCGAACGAATTGTACAATCTTGAGTCAGTTTGCTTTAATGGCTTATCAGAACTTAAGGATCTTCATATCGGCAATAACAGTCTGACAACATTGTCCAACCGTGTATTTAATAGTCTTGAAAATCTTGAGTCACTATATTTGAATTCAAACAAACTACAAAATCTCGGGTCAGGTTGTTTCGATGGTTTATCACAACTCCAGGAACTTTATCTCAGCAGCAACAAACTGAAAACTTTATCAAAAGATATTTTTAATGGTTTATCAAGTCTCCGTATTCTGAATTTAAATTCGAATGGACTACAAAACCTTGAGTTTGGTATTTTCAATGGTTTATCACAACTCGAGGAACTTGATATCACTGAAAATGAATTGACCAATTTATCAAAGGATATATTTAATGGCCTCTCAGAATCTTTATCATCTCGATTACAATCTGAATTAACTAAATAATTTTGAAATACAAATAATCATATTAACTGTAACTAATGGTGTTTAATTATATTACCTCAATTTAAATTTACTTTCATCTATATATTATAAATTAATTGAGATCTCTAGACTTCTTGCTTGAGTCCTTTTGCTATTTTCTACAGCACGAAATAATGTGAATACATCTAGATGTACTTTTTAGTTTATGAGTATCTGAATTTTTTGAATAGAGAGCATCAGTGTGAACTGAAGACTATGAATAGCTAGTTTGTTATGGTAAAATTTTTATTTAAATATTTTTTAAATCACAGAAGAAAACAATTTTTAAAATCTTTATGTATTTTATTTTTTCATACAAATGTTGAGTTATGACAATACAAAAATATGCAAAAAAAGTAGTCAAATTTTTATCAGTTATTACGATAAACGTTATCGTATTATGCATTCATTGAAAACGGTATTTTCTTGGTCAGATATTTTTTTTTCTTGAATTCCTTTTTCGAGTGTATCCAAGTTTGATAAAATCTTTGACAAAATACAATAAATTGTATTATCATCTAAAATTTATAATAATAAATCATATACTATAGTATCAGTTTTTATTAATTTATTTTCAAATAGAGAGAGTCAGTGTGAATGGCATTAACACAAGCTTTACATTCAAGAATCGTGATTCAAGACGGGCCGTTTCTATCCACATTTCTATGAATGGTGGCACACAAAAGTACGCTTTTTTTTTTTTTTTTGAAGGTACATTTTTTATAATTTCTATTTTTATATGTTTTTAAAATATTTTAAATTCAAAACATTTTAGAATGTTTTTTTTTTTTTTCAATGCGATAAGCCCTCTTGCTTTGAATGATCTCAGTTCTCGAATTTATTATTTTACGATGTTCTTATCATTTTATTTTTATCATGTTTATGTTATGGATATTATGTTTCGAAATGGAAGTATTTTTTTCTCTGTTATACGCATTAAGTCCAAAATAAGAAACTCTTTCTAAAATATTCACTCTGTATAATACAATTTTTATTAGTGTCGATTACCATTGAAATTAATTATTAGAATTGATTTTCGTTAAATTATAAATAAACAGTACTAATACAACAGTTCTTGTTCTTATTTTTTAGAATTTTTTGAAATATATAATTTCCTGGGATAGTCGCTTGCAGTTTTAATTTATCCTGCAAAATACAATTTTGATTTTTGCCTAAGTCACAGCTTTTTTTTTGCATTTTAATTATAATATTATAAATTATTTTAATATTATAAAATAAAACGGTACAGCTTTAACTCAGGGACAAATGTGTTCTTAGGACAAGGCTAGACACATTTTTATATGTATAGAAAAATATTCACAACATAAATAAAATTTATCATTAATTATAGTTAAATCATTAAATAAAATTATATTGTATTGTTTTATTATTTTTATCAGTAAATTAAATGAACTTTTGAATATATGAAAATATAGTATCGTCATCTAGTGTTGAATTTCAAAACTAAGTCGGGGCATATTTATTTTATTTATTTATTTTTATTTATTTCTCAGTTTGTCATACATACTTCACATACATAGCCCTATACCACATGTACATATGATGAAACCGGCCAAAGAGAGGCGCGACAGCTTTCATGTAAACCATCAGTCCAATTCACAGGGCATTACAATTTAGGGCTTTTTTTCACCACTCACGGCGCTCGTGAAGCTTTTGTATGTAAATCCTATATAAAAAAAATTTTTACAAGCGTCATCAGCGGCAAAAAAAAGCCCTAAATTGTAAAAAATTTGCCCTGTGAATTGGACTGCAGGTATAGTATTAGCTTAATTATATCTCTGTTCATGGTTTACATGAAATAGCTGTCGCGCCTCTCTTTGGCCGGTTTCATCATAGCAACACTGACGGCCTTCGAGACCAACTCTCTGTCACAGACTCACAGAGTCACAGTGTGATTCTTGTCATCATCACCAAAAATAATTATATATCATAATATATATCAATAATTATAGGTATATCACCAAAAATAATTAATTAATGACGTACAAGTGGTTTTAACAAAAAATTTTTATCACCTAGGGCAATTTAAGATAATTATTTTCATAGTTTCAAAGAGTGTCTGTGATTAACAAGGTCTTGACTGGACTCACCCACCACTTTTACAATAAAGGAATCAAAGAAATCTACTGTTGTCATGTAAATAGCTGGTTACATTCTCATTAATGACGTAGGTAAGTGAAAAATCATGCAACACTTTTAATTTTAAATTTGTATAAATTTTAAATTACATCAATAGTATATTTGTAAATTAAAATGAAATATAAAAATATGGATTTTATATTCTCGTGGGTCTATAAAAAATATATTATTTGTGTTCATACAATATTTTAGTAAAAAAAAAAATATTGTTATTTTTGTCATTAATAGCTGTCACTAATCGACTGTATTATCAATCGATTAATCTCATTAAATCTTATAAAAATTAAAAAGAAAAAAAAACAAAAATAAAGTTTACATATATTTTTTAAAAATAATATTATTATTTTCTTTAAAATAAATACTTAATTAATGATAATGGTTTTTTTTTTTTTTTTTTTCTGGAATTAATCTTTAAAAAAATATATGTAGAACTTTATTTTTATGTAGTGAAATTTTGATGTAAATACTTATTTATTGTAATAATTTATATTAATAATTTATTACATCAGTTATTTAGATACATTTTGACATATGATATTTGTTGATACTATCCAATTGCCGATGTAGACGCAGAGGTTAAATAAAAATAAATACTTTCTTAAATTTATTTTACACAATATTGTATACGATATTGTATATTATCAGCTAACAAAAATAATAATGATGATTTCTTTTTTTTTATTTTCAGATTTTCAAATATTGTTATATTGTGTAATCACCGCATCATCTTAATCAACAAGTATCCATTGAACATTAAAAAGCAATTTCACTATCAGAGCTGGACTACCTGATCATCATCAGGACATTGATATCTATATTGACTTATTGACAATATTTCAAGTAAGTAGATGTATTTATAATTAATTCAAAGTAACGTTAAAACTACAAATGAGCACTGACATCATACGTATGACTTTGAGAATCAGCATCTACTTGATCAGTATAATTTTGTGTTATTAAAACTCAAATATAAAATTTTTAAATATTTATTTATGTTTTAGTTATGGATACAAATATATCAACAGCTTCAACTATTAAAAGTCATAATAAATACTTTTGTAATCAAGAGTCACCTTATTATGATAAAGAAATTTGTGAGTTGCTGTGTAATAATGCTGAAAAACATGGAATAGACATTAGTGATAAAGAATTAAATATTCTTCCAAGAGATTTATTCCATGGTCTCGAGAATCTTCAAGTTAAAAAATTAAAAATAAGTGGTAACGAGCTGACGACACTACCAAAAGATATCTTCAAACCACTTGATGATCTTCGTAAGTTAAAAATAAATTCCAACGAATTAAATTATCTAGATTCAAGTATTTTCTATGATTTATTACAACTCAAAAAACTTGATCTCAGTGAAAACAAACTGACAGCATTATCAAAAGATATATTTAATGGTCTACAAGATCTATGTGTTTTACGTTTGAATTCAAATCAACTGAGTTACCTTGAGCCAGGTATTTTTGATGATTTATTAAGCCTAAATAGTCTTTATATCAGCAAAAACAATCTCACAGTTTTATCAAAAGATATATTTAGTAGTTTAAAAGGGCTTGAAAGTCTTGATTTAAGCTTGAACAAACTACAAAAACTCGAGTCAGGTTGTTTCGATAGCTTATCACAACTTGACTCACTTAATATTGCAAACAACGCTCTGACAACATTACCCAATGGTGTATTTAATAATCTTAAAAATCTTTTGGAACTAGATCTAAATTCAAACAAACTGCATAATCTTGAGTCAGGTTGGTTCAATAGTTTATCACAACTTGACTCACTTGATATCGAAAACAACGGTCTGTCAACATTGTCCAAAGGTGTATTTATTAATCTTGAAAGTCTTACGACACTAATTTTAAACTCAAACAATCTACAAAATCTCGAGTCAGGTTGTTTTGATGGTTTATCACAACTCGACCTGCTCAGTGTCAAAAACAACAGTCTGACGACATTAGCCGAAAGTGTATTTGATGGTCTTGAAAATCTTCGGGAACTAAATATTAATTCAAACAATCTACATAATCTTCAGTTAAGATGGTTTAATGATTTATCACAACTTGAGGAGCTTAATATCAGCAACAACAGTTTGACAACATTACCTGAAGGTGTATTTAATCGTCTTGAAAATCTTGAGTCACTATATTTGGATTCAAACAAACTCCAAAATCTCAAGTCAGGTTGTTTTGATGGTCTCAAAAAACTGGAGCTGCTCAGTATCAAAGACAACAGTCTGACATCATTATCCAAAGATATATTTATTAGTCTTGAAAATCTTGAGACGCTAGAATTGGAATCAAACAAACTACAAAATCTCGAGTCAGGTTGTTTCAATGGTTTATCAAAAATTGAGCGACTTGATATCAGCAACCACACCCTGACAACATTATCCAAAGGTGTATTTGATGGTCTTAAAAGTCTTAAGGTACTAGAATTGGATTCAAACAAACTCCAAAATCTTGAGCCAGGTTGTTTTGATGGTCTAAAAAAACTTGAGGTGCTCAGTATCAAAAAAAACAGTCTGACATCATTACCCAAATATATATTCATTGATCTTGAAAATCTTACTTTTCTTGATTTGGGATCAAATAAACTACAAAATCTTGAGTCAGGTTGTTTCGATAGTTTATTGCAACTTGAGTTGCTCAATGTCGGAGAAAACAGTCTGACAACATTATCCAGTGGTTTATTAAATAGTCTTAAAAAACTTGAGTCACTCTATTTGGGTTCCAACAAACTGCACAATCTTGAGTTAGGCTGTTTCGATGGTTTATCACGACTTAAGGAGCTGAGTATCAATAACAACAGCCTGACATCATTATCCAAAGGTTTATTTATTTGTCTTGAAAATCTCCAGAAACTATATTTAGGTTCAAACAAACTAGAAAGACTTGAGCTAGGTTGTTTCAATGGTTTATCGAAAATTGAGGGACTTAATCTCAACAACCACAGTTTGACAAAATTAGCCAAAGGTGTATTTATTGGTCTTGAGAATCTTCAGAAACTATATTTAGATTCGAACAAACTAGAAACACTTGAGCCAGGTTGTTTCGATGGTTTAACAAAACTTGAGCTGCTTCAGATCAGCAACAACAATTTGACAACATTATCCAAAGATATATTTATTGGTCTTAAAAATTTTAAAACACTAGATCTGGAATCAAACAAACTACAAAATCTCGAACCAGGTTGTTTCGATGGTTTATCACATCTTGAGTATCTCAGTTTCAAAAACAATAGTCTGACAACAATATCCAGAGGTGTATTCAATGATCTTAAAAATCTCAGGATACTAGATTTAAAATCAAACAAATTACAAAAATTCGAGTCAGGTTGTTTTAATGGTTTATCGCAACTGCTGTCGCTCAGTGTCGACAACAACAGTCTGACATCATTAGCCACAGGTGTATTTAATGATCTTGAAAATCTTTTAGAACTAGATTTAAATTCAAACAAACTGCAAAATTTTGAGCCAGGTTGCTTTAATGGTTTATCACGACTTGAGACGCTTGATATTAGAATCAACAGCCTGACAATATTACCCAAAGGTATATTTATTGGTCTTGGAAATCTTGAGAAACTATTATTGTATTCAAACAAACTAGAAACTCTTGAGTCAGGTTGTTTCGATGGTTTATTAAAAGTTAAGTGGCTCGATTTTAGCAACCAAAGTTTGACAGCATTATCCAAAGGTGTATTCACTGGGCTCAAAAATCTTGAGACACTAAATTTAAATTCAAACAAACTACAAATTCTTGAGTCAGGTTGTTTCGATGGTTTATCACATCTCGAATGGGTCAGTGTTGAACACAACAGTCTGACAATATTATCCAAAGGTGTATTTGATGGACTTGAAAATATTGAGAAATTACATTTAAAATTCAACAAATTACAAAATCTTGAGTCGGGTTGTTTCGATGGTTTATCAAAAGTTGAGCGACTTGACATCAGCAACAACAGCCTGACAACATTATCCAAAGGTGTATTCGCTGGTCTTGAAAATCTTAGGACACTAGATTTAGAATTAAACAAACTACAAAGTCTCGAGGCAGGTTGCTTTAATGGTTTATCACATCTTGAATGGCTTGGTGTCGGAAATAACAGTCTGACAACATTATCCAAAGATGTATTTAGTGGTCTTAAAAATCTTAAGATACTAGATTTAGGATCAAACAAGCTACAAATTCTCGAGTCAGGTTGTTTTAATGGTTTATCACATCTTGATTGGGTCAGTGTAAGAAACAATAGTCTGACAACATCATCCAAAGGTGTATTTAATGATCTTAAAAATATTAAGATACTAGATTTGGAATCAAACAAACTACAAAATCTCGAGTCAGGTTGTTTCGATGGTTTATCGGAACTTAAGTGTCTCAGTATACAAGACAACAGTCTGACAACATTAGCCAAAGATATATTTAATGGTCTTAAAACTCTTGAGGAACTAGATTTGAATTCAAACAATCTACACAATATTGAGTCAGGTTGTTTCAATGGTTTAGCACGACTTGAGAAGCTCATTATCAGCAAAAACAGTTTGACAACATTATCTAAAGGTGTATTCAATAGTCTTGAAAATCTTGAGTCACTATATTTGGGTTCAAACAAACTACAAAATCTCGAGTCAGGTTGTTTCGATGGTCTAACAAATCTTGAGACGATTCACATCAACAACAACAACTTGACATCTTTATCAAAAGATATATTTAGTGGTCTACAAAATCTAAGTGACCTATTTTTAAATTCAAATGAGCTTAGTTATTTTGAGCCAGGTATTTTCGGTGATTTATTGAACCTTGATGTTCTTGGTATCAGCGAGAACAATCTTACAACTTTATCACGTGATATGTTTGGTGGTTTAAAAAAGCTTTATCTTCTTCAATTAAATTCCAACAAACTAATAAATCTTGAGGCAGGTTGTTTCAACGGTTTATCACAACTTACTTCACTTGACATGAGCAGCAACAATCTGACAACTTTATCGAAAGATATATTTTGTAATTTAGAAAAGCTTTGTCGTCTTAATTTACGTTCAAACAAACTGCACAATCTTGAGTCAGTTTGCTTCAATGGTTTATCACGACTTGAATCACTTAATATTGGCAATAACAGTCTGACAACATTGTCCAATAGTGTATTTAATTGTCTTGAAAATTTGGTAGTACTATATTTAGATTCAAATAAACTGCACAATCTCGTAGCAGGTTGTTTTAATGGTTTATCACAACTTCAGGAACTTCATCTTAGCAGCAACAAACTGAAAACTTTATCAAAAGATATTTTTAATGGTTTACCAAGTCTCCGTATTCTAAATTTAAATTCGAATGGACTACAAAACCTTGAGTCTGGTATTTTTAATGGTTTATCACAACTTAAGAAACTCGATATCACTGAAAATGAATTGACCAATTTATCAAAGGATGTATTTCATGGTCTCTCAGAATCTTTATCATCTAGATTACAATCTGAATTAACTAAATAATTTTGAGATACAAATTTTCACATTAACTATAACTAATGGTTTTTAATTATTTTACCTTAATTCAAATCAATTTCTACCTCTACATATTAACAATTAATTGATATTTAATTTGTACTCATACATTTTTGTTTATTATATAGATTAGTAATGGCGCTCATACTACGAGATTGTACGTAGTGTTTAAATAGTAAATAAATGTTTACAGTTGTCTACGACGCGACTGAAAGGCGTTTGCTGTAATATAAATGGCCGTGAATATTATCGTTGGCGGCGCTGAACTGTTTGACGCGCCATGGATTAAAATGTTTTGTTTTACCAATCAAGTGAACGTTGTCATAGCTAAATCAGGCAGCTGCATTACCACACACACAGCACTCTCACACTAATTATGACAAAATGATCATTTTAATTTAAAATCACATTTTTATTTTTGATCACATTATGTGATTTATTTTTTGATCACATTTTAATTTGAAAACTTTATATTTTTTGATCACATTATGTGATTATTCTATCAATGTGATCAATAAATAAATCACATAATGTGATCAAAATATGATCTTTCTAATTTAAATCACATTTTATTTTGATCACATTATGTGATTTATTTATTAATTACATTGATAGAATAATCACATAATTTGATCGAAAAAAAAATAAAAGGTTTTCAAAATAAAATTTTAACAAACAATAAATCACATTATGTTATCAAAAATATAAAACTGATTTTAAATTAAAATTGATCATTTTGTCATAATTAGTGTGAGTGCTGTGTGTGTGAGTAATGCAGCTGCGCATTCATCCAGCGAATTTAAGGATTTAGCTCTATCTGGCGTTCGAATTTTGAATTAATTAAAAAAACAAAAACATTTTAATCCATGGCGCGTAAACACACACGTGGGTTCAGACGCCATAATGATAATAATTCACGACGCTCGATTCTCATTGGTCAACTTAAAACGTTAATAACTCAGTCACAAAGCGTCGTAGACCCAAACTGTAAAAACATTTACTATTTAAAATTTCACGTACAATCTCGTAGTATACCTAGTGTTCGCCATTTACGCTTCATCCTGTATGTATAGTATATCTGAAAAACTAAATTCGTTCAAGACCCTACTAGTGTTTAAATAAATAAATAAATGAGTAAATAAATTAAATGGAAAAAAAGGAATAATGGAATAAGTATAAAGCCTGAAGACTATAAATAGCTAGTTTTTTATAGCAAAATTTTTATTTATATGCTATTCAAATCACAAAACGAAACATAATTTTTAAAATGTTTATTTTATTTTTTCATACAAATGATGAGTTATGGCATTACAAAAATATGCAGAGAAAGTCTTTGAGTTTTTAATAATAAACATTAGTATATGAAGCAATGATTGAAAATGACATTTCTCTATTAATTATTTTTATATTTTTTTTTCCTGAGTGTATACAAACTTTGACAAAATATTCCTAGGAAAATTGATAAATAGATTTGTAATAATGTAACAATAAATTTTATTATTATTTTAAATTTATAATGATAGTGTCAATATTTATTCACATATATATATATATTTATTTGAGTTTTTTATTACAGTAGTGTAACTTTAAAATTGCATTTATATTTTTTAATTTTAATATTATTCACTAATTAATCAAATTATGAGTTTTTCATATAGTAAATTACAAAATCAAGCAGAGACAGTAGTTGAATATCAAATGACAAGAAACGTTGGAATACTTGGAAATTATTGTTTTTTCAGATTACAAATCATTATGTTAATTTATTAATAAATATATTCATGAAAGCAAGGTTCATTTTTTCTAATATCATATTTCAATATTAAGTTATTGAAAATTCAAATACAATTCAGTTAGAGATTTCAATACGTTGAATATTGTTGGTGAAAGAAATGTTAAATTATTATCACTGATATCTAAATATCTGAGATTGCACAAATGATTGAAACTACTAGGCTCAAGATATGTCAGTATATTTGACTTTAAAATCAAGCGAGTTGGCGATTCCAGACCACTGAATATTTCTCGTGGAAGATTTGTTAAATTTCTGTTAGCCATATTAATTTCCTCGGTATCAGAATCGTCACACACACTTTTTGTGTAAAAAGCAGAACTTGAATTACATAAATATTTTAAGAATTTTGTTGCTGAAACATTTAATAATAACAACATAAGATTTAATAAAAGAAACATTTTTTTTTTTGATAATCCATTGAGATTAAAAATTTAACTTACGTCTCATTATTCGTCGTCTCAACTTCTTGACACACGACAACCCAATGACTCAATTCTTGATATTTTATTCATATTTTTTAATAACTATTTAGACAATAAAGAGTTGATATTTATTACTGCACCGCAATAATTGTTAATTGTATTTTTAAATAAAATTTCATTGTCACAATATTAAAATAAAATAAATAAATTAGCTCACTAATTGAATTTTCGAACTAAAAAATATTAGGTATATTTAATCAGTAATAAAAAAAAAAAAATATTATTATTTGTTGGAGCGAAAAAAAGAAGTGAATTTTATAGAAAATTTATTTAAATAATAAATATCATCAAATTATTATTGTGCACGTGAAATATATGTCATTTTTTATATTATCTGATTTATAATTTTTACATCATATTATTTACACGCATATTAATATATCAATTAATATTCAGTTTAATAATTTTTACTCACCCCAATGAGACAAACGATGAGGATTGCACTTATGATGCCAATAATGGCTATACAGTAATGGTCATCAGTCAACACTGGCCATTAATTCTTGACTCTTAAAAAAGGAGCTTGAATCATCAAAATATATTTTAAATGTGAGTGCTGAAACATACATACAATCACAACAATTATAATATCTGAAATTAAAAACAAAACATTTGGTTATTAATTAATATCGAAATGAAAAATGTATAAACTATTACTTTGGGTTGTTGATTGGTCATGTCATATTATTTCGATACAAATTTGTTTCCAGTCTTTTGATTGGATTGGCCACGTTGTTTTCACGCTGTCTCTCTAAAATTATCACAATAATCAATTAAAAATGAATATATACATTAAAATTATTTTCAATTAGTCTATTTCGAAATACTTTTTCTAATTAGCAAACATTTTTCGTTCATTTTTTTACATATGTACGTGTATGAATGCAAACCTTTTTGTTCTATTTAATTTTCAAATGTTTATCGTTAAAATAGACATTTATATGATAGAAATTTCAAAAATAAACGTGTTATAGTCGAGTCGAAGTATTATTGTATAATTTTCTGGGTTTTGGATCTATTAAACTTTGATTAAAAGAGTCTGTTAAAAATTATAATAAATAATTTACCTATAAAATAGTATATAACAAATTAACTTGACGTCACTTGATGTTACTTAGGACGTAAAACTTTTGGGTCCTTTTGCTATTTTCTACAGCACAAAATAATGTAAATATGTCTCGATGTCTCTCTATTTAACTTTTTTAAACAACACTTCATTTGGATTCAAACAAACTACAAAATCTTGAGGCAGGTTGTTTCGATGGTTTATCAGAACTTCAGGAACTTTATCTCAGCAGCAACAAACTGAAAACTTTATCAAAAGATATTTTTAATGGTTTATCAAGTCTCCGTATTCTAAATTTAAATTCGAATGGACTACAACACCTCGAGTGTGGTATTTTCAATGGTTTATCACAACTTGAGGAACTTGATATCACTGAAAATGAATTGACCAATTTATCAAAGGATATATTTAATGGCCTCTCAGAATCTTTATCATCTCGATTACAATCTGAATTAACTCAATAATTTTGAAATAAAAGTATCCATATTAACTGTAACTATAATGGTGTTCAATTATATTACCTCAATTTAAATTTATTTTTATCTATATACATGTATTATAAATTAATTGATATCTCTAGACTTCTTGCTTGAGTCCTTTTGTGAAAACACAATTTTTTAAAATCTTTATGTATTTTATTTTTTCATACAAATGATGAGTTATGACAATACAAAAATATGCAAAAAAAGTACTTGAATTTTTATCAGTTATTACGATAAACGTTATCGTATTATGCATTCATTGAAAACGGCATTTTCTTTGTCAGATATTTTTTTTTCTTGAATTCCTTTCTCGAGTGTATTCAAGTTTGACAAAATCTTTGACAAAATACAATAAATTGTATTATCATTTGAAATTTATAATAATAAATCATACTATAGTATCTGTTTTTATTAATTTATTTTCAAATAGAGAGAGTCAGTGTGAATGGCATTAACACAAGCTTTACATTCAAGAATCAAGATTCAAGACGGGCCGTTTCTATCCACATTTCTATGAATGGTGGCACACAAAAGTACGCTTTTTTTTTTTTTGAAGGCACATTTTTTATAATTTCTATTTTCATATGTTTTTAAAACATTTTAAATCCAAAACATTTTAGAATGTTTTTTTTTTTTTTTTCAATGCGATAAGCCCTCTTGCTTTGAATGATCTCAGTTCTTGAATTTATTATTTTACGATGTTCTTATCATTTTATTTTTATCATGTTTATGTTATGGATATTATGTTTCGGAATGGAAGTATTTTTTTCTCTGTTAAACGCATTAAGTACAAAATAAGAAACTTTTTCTAAAATATTCACTCTGTATAATACAATTTTAATTAGTGTCGATTGCCATTGAAATTAATTATTAGAATTGATTTTCGTTAAATTATAAATAAAAAGCACTCATACAGCAGTTGTTCTTATTTTTTAGAATTTTTTGAAATATATAAGATTTCCTGGGATAGTCGCTTGCAGTTTTAATTTATCCTGCAAAATATATGAATTCACTATATGAATTTAGAAAAATGTTCATATCTTCTGAAATAATATAGATAGGATGTTCGTATTAGAACCAAATTGAAGCCTAGAAGAAATACTACAACCAAGAATAGGAAAAAAATATATTCATTGTTAATAAATTAGTTATCAACAAAAAATGTTTTTGCAAAAATTTTAAAATCAAAATATTAAGAAAACTAAAAACAAATCGTGGATGCGATTTTTTGCCTAGACATTTAAAATTGCAAAATCTATATAATTAAGAGGTAGTTTTTTTTTTGCTATAGAAAGAAATTTGTTAATTAAGAAAAAAACAAAATTTACGTTTTTTTATACCTCTCATAACTTTTTAAAAAATTAACTTATATATTTCCATTTGGTCTCAAATTGTTGGCCTTTTAAATACCGAGAGCCACACTTTCTTGATAAAAAACGCTCCGAGCTCGCGTTAATTAGTTATCAACAATTGTTTATAATAATAAGTAGTGCCTGGTATGTTCTAATAAAAAAATAGACATGAAGGATTGCTTTTAACGATTTTTTAGAAGAGAGTGTGGCTATCAGAAATTTAATCAGGAATTTTTTGGGCTTTACAAATTTTTTCTATGTTTATTTGTTGAAAAGTTATTGAAAGTATAAACAACTAACAATTTAAATTTTAACACTGTTTTTTGACAAAAAAGGGATGCGCGCATTTTTAAGTTAAAATTTGCTTGGTCGATAAAATAGTTATTTAAATTATCACGTTATTATTAAAAAAAGAAAAAAAAATTGCCACGGAAAAATTTTTTTAAATAAAAGTATTAAACAAAATGATTTGAAAAAAAAAAATTGTTCAGTTAAAAAAAAAGTAAATTTAACGATTTATTTTTTTAATATTTGTATTGATTTACTTCTTGAACAAATCTAATACATAGCCACATACCACATGTACATAGAATTATAGCAACACTGAAGACGGCCTTCGAGCCCTTTATGTACCCTTATACTAACACAACTTTCTGTCCATCTCTGTCATAGTGTCATTCTCGTCATCACCAAAAATAATTAATTAATAACGTACGGTTTTAACAAAAAATTTTTATCACCTGTTGCAGTTTAAGATAATTATTTTCATAGTTTCAAAGAGTGTCTGTGATTAACAAGGTCTTGACTGGACTCACCCATCACTTTTACAATAAAGAAATCAAAGAAATCTACTGTTGTCACGTAAATAGCTGGTTACATTCTTTTGGCTATTTTCATTAGTGACGTAGGTAAGTGAAAAATCATGCAACACTTTTAATTTTAAATTTGTATAAATTTTAAATTACATCAATAGTATATTTGTAAATTAAAATGAAATATAAAAATATGAATTTTATATTCTCGTGGATCTATAAAAAATATATTTTTTGTGTTCACAATATTTTAGTAAAAAAAAATATTGTTATTTTTGTCATTAATAGCTGTCACTAATCGACTGTAATGTCAATATCGATTAATCACATTAAATCTTGTAAAAAATAAAAAGAAAAAAAAAAACAAAAATAAAGTTTACATATATTTTTTTAAAATAATAATATTATTTTCTTTAAAATAATAATAATTAATGATAATGGTTTATTTTTTTTTTTCTCTGGAATTAATCTTTAAAAAAATATATGTAGAACTTTATTTTATGTAATGAAATTTTGATGTAAATACTTATTTATCGTAATAATTTATATTAATAATTTATTACATCAGTTATTTAAATACATTTTGACATATAATATTTGTTGATACTATCCAATTGGTTAAATAAAAAAAAAATACTTTCATAAATTTATTTTACACAATATTGTAGACAATGTATAATATATATTTTTGTTATCAGCTAACAAAAATAATAATGATGATTTCTTTTTTTTTATTTTCAGATTTTCAAATATTGTTATATTGTGTAATCACCGCATCATCTTAATCAACAAGTATCCATTAAACATTAAAAAGCAATTTCACTATCAGAGCTGGACTACCTGATCATCATTAGGACATTGATATCTATATTGACACACTGACAATATTTCAAGTAAGTAGATGTATTCATAATTAGTTCAAAGTAACGTTAAAACTACAAATGAGCACTGACATCATACGTATGACGTTGACAATCAGCATCTACTTGATCAGTATAATTTTGTGTTGATAAAACTCAAATATAAAATTTTCAAAAATTTATTTATGTTTTAGTTATGGATACAAATATATCAACAGCTTCAACTATTAAAAGTCATAATAAATACTTTTGTAATCAAGAGTCACCTTATTATGATAAAGAAATTTGTGAGTTGCTGTGTAATAATGCTGAAAAAGATGAAATAGACATTAGTGAGAAAGAATTAACTATTCTTCCAAGAGATTTATTCCATGGTCTCGAGAATCTTGAACTTGAGAAATTAAATATCAGCAAGAACAAGCTGACGACACTACCAAAAGATATCTTCAAGCCTCTTGATAATCTTCGTAAGTTACAAATAAATTCCAACGAATTAAATTATCTAGATTCAAGTATTTTCTATGATTTATTACAACTCAAAAAACTTGATCTCAGTGAAAACAAACTGACAGCATTATCAAAAGATATATTTAATGGTCTACAAGATCTATGTGTTCTACGTTTGAATTCAAATCAACTAAGTTACCTTGAGCCAGGTATTTTTGATGATTTATTAAGCCTAAATAATCTTTATATCAGCAAAAACAATCTCACAGTTTTATCAAAAGATATATTTAGTAATTTAAAAGAGCTTGAAACTCTTGATTTAGGCTCGAACAAACTACAAAAACTCGAGTCAGGTTGTTTTGATAGTTTATCACAACTTGACTCACTTAATATTGGAAACAACGCTCTGACAACATTATCCAGAGGTGTATTCAATAATCTTGAAAATCTTGTGGAACTAGATCTAAATTCAAACAAACTGCATAATCTTGAGTCAGGTTGGTTCAATGGTTTATCACAGCTTGTGGAGCTTAAAATCGACAACAACGGTCTGACAACATTGTCCAAAGGTGTATTTATTGATCTTGAAAATCTTACGACACTAATTTTGGATTCAAACAATCTACAAAATCTCGAGTCAGGTTGCTTCAATGGTTTATCACAACTTGAGGAACTTAATATCAGCAACAACAGTTTGACAACATTACCTGAAGGTGTGTTTCATAGTCTTGAAAATCTTGAGTCACTACATTTGGATTCAAACAAACTCCAAAATCTCAAGTCAGGTTGTTTTGATGGTCTAACAAAACTTGAGCTGCTCAGTATCAAAGACAACAGTCTGACATCATTATCCAAAGGTCTATTTATTGGTCTTGAAAATCTTGAGACACTAGAATTGGAATCAAACAAACTCCAAAATCTCGAGCCAGGTTGTTTCGATGGTCTAAGGAAACTTAAGCTGCTCGATATAAATAACAACAGCCTGACAGAATTATCTAAAGGTATATTTTTTGATCTTGAAAATCTTTTTTTTCTTGGTTTACAATCGAACAAACTACAAAATCTTGAGTCAGGTTGTTTCGATAGTTTATCGCAACTTGAACTGCTTGATGTCAGAGACAACAGTTTGACAACATTATCCACAGGTTTATTGAATAGTCTTAAAAACCTTGAGTTACTCTATTTGAGTTTCAACAAACTGCACAATCTTGAGGTAGGCTGCTTCAATGGTTTATCACAACTTGGGGAGTTGAGTATCAAAAACAACAGCCTGACATCATTATCCAAAGATTTATTTATTGGTCTTGAAAATCTTCAGAAACTATATTTAGATTCAAACAAACTAGAAAGACTTGAGCCAGGTTGTTTCAATGGTTTATCGAAAGTTAAGGAACTTACTCTCAGCAATCACAGTTTGACAAAATTAGCCAAAGGTGTATCTATTGGTCTTGAAAATCTTCAGAGACTATATTTAGATTCAAACAAACTAGAAAGCCTTGAGCCAGGTTGTTTCGATGGTTTAACAAAACTTGAGCTGCTTCAGATCAGCAACAACAATTTGACAACATTATCCAAAGATATATTTATTGGTCTTGAAAATTTTAAAACACTAGATCTGGAATCAAACAAACTACAAAATCTCGAACCAGGTTGTTTCGATGGTTTATCACATCTTGAGTATCTCAGTTTCAAAAACAATAGTCTGACAACAATATCCAAAGGTGTATTTAATGATCTTAAAAATCTCAGGATACTACATTTGGAATCGAACAAATTACAAAAATTCGAGACAGGTTGTTTTGATGGTTTATCGCAGCTCATGTCGCTCCGTGTCGACAACAACAGTCTGACATTATTAGCCACAGGTGTATTTAATGATCTTGGAAATCTTTTGGAACTAAATTTAGATTCAAACAAACTGCAAAATCTTGAGTCAGGTTGCTTCAATGGTTTATCGCGACTTGAAAAGCTTGATATTAGAAACAACAGCTTGACAATATTATCCAAAGGTATATTTATTGGTCTTGAAAATCTTCAGCAACTATCTTTGCATTCAAACAAACTAGAAACTCTTGAGTCAGGTTGTTGCGATGGTTTATCAAAAGTTAAGTGCCTCAATTTCAGCTACCAAAGTTTGACAACATTATCCAAAGGTGTATTCATTAGGCTTAAAAATCTTGAGACACTAAATTTAAATTCAAACAAACTACAAATTCTTGAATCAGGTTGTTTCGATGGTTTATCAAATCTCAAATGGCTCAGTGTTGAACACAACAGTCTGACAATTTTATCCAAAGGTGTATTTGATGGTCTTAAAAATCTTAAGCAACTACATTTAAAATTCAACAAACTAGAAAATCTTGAGTCAGGTTGTTTCAATGGTTTATCAAAAGTTGAGCGCCTCAATATCAGCAACAACAGCCTGACAACATTATCCAAAGGTATATTCGTTGGTCTTGAAAATCTTAGGACACTAGATTTAGAATTAAACAAACTACCAAGTCTTGAGACAGGTTGTTTTGATGGTTTATCACATCTTGAATGGCTCGGTGTCGGAAACAATAGCCTGACAACACTATCTGAAGGTGTATTTGATGGTCTTAAAAATCTTAACATACTAGATTTGGGATCAAACAAACTACAAAATCTTGAGTCAGGTTGTTTTAATGGTTTATCACATGTTCGATGGGTTGGTGTTGGAAACAATAGTCTGACAACATTATCCAAAAGTGTATTTAATGATCTTAAGAATATTAGAATACTAGATTTAGAATCAAACAAACTACAAAAACTCGAGTCAGGTTGTTTCGATGGTTTATCACAACTTAAGTCCCTTAGTATACAAAACAACAGTCTGACAACATTATCCAAAGATATATTTAATGATCTTGAAAATCTTAGGACACTAGATTTAGAATTAAACAAACTACAAAGACTTGAGACAGGTTGCTTCAATGGTTTATCACGACTTGAGGAGCTTAATATCGGCAAAGGCAGTTTGACAACATTATCCAAAGGTGTATTCAATAGTCTTGAAAATCTTGAGTCACTATATTTGGGTTCAAACAAACTACAAAATCTCGAGTCAGGTTGTTTCGATGGTCTAATAAAACTTGAAGGGCTTCACATCGACACCAACCATTTGACATCTTTATCAAAAGATATATTTAATGGTCTACAAAATCTACGTCATCTATTCTTGAATTCAAATGAACTGAGTTACTTTGAGCCAGGTATTTTCGGTGATTTATTGAACCTTTATATGCTTGTTATCAGCGAAAACAATCTCACAACTTTATCGAAAGATATTTTTAGCAATTTGAAAAAGCTTTATTTTCTTCAATTAGGATCCAACAAACTAATAAATCTTGAGGCAGGTTGTTTCAACGGTTTACCACAACTTACTTCACTTGACATGAGCAGTAACAATCTGACAACTTTATCGAAAGATATATTTTGTAGTTTAAAAAAGCTTCGTTATCTTCATTTAAATTCGAACGAACTGTACAATCTTGAGTCAGTTTGCTTCAATGGTTTATCACAACTTAAGAAGCTTAATATCGGCAATAACAGTCTGACAACATTGTCCAACGGTGTATTTAATAGTCTTGAAAATCTGGAAAAACTATGTTTGGATTCAAACAAACTGCAAAATCTTGAGGGAGGTTGTTTCGTTGGTTTATCACAACTTCAGAAACTTTATCTCAGCAGCAACAAACTGAAAACTTTATCAAAAGATATTTTTAATGGTTTATCAAGTCTCCGTATTCTAAATTTAAATTCGAATGGACTACAAAACCTTGAGTGTGGTATTTTCAATGGTTTATCACAACTTGAAGAACTTGATATCACTGAAAATGAATTGACCAATTTATCAAAGGATATATTTAATGGCCTCTCAGAATCTTTATCATCTCGATTACGTTCTGAATTAACTGAATAATTTTGAAATAAAAGTATCCATATTAACTGTAACTAATGGTGTTCAATTATATTACCTCAATTTAAATTAATTTCTATCTATATGTATGTATTATTAATTAATTGATATTTAATTTGTATTCATACGTTTTTGTTTATTATACATTTTGTATAGTGTTATATGAAAAACTGAATTTGTTGAAGACCCTACCAGTTTTGTTTAACCAGTTGGGTTTTTAACTAAATAAGACTCAAGACTATGAATAGCTAGTTTGTTATGGCAATATTTTTATTTAAATGTATTTAAATCACAAAATATAAAACATTTGACATAACAAAAATATGCAGAAAAAGTAGTTGACATTTCAATAATAAACGTTAGTACATGAAGCAATTATTATAAATGGCATTTCCTGATTCTATTCCTCAATGAATTCCTTAATTATTATTATTTTTTTTACCTGTAATAATTATTAGTAATAATTTATTACAAGTTTGTATTAATTTTACTAGGAAGATTTTGCCAAACTTGTATACACTCAGGAAAAAAAAAAAATAATAATTAAGGAATTCATTGAGGAATAGGATCAGGAAATGCCATTTATAATAAACCTTCATAAACCAATGTCAACTTACTGTTATGTCAAATGTTTCATATTTTGTGATTTGAAAACATTTAAATAAAAATATTGCCATAATGAAAAATAATAATAATTTATTACTAATAATATAACAATAAATTGTATTATCATTTAAAATTTATAATGACAGTGTCAGTATTTATTCATTAGTGAAAATTATATAGCTTGTTTATGGCAATGTTTTTTAAGATACAGGATTGAACATCAAGTTTTTTAACATCAAACAAGTTTTTCATAGTAAATTACAAAATCAAGCAAAGACAGTAGTTGAATCTTAAATGATACCATATGACAAGAAACGTTGAAATACTTGGAAAGTATTTTTTTTTTCGATTACAAACCACTATGTTAATAAATAAATATAAATAATAAAAATAACAAATATATTCATGAAAGCAAGGTTTATTTTTTATAATATCATATTTTAATATTAGGTTATTGAAAAATTCAAATACAAATAATTCAGTTAGTAAGATTTCAATACGTTGAATATTGTTGGTGAAAGAAATGTTAAATTATTATTACTGATATCTAAATATCTGACATTGCACAAATGATTGAAACTACTAGGCTTAAGATATGTCAGTATATTTGGCTTTGAAATCAAACGAGTTGGTGATTCCAGATCACTGAATATTTCTTGTGGAAGATTTGTTAAATTTCTGTTAGCCATATTAATTTCCTCGGTATCAGAATCGTCACACACACTTTTTGTGTAAAAGGCAGAACTTGAATTACAAAAATATTTAAAAAATTTTGATGCTGAAACATTTAATAATAACAATATAAAATTTAATAAAAAAAAATATTTTTTTTTTTCGATAATCTATTGAGATTAAAAATTTAACTTACTTCCGTTTCTAGTCATCTCGACTTTTTGACACACGACAATTCTTGACGCACAATTTATATTTTTTATCATCCTATTTTATTTATATTTTTTAATAAACATTTAGACAATAAAGAGTTGATATTTATTACTGCACCGAAATAATTGTCAATTGTATTTTTAAATAAAATCTCATTGTCACAATATTAAAATATATAAAATACATTAATTATAATAAATCAATTAGCTCACTAATTGAATTTTGGAAGTAAAAATATTTAACCAGTAATAAAAGAAAAAAATATTATTATTTGTTGGAGCGAAAAAAAAAGTGAATTTTATAGACAATTTATTTAATTGATATTACTGAAAATGAATAAACCAATTTATCAAACGATATATTTAATGGTTTCTTAGAATCTTTGTTATCTCGATTACGATCTGAATCAACTGAATAATTTTGAAATACAAGTATTTATATTTACTATAGCTATTGGTGCTTAATTATATTACCTTAATTTAAATTAATCTCTATCTACATATTAAATATTATTATAATTAATTGATATTTAATTTGGACTCATACATTTTTGTTTATCATATGTATAGTATATCTGAAAAACTGAATTCGTTGAAGACCCTACCAGTTTTGTTTAACCAGTTGGGTTTTTAACTAAATAAGACTCAAGACTATGAATAGCTAGTTTGTTATGGCATTATTTTTATTTAAATGTATTTAAATCACAAAATATAAAACATTTGACATAACAAAAATATGCAGAAAAAGTAGTTGACATTTCAATAATAAACGTTAGTACTTAAAGCAATTATTATAAATGGCATTTCCTGATTCTATTCCTCAATGAATTCCTTAATTATTATTATTTTTTTTTCCTGTAATAATTATTAGTAATAATTTATTACAAGTTTGTATTAATTTTACTAGGAAGATTTTGCCAAACTTGTATACACTCAGGAAAAATAATATTAATATGTATGTAAACATACCAAATGTATAAGGGTGCGAACTCAGACAAAGTAAAATTTGTTGTAAAACATTAGCGTAATGGCATCATATGCAAAAATAACAAAATTATAACTAAATTAACTAAATTATACTAAATTTATAAATTTATGCAAATCCGTCTCTCCGTGATGAGAAGACGCGCCATACTTGTTCTAAAATCGTTTGCAATAAATTTAGTGGTGAATTTTACAAGCCATTAGCCGCCATTTTAAAGCAAATTTTAGCTTGCCAACTGGACTATGAAGTATTGCTTTTTAAATAGAGAGCGTATACGCTGACGTCAGTGTGAATGGCCTTAAATTAAGGCCCTATTAATACAAGCTTTGCATTTGTTTACAATTTACATTGCTTGACAGTTTTCACTCAAGACGGCCTTTGAGTGCTTATACCAAACTGTCAAATAATTGAAGACGCACACGTGGTTTTTAATAAAAGTTTTATCACCTGTTGCAATCCAATAAAATTATTTCCACATGGTTTCAAAGAGTGTATGTTATTAACGAAGTCTTGACGGGACTCACCTGTCACTTTTACGTTAAAGTAATCTATAGGTTATAATCACGTAAATAGCTGGTTAAATTATTTTGGCTATTTTCCATTACTGAGGTAAGTGAAAAATCATTCAATAAGTACTTTTAATTTTCAATTTGTACTTATAAATTTTTAATTACATCAATAGTATATTTGTAAATTAAAATGAAAATTTAAATAATGTAGGTATATTGTTTACATTCTTGTAAATCTATAAAAAATATATTTTTCATGTTCACCATATTTTAGTATAAAAAAAAATATTGTTATTCATGTTACTAATAGTTGACAAGATTGCACGATTGTTTTGTCAATCGATTAGACACAATAAGCCTTATCAATCGTGAGAAGGAAAAAACAAAAATAAAATTATACATATATTTTTTAAACATAATGATATATTATTTTATCTTTGAAGACTAATTTTAATAAAAAAAAAAAAAAAAAAACATGATCATAGATCAATTTGTTATCAGCTAACAGAAACAATAATTATGATTAATTTTTTTTTTGTTTTCAGATTTTCAAATATCGTCATATTCTGTCACCACCACATCATATGCATCAACAAGTCTCTATTAAACATTAAAGAGTATTTTTACTATCAGAGCTGAACAAGTTGATTATTATTAAGACATTGATATCTATATTGACATATTGACATAATTTCAAGTGAGTAGATGTATTTATAATTTATTTGAAATAACATTAAAATCACAAATTAGCACTGACATTACACGTATGACTTTGACAATCAGCTTATTGTTTATATTTACTTATTCAGTATAATTTAGTGTTATTAAATCTCAAATATAAAATTTTCAAATATTTATTTATGTTAATTATGTTTCAGTTATGGATACAAATATTTCAACTTCAAGTATTAAAAGTCATAGTAAATACTTTTGTAACAAAGAGTCACCTTATTATGATCGGAAAACATGTGAGTTGCTGAGTAATAATGCTGAAAAATATAATATGAGCATTTTTGTGAGAGACTTAACTGTTCTTCCAAGTGATTTATTCGATGGACTCGAGAATCTTCAACTTAAGGAATTATATATCAACTGGAATAAGATGACAACACTGCCAAAAGATATCTTTAAACCTCTTGATGATCTTCGTACGTTACAAATAATGTTCACTGAACTGAAATATCTAGAGTCAAGTATTTTCTATGATTTATTGCAACTTGAAGAACTTAATCTCAATAACAACAAACTGACAGCATTATCAAAAGATATATTCAATGGTCTACAAGATCTACGTGTCCTACGTTTAAATTCAAACCAACTAAGTTACCTTGAGCCAGGTATTTTTGATGATTTATTAAGCCTAAATAGTCTTTATATCAATCAAAACAATCTCACATTTTTATCAAAAGATATATTTAGTAGTTTAAAACAGCTTTGCAGTCTTGATTTAGGCTCGAACAAACTACAAAATCTCGAGTCAGGTTGTTTCGATGGTTTATCAAAACTTGAGCGGCTTTATATCAAAAACAACAGTCTGACAACATTAGCCAAAGATATATTTAAAGATCTTAAAAATGTTAAGGAACTAAATTTAAATTCAAACAATCTACACAATCTTGAGGTAGGTTGCTTCAATGGTTTATCACGACTTGAGAAGCTCTATATTAAGAAAAATAGTTTGACAACATTATCCAAAAATGTATTTATTGGTCTTGAAAATCTTGAGACACTAGATTTGGAATCAAACAAACTACAAAATCTCGAGTCAGGTTGTTTCAATGGTTTATCAAAAGTTGAGCAACTTGATATCAGCAACCACAGCCTGACAACATTATCCAAAGGTGTATTCGTTGGTCTTGAAAATCTTAGGAGACTAGATTTGGAATCAAACAAATTACAAAATCTCAAGTCAGGTTGTTTCGATGGTTTATCACAACTTGAGCTGCTTGATATCAGCGACAACAATCTGACAACACTATCCAAAGGTATATTTAGTGGTCTTGAAAATCTTGAGACACTAGATTTGGAATCAAACAAACTACAAAATCTCGAGTCAGGTTGTTTCGTAGGTTTATCACATCTTGAATGGCTCAGTATCAAATATAACAGTCTGACAACATTATCTAAGGGTGTATTTAATGGTCTTGAAAATCTTGGGAAACTATTCTTCTATTCAAACAAACTACAAAATCTCGAGTCAGGTTGTTTCGATGGTTTATCACAACTTGAGCTGCTTGATATCAGCGACAACAATCTGACAACATTATCCAAAGGTATATTTAGTGGTCTTGAAAATCTTGGGAAACTATTCTTCCATTCAAACAAACTACAAAATTTCGAGTCAGGTTGTTTCGATGGTTTATCACAACTTGAGCTGCTTTTTATCAGCGACAACAATCTGACAACATTATCCAAAGGTATATTTAGTGGTCTTGAAAATCTTGGGAAACTATTCTTCCATTCAAACAAACTACAAAATCTCGAGTCAGGTTGTTTCGTAGGTTTATCACATCTTGAATGGCTCAGTATCAAATATAACAGTCTGACAACATTATCTAAGGGTGTATTTAATGGTCTTGAAAATCTTAAGACACTAGAATTGATATCAAACGACCTACAAATTCTCGAGTCAGGTTGTTTCGATGGTTTATCAAATCTTAGGTGGCTCAGTGTCGAAAACAACAACAATCTGCACAATCTTGAATCAGGTTGTTTCGATGGTTTACCACGACTTGAGGAGCTTCATATCAGCAACAACAGTCTGACAACATTAGCCAAAGATATATTTAATGGTCTTAAAAATGTTGAGGAACTATATTTGAATTCAAATAAACTCCAAAATCTCGAGTCAGGTTGTTTCGATGGCCTAACAAAACTTGATACTCTTAGTATCAGCGAAAACAATCTCACAACTTTATCAAGTGATATATTTGGGAGTTTAAAAGAGCTTCGTCATCTTGACTTAGATTCCAACAAACTAATAAATCTTGAGGCAGGTTGTTTCAACGGTTTATCGCAACTTATTTCGCTCGACATGAGCAGCAACAGTTTGACAACTTTATCGAAAGATATATTTTGTAATTTAGAAAATCTTCGTCGTCTCTATTTACATTTAAACAAACTGCACAATTTCGAGTCAGCTTGCTTCAATGGTTTATTACGACTTGAGGAGCTTAATATTGGCAATAACAGTCTGACAACATTGTCCAACGGTGTATTCAATAGTCTTGGAAATCTGCAAATACTACATTTGGATTCAAACAAACTGCAAAATCTTGAGGCAGGTTGTTTCGTTGGTTTATCACAACTTCAGAAACTTTATCTCAGCAGCAACAAACTGAAAACTTTATCAAAAAATATTTTTAATGGTTTACATAGTCTCCGTATTCTAAATTTAAATTCGAATGGACTACAAATCCTTAAGTTTGGTATTTTCAATGGTTTATCACAACTTGAAGAACTTGATATCACTAAAAATGAATTGACCAATTTATCAAAGGGTATTTTTAATGGTCTCTCAAAATCTTTATCATCTCGATTACGTTATCAATTAACTAAATAATTTTGAAATACAAATATTCATATTAAGTATAACTAATGGTTTGTAATTAATATTGAATTCGTACTTATACTTTTTTGTTTATTATGTATTGTATACCTGAAAAACTAGATCTGTTGAAGACCCTACTAGTGATTAAATAAATAAATGAATAAGTAAATAAATTGAATAAACAAAAAATAATAATGGAATAAGTATAGAGCCTGAAGACTATAAATAGCTAGTTTATTATAGCAAAATTTTCATTTATATATGCTATTCAAATCACAAAATAAAACATAATTTTTAAAATGTTTATTTATTTTATTTTTTCATACAAATGATGAGTTATGATATTACAAAAATATGCAGAAAAAGTAGTTAAATCTTTATCATTTATTACAATAAACGTTATCGTATTATGCATTCATTGAAAACGGCATTTTTTTAGTCAGATATTTTTTGTTTGGAATTTCTTTCAAGTTTAACAAAATCTTTTTAATGAAATTGATAAAAACTTTTAATAACATAACAATCATCAATTAAAATTTACAATAATAGTGTCAGTATTCATTAATTACTGAAAATTATATAGTTTATTATGGCATAGTTTTTTTATTTAAATGTTTTTTAAAATTTACAGAATTGAACATTATTTTTTTTTATTATAACAGTGTAACTTCAATACTGCAATTAGAGTTAAAGGAGATTGTAATTATATATTCAACAATATCATGACAAGAAACGTTGGATTGGAAAATGCTACAGCATAAATTTTATTTAAATATTTTTTAAATGACAAAGATGAATATAATTTTATTTAAAGTACAAAAATATTCAAAGGCAGTAATTGAATTAGTAATAACTTACAAGTAAAGGGCACTGTTTATTATTAATAATATTATACAGAACTAGTTTATTGGAGGTTTGTTGATTCATATTTTTATTTGAAATTAATTCTTTGTCATCTTCCATTAGATTAAATTTATTATGTTCAATATTGAGTAAATGAAGCTGCGTAAAGGTGTAAAAACTTCAGGCTTTAATGGGATTAAGATTGTTTGATTGTAAACATAAAAATTACAGATTTTTATTTTATCAAAGAAAATATATAAATTGAAAGATCTGTCAAATTATTATTATGAATATCTAAAATTTCAAGATTGATCAAGTCATTGAAGATATTAGATTGAAAACTTATCAGTGTATTGGATCCCAAATACATCAAAAATCGATTTCCAATCCATCGGGTAAATTTTTTGGAAAAGATGTCAAATTATTATTACTGATATATAAAGTTTGAAGATTGGCCAACCTATTAAAAATATTATTTTCAAGACTCGACAGTTTATTAAATGCTAAATCTAAAACATTTAGAGATTCCAATCCATCGAATATTCCTTGTGGAAGAGATGTTAAATTATTATTCCCGATATATAAAGTTTCAAGACTGGACAAGCTACTAAAAGTATTATTTTCAAGACTTAACAGTTTATTTGATGATAAATCCAACTTAATTAGACCCTCCAATCCATCAAATATTCCTTGTGGAAGAGATATTAAGCTATTATAACCGATATATAATTTCTCAAGCTTGGACAAGCTATTAAAAGTGTTAAGCTCCAGACTGGTCAGTTTGTTTGAATTCAAATTCAAACGACGTAGACTAATCAATCCATTGAATATCTCTTGTGGAAGAAATGTTAAATTATTCTTATCAATATCTAAATATTCCATATTTGACAAGTTATTGAAAATATCAGGCTTAAGACTTGTCAGTTGATTTGATGACATAACTAACCAATTTAGAGATATCGTTCCATTGAATATTCCTTGTGGAAGATGTGTTAAACTATTGTTACTGATGAATAAATATTTCAGTTTGGACAAGCTATCAAAAGTGTTATGCTCCAGACTGGTTAGTTGGTTTGGATTTAATTTCAAAATACGTAGAGATATCAAACCATTGAATATTTCTTGTGGAAGAGATATTAAGCTATTATAACGGATATCTAAACGTTCCAGTTTGGACAAGTTATTAAAAGTGTTAGGCTCCAGGCTGCTCAGTTTGTTTTGATATAATTCCAAATTAGTTAGAGATGTTAATTCATTGAATATTCCTTGTGGAAGAGATATTAAGCTATTATGACTGATATCTAAAAATATAAGCTTGGACAAGCTATTAAAAGTGTTATGCTCCAGACTGGTCAGTTTGTTTGAATTTAATTTCAGATTAGTTAGAGATATCAATCCATTGAATATTTCTTGTGGAAGAGATATTAAGCTATTATAACTGATATCTAAATATTTCAGTTTGGACAAGCTATTAAAAGTGTTAGGCTCCAGGCTGCTCAGTTTGTTTTGATATAATTCCAAATTAGTTAGAGATGTTAATCCATTGAATATTCCTTGTGGAAGAGATGTTAAACCTCTGTTAGACATAGAAATAATATTGATTGAAGAACCGTCACAGACTTTTTTCACGTAAAATACAGAAGATGTATTACAAAAGTATGTTTTATATGGTAGTGCTGAAACATAAATTTAATTAAAACAATTATAACATAGCATTGAAAAAAAGATTTTGTTATTAGTTACAGTTAAATCAAAAAATGTTCCATACTTTTATCTGTTGGTTGTTCGGTAGAATTATTAATTGTTACATTGTTTTCAAATTGGGCAGTTTTGGTATCAGCAGTATTATTTTCAGCATTCGTTTTGTTTTCAACAGTTGGAAAACTTTGTGTCATAATAATTTCTGCTTGTTCTGAAACATACATTCAATTGTAACGTGACATTAAAAAAAAAATATATATACTTGTTAATTACAGTTGAAATAAAAAATGTTACTTACTTTCGTTTGTTTCGTGTGTGGTAGCATCATTCATTGTATCATTGTTTTTAAATTGGTCAGTTTTGGTATCACCAGTATTATTTTCAACATTCGTTTGGTTTTCAATAGGTAAAAAATTTTGCGTCGTAATATTTTCTGCTTGTTCTGAAACATACGTTCAATTGTAACGTGACATTAAAAAAAAAATATACTTTTCAATTATAGTTGAACTAAAAAAATGTTTCATACCTTCATCTGTTGGTTGTTCGGTAGAATAATTACTTGTATTATCGACTTGTTTAAAATGGTTAGTTTTGGTAACATCAGTATCATTTTTAGCATTCGTTATGTTTCCTGCAGGTAAAGAACTTTGAGTGGTAATGTCTGGTTGTTCTGAAACAAATTCAATCATGACAATTATTAAAATTTTTCAAGGCAACATATAAATATATCAAAATTGAAGTTGAAACAAAATATATAACTTGCTTTGAGTTGTTGATTGGTTTTTATTCATGCCATTTTCCGGTCCAATGCTGTTACCATCTTTTAAATCATCATCATTTGATTGGTCTGCAGGCCTTGTCCATCTCCACTGCAATTATCATTAATTATTTTTTAAATGCATTTGAAATCTTGAATTATATAAATATATTCCTCAAATTATATTTTTGACTTGAAATACTGAGCTGTTATATGCATAAATTAAGTGATAACTGATAACAAAACTTACACGTATAAATTCGGAATTTATATAAAAGTATTGGACAAATTTTCCCATACAAGTCTATGATAAATATTAAAAAAAAAAAAAATTATTATTATTTTTAATAATTAACGTGTTTATGAATAATATTATTCGAGATTATTTTTATTTTAATAATAAAAAAAAAAAAAAAACACTGAGTTCTACTGTGAATCACCAATTAAAAAAAAAATCGTTTGAACGAAAACAAGAAGTGAATTTGAATTGGTGAACAATCTATAATTTAATTAATAATTTTCATCAAATTATCATTGTGCACGTGAGAAATATTTCCACGTCATTTTTTATATTATCTTATTTATAATTTTAATTTTTAAAATATATTATTCATACGCCGTATATCAATTAATATTTAGTTTGATAATTTTTACTCACCTCAATGAGACAAACAATTAGGGTTGCACTAATTATCCCAACAATTGCTATACAGATTGACTTCTTCATCTTCGCAGTGATCAAGTAGTAATATAGTTATTATTTATTAGACAACGCTGGCCGGGTCGTATAGAAAATATCTAATGAAGAAAAATAATTTCATTGGATTGCAACAGGTGAAGGAACTATTTTTCAAAACTACGCATGCGTTATTTTCACGTGTGTTATATATGATGTTTAGTGGCACCCACAATAGATAAAGAAAAAACAAGATAATAATATTAATTACCTAATTATTATTATTTTTATTTTTTAAATATATTGTTCATACGCGTATTGATTTATATCAATTGATACTCAGTTTGATAATTTAATTGTAGAATAATTTTTACTCACCCCAATGAGATAAATAATTAGGATTATACTAATTATGCTAATTGTTTTTTTTGTGATAGACAGTAGCAGCCACGTCGTATAAAAAATATAACGCACTAACACTTGTAGATAATTGATAAAACTATCATTGTATTGGTTTTCAAATAAATTAGTTTCTAAATTGTTTTTTTATTTTTTTTGAAATATTCAATTTTATTTTTAGATTTCCTTGAATTCTTATCTACGTATTCATATATGAGCTGTATGTTTTTCATCAATACATTTGACCCAAAAAAACAAATAATTGTTTTTTTTTTATTTTTAATTTATCAACTTCATAACAATATTAATTTTAGGATATTTTTTCAAAAATAAATTTATTATAATTTTACCTGAAATATAAACTCTTCATCTCATGATGAATTTAAGTCTGTTTTTTTTTTTAAATCTTGAAAGTAGAATTTATAGATAAATTTTGTTTTTTCTGTTTTTTTTGTCGATAGTTTTTTTTTTCACAGAAAATCACTTGCATGAATAATATTATTCAAGACTTTTTATTTTTCTATAAAAAATAAAAACAATATCAATAATCAATATTGACAAACAACATCGTTATCAATTTAGTTTTTTTCATAAATTAATAAAATTTATTTTATTATTTGTTGGAGCGAAAAAAAGAAGTGAATTATATACAATTTATTTAAATAATAATTTTCAACAAATTATTATTGTGTGCCTGAAAAATATGTCATTTTTTATATTAACTAATTTATCATTTAAATTTTTAAAATATATTATTTATACGCGTATTGATGTATCAATTTATATCGAGTTTGATAATTTTTACTCAACCCAATGGGACAAACAATTAAGATGGCACTTATTATGCCAACAATGGCTGTACAGCTGGACTTTTCATCCTCGCAGTGATTAATTAGCCAACAGTGTCTACGTCATATAAAATATATCCGATGAGGAAAAATAATTTCATTGGATTTCGACAGGTGACAAAACTATTCTTAATACTACGCATGCGTTATACAAGTGTCCAGCTAATGCTAGAAATATTAGTGTTTCTTATAGTCTTCTTGAATGCCGTACTTACCACTTACTCACTTTGATGCATATGCGTTAGCTCTGCTCTCACCAAAAATTATTAATTAATGAGACACACGAAATTAAAAAAAAAAGTTTTATCACCTGTTGCAATCCAAGAAAATTATTTTTATAAATAGTTAAAAAAAGTGCCTGTTATTAACGAGGTCTTGACTGGACTCACTCATCACTTTTACGATAAGGAAATAACGTCGTCACGTAAAAAGCTGGCTAAATTTTTTTGGCTTTATTCATTACTGGGGTAAGTGAAAAATCATTCGATACTTTTAATTTTAAATTACATCAATATGTTTCTCGTGGCATTGATGACTCACGTGATTACCTTTTTAGTTTTTAATAAGTCGATACTTCCAAACTTTGGTTTCTTATCGATAAATATTAAAAATAAAATCTTAAAATAATAAAATATATGTGTCATTAAAAAAAAAAAATATTAATGACTCGTACTTCATTATTTATTTTACATTGTCGTGGATCCATAAAAAATATATTTTTCATGTTTAAAATATTTCAGTATAAAAAAAAGTTATTATGATGGCTTTTTTTTTCTTCTATCTAGAAAGAAACCTTATTTTTTTTTTTTGGTCGTTCATAGCAGACACGGTTGTTTTGTCATGAGATTAGTCACGATAAATCTTATCAAAAATAAAAAAAAAAAACCAAAAATAAAGTTTTATATATTTTTTTTTAAATAATAATATCATTAGTTTATCTTTGGAAACTCATTTTAATACAAAAAAAAAAAACATTAACATAGATAAATTCTAATATATCAATTGATTTTTTGTTATTTATTTCATAATATTTGTTAATAATACTGTCATAAACTTATTTTAGACAATGTAATATATATGTATTTGTTATCAGCTTACAAAAATAATAATGATGATTCTTTTTTGATTTATTTTTCAAGTTTTCAAATATCGTCATATTGTCTAATCATCTCAATTAAAAAGTACCCAACAGACGTTGAGGAGTGTATTTACTATCAGAGCTGAACATTAACATCTATATTAATATATCGAAAAAATTTCAAGTGAGTAAATTTATTTATTATTTATTCGAAAAAACCGAGGAAATAACACTGACAACTTACGTATGACTTTGACAATCAGTATAAACTTAGCCAGTATACGTTGGAAAAAATGAATTCGAATTTTTTTTTTTTTATTTATGACAGATATTGATTGCCAATTGATACTAAGATTCCAAATTTAATTAATAAAATTTTAATTACGTGTTATTAAAACTCAAATATAAAATTTTCAAATATTTAATTGTTTTAGTTATGGATACAAACATTTTAATTCCAAGTATTAAGTGCCATAATAAATACTTTTGTAACGAAGAGTCACCTTATTATAACCGCCGAATATGTGAGTTGCTGTGGAATAATGCTGAAAAAGATGAAATGAACATTTATTGGAAAACATTAACTATTCTTCCGAGAGATTTATTTCATGGCCTCGAGAATATTCAACTTAAGAAATTAAATATCTGCTGTAACAAGCTGACGACATTACCAAAAGATATCTTTAATCCTCTTGAAGATCTTCGTGCGTTACGAATAAAGTCCAATGAACTAAATTATCTAGATTCGAGTATTTTCTATGAGTTATTACAACTGCAGAAACTCGATCTCAGCGAAAACAAATTGTCAGCATTATCAAAAGATATATTTAATGGTCTACAAGATCTATGTCGTCTACATTTAAATTCAAATCAACTAAGTTACCTTGAGCCAGGTATTTTTGATGATTTATTGAACCTAACTGATCTTAATATCAGTAGTAACAATCTTACCACTTTATCGAAAGATATATTTTGTAATTTAGAAAAGCTTCGTTATTTTCATTTACATTCAAACAAACTAAACAATCTTGAGTCAGGTTGTTTCAATGGTTTATCAAGACTTGAAAAGCTAAATATCGGAAACAACAGTCTGACAAAAATCGCCGAAGGTGTTTTTAATGGTCTCGAAAACCTGCGGATATTAGATTTGGATTCAAACATACTGCACAATCTTCAGGCAGGGTGTTTCGATAGTTTATTACTACTTCAGGAACTTAATCTCAGCAACAACAGTCTGATAAATTTGTCCAGAGATGTATTTAATGGTCTTGAAAATCTTCAGACACTAAATTTGTCTTCAAACAAACTACAAAATCTTGAGTCGGGATGTTTCAATGGTTTATCACAACTTCATCGGCTCGATATATGCAAAAACAGACTGATAAATTTGCCCAGAGATATATTCAGTAGTCTTGAAAATCTCAAGTACTTGAATTTAACTTCAAACACTTTAAGCAATTTTAAGTCAGGTGTTTTTAGTAATTTGTCAAAACTCGAATATCTTAATATCAGCAATAACAGTTTGACGACATTGCCAACAAATATATTCAATAGCCTCCAAAATCTTTGTGACCTACAATTAAATTCAAACGAACTACAAAACCTTGAATCAGGTATTTTCAATGGTTTATTACAACTTAAGCATCTTAGTATCGAAAATAACAATTTGACAACATTGTCCAAAAATGTATTCAATGGTCTTGAAAATTTGTGGAAACTATTATTGGGTTCAAACAAACTACAAAATCTCGAGTCAGGATGTTTCAATGGTTTATCACAACTTCGCGAGCTCGATATAAGCAAAAACAGACTGATAAATTTGTCCAGAGATATATTAAATAGTCTTGAAAACCTTGAGAGCTTGGATTTAAATTCAAACACTTTAAGCAATTTTGAGTCAGGTGTTTTTGGTAATTTGTCGAAACTTGAAAATCTACGTATCGGCAATAACAATTTGACGACATTATCAACAAATATATTCAATAGTCTCCAAAATCTTCGTTTACTAGATTTATATTTGAATAAACTACAAAACCTTGAGTCAGGTTGTTTCAATAATTTATCACAACTTCATACACTTAATATTAGCCAAAACAAACTGACAACTTTATCAAAAAATGTATTCAATAGTCTCGAAAATCTTGGTTACCTACATTTAAATTCAAATGAACTACAAAACCTTGAATCAGGTATTTTCAATGGTTTATCACAACTTGGGCATCTTAATATTAGCGAAAACTGTCTGGCAACATTGTCGAAAGGTGTATTCAATGATCTACAAAAGCTCAGATTCCTAGAGTTAAATTCGAATGAACTACAAAACCTTGAGTCAGGTATTTTCAATAATTTATCAAATCTTTATGAACTTGATATTAGCGAAAACAAACTGACAAATTTATCAAAAGGTTTATTTAATGGTCTACAAAATCTTTGTAAACTACATTTAGGTTCGAATGAACTACAAAACCTCGAATCAGGTATTTTTGATGGTTTCTCACAACTTCAGTATCTTAATATCACGAACAACAGGTTGGCAACATTGCCCAAAAATGTATTCAATGATCTTGAAAGTCTGTTGAGACTATTTATGGGTTCAAACAAACTACAAAATCTCGAGCCGGAATGTTTCAATGGTTTATCACAACTTCGCGAGCTCAATATAAGCAAAAACAGACTAATGAATTTGTCCAGAAATATATTTAATAGTCTTGAAAATCTCAAGTACTTAGATTTAACTTCAAACACTTTAAGCAATCTCGAGTCAGGTGTTTTCAATAATTTACCAAAGCTCAAAGAACTTCATATCAATGAAAACAAATTGAAAAGGTTACCAAAAAATATATTCAATGGTTTACAAGAGCTTCAGATCCTACATTTAAATTCGAATAAACTAAAAACCATTAAATCAGGTATTTTCAATGGTTTATCACAACTTGTGCAGCTTAATATCAGCGACAACAGTCTGACAAAATTGTCGAAAGGTGTATTTGATGATCTGCAACAGCTCCGTTACCTAAATTTAAGTTTAAATGATCTACGAAACCTTGAGTCAGGTATTTTCAATAATTTATCAAAACTTTATGAACTTGATATTAGCGAAAACAAACTGACGATTTTACCAAAAGATATATTTAATGGTCTACAAAATGTCTGCATCCTAAATTCAAATTCAATCCGACCGAATTACCTTGAGTCAGGTACTTTTGATTATTTATTAAATTTAAAATATCTTTATGTATCAGTGTTAACAATCTTACTACTATTATTAATAGTTTTAGTAGTTAGCATAATTTATTTATTTATACAAATTAGACAATCTTGAGCCAGGTTTTTTCAACGGTTTAACAGAATTTTACGAGCTTAACATCAGCGAAAATAATCAGACAACATTGTCCACAGATATATATTTAATAGTCTATAAAAGCTCAGCTGTATACTAAACTTAAATTTAAATGATTTATAAAAACCTTGAGTCACGTATTGTTTATAATTTATCACGCAAAAATATGTTTATCATACAGCTTCAATTAATGAATTAAACGTATTAAATTAATATTTATCATTGAATGGAACTGTTGGTGTTTGTAATTAATTATCTTGATTTAAATTAATTTCCATGTACTATTAATTTATGAATATTTAATTGGTTGTCATACATTTTTGTTTATCGTATAATGTAATATAAAAAACTGAATATCTGTAAAGACCCGTTACAATTTGGTTCATCCAGTTGGATTGTTAATTAAATAAATAAATTAATAAGTAAATAAATAAACGTTCGCATATATATTCAGACATTGCTTTATTAATTATATCATGTGCAATTTTTTCAAGTATAAGTTCTCTCTTGTTCCTTTTCAATCACCAACATAATATGTTCTCATTACTCATGGTAGCTCCTGGAAAAAATAAATAACCCACTAGTATTTTTTGGCCAAGCTTGGAGATTGATACTATAAATTAAGCTCAATGAATACCACTACTCGGGCAATTCTCCAAAAAATTTATTTATTTAATAAAAGGTTAAACGAAACACATCCGTGGGAATGATTATGATACTTTTAAATAGAATATCATTGCCATAATAATAAAATATAAAATAAATAAATTAATAAATCAATTAGTTGAAACTAATATGGTTTTTTTTATATAGGACTGATTTTATGTAAACATTTTTTAAATTACAAAGATGAACATACTTTCATTTAATATACAAAAAGGTAATTGAATTATTAATAATTATCAAAATGAAAGGCACTGTTCGTTTTTAATAATATTATATGGAGTTAATTCATTGTAGGTTTGCTAGTTCATATTTTTTAAAATTAATTTTTTATCTTCGCCTGTAAGACTGGATTTATTATCTTCAACAATGAGCAAATAAAGCTCCGATAAATTAGAGAAAACTTTAAGCTTTAATTTATTGAGATTGTTTTCAAGTTTTGATTCAAGTTTTAGATTTTTATTGAAAATATCAATTGGAAAATCTACCAAACTATTATTAATTTTAACTTATATTTATTATGAATATCTAAAACTACAAAATAGATCAATCCATTAACAAATAACAATAGTAGACTGAAGACTATTGTTTGATCCCAAATGCATCGAAAGTAAAGATCCTAATCCGCAGAAGTAAGAAAAAAAAAAATTAAAATGTTTAAATAAATTAAACAAAGCACAAAAAAGAATAAAAGCAACAACATATTTTTATTTTTTTAAAATTCAATTTAATTTAAAAAAAAATAAAAAGTTTAAAAAAAAAATAATTTCGAATTTATTAAATTTAATATCGAAATAAAAAATGTATTAACTTACTTTGGTTTGTTGATTGGTCAGGTCATATTTCGATACACATCTGTTTTCAGATTTTCGATTGGATTGGCAGATTTATTTCCATGCTCTCTTTGAAATTATCACAAAAATCAGTAAAGTTCTAATTATTTATAGCAAATATTAATCGTTAATTATTTTACATATACACACATCTATATGCAAATCGTTTTGTTCAATTATTTAATTTTCAATTGTTTATCATCGAAATAGACAATTATATAATAATGGCTTGATAAATAAAAGTGTTGGAGTCGAGTTGAATAGTTATTTTATAATTTTCTGGGTTTTAAATTTATTAAACATTGATTAAAAGACTCTGTTGAAAGTTATTATGAATAATTTACCTATAAAATAGTATAGCAAATTAACTCGACGTATAACTTTTAAGTCTTTTTGCTATTTTTTTCAGCGCGAAATAATGTCAATATGTTTAGACGTCAATATAAATATAAATCCATATGTAAAAAAATATATAAGATAATTCCTGAAAGGATAAATTAGAAAAAATTTAAATTTAAATGAATTGGGCTATAAATATGAGGTTATTTTTTAAGCACAAATTTTATTTGAATAATTTTTAAATGACCAAGATGAACATAATTTTTGATTAAGGTATACGAATATTGAAATGAAATGAACCAATTTGTATTTCATATTCCAGTGATAAAGGGCACTGTTCGTTTCTAATAATATTATATGGAGTAGATTCATCGTAACTTTGCTGTTGCATATTGTTTAAAATTAATTTTTTATCATCGTCTGTAAGGCTGAATTTATTATCTTCAATATTGAGCAAATGAAGCTGCATTACGTCATCGAAAACTTCAGGCTTCAATTCATTGAGATTGTTTGATTGTAAACATAAAAATTGAAGAGCATAGTTTTCAAAGAAAATATAAGTTGGAAGATCTGTTAGATTATTATTATGAATATCTAAAACTTTAAGATTTATCAAGTCATCGAAAATATTAGATTCCTCTTCATCAATTATTCCTTGTGGAAGAGTTGTTAAATTATTATTACTAATAGATAAAATTTCAAGTTTGTACAAATTATGAAAGGTATTAAGCTCTAGACTGGTCAGTTTATTTGTATCTAATTTCAACCGACGTAGAGATTTCAATTCACTAAATATATTTTGTGGGAGAGATGTTAAATCATTATTACCAATATCTAAATCGATAAGATGAATCAACTCATTGAAAATATTAGACGGAAGACTTGTCAATTTGTTGGATCGCAAATGTAAAAAAATTAAAGATTTTAATTCATTGAATAATTCATGTTCAAGGGATGTTAAGTTATTTTTTGTGATGTATAAATGAGTGAGTTTAAACAAGCTATTAAAAATATCAGGTTTAAGACTTGTAAGTTTATTTGATGATAAATCCAACGATTCTAGAGACTGCAATTCATTAAATATTCCTTGTGGAAGAAATGTTAAATTATTATTACTGATATATAAAGTTTGAAGTTTGGACAAGCTATCAAAAGTATTATTTTCAAGACTCGACAGTTTATTAAATTCTAAATCCAACAAAGTTAGAGATTTCAATCCATCAAATATTCCTTGTGGAAGAGATGTTAAGCTATTATTACTGATATATAAAAATTCAAGCTTGGACAAGCTATTAAAAGTGTTATGCTCCAGACTGATCAGTTTATTTGAATTTAATTTTAAACCTCGTAGAGATATCAATCTATTGAATATTTCTTGTGGAAGAGATGTTAAATTATTATCATCGATATGTAAATATGTCATATTTGACAAGTTATTAAAAATATCAGGCTTAAGACTTGTCAATTGATTTGATGCCAAAGTCAACCGATTTAGAGATATCAATCCATTGAATATTTCTTGTGGAACAGATATTAAACTATTATAACTGATATCTAAATGTTCTAGTTTGGACAAGCTATTGAAAGTATTATTTTCAAGACTTGACAGTTTGTTTGAATGTAATTTTAAACGACGTAGAGATATTAATTCATTAAATACTCCTTGTGGGAGAGATGTTAAACCTCTGTCAGACAAATCAATTCCCAAGGTTGAAGAATTGTTACAAACATTTTCCATGTAAAATACAGAAGATGTATTACAAAAATATGCTTTGTATGTTGTTGCTGAAACATAAATTCAATTCACACAATTATAACATAAAATTGAAAAAAAGATTTTGTTATTAGTTACAGTTGAATTAAAAAATGTTCCATACTTTTAACTGTTGGTTGTTCGGTAGAATCATTAATTGTTATAATGTCTTCAAATCGGTTAGTTTTGGTATCATCAGTATTATTTTTAGCATTCGTTTTGTTTTCAACAGGTGGAGAACTTTGAGTCATAATAATTTCTACTTGTTCTGGAACATACATTCAATCGTAACGTGAAATAGAAAAAAAAAAAAAAAAAAGCCTACTTGTTAATTACAGTTGAACCGAATTATGTTACATACTTTCATCGTTTGGTTGTTTGGTAGAATAAGTACTTGTATTATCGACTCGTTTAAATTGGTCAGTTTTGGTGTCACCAGTATTATTTTCAGCATTTGTTTCGTTTTTAACAAGTGGAGAACTTTGAGTCATAATAATTTCTGCTTGTTCTGAAACATACATTTAATCGTAACATGACACTAAAAAAAAAAAAATATATACATATACTTGTTAATTACAATTGGAATAAAATATGTTACTTACTTTCATTTGTTGGGTGTGTGGTAGCATCATTTATTGTATCATTGTTTTTAAATTGGTCAGTTTTGGTATCACCAGTATTATTTTCAACATTCATTTGGTTTTCAACAGGTAAAAAACTTTGAGGCGTAATACTTTTTGTTTTTCCTGAAACATACATTCAATTGTAACATGACATAAAAAAAAATATACTTTTCAATTATAGTTGAAATAAAAAAATGTTACTTACTTTCATCTGTTGGTTGTTCGGTAGAATAATTACTTGTATTATCGACTTGTTTAAAATGGTTAGTTTTGGTAACATCAGTATCATTTTTAGCATTCGTTATGTTTCCTGCAGGTAAAGAACTTTGAGTGGTAATGTCTGGTTGTTCTGAAACAAATTCAATCATGACAATTATTAAACTTTTTCAAGGAAACATTTAAATATATCAAAATTGAAGTTGAAACAAAATATATAACTTGCTTTGAGTTGTTGATTGGTTTTTATTCATGTCATTGTCCGGTCCAATGCTGTTGCCATCTTTTAAATCATCATGATTTGATTGGTCTGCAGGCCTTGTCCATCTCCACTGCAATTATCATTAATTATTTTTTAAATGCATTTGAAATCTCGAATTTTTTTCTAACACAGAGTTATTTTTAAGTAGACCAAACTATAATTGCTAATTACTTCACCGATATATATACATGTACATATATACATAAGTTATTTATATAATGATAATCGAAAGAAACAAGTCGTTAATCACTTAGTCGTTTTTTATTTTTTTGATAAAACTAAATTATCTGTGATGATGTATAAAAAAATAAAAAATAAAATTTCCATTTACAAGAAATTATATAAATATATACCTCATATTATTTTTTACTTGAAATACTAATAAGTAATAACAAAACTTACACGTATAAATTCGGAGATTATATAAAAGTATTGGACAAATTTTATCATAAAATTATATGATAAATATTAAAAAAAATTATTATTTTTAATAATTAACGTATTCATGAATAATATTAATCGAGATTATCTTTATTTTAATAAAGAAAAAAAAAACACTAAGAGTTCTACTGTAAATCATCGATTAAAAAATAAATTGTCCACGTTATCAGTGCCTCGTTGTCATTGAAAATACAATTAATATATAATTTTGTTTTTTTCATTAATTTATATAATTTATTTTGAACAAAAAAAAAATATTATTATTTGTTGGAGCGAAAAACAGAAGTTAATTTTATATACAATTTATTTAAATAATAAATATCATTAAATTATTATTGTGCACGTGAAATATATGTCGCCTTTTTATATTGTCTAATTTATAATTTTTGAATCATATTATTTACACGCGTATTAACATATCAATTAATATTCAGTTTGATAATTTTAACTCACCCCAATGAGACAAACGATGAGGATTGCACTTATGATGCCAATAATGGCTATACAAGTAGACTTCTTCATTCTTTGAGTGATCAATTAGTAATGGTCATGAGTCAACACTGATCACGTCGTATCGAAAATATCTAATGAAGAAAAACAATTTCATTGGATTGCGACAGGTGAAGAAACTATATTTTTAAAACTACGCATGCGTTATTTCTACGTATGTATTATATGATGTTTAGTGGCACTCACAATAGATAAAGAAAAAACAAGATAATAATATTAATTAACTAATTATTATTATTTTTATTTTTAACATATATTGTTCATACACGTATATCAATTTATACTCAGTTTGATAATTTAATTGTAGAATAATTTTTACTCACCCCAATGAGATAAATAATTAGGATTATACCAATTATGCTAATTGTTTTACAGTAGGTAGACTTTTGCAGTGATGAATTAGTAATAGACAGTAGCAGCTACATTGTATAAAAATTACAACGCTCTAACACTTGTAGATAATTGATAAAACTATCAGTGTATTGGTTTTCAAATAAATTAGTTTCTAAATTGTTTTTTTATTTTTTTTGAAATATTCAATTTTATTTTTAGATTTCCTTGAATTCTTATCTATACGTTTTCATATATGAGCTGTATGTTTTTCATCAATACATTTGACCCAAAAAAACAAATAATTGTTTATCTTTTATTTGTAATTTATCAACTTTATATAACAATATTAATTTTGGGATATTTTTTTAAAAATAAATTTATTATAATTTTACCTGAAATATAAACTTTTCATCTCATGATGAATTTGAGTCTAATTTCTTTTTTAAATCTTGAAAGTAATATTTATAGATAAATTTTGTTTTTACTGTTTTTTTTTTGTCGACAGTTTTTTTTCACAATAAATTACTTGTATGAATAATATTATTCAAGACGTTTTTTTTTATTCAAAAAATAAAAACAATATCAATAATCAATACTGGCAAAAAGCATCGTTATCAATTTTTTTTTTTTTTTTTATAAATTAATAGAATTTATTTTAAACAAAAAAAAAAAAATTATTATTATTTGTTGGAGCGAAAAAAAGAAGTGAATTATATACAATTTATTTAAATAATAATTTCCATCAAATTTTTATTTTGCACGTAAAAAATATGTCATTTTTTATATTAACTAATTTATCATTTTAATTTTTAAAACATATTTTATTTTTAAAACTACGCATGCGTTATACAAGTGTCCGACTAATGCTAGAAATATTAGTGTTTCCTATAGCCTTCTTGAATGCCGTACCACTTACTCACGAATTATTCTTTGATGCATACGCGTTAGCTCTGTTCTCACCAAAAATTATTAATTAATAAAGCACACGAAATTAAAGAGAAAAGTTTAATCACCTGTTGCAATCCAAGGAAATTATTTTTACATCACGTCGTCACGTAAAAAGCTGGCTAAATTTTTTTGGCTTTATTCATTACTGCGGTAAGTGATAAATCATCTAATCATTTCAATTTCAAATTACATCAATAGTATATTCGTAAATTAAAATATAAAATATTAAAACTGTGTATATATAGAGTCAATCACGATTATCAAAAAAATGTGGCATATCATTATGTTTCTCGTGGCATTGATGACTCACGTGATTACTTTTTTAGTTTTTAATAAGTAGATACTTCCAAACTTTGGTTTCTTATCGATAGATATTAAAAATAAAATCTAAAAATATATGTGTCATTCAAAAAAAAAAATATTAATGACTAAATACTTATAAATTATAATGTATTTTACATTCTCGTGGATCTATAAAAAATATATTTTTCATGTTCACAATATTTCAATATAAAAATAAATTATTAATTATTATGACGATTTTTTTTTCTTTTATCAAGAAAAAAACATAAATAAAGTTGGATTATTATTATTATATTTTTTATTAAAAATGATTATATTAATTGAATTTTTTTAATATATATAGGGAAAGCGGGGCAAAATGGAACGGCGGGGCAAGATGGAACACCCAAAAAAATATTTTGACTCACATTTTTTTTCATTTTTTCGTCACTCTTTGATTAAAAAAGCCGGAAGAAAATAGATGCAATAAAAAAAAAAATTTTTTGATATGTTTTTTTTTGTTCGTCGAGAAAAATGGTGATAAATTTATTTAAAAGCAATTGTTCGTAATTATAAATGAAGAGAAATAAAAAAAAGTTAATTTTTGTGATTAATATCACATTTTATTAAAAAACGATAAATAAATTTATAATAATAATTTTTTTTTTTAATTTTTAAAAATTATATATGTTTTTTTTATTAATAAGTGAGAAAAACTAATCGGAAAATACTATTGTCACACATCGATTTATATTTTTTCCTTAAGTGTTCCATTTTGCCCCGCTTTCCCTATTGATTTTTCATTATTTATTTTATAATATTTGTTAATAATTATATTGTTATAAACTTATTTTAGACAACGTAATATATGTATTTGTTATCAGCTTACAATAATAATAATGATGATTCATTTTTATTTCATTTTTCAAGTTTTCGAATATCGTTATATTGTGTCATCGCCGCATCATCTCAATCAACAAGTACCCAACAGACGTTGAAGAGTATATTTACTATCAGAGCTGAACATTAACATCTACATATTGGAATAAATAGAATTATTTTTTTAGTTTTTATCAATACGTAAATACTAGTTCTTGAAAATTCTTATCGTAAATGCATTTATTTGATGAATTTTGACTTTCATCTTTTTTATTAATAACGGATATTAATTGCCAGGTAACAGTAAGTTTCCAAATTTGATTAATAAAATTTTACCTTTGTGTTATTAGAACTTAAATATAAAATTTTCAAATATTTATTTATGTTAATTATGTTTTAGTTATGGATACAAATATTTCAAATTCAAGTATTAAAAGCCATAATAAATACTTTTGTAACCAAGAGTCACCTTATTATGATCCAAGAATCGTTGAGTTACTGTCTAATAATGCTGAAAAACATGGAATCTACATTTTTCAGGAAGCATTTACTATTCTTCCAAGAGATTTATTCGATGGCCTCGAGGAACTTCAACTTAAGGAATTAAATATCAGCTATAACAAGCTGACGACACTACCAAAAGATATCTTTAATCCTCTTGATGATCTTCGTAAGTTACACATAAAATCCAACAATTTAAAATATCTAGAGCCGAGTATTTTCTATGATTTATTGCAACTCAAAGAACTTGATCTCAGCGAAAACAAACTGGTAGCATTATCAAAAGATATATTTAATGGTCTACAAGATCTATGTGTCCTACGTTTAAAGTCAAACCAACTGATTTTTCTTGAGCCAGGTATTTTTGATGATCTGTTGAGTCTAAATGATCTTGATATCAGTAAAAACAATCTTATAACTTTATCGAAAGATATATTTAAGAATTTGAAAGAGCTTCGTCATCTTAATTTATATTCAAACAAACTGAACCATCTTGAGTCAGGTTGTTTCAATGGTTTGGCACGACTTGAAGAGCTAAATATTGGAAACAACAGTCTGACAACAATCGCCGAAGGTGTTTTTGATGGTCTCGAAAATCTGCAGATATTATATTTGGATTCAAACATACTGCACAATCTTCAGACAGGGTGTTTTGATGGTTTATTACGACTTCAGGAACTTAATCTCAGCAACAACAGTCTGATAAATTTGTCCAGAGATGTATTAAATGGTCTTAAAAATCTTCAGACACTAAATTTGTTTTCAAACAAACTACAAAATCTTGAGCCGGGATGTTTCACTGGTTTATCACAACTTTACGAGCTCGATATAAGCAAAAACCGATTGATGAATTTGTCCAGAGATATTTTCAATAGTCTTGAAAATCTTAAGAACTTAGATTTATCTTCAAACACTTTATATTTAAGCAATTTTGAGTCAGGTGTTTTTGGTAATTTGTCAAAACTTAAAAGTCTTAGTATCGGCAATAACAGCTTGACAACATTATCAACAAATATATTTAATGGTCTCGAAAAACTTGGTTACCTTTATTTAAATGCAAATGAACTACAAAACCTTGAATCAGGTATTTTCAATGGTTTATCACAACTTAAGCATCTTAATATCAGCAAAAACAGTCTGGTAACATTGTCGAAAGGTGTATTCAAGGATCTACAAAAGCTCAGTATCCTACAGTTAAATTCGAATGAACTACAAAACCTTGATTCAGGTATTTTCAATAATTTAACACAACTTTATAAACTTGATATTAGCGAAAACAAATTGACAACTTTATCAAAAGATGTATTCAATGGTCTACAAAATCTACGCAGCCTATTTTTATGTTCAAATAAACTACAAAACCTTGAATCAGGTATTTTTAATGGTTTATCAAAACTTGAAAATCTTGGTATCATGAACAACAGTCTGGCAACATTGTCCAAAGATGTATTTAATGGTCTTGAAAATCTCTGGAAACTATTATTGCATTCAAACAAACTAGACAATCTTGAGTCAGGGTGTTTCAATGGTTTATCACAACTTCGCGAGCTCGATATAAGCAAAAACAGACTGACAAATTTGTTCAGAGATGTATTAAATAGTCTTGAAAACCTTGAGAAATTAGTTTTAACTACAAACACTTTAAGCAATCTTGAGTCAGGTATTTTCAATAATTTACCAAAGCTCAAAGAACTTCATATCAATGAAAATAAATTGAAAAGGTTACCAAAAAATATATTCAATGGTTTACAAGAGCTTCAGATCCTACATTTAAATTCGAATAAACTAAAAACCATTAAATCAGGTATTTTCAATGGTTTATTACAACTTGTGCTGCTTAATATCAGCGACAACAGTCTGGCAAAATTGCCGAAAGGTGTATTTGATGATCTGCAACAGCTCTGTTACCTAAATTTAAGTTTAAATGATCTACGAAACCTTGAGTCAGGTATTTTCAATAATTTATCAAAACTTTATGAACTTGATATTAGCGAAAACAAACTGACGATTTTACCAAAAGATATATTTAATGGTCTACAAAATGTCTGCATCCTAAATTCAAATTCAATCCGACCGAATTACCTTGAGTCAGGTACTTTTGATTATTTATTAAATTTAAAATATCTTTATGTATCAGTGTTAACAATCTTACTACTATTGTTAATAGTTTTAGTAGTTACCATAATTTATTTATTTATAAAAATTAGACAATCTTGAGCCAGGTTTTTTCAATGGTTTAACAGAATTTTACAAGCTTAACATCAGCGAAAATAATCAGACAACATTGTCCACAGATACATATTTAATAGTCTACAAAAGCTCAGCTGTATACTAAACTCAAATTCAAATGATTTATAAAAAACTTGAGTCATGTATTGTTTATAATTTATCACGCAAAATTAATATTTATCATTGAATGGAACTGTTGGTGTTTGTAATTAATGACCTTGATTTAAATTAATTTCCATGTACTATCAATTTATGAATATTTTATTTGTTGTTGACGTCATACATTTTTGTTTATTCTATAACGTAATATAAAAAACTGAATATTTGTAAAGACCTGCTACAATTTGGTTTATCCAGTCGGATTGTTAATTAAATAAATAACTAAACGTTAGAATTTATATTCAGATATTGATTTATTAATTATATCATGTGCAATTTCTTCAAGTATAAGTTCTCTCTTGTTCCTTTTCAATCACCAACATAATATGTTCTCATTACTCATGGTAGCTCCTGGAAAAAATAAATAACCCACTAGTATTTTTTAGCCAAGCTTGGAGATTGATACTATAAATTAAGCTCAATGAATACCACTACTCGGGCAATTCTCCAAAAAATTTATTTATTTAATAAAAGGTTAAACGAGACACATCCGTGGGAATGATTATGATATTTTTAAATAGAATATCATTGCCATAATAATAAAATATAAAATAAATAAATTAATAAATCAATTAGTTAAAACTAATATGGTTTTTTTTATACAGCCTGCCACGCAGAAGGCGCACGTGGGGTATACCACGAGATAGTTCATAAAATTTTAAGGAAAAAATGTTATTGAATTTTTTGTCTAAGACGCTTTTTGGCTGAGTTATTAACGTTTTAAGTTGACCAATCAGGATCGAGCGTCGCTAATTATTATCATTATGGCGTCAAAACCCATGGGCTCATTAACGCGCGATTTTTTGTTTTAATTAATTTATAATTTTAACGCCAGATGTCGCTGTACCAATTTTCGTTTCAATTATTTTATCACTTTTTGTATTCAAATTTTTTTATCATATTTTGTGATAATTCCAAAAGTGATAAAAAAAATTATCACAAAATGTGATCAAAATTAGCACAAAATGTAATAAAAATGAAAACGTGATAATTTTTATTACATTTTTTTATCATATTTTGTGATAATTCCAAAAGTGATAAAAAAAATTATCACAAAATATGATAAAAAAATGTAATAAAAATGATCACGTTTTCATTTTGATTACATTTTGTGATCATTTTAATTGTAATTGAATTATTAATAATTATCAAAATGAAGGGCATTGTTCGTTTTTAATAATATTATATGAAGTTAATTCATTGTAGGTTTGCTAGTTCATATTTTTTTAAATTAATTTTTTATCTTCGCCTGTAAGATTATTTATTTATTTTATCTTCAACATTGAGCAAATGAAGCTCCGATAAATTAGAGAAAACTTTAATCTTTAATTTATTGAGATTGTTTTCAAGTTTTGATTCAAGTTCTAGATTTTTATTGAAAATATCAATTGGAAGATCTGCCAAACTATTATTAATTTTAACATATATTTATTATGAATATCTAAAACTACAAAATAGATCAACCCATTAACAAATAACAATAGTAGACTGAAGACTATTGTTTGATCCCAAATGCATCGAAAGTAAAGATCCTAATCCGCAGAAGTAAAAAAAAAAAAAATTAAAATGTTTAAATAAATTAAACCCTTATCTCAGAAAAAAAAAAATGAATATGTTTATAAATAAACAAAACAAAGCAATGAAAAGAATAAAAGCAACAACATATTTTTATTTTATTTTTTTTAAATTCAATTTAATTTAAAAAAAAATAAAAAGTTTAAAAAAAAAATTAAAAAAAATAATTTCGAATTTATTAAGTTTAATATTGAAATAAAAAATGTATTAAATTACTTTGGTTTGTTGATTGGTCAGGTCATATTTCAATACACATTTGTTTTCAGATTTTCGATTGGATTGGCAGATTTATTTCCATGCTCTCTTTGAAATTATCACAAAAATCAGTAAAGTTCTAATTATTTATAGCAAATATTTATCGTTAATTATTTTATACATATACACACATCTATATGCAAATCGTTTTGTTCTATTATTTAATTTTTATCGAAATAGACAATTATATAATAATGATTTTATAAATAAAAGTATTGAAGTTGATTTAAATACTTATTTTATAATTTTCTGGGTTTTAAATTTATTAAACTTTGATTAAAAGACTCTGTTAAATTTATTATAAACAATTTACCTATAAAAAAGTATAACAAATCGACTGAACGTATAACTTTTGAGTCTTTTTGCTATTTTTTTCAGCACGAAATAATATCAATATGTTTTTAAAAACATCATTAAATTTATTGAGTATAATAGTAGTCATAAAAAATAAAATTTTCGGACATTATTGTGAATATAAATATGAATCCACATATAAAAAAATATATAAGAAAATTGACCTGAAAGGGTGAATTAAAAAAAAAATATAAATTTTAATGAATTAGGCAATAATTATAGGGTATTTTAAAAGCATAAATTTTATTTGAATAATTTTCAAATGACAAAGATGAACATTATTTTTAATTAAGGTACAAAAATATTCAGATAAAGAAAATGATTTAGTAATATTCTTGAAAAAAAGGGCACGGTTCGTTTTTAATAATATTATATGGAGTAGATTCATCGTAAGTTTGCTGTTTCATATTTTTTAGAATTAATTTTTTATCATCGTTTGTTAGATTAAATTTATTATGTTCAACATTGAGCAAATGAAGCTGCGTCAAATTAGTGAAAACTTTAGGCTTTAATTCATTGAGATTGTTTGAATGTAAATTTAAACATTCGAGTTCTTGATTTTTATTGAAAATATCAATTGGAAGTTCTGTCAAACTATTATTATGAATTTCTAAAAATACCAGATGAATACACCAATTAAAAATAGTAGACTGAAGACTTGTAAGTCTGTTGGATCCCAAATCCACTGTAATTAAAGATTCTAATCCATCAAATATTCCTTGTGGAAGAGATGTTAATTTATTATTATTGATATATAAACTTTTAAGGTTGGACAAGCTCTTGAAAGTATTTTTTTTAAGGAATGTCAGTTTATTTTCTGACAAATCCAACTTAATTAGAGATTTCAATCCATTGAATATTCCTGGTGGAAGAAATGTTAAACTATTATTATCAATATCTAAATCTGTAAGTTTAGACAAGGTATTAAAAGTGTTGAGCTCTAGACTGGTCAGTTTGTTTGAACTTAATTCCAAATCAGTTAGAGATATCAATCCATTGAATATATTTTGTGGAAGAAATCTCAAATTATTATCACTGATATCTAAAGTTTCAAGATTAGACAAACTATTGAAAATATTATTTTCAAGACTTGACAGTTGATTTGATTGTAAATTCAACTCAATTAAAGACTTTAATCCATTCAATGCTCTTTGTGAAATAGACATTAAACGATTATTATTGATCTGTAAAACTATGAGATTGGACAAGCTATTGAAAGTATAATTTTCAAGACTTGTTAGTTTATTTTCTGACAAATCCAACACAATCAGAGATTTCAATTCATTGAATATTCCTTGTGGAAGAGATGTTAAATGATTATGGCTGAGAGATAATTCTTTTATATTGGACAAACTGATAAAAGTGTTGGGCTCAAGGTGAGTCAGATTGTTTGAGTCTAGATTCAAACGAATTAGAGATATTAATCCATTGAATATTCTTTGTGGAAGCGATGTTAATTTATTATTTGAGATATATAAACGATTGAGACTGGTCAATCCATCGAATATTCCTTGTGGAAGAGATGACAAACTATTATTTCTAATACTTAAATGTTTCAGTTTGGACAAGCTTTTGAAAGTCTCAAGCTCCAGGCTGGTCAGATCATTTGAATTCAGATACAAATGAGTTAGAGATATCAATTCATCAAATATTCCTTGTGGTAGAGATGTTAAACTATTTCTACTGATGTATAAAATTTCAAGACTCGATAAACTTGTAAATGTTTTACACTCCAGTTTGGTCAGTTTGTTTGAATCTAATTTCAAATAAGTCAGATGTATTAATCCATTGAATATATCTTGTGGAAGAGATGTTAAACCTCTGTTAGACAAATCAATACTTGACGTGGAAAAATCGTCGCAAACATTTTCCACGTAAAATATAGAAGATATCCAACAAAAGTATTTTCGGTATGTTAGGCCTGAAACATACATTCAATTATAACAATTAAAAAAAAGAAAAAAGAAATATTTTATTGTAAATCAAAGTTGAAATAAAAAGTACAACTTACTTTCAATTGTTGATTGGTTATTCATGTCATTTTTATGTACGATGCTGTCTTCAGCTTCTGAATTATTTGTTTGGATTGGCAAAAATTTCGATTCTCCCTGAAATAATTATATACTTATCAATTTTAATTTCAAGTTAATAATAAATTTTAATGAAATTTGTTAAAATTTAATATTTTGTTAAATTAAATAAAAATTATTTTTGTTTATTCATTTATTATTATTTCAAATATTTGTAACGATATATTGTTTAATTTGAAAGAACGAAAAAATTCGAGCGTGACAAAGATTTGAATTCAGGATTTTCACGTGAAATTTTAGGATGCTGTGATACTAATGGTTTTTTTTTCTAAATAACGGTAAAGAAATATGTCAGTGTTTAACTTGCCGAAACTAGGAAAAATTGAAAAGCTTTGTGGCCTAGAGGTTTAAGGGGATTAAGGCAATTACCCAGAAACAAAAACGACTCTGGTTTCATGGTAAATATCACAGCATCTCAAATTTTTACGTGAAAATCCTTGTCAAGGTATTGCAAGACGATTCACCGAAATTTATTATACAAGTACATTTTATTTAGCTTCAATACATGCACTAATTGAGATGATGCTTAAAGAATTTCTTTTTCGACTGCATATACATTTTATGCATCTAATTATTCTACATTTATATTTTTTTTTAAAGATAAACTATATGCACAATCAGTTTAATAATTAATTTTTCAAATAATTTTAACTCACCCCAATGGGAAAAATAATTAAGACAGCTGCAGTAATTATAAAAATCGTTATATAGGTGAACTTTTTCATCTTTGTAGTGATCGATCAGAAATAATAATCAATACTTAAATCACCCTGAACAAACGTAAATGACAAATCTCAACAGTGGTCAGTTGGTCAGTGGTCACTTGGTCAGTATGAAAAAAAATCCAAAATCATGAAAAATCACGCATGCGTTTTGCAATGTATAATGGTGCCCAACGAAATACAAGTTATTTTCTACCTTACCAATCAACAAAAACGCCAATTTCCCGCCAATTGGCAGGTATTATTTTTTTTTCTATGTGTAATGCAAGTTTTGCTGTTGATCTTGATACTCTTATTAGTCATAATAGATTATTATCTCTTCGACAATGTATTAAAATAAAAACAAAATATTGCTTATTAATAAATATCGATATAAAAATGTATTAACTTACTTTGGGTTGCGTTGATTGGTCAGGTCATATTGCACAGCAATCTATTCAACATAAATTCTGTAAAATTATTCGTAATTAGACTACTTCTGAATGTTTTTTCTAATTTTAAATAGCAAATATTTTTCGTTAATTTTTTTTACATATACACACATCTATATGTAAATCGTTTTGTTCTATATTTAATTGTCAATTGTTTATCATTAAAATGGACAGTAATATAATGAAAATTTGATAAATCAAAGTGTTGGAGTCGAGTTGAATAGTTATTTTATAATTTTCTGGGTTTTAAATTTATTAAACATTGATTAAAAGACTCTGTTGAAAGTTATTATGAATAATTTACCTATAAAATAGTATAACGTATTAACTCGACGTATAACTTTTAAGTCTTTTTGCTATTTTTTTCAGCACGAAATAATGTCAATATGTTTAGACGTCAATATAAATATAAATCCATATGTAAAAAAATATATAAGATAATTCCTGAAAGGATAAATTAGAAAAAATTTAAATTTAAATGAATTGGGCTATAAATATGAGGTTATTTTTTAAGCACAAATTTTATTTGAATAATTTTTAAATGACCAAGATGAACATAATTTTTGATTAAGGTATACGAATATTGAAATGAAATGAACCAATTTGTATTTCATATTCCAGTGATAAAGGGCACTGTTCATTTCTAATAATATTATATGGAGTAGATTCATCGTAACTTTGCTGTTGCATATTGTTTAAAATTAATTTTTTATCATCGTCTGTAAGGCTGAATTTATTATCTTTAATATTGAGCAAATGAAGCTGCATTACATAATCGAAAACTTCAGGCTTTAATTCATTGAGATTGTTTGATTGTAAACATAAAAATTGAAGAGCATAGTTTTCAAAGAAAATATAAGTTGGAAGATCTGTTAGATTATTATTATGAATATCTAAAACTCTGAGATTGACCAAGTCATCGAAAATATTAGATTCCTCTTCATCAATTATTCCTTGTGGAAGAGTTGTTAAATTATTATTACTAATAGATAAAATTTCAAGATTGTACAAATTATGAAAGGTATTAAGCTCTAGACTGGTCAGTTTATTTGTATCTAATTTCAATCGACGTAGAGATTTCAATTCACTGAATATATTTTGTGGAAGAGATGTTAAATTATTATTACCAATATCTAAATCGATAAGATAAATCAACTCATTGAAAATATTAGAGGGAAGACTTGTCAGTTTGTTGGATCGCAAATTTAAAAAAATTAAAGATATCAATTTATTAAATATTCCTTGTGGAAGAGATGTTAAGTTTATATTTTTGATGTATAAATGGGTGAGATTTGACAAGCTATTAAAAATATCAGGTTTAAGACTTGTAAGTTTATTTGATGATAAATCCAACGATTTTAGAGACTGCAATTCATTAAATATTCCTTGTGGAAGAAATGTTAAATTATTATAACTGATATCTAAATTAGTAAGACTGGACAAGCCATGAAAAGTATTATTTTCCAGACTTGAAAGTTTGTTAGAATTTAATTTTAAATGGTTTAGAGATATTAATTTATTGAATATTCCTTGTGGAAGGGATGTTAAGTTTATATTTTTGATGTATAAATGGGTGAGATTGGACAAGCTATTAAAAGTGTTAAACTCCAGACTGGTCAGTTTATTTGATGATAAATCCAACCATTCTAGAGACTGTAATTCATTAAATATCCCTTGTGGAAGGAATGTTAAATTATTATAACTGATATCCAGAGTTTCAAGATTGGACAAGCCGTGAAAAGTATTATTTTTCAAACTTGACAGTTTGTTTAAATCTAATTTTAAATTAGTTAGAGATATCAATTTATTAAATATTCCTTCTGGAAGCGATGATAACCTATTTCTTCTGATATTTAAGTGTGTCAGTTTGGACAAGCTATTAAAAGTATTATTCTCAAGACTTATCAGTTTGTTTGAATCTAGATGCAAACTAGTTAAAGATATCAATCCTTTAAAAATATCTTGTGGAAGATGTGTTATACTATTGTTCGTGATCGTCAGAAGATCCAGTTCAGACAAACTATTAAAAGTGTTCAGCTCCAGACTGGTCAGTTTGTTTGAATCTAATTCCAAATAAATAAGAGATACCAATCCATTGAATACTCCTTGTGGGAGAGATGTTAAACTATTATCACGGATACGTAACTTTTCCAGCTTGGACACACTATTAAAAGTTTTAGGTTCCAGACTGGTTAGTTTGTTTGAATCTAAATCCAAAATAACCAGAGATTTCAATTCATTGAATATTCCTTCTGGAAGAGATGTTAAACCTCTGCTAGACAAATCAATATTTGAGGTTGCAGAAGCATTACAAACTTTTTCCATGTAAAATACAGAAGATGTATTACAAAAGTATGTTTTGTATGTTAGTGCTGAAACAAACACGCAATTATAACAATTAAAAATAAAAATACGAAAAAAATAATGTTTGCTTATTAATTGAAGATAAAATAAAAAGTATAACTTACTTTCAATTGTTGATTGGTTATTCATGTCATTTTTCTGTACGATGCTGTCTTTAGCTTCTGAATTATTTGTTGGGGTTGGCAAAAATTTCGATGCTCCCTGGAATAATTATGTACTTATAAATTAAAATAAATTTATTTAAAATTTTTTTCTAATTTCGTTTTCAAGTCAATAATAAAATTTAATGAAATTCGTTAGAGTTGAATATTTTGTTGAATTAAATAAAAATTATGTTTTATGTTTATTCAATTAATATTATTTTAAATATTCATAAATTTTAAAAGAAATATTTTTCTTGGGCCAGGATTTTCACGTGAAATTTCACGATGCTGTGATATTGATGGTTTTTTTTTAAATAACGGGAAAAAAAGACGTCGAAGTTTAACTTGTCGAAGCTAATAAAAATTGAAAAGCCATGTTGCCTAGAACATTAAGGGACCTAGGTGAATTCAGTTCCGTGGCACCCCATGGTTACCCCCTGGGCCATTGTTTTCCGACCGTTTATATACATTAGAATGTGTACCTGGTCACATCTGGTGGAACTGAATTCACCGTTTCCCACATTAAGGGCAATGAAGGGGATTAAGGCAGTTACCAAGAAAGGAAAACGACTTGGGTTTCATGCTAAATATCACAGCATCTCAAAATTCTACGTGAAAATCCTTGTCAAGGTATTGCTAGACGATTCGGCAAAGTTTATTATACAAGTACATTCAATTTAGTACACGTACATTATTCAAGATTGTATTAATTATCAAGTTGATTGTGTATATAGTTTATATATTTGAAAAAAGTATAAAGGTTTAATAATTAGATGTATAAATTTTATATAGATGTACTAGTACCTTTAGAATTTAATGTACCTTTATATTTTTTTTTAAATATTTATAAACTATATACACAATCAACTTGATAATTAATTTTTTAAAAAATTTATACTCACCCCAATCGGATAAATAATTAAGACAGCTGCAGTAATTACAACAATCGTTATATAGGTAAACTTCTTCATTCTTGTAGTGAATAATAATCAATACCTAAATCACTCTGAACAAACGTAAATGACATTCGGCGAATTTCAATAGTGGTCACTGCTCACTGTGTTCACTTTGTCCGACTTGGTCGACTTGGTCAGTATAAATAAAAAATCTAAATCATGAAAATCACGCATGCGTTGTGCAAGGTATCATGGTGCCCAATACAAAACGAGATATATTTTCTACCTTACCAATTAACAAAAACACCAATTTCCCGCCAATTCATAGTTTTCTTTTTTTTCTTTGTGTGTTGCAGGTCTTGTTGTTGATCTTGATACGCATATCAGTCATAATAGATTATTATTTCTTCGACAATGTATTATAATAAAAACAATACACTTGCTCATTTATTAATATCGAAATGAAAAATGTATTAACTATTACTTTGGTTGTCGATTGGTCAAGTCATATTTCGACACACATCTGATTCCAGAATTCTGATTGGATTGGCCACGTTATTTTCACGCTCTCTCTAAAGTCATCACAACAATCGATTAAAAATAAATGCAGTTAAATTATTCTTAATTAGGCTGTTTCGAAATATTTTTTCTAATAATTATTATATTTAGTAATCATTTTTCGTTAATTTTTTTTTACTTATACACACATAAATATATACAACCTTTTGCGTTGTATTTAATTTTCAAATGTTTATCTTAAAAATAGACAGTTATATATTAATGATTTGAAAAATAAATTTTGATTTTATTAAACTTTACATTTTTTTAGTCCTTTTGCTATTTTCTTCAGCACGGAATAATGTGAATACATTTATATGTCCTTTTCAAATATATTATCATGTTTAATAAGTAATCATAATCAAAAAAAAAAAAAATCCAAACACTATTGTAGAAAAATTAGATTATAATTATAACTAGAAAAAATATTCAGAAGTAGCCTAATTGAGAATAATTTTACTGAATTTATTTTTAATGGATTACTGTGATAATTTTAAGGAGAGCCATTCCAAATCGAAAATCTGGTAACAGATATGTATCAAAATATGACCCGACCAATCAACGCAACCCAAAATAAGTTAATACATTTTTTATATCGATATTTAAAAAAAAGCTACCAATTGGCGGGAAATTAGTGTTTTCGTTAATTGGTAAGGTAGAAAATATCTTGTCATTCGTTGAGCATCATTATACCTTGCACAACGCATGCGTGATTTTCATGATTTGGATTTTTTATTTATACTGACCAAGTCGACCAAGTCAGACAAAGTTAACACAGTGACCAGCAGTGACCAGTGACCACTATTGAGATTTGTCATATGTCATTTACGTTTGTTCAGGGTGATTTAAGTATTGATTATTATTTCTGATCGATCACTACAAAGATGAAAAAGTTCACGTATATAACGATTGTTGTAATTACTGCAGCTGTCTTAATTATTTGTCCAATTGGGGTAAGTGAAAATTATTTAAAAAATTAATTATCAAGTTGATTGTGTATATAGTTTATATATATGTTTAAAAAAATATAAAGGTATATTACATTCCAAAGGTACTAGTACGTTCTATGTTAAATTTATACATTTAATTATTAAACCTTTATACTTTTTTCAAATATATAAACTATATATACACAATCAACTTCATAATTATTACAAGCTTGAATAATGTACTTGTACTAAATAGAATGTACTTGTATAATAAACTTTGCCGAATCGACTAGCAATACCTTGACAAGGATTTTTACGTAGAGTTTTAAGATGCTGTGATATTTACCATGAAACCCGAGTCGTTTTCTCTTTCTTGGTAGCTGCCTAAATCCCCTTCATTGCCATTGATGTTCCAGGCCACATGGCTTTTCAATTTTTCATAGCTTCGACAAGTTAAACACTGACGACCTTTTTTACCGTTATTCAAAAGAAAACCATTAGTATCACAACGTCGTGAAATTTCACGTGAAAATCCTGGCCCTAAATCCTTGTCGCGTCTAAATATTTTCTTTTTTTTGAAATGGAAAAATATTTCTTTTAAAATTTATAAATATTTAAAATAATAATTATTGAATAAATAAAATATAATTTGTATTCAATTCAACAAAATATTGATTTTTAACGAATTTCATTAAATTTTATTATTGACTTGAAATCGAAAATAAAAAAAAAATTTTAAATAAATTTATTTTAATTTCTAAGTACATAATTATTTCAGGGAGAATCGAAATTTTTGCCAACCCCAACAAACAATTCAGAAACTGAAGACAGCATCGTACAGAAAAATGACATGAATAACCAATCAACAATTGAAAGTGAGTTATACTTTTTATTTTATCTTCAATTAATAAGCAAACATTATTTTTTTCGTATTTTTATTTTTAATTGTTATAATTACGTGTTTGTTTCAGCACTAACATACAAAACATACTTTTGTAATACATCTTCTGTATTTTACATGGAAAATGTTTGTAATGATTTTCCAACCTGGACTATTGATTTGTTCAACAGAAGTTTAACATCTCTCCCACAAGGAGTATTTGATGGATTGACATCTCTACTTGTTTTGGATTTAGATTCAAACAAACTGACCAGTCTGGAGCCTGAAACTTTCAATAGTTTGTCCAAACTCAAGTATCTAAGGATAGACAACAATAATATAACACATCTTCCACAAGATATTTTCAAAAAATTGATATCTTTAACTCGTTTAAATCTAGATTCAAACAAACTGACCAGTCTTGAAACCAATACTTTTAATAGTTTGTCTAATCTCGTTAGTTTACTTATCAGTCATAATAGTTTATCATCTCTTCCACAAGGAATCTTTGATGGATTGACAAATCTCAACCTTTTACATCTCAGAAAGAATAGTCTAACATCTCTTCCAAAAGGAATATTCGATAAATTAATATCTCTCACTCATTTGTATCTGGATGCAAATAATCTGACTCATCTCGAGCCCAACACCTTTGATAACTTGTCCAATCTGGTAAAGTTGAATCTCAGTTATAATAGTTTAACATCCTTTCCACAAGGAATATTCAATGGATTAAAGTCTCTTAATTCGTTGGATTTATCATCAAATAAACTGACAAGTCTTGATTCTGATATTTTTAATAGCTTGTCTAAACTGAAACATTTATACATAAAAAATAATAACTTAGCATCTCTTGAACATGAAGTATTTAATAAATTGAAAGTTTTATCACTTTTACATTTGCGATCTAACCAACTCACAAGTCTTCCGTCTAATATTTTCGATAGGTTGAATCATCTTCGTGATTTAGATATTGGTAATAATAATTTAACATCTCTTCCACAAAATATATTCAGTGACTTATCTCTAATTCGGTTGAAATTAGATACAAATAAACTGACCAGTCTAGAGCTTAATACCTTTGATGGCCTGTACTTCCTTGAAATTTTATCTATTAGTAATAATAATTTAACAACTCTTTCACAAGGAATAATTAATGACTTGATCAATCTTAAAGTTTTAGATATTCATAATAATAATTTGACAGATCTTCCAATTAATATTTTTTATAAAAATGATTATCTAGAATCTTTATGTTTACAATCAAACAATTTCACTAAATTAAAGCCTGAAGTTTTCACTGATTTAAGCTATCTTCATTTGCTCAATATTGAAGATAATAAATTCAGCCTTACAGATGATGATAAAAAATTAATTTTAGAAAGAATGAAACGGCGAAATTACGATGAATCTACTCCATATAATATTATTAGAAACGAACAGTGCTCATTATCACTGAAACATATATATGTAGCATAACTGAATCTTTCATTTTCTTTGAATATTCTTGTACCTTAATTAAAAATTATGTTCATTTTTGTCAGTTAAAAATTATTCAAATAAAATTTGTGCTTTAAAAATAACCTCATAATTATTGTCTAATTCATTAAAATTTATATTTTTTTTAATTAATCCTTTCAGGTCAATTACGAAGGCTAGAAGCCATAGGCTCAGCCGCAGTCTTGAATTCATCGGCGAAAAAAAAAAAACGCTCATAACTTACGAACTAAGTGACCAAGAGACTTCGTACTAGGCTCAAAAGAAGCGCATTAAAAAACTCTCTCGCCCGCATAATGGATTTTTTCCCCTATCTATAATAGTTTTTGAGGAAAAAAAAAAAAAATTCAAAATTCGACAAAAAATTCGGATATTTAATTTTTTTGCTCGAAAACTTTATACTCCCTATCTTGATTATAACAAAAGTTATGGCTCGCCGAAAAAAAAATAAAAAAAACGGTTAAAATATGTTTAAGAAATAAAAATAACAATGGCCCTAGCCGGAGTATTGAAAATTTCTAATTTTCAACGGGTAACGCTGGCCACATGCCCCAACAAATCTTACCAGGTCTTTTTTCTTATATATTTTTTTACATGTGCAGGATTCATATTTATATAGACAACTAAACATTATACTGACATTATTTTGTGATAAATGAAATAGCAAAAACACTCGAAAGTTATAAGTTGGGGTAATTTTTTATACTATTTTATAGTGAAATTATTTATATAATAAATTTAACAGTCAGAAAATTATGTAAAAAATTATAAAAAACATTCAGAAGTAGTTTAATTATGAATAATTTTACTAAATTTATGTTCAATAGATTACTGTGATAATTTTAAAGAGAGCGTTGAAATGAATCTGCCAATCCACATCGAATATCTGGAAACAGATATGTATCGCAATATGACCTGACCAATCAACGCAACCCAAAGTAAGTTAATACTTTTTTTATATCGATATTTATTAATAAGCAATATTTTGTTTTTATTTTAATACATTGTCGAAGAGATATTAAACTATTATGACTGATATGAGTCCCAAGATCAACAACAAGACCTGCAGGACACAGAGAAAAAGAAAAGCTACCAATTGGCGGGAAATTAGTGTTTTCGTTAACTGGTAAGGTAGAAATGATCTTGTTATTTGTTGGGCACCATTACACATTGCACGACGCATGCGTGAATTTTCATGATTTTGGATTTTTTTTTTATACTGTCCAAGTGACCACTGACCAACTGACCACTATTGAGATTTGTCATATGTCATATACGTTTGTTCAAGGTGATTTAAGTATTGATTATTATTTCTGATCGATCACTACAAAGATGAAAAAGTTCACCTATATAACGATTTTTATAACTACTGCAGCTGTCTTGATTATTTGTCCCATTGGGGTGAGTTAGAATTATTTAAAAATTTAATTATTAAACTGATTGTGCATATAGTTTATATTTAAAAAAAATATAAGGGAATAATAATTAGATGTATAAATTTTTTATGCAGTCGAAATAGAAATTCTTTTGGCATCATGTCATGTGCATGTATTGAAGCTAAATAGAAATTACTTGAATAATATAAATTCCGATAAACAGTCTAGCAATACCTCGACAAGGATTTTCACGTGAAATTTCAAGATGCTGAAGTGCATACATATTTCATATTTAAAAAAAAATATATAAAAGTATAATAATTAGATGCATAAAATGTGTATGCAGTCGAAATAGAAATTCTTTAGGCATCATCTCAATTAGTGCATGTATTGAAGCTAAATAAAATGTACTTGTATAATAAATTTCGGTAAATCGTCTTGCAATACCTTGACAAGGATTTTCACGTAGAAATTTGAGATGCTGTGATATTTACCATGAAACCAGAGTCGTTTTTTTTTCTGGGTAATTGCCCTAATCCCCTTAATCCTCCAGGCCACAAAGCTTTTCAATTTTTCCTAGTTTCGGCAAGTTAAACACTGACATTCTTCTTTACAGTTATTTAGAAAAAAAAACCATTAGTATCACAACGTCGTGAAATTTCACGTGAAAATCCTGGCCCTGAATTCTTGTCGCGTCTAAATATTTTCGTTTTTTCGAGATTGAAAAATATTTCTTTTAAAATTTTTAAAATTTATAAATATTTAAAATAATATTAATTGAATAAATAAAATAGGTATAATTTGTATTCAATTCAGCAAAATATTGATTTTTAACGAATTTCATTAAATTTTATTATTGACTTGAAATCGAAAATAAAAAAAAAATTTTAAATAAATTTATTTTAATTTATAAGTACATAATTATTCCAGGGAGCATCGAAATTTTTGCCTACCCCAACAAATAATTCAGAAGCTGAAGACAGCATCGTACAGAAAAATAACATGAATAACCAATCAACAATTGAAAGTAAGTTATACTTTTTATTTTATCTGCAATTAATAAGCAAACATTATTTTTTTCGTATTTTTATTTTTAATTGTTATAACTGCGTGTTTGTTTCAGCACCAACATACAAAACATACTTTTGTAATACATCTTCTGTATTTTACATGGAAAATGTTTGTAATGATTTTCCAACCTGGACTATTGATTTGTTCAACAGAAGTTTAACATCTCTCCCACAAGGAATATTCGATAAATTAATATCTCTAAATGATTTGTACCTGGATGCCAATAATCTGACTCACCTCGAGCCCAACACTTTCGATAACTTGTCCAATCTGAGAGAGTTAAAGATCAGTTATAATAGTTTAACATCCCTTCCACAAGGAATATTCAATGGATTAGAGTCTCTTAATTCGTTGGATTTATCATCAAATAAACTGACAAGTCTTGATTCTGATATTTTTAATAGCTTGTCTAAACTGAAACATTTATACATCACAAATAATAACTTAACATCCCTTGAACATGAAGTATTTAGTGAATTGAAATCTTTAACACTTTTACATTTGCGATCCAACAAACTGACAAGTCTTCCGTTTAATATTTTCAATGAGTTGATCCATCTTATCGATTTAGATATTAGTCATAATCATTTAACATCTCTCCCACAAAGTATATTCAGTGAATTGAAATCTCTACGTCGATTGAAATTAGATACAAATAAACTGACTAGTCTACAGTTTGGTACATTTCATAAATTGTACAATCTGAAAGTTTTATCGATTAGTAATAATAATTTAACAACTCTTCCACAAGGAATACTTGATGAAGAAGATTCTAATATTTTCGATGACTTAGTCAGTCTCAGAGTTTTAGATATTCATAATAATAATCTGACAGATCTTCCAACTTATATTTTCTTTGAAATTCATAATCTGGAATCCATATGTTTACAATCAAACAATCTCAATGAATTAAAGCCTGAAGTATTCTATGATTTAATGCAGCTTCGTTTGCTCAATATTGAAGATAATAAATTCAGCCTAACAGACGATGATAAAAAATTAATTTTAAACAATATACAACAGCAAAATGACGATGAACCTACTCCATATAATATTATTAGAAACGAACAATGCTATTTATCACTGAAATATGTGTCTAACTAAATTCTTTATTTATTTTGAATATTTTTGTACCTCAATTCAACCATTCATTCATTAATACCTGATGTAAAACGATACGAATCACTGTATTTTAAAATATATATTATTAAAAATAAAGAAAAATAAAAAAAAATATAGTATATTTTGATTCAATTGCCAGAGTAGATAGTATCCAATTTTTATCAACTAAAATATAAGAAATCTGTTCTCAAACGTAATATAGGTATAAATTAAGAACAAAAAATGTTTTAAAAAAATTATTAAATATAAAAAAAATTAAATAAATTTGAAAAAAATAATAATTGCATATACTTAGTGTTTCCCACACCTGCTCTATAAAAAAAGATGGAATGATTTAAAGAGATAGAATCAATTGGCTCATGCTAACACCTAGAATTTACAACTTTATACTTGATGATATACCACGCACTGTAATAACGCATATAATATACTTTCTCCCTTCAACAAATAATTTTTTTTGTCTATTATATTTTTTATTTTAAATACAATGATAATAATTATATTCATTTATTATATTTTTTAATTAACAACACAAATAAGCACCGCATGGATACAATTTATTTATTTATTTACTCTTAATAATGTTAATTATTAATGTTAATTATTCAAAAAAAATATGAAAAATAAATTAAATTATTATTTTCAGAATAACATAAATAATTAAAACAAAAAATTTTTTTTTATTATTATTAATTAGTTTATCAAATTATTTTTTTTTGCAGATGGTGCAGTACATATTCATCATTAAATGATAATATCTGTAAATTATTATTTCAAATAATTCTATAATTTCCTTGCATATGTTTTTTAATTTTTTTTAAATTATTTTTCCTTACAATTTTTTATTTTTTATAATTTAATATTATAAGTACTATAAATGTGAAAATTCGTGCAAAAGAAAAAATATTCAATAAAATTTTACAAATTACTGGCATAAAATTAGAAATATTCTTTTTAAAATATATACAGAGTATTATGAGCACGTGATTATGATTATGATGTTCATAGTTATCGAATGTTTGACAGTGTATAACTTCCTGTTGAATTCACGAGTCTAGAAATATTATACAAAGTTTGAAATAAGAAAGACGATGATAGCTCTTTTAAAACAGAAAACAAAGTTATTTATTACAATAAAAATAATGAATTATTTAGTAAAATCATGTATACAATATAATAACAAAAAAATAAGTATTTAATTATTAATTTTTCATCTCTGTTTCATTATATGTAAAAAATTACAAATAACAACATATTGAAAATCATTTAATATTAATCTAAAACTTGTTTACCTATGTATACCCTGGTGAAAATATTTCTCCGAATTTTTCTGAATTTCTCCGTGATTACTTCGAATTTCTCCGCGGTTACTCTGAATTTCTCCGCGATTACCCCGAATTTCTCCCAAATTGCAACGAATTTCTGCCCATTGTACGTTCGACGTAATGTCAAAACTTACCGCGCCGTACCATTCCGCCAGGGTAATTCTAAAAATGAACGAAAAGAAATAAATCTTATTAGATGTTTAAATTTCGTTGATATTAAAATCACTAATAAAGTATTTTGAAAAAAAAGATTAACATGTGTGATGTTATCATCAACAAAAAGTTAGACACAAAAACCTTGAATATTAATCTTCTGATAATAAATTATCAACTAATTTTGTACTTCCATAAAAAATAAGTAAACAAATCAGAAAAACCAGAAGAAAGACCAAATGAACAAATTGATGATATTCCAGAAGAATCAGAAGAATCTGAAGATGATGATGCATGATAATAATAATACTGCGGATGATTCTGACATGGAATAAAATTTTATTTAAAATTGTTATGCTAAGTTTTTTCTATATAAAATAAAAACAAATAAATGAATGAATAAGATGAAGAAAAAATAAAAAAAAAAGGTGCTTTGAATTTAAATTAATAATATTATATTTATTTATTGCTGATAATATTTATTTATTTGTAATAAAAAAATGATAAATAAATTATACAAGTACATTACATGTATTTCGATGATGTTTATAATTATTTAAATATTAAAAATGTGCTGCAATTGAAGGATTTTCAATTGAAAATACATGGTGGTGTAAATCTAACAAAACGAATGGTATTTATATGTTGATGAAAAAGTTATCAGTATGCCAAGAAATACAACAAAATAACCAAACCAATCAACAATTGAATCAATATTATACTTGTATCTTTTTCAGCAATTGCAATTGGTCCTGATTGAACTGATTTATATGTTGATAAAATATCATAATATGTATGGTGATCCCTGATGAAAATATTTCTCCGAATTTTTCCGAATTTCTCCGCGATTACTCCGAATTTTTCCCAAATTGACTCATGCTCGTCGTTGATTTCGGAAGAATTTCTCCGCGGTAGAATTTTTTTTTTTTACATGTTTCTCCGCGTATGTTTAATTGCGGAGAAATATTTACGAAGGTTCTCTTAGCCAAGTTGATTCGAAGAAACGGCGGAAAAATTTCTCCTCGTCGTTAATTTTAGAAAAAATTTCTCAGCAACAAAATTATTTTTTCACCCGGTTGGAGAAATGGCGGACAAATCTCTCCACCATTTGTTCAATTTTTTTCCAACTTTTCCAATTTTCAATTTTTCCAAACGAAAATGACTAATTATTAATTGTTACATAACGCAAAGCATATTTACTGAGTTATAAATTTATTAAACTATTTGATTAGAAAACTGTTAAATTCTTTACTATTATCTTTAGCACAAAATAATGTCAATATAAATAAGAATCTACATGTAAAAAATATATAAGAAAATTGACCTGAAAGGATCAATTAAAAAAAATATAAATTTCAATGAATTAGGCAATAACTATAAGGTCATTTTTAGAACACAAATTTTATTTTATAATTTTTAAATGACAAAGATGAACAAAATTTTTAATTGGGGTACAAGAATATTCAAAGGAAATAAAGGACTTAGTTATATATACATATTTCAGTGATAATTGATTGATAATTGATTAATTAGCATTGTTCGTTTCTAATAATATTATATGGAGTAGATTCATCGTAATTTTGCTGTTGCATATTGTTTAAAATTAATTTTTTATCATCGTCTGTTAGGCTGAATTTATTATCTTCAATATTGAGCAAACGAAGCTGCATTAAATCATAGAATACTTCAGGCTTTAATTCATTGAGATTGTTTGATTGTAAACATAAAATTCCAGATCATGAATTTCAAAGAAAATATAAGTTGGAAGATCTGTCAGATTATTATTATGAATATCTAAAACTCTAAGACTGACCAAGTCTTCGAAAATATTAGAATCCTCTTCATCAAGTATTTCTTGTGGAAGAGATGTTAAAATATTATTACTAATAGATAAAATTTCATTCGTCGCTGTGGTCATTTTGTCTGACTTGGTCGACTTGGTCAGTATAAATAAAAAATCTAAATCATGAAAATCACGCATGCGTTGTGCAAAGTATCATGGTGCCCAATACAAATCGAGATATTTTCTACCTTACCAATTAACAACATAAACGCCAATTTCCCGCCAATTCATAGTTTTCTTTTTTTTCTTTGCAGGTCTTGTTGTTGATCTTGATACTCATATCAGGCATAATAGATTATTATTTCTTCGACAATGTATTATAATAAAAACAATACACTTGCTCATTTATTAATATCGAAATGAAAAATGTATTAACTATTACTTTGGTTATCGATTAGTCAAGTCATATTTCGACCCACATCTGATTCCAGAATTCCGATTGTATTGGCCACGTTATTTTCACGCTCTCTCTAAAGTCATCACAACAATCGATTAAAAATAAATGCAGTTAAATTATTCTTAATAAGGCTGTTTCGAAATATTTTTTCTAATAATTATTATATATAGCAAATATTTTTCGTTAATTTTTTTTACTTATACACACATAAATATATACAACCTTTTCCGTTGTATTTAATTTTCAAATGTTTATCTTAAAAATAGACAGTTATATATTAATGATTTGAAAAATAAATTTTGGTTTTATAAAACTTTACATTTTTTTAGTCCTTTTGCTATTTTCTTCAGCACGGAATAATGTGAATATGTATATGTATTTATATGTCCTTTTTAAATATATTATCATGTTTAATAAGTAATCATGATCATAAAAAAAAAAAAAAAATCCAAACACTATTGTCAATATGAATATCAATTCACAAGTAAAAAAATATATGAGATAATTAATCTGAAAGAATGAATAAATAAAAATAAACATTTCAATTAAATAAGTAAAAACTGTATATGGTCTTTTAAATCATAAATTTTATTTGAATATTTTTTAAAGGACAAAGATGAATATAATTTCATTTGAAGTATATTCAAAGGTATATTGAATTATTAATAATTATAAAGATCAAGCCGGCACTGTTCATTTTTAATAATATTATAGGAAGTAGATTCATCGTAAGTTTGCTGTTTCATATTTTTTAAAATTAATTTTTTGTCATCGTCTGTTAGACTGAATTTATTATGTTCAACATTAAGCAAAAAAAGCTGCGTTAAATTAGTAAAAACTTCAGGTTTTAATTCCTTGAGATTGTTTGATTGTAAACATAAAAATAGCAGAGCATCATTTTCAAAGAAAATATTATTTGGAAGATCTGTCAAATTATTATTATGAACATCTAAAATTTGAAGATGGATCAATCCATTGAAAACATTTTGTGGAAGAGATGTTAAACTATTATCACTGATATGTAAAATTTCAAGATTCGACAAGAGATTAAAAGTATCATTTTCAAGACTTAACAGTTTATTGGATGCCAAATTCAACAAATTTAGAGATTTCAATCCATCAAATATTCCTTCTGGAAGAGATGTTAAGTTGTTATTAGCAATAAATAAATGGTCGAGTTTGGTCAAGCTATTAAAAATACAAGGTTCAAGACTTGTCAGTTTATTTGATGATAAATCCAACCATCTTAGAGACTCTAATCTATTGAATATTCTTCGTGGAAGAGATGTTAAATTATTATTACCAATATCTAAATCATCAAGATGGATCAACTTCTTGAAAATTTTGGATGGAAGACTTGTCAGTTTATTGAATTGCAAAATTAAAGAAAGTAAAGATTTCAATTCATTAAATAATTCTTCTCGAAGAGATGTTAAATTATTATTACTGATATCTAAAATTCTCAGTTCTGACAAACTATTAAAAGTGTTAAGCTCCAGACTGGTTAGTTTATTTGATGATAAAAACAAGAGATTGAGAGACTCTAAACCATTGAATATTTCTTCTGGAAGAAATGTTAAGTTATTATTTGCAATAAATAAACGGTCAAGTTTGGTCAAGCTATTAAAAATATCAGGTTCAAGACTTGTCAGTTTATTTGATGATAAATTCAACGATCTTAGAGACTCTAATCCATTGAATATTCCTTGTGGAAGGGATGTTAAACTATTATAATTGATCTTTAACTCTGTTAGATTAGACAAGTTACTAAAAGTGTCGGGTTTAAGGTGAGATAGATTATTTGAATCTAGACGCAAATGAGTTAGAGATATTAATCTATTGAATATTCCTTGTGGAAGAGATGTTAAATTATTGTTATTGATTGCTAGATATTTCAGTTTGGACAAGCTATTGAAAGTTTTAGGCTCTAGACTGGTCAGTTTGTTTAAATCTAATTCTAAATCGAGTAGAGATATTAATCCTTCAAAAATATCTTGTGGAAGATGTGTTAAATTATTGTTACTGATGAATAAATATCCCAGTTTGGACAAACTATTGAAAGTTTTAGGCTCCAGGCTGGCCAGTTTGTTTGAACGTACGTTCAAATAAGTCAGAGATATCAAATCTTTGAAAATATCTTGTGGAAGGTGTGTTAAATTATTGTTATTGATTGCTAAATATCCCAGTTTGGACAAACTATTGAAAGTTTTAGGCTCCAGACTGGTCAGTTTGTTTAAATCTAATTCTAAATCAAGTAGAGATATCAATCCATTGAATACTCCTTGTGGGAGAAATGTTAAACCTTTGTGACTTAAATAAATACGCTGGCTTGAATAATTCTTACAAACATTTTCCATGTAAAATACAGAAGATGTATTACAAAAGTATGTTTTGTATGTTAGTTCTGAAACATACATGCAATTATATCAATTAAAAATGAAAATAAGAAAAAAGTAATATTTGCTTATTAATCAAAGATAAAATAAAAAATATAACTTACTTTGACTTGTTGATTGGCTATTTATGTCATTTTTCGGTACAATGCTGTCTTCAACTTCTGAATTATTTGTTTGGGTTGGCAAAAATTTCGATGCTTCCTGAAATGATTTAGTACTTATAAATTAAAATAGATTTATTTAGAATACTTTTCAAATTTCAATTTCAAGTTAATAATAAAATTTAATGAAATTTGTTAAAATTTAATATTTTGTTAAATGAAATAAAAATTATATTCTTTTTATTCATTAATTATCATTTGAAATATTTATAAATGAGTTATAAAATAAATATTTTTTAATTTCGAAAAAACGAATATATACAGACGTGACAAGGATTTAAACCCAAGGATTTCACGTGAAATTTTACGATGATGTGATACTAATGGTTTTTTTTTTTTTTTCAATAATGGTAAAGAAGGACGTCAGTGTTTAACTTGTCGAAGCTAGGAAAAATTGAAAAGCCATCTGGCCTAGAACATTAAGGGCAATGAAAGGGATTAAGGCAGTTACCAAGAAAGGAAAACGACTTGGGTTTCATGGTCAATATCACAGCATCTTAGAACTCTACGTGAAAATCCTTGTCAAGGTATTGTTATAAACGATTCAAAGTTTATTATACAAGTACATTCTATTTCGTACAAGTACATATTATACAAGCTTGTATTAATTATCAAGTTGATTGTGTATATAGTTTATATATTAAAAAAAAATATAAAGGTATAATAATTAAATGTATAAATTTTATATAGAATGTACTAGTACCTTTAGAATGTTATATACCTTTATATTTTTTTTAAATATATATAAACTATATACACAATCAACTTGATAATTAATTTTTTAAATAATTTTTACTCACCCCAATTGGACAAATAATCGAGACAGCTGCAGTAATTATAACAATCGTTATATAATTAAACTTCTTCATTCTTGTAGTGAATAATAATCAATACCTAAATCACTCTGAACAAACGTAAATGACATATGACAAATCTTAATAGTGGTCACTGGTCACTGCTGGTCACTGACCACTGTGGTCACTTTGGACACTTTGTCTGACTTGGTCGACTTGGTCAGTATGAATAAGAATCCAAATTGATCCAAATCATGAAAAATCACGCATGCGTTGTACAATGTATAATGGTGCCCAACAAAAAACAAGATATTTTCTACCTTACCAATTAAGGTACATTCTCAGCTACCTTCCGAATATAAGAATTTCTTGAAATTTATACAGTATTGTAATTGAAATATTGATAAATCATTTCGTGAAATAATATATTATGTTACAGACTTATTTTTTTTATAATAATTAATTAAAGTTGGCTACTTTTAGAGGTTAAACAATTAATCTACACTTTGACGTTAATAATGCACATAAATATATGCAAACCTTTCCGTTGTAGTTAATTTTCAAATGTTTATCTTAAAAATAGACAGTTATATATTAATGATTTCAAAAATAAATTTTGGTTTTATTGAACTTTAAATTTTTTCAGTCCTTTCGCTATTTTCTTCAGCACGGAATAATGTGAATATATTCATATGTCTTTTTTGAAAAATATTTTCATGTTTAATATTATTAAACATGAAAATATTTTTCAAAAAAGACATATAAATATATTCATAATATATTAATAATAAGTAATCATAATCATAAAAAAAAAAAAAAATCCAAACACTATTGTCAATATAAATATCAATCCACAAGTAAAAAAATATATGAGATAATTAACCTGAAAGGATAAATGAAGAAAAATAAAAATTTCAATTAATCAGGTAAAAACTGTATATGGTCTTTTAAAGCATAAATTTTATTTGAATATTTTTAAATGACAAAGATGAATATAATTTTATTTGAAGTATATTCAAAGGCAGTAATTGAATTATTAATAATTATAAAAATTAAACTGGCACTGTTCATTTTTAATAATATTATATGAAGTAGATTCATCGTAGGTTTCCTGTTTTATATTTTTTAAAATTAATTTTTTATCATCGTCTGTTAGACTAAATTTATTATCTTCAATATTGAGCAAATCAATCTCCGTTAAATTAGTGAAAACTTCGGGTTTTAATTCATTGAGATTATTTGATTGTAAACACAAAGATTTTAGTTCTTGATTTTCATTAAAAATAACGATTGGAAGATCAGTCAAACTATTATTATGAATATCTAAAATTTCAAGATAGATCAACCCATTGAAAACATTTTGTGGAAGAGATGTTAAATTATTATCACTGATAACTAAATCAGTAAGATTGGACAAGCTATTAAAAGTATTATTTTCAAGACTCGACAGTTTATTAAATTCTAAATCCAAAAGTGTTAGAGATTCCAATCCATCGAATATTCCTTGTGGAAGAAAAGTTAATTCATTATCAAAGATTAATAAAACTCTAAGATTGGACAAGCTTTTAAAAGTATTATTTTCAAGAATTGACAGTTTATTTGATGCCAAATCCAACACAATTAGAGATTTCAATCCATCGAATATTCCTTGTGAAAGAGATGTCAAATTATTTTCACTAATATATAAATCTGTCAGATTGGACAAGCTATTGAAAATATTAAGCTCCGAGAAGAGATGTTAAACTATTATTACGAATATACTATAATATAGTTTCAAGAGTGGACAAGCTATTAAAAGTATTATTTTTAAGACTTGACAGTTCATTTGCTGACAAATCAAACGTAATTAGAGAATCCAATCCATCGAATATTCCTTGTGGAAGAGATATTAAGTTGTTATTTGCAATATATAAACGTTCGAGTTTGGTCAAGCTATTAAAAATATCAGGTTCAAGACTCGTCAGTTTATTTGATGATAGAGACAAGAATTTAAGAGACTCTAATCCATTAAATATTCCTTGTGGAAGAGATGTTAAATAATTATTATCAAGATATAAACTATCAAGATAGATCATTTTCTTGAAAATATTGGACGGAAGACTTGTCAGTTTATTGAATTGAAAACTTAAATAAATTAAAGATTTGAATTCATTGAATAATTCTTCTTGAAGAGATGTTAAATTATTATTATCGATAAATAAAACTGCTAGTTTGGTCAAGCTATTATAAGTGTTAAGCTCTAGACTAGTCAGTTTATTTGACGATAAAATCAAAACTCCAAGAGACTCTAAACCATTGAATATTCCTTCTGGAAGAAATGTTAAATTATTATCACTGATATCTAGAGTTTCAAGATTGGACAATCCATGAAAAGTATTATTTTCCAGACTTGACAGTTTATTTGAATTTAATTTTAATTTGTTTAGAGATATCAATTTATTGAATATTTCTTCCGGAAGAGATTTTAAGTTGTTATCTGCAATAGATAAATGGGTGAGTTTTGTCAAGCTGATAAAAATATTAGGTTCAAGACTTGTCAGTTTATTTGATGATAAATCCAACGATCTTAGAGATTTTAATCCATTGAATATTCTTTGTGGAAGGGATGTTAAACTATTATAACGGATCTTTAACTCTGTTAGATTGGACAAGTTACTAAAAGTGTCGGGTTTAAGATGAAGATTATTTGAATCTAGACTCAAATGAGTTAGAGATATTAATCTATCGAATATTCCTTGTGGAAGAGATGTTAAATTGTTATTATTGATATGTAATGTTTTAAGCTTGGACAAGCTATTAAAAGTATTATTTTCAAGACTTATCAGTTTGTTGGAATCTAGACTCAAAACAGTTAAAGATATTAATCCTTTAAAAATATCTTGTGGAAGATGTGTTAAATTATTGTTACTGATTCCTAGATGTTCTAGTTTGGACAAGCTATTGAAAGTGTTAGGCTCCAGACTGGTCAGTTTGTTTGAATGTAAATCCAAACTACGTAAACATATCAATCCTTTGAACATATCTTGTGGGAGAGATGTTAAACCTTTGTGACGTAAATAGATACCATGAGTTGAAGAACCGTCACAAATATTTTCCATGTAGAATCCAGAAGATGTATTACAAAAGTATGTTTTGTATGGTAGTGCTGAAACATGCATGCAATTACGTCAATTAAAAATGAAAATGAGAAAAAAGTAATATTTGATTATTAATCAAATATAAAATAAAAAATATAACTTACTTTGACTTGTTGATTGGTTATTCATGTTATTTTCCGCTACAATGCTGTCTTCAGCTTCATAATCCCTTGTTGGGGTTGGCAACAATTTAAATGCTCCCTAAAATAATCATGTGCTTATAAATTAAAATAAATTCATTTAAAAATTTTTTCCAAATTTCAATTTCAAGTTAATAATAAAATTTAATGAAATCCGTTAAAAATCAATATTTTGTTGAATTAAATAAAAATTATATTTTATTTATTCAATTAATATTATTTTAAATATTTATAAATTTTAAAAGAAATATTTTTCAATCTCGAAAAAACGAAAATATTTAGACGCGACAAGGATTTGGGGCCAGGATTTTCACGTGAAATTTCACGACGTTGTGATACTAATGGTTTTTTTTTTTGAATAACAGTAAAAAAGGTCGTCAGTGTTTAACTTGTCGAAGCTAAGAAAAATTGAAAAGCCATGCGTGGCCTAGAACATCAAGGGCAATGAAGGGAATTGAGGCAGTTACCAAGAAAGAGAAAACGACTCGGGTTTTATTGTAAATATCACAGCATTTTAAAATTCTACGTAAAAATCCTTGTCGAGGTATTGCTAGTCGATTCGGCAAAGTTTATTATACAAGTACATTCTATTTAGTACAAGTACATTATTCAAGCTTGTAATAATTATCAACTTGATTGTGTATATAGTTTATATATTTGAAAAAAATATAGAGGTTTAATAATTAAATGTATAAATTTTATATAGAATTTACTAGTACCTTTAGAATGTAATATACCTTTATATTTTTTTGAAAAAATATATATATATATACTATATGCACAATCAACTCGATAATTAATTTTTTAAATAATTTTTACTCACCCCAATAGGACAAATAATTAAGACAGCTGCAGTAATTACAACAATCGTTATATAGGTGAACTTTTTCATCTTTGTAGTGATCGATCAGAAATAATAATCAATACTTAAATCACCCTGAACAAACGTAAATGACATATGACAAATCTCAATAGTGGTCACTGGTCACTGTGTTAACTGGTGTTAACTTTGTCTGACTTGGTCGACTTGGTCAGTATAAATAAAAAATCCAAATCATGAAAATCACGCATGCCTTGTGCAAGGTATAAGGATGCTCAACGAAAGACAAGATATTTTCTACCTTACCAATTAACGGAAACACTAATTTCCCGCCAATTGGTATCTTTTTTTTTCTCTGTGTGTTACATGTGTATTGTACTATTATACTCATATCAGTCATAATTAATTATTATTTCTTCGACAATGTATTAAAATAAAAACAACACACTTGCTCATTTATTAATATCGAAATGAAAAATGTATTAACTATTACTTTGGTTGTCGATTGGTCAATTTATATTTCGACACACATCTGTTTCCAGAATTCCGATTGTATTGGCCACGTTATTTTCACGCTCTCTAAAATCATCACAACAATCGATTAAAAAAAAATGCAGTAAAATTATTCTACTTCTGAATGTTTTTTCTAATTTTAAATAGCAAATATTTTCGTTAATTTTTTTTTACTTACACACATAAATATACGCAAACCTTTCCGTTGTATTTAATTTTCAAATGTTTATCTTAAAAATAGACAGTTATATATTAATGATTTCAAAAATAAATTTTGATTTTATTAAACTTTACAACTTTTTAGTCCTTTTGCTATTTTCTTCAGCACGGAATAATGTGAATTTATTTATATGTCCTTTTTGAAAAATATTATCATGTTTAATAAGTAATCATAATCATAAAAAAAAAATATCCAAACACTATTGTCAATATAAATATCAATCCACAAGTAAAAAAATATATGAGATAATTAACCTAAAAGGATAAATAAAGAAAAATAAAAATTTCAATTGAATAGGTAAAAACTGTATATGGTCTTTTAAATCATAAATTTTATTTGAATATTTTTTAAATGACAAACGTGAACATAATTTTATTTAAAGTACAAAAATATTCCGAGAAAGTAATTGAATTGTTAATAATTAATAATTATTAAAATGAAGGGCATGGTTCGTTTTTAAAAATTTTATATGAGGTAAATTTAATGTAGGTTTGGTGTTTGATATTTTTTAAAATTAATTTTTTATCATCGTCCGTTAGGTTAAATTTATTATGTTCAACATTGAGCAAACGAAGCCGCGTCAAATTAGTAAAAACATAAGGAATCAATTCATTGAGATTGTTTGATTGTAAACATAAAAATCTCAGTTTTTGATTTTTATTAAAAATATCAATTGGAAGATCTGTCAAATTATTATTATGAATATCTAAAACCTTAAGCTTGATCAAGTCATTGAAAATATCAAACTGAAAATTTGTAAGTCTGTTGGATCCCAAATATATATTAGTTACAAATTCCAATCCACTGAATACATTTTGTGGAAGAGATGTTAAATTATTGTTACTGATATCTAAATATTCTAGTTTTGACAAGCGATTAAAAGTATTATTTTCAAGACTCAACAGTTTATTTGATGCCAAATTCAACTTAATCAGAGATTTCAATCTATCGAATATTCCTTGTGGAAGAGATGTTAAGTTGTTATTGTCAATATATAAATTTCCGAGTTTGGTCAAGCTATTAAAAATATCAGGTTCAAGACTCGTCAGTTGATTTGATGATACAGACAGCGAACCAAGAGACTCTAATCCATTAAATATTCCTTGTGGAAGAGATGTTAAATAATTATTATCAAGATATAAACTTCCAAGATGAATCAACTTGTTGAAAATATTAGACGGAAGACTTGTCAGTTTATTGATTCGCAAACTTAAATAAATTAAAGATTTTGATTTATTGAATAATTCTTCTTGAAGAGATGTTAAATTATTATTACTGATACATAAAACTCCCAGTTTGGACAAGCTATTAAAAGTGTTGAGCTCCAGACTAGTCAGTTTATTTGATGATAAAAACAAGATTTTAAGAAACTCTAAACCATTAAATATTCCTTCTGGAAGAAATGTTAAATTATTATCACTGATATCTAAAATATCAAGACTGGACAAGCCATGAAAAGTATTATTTTCAAGACTCGACAGTTTATTTGATGCCAAATCCAAATTAATCAGAGATTTCAATCCATCGAATATTCCTTGTGGAAGAGATGTTAAGTTGTTATCTGCAATAGATAAATCAGTGAGTTTTGTCAAGCTCATAAAAATATTAGGTTCAAGACTTGTCAGTTTATTTGATGATAAATCCAACAAATTTAGAGACTCTAATCCATTGAATATTCCTTGTGGAAGGGATGTTAAACTATTATAATTGATCTTTAAATCTCTCAGATTGGACAAGTTACTAAAAGTGTCGGGTTTAAGGTGAGATAGATTATTTGAATCTAGACTCAAATGAGTTAGAGATATTAATCTATCAAATATTCCTTGTGGAAGAAATGTTAAGCTATTATTACTGATATATAAAGTTTCAAGCTTGGACAATCTATTAAAAGTATTATTTTCAAGACTTGTCAGTTTGTTTGAATCGAGATTCAAACCAGTTAAAGATATTAATCCTTTAAAAATATCTTGTGGAAGATGTGTTAAATTATTGTTACTGATTGCTAGATGTTCTAGTTCGGACAAGCTATTGAAAGTGTTAGGCTCCAGACTGGTCAGTTTGTTGAAATCCAAATACAAATGACGTAGAAATATCAATCCTTTGAATGTATCTTGTGGGAGAGATGTCAAACCTTTGTGACGTAAATAAATACGCTGGGTTAGATAACCGTCACAAATATTTTCCATGTAGAATCCAGAAGACGTATTACAAAAGTATGTTTTGTATGGTAGTGCTGAAACATACATGCAATTACGTCAATTAAAAATGAAAATAAGAAAAATTAATATTTGATTATAACTTACTTTGACTGGTTGATTGGTTATTCATGTTATTTTCCGCTACAATGCTGTATTCAGCTTCATAATTCCTTGTTGGGGTTGGCAACAATTTCAACGCTCCCTGAAATAATCATTTACTTATAAATTAAAAGAAAATTTATTTAAAACTTTTTTCAAATTTCAATTTCAAGTTAATAATAAAAATTAATGAAATTTGTTAAAATTTGATATTTTGTTAAATTAAAAAGTAAATTCATATTATTTTTCTTACAATTTTATAATTTTAAATATATAAATCTGAAATTCCCGCATCTAATGATCTTAATTTTTGCAACGCAAACAATCTAGTTTTAGAGATAATTGAGTCTAAACAGGTGAACTTTTTACGTGGTTTAACATTGCAGGTATAGGATTTTTTTTAAATTTTTTTATATTTTTAGTTATAACAAATAAACGGTTCTTACAAATTTGATAAAAAATGAATATGTCAAAATTGATATAATTTAGAAAATTAAAAAAAAAAAATTAAACGTTTGAACTTTTCCGATTTAGAGATATTGTTAATTAAAGTTTGCAAAATTTATTAATATTTGACATGAACGTATTTGAAAATCATGCGATGATGGGTCGCGCGCAATTCTCCACGTATTTTTAGATATCATTAATACATACATACAAACATCTAGATGAAAATAAACTATAATTTTATTGAATTGTACCTAATTATTTTTAAACAAATTGATTATATTAACAAATGGAATAAATAAATAACAATGCATATTCCTATATTGATACTTACAACTAAATAAACAGCTGTCACAACAAGCATCATATAGATTCACACAAACACAAAGTACACATTAATCCGAGCGTTTTCCCGAACACAACTTGCTGTGATTGGCTGGGATTTGTATTTCAAATCTTATATTCTTTGTTGCAATTAACACTACGCTTTTTCCTAAACTTTCTATTTGGATTATCTTAAAAGTACTCCCTTAAATAAAAATTATATTTTTTTCATCCATTTATTATTATCATTTTAAATATCTGTAAATATATATTGTTTAATTTAAAAGAATGAAAAAATTCGAGCGTGACAAAGATTTGAATTCAGGATTTTTATGTAAAATTTCACGATGCTGTGATACTAATGGTTTTTTTTTAAATAATGGTCAAGAAGGACGTCAGTGTTTAACTTGTCGAAACTAGGAAAAATTGAAAAGCCATCTGGTCTCGAACATTAAGGTCAATGAAGGGGATTAAGGCAGTTACCAAGAAAGGAAAACGACTTGGGTTTCATGGTAAATATCACAGCATCTCAAAATTCTACGTGAAAATCCTTGTCAAGGTATTGCTAGACGATTCAGCAAAGTTTATTATACAAGTGCATTTTATTTAGTACAAGTACATTATACAAGCTTGTATTAATTATCAAGTTGATTGTGTATATAGTTTATATATTTGAAAAAAATATAAAGGTATAATAATTAAATGTATAAATTTAACATAGAATGTACTAGTACCTATAGAATGTAATATACCTTTATATTTTTTTAAACATATATATAAACTATATACACAATCATTTTGATAATTAATTTTTTAAATAATTTTCACTTACCCCAATTGGACAAATAATTAAGACAGCTGCAGTAATTATAACAATCGTTATATAGGTAAACTTCTTCATTCTTGTATTGATCGATCAGTTATAATAATCAATACCTAAATCACTCTGAACAAACGTAAATGACATTCGGCGAATTTCAATAGTGGTCACTGGTCACTGCTGGTCACTGTGGTCTGCTGTGGTCACTTTGTCTGACTATTGGTCGACTAATCGACTTGGTCAGTATCGTCAGTATAAAAATAAAAATCCAAATCATGAAAATTACGCATGCGTTTTGCAACAAAAAACAAGACATTTTCTACCTTACCAATTAATGAAAACTCCAATTTTCTGATTGTTTTTTACGGAGGTGGGATAGGCGCGAAGCGCCCCACCATAGTATTGCTTTTTTTTTTCAAATTTATCATCTTTATAACAGTATATTTTTTAAAATAAATTTATCATCATTCGACCGAAATATAAACTCTTCACTCCATGATAATTTCAAGTCTGTTTTTTTTTTTAAATCTTAAAAGCAATATTTGTTTTTTAATTTTTCTAAATCACATATCCAAGTATTGACAGAAAAACTAATAATATTTATAAATAGTAATGGTTTAAAAAAAAATCAGAAACTTTATTGTGATAAAAAACAATTTAATTGAATGTTTTTTTGGTGGGAATTATACATAACAAAACATAATTTTATGCTAATATATAATATTGTTTAAATTATATTCTAATATTATTACAATACTTAATAATTCTTTAATCATATTATTTATTTGAATTGTTTTAAATAACAAAGATGAATATAATTTTATTTAAAGTATACAAAAACATCCAGAAAAAGTAAATGATTCAGTAGAATATACAAGTTTTATCATATTCAATGAGACAAAAAAAGAAGCACTTACACGTAATCTTAAAAAAATTTAGTACATCATTTTTATTTTATAAGATCTAGTAGGCATTTAACAGTGGGGCACGTGTCGTCTGTGAAAATATCATATGAAGCCAATTCATTGTAAGTTTGCTGATTGATATTTTTTAAAATTAATTTTTTATCATCTTCCGTTAGGCTAAATTTATTATGTTCAAGATCAAGCGAATAAAGCTGCGTCAAATTAGTGAAAACTTCAGGCTTTAATTCATTGAGATTGTTTGATTGTAAACATAAACACTTCAGATTTTGATTTTTATTGAAAATATCAATTGGAAGATCTGTCAAATTATTATTTTGAATATCTAAAATTTTAAGACTGATCAAGCCATTAAAAATATTAGACTGAAGACTTGTCAGTCTGTTGGATTTCAAACTCAAAAACAATAAAGATTTTAATTGATTAAATAATTCTTGTGGAAGATGTGTTAAATTATTGTTCCTGATTACCAAACTTTTCAGTTTGGACAAGCTTTTAAAAGTGTTAAGCTCCAGGCTTGTCAGTTTATTTGATTCTAAATGCAACTTAGTTAGAGATTTCAATTTATCGAATATTCCTTGTGGAAGAAATATTAAGTTATTATCACTGAGAAATAATTCTACCAGATTGGACAAATTATTGAAAATATTAGGTTCAAGACTTTCAAGTTTGTTTGATTCCAATCGCAAATGAGTTAAAAATTCTAATTCATTGAATATTCCTTGTGGAAGAGATGATAGACTGTTATAACTGATATCTAAATATTTCAGTTTGGACAAGCTTTTAAAAGTATCATTTTCAAAATGTGTTAGTTTATTTGATTCTAATTTCAACTTAGTTAGAGAATCCAATTTATCGAATATTCCTTGTGGAAGAGATGTTAAATTATTATCACTGATATCTAAATTATAAAGATTGGACAAGGTATTGAAAGTATTATTTTCCAGACTTGACAGTTTGTTAGAATCTAATTTTAAATCAGTCAGAGTTATCAATCCATTGAATATTCCTTGTGGAAGAGATGTTAAATCTCGATAAGACAAATCAATATTCCTGATTGAAGAACCGTCACAAACATTTTTCATGTAAAAGACAGAAGATCTATTACAAAAATATGTTTTGTATGTTGTTGCTGAAACATGAATTCAATTGAAATAATTATAACATAACATTTTGTTACTAGTTACAGTTGAATTAAAAAATTCTACATACTTTTATCTGCTGGTTCAAACTGGTCAGTTTTTGATTGGTCCTTAGTCATGTCATTTTTCGGTCCAATGCTGTTGCCATCTTTTGAATTATTATGATTTGATTGGTCTGCATACCTTGTCCATCCCCACTGCAATATCATTAATTATTTTTTAAATACATTCAAAATCCCAAATTTTTTTCTAACAAATTAAGAGTTTTTTTAAATGGACCAAACTATTTTTGCTAATTATTTCACCTACACATGAAGGTTTTTTTCTAAAAATGGTAGCATTTAAATAAAAAAATATATCAAGATTTAAAAAATAATAAAATATTCAATGACCTTGGAAAGAAACAAGTCGTTAATGACCGGGTCGGTTTTTTTTTTTTGTCATAAAACTATATTATCATTAATGACGAATTAAAAAATATAGAATATAATTTCCATCTACAATAAATTATATAAATAAATTTCTTGAAACTTTTATAAAATTCTATGATAAATATTAAAAGAAAAAAAAAAAGAATTATTCGTAACTTGCAATAATATTATTCGAGATTATTTTGTTTTCAATGAAAAAAAAAAAAAAAAAAAACATTAGAGTTCTACTGTGAATCACCGATTTAAAAAAAGACTGCTCACGTTATCAGCTGTGCCTCGTTGTCATTAAAAATAAAATTGATATTTTAATTTTAAGTTATAAAATCTATAGTTTGAATAAAGAAAAAAAAAAAGTCATTCAACAGGCCTCCAAAGAAACGTGTCATTAATGCTTAAGGTTGTTTGTAAATATTTGAGTTTCTACTCGATTTTTTTTTAATTAGGCTTATTTTTTAAATGAAATAATTATCTATCTTGACAATTTATTTCAATTTTTTTTGCCTCGGCTTTTTATAGATAATGAATGTCAAAGTTGACAACTTTTATACACGAGAATAGTGCGAAACAATTTTTTTTTTTTTTCTTAAGCAAAAATATTAGATTAGTTGTCTACTCGAAAACTTTTTTCTATCAAATTGTAGATAAGAAAAAAATTATATAATTGAAAAAATAAGTTATTTTGCCACGGATTTTTAAAAAGTTATTCAAGTTTAAAAAAAATATTTGTTTCTCATGGCAAGTGATGCACAGAGTGACAACAAAACATATAATCTAGCTGTGTACTGTACTTGCTTTATGAAGTTTGTGTTAGTATCTGTCTGTAATTATGCATTAAAAATTAAAATTGGTTTTGAAACAAAGTTAACAAAATTTTAGTTACGAGGCATAAAATACTATAGTTACGATATACGAAGGCCCTCAAGCTACAAATATTGGTTCGACGTGTCTTTAAAACAACTTAACGGGTTTTTTTTTTCTATTTCGAGAACGATGACTTATGTAGTCCGTCATGTATTTAAGTGATAAGATAAAATTTTGTTTAGTGATTTATTGGAAAAAATAAAATTGTTCACTCTAAAAAAAAAATTATATAATAGTATATGATATAACTAGTACGTGAAGTAGGTGATTCTTGCACGATTTTGAAAGTGTCAATACGAGTCACCAGGAGTTGAGAACGAGCCGAAGGCGAGTCGTAAACGACCTGCTGACGAGTATGACACTCAAAATAAATGGAGATACCTTCTTCACAATACAAGAATACTATACAATATTTTGTCACGAGGTTGTAATATAGGCGCCATTTTGCGACAATATAGTGCGTAAGGGAGATACTTTTGCACATGATTTATTGTTAAAATCGTGCGTAAAATTATTTCTTTGGCAATTATAATTAAATGTAAATAGCAAAATTACATTCAAAGTGAAAAAACTAAACACGTTATTATAGTGCCACGTTGTCATAAAAAATACAATTTATATAATATATTAACATCGTCATGAATTTTATTTTTTCAAATAAAATTTATAAGATTTATTTTAAACAAAGTAAAAAAATTTTGATTATTATTTGGAGCAAAAGAAAAAAGTTATTTAATTAATGATTTTTATCAAATTATTATTGTGCACGTGGAAAATATGTCGATTTTTATATTGTCTAATTTATAATTTTTGAATCATATTATTATAGCCGTATTGAGATATTAATTAATATTCAGTTATAGATAATTTAAACTCACCCCAATGAGACAAGCAATGAGGATTGCACTTATTATGCCAATAATGGCAATACAAGTAGACTTCTTCATTCTTTGAGTGATTAATTAGTAATGATCATTAGTTAACACTGGCCACGTCATATAAAAAATATCCGATGAGGAAAGATAATTTCATTGCTAGAAATATTAGTGTTTCGATAGCCTTCTTGAATGCCGTACCACTTACTCACGAATTATTCTTTGATGCATACGCGTTAGCTCTGTTCTCACCAAAAATTATTAATTAATAAAGCACACGAAATTAAAGAGAAAAGTTTAATCACCTGTTGCAATCCAAGGTAATTATTTTTATATATAGTTTCAAAGAGTGTCTGTTATTAACGTGGTCTTGACTAAACTCACTCGTCACTTTTACGATAAAGAAATCTGCCCCCGTTTTGTAAATAGCTGGTTCAACTTTTTTGGCTTTATTCATTACTGGGGTAAGTGAAAAATCATTCGATACTTTTAATTTTAAATTACATCAATAGTATATTCATAAATTAAAATATAAAATTAAAGCTGCGTGTATATAGAGTCAATCACAATGTCATTATCATAAAAATGTGGCATATCTATATATTTTTCGTGGCATTGATGACTCACGTGATTACCTTTTTAGTTTTTAATAAGTCGATACTTCCAAACTTTGGTTCCTTATCGATAAATATTAAAAATAAAATATTAAAATATATGTGTCATTAAAAAAAAAAAAAATTAATGACTATAAATACTCATAATTTATTTTACATTCTCGTGGATCTATAAGAAATATATTTTTCATGTTCACAATATTTTAGTATAAAAAAAAAATTATCATGATGTTTTTTTTTCCTTTATCAATTTTTTTCCTTGTTAATAATACTATCATAAACTTATTCTAGACCACGTAATAAATGTATTTGTTATCAGCTTACAAAAATAATAATGATGATTCATTTTTGATTTATTTTTCAAGTTTTCAAATATCGTCATATTGTCTAATCAACGCATCATCTCAATCAACAAATATACAACATATGTTGAAGAGTATATTTACTATCAGAGCTGAGCATTAACATCTATATTGATAGACAAAATTTCAAGTGAGTGAATTTATTTATTATTTATTTAAAATAACATTGAAATCATAAATAGACACTGACATCATACGTATGACTTTAACAATCAGCATCTTCTTATATTCAATATAATTTTCTGGTATTAAAACTCAAATATAAAATTTTCAAATATTTATTTATGTTTTAGTTATGGGTAGAAATATTTCCACTTCAAGTATTAGAAGCCAGAATAAATACTTTCGTAACATGGAGTCACCTTATTATGATCCAGAAATTTGTAAGTTGCTGCGTAGTAATGCTGAAAAATATGAGTTAGACATTTCTCGGAGAGCATTAACTATTCTTCCAAGAGATTTATTCCATGGCCTCGAGGATCTTCAAGTTAAGAAATTAAATGGCAGCTTTAACAATCTGACAACACTGCCAAAAGATATCTTCAAACCTCTGGATGATCTCCGTACGTTGATAATAGAGTCCAACAAACTAAAATATCTAGACTTGAGTATTTTCTATGACTTATTACAACTCAAAAAACTTGATCTCAGCAACAACAAACTTATAACTTTATCAAAAGATATATTTAATGGTCTACAAAATCTATATGTCCTTCGTTTGAATTCAAACGAACTGAGTTACCTTGAGCCAGGTATTTTTGATGATTTATTGAACCTAAATAATCTTGATATCAGTAGTAACAATCTCACAACTTTAACAAAAAATATATTCAGTAGTTTAAAAAATCTTTGTTATCTTAATTTACTTTCAAACAAATTGGACAATCTTGAGTCAGAATATTTCAACGGTTTAACAGTACTTGGCGAGCTTAATATAAAAAACAACAGTCTGACAATATTATCCAAAGGTGTATTTGATGGTCTTGAAAATCTTCAGGAACTAGATTTAAATTCAAACAAATTGCACAATCTTGAGTCAGGTTGTTTCGATGGTTTATCACATCTTGAATCGCTCAGTGTCAAAAATAATAGTTTGACAACATTATTCAAAGATGTATTTTGTGGTCTTGAAAATCTTAAGACACTACATTTAGAATCAAACAAACTACAAAATCTCGAGTCAGGGTGTTTCGATGGTTTATCAAAACTTAAAGAGCTCGGTATTGAAAACAACAATCTGACAACATTACCCAAAGGTGTATTTGATGGTCTTGAAAATCTCGAGAAAATGTATTTGGAATCAAATAAACTAAAAAACCTTGAGTCAGGTTGTTTCGTTGGTTTATCAAAACTTAAAGAGCTCGAAATCGGAAAGAACAATCTGACAACATTACCCAAAGGTGTATTTGATGGTCTTGAAAATCTTGAGAAAATGGATTTGGAATCAAACAAACTACAAAATCTCGAGTCAGGTTGTTTCGATGGTTTATCAAAAATTAAACAGTTTGGTATAGGAAACAACAATCTGACAACATTATTTGAAGGTGTATTTATTGGTCTGGAAAATCTTAAGACACTACATTTGGAATCAAACAAATTACAAATTCTTGAGTCAGGTTGCTTTAATGGTTTATCACGACTTGAGGAGCTCAATATAAACGACAACAGTCTGACATCATTATCCAAAGGTGTATTTATTGGTCTTGAAAATCTTGAGACACTAGAATTGGAATCAAACAAACTACAAAATCTCGAGTCAGGGTGTTTCGATGGTTTATCAAACCTTAAACAGCTTGAAATCGGAAACAACAATCTGACAATATTATATAAAGGTGTATTCAATAGTCTTAAAAATCTTGAGATACTAAAATTTAAATTAAACAAACTACAAAATCTCAAATCAGGTTGTTTTGATGGTTTATCAAAAGTTAAGCGCCTCGATATCAGCAACAACAGCCTGACAACATTATCTCAAGGTGTATTTGGTGGTCTTGAAAATCTTAAGGTACTAAATTTGGAATCAAACAAATTACAAAATCTCGAGTCAGGTTGTTTTGATGGTTTATCAAATCTTGAGAGGCTCAGTTTTAAAAACAACAGTCTGACAACATTATCCAAAGGTATATTCGTTGGTCTTGAAAATCTTGAGACACTACATTTGGAATCAAACAAACTACAAAATCTCGAGTCAGGTTGTTTTGATGGTTTATCAAAAGTTGAGCGACTTGATATAAGCAAGCACAGCCTGACAACATTATCTAAAGGTGTATTTGGTGGTCTTGAAAATCTTAAGGTACTAGATTTGGAATCAAACAAACTACAAAATCTCGAGTCAGGTTTTTTCGATGGTTTATCACATCTTGAATGGCTCAAAGTCAGAAATAATAGTCTGACAACATTATTCAAAGATGTATTTTGTGGTCTTGAAAATCTTGTGATACTAGATTTAGGATCAAACAAACTACAAAATCTCGAGTCAGGTTGTTTCCATGGTCTAACAAAACTTGAGGTGCTTGGTATCAGCAACAACAATCTGACAACATTACCGAAAGGTGTATTTGATGGTCTTGAAAATCTTAAGGTACTAGATTTGAGATCAAACAAACTACAAAACCTCGAGTCAGGTTGTTTCGTTGGTTTATCACATCTTGAATGGCTCCGTGTTCAAAATAACAGTCTGACAACATTATCCAAAGATGTATTTTGTGGTCTTGAAAATCTTAAGACACTACATTCAGAATCAAACAAACTGCAAAATCTTGAGTCAGGTTGTTTCGATGGTTTATCACAACTTCAGGAATTTAATCTTAGCACCAACAAACTGAAAACTTTATCAAAAGATATTTTTAATGGCTTACAAAGTCTCCGTTATCTAAATTTAAATTCGAATGGACTACAAAACCTTGAGCTTGGTATTTTTAATGATTTATCACAGCTTAAGACACTTCATATCAGTGAGAATGAATTGACCAATTTATCAAAGGATATATTTAATGGTCTCTCAGATTCTTTATCATCTCGATTAAGATCTGAATTAGCTTCAATTTTATCAAATGATATATATTCATAATATAACTGCAATTTATAAACATTAAATTAATATTTGTCATTGAATATATTTATTGGTGTTTCATTGTTATCTTAATTCAAATTAAGTTCTATATATATATTATTAATTTATTGTTATTTAATTTGCTGTCAATTGTCATTTATTTTTGTTCATTCTATAAATATATAAAAGCAACTTATATATATAGATATTTATATGTATATAAGTTCTCACATGTTGCTTTTTCGAATTCAAATGCTGAATTCATTGACGCCAACATAATATATTTTGATGTATCTTATGGTAGTCTCTTGTGAGAATTTTAATATACAGCCCTAGATTTCCATTAGTCACATGATTTTGGTGCTCTTTCTAATACATTTCTAGTAAGTATGAAAATATTGTAGCACTGATTGTTTAATCAATTAATCGATGATTGATACATCATAACCACTTTAGCAGCATTGGAAACAGTATATCTCTCGAAATTTCATAGGTACAGTCTGGGCAAGATTAAGACTTTATTAATGAAATGACGCGAAATATTCTTTTTTCAATGCTGCTGGAATTGAAAATATATGTATTTCACTGCGCGGTAATAATTATTAATTGTTCTTTGAAATAAAATATCATTGTCATAAAAACAAAATATACAACCAATAATTGAATTTTTAGAATTAAAAAATATTATATTTAATGAATAATCGAAATCACAAAAAAAAAAAAAAAAGTTCCAGACTCTGTTTGTCAATATAAATATAAATCTAAATAAAAATTTGTAATTCGCAAAAATATTTATGTATCAGTACTTGATGTATATTTTTACTATTACTCGCATATCAATTTATTATAGTCAAACGATGGAATTAATTTTATTTTTTCATCGAACATTAAACATTGTATTGGTCGACAGTTATTTTTCACGAAAAATCATTTACATGAATGATATTATTCAAGACTGTTTTTATTTTAATTGAATTTGTTATTTTAATTAAAATTCTGATTGAAGAATCGATTTAAATTTTAAAAAAAATACGTTGTAAATCACATTGTAAAAACTCATCGCACGTAATTAGTGACACGTTGTCATAAAAAATACAATTTATATAATATATTAGCATCGTCATGAATTTTATTTTTTTAAATAAAATTTATAAGATTTATTTTAAACAAAGTAAAAAAATTCTTATTATTATTTGGAGCAAAAAGAAAAAGTTATTTAATTAATGATTTTTATCAAATTACTATTGTGCACAATGATATCTACAATATAACTTAAATAAACTAATAAATCAATATTTATCATTGAATATAACTGTTGGTGTTTAATTATGTTACCTCAATAAAAATTAATTTCTATGTATTATTAATTTATTGATACACGGAAAGAATTTCACTTGATAAATTTCACTGAGATAAATTTAATTGTAATTTTTTTTTTTTGTACAGTTTACTATCAAATAATTTCTAATTTTACATATATTTTTTTAAAACAAATGATAAAATTAAAATAAAAAAAAAAAAACAAATACATTTTTTAATAATAGTGAGATGATGATTGTCATTTGATTCATCCATGTGGTGCTAGGAAATACCTTTCAATATTATATTTTTCGTTCATGTGAGCAGCAGTAAATTTAGGAATTCCCCAAGCTGGATTAACCACAATAAGATTAAGATTATTATGCAAATATAGTTGTTTATGTTGGTGTCTTTGAATGCGCTATTTCCAATATGGCTTATTTTATTGTATGATAAATCTAATTAATCACATTTAACACCGTTAAAAGTGACAGTTTTAATATTCACTTCATTGTGACTTAAATTTAATAGCTTTATATTTTCGATACCAGGTAACATAAATGTTTTATCCTGAATGTTTTTGATTTTATTGCTATTTAATAAAATTACAGCGAGATTTTTGAGATTATTAAACAAATTCATTGGAATAGTAGTTAATTTGTTACATGACAAGTCTATATATTTGAGATTAACAAGTAAATTCATGAAATTATATTCTATTTATTACAATACTTATATTTCTCTTTCTTTAGATAATTAGAGATTAAAAATAGGTAAAAACTATATGGTTTTCTATATCGCATAAATTTTATATGAATTTTTTTTAAATGACAAAGATGAACATAATTTTATTTTGAGTACAAAAATATTCAGAAAAAGTAAATGTAATAATATATTACTAATAATAATAATAAAGTAATAATATAATTTCCTTCTACAATAAATTATATAAATAAATTTCTCAAAACTTTTATAAAATTCTATGATAAATATATTAAAAGAAAAAAATAAAATAATTATTCGTAACTTGCAAAAATTTTAATGCATGAATGCATAAAAACAAACCCTAGAATTCTACTGTGAATTACTGATTCAAAAAAAGACTGCTCATGTTATCAGTGCCTTGTTGTCATTAAAAATAAAATTGATATTTCAATCATATTAGTCATCGCTGATGACTCATCAGCCAACAGTGGCCACACCGTATAAAGAAATTTTCCAATGAGGAATAATAATTTCATTGGATTGCGACAGGTGACAAAACAATTTTTAAAACTACGCATGCGTTATGCAAGTGTTCGTCTAATGCCAGAAGTACTATACATAATATTTCTAGTCTTTCTTCTTAAATGCCGCACCTGCCGCACCACTCACTCACGAATTATTCGTTGAAGCATACACGTTAGCTCTGTTCTCACCAAAAATTATTAATCAATAAGGCACACGAAATTAAAAAAAAAAAGTTTCATCACCTGTTGCAATCCAAAAAAATTATTTTTATATAAATTTAAAAAGTGCCTGTTATTAACGAGGTCTTGATTGGACTCACTCATCACTTTTACGATAAAGAAATCTACCACAGTCTCATAAATAACTGGCTAAATTTTTTTGACTTTATTCATTACTGGGGTAAGCGATAAATCGTTCAATACTTTTAATTTCAAATTACATCAATAGTTTATTCGTAAATTAAAATATAAAATTAAAGCGTGTGTATAAAGTTAATCACAATGTCATAACCAAAAAAATGTGACATATCATTATGACATATATGTTTCTCGTGGCATTAATGACTTTCACGTAATTACCTTTTTTTAGTTTTTAATAAGTCGATACAACTCACCCATGTTCTCTTTCAAATACACATTTGGGGATTTTGCCACTGATGGCGCTTATAAAATTTTTTTTATATAGATTTTACATATAAAAGCTCCACAAGCGCCACCGGTGGATGAAACAAGCCCTAAATTGTAATGCCCTGTGAATACGGGTGCCGAACTTTAGTTTATCTTATCGTTGATAAATATAAAAAGTTATCGATAAATATTAAAAATAAAATCTTAAAATATATGTGTCATTAAAAAAAAAAAAATATTATTGACTAAAATAAAATTGGATATATTTTTTTTAAATAATAATATCATCATTTTATCTTTGAAAACTCATTTTAATAAAAAAAAAAAAAAAATATTAACATACATAAATTTTAATACATCAATTATTTAAATATATAAATTGATTTTTTATTATTTATTTTATAATATTTGTTAATAATACAGCTGTCATAAACTTATTTTAGACAATGTAATAAATGTATTTGTTATCAGCTTACAAAAATAATAATGATGATTCATTTTTGATTTATTTTTCAAGTTTTCAAATATCGTCATATTGTCTGACGCATCATCTCAATCAACAAGTACCCAACAGACGTTGACGAGTGTATTTACTATCAGAGCTGAACATTAACATCTATATTAATATATCGAAAAAATTTCAAGTGAGTAAATTTATTTATTATTTATTTAAAATAACATTGAAATCACGAATGGACACTGACATCATACGTATGACTTTAACAATCATCATCTTCTTATTTAGTATAATTTTCTGGTATTAAAATTCAAATATAAAATTTTCAAATATTTATTTATGTTTTAGTTATGGATACAAATATGTCAACAGCTTCAACTATTAAAAGTCATAATAAATACTTTTGTAATCAAGAGTCACCTTATTATAATCAAGAAATTTGTGAGTTGCTGTGTAATAATGCTGAAAAACATGGAATAGACATTAGTGATAAAGAATTAACTATTCTTCCAAGAGATTTATTCCATGGTCTCAAGGATCTTCAACTTGAGGATTTAAATATAAGTGGTAACAAGCTGTCGACACTACCAAAAGATATCTTCAAACCTCTGGATGATCTTCGTACGTTGATAATGAAGTCTAACAGACTAGAATATCTAGAGCCAAGTATTTTTTATGATTTATTACAACTCAAAGAACTTGATCTCAGCGACAACAAACTGACAGCATTATCAAAAAATATATTTAATGGTCTACAAGATCTATGTCGTCTACATTTAAATTCAAACCAACTGAGTTACCTTGAGCAAGGTATTTTTGATGATTTATTGAGCCTGAATTATCTTGATATCAGTAGTAACAATTTTACAGCTTTATCGAAAAATATATTTAAGAATTTGAAAGAGCTTCGTCATCTTAATTTACATTCAAACGAATTGAACAATCTTGAGTCAGAGTGTTTCGATGGTTTATCACATCTTGAATGGCTCATTGTCAAAAATAACAGTCTGACAACATTATCCAAAGATGTATTTTGTGGTCTTGAAAATCTTAAGATACTAGATTTAGGATCAAACAAACTGCAAAATCTTGAGGCAGGTTGTTTCGTTGGTTTATCACAACTTGAATGGCTTAGTGTCAAAAATAATAGTCTGACAACATTATCCAAAGGTGTATTTGATGGTCTTGAAAATCTTGAGAAAATGGATTTGGAATCAAACAAACTACAAAATCTCGAGTCAGGGTGTTTCGATGGTTTATCAAAACTCAAACAGCTTGGTATCGGATACAACAATCTGACAACATTATCCAAAGATGTATTTTGTGGTCTTGAAAATCTTAAGATACTAGATTTAGGATCAAACAAACTACAAAATCTTGAGTCAGGTTGTTTCAATGGTCTAACGAAACTCGAGCTGCTCAGTATTAAAAACAACAATCTGACTACATTACCCAAAGGTGTATTTGATGGTCTTGAAAATCTTGAGAAAATGGATTTGGAATCAAACAAACTACAAAATCTCGAGTCAGGGTGTTTCGATGATTTATCAAAACTTAAACAGCTTAGTATCGGAAACAACAATTTGACAATATTATTTAAAGGTGTATTTATTTGTCTTAGAAATCTTAAGATACTAGATTTAGGATCAAACAAACTACAAAATCTCGAGTCGGATTGTTTCGATGGTCTAACAAAACTTGAGCTGCTTAGTATCAAAAACAACAATCTGACTACATTACCCAAAGGTGTATTTGATGGTCTTGAAAATCTTGAGAAAATGGATTTGGAATCAAACAAACTACAAAATCTCGAGTCAGGGTGTTTCGATGGTTTATCAAAACTTAAACAGCTTGGTATCAGAAACAACAATCTGACAATATTATTTAAAGGTGTATTTATTTGTCTTGGAAATCTTCAAATACTAGATTTGGGATCAAACAAACTACAAAATCTCGAGTCAGGTTGTTTCGATGGTTTATCACATCTTGAATGGCTCAGTGTCAAAAATAACAGTCTGACAACGTTATCCAAAGGTGTATTCAATGGTCTTGAAAATCTTAAGATACTAGATTTGATATCAAACAAACTAAGCAATCTCAAGTCAGGTTGTTTCGATGGTCTAACAAAACTTGACATGCTTAGTATCAATGACAACAATCTGACAACATTACCCAAAGGTGTATTTGATGGTCTTGAAAATCTTGAGAAAATAGGTTTGGAATCAAACAAACTACAAAATCTTGAGTCAGGTTGTTTCGATGGTTTATCACATCTTGAATGGCTCAGTGTCAAAAATAACAGTCTGACAACATTATCCAAAGGTGTATTTAATGGTCTTGAAAATCTTAAGATACTAGATTTGATATCAAATAAACTAGACAATCTTGAGTCAGGTTGTTTGAATGGTTTATTAAAACTTAAGCTGCTTGGTATCAAAAACAACAATCTGACAACATTACCCAAAGGTGTATTTGATGGTCTTGAAAATCTTGAGAAAATAGATTCAGGATCAAACAAACTACAAAATCTCGAGTCAGGTTGTTTCGATGGTCTAAAAAAACTTGACATGCTTAGTGTCAATGACAACAATTTGACAACATTACCCAAAGGTGTATTTGATGGTCTGGAAAATCTTGAGAAAATAGGTTTGGAATCAAACCAACTACAAAATCTCGAGTCAGGTTGTTTTGATGGTTTATCACATCTTAAATGGCTCAGTGTCAAAAATAACAGTCTGACAACATTATCCAAAGATGTATTTTGTGGTCTTGAAAATCTTAAGATACTAGATTTAGGATCAAACAAACTGCAAAATCTTGAGGCAGGTTGTTTTGTTGGTTTATCACAACTTCAGGAATTTTACCTTAGCAGCAACAAACTTAAAACTTTATCAAAAGATATCTTCAATGGCTTACAAAGTCTCCGTATTCTAAATTTAAATTCGAACGGACTACAAAACCTTGAGATTGGTATTTTTAATGGTTTATCACAACTTGAGGAACTTGATCTCAGTGAAAATGAATTGACCAATCTCCCAAAGGATATATTTAATGGTCTCTCAAATTCTTTATCATCTCGATTAAGATCTGAATTAGCTTCAATTTTATCAAATGATATATATTCATAATGTAACAGCAATTTATAAACATTAAATCAATATTTGTCATTGAATATATTTATTGGTGTTTTATTGTTATCTTAATTCAAATTAATTTATATAAAAGTTCTCACATGTTGCTTTTTCGAATTTTTATGCTGAATTCATTGACGCCAACATAATATATTTTGTTGTATCCTATGGTAGTCTCTGGTGAGAATTTTAATATACAGCCTGAGATTTCCACCAGTCACATGATTTTGGTGCTCTTTCTAATACATTTCTAGTAAGTATGAAAATATTGTAGCAATGATTGTTTAATCAATTAACCGATGATTGATACTTCATTACCACTTCAGCAGCATTGGAAACAGTATTTCTCTCGAAATTTCATAGATATAGTCTGAGCAAGATTAAGACTTTATTAATGAAATGACGCGAAATATTCTTTTTTCAATGCTGCTGGAATTGAAAATATATGTATTTCACTGCGCGGTAATAATTATTAATTGTTCTTTGAAATAAAATATCATTGTCATAAAAACAAAATATACAACCAATAATTGAATTTTTAGAATTAAAAAATATTATATTTAATGAATAATCGAAATCACAAAAAAAAAAAATTCCAGACTGAAAAAATAAATTTATCAAAAAATTGATCTAAACATCTTTTGTTAATTATTCATAATTCAATCATTAAAATTTGAAAATTTTTGTATTTTAAATAAAATTAAGGGCACGGGTCACTATTTTTTTAATTTTTATGACATGAAGTAGGTAAAAACAATGTGGTTTTTTATAGCATAAATTTTATTTGAATAATTTTTAAATGACAAACAGGAACATAATTTTATTTAAAGTACAAAAATATTTAGAGGAAGTAAATGATTTAGTAATATTCTGGAAATAAAGGGCACGGTTTGTTTTTGATAATATCATATGAAGGATATTCATCGTAGGTTTGCTGTTTCATATTTTTTAAAATTAATTTTTTATCATCGTCTAACAGCTGTTAGACTAAATTTATTATCTTCAACATTGAGCAAATAAAGCTCCGTTAAATTAGTGAAAACTTCAGGCTTTAATTTATTGAGATTGTTTGATTGTAAACCTAAAAATTTCAGTTCTTGATTTTCATTGAAAATGTCAATTGAAAGATCTGTCAAATTATTATTTTGAATATCTAAAATTTTAAGACTGATCAAGCCATTAAAAATATTAGACTGAAGACTTGCCAGTCTGTTGGATTTCAAACTCAAAAACAATAAAGATTTTAATTGATTAAATAATTCTTGTGGAAGATGTGTTAAATTATTGTTCCTGATTACCAAACGATCCAGTTTGGACAAGCTTTTAAAAGTGTTAAGCTCCAGACTTGTCAGTTTATTTGATTCTAAATGCAACTTAGTTAGAGATTCCAATTTATCGAATATTCCTCGTGGAAGTGATGATAAACTATTATAGCTGATATCTAAATAGGTGAGATTGGTCAATCCATCAAATATTTCTTGAGGAAAAGATGATAAATTATTAGTACCGATATTTAAATATTTCAGCTTGGACAATGCGTTTTTTCATTTTCTATTTCGAGAACGATGACTTATGTAGTCCGTCATGTATTTTAGTGATAAGACAAATTTTGTTTTGCGCTTCATTGGAAAAAATAAAATTGTTCACACTAAAAAAAAATTATGTAAATAATTTTCTTGAATTATTTTAAATTTGAAATTTACTGAGCTGTTGTATGAATAATAAAATAGTGATTAGAAAATTTACATGTATATTAAAGTTTGTACAAAAATATATTGGATGGAATTAAGTTTATTTTTTCATCGAACATTAAACATTGTATTGGTCGACAGTTATTTTTCACGAAAAATCATTTACATGAATGATATTATTCAAGACTGCTTTTATTTTAATTGAATTTTTTTATTTTAATTAAAATTTTGATTGAAGAATTGATTTAAATTAAAAAAAAAATTACATTGTAAATCATGATTTACAATGTAATTTTTTTTTCATGTGCACATTGTAAAAACTAATCGCACGTTATTAGTGACACGTTGTCATAAAAAATACAATTTATATAATATATTAACATCGTCATGAATTTTATTTTTTTAAATAAAATTTATAAGATTTATTTTAAACAAAGTAAAAAAATTCTTATTATTATTTGGAGCAAAAAGAAAAAGTTATTTAATTAATGATTTTTATCAAATTATTATTGTGCACGTGAAAAATATGTCATTTTTTATATTGTCTAATTTATAATTTTTGAATCATATTATTATAGCCGTATTGATATATTAATTAATATTCAGTTTGATAATTTTAACTCACCCCAATGAGACAAGCAATGAGGATTGCACTTATTATGCCAATAATGGCAATACAAGTAGACTTCTTCATTCTTTGAGTGATTAATCAGTAATGGTCATTAGTTAACACTGGCACGTCATATAAAAAATATCCGATGAGAAAAGATAATTTTATTGGATTTCAACAGGTGACGAAACTATTTTCAAAACTACGCATGCGTTATACAAGTGTCCAGCTAATGCTAGAAATATTAGTGTTTCGATAGCCTTCTTGAATGCCGTACCACTTACTCACGAATTATTCGTTGAAGTATACGCGTTAGCTCTGTTCTCACCAAAAATTATTAATCAATAAGGCACACGAAATTAAAAAAAAAAGTTTCATCACCTGTTGCAATCCAAGAAAATTATTTTTATATATTATAAATTCAAAAAGTGCCTGTTATTACGAGGTCTTGGCTGGACTCACTTATCACTTTTACGATAAGGAAATCTTGAGGTAAGTGAAAAATCATCCAATAATTTCAATTTCAAATTACATCAATAGTATATTCGTAAATTAAAATTATTCATATTGTATTTTACATTCTCGTGGATCTATTAAAAATATATTTTTCATGCTCACAATATTTTAGTATAAAAAAAAAATTATCATCATGTTTTTTTTTTCCTTTATCAAGAAAATAACCTTTTTTTTTGTCATTCATAGCAAACACGGTTGTTTTGTCATAAGATTAGTCACGATAAATCTTATCAAAAATAAAAAAAAAACCAAAATAAAGTTGAATATATTTTTTTTAAAATAATAATATTATTATTTTATCTTTGAAGACTCATTTAAAAAAAAAAAAAACATTAACATACATAAATTTTAATACATCAATTATTTAAATATACTTCATTATTAATCCCATAATATTTGTTAATAATTATACTGTCATAAACTAATTTTAGACAATGTAATATATGTATTTGTTATCAGCTTACAAAAATAATAATGATGATTCATTTTTGATTTATTTTTCAAGTTTTCAAATATTGTCATATTGTCTAATCATTTCAATCAACAAGTACCCAACAGACGTTGAGAAGTGTACTTACTATCAGAGCTGAACAATACATCTATATTGATATATCAAAAAAATTTCAAGTGAGTAAATTTATTTATTATTTATTTAAAATAACGTTGAAATCACGAATGGACACTGACATCATACGTATGACTTTAACAATCAGCATCTTCTTATTCAGTATAATTTTCTGGTATTAAAACTCAAATATAAAATTTTCAAATATTTATTTATGTTTTAGTTATGGATACAAATATTTCAACTTCAACTATTAAAAGTCATAATAAATACTTTTGTAACCGAGAGTCACCTTATTATAATCAAGAAATTTGTGAGTTGCTGTGTAATAATGCTGAAAAAGATGAAATAGACATTAGTGATAAAGCATTAACTATTCTTCCAAGAGATTTATTTCATGGCCTCGAGGATCTTCAACTTGAGAAATTAAATATAAGTGGTAACAAGCTGTCGACACTACCAAAAGATATCTTTAAACCTCTGGATGATCTTCGTACGTTGATAATAGAGTCCAACGGACTGGAATATCTAGAGCCAAGTATTTTTTATGATTTATTACAACTCAAAGAACTTGATCTCAGCAAAAACAAACTGACAGCATTATCGAAAGATATATTTAATGGTCTACAAGATCTATGTGTCCTCCGTTTGAATTCAAACGAACTGAAGTACCTTGAGCCAGGTATTTTTGATGATTTATTGAGTCTAAATGATCTTGATATCAGTGGTAACAATATTACAACTTTACCGAAAGATATATTCAAGAATTTAAAAGAGCTTCGTTATCTTAATTTATGTTCAAACAAACTGAACAATCTTAATATCAGCAAGAACAGACTAGCAACATTATCCAAAGGTGTATTCAATGATCTTAAAAATCTTCAGAGACTCTATTTGGATTCAAATAAACTAGACAATCTTGAGTCAGGTTGTTTCGATGGTTTATTACATCTTGAATGGCTCAGTGTCAAAAATAACGGTCTGACAACATTATCCAAAGATGTATTTTGTGGTCTTGAAAATCTTGAAATACTAGATTTAGGATCAAACAAACTGCAAAATCTTGAGGCAGGTTGTTTCGTTCGTTTATCACAACTTGAATGGCTCAGTGCCGAAAATAACAATCTGACAACATTATCCAAAGGTGTATTTGATGGTCTTGAAAATCTTGAGACACTAAATTTAAATTCAAACAAACTACAAATTCTTGAGTCAGGTTGTTTCGATGGTTTATCACATCTCAAATGGGTCAGTGTCGAACACAACAGTCTGACAATATTATCCAAAGATGTGTTTTGTGTTCTTGAAAATCTCAAGAGGGTAGATTTAGATTCAAACAAACTACAAAATCTCGAGTTAGGTTTTTTCAATGGTCTAACAAAACTTATACTGATTAGTATCAAAAACAATAATCTGACAACATTACCCAAATGTGTATTTATTGGTCTTGAAAATCTTAGGAGACTACATTTGGAATCAAACAAATTACAAAATCTCGAGTCAGGTTGTTTTGATGGTTTATCAAATCTTGAGAGGCTCAGTTTTAAAAACAACAGTCTGACAACATTATCCAAAGGTGTATTCAATGGTCTTGAAAATCTTAGGAGACTACATTTGATATCAAATAAACTAGACAATCTTGAGTTAGGTTGTTTGAATGGTTTATCAAAACTTAAGCTGCTTAGTATCAAAAACAACAATCTGACAACATTACCCAAAGGTGTATTTGATGGTCTGGAAAATCTTGAGAAAATAGGTTTGGAATCAAACCAACTACAAAATCTCGAGTCAGGTTGTTTTGATGGTTTATCACATCTTAAATGGCTTAGTATCAAAAATAACAGTCTGACAACATTATCCAACGGTGTATTCAGTAGTCTCGGAAATCTGCAAATACTTCATTTGGAATCAAACAAACTGCAAAATCTTGAGGCAGGTTGTTTCGTTGGTTTATCACAACTTCAGAAACTTTATCTTAGCAATAACAAACTGAAAACTTTATCAAAAGATATTTTTAATGGTTTACAAAGTCTTCGTATTCTCAATTTAACTTCTAATGGACTACCAAACCGTAAGTTTCGTATTTTCAATTGTTTTATCACAACTTGATATCAGTGAGAATGAATTGACCAATTTATCAAAGGATATATTTAATGGCCTCTCAGAATTTTTATCATCTCGATTATAATCTGAATTAGCTTCAATTTTATCAAATGATATATATTCATAATATACCTGCAATTTATAAACATTAAATTAATATTTGTCTTTGAATATCTCTATTGGTGTTTCATTGTTATCTCGACTCAAATTAATTTATATACAAGTTCTTGCATGTTGCTTTTTCGAATTTAAATGCTGAATTCATTGACGCCAACACAATATATTTTGATGTATTTTATGGTAGTCTCTGGTGAGAATTTTAATATACAGCCCTAGATTTCCATTAGTCACATGATTTTGGTGCTCTTTCTAATACATTTCTAGTAAGTATGAAAATATTGTAGCAATGATTGTTTAATCAATTAACCGATGATTGATACTTTATTACCACTTCAGCAGCATTGGAAACAGTATATCTCTCGAAATTTCATAGATATAGTCTGGGCAAGATTAAGACTTCATTCATGAAATGACGCGAAATATTCTTTTTTCAATTCTGCTGGAAAAAAAAAGATAATAATATTAATTAACTAATTATTTTTATTTTTAAAATATATTGTCCATATAAATTTTTTACATATATGTAAAAAAATATGTAAGAAAATTAACCTGGAAGGATAAATTGGAAATAAATAAAAATTTTAATAAATTAGACAATAATTATAGAGTTATTTTTAAAGCATAAATTTTATTTGAATAATTTTTAAATGACAAAGATGAACATAATTTTTAATCAAGGTACAAAAATATTTGAAGAAAGTAATTGAATTGTTAATAATTATAATAATTACCAAACAAAAGGGACGGTTCATTTTTAATCATATCATATGAAATAGATTCATCGTAATTTGTCAGTTTCATATTTTTTAATATTAATTTTTCATCATCGTCTTTTAGACTAAATTTATTATCTTCAATATTGAGCAGCCAAAGAACCAACATATCAAAGAAAACTTCAGGCTTTAATTTAGTGCAATTGGTTGATTGTAAACATAAAGAATACAGAAATAGATTTACATTAAAAATATCAATTGGAAGATCTGTCAAATTATTATTATGAATATCTAAAATCCAAGGTAGATCAACTTATGATGATTTTTTTTTATAGAAAATTACATTTTAATCATTACAATAAACATGACTTTTCTTCATTACATATTTTTTTTTCTCTGAATTATTAGAAATTCAAAAATATATGCGTCTCATTCACCTCATTTTCAAATACAAGTTTCGTTTTTTATAATAATATCATATGGAGTAGATCCGATGAATGCTCCTTGATCCACATTTTCCATTACAAACATTTTATCATTTTCCGTTAGAATAAATTCATTATTTTCAACATTAAGCAAACATAGCTTTTTCAAATTGGCAAAAACATTAGAATCAAACTCATCGAGCTCGTTTGATTGTAAACACAATAATTCAAGTTTTTTATTTTTATTAAAAATATTAGGTGGAAGATCTGTCAAGCTGTTATTACTGATATCTAATAATTTAAGATTAGCTAAGTTATTAAAAATATCAGACTGAAGACTCGTCAATAAGTTTGAATTTAAATACAATGAACGTAAAAGTTTTAATCCACTGAAAAGTTTTTGTGGAAGATATCTTAAACTGTTATCACCGATATTCAAATAGTCAAGATCAATTAAATTTTTAAAAATATTAGGCTCAAGATCTGTCAGTTTGTTTGAATTTAAAGACAATAAAGTTAGAGATTTTAATCCATTAAATACTTCTTGTGGAAGAGAAGTCAACGTGTTATTGCTAATATCTAAAACTTCTAGATTAACCAATTTATTAAAAGTATTAGCCTCGATAATTTTCAGTTGATTTGATTTTAAATATAATTGAGTTAAAGATTCCAATCCATTGAATACTTTTGATGAAAAATTTTGCAAATTATTATCACTGATGTCTAAAAATTCAAGTTCGGACAAAGTATTGAACGTATTGGGCTCGATGATTGTTAATTTATTTGATTGTAAATACAACTCAGTCAACAATTCTAATCCATTGAATACTTTTTGTCGAAGTGATGTTAAATTATTGTTACTGATATCTAAATAGTCTAGATTTGACAAGCCATTAAAGGTGTTAAGTTCCAGTTTGTTCAAATTATTTGAATCGAGATACAAATGAGTTAAAGATTCTAATGCATTGAATATTTTTTGTGGGAAATTTGTTAAGCTATTTTTACTGATATCCAAATGTTTGAGATTGGACAAGTTATTAAAAGTATTAGGCCGAATACTTGTCAGTTTGTTTGATGATAAATTCAAATAATTTAAAGATTCCAGTCCATTGAATACTCCTTGTGAGAGTGATGTTAAACTATTGTTATTTATGTATAAAAGTATGAGATTAGACAAAGTATTGAACGTATTAGGCTTGAGACTTGTCAATTTGTTTGATGAAAAATTTAAACAAGTTAGAAATTCTAATCCATTGAAGACTCCTTGTGGAAGAGATGTTAAAGCTCTGTTGGACATATCAATTGTTCTGGTTGACGCATTGTTACAAATATTTTCCATATAAAATACAGAAGTTGTATTACAAAAGTATGTTTTATATGTTAGTCCTGAAACATACATGCAATTATAACAATTAAAAATAAAAAAAATAAATATTTGCTTATTGATCAAAGTTGAAATAAAAAATATAACGTACTTTGACTTGTTGATTGATTGTTCATGTCATTATTCGGTACAATATTGTCTTCAGCTTCTAAACTATTCGTATTTGTTGGCAACGAATTCGATGCTCCCTGAAATAATCATCTATGATATTTAAAAAAAATTCTAATTTGTCTATTTTTCATAATAAAATTTAATAAAATTTTTTAAAAATTATATTTTATTTATTCATTCATTATTATTATTTTTCAATTTAAAATAAATGAAAATATACAAACGCGACAAGGATTTGAACCCAGGATTTTCACGTAAAATTTCAAGATGCTATGAAGAGCATGGTTTTTTGTAAAATAATGGTAAAGACGGATGTCAGTGTTTAACTTGTCGAAGCTAGAAAAAATTAATGAGCCATGGAGCCTAGAGGATTAAGAAGATTAAGGCAGATGTCTAGAAAGGAAAAAGACTCACGTTCCATGGTTAATATCACAGTATCCTGAAATTTCACGTGAAAATCCTTGTCGAGGTATGCTAGACTGTTTACCGAAATTTATATTATTCAAGTAATTTCTATTTAGCTTCAATACATGCACTTGACATGATGCCTAAAGAATTTCTATTTCGACTGCATAAAAAATTTATACATCTAATTATTATACCCTTTATATTTTTTTTAAATATAAACTATATGCACAATCAGTTTGATAATTAAATTTTTAAATAATTTTAACTCACCCCAATGGGACAAATAACCAAAACAGCGGCAGTAATTATAAAAATCGTTATATAGGTGAACTTCTTCATCCTTGTAGTGATCGATCCGTAATTTAATAATTATTTCTTAAATCACTCTGAACAAACGTAAATGACAAATGACAAATCTCAGTAGTGGTCACTTGGTCAGTATAAAAAAGAAATCTAAATCAGGAAAATCACGCATGCGTTGTGCAATGTGTAATGGTGCCCAACAAAAAACAAGATATTTTCTACCTTACCAATTAACAAAAAACGCCAATTTCCCGCCAATTCATAGCTTTTTTTTTTTCTCTGTGTGTTGCAGGTTGATCTTGATACTCTCTTTACTAATAGTCATAATAGTCATAATAGTTTAACATCTCGAACATTAAAAATGAATGCAGTAAAATTTTTTTACATACCCACACATCTATATGCAAATCGATTTGTTTTATTTAATTTTCAATATTGTTTATAATTAAAATAAACAGTTAATTATATAATAATGATTTGATAAATAAAAGTGTTGAAGTCAAGTTAAATAGTTTAAGTTAAACTTTTGAGTCTTTTTGCTATTTTTTCAGCACTAAATAATGTCAATATGTTTTAAAAAATATTATTATATTGAATGAGTAATCGTAATCATAAAAAAAAAAACTCCAGGCCTTATTGTCAATATAAATATGAATCCACATAAAAAAAAAAAAAAAAGAAAATTGACCTGAATAAATTAGGGAATAATTATAGGGTTATTTTTAAAGCATAAATTTTTAAATGACAAAGATAAACATAATTTTATTAAAAGTACAAAAATATTCAAAGAAAGTAATTGAATTGTTTATAATTAATATTATTAAACAAAAGGCATGATCTATTTTTAATAATATCATATGAAATAGATTCATTGTAATTTTCCTGTTGCATATTTTTTATAATTAATTTTTTATCATCGTCTGTTAGGCTGAATTTATTATCTTCAATATTGAGCAAACGAAGCTGCATCAAATCATAGAAAACTTCAGGCTTTAATTTATTGAGATTGTTGGATTGTAAACATAAAGATTCCAGATCTGTATTTGAAAGGAAAATATCAATTGGAAGATCTGTCAAATTATTATTATGAATATCTAAAACTCTAAGATTGAACAAGTCATCGAAAATATTAGATTCCACTTCATTTCTTATTCCTTGTGGAAGAGATGTTAAATTATTATTACTAATAGACAAAATTTTAAGGCTGTACAAGTCATAAAAGGTATTAAGTTCTAGACTGGTCAGTTTATTTGTATCTAATATCAACCGACGTAGAGATTTCAATTCTCTAAATATATATTGTGGAAGAGATGTTAAATTATTATTACCAATATCTAAATCGATAAGATGGATCAACTTATTGAAAATATTAGAAGGAAGACTTGTCAGTTTGTTGGATCGCAAATGTAAAACTGTTAAAGATTTCAATTCATTAAATAATTCATGTTCAAGGGATGTTAAGTTATTATTTTTTATGTATAAAGAAGTGAGTTTAGACAAGCTATTAAAAGGATTGAACTCCAGACTGGTCAGTTTATTTGATGATAAATCCAACCAATTAAGAGACTCTAATCCATTGAATATTCCTTGTGGAAGAAATGTTAAATTATTATAACTGATATCTAAATTAGTAAGATTGGACATGCCATTAAAAGTATTATTTTCAAGACTTGACAGTTTGTTAAAATTTAATTTTAAATAGTTTAGAGATATTAAATTATTAAATATTCCTTGTGGAAGGGATGCTAAGTTATTATTTTTTATGTATAAACGTTTCAGTTTGGACAAGCTATTAAATATATCACAATCAAGACTTGTCAGTTTATTTGATGATAAATCCAACAAATCTAGAGACTCTAACCCATTAAATATTCCTTTTGGAAGAAATGTTAAATTATTATTACTGATATATAAACTAGTAAGACTGGACAAGCCATGAAAAGTATTTTTTTTAAGACTTGATAGTTTGTTATAATTTAATTTTAAATACTTTAAAGATTTCAATTCATTGAATATTCCTTGTGAAAGAGATGTTAAATTATTACGACTGATAGATAAATATTCCAGTTTAGGCAAGCTATTGAAGATATTATTTTCAAGACTGGTCAGTTTGTTTAAATCTAATATCAAAATAGTTAGAGATGTCAATTCTTTAAAAATATCTTGTGGAAGATGTGTTAGATTATTATTGTTCCTGATTGTTAAACATTCCAGTTTGGATAAGCTATGAAAAGTATTAAGCTCCACACCGGTCAATTCATTTGAATCTATTTCCAAAATATGTAGAAGTACCAATCCGTTGAATATATCTTGTGGAAGATGTGATATATTATGGTTTCTGATTGCTAAATATTCCAGCTCAGACAAGCTATTAAAAGGCTGGTCAGACTCCAGGCTGGCCATTTTTTTTGAACGTACTTCCGAATCATCCAGAGATATCATCAATTTATTCAATACTTCTATTGGCAGGGATGCTAAACCTCTGCTAGACAAATTAATATCCAAAATTGTAGAACGATTACAAACATTTTCCATGTAAAATACAGAAGATGTATTACAATAGTATTTTTCGTATGTTAGTCCTGAAACATACATTCAATTATAACAATTAAAAATAAGAAGAAAGAAATATTTGCTTATTAATCAAAGTTAAAATAATAAATATAACTTACTTTCAATTGTTGATTGGTTATTCATGTCATTTTTCTGTACGATGCTGTCTTCAGTTTCTGAATTATTTGTTTGAGTTGGCAAAAATTTCGATTCTCCCTGAAATAATTATGTACTTATCAATTTTAATTTCTAACTAATAAAAAATCTTAATGAAATTTGTTAAAATTTAATATTTTGTTAAATTAAATAAAAATTATATTTTTGTTTATTCATCTATTATTATTATTATTTTAAATATCTGTACCTATATATATTGTTTGATTTGAAAGAACGAAAAAATTCGAGCGTGACAAAGATTTGAACTCAGGTTTTTTCATGTGAAATTTTATGATGCTGTGATTCTAATGGTTTTTTTTTCTAAATAACGGTAAAGAAGAATGTCATTGTTCAACTTGCTGAAACTAGGAAAAATTGGAAAGCTTTTGTGACCTCGAGGATTAAGGAGATGAGGGCAATTACCCAGAAAAGAAAACGACTCTGGTTTCATGGTAAATATCACAGCATCTCAAAATTTTACGTGAAAATCCTTGTCAAGGTATTGCAAGACGCTGCACCGAAATTTATTATACAAGTAACTTTTATTTAGCTTCAATACATGCACTAATTGAGATGATGCTTAAAGAATTTCTATTTCGACTCGATACACATTTTATGCATCTAATTATTATACCTTTTTATTTTTTTTAAATATTAAATATATATGCACTTTAGTATCTTGAAATTTCACGTGAAAATCCTTGTCGAGGTATTGCTAGACTGTTTATCGAAATTTATATTATTCAAGTAATTTCTATTTAGCTTCAATACATGCACTTGACATGATGCCAAAATAATTTCTATTTTGACTGCATAAAAAATGTATACATCTAATTATTATACCCTTTATATTTTTTTTAAAGATAAACTATATGCACAATCAGTTTGATAATTAAATTTTCAAATAATTCTAACTCACCCCAATGGGAAAAATAATTAAGATAGCTGCAATAATTATAAAAATCGTAATATAGGTGAACTTCTTCATCCTTGTAGTGATCGATCCGTAATTTAATAATCAATAACTAAATCACTCTGAATAAACGTAAATGACAAATGACAAATTCCGATAGTGGTCATTTGGTCAGTATAAAAAAGAAATCTAAATCATGAAAATCACGCATGCGTTGTGCAATGTGTAATGGTGCCCAACAAAAAACAAGATATTTTCTACCTTACCAATCAACAAAAACGCCAATTTCCCGCCAATTAATAGCTTTTTTTTTTCTGTGTGTGTGTCTGTGTGTATGTATTGCATGTGTTGTTGATGATCTTGATACTCAATTACTCATAATATTTTTATTTTTCAACAAACAAATTGCAAACAACAATCAACAATTATTCATATAGTTATTAAAATACAATAAAAAATGGTCAAGGAACAAGATTCAAATGAGCAATCATTAAAAAATGAAAACAACGAGCCACCAATATTTGAAAGAAAAACAGCAAAATTTGAAGGTTTTGATACAAGATTTACTCAACCAACAAAAGATTTTTCAAAACAATTTTATCATGTTTATCTTTGTCGTCTTGAAGAATTAAAAAAATTAATAATACCAAAAGCCACAAAAATTTGGGGTAAATATAACAAATTTTTTCTTCTAACCTACATTCAACAATTAATTATTATTATGTATCAACAGGTGATGATGTAAAAATAGTAACACTAGCTGAATTAGAAAATTATGACAATGAAAAATGTATTATTATTGGTACATTATTCAAGCATCAAATTTGGAAACCATCAATTTTACGTGAGCTAAGTGAAGATACTCAAGAAACAAGTGATCGTTCAGAAAAACATGAAGATTATTGTAGTGATAAAGATACAGCATATTTAGAAGATGAAATGTTGAGAATAAAAATCATTGGTGATAATGTTGATTTAAAAAAAGTTGTAACTGGTGTTGTTTGTGGTTTACTTGGTAAAAAACTTGATGATGGTACATTTGAAGTTGAAGATTGGTGTTTTCCAGGTTGTCCAACTAAAAAACCAACACCAACAACACCAGTATCTGATGGTAAATTATTATTATTATCTGGTCTTGATTTAGCAAATAAATCAAACAATCCAATGTTACTTGATTTATTAATTGAATGGATAACTGGAATGGCTGGTACCACCAATACCCAACAAGATGTATCATCAATTGTAAATATTTTAATTGCTGGTAATAGTGTTAAAAGTTCTTCATCTGATCATGATAATATACAAGGTTTAATGAGCTCCAAAGCAATTAAAACACAAGACACACAAGAAATATCATCAGCAATTAAAAAACTAGATAAATTATTAAGTGAATTGTTGGATTATTCATCAGTAATATTAATGCCTGGTGAACATGATCCAACAAATTTAATGTTACCACAACGACCAATTCATCGTTTTGTACTTAAAAATAGTTATAAATATGATAATTATAAGGGTGTTGGTAATCCATGGATTGGTAATATTGGTAATCGTATTATTGCTGGTACAAGTGGACAACCAATTGATGATATTATTAAAGTTACTGGTGATAAATCAACATCAACTATTGAATGGATGGAAAAAACACTTGAATGGCGTCAGTATTGTCCAACAGCACCAGATACACTTCCATCATATCCATACAATGGAAATGATCTTTTTATTATGCAAGAATGTCCAGATATTTATTTTGTTGGAAATGCTGATAAATTTGATACAAAATTATGGAAAGGTAAAGTTAATTTTTCTGTTTATTATAACAGTTTTTTTATGTAACACAATTGTTATTAATTCCAGGTGAAGATGGACAAACTGTTAGGATCATTTGCATTCCAAAATTTTCAACAACAAATACTGCTGTTTTGATTGATTTAAAAAGTCTTGAAGTTACACCAATGTACTTTGGAACATCTTGATTATTTTATATGTCATCTTCATTTATCATTACTTTTATTATTAATTTTTTGAAATAAACATTTTTTTTTATATTTAAATTTGAATTGGTTTCTTTTTTTTTGTGATTAATTTTATGCTTGTTTGGTTATTAGAAAAACTGGAGAAGATTTTTTGAGGTAGATGTATTTTTATTAAAAAAAAAAATTAGATAAATAACTTTAAACTTGGCACTTTTTTGTTTTTTTTATTCTAGACTTCTGAATTCTCCAAAGTATAAATACATTTCATTGATTTTGTTTATTATTATTTTTTTTTAAATTATGTACAAAAAGCCAATTTTCATTGAGATTCGAAATCGCGGTTGTTTTATTTAATTAAAGTGTGATTGAATCATCTACCAGTAGATTTAAATAAAGCTAGGTGAAAAAAAAAAGAAGGAAAACAATAAAAACAAATATAAGAGATGACTATTATTTTTTTTGTTAAACAAAAAAAAATATTTCTACAAATATAAAAACTAAAATATGACGTATGGAAGTGTACAATGTTTATAGTATCCAACAAAGGAACCAAATTTTTTAACGATTAAATTTTAAATTAGAGAAAAAAAAAAAAAGAAAAGCATATAATTGATTAAAATAATTTAATAACTTCCCTGATTAAGTAAAACTTTTCTTTTGTTTATCAATGTTTTTTTTTTTTTTCATTTTCATTTGAACCTTAAGCCTAATATTTATAATTAATTTTTGTTTTTTTTTTTATTTATTCATCTAAATCACGTATCTAAGCAACTGAGGTTTAATAATAATAATTTTTTTTCGTTATTTAGTATTTTTTTTTTATGTTTTTTTGTTTTTTGTTTCTTATCATTCTATTGTATTGTAAATTTTGTTTTTTTTTTTTTTTTTTTTTTAATTTTTCATGTTTTTTTTCTCTTATTAATTTATAAGCGATTAAATGAAGTTATAAAATTTATATTTATAATACACTTTACAGAATCGTAATACTATTAACTTAAGGTGCATGTCACATAATCGACACAATTTTTTTTTTCTTTAATAACAATTGACAGGTATTTTAAAAAATTTAAAAAAAGAAAAAACAATAATGATAATAGTAAGGAAAGTAAAAAGTAAAATATGAAAAAAAAAAAAAAAAAAAAGGGAAAGGAGTACGACACAACAGCTTATGATAAGAAATAATTTGAATAAATATTTCCTATCTTTTAGCTGTCGGACGTATTCTTTCTTTTTCAGCATCCCTGTCATCACCCACAGTCCATTCTGGATCATTTGGATCTTCAGCATCACCTTCAGCATCAAAATATGCTGATTCAGTTGTATCTGATTCATGTGAATCAATTTCTGCCTCCTTGATTAATTAAAAATAAATATTAATTATATTATTTCTTTTTAAATTAAATATTTACTTACATCATCGGGTTTTTCTTCTTCAGGTAAACATAATGTTTCATCTGATGTTTGCCAATGTCCATCTGGCATAACTTGTAACATTTTATCATAAATGTCTTCAGTCAATGGAAATAATCTTGGATCATATGGTAAAACTTCATGTTCATCATCAGCAATTGAATTTATATTTTCATCACGTATTCTCATTGATGATGAATATGTACGACGTCTTACAGCATATTGTAATGATGAATTTTTATGTACATCAATAATATTATTTTGTTCTGTTTCTTGTATACAAGATGGTGTTGCTGGTGGTGATGTTACATCACCACCAAAATCACCAGTTTGCGGTGACATTGGATCTACAAAAATATAAATTAATTGTCATTATTTTGAGCTTAAAAAATTGGAATAAAAAAAAGAAAGTATCAAATGTAAATAATAAGAAATATTACCTGGTGTATTTGCACCACTATCAGCTCTACTATCAGCTCTTCGTGGATGACGTAGTCTACCTTGTGGTAGCCTATTAATATAATTCATAAAACGTTTATTTTCTTCTCTTTCACTTCTTTCATGTCTCAAGGCAATTGTCTCTTCTGATACATCTTCTGAATCACTATCTTGACTAGGCCTATGTAAAATACCATTTTTTAAATCTTGTTTAATCATATCACCACATAATCTCCACTTTGGTGTTAATATTTCTTTGTATTGTAATTTTTCTGGTTTAGCTGATGCAGCAACACTATATGGTATAACAATATTATCAATATCATAAGAACCACGTCTTAATCTTTTATGTGAATTTGTTGTTTTTTCTTTAGTATGCCTATCAGTATTCGTTGTTATTGGTGTTGTTGTTGTTGTTGATTGTGTTGTTATCGTTGTTATTGCTGTTGATGTTATATGTGTTAATGGTATTGTTACAGAATTCATTATTGGTAATGGTGATGATACAGGTGATGAATGTTTACTTGAACTTGAATATATACTTGCATCATCATCATAATAATCATTTAAATGTGTTTTTATTTTTCTTTTACCAATAATATTTCTACGTGTACTTGAATCTTTTTTTCCTTTATCTTTTCTTGTTATTCTAGCTGTTAATAATGATGATTTTTTAATACGTGATGATGATGATGTTAACGCTAATGATGATGGTGTGGTTGTTGTTGCTGTTGATATTGGTGTTGTTAATAATGTTGTTGTTGTTGTTGCTAGTGCTGTTGGTGTTGTTGGCGTTAATGTTGATGTTGATGATAATGTTGTATACTTATTACTACGACCATCAGATAATTTAATTTTATTACTACGTCTATTATTATTATCAATTGTATCTTTATCCTTATTATTTCTAGATAATCTATTACTATTATTATTATTTGAACCACGTAATGTTCTTTGTTGCCAATCAGATGATTTCATAATTGAATTAAAATGTGTACAATGTGATATTTCATCTGTAAATGATAATACAGGATGATAACTTGTATCAACAAGTGCTATTTTATCAGCAAGTGATAATTGTTCATGTGATTCTTGTGGTTGTGTTGGATCAATTCTACCAGTACATAATGCACATGATGGTAATACATGATCACAATTACATCTAATATTTGATGGTTTTGCAGCACGTTTTGAATATTCATGTAAACCATCAACACGTATTAATTTTCTTTTTTTATATAGCTCCCATACAAATGGACGTGTTCTACAGCATGATGATGATGATGATGCTGTTGATGTATCATCCTCATTTAAAGTTGTTGTTGTCGATGATGATGATGGTGATGGTGTTGGCGTTGAACCAGGCAATGAGCCACTATAGCCATTAATTGATTCTACATTTTTCAATACAACATGTCCCTTTGTTGATCTTATTTGACGTTGAAACTCATTATGATGACGTATTCGAAATTCTAAATCTGTTATTTGCGCCTGTAGCCATGTCCATCTTGCTGCAATACCAGCACGATCTTGGGCATATTTCCATGCTGCACGTTTTGTACTAATTAATCATAAATTATAATTGTTGTTAATAAAATTTCAAATACATATTAATTTGTTTTAAATAAAAAAAAAATAATAATAAAATGAAACAATTATAAATTAATAAAACAATTGAACTAATAATATTTTATTTTCAATTGTTATTTATTTGTTTTATTTTTGTATCAAGGGGGTGTTATTTAAATAGTTAATGTAATTTTATTATATTTAGTACAACCAGCAAATCGATAATACGGAAGTTGTAAATAGACTATACTATTTCATGTACTTGAGAATGTGTTGAGATGTTTTATATATATAAAATAATAATAATAATGTTAAAGATAAAATATTAAATCCAAAGGTTAACAAGTTATTAATGATGAAAAAAAATTAGTAAATTTTATTATTAGATTAATGAATTAATTATAATGAATAGTTTTATATTTAAAATTTAAGTTAAAATAATTATTGGTCATGTTGATGAACCATATGATGAATATTATTATGCAAAAGGGTTAGTCATCAAAAAGATGATGCAATATTTGTATGAAAAAACATGATAATAAAATCGATTGACTGTTTGGATGTTTTATTATGTAATATTTTAAGAAAAAAATTGATTAAAACTTACATTGGTAATTGTTGTTGTTGTAAATTATTATATGTTTCCATCTCATCACAACTTTCACCACCACTACTTGATGCAGTACAATCAGAATCAATTTTAGTTTCAACAGTATGAAGTTGCATTGCCAATGAACCAGCAATATTTTCAACTTCATCACCATCAATTTTAACTTGTGCTGCACCAAATACTTGATGACGATTATTATTTGTATTATTACCACTTGTTATATTATCACGTGAACCAGCACCAAAATAACGATATGATGGACGTTGACGACTAACACTATTACTTTGTGCTAAACATGATTTTTCAATTTTTTGTAAAAATGTATTAATATTACCACCAATATCTGGTAATTTAATAGCAGTTTGTGTTATATTTGAACCACTTATATTTGCTATTTCTTGAAGTAAATAATTTTTAACACTATTATGAGATATTTCAAGTACACCATGACACTCTTCAGCAACATGACGTCCAATAATTTTAGCTTGTATTTTACGTAAACGTCTTAATAAAAATTCACATTTACGTTCATTATTATATTGTTGTTCATCAACTTGTAATTGTTGTATACGTAAATTTTCATCACTCAATTGTAGCTCTAATTGTAATTGTTGTAATTGTTGTAAATGCAGATGTTGTTGTTGCTGTTGTTGTTGTTCATATTGTTGTTGTTGTTGTTGTTGATGTTGTTCATGTTCATGTTGTTGTTGTTGATCAATAACATCACCAATATCAATATTATCATCAACATCATTAAATACACGTTCATCAAATGATGTAAAACCTTCATTTATTGAAAATATATTTGTTGTATCATTTGTAATATCATTAACATTATTTGTATCAACAATATTATTATCAACATTTTCTTCCATTGATTTAAATACTTGTAATATATCATCAACATTACTTGTAATATCACCAACAACATTTGTTGATAAATCATTTGTTAATTCCATTATATTTTTAACATCATCAATGAGATTTTTATTATCTGATAAATCATCATTACCAATGATTGGTATCATTGGTATGACATCATCATTTGTTTTTATAAATCCCATCTCGTCGTTATTATCACACGCAGATGGTTCGCTCATTATAGCGTCACTCTCATCAATTATATTGCAATCCGTTAAAAATAACGAATGCTTTAAATTATTTATATTATTTTCTAATTCTTGTTGTTGTTGTTGATTATTTGTACTGTTGTTATTAATATATATTTGATTATTTATAATATTTTCTTTTTCTAATTTAACAATATTATTATCTTCTTCTTCTTGTTTATCTAATTGTTGTTGATGTTGTGTTTGTTGTTGTAGTTGTTGTTTAGCGTAATCGTCTTCAATATCACCTGATTCCTCCTCGTCTTCCAAGTTTCCTGTCTCGACTTCTGTCAATTTACTCGCGATCAAATCACTATCGTTCGCGAGTTTTGACAGACTATCGAGACCATTAACATATTTTGAATTGATGACATCACGTATGAGGTCTTTTGATATACCGCGCAGGCAATGTTCATCAATTTTTGTTGGTTGAACGTTTGCTGATACAACAAACTTTGCCAGGACCTCACGATTATGGCAGACCTGTTGATTATGAATTATTTGTTTTGTTTTTTTTTTTTTTGTTCAATTTGTTTTTTTTTTATTCTTTTTGTAATTTATATAATAGATATTATTTTAATTTTTAATAATAAATATTTACCTGCGCAGCCTGTTCCTTGGTTAAAAAACCACTAGACGGTAATGGTGATAATAAATTATCAGGCTTTTGAGGACCACTTTCCGTCAGAGCAGGTGCCATCACTGCCACTGACGTAGCTGGTGCCACTGCCTCGACATCCAGAGGCTCCCACCGGCACGTAAACCCGCGCCTGTGCTGTTCAGGCGCCGTGCTTACTCCCATTCATCCATCACTGATTTTCAATAACGTATTTTTTTCTCAATTAATTATTAATTTATTTAATTATTTCGTATACTTTTTAATTCAATTATTATTCAATTATTCACTAAATTTTTTTTCGATATTATATTCACTTTTTAAGCTTTAATTTTTTTTTTTTTGTTTCACTTGTTTCACTTATTTAAATTTTCTTTTTTTAAACACACAAATCTTAGCTTAATCTTATCGACTTATCATACTTTAATTATTCATATGATACAGTCGTCATTTTATTATCATCATTGTTTCAAGTTGTATCAATTGGCTGAATGAGCATTAATAAAACCATTTTAATTATCTTGAATCCTACAAAAAATAATAAATATTAATTAAAATTATTCACAACAAATATTATAATTACATTTAATAATAACTTACATAAATATTTTAGTTGTTTTTTTCTCTTTTATCAATATTAAATTCCAAAATTTTTTAGCCACAATTTCGAATTGATTATTATTTTCGTTTAACTCCAAAAATTCTGTAAATAGAAAATATATTTATTAAATTTTTTTATAATCACTAGGTATACGTGTATGATAAGATATATAAAAATAAAAAAAATATTAAAAAATAGTATATATCAAAGACACTTGACGATAAAATAGTATCCAAAAAAAAAAAAAAAATGACGATATGAGTAAAATTATTGAGAAATAAAATTAAATATTTTGAGGGCGTCACCGGTTAATAACAATAATTAAAAATTACAAAATTATTATAGAAAAATACACGTGATTAATAAAAATAATTTAAATTAAAAAAATTCAATTTATCACCACGTGATCTCTCTACATTACTGATAAATTAAACCAAGAAAAAAAAAAAAAAAAAAAGAAAAAAATCTCGCATGCAAACAAAGACTCACAGACACACATAAATTTAAATGAAAAAAAAAAAATTTATTATTATTTTTAAACACTGTTTAATAATTACTCAAAAAAAAAATATATATATTTACAATTAAATTATTAATAACAATTTTTAAATACACGAGGACATTGCACCGTTGCATAATAACGCGTGAGAAAATAACGTTATTATTATTATTATTATTTTACAATATTATTATTATTATAAAATTTTGTTTTTAAATTATATTTATTTGTGTCTTTTCCTTTTTCCCAACACAGTTAATCATTTATTGATAATGATTAATAGCTAAAAATAAACCGACAACAAATGAAAAAAAAAAAAATGGTTGTTTAAACAAAAAGTAACTTCCACGTGTCCAACTAAAAATTTTTAAGACGAAATAAAAGCTACTACATGCCGACGATGTTAGCCGAGATGGCGACAGACAATTTTCACATACAATTACAATGCCAAATACACACAAAAATAATTAATATACACACACGTATTAAAATTATTATCAGACACAAACAAAGCTATGAAAAACAGTGCTTATTGACCACTATTAAAATTCACAATGTACTGGAAAATTTATTTAATATATATATATTCTATTTTTAATATGTATAAACACACACAAATACACTATTTAATTTTTTTTTTTTTTTTTTTTGTTAAAACCCCTCAAGGCGCTGTTGCTGTGTGACTCGTAGAAATGGCGGCGAAAAAAGAAGAAAAAAAAAAAAGATGTAAAATATTATTTTTCGTAAACAAATTGCAATGTTAAATATCCTTATTTGGTTAACTTAAATAATTGATTATTATTATTTATTAATTTATGATTATTTTTTGAATTTTATATTTATTTTTTTTATTATTGTTTCTATTTTACGGCGAAATTTCGATTCGCGTCACTCCCACCCGTATAAAACTGTCTTTGTCGTTAAATCCCACTGCTTTTATAACACACACATATACACAAAGAGATACGAAAAAAAAATTATATATAGGATATAATAATGCTTTAAAAAAATGTATAAAAAAAAATTAAAAAAAAGACACTGTACATTGGATTACATTGCTCCGTCTTGCAGCATCGTATCAACTTAAATTCATCGTCACCGTCACACATGAGGTAATTTTAAAAGAAACAACAGGATTATTATCAATCCCATCATCATAATGTGAATTCATTTTTTTAAAAAAAAAAAAACAATAATTATTATTATAAATTAAACAGGAGAACGGTACACCAAAGATGGAAAATCGAAATTAACATGAAAACATTTTTCTATAGAAATAAATAAATATTTAATAATCATTGTTATGTACACACTGATAAATCATTAATTTATACACTGATTAAATCACAACTCTATTATGAATTAATATTGTAAAATAACAATAACAATATTTAAAAAAAAAAACAAACAATGATAAAGAGAAAAAAAGCAGAAAGAGACAGAAGGAAAAAAAAAAAAAAATGAGTAAGACAGAGATAAAAAAAAAAAAAACACAAGCACCAGAAGGGAAGGAGAAGAGATGGTCGATGGAAAAAATAGTAGTTGAAATAAAAAGAGAAAAAAAAAAAAAAAAAAAACGCGGGATTACACACTGTATATTTCACCGTCACACCCAACGCGAACTTTGATGATAAAAAAAATAAAAAATTAAATGTAATCTTTGGATTATAATAATAATAATACACTTAAATTAAAAATAAATATATTATTAATGGTAATTATAATTTAATATTAATTAAAAAATAAATAAATAATAGTACATTTTAATTCGTACTTTACAGCCTTTTTGGATATCCGTACGACGCGCAACTGCCTGTTCCTCTTCGTGCTCTCTTCCTGACGCGGTATCGTCGCCGCGGCGCTGCAAATATCCCCCCCCACTTTTATTTTTTTTTTCTTTTCTTCTTGTGTTGTATATAGATTGTTGATGCTTGTCGGGTATTTCCCCTCTTACCCTTGGGTTTTTTTTTTTTGTATGATTGTATATTGACCCCTTACCCGCGCAAAACTCAAGCTTAGAAAGAGTAAGGCTCTTTAGATGGTTACTCTGTCTTTCTCATGCCGCTTATCCATGTTTTTTTTTTTTTTTTATATTCAGTATCCTCTTTCCCACTACTGCTTTATCATAATCCGCAACGCCTAGTCGCCGCTGAATGATCAGAGAGTCTGGTAGAGTCGCCACCAACCAGACAACTTTACCAGTCACGATTTTAACAGTACCAGAAATTTAAAAAAAAAAAAAAAACAAATTGCAATTTTTTTTTTTTTTTAAATTTATAAGTAAACTTCAAATTTAACAGAAAATTTACAATTTTTATTTGTATTTTTTTGAAATACTTATTGATTTTTAATTAATTTTTTTTTTTTTGATGATGCAATACGCTAATAACTTGAATAATAATTAATTTTAATTTTAGATATATATATTTTTAAATCAAGATTTTTTATACTTAAAAAAAAAATGAATTTGTGGCTGGAGAAAAACTCGGACGTTGACGATTAATTTAATCAGCCAATAATGATGTAAAACGACCGGATGTTTCTTTCAATAGCCAATCATTGTTGAATGTCCATTTTAATATGCTTAAGCCCAATTTACAAGTGCATTATATTTGTAAATTTTTTTGAAATAAATCAACTTGATTGGTTCTTTTTCAAGCTAATGGGAGAAGAATTTTACTTGTCATCGCGCAGTGTCATGCGCAAAAAGCAATTACGTGTTTATTTTTTTTACTTTACACTGCTTTACACTGAGCAATATTATCATAGCAATGGTGTCATAGATTTGTTGATGTTTGTGTTGGTGTTTACTGTCGATTGTCGAAAAGAGAAAACGTCAGTGTGATGACATAAATAACATAGAGAAAGTAAAAGAGAAAAAAATAAAAAACAAAATTACTCCAATATCTTTTTCATCATTAAATTAAATAATTAATTAAAAATAATTAACGTAAATATTATTAATCTAATTTGTTAATTATCCTAAAAGTGTTGTATTAAATTATTTATAAAAAAAAAAAAAAATAGATAGAAACAAAAAAGCATCAACAACTTTGATAAAAAAAATGCAAGCTGGTAGAAATGATACATCTGAAAGAAGATTTGAAATTGAATGTAAATTAGAAAGTGAAATAGCAGCACTTGAAGCACTACGTGATGCTGAAGAAAAAAGTAGAAAATTAACAAATGGTGTTGTTGCAATATTAACATCACTTGAACAAAGATTAGCAACATTACGTCGTACAATATTACCAGTATACAATGAAACAGGTAATTTACAAACTCAACAACATAATATTGAACGTACATTAACAGCATTAGATAATGCAATTGGTTATTATGGTGTATGTGAAGAAGTTGAAACATCAGTTAAAAATGGACCAAATGGTGCTGGTGGTATTGATGGTTTTCTTGATTCAATGAATAGACTATACAATGCTGAACGTTATTTTCAAAAAAATAATCCAACATCTGTTGAATTAGTTAATATATCAACATTATTTTCAATTGGTTTAGATTTATTATGTACTGAATTTAATGATATTATAACACGTCAAAGTAAACCAATATTACCAATAGTATTATTGGATTTAATTGGTACTGATGATGATACAACAAGTAATAATGAAGATGGATCATTATCATTAAATCAATTATCAGATAGTGTTATTAATGATCTTATTAAAATAGCTGTATGGTTAGATGAACGTGGTCATCGTCGTCATGCTGATATATATTCATCAGCAAGATCATCAATTGTATTACGTTCATTACAATTATTAAAAGAACATCAACGTAGTTCAAGTGGTGGTAGTACACATGCTAGTAGTCCAATGCCAAGATCAAAATTTTCACATCGTTATTCACTTGGTGGTGGTAGTGGTGGAGGTGGTGCAGGTGGTGGAGGTAGTATTGGTAGTATTGGTACAACTGGTATTGGCAGTGGAAATGGTAATAGTGGAAATAGTGGAAATGGTATTGGTGATATAACTGGAAGACGTACACCAAGACGTTTACAGCATGCTATTGAAAAAAAAGCAAGTAAAATGTTAATGCGTGCATCACAAACAACTGGTTTATCATTTCCAACTTCACGTAAACCATCATTAAATCAACCATCAAGTTATTATTTATCAGATGATGCTGCACCAGATGAACAAGAAATGGATAATTATTTATTATTAACAGCTGGTTTACATAAATTAATGCAAGCTGAAAGATGTATGATATCAAAAATAATACCATTATTATTACAACCACAAGTACTTGAAGCAACAGTACGTGATGCTATGGATCTTGTTGCTCATGATGGTGAAAGTATTGCAACACGTGCTAAAAGATGTATTGCTAGACGTGATTATTCATCTGTACTTGTTGTATTTCCAATTTTAAAACATCTTGGTGAATTAAAACCTGATCTTGAAAGAACTGTTGAGGGTTGTGATTATGCATTAAGATCAAAATTTGCATCAGTATTAAATACACTTAATTCAACTGTAAGTTAATACATAAATTATTAAATTTTTTTATTATTTAATTTAATATATATAATATTTTATTTAGGCAGCAAAAGCATTAGAAGATTTTGCTGAAAGTGTTAGAAATGAATCTGGTCCAGCTCTACCAAAAGATGGTACAGTTGCTGAATCAACAAGTAATGTACTTGTATTTCTTGAACAACTATCTGATAATGCTGAAACAGCTGGTATTGTACTTGGTAAAAATAATGAAGTTGAATCAATTCCAACATCAAGTGCTAAACAAATTGATAATTATCGTATTCTTCTTGGTGTATACATAAGTATAATACAGTTTTTTCTTATCTTTATTAAACAATTAAACATTATTCTTTTAATAATATGTGTTATTTAATTTTTAGAAAAAGTATTGGCACAATTAAATCTTGCTCTTGTTAGTAAAAGTGATGCATCATATTCAGATCTAGCATTACGTGCATTATTTCGTTTAAATAATCATAATTATGTTATTGATAAATTACGAAATAGTTTATTAATGGAACTATTACTATTAGCTGAACCAACTGCTGATCAAACATATCAAGATTTTTTATTAAAAGATAAAACAAATTATGTTTCTACAACATTTTTAAAAGCTCGTTCATATCTTGAACATTCACTTGATGAAACTGGTATGATTTTTATTACAATAATAAAATAAACTTGTTTTTTTTGTCATTTAATTTTATTTTTAATACAAAAAAATAATAATTATATTTTTAGAAATAACTGCAAAATCATTGAAAGAACGTTTTTCTGGTTTTTCACGTGAACTTGAAGATACAGCTAAAAATCAACGTTCATATTCAGTGCCTGATGGACGTTTACGTGAATTATTACGACGTGAATTACAACAGGCAATTGTGCCATATTATACAATATTTTACAACAAATATCGTAGTGCACCATTTTCTAAAAATCCAGGAAAATATATAAAATATACACCAGAACAAGTCATCAGTCTGATTAAAATGTTTTTTGATACATCAGCATAAAAAATCACAATTGTGCAATGATATAATATATTTTTTTGTTAATTAAAAAAAATAATATATAATATATAATATATTTAACGCTATTAATATTTAGTAAACACCCATTTAATAAAGAAAAATTTTATTACAATATTTAATGATTTATTCATTTTGTTTTTTAAAAAAAGCTGTGAGCTTTTTATCTTGCTTTAATCTTAATGTAGACATTATTATATTGAGAGAAATTAATTTTATCTAAATTCATTTTTTTTTTAAAATCAATGTTACCAAATTTATTATTAAATATTTATTCGAGACACATTTCTTTACAAGACAATTGGATTATTTTTAAATAAATTTTATTAATAATTGTTTGTTTTTTTTTTTGTATATTTATTTTTATTTTTTTTCTATGTAAATAAAATTGAATCTAACGTGATAACCATAATAATTGTTAAAAAATAACAGCCCGGCCCCAGTGTGTTTTTTTTTTTTCATTTATTTTTTGCTGTTTTGTTGATTTATCAAAACACACTCATGCAATTTTTTTTTTTTTTTTTGTATATACTCGAATATATATGTAAAAAACAATTAACGCTTTTTTTTTTTTTGTCATAAGTTGATATTTTTTTAAAGTCGATTAGGAGCTGACACATAACGACACGATGATGACATACAAATAAGTTTGAACTCTAGCAATTATTTACAAATTATTTGCCATTTCATCACTCGTTCAACACCTTTTTTTTTTTTTAGCATATATATAATTTTATAATTATTATTCAACCATACACTTATTCGTTCATACAATTTTTCAATCACATCTAGAACAAATTGAACAAAAAAAAATCATTATAATCATTTATTTTATTTATTTAACTTTTTTTTTTTTTTCTTTTCTCTTTTACTTTTTATTAATTAATATTCTTTTTTCTTTTTTTTTTTGCTTTTTTCTACCCTTTTTTATTCTCCTGCTTCGTGTAGCACGACGAGTCCAACAGTTGTGATTTTTTTTTTTAAATTTATTTTTAATTGTTAGCTATTATTTTTCAACTTGACATTATTAAAATGTTTTTTTTCTTTTTTGTCTTTTTAAATACAATTAATAATAATGAATATTTGAAAAATTATTGTGCGTGATAATTGTTGTTTTATTTGAGAAAAAAATTTATTGAAAAATTGTTTAACAGGTCGAGGTTGCACCAAGAACAAAATATTGTTCTTTAAATTTGATTATTTCATGTTTGAAATTTGAGATTAACATGATTTTATTTATTTTTTTTTTTTGAAATAAATATAATAATTGTGTCATTTGTTAAATCACTCGACAAGTTAACAATAATTATTATTAAACTATCTAAATCGTCAGTTTATTCTATTGTTTTTATTAATTTTCTTTATGTTGTTGTCATCAACGACTCAATCACCAAATTTTTATTTCTATTCTTCTTTTCGAAACAGTGAAAAAAGAAAAAAATAATAGCAATAATTACATGAATACACATTCGTTCATATATTTTTTTTTCTTTTTTCTTTTTCCTGTCATTGGCTACACTCGACAACGCGTTTATTAGATATCATTTTGATAAACAAAAGTTTAAATAATAACCAAAAAGACATTGACAAACACTTGTACACAAAAGTATACATAATAATTAATAAACAATGTACACTTTTAATTATTAAATTGTCATATTAATGAGTTTTTAGTAGTGTTTAAAATAGTACAGAAAAAAAAATAGAAAAAAAAATAGAATATACAATAATTTGCAGGAGTTTGCATCAGGCATTAATTTTTGAAGAAAAAAAAAAGTAAAAAAAAAATTAATATTATAGAAGACAACATCTGCGTTTCTTTTGTACTTGTAGTACGGGACAAAGTACAGCACGTATCGCTTCATCGAAAACAGTTTTCAGGCCTTTTTGTGTTAATGCTGAACACTCCAGATATTTGACTGCTCCGATTTCTTTGGCCATTGCAAGACCCTATTTAAAAAAACAATTTTAAACATAAAATATTATAATGAACATGACATTGTTACATGTAAATAATATTAATTAAAAAATAATATTAAATAGAAATAAAATTATTAAATAATTTACCTGTGGATAAGTTATTGGTGCAAGTTTTTTATCTTTTAATTTTTCAATAGTTTCTTTATCTTCACGTAAATCGAGTTTTGTACCAACAAGTATTATTGGTGTTGCTGGACAATGATGACGTACTTCTGGATACCATTTAGCTCTAACATTTTCAAAACTTGCTGGATTAACAAGTGAAAAACAAATAAGAAATACATCAGTTTGTGGATATGACAATGGTCTAAGTCTATCGTAATCTTCTTGTCCAGCTGTATCCCATAAACCAAGATTTATTGGTTTTCCATCAACCATAACATTTGCTGAATAATTATCAAATACAGTGGGAATATATTCACCAGGAAATGCATTTGTCGTATAACTTATAAGCAAACACGTTTTACCAACAGCACTGTAATAAACAAAAATTTTTATTTATCAAAATTAAATAAAATACTACAGAAATACACATAATATGCAGTAATCATCTTTACACAAGTACATACACACACATTTAAAATAAATCCAAAATTTAATCAATGTATTGATAATTAATATTTTAATACTTGAAAAAATTTTCTCTTTTTTTTTTCCCAACTCACAAATAAAAATAAATATCAATGTTAATAATATTAAATAAATAAATTCAACAAAATAAACAAATAAATTAACCGCGAAAAAATTTAATAAATACCACGCCCGAGTAGACAAAAATAAAAAAAATAAAAAAAAAAAAACAGCTTGGTCTCTGTTAACTGATGAACACTCGTGTTCACATTTTTTTTCCTTTTTTTTTTTTCAATTAAATACACAATATCATCATCAAAAGAGTCCAATAAATAAAATTAAAAAAAATATTTTCCATACTGTTTTTATTTTTCAACAATCAATCATAAAATAACAACAGCATTAAACAAAATATAAAAAATATTAAACAAATACCACACATGTAGATAATATACTCCATTAAATTTTTATAAAATAATTAAAATAATTATATTACTCACCCATCACCAACAACGACGCACTTAATCGCCTGCATCGTATCACCAATAAATGTCAAAATAATCAACAATTGATTTTTAATATCAATAAACAATTAAATTCAACAATAATTATAACAATAAATTAAAAAAAAAAAAAAAAATTGAAAAAAAAAAATGAAGTTTTAGAAGACTGATTCACTGTCACTGATTTTTCAATGTCCATCCAGCAATAGTTTACACCATATATATCTGTGTGTGTATGTGTGTACTACTAACTATGCATATGTATATGTAGGTATTTTTTTTTTTTTTTTTTTTACTCCGTTTTATCTATAACTTTTTGTTGTTTTTCTGATTTGAGCATTGAATATATCTCAAGTTTGATAACAATATAATATTCCACGTAACTTTATGATGTGTATATAAAAAAATGTATGTTCTAATATTATTGTTTTTAAATATTATAAATAAATGAGTAAAAATATTTGGGATACGAGGAGCGGCCGAGTGATGATACACCGACGACGGGAGTACTCTGGCTGATGCTGGAGCCCCGGGAGAGGGAACTAAAAAAAAAAAAAAAAAATATATAAATATGACCAACAAAAGCGACAAGTTGGAGATGACCGTAATTATGATGATATAAACTTCAAGTACTTTGTTCTTTTTTTTTTCTTTATTGTTGAATGAGTTGGACAAATAAAAAAGACAAGATAAAAATTTATAGGTTAGGTTTATATTATTATTTTTATTTGCAAGTTGGCGTCGTCACTCTCAGGGAGGTCGTTAGAAATTTTTTTTTTTTTTCGATAATTTTTATTGTTGAATATATTTTAGTGTAGAATTTACACACACATGCAGACTAATATTTATTTGTGTATGTTAAAAAAGATAAACAGAAAAAAAAAATAAATATTTTACATAAAAGTTTTTACTCCAAAACAACGTGGGAGATTTTTCTTAGAAAAAAACTTTTATCATTAATATTTTGTTGATATAATAATTTTATTTAAAAGTTTATTTATTATATTTTTTTTGAATTTTATTATATTGTTTATACATGTATTTTATTAGTAAACAACAAAAAAATAATAAATAGAAAATTAAAAATATTTTATTACTCCAAAATGTTTTCTTTTTTGTTTATTATTTCATAACAATGTTGGGTGTATATATATATTTAAAACGGATAATTAAATTTCTACTGAATCATCATGATGACAATGATAAATAATAATAATATATTATTATTTATTATAATGACATTTCAAACGTCATTCTAACCTAGAATTAATCACTATTATTTTATCGATTGAGTAAGGTCAAAAGAAAAAATCGAAAACAATCATATTGCTCCAAAATAAATAAACAATAATAATAAACAACTATTTATTAAATTTATAAATAAATTATATAACTATTAAACAATAATTAAAAAAGTTATTAAAAAAATAGTAAAACAAATAGTAAAAAATTTCTGTAAGTAAAAATAAATTTTTAAAAACAATAACAACTAAAACAGCTGTCAAATTTATTATATTTCAGAAAGCTTGATTATTTATTTAAAAAAAATAAATACAAATATTACATAATGCCAAATAATTATACAAAAATTATCAACTAATGAAATATAATTTTAAAAATTAATAATGAATACTTTTCAAGAAGAAGAAAAAATTATGTGGCATCAACAAGTGTTGACACTTGATGTAAAATATAATTCTCATCGTTTTAAAAATAATCAAAGTATTGGTATGCTTTACATACGTCGTAGAAATAAAATATTACATGATTATGAAAAGTTAAATAATTATAATATACGTTTATTGTATGTTAAAATTCGTACAGAATTATTACGTAAACGTTATGGATGTATAAACAGTGATAGCACCACAACAATTGATCCAACAACAACAACAATAAACAATATTAATGCTAAACCAAAAATAAATAAAAAAACAACAGCTGAATGTTTTGCATTTGCTGGTGTTCATCATGTATTTGATCAGCATAAATCATCAATAACATGTTTAAAATTTGCAAATAATGATAAATCGAAATTATGTTGTTCATCATTTGATGGTACAATAACAATATGTGATGTTAAAAATAAACCACCAATTATAATTGCAAATTTGAGTGGTCATAAAAAAGGTGTAACGTCAATTGATTGGAGTATAAGTAATGATTTAATTGTATCATCATCATTAGACACAACAATACGTTTATGGAGTATAAATAATTACAATAAACCAATATGTTTACGTGTTGTTACTGATAAATTTCGTTGTGAAATATTATGTTGTGCATTTGTACCGACAAATAATAATTTTGTTATAACTGGTAATTCACATGGTCTGTTAGAAATATTAAATATATCAACTGGTATTTATCCACGTGGTGGTACTGTTAAAATTGGTGGTAAAATACTTGCGCTAGCATGTGAAGAAAGTGGTGGTAATCTTGTTTGGGCTGGTAATGATCGTGGTATAATAACATCATTAAAATTAGATGTTGGATCTGGTGGTTTATCAAAATTACGAAGAATTGATGGTATTGGTGGTACAGCTGCTATAACAAGGTAAGAGACAGCAACACCAAAATATTTATCAGCTATTTAATTTACATTTTTTGCATTGCTAGTTTGACATGGAGAGCCTGGTTATCACGACAATCACCATCACCAACACTTCTTGTTAGTAGTGCCTGTAATACAGTATCACTTTATCGTGTTATTGATAGCCAAGGATCACTTGGTATTTGTAGAAAATATCCAATTAAACACAGGTAAATATTATTTGCTTTTTTCGTTTGTTGATGATGTTGTTTTAATTTGATTATTAATTGTCTAGACAATACCTCATACGGTCAACATTTTGTCCACAAATGTCGGCGTGTTTAATTGCAAGTGGATCAGAAGATGGATCAATTCATCTTTTAGACACTTCAAGAGAAGGACAAGCTGCACAAGTTAATAGACTACAAGGACATTCAGCTCCAATTCTTGCACTTGCTTTCAATTATGATGAATCACATTTGGCAACTGGTGATCATGATGGTCTTGTTATTATATGGCGAAATTAATGATTATTATTTTTATTATTTTAGGCGGAAAAAATCGATGGGTTTTGATAAAAAAAAACTGTAAAGATAGTGCAATATATCAGTAAAATTATTTATTTTTTATTTTATATACAAGTATAAATAATAGATTATATATTTTGTTAAACAGAAAATTTATAAATAAATATATTGACAAGATAAAAATCACAATTTTTTGTATGAAATTTTGACTGAATAATTTTTTAGTAATTATTATTTTAATCATTTGATTTATCTAGTCTTATGTGTTCACATGATAATTCAAAAATAAATATAGTATTTTATAATTGATTGTAAATATGAGACATGAAAAAACAAAGATATACAAATAAATGAGAAATAACAAGAGAAATGGATTTCCTATATTTTTAATTATCTCTGGCTTCCTCTAGTGATAGTAGTATTTTTTTTTTTCATGGCAATGTCAGTGACCTTTTAATACATTTTTCATCGATTCAATAGGCTGTTTTTTTTCTCTTTCAATACAACTAAAAATACAAATAGTAAAAATATAAATTCGAATAACAATCAAATGCGAAATAATTATTTTTCTTTTTTATAAAAATGTAATTTTTTTTTTTTTATTAAGCACAAAGATGGGCATTATTATATATTATTGAAGGCAATAACTGAGGATGTTTTGTTCTGAGCCAAGTACAGCACGTAATACAAAGAACATGTTAGATAAATAGATGAAAATTATTTGTAGAATTAGTTTTAAAAATAAAATAATTATGTGCTTATTAAAATTATGTATGTTTGTGTTAACTCAACGAAAAACAAAACAAACAATTTATATAAATATAACAAGTTATTTTTATAGATATTTTAATTTTTATTATAACGATAATAGGTTTTTTTTCATGTTGTTTTGACTACATATATTTAGTTTTTCAAATGAATTAATAGATCAATTAGCAATAATGATATTTAATGTATTGGTGATATTATAAAGTTTTTTAATTTATAAAAGTCCTTTGTTTCTGTTTATATAATAATTAAATAATAATAATATCATATGTTCTCATTGATTTGAAATAAAAGAAAAAAAAAAAACAAAATCCATTCTATTTGCAATTATGTATGTTGTTGCAATGCATAATTCTTAGATGTGTAAATTTTTTTAACTTTGATTGTTATCGAGATTATAATGTCATTGCCGGAAACAAGGATATCAGGTTTTTTTTCTGGAACTAATTCGTTTTTGTTTTTTTTTTTCAATGCATAATTCTTTGATCTCTGAATTTGTTTTAATTTTTTTGTTATCCACTTTGTAATATCATTGGGAGAAACAAGGATTAGAGGTCTTCGTTCCGGAACAATTTCTCCAAATAATCCTTTTCTCGAATTTCGAGCTCTTTTATTAGCCAAATCTACCCTTGCTGCTTCAACAAAAACAGCTTCCAAGCCTTCTTTTGTGTATGCTGAGCATTCCAGATATTTGACTGCTCCGATTTCTTTGGCCATTGCAAGACCCTATTTAAAAAACAATTTTAAAAATAAAATATTATAATGAACATGACATTGTTACACGTAAATAATATCAATTATATAAGAGAATATTAAATAGAAATAAAATTATTAAATAATATACCTGTGGATAAGTTATTGGTGCAAGTTTTTTATCTTTTAATTTTTCAATAGTTTCTTTATCTTCAAGTAAATCAAGTTTTGTACCAACAAGTATAATTGGTATTTCTGGACAACGATGACGTACTTCTGGATACCATTTAGCTCTAACATTTTCAAAACTTTCTGGATTAACAAGTGAAAAACAAATAAGAAGTACATCAACTTCTGCATATGACAATCGTCTAATTCCGCTGTAATCTTCTTCTCCGGTTGTAGACCGTAAAGAAAGTTCTATTGGTTTTTCATCAACCATAATAGGTACTATAGTCTTTTCAAATCCACTTGGTACATAATATTCACCAGATGGTGAAAAGAATATTGTAGAATCATTTTTCGCGTATCTGAACAGCATGAAAGTTCGACTGGTGTTTCTGCAAAAATAGATAATGTAATATGCATTAATCATCAAATATATTTTTTACACGAGTACATACACACACATTTAAATCAAATCTAAAATTTAATCAATGTATTGATAATTAATATTTTAATACTTGAAAAAATTTTCTTTTTTTTTCCCCAACTCACAAATAAAAATAAATATCAATGTTAATAATATTAAATAAATAAATTCAACAAAATAAACAAATAAATTAACCGCGAAAAAATTTCATAAATACCACGCCCGAGTAGACAAAAATAAAAAAAATAAAAAAATAAAAACAGCTTGGTCTCTGTTAACTGATAAACACTCGTGTTCACATTTTTTTTCCTTTTTTTTTTTTCAATTAAATACACAATATCATCATCAAAAGAGTCCAATAAATAAAATTAAAAAAATATTTTACATACTGTTTTTATTTTTCAACAATCAATCATAAAATAACAACAGCATTAAACAAAATATAAAAAATATTAAACAAATACCACACATGTAGATAATATACTCCATTAAATTTTTATAAAAAAATAAAGTAATTAAAATAAATATATTACTCACCTATCACCAAGAAATAAACAACGTGCTCGCACCATCTCAACAAATTAAAATTAAAATATAGAATAAGTGACTCACTGTCACCGATTTCTTGATAGTTTTTCGTATCCACGTGTTAGAAAAAGCCGGTGTATATAAGAACAACCCTGATTTCCATCCAGCAAAAGTTAACACTAAAATATATATATATTTTTCTGTGTACATTAAACTATATATATATGCATATGTGTCTGTAGGTATTTTTTTTTATCTTTTCTTTTTTTACATTTTTTTTTTTTTATCTTTTTTTTTTTTATTTCAGTCATTCGTATTTTTCATCTATGACTAATTTTTTTTTTTTTTTTTTCTTATTTAATTATTTAATTGATATACCAAATTTGGTAATAACTAAGTTTATACATAATAATAAATGAGTATAAAAATATTCGGAATATACGTGAACAGTGGAGCGGGATAAGAGGATTCAAACATGTTTTACTCATAGAATTTTAATAAACCAAAATTTAATATTGATTAAATAAAAGAAATATGAAATAATAATCAAATGACTATATTTTTTATCATTTTATTAAACTTCCAATAATAAATATTCCCTAATTTAATTTATTATTATTAAATAATGGAATAAAAGTATTGATATCTTACAAAATAAATAATAATTTACACTATACTTGACTTGAAAATATTACTCATCCATCACCAACAACGGCTGTCCCTGTCTTAAATGGTTTTTTTTTTATTATCAGTCATTGTTAGAATAACATCGACAATCAACTTTTTACAAATAAACACTTGCATAATTTATATAGTACTAATAACAATAATAATAGCAATTATTTTATTATTATTATTATTATTCAGTGCGATTCAAATGAAAAAATTCAAACTAAACGGATCGGGCTTACATTTATCACGTATGTATTACAATTCAACTAAATATTGTTTGATATTTTAGATGACAAATTTTTTCCTTTCTTTTTATATATTAGAAAATTGGAGTTATTATCATTTCCTTTTTTTTTCTATCAAAGAACTTGTTAAATAAATAGATTATCATTTAAAATTATTTTTAAACAATAAAATAATATTATATATATATTATTAACCAAAATTTGAGATAGATTTTATAACGATTTTTATAACAATGATAGTTTTTTTTTTAATTTGCGACAATTAATTATGAGACTCATTGAAAACAAATAAATTTTACAAATAAATTTGCACAAAAATTACTTCTACAAAAATTAATATTGCAAGTGTTATTTATTTATCTGTTTATTATTATTCAAGTTTTTTTAAAAATTTTTTTTTTTATCGCAATACAATAAGAGCATGCGCATAAAAAATATGACTTAATTACTAAAACATTTTAATAATACATATTTGTAAGTAAATTTTGTCCAATTTCCAGTTGTCATTTTTTACTCTTTTTTTGTCAATTTGGAAGATACAAATTAATACTTAATTAATTCTTTTTATATTTTTGTAATCTTGTTAATTTTTCCATTATTAATTATTTCTTAAGAAAAATTTATATGTCAATTTGGCAACAAATACAAAATAGCTGCTTTTATTATTTTTTTGTTTCTTCCAATAAAATTTTTTTTTTTTTTTCTTCATGAAATTATGTTTTGATATAATTTTTTTTTCTTGATATAAACATGGCATTTGTCATTATTTAAACAATGACAGTATTTTTTAACTTATGCGGCTAATAAGTACTATATATTTGACAAAAAAAATTTATCAAATAACTTCAAAATGGTTTTTTTATTTTTCTTTTAATAAATTTTACTTTTTCTTTTACGTAAAAAAGTTATTGCAAAAAAAAAATGCTTGTCAAAAAAATTTTTTCATACTTGAAAATTTAGGAATAAAAAAGAGTTGTGTTATTTAAAATTATTAAAAAATTAGTTTTGCGAATAAAAAAAAACGAAATGAGTGCATTTGTGGATTTTACTAATCTACAGATATTAATCAATACTTTTATCCCAATTAATTTTTTTTTTTTATAAATAAAAAAATAAAAAAAATAAAATTTAATAATTAATTTAAAAAATATATTTTTTACAAAATAAATAATTCTATTTATAATATATTAATTAAAATTTTTTTGATGTTGTTGATGTGTTGTTTTATTTTATTTTAATTTTTTAAATCTTATATTATAATTTTTTTAAATTGAAACGTTTGTTTTTAATTCAAAAATACCAATTGACGTAAAATGAGTTGTTACTCATCTTCTTTTTTTAAAAAAACAAAACGTGGGATAACATTTCATTTATATTTGTTTTATCCGTGAGAAAATAGTATTATACAATGTTAAAGGCTATCATCATCTGTTGCTTCCAATTGTACATTACGAAAAAAAAAAAAAACAACAATTTATAGAGAGATGTTTAACAAAAATAAATAAATCGATAAAATCAAACAAGTTAATTAATCGTCAGATAAAACCAAAATAAACGATGTAGTACAACTACATAACATCCACACATATACAGCATCAATACATGAGGGTTAAAGTTTTTGATTTATTTTCTAGAGTTGAGCAAATGGGAATGTGCATGCTGGAAACCCCTCGACTTGGCAACTTTACTAATTGCACCAATAGTATCACAGTATCGTGAAATTTCACGTGGCTTCAATCCTGGCTTCAAATCCTTGTCACGCTTTAACGTTTTTATTGTGTTTTTTCAAAATGAAAAAATATTTACTTTATAATTTATTTATAAATATTTAAAATAATAACAAATGAATAAATAAAATATAATTTTTATTAAATTTAAAAAAGTATTAAATTTTAACAAATTTCATTAAATTTTATTATTAACTTGAAATTGAAATTTCAAAAATATTTTAAATAAATTCATTTTTATTTATAAGTACATGATTATTTCAGGGAGCATCGAAATTGTTGCCAACAACTACGAATAGTTTAGAAGCTGAAGACAGTATTGTTCCTAATAATGACATAAAAAATCAATCAACAAGTCAAAGTAAATTATATTTTTTATTTCAACTTTGATTAATAAGCAAATATTTCCTTTTTTCTTATGAATCTATTTCATATATGATATGATTAAAAATGAACCGTGCCTTTTGTTTGGTAATTATTATAATTATTAACAATTCAATTACTTTCTTTGAATATTTTTGTACCTTTTTCATTTAAAAATTGTTCGAATAAAATTTATGCTTTAAAAATAACTCTATAATTATTGCCCAATTTATTAAAATTTTTATTTTTTTTCAATTTATCCTTTCAGGTTAGTTTCCTTATATATTTTTTTACATATATGTAAAAAAATTATATGGACAATATATTTTAAAAATAGAAAAATAATTAGTTAATTAATATTATTATCTTGTTTTTTCGAGCAGAATTGAAAAAAGAATTTTTCGCGTCATTTCATCTTGCCCGTCTGTATCTATGAAATTTCGAGAGAAATACTGTTTCCAATGCTGCTAAAGTGGTTATGATGTATCAATCATCAATTAATTAATTAAACAATCATTGCTACAATATTTTCATACTTACTAGAAATGTATTAGAAAGAGCACCGAAATAATGTGACTGATGGGAATCTCGAGCTGTATATTAAAATTCTCATCAGAGACTACCATAAAATACATCAAAATATATTATGTTGGCGTCAATGAATTCAGCATTTAAATTCGAAAAAGCAACATGCGAAAACTTGTATATAAATTAATTTGAGTCAAAATAACAATGAAACACCAATAGAGATATTCAATGACAAATATTAATTTAATGTTTATAAATTGCAGGTATATTATGAATAAATATCATTTGATAAAATTGAAGCTAATGCAGATCTTTATTGAGATGATGAATAATCTGAGAAACCATTAAATACATCCTTTGATAAATTGGTCAATTCATTCTCACTGATAAACCATTAAAAATACCAAACTCAAGGCTTTGTAGTCCATTCGAATTTAAATTTAGAATACGAAGACTATGTAAACCATTAAAAATATCTTTTAATAAAGTTTTCAGTTTGTTGCTGCTGAGATGAAATTCTTGAAGTTGTGATAAACCGTTGAAACAACCTGCCTTGAGAATTATTAGTTTGTTTCAATATAAATATAGTTTCTGAAGATTTTTAAGACCAATAACTACGTCTTTCGATAATGTTGTTGTCACGAGCAATGTCTGTTTTGATTTCGAAGAGACCCAAATTCCAGTTGTTATGTATCCTTGAGTTGAAACCATCGAACCCTTTGTATAATTTCGAAATGTTTGTCACGTCAAATGTTTTTGTTGTTCTAAGATAGCAACCACCAAACCTCGACCCCTGACCAAGTTTTGTTTGAGATTCCAAATACATTTCTCAAGATCCCAATAACCTTTGTCAGATTGTTGTTTCCGATACCGAGCTCTTTAAGTTTTGATAAACCAACGAAACAACCTGACTCAAACTTTCGTAGTTTGTTTGATCCCAAATCTATTTTCTTAAGATTTTCAAGACCATCAAATACACCTTTGAGTAATATTGTCAGATTGTTGTTGCTGATATTAAAAATCTCAAGTTTTGTTAAACCATCGAAACACCCTGACTCGAGATTTTGTAGTTTGTTTGATTTTAAATGTAGTGTCTTAATATTTTCAAGACCATGAAGTACACCTTTGGATAATGTTGTCAGACTATTATTGCTGAGACGGAGCAATTCAAGATAAGATAAACCAACGAAACAACCTGACTCAAGGTTTTTTAGTTTATTTGATTCCAAATACATTTTCTCGAGATTTTCAAGACCATCAAATACACCTTTGGGTAATGTTGTCAGATTGTTGTTTTCGATAATAAGCCACTCAAGTTTTGTTAGACCATCGAAACACCCTGACTCGAGATTTTCTAGTTTGTTTGATTTCAAACCCATTTTCTCAAGATTTTCAAGACTATCAAATACACCTTTGGGTAATGTTGTCAGATTGTTGTTTTCGATAAAAAGCAGCTTAAGCTTTCTTAGACCATCGAAACAACCTGACTCGAGATTTTGTAGTTTGTTTGATTTCAAATCCATTTTCCAAAGATTTTCAAGACCATCAAATACACCTTTGGGTAATGTTGTCAGATTGTTGTTTTCGATGAAAAGCAGCCTAAGTTTTGTTAGACCATCGAAACAACCTGACTCGAGAATCTGTAGTTTGTTTGATTTCAAATCCATTTTCCAAAGATTTTCAAGACCATCAAATACACCTTTGGGTAATGTTGTCAGATTGTTGTTTTCGATGAAAAGCAGCTCAAGTTTTGTTAGACCATCGAAACAACCTGACTCGAGATTTTGTAGTTTGTTTGATTTCAAACCCATTTTCTTAAGATTTTCAAGACCATCAAATACACCTTTGGGTAATGTTGTCAGATTGTTGTTTTCGATAATAAGCTGCTCAAGTTTTGTCAGACCATCGAAACAACCTGACTCGAGGTTTTGTAGTTTGTTTGATCCTAAATTTAGTATCTTGAGATTTTCAAGACCCCAAAATACACGTTTGAGTAATGTTGTCAGATTGTTGTTTTCGATAATAAGCTGCTCAAGTTTTGTTAGACCATCGAAACAACCTGACTCAAGGTTTTGAAGTTTATTTGATTTCAAACCCATTTTCTTGAGATTTTCAAGACCATCAAATACACCTTTGGGTAATGTTGTCAGATTGTTGTTTTCGATAATAAGCTGCTCAAGTTTTGTTAGACCATCGAAACAACCTGACTCGAGGTTTTGTAGTTTGTTTGATTGTAAATCAAGATAACGAAGCTCTTTTAAATTCTTAAATATATCTTTTGATAAAGTTGTAAGATTGTTTTCGCTGATATCAAGACTATGTAGGTTTAATAAATCATCAAAAATACCTGGCTCAAGGCAACTCAGTTGGTTTGAATTCAAACGTAGAACATGTAGATCTTGTAGACCATTAAAGATATCTTTTGATAACGCTATCAGTTTGTTTTGGCTGAGATCAAGTTCTTTGAGTTGTAATAAATCATAAAAAATACTTGGCTCTAGATATTCCAGTCTGTTAGACTTTATTATCAACGTACGAAGATCATCTAGAGGTTCAAAGATATCTTTTGGCAGAGTCGTCAGCTTGTTACCACTTATATTCAATTTCTCAAGTTGAAGATCCTCGAGGCCATGGAATAAATCTCTTGGAAGAATAGTTAATGCTTTTTTACTAATGTCTATTTCATATTTTTCAGCATTTTTACACAGCAACTTACAAATTTCTTGATTATAATAAGGTGACTCTCGGTTACAAAAGTATTTATTATGACTTTCAATAGATGAAGTTGAAATATTTGTATCCATAACTAAAACATAAATAAATATTTGAAAATTTTATATTTGAGTTTTAATACCAGAAAATTATACGGAATAAGTAGATGCTGATTGTTAAAGTCATACGTATGATGTCAATGTCCATTCGTGATTTTAATATTATTTTAAATAAATAATAAATAAATTTACTCACTTGAAATTTTGTCGATATATCAATATATAGATTTTTATGTTCAGCTGATATTAAAGATACTCCTTAACGTCTGTTAGGTACTTGTCGATTGAGACGATGCGGCGATACAATATAACAATATTCGAAAACTTGAAAAATAAAACGAAAAATGAATCATCATTACTATTTTTGTAAGCTGATAGCAAATACATATATTACATTGTCTAAAATAAGTTTATGACAGTATTATTAACAAATATTATGAAATAAATGATGAAAAATCAATTTATATATTGAAATAATTGATGTATTGAAATTTATCTATGTTAATGTTTTTTTTTTTTATATCAAAATGAGTCATCAAAGATAAAATAATAATATTATTATTTCCAAAAAAATATATTCAACTTTATTTTAGTTTTTTTACGGAGGTGGGATAGACGCGAAGCGTCCCACCTATAGTATTGTTTTCACTATATGTTTTATGAATACCGCTCATAGCTTCTATAATAATTAAGCTAGATTATTCGTATTAGGCTTAAATTAAAGATCTTGACGAGCTCTAGAGCCTCTGATAAAATTAAAATTTTTTGGGTAATTATTGAGTGTACAAATGACAAAAGAAAAATGTAACGAAATCTTCGAAGCGAGATATTGAGAAAACTAAGAAAAAATCATGGATGCGAAAATTTCACAGATAACAGTAAATGATAAAATAAAGATAATTAAAAAAAGTTTATATTTTTTAAAATCGAATTCGTTTGTTTATTCAAGAAAAACTGAAACGACGTTTTTTTGGAACATACATAACTTTAAAAATTAACTAAGGGTTTTTATTTAGTTTTAATGGATTCCTCGTCGAAAATATCTACAACCAGGCCATACTGAAATTATTTGACAATTAGATTTTTAATAATTAACGATTGTTTATAAAAAATATCAGAGTGAGTAGTTTATAAAATAAAAAGAACCACAAAGAAATGTTCAATGAGCTATATTTGGCTTAGCAGGTTGTATTTAAAATCTAAATTTTTGATTATAATATGAAATTTTTTAGTTAATTTTTCAAATAATTAATGAAAATTTAAACAATGATTTTTTTTTTTTTTATTTTTTGCCGTACGCATGCGCACTAGTGACTGCAGAGCATAATACCCACTCATTTTTACCATTAGATTTTTTTTTTTAAGATGGCAGATGGTAGCACTCAACAATTCTAGGAATCAATTTGGTTTATTTATTTTGTATTTATCCTGTTTTTTGAAAGTTTGAGGTTAAAGTTTTATAAATAAATTTAATATAACAAATAATTGTAATATAATAATTTATTATATTACAATTCATTATTAAATTATAAAAAAAAATTATAATTTCGGAGTTAACGCGTCCTCCCACCGGAGTTTTGAAAATTTTCAATTTTCAAAGAGAATGCAGCCGTTACTAAATTTTTTTTCTTTTTTATTTTTGATAAAATTTATCGTGACTAATCTATTGACAAATTAACAACCGTGTCTGCTATGATAAAGGAAAAACGCTTCTTGATAGAGGAAAAAAAAAACATCGTGATAATTTTTTTTTATACTAAAATATTGTGAACATGAAAAATATATTTTTTATAGATCCACGAGAATGTAAAATACATTATGAATATTTAGTCATTAATATTTTTTTTTAATGACACATATATTTTAAGATTTTTTTCCTAATATTTATCGATAAGAAACAAAGTTTGGAAGTATCAACTGATTAAAAACTAAAAAGGTAATCACGTGAGTCATCAATGCCACGAGAAACATATTGATATGCCACATTTTTTTGATAATGACATTGTGATTGACTCTATATGTATACGTCACAGCTTTAATTTTATATTTAGATTTACAAATATACTATTAATGTAATTTGAAATTGAAATTATTGGATGATTTATCACTTACCCCAGTAATGAATAAACCCAAAAAAATTTTGCCAGTTATATTTACGAGACGGTGGTAGATTTCTTTATCGTAAAAGTGATGAGTGAGTCCAGTCACGACCTCGTTAATAACAGGCACTTTTTGAATTTATAATATATAAAAATAATTTTCTTGGATTGCAACAGATGATGAAACTTTTTTTTTTAATTTCGTGTGCCTTATTGATTAATAATTTTTAGTGAGAACAGAGCTAACGCGTATGCTTCAACGAATAATTCGTGAGTAAGTGGTACGGCATTCAAGAAGGCTATATACATTAGTATAGAAACACTAATATTTCGAGCATTAGCCGGACACTTGTATAACGCATGCGTACTTTTGAAAACAGTTTCGTCACCTGTTGAAATCCAATGAAATTATCTTTTCTCATAGGATATTTTTTTATGACGTGGCCAGTTTTTTTTTTTTTTTCAATTTTTTTTGTTGTTATCGGCATAATATTAAAAATAGTTTTAAGAATGAAAATATATCATCTATTGAAACTCATATATTGGTTAAATAATAAATACATAAAATTGAATATTATTTAAAACTGATACTTTTTAAAATTATTTATATTCAAATTGATTGAATACGGCTATAATAATATGATCCAAAAATTATAAATTAGACAATTTTCACGTGCACAATAATAATTTGATAAAAATCATTAATTAAATAACTTTTTTCTTTTGCTCCAAATAATAATGAAAATTTTTTTACTTTGTTTAAAATAAATTTTATAAACTTATTAAAAGAATAAAATTCATGACGATGTTAATATTTTATATAAATTGTATTTTTTCATGACAACGTGACACTAATAACGTGTTTATTTTTTTTTTTTAACTATAAGTAGATGCTGATTGTTAAAGTCGACATACACATTACACACACATTTAAAATAAATCCAAAATTTAATCAATGTATTGATAATTAATATTTTAATACTTGAAAAAATTTTCTTTTTTTTTCCCCAACTCACAAATAAAAATAAATATCAATGTTAATAATATTAAATAAATAAATTCAACAAAATAAACAAATAAATTAACCGCGAAAAAATTTAATAAGTACCACGCCCGAGTAGACAAAAATAAAAAAAATAAAAGAAAAAAAAAACAGCTTGGTCTCTGTTAACTGATGAACACTCGTGTTCACATTTTTTTTCCTTTTTTTTTTTTCAATTAAATACACAATATCATCATCAAAAGAGTCCAATAAATAAAATTAAAAAAATATTTTCCATACTGTTTTTATTTTTCAACAATCAATCATAAAATAGCAACAGCATTAAACAAAATATAAAAAATATTCAACAAATACCACACATGTAGATAATATACTCCATTAAATTTTTATAAAATAATTAAAATAATTATATTATTCACCCATCACCAACAACGACGCACTTAATCGCCTGCATTGTATCACCAATAAATATTAAAATTATTAACAATGATCAACAATAACAACAATAAATTAAAAAAAAAAAATTAAAATATACAAAACAAGTAAGTAAGCCACTGTCACTGATTTTTTAAATTCTTTCTTGTTGGTTTTTTCTGGCAACTTCACGTCTCCACGATAGAGCATCCCTAATGTCGACCTAGAAATAGTTTACTCTTTATATATACTCCTGTTTATTATTATCTATGCATATATGTGTCTGTAAATATTTTTGTCTAACTTTCTTTTTTTAATCCTTTTTCTTTTTAATTCATTTTGTTTTTTTTGTTTTTTACAGATAGGGGCTAAAAGTGGAAATCAAATCAAGTCCGGAGAATGAACTTTCATGTTAACATAAAAGCCCAGGTCTAGACGTTTGAGTCAGGAACAAATTGTCAAGCATCTTGAATAAGATTGATTTTTTCTTACCGCTTCTGGACTGAATTTCGTCAAGGTGATAGTCGTGGACTTTAATAGAGAATAGTTTTTTAAAAGTCAGTTTCTGCCTTATCGTACAATGACGCCAGGATGTACGTCTCACTAAAAAATTTTTAAATCATTTCTTTTTTTTTTAATCATATATCAGTCAATGTCCAATGAGACCTATTGATTATTACCTCTCCTTTTTATATCATCACATTGATCATTCATTAAACAAAAATTTAAAGATTTTAATTATTTAAAATTATTTATATAGAAATAAAATTATAATCACAAAATCATTTTGCACAATTTGTATGAAAATAATAAGTCATTTTTATTTATAAAAAATTTAATATTATAGAAGACAACATTTGCGTTTATTTTATACTCGTGGTACTTGACAAAATACTGCAGCACGTATTACTTTATCGAAAACAGTTTTCAGGCCTTTTTGTGTTAATGCTGAACATTCCACATATTTGACTGCTCTGATTTCTTTAGCCATTGCAAGACCCTATTTAAAAAAAAACAATTTTAAAAATAAAATATTATAATGAACATGACATTGTTACATATAAATAATATCAATTATGAAATAATATTAAATAAAAATAAAATTATTAAATAGTATACCTGTAGATAAGTTATTGGCTCAAGTTTTTTATCTTTTAATTTTTCAATAGTTTCTTTATCTTCACGTAAATCAAGTTTTGTACCAACAAGTATAATTGGTGTTGCTGGACAATGACGATGTAATTCTGGATACCATATAGCTTTAACATTTTCAAAGCTTTCTGATCAACAAGTGAAAAACAAATAAGCAATACATCAGTTTGTGGATATGACAATGGTCTAAGTCTATCGTAATCTTTTTGTCCAGCTGTATCCCATAAACCAAGATTTATTGGTTTTTCATCAACGATAACATTTGCTGAATAATTATCAAATACAGTGGGTATATGTTCACCGGGAAATTCATTTTTTGTATAACTTAAAAGCAAGCTTGTTTTACCCACATCACTGTAATTAACAAAATAAATTAAAATACAAAAGACACTTGTATTAATCATCAAATGATTATTTGTCTTCTTTGAAAATCAAATTTAACATATTATTTAAGTATTGATAAACAATATTTATCAGTTCAATTTATTTTTTTAATTTATTATTAATTAATAAAGTAATTTTTAAAAATATATTACTCACCCATCACCAACAACGACGCACTTAATTATTTTTATTGTATTATTATCCATTTTCAAATTAAAAATAAATATTTTAATTTTTATAAATAAATAATTAACAAGTTCTAATAATAATAGTAATCATGAAAAAAACAAAAAACAAATTGTCGAAATTAGTCAAAATTTAGGAGAAAGATTTATTAATTTAATTATATTTTGATGTTTAATTACCATGTGTGTATCTTAAACTTCATAAACTAACTAAAATTAAAAGCAAATTATTTTTTCCTTATTTTTTTAATTTGAGGAAATTATAATCATTATTTGAATAATCGTTTCTCTTTTTTTTATATCTAACAACATGTTGAACATTTTAATTATTCGAAAAAAGTTTTAATAATAAAATTAAAAAAATTATATATTTTTATTTCTAACAAGATCAATGAATGTATACTATATTTTCACTACCTATTAAATATTAATAAATATTTTTTTATAATAGTCATTTATTATAATGCATAATTTTTTACATTTATTGAAATTTTATTAAAATTGTGTATATTTGTGCAATATTGGTGTTCATTCAACAAAATAAAACTTATTTTTTGTTAAACAAAAATTATATAAACATTGTAATTTTTTTTTTTTATAACAATAATTGATTTTTTAAATTATTTATTGTTAAATAAAGCTAATAGTAACAATAATTTGTAGAGTTTTAAAAAAAAACCATCCTGGCAAAAAATTGCATCCATGATTTGTTCTTAGTTTTCTTAATATTTCGAGTTTAAAATTTTTTCATTATCTATTTTTATCAACAATTAATTAACTAATAATCAAAATTTTTTCTTTCATATCCTTGGTTGTAGATATTTTCAATACCTTCAATTTAAGCCTATTTCAAACTCTCTATCTTAAATAGTTTAGAAGATATGAACATTATTTATTTTTTGCGAGTAAAAAATTTATGTGCTACTCGATATTGTTTATCAACATTGACTTTAACAATTATTATTTATTAATTAATTATTTTAAGTATTAAAAAGACCAATACGTAACAATATATATTTTCTTTCATACTAGACAGTAATAAAAAGAAAATAATAATAATAGATGAAACCATTACAGGGATGTTTTACAGTGATCAATCTTGATTTTTTGGATATTAATAAGAGTGTCGAAACTATAGTCATAATATTATTATTTTTAGAATTAGTATTATTATTATTATTATTATGTAAATTAAAGAATAAAGAATATAAAAATTGAAAATTTTCATGATACAATTATTAATAATTGTAACAAACTAAAACTCGTTAATTTTTATTCTAAATTTATTTCGCTTTAAAGAACAATATTTATGATTTAAAATTTTTAAGTAATTAATATACGGGTAAAATATGTATTTTAATAATTTAGTTTTAGAGAAATAAAAAACATAATTATCAATTTTTATAAATTTATTTTATTTTGTTGAAATATATTTCTCATAAGAAAATGGGATATATTTAAAATTTAAATGTGTACGTATTTATCTATTTTAAATGTAACTATAGGTATATTTAATTGATTTTTTATTATTGAAATTCATAATAATTCATTAGTGATAATAATATTTACGTATTTTTTACCAGACAGTACATTTTTTAATAGGATTCATTTTTGATCCAATTGGACATTGAAAATCAATCGAAAATTCTTTCATATTCGATAACGGACCAATTACTCGAAATTCTGAAGGTGCATGACTGTCCAAGAGGACACTTTTTGAACCCTCAATAGTAACTTTTTCACACCATTTATTTGCATAACTTATCCAAAACAATTGTTTTGAATTGTAGTCTAAACCAGGAAGTCTTTCACCTTCACTTGATGATTTCAATTTTTTAATATATGCGTGATAAGCAGCTTTTAATCCACTATTGTCTGCAATATTCTCACCTAAAGTCAATGTTCCATTTACCTAAAAAAAAGTAAATAAATAAATAAATGTTAAAAATATAAATAAATTTATTAAAAATTAATTTTATGAATAAAAATTTTTATAATAATTACATTTGCATTTATTTCTGGCATTGTGTAATTTCCATATTGTTCAACCATACACATGGCACGATCATTAAAATTTTGTAACGAATCATTTCTCCACCAATTATTTCGAATACCATTGGCATCATGACCTATTGTTCCTCCAATTAGACCGTAATTTATGGCGTTTAAATTATTTTTTTTAAAAAGAACGTTTTGATAAACTGGTGGAAGAGCTAGAATGAAAAAAATGAAAATAAAAAAAACAATGAAATTTTCATTAAGATTTGTAAATTATAAATGATATATTAATAATAATTTTTATCACTGATGCATGTAAAACCGCGTTTTACATGCCTGTGCGCAGTGGATAAACTGCGTCATTTTCCCACTGAGAAGGTAAACAAGCCTAAAGTGTTTTACGTAAAACGCTTTAGGCTTGGACGCAGGCACAAGTGGTTTTACACAGAGGCATAAGTTGTTTTACTGTGTTTTACGCACGCATGAAGTGTTTTGCTGAAACCAGAATTAACGTCGCCATCTTAGGGTAACTCTTATAGTTATTAGTTGACTCACTAGATGGCACTAATTCTGGGCTTAATATTATTTTTTATTATTTTTATGTCTCAGTATTTTTTTTTTTTTTAATCTTTTTTACAGACTTGTGTGTTGTTTGTGTTTGACAGTTATTGCTTGCGTCGTTCAGTAAATTTAGTAATGACAAAAGTATTATTATTTTTTTTGTTCAACTTTATTGTTTAAATTTTAATAAATAATTAAAAGTACATAATTTAAAAATTATTGAAGGATTAAATAATTTAAAATTATTAAAGGTTTAAATAATTTAAAAATTAATTAAATAATGTTAAAAACATTTTGTTTTGTTTGTTTGTTTGTTTTTATACTTTTTTTGACATTGAAAAAAAAAAAGTTAATTATGTATTCAAATTTTGAATAATTCAAAGTTTGTTATTTTAATTTTAAATAATTTCTAGTTTTTCATAATTCAATTTGATAATGTTAAAAAAAAATTTTTTTTTATTTTGTATTTTTTTTTCTTTTTTTTTTAATGATAAAAAAAAAATTGTTTGATTGCGTTTGTTTTTCGTAATTTTTTTTAAATTTTCATATATGTTAAATAGGTAAATGCACCGTCAACAATTACCTAAGTGTAATTTTGGTGAATGAAATTTATTTAATTTATATTTATCATTTATTATACATTACATTTTTATTCTGGGGCTTTTACCCCCTTCTTAGGGGCTCCGCCCTTCGAACCCGCCAGCTTCGCCCTTGACCTATTGGGGCTTCGCCCTTGGATCCCACCAGGGCTCCGCCCTTGGAACCCGCCGGGGCTTCGCCCCTGGACCCCAATGCTCTCATAATAATTTTGTCAAAAATTTTGCATGCATACGTAATAAAAAATAGAATGTGTCACTCGGGCGTATAGGTGATTGTCGAATCTCGCATGTTGTGGCATGAACCACAGTCTCGGCGTAGGATAGAAGCGCCCGCGGCTTGGCTCGGCTTCGCCTCGCTGCCGCCTTGGGCGCTTCTATCCTACGCCTCGACTGTGGTTCATGCCACAACATGCTCGATGTTACAATCACCTATTTTACGCCCTCGTATCACAAATATCTATTATAACCTATAATATTATATGTTCTAAAATAACATGCATTGTATTTAAGCATGAACAATACCCACAGAACCGAGAAATTTTCATTTTTATGTGTTAATAAATATTTTCTATTAAACACATCTACTTGAATACTTTGATCAATGTAATTATCACTATCAGAAAATTTTAAACGTCCATAAAATTTGTCAATTATTGAATTATTGAGAAACTCCTTTGGACATTCAAAGAAATATTTTAAAGATTCAAGTTTTTCGATCGCTTTTTTCTTTGTCATATCATCAATCCAGTATGAATTAATAATCATGTCTGAATATTGATTTTTAATATCCAAAATTATTTGTAAAACATCATCTTTAATACTGTTATCAACATAATTTTGATAATATATTGCTCCCATTGCAATTGGAAGTTCTTTAATCATAATATTAACACAATCATCAGAATTTAATTGATGATGAAATATCTTATATTTTCTTTGATAATGCTTCCAGGTAATGTAATTTAATTGAATAATTTTTTCTGTTGAATTTAATAAATATTTTAAATTTTTCAAGAATTTAATATCTTCAATGATAATTGTTGTTGCTGTTGCGTTAATTGGAGTGCCACGGAGATAATTAATATATTCTTCCCAGTCAAAATAACTATAATTTTTTTTTAATTCATCAAGTGTCATTTTAACGTATTCAGTGGTACCATTTGACCGTTCATTTTCTGGCAGCAGTGTCATATTAAAAATATCAGTCTCAAATTTTAAAATGTCTTTGATCATTTTAACTATTGTACTATTTGACGATGCATCTATTTGCATTTTACGATGTAATAAAATGATAATAATAATTTAAAAAAATATTTATTAATTATTATTAAAAAATAATTTTAGAAAAAAAAAAATTATTGACAAGGCTGTAGTCTTGAATGGTTCTTTATTATTTTTTTTTTTTTCATTATCAGTAAATAATCGAATTAAAAAAAAAAAAAAAACCTTCATATGCATATAAACTTTCTTGGTACCCCTTATCTTTAAAACTCTCTTGGTTATACTTTGTTATAATCAGAAGAGCTTCTAAAAATCTGGCTGGGTATATTTTTTCATTGGAAAATTGATGATGAGATAGTAATTATTGTTTTATTTTGATTGAATTGAAAACATCAAATTTTGTTGATATTATATGACAAAATTATATTTTTTTTACGGAGGCTAGGAGCCGAAAGGCTCAGCCGCAGTATTGGATTTATCCCCCAAAAAAAAAAAACGTTCATAACTTCTACACTAATTGTCGTAAAGACTTCGGATTTGGCTCAAAAGTTCATTACGAAGGCTGTGGACGGGCGACCAAAAAACTGCTTGAGGGTATGTGCAACGTGTTCTAGGTCCCAAGGACTACCTTTTGACCAGTTCTTTTCGTATACGGTTGAGTCTAGTTTTTTTGCCATCAGCTTACCGTCTATAAAATATGTATTTTTTACTGGTAATTATACCGTATCAACTGCTTTATTAATAACAAATAAAAAAGTAATATTAATTGTTAAATAAATTACAAAATTTTGGAATAAATTTATTAGTAAATTACATGTGATTTAATTGTTTACAAATGAATATTGGTTTTAAAAAATTTGTTTATTGAAAAAAGTCACATTATAATAGGTTGATTATTTATTTATAATTAAAAAAAAATAGTAATATATTGAGAGAGTTGAAATATACTAGCTGTAATTAATTTTGATGTGAAATATATATTAAATTATTGTTTTATTTATTTAATTTAATTAAAAAAATTAATAAAATAATTGTTTTAAAAATGTGACTTTAATTTTACGGAGGCTAGGAGCCATAGGCTCAGCCGCAGTCTTAAATTCATCGGCGAAAAAAAAAAAAAGCTCATAACTTACTAACTAAAGAACCGAGAGACTTCGTACTAGGCTTAAAAGAAGCGCATTAAAAAACTCTATCGCCCGCGTAATAGGTTTTTTGCTCTATTGATAATAGTTTTTAATCAAAAAACTAAAATGTAAATTTTGAAAAAATTTTTTTTTTTACTTAAAAATTTGTGGTGTCTAAACTATCCATCAGAGAGTATTTATCACCAGAGGTTTTTTGTTCGCAAATCTTTTCTGTTTTATATTTCATTATTCTTAAATTATTATTTATGTAACTTAAAATAGTACATATACGTTTTCATGTGAAAATTTTACAAGTTATAAAAACGGCGCAATAAATAACTCGACGCAAAATCATAGTAGAGACTTCGTATTAGGCTCATATTATGCGCTTCAAAAAACTCTATCGCCCGCTTTGCAAAATATCTTTCCATTTATAATAGTTTTTGAGAAAAAAAAAAAAAACTATAAAATTGAAAAAAAAAATTCTGATATTTAATTTTTTTTCTCGAAAACCGTTATTGAGAGAAAAAAAAACCCATAATGCCGTCACTAGATTTTTTTGAAGCGCATAATTTGAGCCTAATACGAACTCCCTATCTTGATTATAACAAAAGTTATGGCTCGCCGAAAAAAAACTGAAAAACGGCGCCATGAATAACTCAACGCGAAATCAAAAGAGAGACTTCGTATAAGGCTTATATTATGCGTCTTAAAAAACTCTATCGTCCGCATAATGGGTTTTTTCCCCTATCTATAATAGTTTTTGAGAAAAAAAAAAAAAACTTCCAAATTTGACAAAAAATTCGGATATTTAATTTTTTGGCTCGAAAACCGTTATTGAGAGGAAAAAAAAACCCCAATGCCGTCACTAGATTTTTTTAAGGCGCATATTATGAGCCTAATACAGAATCTCTATCTTGATTATATTCGCCGAAAAAAAAACAAAAAATCGGACCAAGGAATGTCATCATAGAGTTGTAATAAAATGTTTATAAGGCCCAAAATAAAGCCTTGTTTCGAGTAATGTTATTGTTGATAAACCATTAAATTATATTTCAGCAATATAATTTGAAATAATCATAGCCCTAGCCGGAGTATTGAAAATTTTTAATTTTCAACGGGTAACGCGGGCCACACGCCCCAACAAACGTTACCAGGTCTTTTATAATGTTAATTTTGATTTTAGAAAATGGAAAAATGTAAATTCATTTAGAAAACAGATTATCCCTGATGATGGTGATAATATTTCTCCAGATTTTTTCAAACTTTTCTTCGTAACTACTCTCTATTTTTCTTGTCACAATGTAAGATGATCAATGCAAGTATGCCCCCAAGTAACTAAAAAATAATTAAAATATATATTATTATAAAAATTTTAAAACTAAAAAATAATTTTTTTTTTAAACAATGCATATTTATTTTTTTTTGAAAATAATTTTTACCTTGATAACTCCAGCAATAGCAGCAATTGCAATAAAACATAGGTTTTGAATTCCAAAAATCGGCCACCCGAGGTCAACCACCATTTCAGGAACTTTAGTGTTACATCCATCGTAAACAATTCCCGAACTACAATTTTCATTCCAACAGCAAGATGATGGAAGAACTTCAGCATAATAGTTTTCTTTGCCAGTATCACCACAACAGCGAAACTATCAAAAAAAAAAAAAAATTTAAAATATATATTAATGCCATATACTTAATAATCAAATAAAAAAATACTTACCAACCGCTGAATGGCATCAATAACTTCTCCCATTTCATTATATTTATCATGATTAAAATTAACTGCAATAAATTTTTCCATAAATTTAGTAATAGTACCTTCAAATGTCATAAAACAAATTAAACTTGTGATGATCAAGCAACCAGCTATGATCAAATCGATTGCAGCATGCTAAAAAAAATATTACCATATTTAATTAAAATATATATATAAGCAGATTTTTAATTTATATACTTACAAGTTTGAGAAAAAAAATGTTTTTCGTTGCAACACTTATCAAACCGAAAATTGAGACTAGGCATATGATTGTACCAATAATTATGTACTCAGTATTAAATATAGAAAAATGATCTCTGAGTTCATTAATTTCTGATTCAGTTGGGCTAAGGTAATTAAAAAATACAACCCAATATTGAAATATTCCAAACAAAGTTACACAAGCTCCCATCACCTAAAAAATAAATTAATATTTTTTTTTTTTTAATTTAATAGTAGTTTTGATAAATAAATAATGATTTTTTGTTTATATAAAAAAACAAATACTTACCAACGAAATTAGATTGAAAATAATTGATAAAATTTTCAAAATACTTGAACAACCCATTTTGAGTTTGTTAAATTTATTAAACAATAAATTTTTTTATAAATGAAAAATTGTTGTGTAAAACAAGTAAAAGTTGCTTCTGCAACGTGTCAATTTTTTATATAAATTTTTTTTTATGTTAACTTGCTTACAAGTTGGACAAGGTGTGACTAGCTAAAAAACATGATTCATCGTCAGACAAGATAAGTATACATTATTTTTTTTTGGCGTTATCTTGCGCAAGATAAGTATACATTATTTTTTTTATTTTTTTGTCATTATTATTTTTTATTTTAGATAACAGCATTCTTAATGTGCCAACGTGACATAAATGAAATAAAATAAAGAATAGATTTTTAATTGTATTCTTATAAAAAGAAGAAAAAAATAATATAAATTAATAAAAAAATTAAATAAGTTTTGGAATTAATTCAAATAAATTACATCTAATGGAATTTTTACGAACAATTGCACAATTTTAAATATAAAATAATGTAAAAAGTATTATCAGTCTAGACTATTTGATAAAAAATCAAATGAATAAATTATAAAAAGATATAAATGAATAAGGGGGAAAAAAAATAAATAAACCTTATATTTTCCGTTATCGCAAACATCCTTTAGTGATAATAATATTCATCATGGCATTGTCAGTTGCCCTTCAATATCTACTTTATGTTTCATTTTTGTTTGTTATTTATCAACCACATAGATGGACAAGCTAATATTATAAGAGTGAACAACTACGCTGTTTTTTCACTTGAGGATCTGAATAAAGAACAGCACCAATCGCTTCATCAAAAACATTGGTCAGGCCTTTTTGTGTTAATGCTGAACATTCCAGATATCGCATTGCTCCGATTTCTTTAGCAATTGCAAGACTCTATTTAAAAACAATTTAAAAAATACAATATTATAATGAACATGACATTGTTACATGTAAATAATATCAATTATAAAATAATATTAAATAGAAATAAAATTATTAAATAATATACCTGTAGATAAGTTATTGGTGCAAGTTTTTTATCTTTTAATTTTTCAATAGTTTCTTTATCTTCACGTAAATCAAGTTTTGTACCAACAAGTATTATTGGTATTTCTGGACAATGATGACGTACTTCTCGATACCATTTAGCTTTAACATTTTTAAAACTTGCTGGATTAACAAGTGAAAAACAAATAATAAATATATCAGTTTGTGGATATGACAATGGTCTAAGTCTATCAAAATCGGCTTGTCCAGCTGTATCCCATAAACCAAGATTTATTGGTTTTCCATCAACCATAACATTTACTGAATAATTATCAAATACAGTTGGTATATGTTCACCAGGAAATGTATTTGTCGTATAACTTAAAAGCAAGCTTGTTTTACCCACATCACTGTAATTAACAAAATAAATTAAAATACAAAAGACACTTGTATTAATCATCAAATGATTATTTGTCTTTTTTGAAAATCAAATTTAATATATTATTTAAGTATTGATAAACAATATTTGTCACTTCAATTTATTTATTTAATTTATTATTAATTAATAAAGTAATTTTTTGTTTAAAAAAATATTTTACGACATTAAACAGATAAAAAAGTTTTTAAAAATATATTACTCACCCATCACCAACAACGACGCACTTAATTATTTTTATTGTATTATTATCCATTGTTAAATTAAATATAAATATTTTAATTTTTATAAATAAATAATTAACTAGTTTTAATAATAATAGTAATCATGAAAAAAACAAAAAACAAATTGTCGAAATTAGTCAAAATTTAGGAGAAAGATTTATTAATTTAATTATATTTTGATGTTTAATTACCATGTGTGTATCTTAAACTTCATAAACTAACTAAAATTAAAAGCAAATTATTTTTTCCTTATTTTTTAAATTTGAGGAAATTATAATCATCATTCGAATAATCGTTTCTCTTTTTTTTATGTCTAACAACATGTTGAACATTTTAATTATTTAAAAAAAGTTTTAATAATAAAATTAAAAAAATTATATATTTTTATTTCTAACAAGATCAATGAATGTATACTATATTTTCACTACCTATTAAATATTAATAAATATTTTTAATAATAGTCATTTATTATAATGCATAATTTTTTACATTTATTGAAATTTTATTAAAATTATATTAATAATTTGTGCAATATTGGTGTTCATTCAACAAAATAAAACTTATTTTTTGTTAAACAAAAATTATATAAACATTGTAATTTTTTTTTTTTATAACAATAATTGATTTCTTAAATTATTTATTGTTAAATAAAGCTAATAGTAACAATAATTTAAGCATTATAAATTTTCAAAATAAATTAGTAAATATAAAAATTTATGAAAATTATATTTAAGGCATTGATGAATTTATAAAGGCAATTTTATTAATAACGTTTATGAAATTTAATAATTTAATTAATTTAATATTTATATTCATTACGAACAATTGCACAATTTTAAATATAAAATAAAATTTTACTTTTCATGTATAAATACACTTTTAATCATTAATTTTGGTGCATGATTTTCGAGACCGGAAGGATGACTGTTCACATAATAATCCAAAAATAAATATAATATTTTATAACTGATTGTAAATATGAGACATGACAAAACAAAGATATAAAAATAAACGAGGAAAAACAAAAAAAATGTATTTCCTATATTTTTAATTATCGCTGTCTTCCTCTAGTGATAGTAGTATTTTTTTTTTCATGGCAATATCAGTGATCTTTTAATACTTTTTTCATCGATTCAATAGCTGTTTTTTTTTTCTTTTTTCATATATAACTAAAAATATAAATTTAAAAATGTTGTTAACGAAATCGTTTCCCGTTGAAAATTGAAAATTTTCAAAACTCCGGTGAATGCGGTTTTTTAATTACGGAACCATATTTATCATTATTATTATTATACATAATATATATTTTTTTTAAATATTTATTTGAATATAAATATTGTACACAATATAACAATATAACATGTATATATTTTTAAATATACATATATATATTTGTTGTTTCTTTTCTAGTTGTAATTTAATATCTAAAAAAATTTTAAAAAGTTAACAGTTATCTTATTTTTCTACTTAGATCAATAGTACAATAGTTTTTAATTAATATTTAAAAAAATAAAAATTTTTGAACAATGACAAACGAAAAATAATGATGTACAAACGATTTGCTATCGATTAAGCATCTTATTACTATTTATAAAAATATCAGCCATTTGAAAATTATAAATTGTCGGCTATCTGGCAACTCCAAATATTCATTAATTAATTAAAATTAATGAGAGGGTTGACAAACAAAACTAAATATATTACAATCATCTACAATCCAAGTATACAATCAGCTACAATCATTGTTTTTTTGTCGGCCCATCACTTGTCGGCTAACTGTTAATAAACAAAACTTTTACACCGATGACACCTATTATTATAAACAATCGTCTTACAATTGAAAATGGGTGGTTTTAATATTTTCAAATATAGCCTTGGCTGTAGAGATTTTGATGAGGAAAATTTTAACACCAAATATAACTCTGTGAGATAATTTTTAAAAAAGTTATGAAGTGCCTAAAAAAACACAAATTCTGATATTCTGTTAAGGCTGAATGTCAAAATATTGAAAAAAAATTCCCTCTCACAGATTTTGATCAAAGTAGGCTTATTTTTTAAGTGAAATAAAGATCTATTTTATCAAATTTTTTTTGCAATTTTCTACCACGATTTAAGCGAGATAATTGGGGTCAAAGTTGACGCTTTTTACACACGCATAGGAAGCATCGGCACGTTTTCACTTCTATTGAAAAAACGCTCTCACAAAAAACCTTTATTTTACTACAGCTAATACTTCTTCAAATTACGAAAATAATAAAAAAAAAATCATCGATTTCTACCACGGATTTTGAAAGTTATTAATTATTTAAGAATATTAAAAACAGTCAAAAAGTACCGGGTGAAGCATTGAAAATCTGCTGAAGTAGATTAGTGTGTGTAAATACACTCATACTTTTAAAGACGCGGCAGTAAAGTATAAAAATTTTAGACATTAGGGGGCGCTTATTATTTTTTTTAACTATGGTTATAAGGGTGCCCTTTTGCACCCAAAGAGTCGTCCTACTTTGGGATTTACATTCAGCCTTAAGTAACAAATTTCTAGCAACATTAAAAAAAAAAAAATCGTAATTTTGTAGAGTTTTTAAAAAAAACCATCCTGGCAAAAAATTGCATCCATGATTTGTTCTTAGTTTTCTTAATATTTCGAGTTTAAAATTTTTTCATTATCTATTTTTATCAACAATTAATTAACTAATAATCAAAATTTTTTCTTTCATATCCTTGGTTGTAGATATTTTCAATACCTTCAATTTAAGCCTATTTCAAACTCCCTATCTTAAATAGTTTAGAAGATATGAACATTATTTATTTTTTGCGTGTGATTTCAATACGTAAGGCTTCGCCTCCGTAAAATAAAAAGAAAAAATTTATGTGCTACTCGATATTGTTTATCAACATTGACTTTAACAATTATTATTTATTAATTAATTATTTTAATTAAGTATTAAAAAGACCAATACGTAGCAATATATATTTTCTTTCATACTAGACAGTAATAAAAAGAAAATAATAATAATAGATGAAACCATTACAGGGATGTTTTACAGTGATCAATGTTGATTTTTTGGATATTAATAAGAGTGTCGAAACTATAGTCATAATATTATTATTTTTAGAATTAGTATTATTATTATTATTATTATGTAAATTAAAGAATAAAGAATATAAAAATTGAAAATTTTCATGATACAATTATTAATAATTGTAACAAACTAAAACTCGTTAATTTTTATTCTAAATTTATTTCGCTTTAAAGAACAATATTTATGATTTAAAATTTTTAAGTAATTAATATATGGGTAAAATATGTATTTTAATAATTTAGTTTTAGAGAAATAAAAAACATAATTATCAATTTTTATAAATTTATTTTATTTTGTTGAAATATATTTCTCATAAGAAAATGGGATATATTTAAAATTTAAATGTGTACTTATTTATCTATTTTAGGTATATTTAATTGATTTTTTATTATTGAAATTCATAATAATTCATTAGTGATAATAATATTTACGTATTTTTTACCAGACAGTACATTTTTTAATAGGATTCATTTTTGATCCAATTGGACATTGAAAATCAATCGAAAATTCTTTCATATTCGATAACGGACCAATTACTCGAAATTCTGGAGGTGCATGACTGTCCAAGAGGACACTTTTTGAACCCTCAATAGTAACTTTTTCACACCATTTATTTGCATAACTTATCCAAAATAATTGTTTTGAATTGTAGTCTAAACCAGGAAGTCTTTCACCTTCACTTGATGATTTCAATTTTTTATTTCACTTTAAAGAACAATATTTGATTTAAAATTTTTAAGTAATTAATATATGGGTGAAATATATATTCTAGGAATTTAGTTTAAAATTATTATTTAAAAAAAAAAAAAAAAACATAATTATCAATTTTGGCAAATTTATTTTATTTTATCGAAAAATATTTGTCATAAACAAATTGGGCAAACGCACCGGAGATATTAGTCATCGGCGTTAAAAATATTGATATAAAATAAAAATAATAATTTAAAAAAATATTTATTAATTATTATTAAAAAATAATTTTAGAAAAAAAAAATTTATTGACAATAATTATTGGCAAGAGCAAGGCTGTAGTCTTGAATGGTTCTTTATTATTATTTTTTTTTTCATTATCAGTAAATAATCGAATTGAAAAAAAAAAAAAACCTTCATATGCATATAAACTTTCTTGGTACGCCTTATCTTTAAAGCTCGCTTGGTTATACTTTGTTATAATCAGAAGAGCTTCTAAAAATCTGGCTGGGTATATTTTTTCATTGGAAAATTGATGATGAGATAGTAATTATTGTTTTATTTTGATTGAATTAAAAACATCAAATTTTGTTGATATTATATGACAAAATTATATTTTTTCTTCAATTAAAATACTGCAAAAAATTAAGAGTAATATTCAATAGTTGATATAGATGAAAAATAAAACATGAAAAATATGTGAAAATGATAAATAAGAAGAAATTAATATAAATAAAATCTTTTATTTATTCATTTATTCTAAATATAGTTTTATTAGTGTTACCGATTGTACACGCAGATAATATAACACCAAAGTTCTAATTATACTTTTAAAAACTTGATGGATCTCGAGTATTTGAATATCCGTGGCAAATTAGCTATAAATTATTATACTGACGAGCCGTGAACCATGAATATTTTTAATAATATATAGTATTTTTTTTTATTACAAAAAAGTTTCTAATGTTTTTAACCATATAACTGTTCATAATTATTGTTAATGATTATGTAATTGAGAAGAATTAAAAAACAATATATTACAAAAAATAAAACAAATATTTTATATAAATATAATGAGATAGTTTTTAAAAAAAAAAAAAATTTATAAATATTTTAATTTTTATTATAACGATAATAGGTTTTTTTTTTTATGTTGTTTTAACTACATATATTTAGTTTTCTAAATGAATTAATAGATCAATTGACAATAATGATATTAAATGTATTGATGAATTTATAATGTTTTTAAATTTATAAAAGTCTTTTGTTTCTGTTTAGATAATAAATAAATAATAATAATATCATATATTCTCATTGATTTGAAAAAAAAGAAAAAAAAAAAAGTCCATTCTGTTTGCAATTATGTATATTGTTGCAATGCATAATTCGTTGATATGTGCATTTTTTTTACTTTTTTTGTTATTGACATTATAATATCATTAAAGGAAACAAGGACAACAGGTTTTTTTTCTGTAACTAATTCATTTTTTTTTGTTTTTTTCAAAGCATAATTCTTTGATTTGTGAATTTGTTTAACTTTTTTTGCTATTGACATTATAATGTCATTGAAGGAAACAATGATTAAAGGTCCTTTTTCCGGAACTATTTCTCCAAATAACCCTCTTCTCGAATCGCGAATTCTTTTATTTTTTCTGTGCGCAGCTAAGCCTACATGTAGTGCTTTTTCGAAAACAGCTTCCAGGCCTTGTTTTGTGAATGCTGAACATTCCATATATTTGACTGCTCCAATTTCTTTAGCCATTGCAAGACCCTGCAAATATTATAATATAAACATGACATAGATATACATATGAATAATATCAATTATAAAAGAGAATATTAAATAGAAATAAAATTATTAAATAATTTACCTGTGGATAAGTTATTGGTTCAATTTTTTTATCTTTTAATTTTTTAATAGTTTCTTCATCTTCAAGTAAATCAAGTTTTGTACCAACAAGTATTATTGGTGTTGCTGGACAATGACGATGTAATTCTGGATACCATATAGCTTTAACATTTTCAAAACTTTTTGGATCAACAAGTGAAAAACAAATAATAAATACATCATTTCCTGGATATGACATTGGTCTAAGATATTTGAAATCTTCTTCTCCAGATGTATTCCGTAAAAAAAATTCTATTGGTTTTCCATCAACCATAACATCTACTATTTTATTGTCAAATATACATGGTACATAGTAACCACCACCTGGTAATAATATTACAGAGCCAGTTTTCACGTAACCTCTCATCAAATACCTTCTACCCGTTTCACTATTAACAAAATTTATAGATATATGCATTAATCATCAAATATATATTTTTTACACAAGTATACATACACACACATTTAAATCAAATCTAAAATTTAATCAATGTATTGATCATTAATATTTTAATACTTGAAAAAATTTTCTTTTTTTTCCCCAACTCACAAATAAAAATAAATATCAATGTTAATAATATTAAATAAATAAATTCAACAAAATAAACAAATAAATTAACCGCGAAAAAATTTAATAAATACCACGCCCGAGTAGACAAAAATAAAAAAAATTAAAAAAAAAAAAAACAGCTTGGTCTCTGTTAACTGATAAACACTCGTGTTCACATTTTTTTTCCTTTTTTTTTTTTTCAATTAAATACATACACAATATCATCATCGAAAGAGTCCAATGAATAAAATTAAAAAAATATTTTACATACTGTTTTTATTTTTCAACAATTAATCATAAAATAATAACAGCATTAAACAAAATATAAAAAATATTAAACAAATACCACACATATAGATTTAATATACTCCATTAAATTTTTATGAAATATAAAATAATTAAAATAAATATATTACTCACCTATCGCCAAGAGTTAAACACCTAATTCGCTCCATTTTAAACAATTAAAATTAAAATATAGAACAAGTGACTCACTGTCACTGGTTTCTCGGTGTAAATTTCTTTTACCATACGGTTGTTTTCCCTGGTAGCTTTTTGTCTCCACGCGTTAGAAAAAGCCAGTGTGAACGAACAACTCTGATGTTAATCCAGCAGTAGTTAACATCAAAATATATATATATATACTTTGATGGATCCGACGCGCCGCAATTAACAATATATATATATGCATACGTGTCTGTAGGTATTTTTTTTTTATCTTTTCTTTTTATACTTCTTTACTTTTTTTATCTTTTTTTTATTTTTAGTCATTTGTATTTTTTATCTATGACTAATTTTTTTTTTTTTTTTCTCATTTGAGTATTTAATTGACATACCAAATTTGGTAATAACTAAGTTTACATAATAATAAATGAGTATAAAATTATTCGGAATATACGTGAACAGTGGTGCGGGATAGAAGGATTCAAACATGTTTCACTCATAAAATTTTAATCAACACAAATTTAACATTGATCAAATGAAAGAAATATGAAATAATTATCAAATGACCATATTTTTCATCTTTTTATTAAACTTCCAATAATAAATATTCACTAATTTAATTTATTATTCTTAAATAATGGAATAAAAGTATTGATATCTTACAAAATAAATAATAATTTACACTATACTTGACTTGAAAATATTACTCATCCATCACCAACAACGGCTGTCTTAAATTAAATGGTTTTTTTTTTATTATTAGTCATTGTTAGAATAACATCGACAATCAACTTTTTACAAATAAATAATTATATAATTTATATAGGACAAATAACAATAATAATAGCAATTATTTTATTATTATTATTCAGTGTGATTCAAAAAGAAAAATTCCAACTAAACAAATCGGGCTTACATTTATCACGTGGGTATCAGCAAATAGGAGTTATTATTATTTCCTTTTCTTTTTTTTTCTATCAAAGAACTTGTTAAATAAATAGATTATTATTTAAAATTATTTTAAAAAAATAAAATAATTATGTATATTAACCAAATTTTAAGATAGATTTTATAACGATTTTTATAATAGTAATAGTTTTTTTTTTTTTTGTTATTAAATTCAATTATCAATTTAGTTTTCATAATAAATGAGTAGATTAATTAATGATAAATGATAATGATACAAAAAAATATTATGGGTATCAAGATAAAAAAAAAAAAGCGCTATATGAATTGGCGGGAAATTGGCGTTTTCGTTAATTGGTAAGGTAGAAAATACCTTTTTTTTTGGGATTGGGTGACGTTACATATTGCACAACGCATGCGTGATTTTGCATGATTTTGGATTTTTTTTTATACTGACCAAGTGACCAACTGTGACCAACTGACCACTATTGAGATTTGTCATATGTCATATACGTTTGTTCAGGGTGATTTAAGTATTGATTATTATTTGTGATAAATCACTACAAGGATGAAGAAGTTTACCTATATAACAATTGTTATAATTACTGCAGCTGTCTTAATTATTTGTCCCATTGGGGTGAGTTATAGAATTATTTGAAAATTTAATTATCAAACTGATTGTGCATATAGTTTATATTTAAAAAAAATATAAAGGGTATAATAATTAGATGTATAAATTTTTTATGCGGTCGAAATAGAAATTCTTTTGGCATCATGTCAAGTGCATGTATTGAAGCTAAATAGAAATTACTTGAATAATATAAATTTCGATAGACAGTCTAGCAATACCTCGACAAGGATTTTCACGTGAAATTTCGAGATGCTGAAGCGCATATATATTTTATAGTTAAAAAAAAAATATAAAAGTATAATAATTAGATGCATAAAATGTGTATCGAGTCGAAATAGAAATTCTTTAAGCATCATCTCAATTAGTGCATGTATTGAAGCTAAATAAAATTTACTTGTATAATAAATTTCGGTGCAGCGTCTTGCAATACCTCGACAAAGATTTTCACGTAAAATTTTGAGATGCTGTGATATTTACCATGAAACCAGAGTCGTTTTCCTTTCTGGGTAATTGCCCTCATCTCCTTAATCCTCTAGGTCACAAAAGCTTTTCAATTTTTCCTAGTTTCGGCAAGTTAAACACTGACATTCTTCTTTACCGTTATTTAGAAAAAAAAAACCATTAGTATCACAGCATCTTAAAATTTCACGTGAAAATCCTGAATTCAAATCTTTGTCACGCTCGAATTTTTTCGTTTTTTCAAATTAAACAATATATAGTTACAAATATTTAAAATAATAATAATAAATGAATAAACAAAAATATAATTTTTATTTAATTTAAAAAAATATTAAATTTTAAGAAATTTCATTAAAATTTATTATTAACTTGAAATTAAAATTGATAAGTATATAATTATTTCAGGGAGAATCGAAATTTTTGCCAACCCAAACAAATAATTCAGAAGCTGAAGACATCATCGTACAGAAAAATGACATGAATAACCAATCAACAATTGAAAGTAAGTTATATTTATTATTTCAACTTTGATTATAATAAGCAAATATTTTTTTTTTTCTTATTTTCATTTTTAATTGATATAATTAAATGTATATTTCAGCAACAACATACGAAAAATACTTTTGTAATACATCTTCTGTATTTTACATGAAAGATGTTTGTAACGATCCTTCAACCGTGGGAATTAAATATACGAGCACAATTTTAAAATCTCTCCCAAACGAAGTATCCAATAAATTACTCTCTCTAATTTATTCGGAAATACGTTCAAACCAATTGACCAGCCTGGAGCCTAATACTTCAAATAGCTTGTTAAAGCTGACAGAATTAGCAATTGAGGGCAATAATATATCACATCTTCCACAAGATATATTCAAAGGATTGGTATCTCTAACTCTTTTGGAAATAGTTTCAACTGAACTGACCAGTCTGGAACCTAACACTTTCAATAGTTTATCTAAACTAAAATATTTAGCAATCAGGAATAATAATCTCACACATTTTCCACAAGATATTTTTAAAGAATTGACATCTCTAACTATTTTATTATTAGATTCAAACAAACTGACCAGTCTTGAAAGTAATCTTTTCAATAGCTTATCTAAACTGGAATATTTATCTATCAGTAATAATAATTTAACATCTCTTCCACAAGGAATATTCAATGAATTGAAATCTTTAACTACTTTAAAATTAGATTCTAACAAATTGTCAAGTCTTGAAAAGAATACTTTTTATGGCTTGTCCAATCTTATTAATTTAGATATCATTGATAATAATTTAACATTACTCCCACAAAGAGTATTCAATGGATTGACATCTCTAATCAAGTTGGATTTGTCATCAAATAAACTGACAAGTCTTGATTCTGATATTTTTAATAGCTTATACAAACTGCAATATTTAAACATCAAAAATAATAACTTAGCATCTCTTGAACCTAAAGTATTTAATAAATTAAAATCTTTAAAAGTTTTACATTTGGAATACAACCAACTGACAAGTCTTTCTTCTAATATTTTCAATAAGTTGATTCATCTTGATTATTTAGATATTAGTAATAATAATTTAACATATCTTCCACGAGATATATTCAGTGGATTATCTCTACGTCGGTTGTCATTAGATACAAATAAACTGACCAGTCTAGAGGCTGATATCTTTGTTGGAGCAGACAGTCTTAAAATTTTATCTATCAGTAACAATTATTTAACATCTCTTCCACAAGGAATATTCGATGAATTGCCAGATTTATTTTTTATAAATTTGGCATCCAACAGACTGACAAGTCTTCAGCCTGATATTTTCAATAGGTTGAGATACCTTGAAATTTTAGATATTCATAATAATAATTTGACAAATCTTCCAATTGAGATTTTTAATGAAAATATGTTTCTGTCTTCTTTATGTTTACAATCAAATAATTTCACTAAATTAAAGCCTGAAGTTTTCTTTGATATGTTGATTCTTCGGCTGCTCAATATTGAAGATAATAAATTTAGTCTAACAGATGATGATAAAAAATTAATTTTAAAAAATATGAAACTTAAAAATTACGATGAATCTATTTCATATGATATTATTAAAAATAAACCGTGCCTTTTGTATTATAATTATTATGATTAACAATTTAATTACTTTCTCTGAATATTTTTGTACCTTAATTAAAAATTATGTTCATCTTTGTCATTTAAAAATTATTCAAATAAAATTTATGCTTTAAAAATATACCCTATAATTATTACCTAATTCAATAAAATTTATAGTTTTTTAAATTTATCCTTTTAGATATTTCTTATACATTTTTTTACATATGGATTTATATTTATATGGACAATAATAAGGCCTGGATTTTTTTTTTTTATTTGATTACGATTACTCATTTAATATAATAATATTTTTTAAAACATATTGACATTATTTCGTGCTGAAAAAATAGCAAAAAGACTCAAAAGTTAGAGGTTGAGTTAATTTGTTATAGTATTTTATAGGTAAATTATTTTATAATAAATTTAACAAAGTCTTACAATCAAAGTTTAATATAAATTTAAAACCCAGAAAATTATAAAATAACTATTTAACTTGACTTCAACACTTTTATTTATCAAGCCATTATTATATAATTGACTGTCTATTTTAATAATAAACAATTGAAAATTAAATAGAACAAATCGATTTGCATATAGATGTGTGGGTGTGTAAAAAAAATTACAAAAAATATTTTCAATATATCATTAGAAAAAATATTTCGAAATAGACTGAATAAGAATAATTTTACTGCATTTATTTGTAATGGATTTTTTATTGTAAAAATTTCAAAGAGAGCGTGGAAATAACTTGGCCAATCAAAATAGAAAATCTGGAAACAGATGTGTATCGAAATATAATGACCTTTTTTATTTCGATATTGATTAATGAGCAAGTGTTTTGTTTTCATTTCAATACATTGTCGAAGAGAAGTTAAAGTATTATGAGTATTATGATTATTAGTATTAAGAGTATCAAGATCAACAATCAAGACCTGCAACGCACAAAGAAAAAAAAAAAGCTATGAATTGGCGGGAAATTGGCGTTTTTGTTAATTGGTAAGGTAGAAAATATCTTGTTTTTCGTTGGGCACCATTACACATTGCACAACGCATGCGTGATTTTCATGATTTTCGATTTTTTTTCATACTGACCAAGTGACCACTGACCAACTGACCACTGTTGAGATTTGTCATTTACGTTCGTTCAGAGTGATTTAGATATTGATTATTAAATTACGGAACGATCACTACAAGGATGAAGAAGTTTACCTATATTACGATTTTCATAATTACTGAAGCTGTCTTAATTATTTGTCCCATTGGGGTGAGTTAGAATTATTTGAAAATTTAATTATAAAACTGATTGTGCATATAGTTTATCTTTAAAAAAAATATAAAGGGTATAATAATTAGATGTATACATTTTTTATGCAGTCGAAATAGAAATTATTTTGGCATCATGTCAAGTGCATGTATTGAAGCTAAATAGAAATTACTTGAATAATATAAATTTCGGTAAACAGTCTAGCAATACCTCGACAAGGATTTTCACGTGAAATTTCAAGATGCTGAAGCGCATATATATTTCATATTTTAAAAAAAAATATAAAGGTATAATAATTAGATGCATAAAATGTATATCCAGTAGAAATAAAAATTCTTTAAGCATCATCTCAATTAGTGCATGTATTGAAGCTAAATAAAATTTACTTGTATAATAAATTTCGGTGCAGCGTCTTGCAATACCTCGACAAGGATTTTCACGTAAAATTTTGAGGTGCTGTGATATTTACCATGAAACCAGAGTCGTTTTTTTTTTCTGGGTAATTGCCCTAATCCCCTTAATCCTCCAGGCCACAAAGCTTTACAATTTTTCCTAGTTTCGGCAAGTTAAACACTGACATTCTTCTTTACCGTTATTTAAAGAAAAACCATTAGTATCACAGCATCTTAAAATTTCACGTGAAAATCCTGGGTCAAATCCTTGCCGCGTCTGTATATTTTTTTTTTTTTTTTTTAATTAACAAATAACAGTTTTATAATTTATAGACATTTAAAATAATAATAAATAAATAAATAAATAAAATAAAATTTTTATTTAATTTAGCAGAATATTAAATTTCAAAAAAATTTCATTAAATTTTATTATTAACTTAAATTTGAAATTTTAAAAAAATTTTAAATAAATTCATTTTAATTTATAAGTACATGATTATTTTAGGGAGCATTTAAATTGTTGCCAATCCAAACAAATAATTCAGAAGCTGAAGACAGCATCGTACAGAAAAATGACATGAATAACCAATCAACAATTGAAAGTAAGTTATATTTTTTATTTCAACTTTGATTATAATAAGCAAATATTTTTTTTTTTCTTATTTTCATTTTTAATTAATATAATTAAATGTATGTTTCAGCAACAACGTACGGAAAATACTTTTGTAATACATCTTCTGTATTTTATATGAAGAATGTTTGTAACGATTCTTCAACCTACGGAATAGATTTATCTTACAGGGGTTTAACATCTTTACCACAAGGAATATTTGATGGATTGACCTATCTAAACTTTTTATATATCAAAGAGAATAGTTTAACATCTCTTCCACAAGGAATATTCAAAGGATTAAAGTCTCTAAAATTGTTGGATTTGTCAGTAAATAAACTGTCGAGTCTTGAAAATAATACTTTTAATAGCTTGTCCAATCTTGAAACTCTAGATATCAGTGATAATAATTTAACATCTCTTCCACAAGGAATATTCAATGGATTGATATCTATAATTTCTTTGGAATTATATTCAAACAAACTGTCAAGTATTGAAAATAATACTTTTCATGGCTTGTCCAACCTTAAAACTCTAGATATCAGTGATAATAATTTAACATCTCTTCCACAAGGAATATTCAATGGATTGATATCTCTAATTTCTTTGGAATTATATTCAAACAAACTGTCAAGTATTGAAAATAATACTTTTCATGGCTTGTCCAATCTTACTAATTTAGATATCAGTGATAATAATTTAACATTACTCCCACAAGGAGTATTCAATGGATTGATATCTCTAATTTCTTTGGAATTATATTCAAACAAACTGTCAAGTCTGGAAAATGATACTTTTCATGGCTTGTCCAGTCTCACTGATTTAGATATTAGTGATAATAATTTAACATCTCTTCCACAAGGAATATTTAATAAATTACAGTCTCTAGAATCGTTGCGTTTATCATCAAATAAACTGACAAGTCTTGATTATGATATTTTTAATAGCTTGTCTAAACTCACTTATTTATACATCACAAATAATAACTTAGCATCCCTTGAACATGAATTATTTAATGAATTGAAATCTTTAACAGTTTTACATTTGCGATCCAACGAACTGACAAGTCTTCCTTCTAATATTTTCAATAAGTTGATCCATCTTATCGATTTAGATATTGGTAATAATGATTTAACATCTCTTCCACAAGATATATTCATTGGATTAAAGTCTCTTAATTCGTTGGATTTATCATCAAATAAACTGACCAGTCTAGAGCTTAATACCTTTCATAATTTACACAAACTTAAATATTTATTTATTAATAATAATAATTTAACAACTCTTCCACAAGGAATACTTGATGAAGCGGAATCTAATATTTTCGATGACTTGGTCAATCTTAGAGTTTTAGATATTCGTAATAATAATTTGACAGATCTTCCAACTTATATTTTCCATAAAAATCAAAAGCTGGAAGGTTTATGTTTACAATCAAATAATCTCCATGAATTAAAACCCGAAGTTTTCACTAATTTAACGAAGATTGATTTGCTCAATATTGAAGATAATAAATTTAGTCTAACAGACGATGATAAAAAATTAATTTTAAAAAATATGAAACAGCAAACTTACAATGAATCTACTTCATATAATATTATTAAAAATGAACAGTGTTTTTTATTTTAATAATTATTAATTATTAACAATTCAATTACTTCATTTTTGTAGTTTCAATAAAATTATGTTCATCTTTGTCTTTTAAAAATTATTCAAATAAAATTTATGCTTTAAAAATAACCTGATATAAAATGACCTGATTTATTAAAATATATATTTTTTTTAATTTACCCTTTTAGGTCAATTTTTTTATATATTTTTTCAAGTGAATTTGTATTTATATTGACAATAGGGTCTGTAAATTTTATTTTTTTATGACTACTATTATTGTATAGACTGATTAAATACAATTATATTTTTTGATTGTAAAATTTAATTAGTTAGGTATTTGATTTATCAATGATTAATTAATTTATATTATATTTTATTATTATGACCGTGAAATTTTATTTTGAAATACAATTAATATTTATTTTAATGGAGTAAAATATATATTTTCAAATTTAGCAGCATTGAAAAAAGCATTTTTTGCGTTATTTTATTGCAATACTTTTAAAAACTTGATGGACCTCGAGTATTTGAATATCAGTGGTAAATTAAATTTGATTCCAATAATAAATAGTATTTTTTTTTATTACAAAAAAGTTTCTAATCTTTTTAACTATATATAGTTAGTTCATTATTATTTTTTTTTAAAATCGTTTTATGTCTTATTGACGATAATAAATATCTTAATATTTATGCATAGTATACTTAAATAATAATTAATAAAAAAAACGAAATAAAAAAAAAATTTAAACATGGAAATGTAAAATTTTTAATAACATTTTTTGCACAAATTATTATTGTCAGCTGACTTTTTATTGATAAAAAGTTAATTAGTATTGAGCATGAAAAATATACAAGTAAAAATTATTATATAATGTGCAAAAAGTGTCATTAAAAAAGCCTGGTGTTTGGCTTAATGAATGCGTTTAATGACAAAAAGAGAAAAAAAAGTAAAAATAGAAAAAAAGAAAAAAAACAATGTGATAAGTTTTTTGTAAATGCTTGTAAACGTTCTCTCTATCAATTAAAAAAGTATTGATCAATATCTGTAGATTAGTAAAATCCACAAATGCACTCTGTTCAAAATTGAAATCATATGTTGTTATTTCTTAAAAATTGGTATGTTAAAATTTATCCTAAAAAATACTTAATATTTTATTTGTCTAATTTTTTTATTCTATTTTCATCAGGAGTTATATTTTATTTCTGCAAAAGATCAAAGGAAAAACCAGTCGATAAAAAATATGCCAAGCTTGGAAGGTAAAAAGAAAAAAAAAAACAAATTTATTTTATTCAACTCAATATCATACTCATTATTATTAAAAAAAAAAAACTATTAATATATTCTTAAATCATCATATACAATCAAACACGTACATAGAACATTTTTTTTTTTGTTTACTAAAAAAAATTAAAAAATACATCAGTCAATGTAACTCTCACACACACATTTATTTAAAATGAATAATTATTCAAATATCATTATGTTAGACAATCGAAATGTTCAATTATTATTTTTAACTTTATAAAAACCTAAGATATTTGATTAATTATTAATGTTAAATAATTTAGTTGCTTAGTACTTAAAAAATTATTTTAATCTCTTTGAAGTATCGTATACAACATTGAAATTATATACGTAATTTTTTTTTTTTTTTTAATTCGTAATAATGAAATTTGATATTTTAAATTTTGTATCCAATCAATTGTAATTTTTCATAAAGTTTATTCTTATTAATAATTTTTTCAGTAAACAAAAAAAAAAAAAAAAATGTTCTATGTACGTGTTTGATTGTATATAATGATTTAAGAATATATTAATAGTTTTTTTTTTTAATAATAATGAGTATGATATTGAGTTGAATAAAATAAATTTGTTTTAAAAACTCCTGATGAAAATAGAATAAAAAAATTAGACAAATAAAATATTAAGTATTTTTTAGGATATGACAATTAGAGCTAAACTTGATGTTGTACCACGATCTTTTTTCGTTGGCATTGTTAATGTTTAAAAAAATAAAATAAAAAAAACAAAAAAAATATAAATTAGTATTATTATTTAAATTTTTTTTTTTTTTTGTCATTAAACGCATTCATTAAGCCAAACACCAGGCTTTTTTAATGACACTTTTTGCACATTATTTTATGTTACAAGGGCAGTGGGAATAATGTGTGAATTTCCGAAGCATAAGAGGGGTAGTGCGCTTTTTGGAAATTCACACATTATTACCACTGTTCCTAGTAACATAAAAATATACTATTTTTACTTTTTTTTTTTTAACAACAATTGTCATTATTTATGTGGAAAAATGAAATAATTTACAATCTAATACGCCAGAAGAATATCTAGACAGCTAAGACTTTACCAACAAAGCCAGTATTTGAAACAGAACATTTGCCATCAAATGTTTTTGATGTTTCTCGCCTCAAGCCAGTATCAATAATTGGTGTTATTTTTTTTTCTTCTCTTAATGGTTCTTTCTCTTCTCTGAAAAAAATATTAATAAAACAATTAATTTATTTTCCATTGATTAATAATAATTATAAAAAAAAAAAAAAAAAAATTCATTATATTTAATGTGCAATTGTAAGTAAAATGATAAAATGATGACACAGTTCATGCTCACATAAAACACCAATTGTATTTTTCGTACATTTAAGGGATTTCGTCGATTTTTTAAAACGAAGAGTGAGACAACATTTTTCCTGTGTTTTTTTGTCTTTTTCGCACTCATAGAAATATTGTATTTCTCAAAGTCATCCGCAAGAGGTCTCTAGTGATTTTTCAATAATTCCTCATAAAAATCAATTTTTCCATACCTTAATTATTAATTGTAAAAAAACTAAGCTCCAAACCTCTTTTATTTTTTTTCTATACATTTTGTTTTGTCTCATTTTACAACCCGATAGTTTTTTTTTCACGATGTCATATTGTCGATTAGAGATATTGGTATTTTAATGGACTTTTTTTTGACAAAAATCGCATTCTCCATAAGAGCCCATGTTAAAAGTTGTCAACTTTGAAAATTAATAAAAAAATAAAGAGCTTCCAAACAATTACCAAAAAATTACATAAAATGTATTAGTATTTCAAGAATCTATTGTATAAATTTCAAAGCATTCTCATATTCGGAAAAAAATCGACGAAATCCCTTAAGATTTATAAAATGATATTTGTTTTTTTAATTAATATATAATAATGAGTGTGAATCATGCAACATTGCCAAAAGTACAAGTCAACGATGCTGATTGCTGACGATTTTCAATAGCTTGATGCATTTTTTTTTATTATGAAAAAAATAATTATATATTTATAATTGTAAATGAAAAAAAATTCGTTAAGACAATTAGTGAGATTGATTAAATTACAAATTATAAAATTGAGAGCTTAAAATGAAATAAAATAAAATACATTTGTTGATTAATTTAAGTGTGAATTTGATTATTTAAGGTGAATAGTTGGCGGTGAATGGTATGATATTGAGTTGAATAAAATAAATTTGTTTTTTTTTTCTTTTTACCTTCCAAACTTTTATGTACTTCAACATTAATTATTCTATCAAAAAATGAACCAGTTTCAGGTACTGATGCACGACATCTATAAACACCTTCATGACTTTGTTGAACTTTAAATATTTTCAAACCATGAGTTTCAACGACATATTGATTTCCATCTGATAATATTGGTACATCATCACGATACCATGTTACTATTGGTGGTGGTCTTGCTGTAACTTGACATTGAATTGTATATTCTTCATTTATTATTGGATATTGATATATTGGTGCATATGTAAATGTTATTGGATCTGTAATAATAATTTATATATTATTAATAATTTATAATAAATATATATTTAAATTTATTTTATACAAAAATGTTTTCTAGACTTACCAACAATTTCAATTTTTACAGATTTTGATAATGGCTCATTGTTGGCATATGTTGCTGTACAAACATATCTACCAGCTTGATCAGCTTTCAATGAATTGAATACAAGTTCTAAAATTCCATTTTGTGATTCTGTATACATATCTGTATTGTCTCCTCCTTTATTCATTGACCTAATGTGGTGGAATGTGTTGTTAGAATTTTTGCATTGTTATTTTTTTTTTTATTATTATTAATATATGTATATAAATAAATAAAAATATCTAGATCATCATGTAAATTATTTTTCAAGCAACTCATGAAATAATAAATCATTAATATTATATGACAATGATGATGCATAGATAATTAAATTGACTAGAAGAATGATTTTTATTTAAATTGGAAATAGAGAATAATTTGATGAGACACAAACACGAATGAAAAAATAACAGAATGAATTTAAAAAAAAAAAAAAAAGTCTTTGTTTTAAAAATGTTACTGTTTTTTTTTTTTTTTTTTGTGTTATATACTCGTCTTTCGATCGGCAACACGACGAGACTGTGTGCAAAAAACAAAAAATTGGAAAAAAATCGTAAACATTATGTGCAGTAAATAATTTAAAAAAAAAAAAAATTTGCAAGTGTTTTTATCAATAGTAAATTGTTTGAGTCATTCTGTGTTTAAATAAATAATTTTAGTTATAATGTAAAATTATTTATAATTGATAAATAAACTTTATAATTATTTTTAAAAAATATTTATAATTAATTATAGATGGAACTTACTTGATGGGACCAACAACACGATCATATGGATCTCTCCATTCCATATTACTAATTAATTTAGTATTTTCAACTTTGGCTATGCATGTTAACATAATTGCAGTTCCAGTTGGTTTTGATTGGACATCACCATCTGGTAGAATAACCAGCTCTGCATTGATAGTTGCTGTAATGATAAATAAATAAATAAATAAATAAATAAATAAATTATTACCAATATGGTTTACAGTGTTTGACAAGTGAATTTGGTTGTTTTAAAAAATCAAATGAAATACACAAAATGCAAAGGGTGCCAAGGGCTTAGTCTTATTCACAAGCAAAATTGTCTATATGACGTGAAACTACTGATGATGATATTTACACACAACACAAAATGAATTTTTTGATGATGGACTTGGGGCATGACACACTCATGATTATCATCAACAAGAAATGGCAATTAACTATATTAATATCAACACACACACATGACAGTTTGTAATATTTAGCATTAATCAAATTAAATGTAAATAAAAAATATAAAATATTTAAACTATTTCAAATGATAAATTTAATAATTAATTTAAAAAATATATTTTTTATATTATTTTACAAAATAAATAATTCTATTTATAATATATTAATTAAAATTTCTTTGATGTTGTTGATATGTTGTTTTATTTTATTTTAAATCATATATTATAATTTTGTTAAATTAAAACGTTTGTTTTTAATTCAAAAATACCAATTGACGTAAAATGAGTTGTTACTCATCTTCTTTTTTTTAAAAAAAAACAAAACGTGGGATAACATTTTATTTATCATCCAGAAAATAATGGAAACAAAGATAAGAGTGGAATTCAATGGGAGAAAAAAGTGAAATACCGGTTGACTATATTTAGAAATGAAATAAAATTAAATTGCTTATAAATATGTGTATTTATGTGTGAATTTGTGAACTGCACATATTGAAATTCTACACCCTTTGTTTTGCAAGACACCTTTAAAATTCAATGGCTCTATATGAAATGCATTCAAGAAGAAAAAGTCCTAACGAGCCCGACAGACATATTTGAAAACTGTTGCGCTCTAATCTGTTACCAAGAAATAATACATCAAGATATAAACAGTCATACAGTTTGATTACTAACTTTGTGATGTATACCGTCATATTATCATCATAAATTTACGCAAACAGCTATACAGTGTATATACATTTCGAAAAAGAAATAAATAAATAAATATAAAATGAAAGGTTCATTGGCCAGAGACTTGATCATATATTGCAGATGACGCTTTAAGGTATAACTTGCCAATAATACTTGTTTTGGTCTCATCTATCCCAAAAACTAATAGATTATAAAAAAAAAAATAAGGAATTTTTTGATATCAGGATGAAATGGGCTTGTAAAACTAAATCTCACGTAATTAATAAAAATATAAGCTAAAAACACGATTTTTAGCAATTTTATAAAAACGAGTATTGAGGCTCTGGCAACAGCGCATTGGAGCGGGAAAATTTAAACAGCAAATTTAGCATCCATGTTTAGCTTTTACACAGCTGGGATACCGCTTTTTCTCTGAAAAAGTCAAGCCAATAAGTATAAATTTTTATTTTTTTCAGGGCTTGGATTATAGAATTAACAACAGGTGCAAAAGTAATAACAATAATAATAAATTTTCCAGATGGAAAATTGGTTTTATAATTTTTCATAAATATGATCATAATGATAATGTAAAATTTTACTTTTTTTTTTTTTTAATTTTTGGTACCTGGGGGAGTTTACAGTTAATCGAAGGTCAAGAAAATAGTTGAATACGAAGAAAATAAATTATATTTTATTGATCCTGATGTTGTTTATAATTTAACAATGTATTGATACTTTTTCCAATTTAAATTTTGTTTGTTGGAAAAAATATGATAATAATAAAACTCATATGACTTCATTACAAAGGACAAGTATTTTCACAATAAAATAAAAATAATAATTTATATAAATTTTCATGATCGTCGGCATCACTCACCTAGATGTAGTAGTACTACGATCGCAACAGCGGCTGAACACCCACTCGATAAATTTGCCATCGTCTCAACTTAGTATCTTCAACAAATAATGATAAATTTAGTAACTATTGTTTAACAAGTTTTTTTTTTTTTTTATAACACTAACACACTCTTGCAAAAAAAAATCACTTGATCGTCTTTCGTTTTTGTTTTTTCTTTTACTTTTTTTTGGAGTTTAATAATATTAACTAATTAATTAATTAATATTTCTTTTTTTTTCACTCTCTCAACTTACTCGGCTTTCTTGTGTGTTGTCGTCACGCTGGTTTTCGACTGTAGGTGAGTTCTTTCGGTTCTTTCCCTAGGTATATCAGGTATATTCTTTCACGGCGGATTTCCACCTCTCCTAGCGTTTGAGCTTCCCTTCTTAACTATTTATGCTCAAGCGTTCAAAGAAGGGATAAAAAAAAGAAGGGACATGCAGTGGAGGTGGAAATCCGCCAGAAAATCCGCCATGAAAGAATACACCTATTATTTAAAAAAAATATATATATTTGTTTATTGAAAAAAAAAAACTTTTATAAATATTCTACATAAATAACAATAATTAATTAATTTTTTTATTGAAAATTTTTTTGTGTCAATATACTATTTTTAATTTTTATCAATTTAAAAAATTATAATTTGATAACACAAAAGCAATTTATGGGTTAATGACAAAATTCAACAACATGTTTTAAAATAAAAAACACTCAATCATAAACTGAGATAGATTAACGGCCATTGACGCACGACCTCATTCTTTTTTGACCATTTTATCAAAAATATATATTTTTTTTTTTTTGGGAATTTCCGATATTTTTATTTTTCTTAAAATATATTCTAGGAACTAGTAAAAATTAATAATTTTGTTCTATGTGCGTCAGTGATAACCGAATTTGGGCATATTAAACTCTGATAATTTAGTTAAAAATAAATTTTTATTTTCTTTATCTATAGTGCGACACCAACCGAATGAATATACATATATTAAAAAAATACGTGTGTATTAATAATATTACTCAGGACATCAGGCAGTCAATTTTTTAAAATTATTTTTCAACTGTAAATGCGTATATTTTATTATCTCTTTATTAATATTTTTTTTTTTTATTTCGTTTTGGCTTTTTCTCTTATCTACGAGGACTCTTAAAAAAAAAAAAAATTGTCATTTAATGTTTGTACAATAATTTTTTGCATTTCTTTTTATCTAGTTTGAAAATACCGTTGATTTGCAATCTTCGGGATTTTTATTTTCATACAAATCTTAAAGGAATTATCATCCTTCCAAATGCAATTTAAAATACTCTTTACAAATATTATCGCATTTGATTGAATTCTTTAATTTTATATAAAATAATTTTATTAAATTCAATTTTTATTTATATTATTTTGTACTACTGCAATAAAAAATTTTATATATAATTACTTCGTAATTAAATTTTCTGTATTTTCAGTGAATAATTTTTCTTTGAAGCATTATTTTGTGTGTTCATTATATAGATAGTAGTTTTATTTTATTTGTAATAATTAATTTTTGTTGTTTTATTTGAATTAAAATATCATTATTAATTTATTATTTTTTATGTGTTGCTTAATTATAGCAAGTTGCAAAAGTAATATTGACAATCATTGAATGTTTTAAAAAATATTTTTAAATACAAATAAATATTTATATTTATTTATGATATACGACAACTTTTAAAACTTCAAAGTTTTTTACTTTTAATTTACTTGAGCCATTAAATAAACTTTTTGTGTAATTTAAATTAAATACAAATGACTAAAAAAAAAAAAAGATAAAAAATAAAAAAAAGTAAAAAAAGAAAGATAAAAAAAAATACCTACAGACACATATGCGTATAGTTAATAATACACAGAAATACAAGTATATATATTATTATATAAATATTATATATATTATAGTCTGATCTATTGATAAATGGACATCAGGGTTGTTCTTTCACACCGGATTTTTCTAACACGTGGAGACGGAAATTTATTGATGATAAGATGCAGTGGAGTGACTGTATCGTTGTTGGTGATAGGTGAGTAATATATTTATTTTAATTATTTTATATTTCATAAAAATTTAATGGAGAATATTATCTACATATGTGGTATTGGTTTAATATTTTTTATATTTTGTTTAATGCTGTTGTTATTTTATGATTGATTGTTGAAAAATAAAAACAGTATGGAAAATATTTTTTTAATTTTATTTATCGGACTCTTTTGATGATGATATTATGTATTTAATTGAAATAAAAAAAAGGAAAAAAATGTGAACACGAGTGTTTATCAGTTGACAGAGACCAAGCTGTTTTTTTTTTTTATTTTTTTTATTTTTGTCTATTCGGGCGTGGTATTTATTAAATTTTTTTGCGGTTAATTTATTTGTTTATTTTGTTGAATTTATTTATTTAATATTATTAACATTGATATTTATTTTTATTTGTGAGTTGGGGAAAAAAAAGAAAGTTTTTTCAAGTATTAAAATATTAATTATCAATACATTGATTAAATTTTAGATTTGATTTAAATGTGTGTGTATGTACTTGTGTAAGAAATATATATTTGATGACTAATACGTATTATGTTATTTATTTCAGTGGTGTAGGTAAAACAAGTCTGCTGTTAAAATACTCAAAAAATGATCAATATTCATTATGTAGTGAATATATACCTCCTTCGATTGAAACTTGTGTAGTAACTGTTATGGTTGATGAAAAACCATTACACCTTGGTTTATGGGATACAACTGAAGAAACAGATTACCATAGCTTCAAACGACTTGTGTATATAAAAACCGATGTATTGCTTATTTGTTTTTCACTTGTTGATCCAGCAAGTTTTGAAAATGTTAAAGCTAAATGGTATCCAGAAGTACGTCATCATTGTCCAGCAACACCAATAATACTTGTTGGTACAAAACTCGATTTACGTGAAGATAAAGAAACTATTGAAAAATTAAAAGATAAAAAACTTGCACCAATAACTTATCCACAGGTAAATTATTTAATAATTTTATTTCTATTTAATATTCTCTTATATAATTGATATTATTCATATGTATATCTATGTCATGTTTATTATAATATTTGCAGGGTCTTGCAATGGCTAAAGAAATTGGAGCAGTCAAATATATGGAATGTTCAGCATTCACAGAACAAGGCCTGGAAGCTATTTTCGAAAAAGCAGTACGTGTAAGCTTAGCTGAGAGAAAGATTCGCACTTGTTGCCTTTTGTAATATTATAAAATATTGATAACAAAAACTGTAAAAAAAATTTACATATCAAATACTTATGAATTGAAGAAATAAATAATTCAAATCTATCAACTTCATAACAATATTAATTTTGTGATATTTTGTTTTATAAATTAATTAAAATTTTACCTGAAATATAAATTTTTTAAATCTCAAAAGTAATATATTGATAGATAAATTTTGTTTTTTAGCTATTCTGAATCACATAAGCATATTAACAATAACTATGAACTAATTATGGTTAAGAAGATTAGAAACTTTTTTGTAATAAAAAAAAATACTATTTATTATTGGAATCAATTTTAATTTACCACTGATATTCAAATACTTGAGGTCCATCAAGTTTTTAAAAGTATTGCAATAAAATAACGCAAAAAATGCTTTTTTCAATGCTGCTAAATTTGAAAATATATATTTTACTCCATTATAATAAATATTAATTGTATTTTAAAATAAAATTTCACGGTCACAAAATAATAAAATATAATATATAAATTAATTAATCATTGAATAATCAAATACCTAACTAATTAAATTTTACAATCAAAAAATATAATTGTATTCAATCAGTCTATACAATAATAGTAGTTATAAAAAAATAAAATTTACAGACCCTATTGTCAATATAAATACAAATCCACTTGAAAAAATATATAAAAAAATTGACCTAAAAGGGTAAATTAAAAAAAATATATATTTTAATAAATCAGGTTATTTTATATAAGGTTATTTTTAAAGCATAAATGAATATATATATTTAAATATGCATATGAATATGTATACATATGTATATCGCAAATTTTTTCTAGGAGGACATCATCGTTGTTTTTTCACACCGTATTTTTTTAACGCGTATATAGAGACGTAAAGCTGCCAGGCAAAACCACCATAAAAAAAATTCTAAATAATATAGTATATAAATATATAAAAATTCAATTTAATATATAAATTCTCCTATATACTAGTAAATTTAAAGTATATATGTGTCTTTAGATTTTTTTATTATATTTTTCATCTTTTTTTCCTTCAATTCATTTGTTTTTTTTTTTTTTTTTTAATATACTGGAAGTTAGTGGTAGAAATCAAGTCAGGTTTGGGTAGAATAAACTCTTGGCGTTATCATAAAGGCACCATGCCAGGTCTAGGCAAATGAGGCCAAAAACAATTCTCAAACGACTTGAATAAGATTGATTTTTTTTTACCACCCAAAAGGATTAAGTTTCCTGTTAAGTGTTATCGCGTTGAGATTTTAAATACCAGAAATCAGTAGAAATGACATCACTGTCTACACAGTAGCTCTTTCGTTGACGCCAAGGTGTCCGTTCTACTTTTAATCCCGGCTGCTACAGATTATTGTATTTTAAAAATATTTTTCCTTATTTAATCTTTTATCAATGAAAGAGAGCTATATAATTATTACCTCGTTTTTTATATCATCATTGATGATACATCAAATAAAAATTTAAAGATTTTAATTATTTAAAATTATTTATTAAAATAAAAAATAAAAATATAATCAGAAAAAATCTTTTGCACAATTAACATGATAATGATAAGAGTCATTTTTTATTTATAAAAATTTTAATATAAAATGTATATTAGTGTTGAACATTTTACATATTTAACTGCTCCGATTTCTTTAGCCCGAATTTCTATAAGACCGAATTAAAAACAACTTGAAAAACAGAATATTATAAGGAACATGACATTAATACATGTAAATAATATAAATTTATAAATAAGACATTTGTCTAAGTCTATATCGTAATTGATCGTAATCTTCTTGTCCAGTGCTATCCCATAAACCAATATGGTTTTCCATCAACCATAACCCTTACTGAATGATTATCAGATAGATCTATTTTCGTTGGAAAATACATTTATCGTGTATCTTAACATCAATCGCATGCTCGACCAACAATACTGTAATGTTGTAAAACTACCTGTCTGGTCTTTTTCCACCAAACAATAGCCCCATCGTTTGATTGAGCTTGAGGGTGCAACTACCTTATCATAGAATTTTGGATTATACTCCTCTCTTATAGCTTCCTCTTGCCTATATGTAGACTATAGTTAAATAAATAGACATATAGATAGATAGAGCTAGATAGATATATCAGCTCCGTCTCGTCCGGACTGACTTCCAGACCTGTGCCTTCACACCATCTTTTCACTATGTCTGACGTAATCCTGGATCTACTACTGGCGGTACACGCGTCCCCTGCCTGTATTACGATTTATATAATATCTTCAAAAATAAATAATAATTTACACTATAGTGATCAACTTGAAACTATTATTAATCCATCACCAACAACGACGGTCTTAATCGTTTTTTTTTTTTATTATTCTTTATTATTATACAAGTCATTGTCAAAATAACATTAACAATTAACTTTTTACAAAATAAACAATTACATAATTTATATAGTACTAATAACAATAATAATAGCAATTATTATTTTTTTTTTTTATTATTATTATTATTCAGTGCAATTTAAAAGGAAAAATTCAAACTAAACAAATCGGGTTTACATTTATCACGTGTGTATCACAATCCAACTAAATATTGTTTGATATTTTGATGACAAATTTTTTCCTTTCTTTTTATATATCAGAAAATTGGAGTTATTATTATTTCCTCTTTTTTTTTTCTATCGAAGAACTTGTTAAATAAATGGAGTATTATTTAAAATTATTTTTAAAAAATATAATAATTATATATATATTAACCAAAATTTAAGATAGATTTTATAACGATTTTTATAACAGTGATAGTTTTTTTTTTTTTTTGTTATTAAATTCAATTATTATTAATTTAGTTTTCATAATAAATGAGTAGATTAATTAATGATAATGTTACTTGAGGTATCAATGAATTTATAAAATTTCTTAAACAAGTCTTTTGTTTCAGTCTAAATAATTATTAAAAAATAAATGTCTTATATTCTCATTGATTTTTGAAATAAAAGATATATAAGTAAATAAGAAAAAAAAAATCCATATCCATTTGCAATTATTGCGAGATGGGTATAGTAATAGTAATATTTTTTTGATAGCAATTTCAGAAAAGATATACCTTTTTCATCAGTTCAACAGGTTGTTTTTTAAAATTTAGATTATTTTGTTTAAAAATAGAAATTTAAATCACAATAAAAAAGAAATAAATTGTTTACAAAAAAATTCTTTTGTTTTTTTCTTTTCATTCATTATTCTTTCAGAGAAGGTCTGGTCTTTCCCATGTAGATTTATTTTATTTTTTCGGTTATCGGCGTTATCATATTTTTGAAGACAATGGCAGAGCATTTTTTGTTCTGGGCAAAGTACAGCACGTGCTGCTTGATCGAAAACAGCATCCAGGCCTTCTTTTGTAAATGCTGAGCATTCCAGATATTTAGCTGCTCCAATTTCTTCGGCCATTGCAAGACCCTATTTGAAAAACAATTTTAAAAATAAAATATTATAATGAACATGACATTGTTACATGTAAATAATATTAATTAAAAAATAATATTAAATAGAAATAAAATTATTAAATAATTTACCTGTGGATAAGTTATTGGTGCAAGTTTTTTATCTTTTAATTTTTTAATAGTTTCTTTATCTTCAAGTAAATCAAGTTTTGTACCAACAAGTATTATTGGTGTTGCTGGACAATGACGACTAACATCCGCATACCATTTAGCTTTAACATTTTCAAAACTTGCTGGATTGACAAGTGAAAAACAAATAATAAATACATCAGTTCGTGAATATGACAATCGCCTAAGTGCATCGAAATTTTCTTGTCCAGCGATATCCCATAAACCAAGGCTCACTGGTTTCCCATCAACCATTAAATTTACTGGGTACTCATCAAATACAATTGGGCTGTATTCAACAGGAAACACTCTTTTCGTATAAGTTGTCATCATACACATTTTACCCACATTACTGTAATCAACAAATTTATAAAAATTAAATAAAATACAAAACATACATAGCATGCATTAATCATCAAATATATATTTCTTACACAAGTACATACACACACATTTAAAATAATTCCAAAATTTAATCAATGTATTGATAATTAATATTTTAATACTTGAAAAAATTTTCTCTTTTTTTTTCCCAACTCACAAATAAAAATAAATATCAATGTTAATAATATTAAATAAATAAATTCAACAAAATAAACAAATAAATTAACCGCGAAAAAATTTAATAAATACCACGCCCGAGTAGACAAAAATAAAAAAAAAAAAACAGCTTGGTCTCTGTTAACTGATGAACACTCGTGTTCACATTTTTTTTCCTTTTTTTTTTTTTTTTCAATTAAATACACAATATCATCATCAAAAGAGTCCAATAAATAAAATTAAAAAAATATTTTCCATACTGTTTATATTTTTCAACAATCAATCATAAAATAACAACAGCATTAAATAAAATATAAAAAATATTAAACAAATACCACACATGTAGATAATATACTTCATTAAATTTTTTGGAACAACTAAAATAATTATTACTCACCCATCACCAACAACGACGCACTTAATCGCCTGCATTATATCACCAATAAATATCAAAATAATTAATAATGATCAACAATAACAACAATAAATTAAAAAATTAAAATATAAAACAAGTAAGCCACTGTCACTGATTTTTTAAAATCTTTCTCGTTGGTTTTTTTCTGGCAACTTCACGTCTCCACTGTAGAAAGAGCCGTCGTGATAGAGCATCCCTAATGTCCACCTAGAAATAGTTTACTCTTTATATATACTCCTGTTTACTATTATCTATGCATATATGTGTCTGTAAATATTTTTGTCTAACTTTCTTTTTTTAATCCTTTTTCTTTTTAATTCATTTTGTTTTTTTACAGATAGGGGCTAAAAATGGAAATCAAATCAAGTCCAGAGAACGAACTTCCATGTTATAACATAAAAGCCCAAGTCTAGACGCTTGGGTCGGGAACAAATTGTCAAGCATCTTGAATATGATTGATTTTTTTTCTATCGCTTAAGAAAACGACATTTTTGGACTGAATCACATCAAGGTGATAATCGTGGACTTCAATAGAGAATATAGTTTTTTAAAAGTCAGTTTCTGCCTTATCGTACAATGACGCCAGGATGTACGTCTCACTAAAAAATTTTTAAATCATTTCTTTTTTTTTTAATCATATATCAGTCAATGTCCAATGAGACCTATTGATTATTACCTTTTCTTTTTATATCATCACATTGATCATTCATTAAACAAAAATTTAAAGATTTTAATTGTTTAAAATTATTTATAAAAATAAGATTATAATCACAAAATCATTTTGCACAATTTGTATGATAATAACAAGTCATTTTTATTTATAAAAAATTTAATATTATAGAAGACAACGTTTGCGTTTATTTTATACTCGTGGTACTTGACAAAATACTGCAACACGTATTACTTTATCGAAAACAGCATCCAGGCCTTGTTTTCTAATGCTGAGCATTCCAGACAGTTAAATGCTCCGATTTCTTTGGCCATTGCAAGACCCTATTTAAAAAACAATTTAAAAATAAAATATTATAATAAACATGACATTGTTACATGTAAATGATATCAATTAAAAAATAATATTAAATAGAAATAAAATTATTAAATAATTTACCTGTGGATAAGTTTTTTATCTTTTAATTTTTCAATAGCTTCTTTATCTTCACGTAAATCAAGTTTTGTACCAACAAGTATTATTGGTGTTGCTGGACAATGACGACGTACTTCTGGATACCATTTAGCTCTAACATTTTCAAAACTTGCTGGATTGACAAGTGAAAAACAAATAATAAATACATCATTTCCTGGATAAAACAATTCTCTGTAAACTTTGAAATTTTCTGCTCCAGATAAATCTTGTAAAAAAAGTTCTATTGGTTTTCCATCAACCATAACAGGTACTATACTATGTTCAAATATAGTTGGTGCATCATATTCACCTGCAGATGATGATAATTTTATATAATCATTTTTCGCGTATTTATACAGCAAGAAAGTTCGACTGGTTCCCCTATCAAAATAGATAATACAATATGCATTACTCATCGAATATATATTTCTTACACAAGTACATACACACATATTTAAAATAATTCCAAAATTTAATCAATGTATTGATAATTAATATTTTAATACTTGAAAAAATTTTCTTTTTTTTTCCCAACTCACAAATAAAAATAAATATCAATGTTAATAATATTAAATAAATAAATTCAACAAAATAAACAAATAAATTAACCGCGAAAAAAATTTAATAAATACCACGCCCGAGTAGACAAAAATAAAAAAAATAAAAAAAAAAAAACAGCTTGGTCTCTGTTAACTGATGAACACTCGTGTTCACATTTTTTTTCCTTTTTTTTTTTTTTTCAATTAAATACACAATATCATCATCAAAAGAGTCCAATAAATAAAATTAAAAAAATATTTTACATACTGTTTTTATTTTTCAACAATAAATCATAAAATAATAACAGCATTAAACAAAATATAAAAAAAATGCTACACATGTATAGATAATATCATTCATTACCAACAACGATACAATCACTCCACTGCATCTTATCTCCTGTTATCACCAAGCCGTCGTAAAAGAACAACTCTGATGACCATCTATAGCAATAGTTCACACTATACATATATATATTTCTGTGTACAGCTATTAACTATATGCATACGTGTCTGTAGGTTTTTTTTTTTTATTTCTATTTTTACTTCTTTTTATTTTTTATCTTTTTTTTTTTTTTGTCGTTTGTATTTTCTATCTGTTTCTAATTTTATTTTGAAAATGACGATAGGTGTTATTCATCAGAAGGTGTAAAGCTCTCTTTTAGAGAACATTAAAAAATTATTTTCGTTATTCAGTTCTTCATAGAAGGCCGGTCTACGTGGCTATTACTTATTATAAATTACGAGGGTGAATAAGTCTTCAAAGACTTATTCATACAAAATTACCTTGGTTCAAAAAGGCAAGGTAATCGACAACTGCGAAGTTTACCGCTGGCAGCATTTTTGTAATAATTAGTATATTCCTAATTATTTATTTAATTGGGGTAAGTGAAATTTATTCTACAATTTAATTATAAATAAAACGTGGAGGAAAAAAATATTTATTCAACAAATAATAATAATAATAATAATTTGATTACGTTAAAATTAATTTTAGAAATACATATATATTAATTATATATTTTCGCCAATTATATTAGTGCCAACGTGGCACTGATAACGTGATCAGATTTTTTTTTAATCGCGGTTTTACAGTAGAATTTTCAATATTTTTGGTTTTTAACTAAACTAAAAATAATTTCGAATTATATTTTTTATAAATATGTTAATTACTCATGCATTAAAATTTTTGCATTGATTTTTTTCTATAAATATATTAAAATTAATAATAATTTTGAGAAATTTATTTAAGTCATTTCTTGTGTATAGAAATATTTTATTTTTTATATTTTAACACGTCATCAAAGATAAAATAATTTTATCACAAAAAAAAAAAAAAAAAAAAAAAAAATCAACTTGGTCATTAATGACTCGTTCTTTTTCTATTATCATTAGATAACTTTCATTTTTTATATATATTTTTTTAATTTAATGTGACCACTTTGAAAAAAAAAAATTATGTAAATTTGTTTATGTATCGGTGAAATAATTAGCAAAAGTAGTTTATTCGACTTGAAAACAACTATTTTGTTATAAAAAAATTTAACGTTTTAAATGAATTTCAATAGTAATAGTTTAATATTAAATAGTTTCAGTGGCTGTGGGCAAAAGCTGCAAACCAATAAAACCATGATAATTTAAAAAATGACAACAACATTGGACCAAAAAATGACCAACAAACAACTCCAAGTAAGTTATATATTTTCTTTGCTTTTTGTATGTAGTGGGCGGGGCGGACCACACAAGTCCTAAAAATTCCCAGTGGTCAGTGGAGTAAAGATAGATATGACAAAAATTTAAAGGAATTAAAAGAAAAAGCAAGCGGTCTAATCATTCCAATATCAGCAAAAATGAGTTATTAATAATAAATAAGTAGTAACAATAAATCTTAAAAAATTATTGCAAAAAATTCCGGTAATTTATGATATTGAATTGAAAAAAAAAAAAATGATAAAATAGCAAATTTACCAAATGATGATTGAAATTTTTTTTATTATTTATTATTTTTAAAATATTAAAATTTATACAAAAGTATAATAAGCAATGTTTTATTTGTATATGAAATTAAAATTTGAAATTTGCAATAAATGATTTAATTTCTAGTTGATTAACGAGAGTTATAAATCATCTTGAAAGATTGGTATATATTTTTTTTTTGTCAAATGAATCAAATGATTGTTCGTAAATTGTTCTTATTGTTTTAAAAATAGCTACATCAGCAAGTGTTATTTCTCACCAACAAAATGAATTTGATTTAGCAAAATATTATCTAAAAATTTGATCGTGTCAAGTAAATTTTTGTTAGCCAACTCGCATTTGACTTTGTTGTTTTTTTATTGAATTTATTAAATTAGCACAAATTGATGGCAATAATTCATTATCAGCTAAGTCCATCCACTGAATAATTTGACTTGAATAAAAATCATCAGAATATTTAAATTTATCACCAGCTAAATAAAATGTTACTGCATTTGCATTTAATAATTCAACATTATTTCCAGTCAATTTAATTGTACCATCTGTTGTATTTTTGATAATTATTTTTTTAACATCAAATTTAGCAGCAATTTGTTCACGATATTTTTTAAAATTCAATTGTGTATGAACGATTGTAAGTAGTAAGATAATATAATGATTCATTCAAACTTTTGTAGTCAATTTAAGTAGTCTCAACCAATTTGAGTTGACGTGACTGTACCGACAAGGACAAGACCACACCCAATTCGGTTCTCTCCCTGTTGTTTTTTACCAGAGAGAAGACTTCTCTCTGTTTTACAATTTTATAATATTAATTTTTTTGTAATTCAATTTATGTTTCAGAAAATGCCAGCATTATTGCCATACAAAGTTCAATATCTGTGGAGAATGGGACAAATGGATATAAAATCAATAATTTCACTGTACAGACGAAATAGTATGGAATATATTTTTTAAGACAATATAGCCACTATAATATTAAAAATTTTTACATTTTTATAATTTTATTTTTTTGGTGGTACGTAGATAACAGAGATTTAACATTTTTTCCAAAGGGAATATTCAATGGATTAATATCTCTGATTAATAGGTCTAAAACTTTATGATTTAATATTTATTAATAACTTTTTAAATGTGTCAGGTCCAATAGATTTCAAGATATTTGATTTTAAAGAGATTTTACTTAAAAATTTTAATCCATTAAATACCTTATTTGGAAGATCTGTTATGAGTCAATTTCAATAACTTGTCAAAGCTCGAAATTTTAGATATCAGTCATAACTTATGACTGATATCTAAAATTTCGAGCTTTGACAAGTTATTGAAAGTGTTGGGCTCAATGTGACTCAAATCATTTTCACTTAGATTCAAATAAATCGGTGATATTAAACCATTGAATACTCCTTTTGGAAGAGATGTTAAACCTCTGTTAGCCATATTATAATAAAGAATTGAAGAATGATTACAAATATCGGCTGTGTAAAAAACAGAAGATGTATTACAGAAGTATATTTCAAATGTTGATGCTAAAACATAGATGCAATTTAAAAAAAATTAATATTATAAAATTGTAAAAATTTTTTATTATTATAGTGACTAATTAATCAAAAAATATATTCCATACTTTCGTATTTTTTTTGTACAGTGAAATTATTTATTATAACTTATAATAAATAAGTTATAATAAAAAATGTGGATTATATAATATTATTTTAAGAAATATACCTTGTATTAAAAAATATGGTGAATGAGACCTATGTTTTTAATCTCAAAATCTCCAGAAACAAAATTATCAATATTATACACAATCAAAAACTGGAAGGTTTATGTTTACAATCAAACAATCTCAATGAATTAAAGCCTAAAGTTTTTACTAATTTAACTGAGCTTTATTTGCTCAATGTTGAAGATATATATTATATGAAGTAGTATTCATTGTAAGTTTGCTCTTTCATATTTTTTAAAATTAATTTTTTATCATCATCTGTCTTTTTATCTTCAACATTGAGCAAACAAAGCTCAGTTAAATTAGTAAAAATTATATTATATAAATATTATATAAATATTATATTATTAAAAATGAACAGTGTTTTTTATTTTAATAATTATGAATTATTAACAATTCAATTACTTATTCTCTGAATATTTTTGTAATTTAAATAAAATTATGTTCATCTTTGTCATTTGAAAATTATTCAAATAAAATTTATGCTTAGAAGTGCGTACTTAATTAGAAAAAAACAAAAAAAACAAAATGTCGAAATAAGTCAAAATTTAGAAAAAAGATTTATTAATTTAATTATATATTTTGATGTATAATTACCATGTTTGTATCTTGAACTTAATAAATTGACTAAAAGTAATAGCAAAGTATATTTTTCTTATTTTTTTAATTTAAAAAAATGATAATCATTATTCGAATAATCGTTTCTTTTTTTTTTATATCTAACAACATGTTAAACATTTTAATTATTCGAAAAAAGTTTTAATAATAAAATTAAAAAAATTATATACTTTTTTTTCTAACGAGATCAATGAATATATACTATATTTTCACTATCTATTAAATATAAATAAATATTTTTAATAATATAGTCACTTATTAATGCGCATAATTCTTTACATTTATTGAAATTTTATTAAAATTGTGTATATTTGTGCAATATTGGTGTTCATTCAACAAAATAAAACTTATTTTTTGTTAAACAAAAATTATATAAACATTGTAATTTTTTTTTTTTTTATAACAATAATTGATTTTTTAAATTATTTATTGTTAAATAAAGCTAATAGTAACAATAATTTAAGCATTATAAATTTTCAAAATAAATTAGTAAGTATAAAAATTAATGAAAATTATATTTAAGGCATTGATGAATTTATAAAGGCAATTTTATTAATAACGTTTATGAAATTTAATAATTTAATTTTAAATTTATATTAATTACGAAAAATTGCACAATTTTGAATATATAATAAAATTTTACTTTTCATTTATAAACCATTAATTTTGGTGCATGATTTTTGAGACCGGAAGGATGACTTTTCACAAGATAAGACTAAAATAAAGTTAAAAAAAAATAATATAATAATCTTCTCGTTGACTGAAAATATGAGATTAAAAAAAAAATTATCACAACTTCCTCTGGTGATGGGATTTCACGTCAAGGTCACCCTTCCGATGCCTTTTTTTTTTTAATTTCATTCAAATCTTTTTTCTTTTTCAAATCCTATTATTTGCCTTTATTTTTATTTAGTTTATTCTGCATCAATGCATAATACTTTTAAAAATAGAGAGCTCATGATATAACAAATTAATTAATTTCAGATCAATTTAAATAAAATTACATGAAATTATTATTTAAAAAAAATAGCAACAATATAAATTACGTTTTACCCTTTTGTCTTAATAAATTAAAATTATTTTACCTATGTATAATCAACAAATTAAAATTTATATTTAGTCATCTTAATTAATTAAAAATTATAAATTGTTATAAATATTTACATAAACTGGTGCTCTGTATCAACTTTTATAAAAAAAAAAAATTCTAAAATAATCATTTTCCACTAATAAGAATTAAATATTTACAAAAAAAAAAAAGAAAATTATTATTTTTTCTTTTGTTTTTTAAATCCTTTGAGTGTTATTATTTATTTTTTTTATAGGACGGATTTATTGCCAATTGAGCTCTTATTACCTTTTTTTTTTCTGTTAATTATTTTTTAATTTCAATCGAAATATTTAATAATGAAATTCATTGATGAATTTCATGTAAATCATTGCTATCATTATTTAATTTATTTGGTAATGTTAAATCATTGATAATATTACTTTCATCATTGGACAATTTAACTGAGTCATTTACATTATTATCAGTTAGTTTATTATCATCTTTATGATGTTCATGAGTCATTGGTGTCATATTATCATCAACATAATTATTATTTTGAATAGATAAAGGACGTCCAGATGATTTTGATGTTTTATCAATTTCAATATTATTATTTTTACCATTTAAATCATCATTACATGATAACTCTGATGATGATTCAATTGATGATCTTTCAATTGATACTAAATTTGATCCACTATCATCTTTTGATGATTCAGAACTATTATTTATTTCAAAATTTATTGTATTATCATTATCACTATCATCAGATAAATTAATTATTGTTGAATTAATTAATTTATCATTATTTATTGATAAATTAAGCTTTAATTTATTTCTAGTATGACGAAGTTCACCTAATTGTTTTTGTTGTTGATTATCAATTTGTATATTTTCATTATTTAATTGTGTTGTATCTGTACTTGCACCTGGAAAAAATTGACTAACGTATTTACCATTACCAGCATTGAATTGGAATGGACGACTACCACTGCTAACTGAAAATTCTTCATCACCTTTTTAATTGAAAAGAATCATAAATTATTATAATTATTTGGATGAAATTTATTTAGTTATTTTAATTAATTTACCAGTAAAATTTGAGTCATCATAGTCAATTGAATAAACATCAAGTTTTGGCTCATCCATCATTTCTTCCCAATCTGTAATTTATTAAATTTTTATTTTAAATACTCATCAAGACATTATTTGATATGAATTTTTATTTTTTTTACACATACCAGCATATGATGTTGGCTCCCAAGTTGTACCAGCTTGTCCCTGACAATCTGATACTGGTGTTTCTTTTGGATATTCATAGACACAATGATAACGTTGTTTTTTGAACCACACATTTTTTTTTTGATCCTAAAAACACAAAAAATAACATTAAAATAAAGTAAATCTAAATTAAAAAATAATATATTATTTATATAAATTCGTACCAATTCATCCTGTTTGCAATAATCAATAAAAAAATTCTTAAATTTATTTATAAATATTTGTTAAATGACAAAATAAAATAAAAAAAAAAATTTTATAATTAATTATTAATAAATTATGTTAAACTTACTCCTGTTTTTGTGGTTTTTTTTTCAGGTGATCTAAGAGCAGATCTATGTGGAGCAAGTGTTGCATCCCAAGCTGATGGTGTAAATTCTTCTTCTTCATCATCATCATCATCTCCATCATCAGCTGCTTCTTCTTCATCAATTTTTTCTTTGATATCATTCAATTCATTTGTATTTATAATTTCTTTGTTGTCATTTTTATCAATTGCTTTTTCATCATAAGGTTTCCAAACAAATTCACCAGAACTTGAGCTATTTTCTTCATCCTCTTCATCCTCATCATCATCAGTATGTTTATCTGTTGTATTTTCATCCTCATCATCTTCATCATCTTCATCTTGACTATTCCAATCATGATCATTACTAAAACTTGTTGACATAATAACATCCTGTTGATTTGCCAATGGAATTGTAAATTTACCATGCCATTTTGATTCCTCTTCTGGACTTGGTAATGGTACACCACAATTTAAAAATTTATTATCACTCGATAGCTTATATTTAACTCTATTATTTTCAACAATATAATCCATATTTTCATCGTCAGATAAATCACCATTTGTTGTATCACGATCATCATCATCAATTGATAAAAATTTATTTGTTTTAGTATCAATTATAATAACTTCATCATCTGGTAAATTTGATAATTTTGATGCATCTGATAAATCATTTGAATTATCTTTTGATAATAATGCATCAGATGTTACAGTACTTTCACGTTCTTCCATTATTGGACTCAATGGTGTACCATAAATATTATATCTTATTGCAATATCAATATTTTTTCTAAAATCACAATTTTTTGTTTCATCATTATCATCATCCTCATCATCATAATTCCAGGCACTTGTTGGTGTTATATTTTTATTAATTGATGTATTTTTATCATCATCATCATCATGTAATTCTGGTGCTTCAACAATTGACATTTGTGCATGTGGAAGTTTTTCACGTAGCTCATTTCTAATTGCAGCAACAAATTCATCATCCAAATGAAATGATACATATGAATTGTCACTTTTTAAACTTATTGTTGAACTTTCATCATCATCATTATTATTACTATTATTAATTATATTATTTGTACAATTATCAGTATTATTTATTAGTTTATTATTATCTAAAAATTCAGTATCATCAATGTTATTTATTACTTCAATAATTGATTGATTATTATCATCATTATCTGATGATAATTGTGATGATTGAATGTCATTATTATATTCAATATTTGAAGATGATTCTTTTGTTATTAATTGATAATTATTATCTTCATAATTACCACTACATTCAGCATCTAAAATACAATCAAGTTCATAAAGTATTTTTAATTGTTCTTCTTCAGTTGTTGAATTTGATGTTGCTGGTAAACTATTGTATGATAATGATTCAATAATTGTTGTTATTTGATTATCTTCATCTTCACATGATTCTTTATCACGAAAACCACTGTCGGAACTTCTTTCATCATCTGGTGTTGATAAATTTTTACGTTCTTCTTCATCACAAGTTGTTATTCTATTTATTTTTTCTATATCATCATCATCAACAGATACATCACCATCATGTGATTGTGGTGTATCTGGTGTTGTTGCTGTTGTTTTTATTATATTTTTTTCATCATTATTAACAATTAAATTATCATCAAATGTTATTGTTTCAATATCAAAACCAGGTATCTTATTATCAAGTTCATATTCAATTGCATTATTCCAAAGTTCAACATCAACATAATTGCTTTTTATATCATCATTTATATTATTATTATAATTATTAATTTTATTTGGTGTTGATGTAAATTTAATATTAATATTATCTAATTTTTCTTTGGATATTATATCATTATTTATTGGATTACGTAATTTTTTTAATTCATCATTAAATTTTGTTGTATTTAATTTTGTAAAACGTAAATCATCAACACTACCAGTTGTTGTTAATTTTTTTTTACCAATTTTATCATTTATTTGTGATGCCATTGATGATAATTCAACATCTGAATCAGAATCAATATGTGTTAGAATCATTAAATCAGCAACTGATTTTGATTTTTGTTTTACTTTTTCAGTATAAACACCACGTTCAACTCTACCACGCCAACTTTTCAGTTTCTGAACCAGATTCATTTGATAATTGATTATTATTAATTATTAATTCATCTGGTCCAAGTTTAAATATTGCACGTTGTTGATTTGTATTTAATATTGATGACGATGATGTAGATATTTTAATTTCATTATTCATTATATTATCATCATCATCATCATTATATTTACGTAATTCTTTTAAACTTGTACATCTTCCAAGTTCTTTAAAATTATTTCCAAGTATACTCCAACGTTCATCAAAGCTATCATTAATATTATCATGTAAAATTTTCTGTATATCATCAAGTGTTGCACGTTCATTTGGCAAATATTTCCAACATAATTTCATAGCATCAATTAAACATAATAATTTACATGTATTATCATTATTTATAATTAAATTATCATGATATTTATTTAGCAATATCATTTCAATAACTTTTTCATCACATAAATCATCATATGGTCTTTTTCCCCAATTAATAATTTCCCATAATAATATTGAATAACTCCATATATTTGCTTTTTGTGTTATTGAACGTGTGACAATTGTTGTATCTGTACAAATAATACTTTCTGGTGCTGACCAACGTATTGGTAATGCACGATCATCAACAACATAATAATCATTTGGATATTTATCAACACTAATACCATAATCACCAAGTTTAATTGTTAAATTATTTGTAACTAAACAATTTCTTGCTGATAAATCAGTATGTGAAAAATCATTTTTATGCATATAATCAAGTGCAGATGTTATGTCAATTGTCATTTTTAATATAACATTATTATTAATTAAATCATTTGAATTATTATTTTTAATTAAAAAACTTTTTAAATCACCAAATTTACATGATTCAAATATCAAAAGATACGGATCATTTTCAATACAAATACCATATAATGATAATATATTTTTATGTTTTAATTTTAAATATAATAATGATTCATTTAAAAACCATGATTTTTCATTTGTTGATGCTTCTTCAGTTAATATTCTAACAATAATACTTTTTGGATTATTATTAGTTTCATTATTATCAATATTACTTGTTGTTTTTGTAGTTTGTGTACCTTCAACAACTTTGCCAAACCAACCACGACCAATTTCACATAAATATTTTAAACAATCACGTGATACATGAAGATCAGAATCAAGCCATTCATTTATTGTTAATTTTTCATCATATTCAATATTATTATCATCATCATCATGTAATAATATTGGTGGTTTTGGTTTGTTTATTATTTTAATATCATTTACAAAATTATCAACTGATAATGATTTTAATTGTAATTTAGCTTCACTTTCAAATCTTGGTGCTTCAAGTTCAAGTCCACGTTCACTACCAGCTGTACTTCCATTATTAAATTTCTAAAATTAATAATAATATATTAGCTTTTTATAAAAGCATATTACTACTAGACTAATTTTATAATTATTATTTTTCATTAACTATTGATATCTACATTTGTTTTATTTTAACATTATGTTACCTGTTTATCAACTCCATTAGAATTCTATATTTATAATTTATAATAAACACATAAATATATATTTAAAATATAAATTATTAATCATTAATAATAATACATTTATTTACCTCAAAACCTTTTGACAAATTACGTTGTTTTTTACAGCACATACAACCAACAACACAAATTATCAACATCAATAATCCAGCACCAGATGTTACAACATATTGAAATTGATATTGCAACTTTTCAATGTCATCTCTATTTGTTTCTGCATAACAATAAATAAATTTAATTAACAATTAATTCAATAAACTAATAAAATAAAATAATAATTTACCTGTCAATTTTATAGGAAATGTCAAAACAATATTGACACTATCAAATATCCAGTATATCCACCAAAATTTTATAATAAAATACATTTTTCCATTTCCTCAACAACAAATTAAATATATTTTTATTTTTTATATATTAATTTTTTAATTAAATTAATAAACAAATTAACAAAAAAACTTTTATTGTTGTCTATTAAAATACATCAACAGTCATAATTTAGATAAAAAATAAATGAATCATCAAGATAACCAACAACAAGATATATGTATTTATATTAAAAAATAAATGTTGGTAATTGTACAATTTAACTCACACCTTTTTTTAATAATTTTATCAAAGACAATCCTTTATGAATAAACAATTAAATCAAACACATTTGTTGTGTTTTTTTTTTTTCTTTTAATTATCATTGTTAATAATAATAATGATCAACACTGTTATATTATTCAACTTTGATGATTTTATAGAACGTTAATTCAATAGTAATATCAAGTGATGATGACACGACCACGGTTATTATTATTTTTTTTGTTTTTTTTTTTCTCTTATTTTGTCCGTAGGAAATGGAAATAGATGGTGTGTATGTGTGAGAGAGAGAGAAGAGATAATAATGGAAAAACTATTGTGTGTTTTTTGGAGATGGTTTAGAACAACACCATCATTATTATCATCATGATCATCATCATTACCATCACCACCTACACAAAGTGAAGATAAACTCTCTCTTTCTTTTAGATAAATTAACACGCGTAGGAGTTTTTTTTTTTTATTCACCTAAAGAGAAAACAGACTGAAAATTAATTCGAGAGTTTGGAGAGTAATGTTTGATTTATCAATTACTTCAATTGCATGTAGCGGGGGGGTGTTTATATAAGATGGTGGCATATAAACACACACATATTAACATAATAATTTTACATTTTTTTAGGCTTGTAATTTATTTATAATCAACTTATGCTTTTCTAATTTCAAATTTGATGATAAATTGATTGTTTTATATTGTTTTTTTGGTCATATGTTGTAATAAATTTGTTTTAATTAATTTTAAATTAATCTTTTATCAATTTGAAAGTGTAATTACACTTATTTCATTGGTTACAATTTTTTTTCATGACAAAATGGCTGCTATATATTGTTTTAAATGAACGCGCATTGTTTCTGCGCATATCAAGCAGCCATCTTTGTCAAATATAATTGTTTAATTAAAAATATGATTAACAATTAATTATTCATCAAAAAATATAAACAAAGAAATTACTAATTGATCATTTTCTGTAAATGAAAAAAAATTATTATTAATAGTTTATATTCTGGTCGCTTGTCGTCGCAGCTATAGTTTTCCATGAAAATAAAAATAAATAAAATAACCGAATATTTACGATTTTAACCGAACAAAATTATCCTCAGACTTGCCAGCTTCGCCACGTCATATTGAGTGCCGTGTTGTCGATTTATTCTTGTCAATCTTGCAAAGTTATCCTGATAATATTTATTTATTAGCCATATTTCATTGAAATATAATTATATTGTTAAAAATACAATATGAATATATTTCGTTTATCTGGCGATTTATCGCATCTTCTTGCTGTTATTATCTTGGTACTAAAAATATGGACTACACGAAGTTGTGCCGGTAAGTTTTTTTCATATAAAATTCCAGAGTAAATCATTATTATCCATAGCAAATCCATGAGCGTCCTCAGCATGCACCAGGAGGCCATTAGCCTATTAATTATTTGCCAAAAAATCACAACATCCATCAAGCCTTACCCAATTGTTCCATCATAATCAATTTTTTTATTTATCTTTTTTTTTTTTTTGACATAATAATAATATTATTGTTTATTAATTTTAATTGTTTATCAGGTATCAGTGGAAAATCACAAATACTTTTTGCAATTGTCTATGTAACAAGATATCTTGATTTAGTAACGACATTTGTGTCAGTCTACAATACATCAATGAAAGTTATATTTATTGGTGCTTCATTTGCAACAATTTATTTGATGTATTCAAAATTCAAAGCAACATATGATCATAATCATGATTCATTCAGGTAATTAATACTTTAATTATAAAAATAATTATAAATTTCTAATTTAATTTGTATTTACAGAATTGAATTTCTATTGGCACCAACAGTCATATTGGCATTATTGATAAATCAAAAATTTACAGTACTTGAAGTTTTATGGACATTTAGTATTTATCTTGAATCAGTTGCTATTTTACCACAATTATTTATGGTATCTAAAACTGGAGAAGCTGAAAGTATTACAAGTCATTATTTATTTGCACTTGGTTCATACAGAGGATTGTATTTACTTAATTGGATTTATCGTTATTATGCTGAAGATCATTATGAATTAATTGCCATTGTTTCTGGTATTGTACAAACTGTCTTGTACTGTGATTTTTTTTATCTATATATTACCAAAGTACTCAAAGGCAAGAAACTTCAATTACCTGCTTAGCTACATATTTTAATTATTGATAAATATATTATTTTAATAACTTTTTTTCTCTTTTTTATATATCATTTGAAGTAATATTTAAAATTGATAAAACATTGCAAAGAAAATTTAATAAAAAAAAAAAAAAAAGAAAAAGTTATTGTTTAAATTTTTCAATTTGTTTTGGATTTTACAAAGTTTGTCATTTTTATATTTTTTTTAGTAAAAACTTGTTTATTTTTTATTTTTTTTTTTTTCTCTAACATTTAAATTAGATTAATTTTTAATATTAGCGCACAATGCTTAAAAAAAAAATTTCCATAATCATTGATGCCTCGTTAATGTCAACCACGTAAGCGTTTTTTTTTTTTTATCATCCAAAGTAATTCATAAAATAATAATTTGTAAATAACGATAAATTTTTAATGGATTATCATTAAAAAAAAAAAGATAAACAACTTGGTGGTTTTAATTATAGAAAAAAAAAATAACGTAAAAATAGCTCATTGTAAAGTTGAAATCATCAGATCAATTGGGACTCATTAAACTTGACAGCATTGATTTATTATTAACAAAAAAAAAAAATCAACAAATTTCATCAATAAAAAAAGCTCGATTTTAGCTATAAACATTTATACCCAAAAAATAAACAATTTATAAGAAAAAAAAAAAAAATGATAAAAAAGTTTAAAACAAATAATTGAGTGTTATTTTTTGTGTCTGTTTATTATTTATTTTGTTGAATTGAATGAATTATAATTATATTAATAATAAGTGAATTAATTTTAATTAATTGATAAGAATTTATGTTTAATTATTCAGGTGCATCTTGATATGACGTGCCTGGTAAGATCACTCAAATGTACCAACTCATAAATGGTCGTTGATTGACTCCAAACTTTAACAATTCCATTATCAAAACTTGAATCATCAATTTTAACAATAATTGGTACATGAAAATTCTCCAATTGTTCATTATTATTTGTTGTTATTGTTTCAATTGATTCTAGTTTTAATTTATTATTTAAATATTTTAATAGCTTTAGTTTTTCATTAAATTTATCATCATTATCAGGATTTTTTTCAATGCAAATACCAACTTTATATGGTGCTAATTTTGGATTAAATTTTAATTGAAATTTTTCATCATCATCTAGCTTTGTATATGCATCACAAATAAATGATAAACAACCCCAATCAAATGATGTTTCATGTTCAATTATTTGACATTCTGGATATGGTGCTTCAATCTGTTTTAAAACAAAAAATATCAAGTTAAAAATTTAATCGAATCGCTTAAATAATTGTTTAATTACCTTTGAAAAAAATTTACGTGGTTCTTGTTGATAATTAATTGTCTCAACAAGAATTGATCCAAATGGAAAATGTGCTTTAATTTCAACAGAATCAATTGTTGTTTTAATTTTTTTAACTTCAGTTAATTTAAATCTTGATGGTTCTCTTGATAATTTTCTCCACCAAATTTTACGTTCTCTTTGTAATTTATGATATAAATTTTTACCATCAGATGAATCAGTTATTATTGTTACTTTTCCAGTTTTATGAACAAGTGATTTTGTCGGTTCAATAATATCATGATTCCATAAATTTTTTGTTTCTTCAATAACACCAATTCCCAGTGGTTTATTTATTATTCCAAATTTTTTAATGTCATTTAGTGTGTCATTGATATTATCACTTGTTCTTAAATATGTTACATTATATGCTGGCATTGTGATGCATTTATTAAACCATAATTTTTCCATATGACGACATAATAATTCACCATTAAAACCATAAATAAATTTTTTATCTAGCTTTAAAAAACTAGAACCAATGTTGTTTATAATATTTTTAATAATCATTTTTCAAATGGTATATTACCAGGTGGTGCTACAAAATAATTATCTTCACTTAATGTTGTATTTTTTAATATTTTTTTACGATAATTACCATCAGTTATACAGTCATTTCTTAAATGAAGATTTTCATTTTCTAATACACTATATAATGGACTTATTTTTTCATCAATTGTAAAATTTTTTAATTTTTCTGTAAATTTTATTGCTGATTCAAGTCTTTTTATACCAGTTTCGTTTTCGAAACCAACAAGTGATAATTTTTCTAGCTTTTTAATTATATCATTACTTACTTTTATTTCATTCAATTGTTGATTGCTGTTGTCAACAATTTTTTCAGTTGCTAATATTTGTTTGTATCGAATTTGTAAATTTGAATATTTATTTAGTTTTTTTATTAATTGTAAATTATTCTTTGATGCACGTATTAAATCCATTGATGATATTTTATCAATGACGATTGTTTATTATTTATAAACAATTTTATAAACAAATCATTGACAATATTATTATTTTTCTTTTTTAACAATTTCGATGTGTGTTTAACATGAAAATTTTTGAGGTTATGTTTGCTTTATTATATTTTTGTTATTGTTATTATATTGTTGACCAGATGGAAAAGTAGAAAATTACTATGAAACAATAGCTAATTAGAAATTTAATTGAGAAGAAAATTTGAGAAAATTTTTTGATGAATTTAAATGAAAATTTGATGAATTTTTAAAAGAAATTTTAAACTTCTTTTTCGATTTTTCTTTTAGCTTAGAAAAAAAAAAAAGTTTAATAATTTATAATTAATTAATTAACAATCTAAAAAATAAATTGATAAAATATTTATAAACATATTTAAAATAGTTAATAAATAAAATCATATTTTCTTTTTTAAGTTTTTATTTATCATTTTTTTTCTACATCAACTAAGTTTTTTCTATCTCGATTGAGATTTTTTTATTTTAAAATAATTTATATCTATTTATTTTTTTTTTTTGATTTTTAAAATTAGCTCATTGAAACCAAACAGGTGCTAAAAACTAGAACTATCACATGTAAATTAATAATAATTAAAAACTATTAAAAAGAAGAAAAATAAAATCATAAAAATTATAAAAAATAATCTACATCTTTGAGCTCATAACAGAGAGTAGGCAAAGTCTTAAAATTAATTTTTTTTTTTTATTTCTTATCTTGAAGAAGAAGTAGCTTGTATCATTCATTGTTTACCCTTTTTTTTTTTTGTTTTTTTTTGTTTTTTTTAAATCATCAAATAAGAACCATCACCTGGACTTAAATATTAATAGTAAAAATATAAATTATTTCACAGTATTTTCGATGTTTTTTTTTTTGTCAAGAATAAAACTAACAATCGATAAAATAATTGATAAAAATTATCTAATGATAATTATAGAATTTAAAACTAATTTTTACTTAAATTATTTCATTTGTTTAACAAATAATTATCTTTTTAATTTACAGCCTTATTTACATGTAATTATATCAAGAAGAAAATATATTTAATTAATAAATTTTTTTTTCAATTTTTATAATTATTCATGATTATTTTAAAAATCTAAATTCATTAGATAGATATATTTATACTTTGTCATTCTAATTTTTTTTTTCTTTTTTCTTTTTTTTCTTTTTTTTTTTTTTTTTTTTTTTTCGATTATAAATGTTCTACATTTTTTCATGTTTAATTATTATAAAATATTTTTTTTATTTTAAATCTTTTAATTATTTATAAGTGCTTTGATCTTTTGATTTCTAAATATCATAATTTTTAAATTTTTCCATAACTTGACTTTGTCATTTGTAAATATTTTATATATTTTTTTGTCTTTTTTTCATTTTTATATATTTTTTTTTGCTTTTTTTTTGTTAAATTTTTGAGTATTATTTAAATGATATATATATTTATAATTGTTGATTTAAATAAGCAATACACGATTATGTGCAAAATCAACAACAACAATTTTACCATTTGGTGTAAGTGCAATACCAGATGGATTTTCCATAAGCATTGTATCTTCAGGTACAATAGTTCTTTTAATTTCACCAGTTTCATCTAATATTTGTATTCTATTATGACGTGAATCAGAAACAATAATATTACCATCATCATCAACAATAACACCTTGTGGTCTATTAAAAAATTCTTTTTGTGTTGTTGGTACAAGTGTCATTGCTTTAGTACATGCATAATCAACAACAACAATACAATGATTATTAAAATCAGTAACAACAATATCACCATTTGGTCTAAATGCAACACCACGTGGTGAATCAAAATATTTAAATGATGATTGTGTTTCCAAGCCATATTTAGCCATAAATTGTCCATCTTTATTAAATAATTGTATACGATGATTACGTGTATCTGATACAATAATATCACAAGCTTCATTAGCAGCAACATCCCATGGATAATTAAATTGTCCATCTTTAGCTCCTTTTTCACCAAATATTTTTAATACATGTCCATTTAATGTTGTTATTTGAATTCTATGATTATCTTTATCAGCAATTATTAAACGTTCTTTATTATCAACAACAATACCAGCTGGTCTATCAAATTGTCCTGGTGCTGTACCACGATTACCAAATGAACGAATTAATTTTAATTGATCATTATATACTTGTATTCTATTATTTGATCTATCAGCAACAAATATATTTCCATTTCTATCACAGCATACACCCCATGGACGACATAATGTATCAGATGATTCATCACCATAATTACCAATTGATTTTAAATCATTTGCTGTTATACGTTGTGTTTTAACACAAACACTAAATGGACAACCTGGTATTGGTCTACCAGATGGTGGAGATGTCAATCTTTTCTTTTGATCTTGTTGTTGTTGTTGTTGCTGTTGTTGTTGTTGTGGTTGTTGACGTTGATGATGTTGTCGATACTGACGATGCTGTTGAAAATGTTGAAGTTGTTGTTGTTGTTGTTGCTGTTGTTGTTGCTGTTGTAAAAATAATTGTTCTCGTCTTTTTTTTTCTTCAAAAATCAATGATTCAAGCTGTTCCAATTGTTGCAAAAGTATATTTTTTTGTTCTGACAATTGTTGTCTTTGCATATAAGAATTATTAATAGCTGTTGGTGGTGATGATACACGTCCACGTACTGCTCTTCTATCACCAACTGGACCAGGATTATTTGTTTTTACACCACCAAAGCTATCAACTAATTGTAGAAATGAATTTTCTGATGCTACAAATGACAAGTATTCGTCATTATCAGTAAGAAGATTTATACGATTTTGACGTACTTGAAGTACCTATATTATAACATAAAAAATAATATTAGATTATGAATGATATTATTATATTTTAAATAATTTAATTGTATTGATAAATACCTCAGCAGTTGAGATGTCTTCAGTAATAAGAATTTTCATTGTATCAACAGGATTTGATATTGAACTGTCCTTTAAACGGCATAAATTTTCCGAAGCTCTTTGAAGTACATCGTAATTTTTTTGAAGCTCAATTTGACGAGTTTCCAACATATTATGTTTTTGTTGTTCAACTATTTTTATTTCATTTATGAGTTGATTTTGACGTGCATCAAGTGCTGCTTTCATACGATCTATTGATGATATAACATCAGCTTGTGCTGCTAATGATTTTTGCTGAAGATTTTCTTTAGCTTCAGCAGCTGCTTTAATATCTTTACTCAGTACAGTTATACCTTGTTTAGCTTCTTCAATTGTTCCATGTGATTTTTTTATTGCAGCTTCAATAGCATCTATAATTGGCATTGCATTATGAGATCCATGACAATTTAATTCACACTCACAACAAAGTGTTTTACTACATGTTGGACAATAACCATTGTGTGTATTATTATGAATAGTACAATAAAGTTTTGTATTATTTTGTAAATTCAATGGTTTTTGTGATGGATCATTTAAAGGTTCATTGAATTCAGATCCTCCAAAATTATAATCAAAACAAGGTGATATAATACCAATTCTACGCTGACGAACTTGTAATGCTCCTATTGGTATTTCGTTGTTATCAAATTCTTGAGAGTTATTACTACTGTTTGGTGATGTAGTTCCACGTGAACCAAGACTCGAGAAGCTTGTTGATGATCCATGCCATGGCATGCCATTTAAACTCTGTTAATTTAATCAAATAAAACAATAAATTTAACAATCGAAAAAAGAGAAAAAAATTTAATAAAATTAAGAGAAAATAATTGAGACTTTTTGAATTAAAAAATCGAAAATTTTTTTAGTTTTTTTTTTAATTTTATTCATTTTATTGTATCGTCAAAAAAAAAAATTAGTAAATATCAGATTTATCTATTTTAATTAATAAAATTTTTCAAGTTTATTTACCCTGAAAAAATATTTTTAAAAATATTCTACGCAAATGTGCAATAATTGCTATTTTTCGACACTTTTTTTTGATGCGCAAATTTTCATCTGCACATGCGTGTTAGCATAACTAAAAAAAAACGAAAAAAAAATTCCGCAAGAAAGTGATTAATAAAGAGGGACATTGGTAGATTAAAAAATTTCTATTAGAAAATTTATAAAATAAAAATTAACAACGCCACGGAGCTTGATCTTAAAATATTCATTACCAATTAATTTATTACCGAGTAGGCTCACGTGACCCTATCGGGTCTCTTGGCGCATAAAAATCATGATGTCGCGGACCCTCAACTTGAAATACTTATTATTCGGTAAGCTGGCTATAGAATGTTTTACTCTTCATGGTGAAAAAAAATTAAATTGAGACCCTATTGGGGGTCTTTTGATTTTAAATATTTTCACAAACCTCCATTGATGGATTACTGCCTCTCAAAGAATATTCTTGTAGTGTATTTGGAACTGGACGTTCCAATTGTCCTCCATACCCACTAAATGATCGTCGGTGATACATTATCACTAAAATTCTAAAAAAAATAAATTAATAATTAATTAATTAATTATCCGACATGTAATATACAATTAATTTTTTTATTTAATTTCTCCAATTTAATATCAAACTTGTTACATGATTTTTTTTTTTAAATTTAATTATATCAAGTACATTAAATTGCAGCCTAATTAATTATTTTAATTAGAAAATTTATGGGCTTTTTTTTTTCCTTTTTATTTGAAGAAAATAATACTATTCATAATATTGAGTTAATTTTTATTATTTATTAAAAAATTTTAATTTAAAAATTGAGATATTTCAAGTAGAAATTTTGATTAAATTCTATTTTTGTTTGATTTAATTTACGCATATGGAAAATTTGGTAAGCTTATAGTATATTTAAGAATATTTACGACCAGTGAATTAATCAATTTGAAATATTTATCAATATTTCGCTTTTATTATTTTTCATATATTTAAAAGCAGCACTGTAGTATTTTCATACGCGCGTGCGTCTTTGCTGTTATTATTTTATTAACAAAGTGTTTTTTTTTTTTTATAGAATAAAATACCAGAAAGTATTTTAACATAATTGTATTGTGATTAATTGTCATTTTTCATAATTATCACGTGAGTGGTAGAGATAAATATTCAGAAGGAAAAAAAAACAAAGATAACTTTGAATTTATGTTTTTTATTTGTAATAAGTGTTTTGTGTTTTTGAAGTGGGCTGAGTTTAATCAACCCATGACATATTTTGACAGAATCAATCAAATACATAAAATATATTTAAAAAAAAAATAAAATTAATAACTAGTATTTATTTGACAGGATAATTCTTGTCAAATTTAATTTGACAGTTTTTTTTTTTAATATTAATTCTAAGGTGTTTATAAATTATCGATTAAAAATTTTCACTATTATTTTCTCTTTTTTTAGTGTAATTTTTATTTAACTACAATTGGTTTTTTTTTTTTTAACTCAAAAGTGTTTAAAAATATTATAAACAACTTGCCGAGAATAAAAGTATAAAATATTTTTTTATGAAAATGAAATTATTTTAAATTATTGAAAATTAAATTCAATAAAGTAATATTAAGTTGAAAAAAAAATTTGACAACACTCAGTTTTATAAATTTTGAATAAATAGCTAAAATATATTCAAGAAAAAATACCACTTTAAATAATAATAAATAATCTACAAAAAAAAAATTGAGGAATTTAAAAAAAAAAAATATTAAATGATTTATTTTGTAAAAAAATTATTTATTAATTAATTTATAATAATTAAATTATTGTTAATTAAATTTTAAAATTTATTTATATTAATTTATTAATTTACAAATTTATTTTATAAACTGTTTGTTTTTTTTTGCGATACACAACAAGCCGGTCTAAAACGTCATCGCGATCTAATTTTCAACTTTAAAACTAAAAAAAAAATCCCGCCCAAAATAAATCAATTAAAAAAAAAAAAAAACTAATCACAATTTTTAAAACAAATAATAATCTAAAATATATCAAAACTTACCAGTGCTTCAGTCAAAAAAAAAATTGAGTAAATTTACTCAAAACGTAGACACATAAAAAAATTTTAAAAAAAAAATCTCAAAAATGAGTAAATGATTTAAAAATTTAACAAGATAAATTCACGTTAATTTAAAAAAAAAATAAATAAATAAAATCAATCAGTTTATTTATACAATTCTCTATATAATTTCCTATGTTTTTTTTTTTTTTTTTTTTTCAAGAGAGATAATAGGAAGAAGAACCTCCAAGATTGCGAGTCACCCTTGCTTTGCACTGTTTTAACATTCAAGGGATCATACAGAATCCACCAATTCTTCGAGTGTCCTTTTTTTGCTATATTCTCGTTCAAAATATCCCCACTATTTGATAATCATAGTACATTGACCAATAGAAACATTATATTGTGCAAAATTCTCCTCACAAACAGCCCCTACTCTCGCAACATGGTGTCTCTGTCATACTTGAGGTTCTTTATTCTACTACTGGAACCGAGTGGAACCACCCCGAGTATACCCGATAGACTACAATACACCCCCTTCAATAGAAAAAAGAAAAAAAAAAAAAAAATTCGTTGACGTTACCACCTACACTACTACTATCTTCATGTATAAAAAGAAAAAAAAAAAAGGAAAAAAATTTTCCCTTAATTTTCATTTTTAAAAATTGGAAAAAAAAATAAAATAAAATATTAATAATTTTTATAAATAAATAATAATAATTAGTATATAATATTGATTTTATTATTGTTATTTATTAATAATTATTTTTTATATATATTTTTTAAATAAATGTACAAGTTGAATTTCGAAACAGACTCACTTTAATAAGTCAATGCGCTTGCGTTTCGAATCTATGAATGGGAAGGTCTCGTTCAATGTCAGCGCAAGCTTTACCATATTTATATAGATGAAAACTTTTACTTGTGATAGCGTGGGCTTGTACGATTTTATCAAATATATATATATTTTGTTTCATCCCCGGGCTCATTCCACCCTGTTTGACCTTCACCAAGGTTTTATCAATGCGCGAGCGCAACAACCCAGCCATTGCCAACAGCATCATCGTCGTCATCGATGGTCCAGAAATTTTTTAATTCACAATATTATTATTATTCATTTAATGTTTATATTTTTATTATATTTTCAAGTTTTTTATCATTTGCGATGATAAAAACTAATAATAATCAAAAGAAGAAAAATTTTTTTTTTCAAATTATTTTTAATATTATTATTATTAATAATAATAAATGTTTAATTAATAATTATTGATTCAAAATAATATGAAATTTTTATTTAAAATTTTTTTTTGTTATTTTTATAATATTTATTAAATTTATTTCCAAAATATTCATAAATTATTGAATTTTTTATTTTTAATTTAAAAAAAAAATGGATAGTTTTTTAAATTAAAAATAAATAAATAAAGTCATTTATAAATAAATAAATAATTTTTTAAATTTAAAAATAAATTTATTACTTATATTAATAAATTTTCTGTTTATTATTAAATTTTTTTTTTAATCTAAACAACAGGTATTATTATTATAACTCTTTATATATTAAAAATAAAAATAGATTTTACAATAATAAAAATAAAATAATAATAATAAAATAATATAACTTGTACAGGTATTTTATGAATGGACGAGTTGATTTTGTCGGCGCATGACACGTGTTCTCTATTAAATAGTCTAAAGAAAAACCAACGAAAAAAAAAAAAAAGAGCTTAACGATCGATCTCATAATATTTTTATATTTAAACCTTTAAATCATAAATTTTCAAATGGAAATCTTCAAAATAATGTTGCACAAATAATATGAAAAAAAAAAAAATTTAATTAAAGCTCCAAAAAATCGAAAAAAAATTAATTTAATTAGAAAATTTCGATTGAGACAATGACCTACATTGAATGGAGTAAAAACAAATAGAAAAATTCAAAAATAAATAAATACTAGATGAATAATAATCATGTGAATTAAATATTTATAAAATAATAATGAAAACAACAAAAACAACAACAACAACAACCATAGTAACAGTAATAAAAATAATAATATGAGAGGGTTGAAATGGGAGGAATGACGTGCGACTTGAAAATGTTGGTACAATATTCAAGTTGGTGTGAGAGGGCGAGGCTGATTGCATGTATTTTTGTGTTTATGTTGTAGTACGTTGTATTATGGGGTGAATCGTCGTCGACGTCGATGAACGGAGACTCAAAAGTATTTATCTATTATATATATATATATACACAAATATTCACTGACGTCGTAGCAAAACCACCCAATTTCCACCCACTAAACTTCAGCTATCCCTGCTCCCTGATATATTTTATCGCGTGGGTAGCTTTCAAGGTCATATCAAGAGCGCAATTACGTAGTACGTTGACTATATGCTGCTGTTGCTGCTGGTGCTTTTTTTTTTTGAACTTGCGATGCTTGTTTTTACCATGGATTTATTTTGCTATGATAAAAATCAAATACAACGACGAAATAACAAGTATTTGAATAATTAATTTTTTTTTTTTAGTCGATTGGTTTATGAGATTATCTGTCCACTACTTAAAAATGTATTTATTTTAATTGAAGAAAAAAATATAAAAAATAAAATTTTGTTAATTTAGTTTATTGTTTTTGAAAAGATTGATTTTATTTGAATAAATATATGTATTGCTTTTTAGAAAATTTTTAAAATATTTTTGTTGATTTGTTGGCTAAGTAAATTAACCTGACATAACATTTTTATATTTTTAGGGTGTTTATAAAAATCCATAGTTTTGAAAAATAGTATTCGTTGTTTTCTTTACGTTAGAAAAATAAATATATAAAGCTTGACCAAGCTACCACAATATTATATAGGAAAAAAACAACATGAAATGACATGAAGGTCAGTAGGGTCAAGCTTTCGTTGGCTTTTCCAATAAATTTATTCTACATATTTCTCTCGTTATTTTTTACTATTATCTATATTTTTTAAAAAGCATAAAAATGCATTTTTTAAAATTCTAAAATAATTTTTTTGACGTCAAAGATCCCCATTAAATTATTATTTATCAATTTCCTAATTTTAGAATTTTATATAATAATAAAAAAACATGCAACAATAAACAAAATTAAAAAATGAATGCAAAATTAAATAAAAATACAAAACATTAATTTAAATTTGAAGTAAATACAATTATTTATTCATTATTATTATTATTATATCAAATGAGAATTAAAAAGACAATTCAAGTTGTTATTTTAGAGGCACTAAGTGATAAAAAAAATATGGAATAACGAAAGATTAGATGAATGACATAAAAATGCACATCAACACACGTGATGATTTGAAAATAATAAATAGAAATCAAAACTCATTGACGTACATTCAAAAAATGAGTAAATATAAAAATTATCAATAGTAAAAAATTATTAATAGTTAATAAAACATACGTTGGTCCATGTAAATGTTAACATATGCGAATTGTATTTCTTCCAACGACAATAACAACACCATTATCTTGAAGCTCTTTCAATGAATCTTCAAACATATCACGTGTCACCAGCTAAAACAAGAAAAACCATATTAAACAAAAAAAAAATTAATTAAATTAAATTTAAACAATATAAAATTAAATAAATAAATTAAAAAATAATAATAAACATACAATTTGCATTGATTCTTTCATTTCAGTTAATGTTTTTTGATAATTAACTGATGGTACTTTTCCTTTTGAGAAAATTTCCTGAATCAGCTTTTTCAATGCTTCATGTTAATTTGTTTCTTATATCTATTAATAATTCATTAACCATAAATAAATTATTTTTAAAATAAATCTTTAAATAAAGCCACATGAAAAACGATTTTTTTCTACATTTTTAGTAGTTTTTGAAAAATTCTTTTTTTGTAAAAGTTGAGAGTAGCTTTTTCAATGTCCTCCAACGCATCAATAGTTTTTCAACAATGTTACAAGTATTAAAATTTATCATTTACGCTCGTAAATTGATGTTAAAAAAAATAAAATAAATAACATTTTAAAATAATAAAAAAAACTAACGGTAAAACAGTTTTAGGCTTTGTTTAATTTCTATAGATTTGCCCTTGGTCCTTTTTAGGATAGATACTAAAAAGGACGAAACCTTTTTGACCACTTTCAGAGAATAATAGGTAAAAAAAAAAAATATATCCTAAACCTTCAAATATATGTAAAAATCAAAATGCAAATCAACTACTACTCCATACTGATCTTTTGTAAGTCGCTTTCCTAAAAAAATTTATTATAAACTTTAAATTAAAAAAAATCATTCCTCCAAAATCCAAGTGAACTATTCAAGTATTTATTTATATAATTTTTTCATCAAAAATAAAAATTGTTTTTCAGATTTACCGACTAATTTTAATGTTGTTAATTTAGTAACCGTGACCTACAAATAAATAGAAAAAATATAAAGATATATATTTTCGGCAAAGTAATAAAGAAAAAAAAGGCCTTCAATATCACAATATAAAAAAAAAAATACCAAGAAACTAACGGTAAACTGATTGTATGCAAAAAAAATAAAAGATAATAGAAACTAAAATGTTTTCTTTTTTTCAAAGTTCCGACCTTTTTGGGTTTTTTTTTTTCATCCCTTATTCGCAATCGCCTCCCCCAAAAGCTAGATTTCCCAAATTTACACTGAACTTAAAAAAACTTTCACTTCTCTCGTATATAGTGGTAAATAAATCGGTACTTCACCATAGGAATCCAAAATTTTGTTGTTTTCTATATGTGTTTCATCGGAAAAGTTGAAAAACAAGAGGGAAAAAAAAATAAAAAAAATACACACACACACGAAAATTTAAGCTGCAAAGCAACGGCCCTCAAGGGAATGAATAATCATAATATGAAAATAAGGAAAGTATTATCTACAAGACCCCATGGTCACTAGAAAAAAAATTCATCAATTCATCTATTATCTGGTCAAACCAACTGTCTATGCATTTTATTATTCTACTAGAAAAAAAAAAAATATTTATTGATGAAAAATATTTGTTTTTTTTCTATTTACAGATTTTTCTATTTTATTTTTAAAATTTTATAAATAAATGTCGTATAATTAACTACTTTGATAGTGTTAAAATTGATTTTCAAATTTTTTTTTTGATTATTTAATTTGTCTATTTATATAAAATAACTTTGAATTCAAATTTAAATTCAAAAAAGTCAAAATAAAATTACGAGCTTTTTTTAAATAAATACCTTAATAGTCAAAATAAAATTACAGTGTATTTTTTTTCTTTTTGGAGTACGTTGAAGATTTGAAATTTTGAAGAATATTTTATTTTATTTTTTTGAGTTTCAATAGGGAAAATTAAAAGAGAAAATAAATTAAAATTTTGTACTCTTTTTTGCAACTGAAAACTCCAAAAAATATTTTTAAAAAACGACTTAATTTGAGTTTTCTTTAGATTAATCGAGACGAATAATATGATAGTATATTTTCTAAAAATATTTTGGACATTGAATGACAATTTTTATGAAATAAATAATGAAAAAATTAAGACTGTATAATTTTTGAAGCCAACGTCCGATTAGCCAACAGACCTGATGAAAATTTTGGAGTAAATTTCAAAAGGTAAAAATAAAAACAACGCAATGAGAAATAGAAAAAAAAAAAATATATAAAAGCATTACGTGCTTTTTGAAAAAGCCTAAGCATTATAGATATATTTTCTCAGAAAGTCCCATCTGGAATTATCAGTCATGTTTCTTAGTTGGTTCTTCCAAACGCGGCAAACTCCTCAATTTGGGAAAAAATAACATTTTCACATTGTGAAAATCCACGGTAGGTTTGAAGACTTCTTTCTTTTTTTTTTCTTTTTTTTTTTTGCTGTATTCTCTACGGGGTCGGCCAAAACAAAACCCATGTTTTCACTCAATAAAAAAAGTAAAGAGAAAAAAAAGATAGACAACACCTTGTGATGCCCATAACGAAAAGGAGACATTCACAAAAAAAATCGCATTAGTTCAAAAGCCGTAACGAATTGTCGATTTTAAATAAATGTTGAAAAAAAAAAATATAATACAATACTATAACGGTACTTTTATTCTTGCAGAAGATAAAAAAATAAATAAAATAAAATTGTTAATACCATGAAGAAATGTTTTAACAAAAAATAAACAACAATTGCTTTTTATTTTTTTAAATAAATAATAATTGTTAAATAATATTCATAAGAAAATTTTAACTATTTTTCTTGATGGTTTGTTTATTCAAACTTGCAATAAAATTGTGGAAAAAAAAGTTTATTTATTGTTAATTTATTTTTATTAATAATTGATAAATTATTAATTTTTTTTTTTTCAATTTTTCAGGATGTCTTGTTCATTTCAAATCACTTTTTCAATAAATAATTTAAAATTATATCGAGATTGTCTTTTTGAAAATCAAAGAAAATTTCGAAAATTAATTATTTAAAATATTATTATACTTTTAGGAATAGTTTAATTACTTTTTTTTTTTAATTTAATATTAGTATCAATGAAAAATCATCGAGATTCAATTATTGAACCAAAAAATTTATTTCTTAATAATTAATATAGAAAATTAAAAAATAATTAATTAAAAATGCGAAAAAGAAAATTGACACTGTCAAAATATTGTGTCAAAATCAATTGCGAGGGTCACAAATAAATCCCGGGAATTTTAAATTCAACAAAAGTTCTTCGAAATTTTGGAAATAAATCTTTCAATTCTCATTTTTTTTTGCAAGTTGATCAGATGAATTTTTAGTTGCTCCTTATAGCTAAAGATAATTAATAAAATTGTGAAAAAAATTTCTTATATTTTAGGGACCTTGATAAATTAATCCCGCGAAAAAATTTCACTTTTTGGCTGTCTACTTTTTGAGTAATTAAATAAAAATGTGGTGACGCGCCAAACTGGCGCTAAATACCCTTGGGTTCAAAAATCTCTCCGGCCCAGACAATGACTGCAATATATAGTAATTTAACTTACAAGAATGTCACTGTCGTGTCTGGGACCCCTGGAAGGTATTTGTCTATAACCTTCCAAAATCTACAGTCACTTTTCTACCATGTCTTTAACGAAACACAGCCATGTTCAATTGAAAAAAAAAAAAAATTTATTTGCTTGTGTTTATTTTACAGGGAAGTTATTACCATGGTTATTGTATTCAAATATATACTAGTCATATTTTCAAAGAATTTTTTGACATGCACATTGAAACACTGACGAGATAAGAAAAATTTATGGCAGGAGGCAAATAATTTTTATACAGACGGCATCTTTAGAAAATGAAAAAAAAAAAAAAATTCTTTCAAATGAAAAAATTTTTTCTTGCAAATCAGCAGGTGATAATACTGATGGCTTACTTCAAACAGGTTTTATTCTGGTTATTTTAACAATACAGTATGTATTTAGTGGCACTGTCTTAATGGCAAATATTTTTCATGTTATATACATTTTATATTTTCAAACAAAACTAGAAACATAGAGCTAGTCTTTTATCTTTTTTTTGCAACCAAAATTTACTTTATACCATGGAGGTCTACAAAGCTCCATGGGTTTAAACTATTTTAGAAAAGTTATACTGTTATTTAGATGATCCTATTTGAATTTTAGATAATCTTATTCAAAGATGATCATCTTGGAGCAATAATGAAATAAAATTTAATATATTTATTTGAATATTTAACACTGTACAGAATTTATTTATAAATCATTATGAATCAATTTTTTGGATTAGCTATTTTGTGGATTGTTTAAATTGTTTTATATTTTGATAAAAAAATTATTAATTTAATCAATGGTCAAGCGAACATAGTTAAATAATTAATAAATAAATTATAATAATTTTTTTTTCAATTTGAAGTAAGAATGATTTTTAATGGCAACAAGATTATTTTAGTTTTGTTGAATGAAAATTGCTTTTTTTTTTTTTTTAATTTTTAGTTTATATGCATGGTCACGTAGACACAGCACAATAGCATTTTGAAAATTTGGTAAAACTGGTATTGGTTAGTCACTATCAGGTTTTTGACAGCGTTGGAATTTTCCCCCCTCCCTGGGTCTGGGTCTAATTGAATTTATATAATGAATTTTTCAACCATTAATTTTCAGCTTTGTGGTGAAGGAAAATTTTCTTCGTATGATTTTTCTTTGGGCCCGTTGAGTTATTATTGTGAAATTTTTGAGTAATTTTTCGAGAAAAAGTAATTGTTGAGTTCACACTTGATCTACAAATTCGGATAAATTTATTGATAATTAAGCAAGATTGTTTTAAATAAAATTCATGTAGTAAAACACATTTCAAAACTAAAAATTATGATTTGTTTAGTACGAATTATTTTGAATTCATTGCATGCATTTTTAACATTGTAGATTTTTTTTTTAAAACTTGTAAAAAAAAAAGTTGAGCCTGGCGGGGATCGAACCCACGATCGTGGCAATCCGAGCAAATGCTTTTTAAAAATTTAGCCTATCAATTTTTAACTGAATAAGTAAATAAAAAATAAAAATACATAGATTTTATATTTGAAAAATAGGAAATGCATTTTTAAAAATTATAAAATAATTTTTTTGACGTCAAAGATCCCTATTATATCGTCATTTATCAATTTCCTAATTTTAGAATTTCATATGATAATAAACAAACATGCAACAATAAACAAAATTAAAAAATGAATGCAAAATTAAATAAAAATACAAAACATTAATTTAAATTTGAAGTAAATACAATTATTTATTCATTATTATTATTATTATATCAAATGAGAATTGAAAAGACAATTCAAGTTGTTATTTTAGAGGCACTAAGTGATAAAAAAAATATGGAATAACGTAAGATTAGATGAATGACATAAAAATGCACATCAACACACGTGATGATTTGAAAATAATAAATAGAAATCAAAACTCATTGACGTACATTCAAAAAATGAGTAAATATAAAAATTATCAATAGTAAAAAATTATTAATAGTTAATAAAACATACGTTGGTCCATGTAAATGTTAACATATGCGAATTGTATTTCTTCCAACGACAATAACAACACCATTATCTTGAAGCTCTTTCAATGAATCTTCAAACATATCACGTGTCACCAGCTAAAACAAGAAAAACCATATTAAACAAAAAAAAAATTAATTAAATTAAATTTAAACAATATAAAATTAAATAAATAAATTAAAAAATAATAATAAACATACAATTTGCATTGATTCTTTCATTTCAGTTAATGTTTTTTGATAATTAACTGATGGTACTTTTCCTTTAGACTGAATGAGTTTTTTCAATGCTTCAGTTAATTCATTTCTTCGTTTTCTTGCTGCTGCTGATACACCAGTTGTTAAAATACTAACATCAATTTTACCACTTAAAGGATCAATTGCTGATTGTTTCAATGCTTCTCTATGAAGTCTGTAAAAATTATTAAATTAAAAATTAAATAAACAAAAAACCCTTGTCATATAATATATTTGTATTGTTAAATTTTACCTTGAAGCTTCTTCAACATCTTGAATTTCAACAACATGACTAAATCTAACTTTAGCATGAGCTTCAGCCAAACGTATCAATGATTCTAATTGTCTTGGATAAGCTGTTATTTGTCCTCTACCACTACCAACTCTTCTCATATCAACATAATCAGCAACTAATCTTTGCTGTGCTTCTTCACTTAATGTTGGTTTAATATGTTCTTTAGCATATGCAATATAATCACGTAAAACACCCAAATCAACAAGATCATCTTCTGGCTCACGTTCATCTTTGTGATAAAGACTAACCAAATGTTTAGCTAATTTACGATCAAACTGTTCACTTTGTGGATCCAACATTAAAAATATTAAATCAAAACGTGACATCAGTGTATGTGGTAGCATGACATTTTCAACGACCTATTAATAATTAATTATTAAATATATATTTAATAATAAATATTATTTAATTATTTATAATATTATTTACCGTTTTATGTTTATTCCATTGTGATTCACATGGATTTGCTGCAGCAAGAATACTTGTTCTAGCATTCAACTGACAAATAATACCAGCTTTAGCAATACTCAATGTTTGTTGTTCCATAACTTCATGAAGTACTGAACGTGTACTGTCATTCATTTTATCAAATTCATCAATACAACATATACCATTATCAGCTAAAACTAATGCACCAGTTTGCAATACAAGTTGTCGTGTTTCTGGATCTTTTGTAACATATGCAGTTAAACCAACAGCACTTGAACCTGATAATAAATTAATACAATTAAAAATATTAAATATTATAAAAATAATAATAATTATTATCATTAATAATATACCTTTTCCACTGCTGTATTGTGAACGTGGTACTAAATTAAATACAAATTGTAAAAGTTGTGATTTACTTGTACCAGGATCACCACAAAGTAATATATTTATTTCTGAACGATAATGAGTTCTTCCAGATGTTGTATGAGTTTTTTTAGTACCACCAAATAATTGTAATAATATACCTTTTTTAATATCTTCATTTTCATAAATACTTGGTGCAATACAATTTGCTAAACGATCATAAACATCTTCCATTTTTGATAAACGTTCTAATATTTCAAGTCTTTCTGGTGGAAAACGATGATCTTTACCTTCTTCTTGTTCATGTAGTCTAAAATAATAATAAAATTGAAATATAATCTTGCTAAATATATTATTTATTATAAAAATAGTAATAATAATAACCTTTTTGAATCTTGTTTACGAAAATGTACAACATCAACATGTGTTTTATAAACAGCACGTACATTTGACATTCTTGGATTAAGTTGTATTGGTATTGCTCTATAAATACCAGTAATAGCAACACGATCACCAGGTGATACAGCATCAACAAGATCATTATGAGCAAAACATGATACAGTATGTGGTGTTTGTCCAGCAGCCATGTCATCTGGTGATTCTTGAAATTTAATCATTTGTTTATCTGAATAATGACTTCTATTATGTATCAATGAAAAACAATAATTATTATTGCAATGTGTACAAACAGTTGGCTCAGATATTCTTCCTCTATCAACTTCAACTAATGTTGAAAATGAACATATTATACAACGAAAAAATGCTTCTCTCATTTCAGGCATAACATTTGATGTTCTAATAACCATACCACTTATTGTTATTAATTGATCAATATCTTCAGGATTTAACATTCTCATATTTTTAGTTTTAGCAACATTAAATGGACGTACTTGTATTTGATGTTCAAGTATTGCTGCTGGATATTTTTCAAAAAACATTTCATTTGCAGCCATGTCCATTGTTGGTATAACTTCTTGTGGATAACATATTAATTGTTGATATAATTGTTCATCAAATGCTTCTAAATGTGCACAATTAATATTTAAATATGGCTCATCAGCAGCATTAATTTCATTTAATCTTTGTAAATATAATGGTTCATTTAAATTTAATGAACCAGGTAATTCATCATTTTCAGCTTCTGGATCAATAAAACGTTGTATAAAACGTTTAAATTGATCTTTACATTCATTTATAACAACATTTGTACCCCAAATAACAAGTTGTGGTCCAGCTGCATCACTTTCTGATGTTCTTTGTATATTTTGTTCTTCTGGTATTGTTTCATTGACATTAACTTGACGTATTCTTTTATCTGTTCTAATATCTGGACGTTGTCTAACTGGTGTACCACGTATACCACTTCTTGGTGTACGTATTGAACCAAGTGAACTTGGTGTACCATAATTAAGTGGTGATGATAAATCAAGTTCACTTATACCATTTGCCATTGGACTTGTTTGTAACATACGATTTGGTGAACTGTTTTGTGATTGTGGTCCCTCTGATGATGCTACAATTGTATCTTGTGTACGTACTGTTGCCCATCTTTGTGGTGTTGCTACTGTTGATGTACCAGGTCTATCTTGTGATCCACCTATTTAATATTTATTTTTAATTTATTTATTTTTAATTCTATTTAATTATAATACTTATATTTATTTTTTGTGACATTCTAACCTTGTTTGCTTGGAGTTTTATTTGGTGTACCAACAATTTTTTGTTTTGACGATGGTGTTCTAGGTTTTCTTTTTGGAGTTCCATTTGCACCATTTTCATTATCGTCATGATTACGTGGTGTTTTCGGTGGTTTCATAGGACTCGACATTTTTCACTGTTTTAACAAACTTTTATTATTAATTTTTAGTTTACTGTTGATGATGCTTCTCAACAACTTGTCAAGCTACTTTTCGCGCCTATTTTTTCGTATGGTTAGGTTGTATACAGGATTGTATTTTTTTTTAAGTTGGGAACAGTGCCAAAAAAAAAAAAATATTTGGGAACAGTGGCGCGTTTTGTGTGAGGTGGTCGTTTACAAAAAATAATATGTCATATATACATAGATTGTGTATATATATTTTGGAGCAACCGAAAAAAAAATAAACAACGTCATATGTCATAAAAATACGTCAACATTGGTCAATATATTATTTTTTTAAGATAACAGAGAAATAAAATAATTTGTTTATCATTGACTAATTTTTTATCAGTGATAGTTTCTTGTTATAATAAACAAAATAAATATTCAGGTACATGTAGGATTTGGAGTAAATAAATTGATACAGTTAATTAACACGTTTTAAATAAATTGATGGCCCTGAAAAGGGCCGATTTTTTTTTTAGTATTTATCCATTTTGTATGATGAATAAATTTATTTTTTTGCTGCAACTTTTTTTGGTGCTGCTGCTGCTTTAGCTGTTTTTTTTGGAGCAATAGCCTTTTTTGGTTTTGGTGATTTAGGCTTGGCAGTTGGTGCTTTAGTTGCTTTTTTAGCTTTTGGACTTTTTGATGCCTTTGGCTTGACAACTTTTGCAACAGCTGTTGTTGTTTTCTTTTCAGCAACTGGTTTTTTTGCTGCAACAGCTTTTTTTGGTGCTGTAACTTTCTTGGCAATAGCTTTTGCTGTTTCAGCTTTTTTAGCTGCTGCTGGTTTTTTAACAGCTTTAACTTTTTTTGGTGATGTTGGTTTTTTAACAATTTTTGGCTTTGATTCAGTCTTTGCTGCTTTTTTCAATGCAGCAAGTTTGAATGATCCAGATGCACCTTTACCTTTAGTTTGAATGAGATCACCAGATGTTACAGCAGACTTGAGATATTTCTTGATGAACAATGCATGTTTCTCAGTGTCAAGTTTATAATTAGCAGCCATGTATTTTTTAATAGCTTGAAGTGATGATCCATTACGTTCAGCAAGATCCTTGACTGCAGCCTTGACCATATCAGCAGTACTTGGATGAGCCTTGAGTGCCTTTGGTGCCTTTGATGCCTTGGCTTTTGATACTTTTGGAGCAGCTGCCTTCTTTGCTGCTACAGCTTTTGCTGGAGCAACAATCTCTGGAGTTGGTGTTACAGATGTGTCAGCCATTATGATGTTTTTTTTTTTGTTGTTATTACACAAAGATTTAAACAAAGTTTAGTTTTGTTGTATATTATTTGATACGTTTTGACGCAACTGACTTTTTTTTTAGTTTTGACAAACAGCGCGGACCGTGCAGGAAGCAACTGTTGATTCGAACGTTGTATTTCCTTAGTGTCTTTTAAAATTGACCTCATATATTTACACTATTTAATTATTATTTCTTATTGTTGTTAAAATTTATCATTTATTATTATTGTTTTTTATAGCTTAATATTTTATTTATAAATTACATTCTACTTGTTACGTGATTTTTTTTTGTCAATAAATCGTAATTGCATGTGAACCAACACACCGATGTTTCACAACATCACCGTTACAACATTTATATTATTATTACAACAAAACTTAATTATTTAAACAAATAAAACACAACAAATAAATATAAATTGATATTTTTTTTAAATTTTAAAAACATAAAAAACTTGCTAACTATTTTAGAAATATTCGAAAATATTGTGTTTTGTCGGACACCTCGTGAGCAAAATGCAATATACTTTTAATTAATTTTTATCTACATATAGACAAATAAATAAATCACCTAATAAATTAATAATTAAAAAAAAATATATATTTTCCCTTTTAAATATAATTTTTAATTTTTTTTTTAACGTTAAAAATAAATACAGAATTGACTTGTATTGATCAGGTAATTCTCGCTGTAACACGGATAGACTGATCAAGTTCAACATTCAAATTAATTTTTTATAACAAAATCCGTCAGTTAAATAATTCCCAGTTAATTTTTCGTTTAATTAAAAAAACCAGTTAATTAAATTCTTTGACTTTATTAAATTAATTATTTTTTTAATTATGAATTTAGTGAATTTAAGGTTGTTCCTCACGTCCAGGCTCGTATCAATACTCAGGTCAAACAGGCATTCCAAATAGCTATGTAATTTTTTTTTTTATCAGGCCATCTATCGCTAAATTTTTCATTCGTTACTGGTGCTTGATTACAAGTGTAACAGAGACAAAAAATAAGCTGTTGCTCAGGTAAATCAACGTACTCTTTCTATCTCATCTAAGCGTAGGAATTTCGTCGTGAAATCATCATTTCTATTACTCATAATTAAAAAACGGTGCAGATGAAAATTCTGATATTTTTTTCATATATTCATCTTATCAAATTCTGTAAATTTATAATAAATTTAATTTTTTTTTATTTAAAAATTTAACAAGTACAAATTAATTTCAATACTTTGCATTTACTGGAGGCTAAAAGTTGTCGACTTTTTCTTGAATTATCTAATGTTCAGTGTGGTCAAAAATTCTTAAAAAAATTTACAATATAAAAAATTATATTGTTTAAAAATTGAAGTGAAAAGAAAAAATTTATATTGAAAATAAATATAATTATAAACAACCTTAAATAAAAAATCAAGTTGCTGAAATTTTATTGAAAAATCGTGAATTTAATTAGTTTTTAGTAACGGAAATTTATATTAATTATAAGTTAATTAGAAAGAAAAAAAATTGGCGCTTTTGAAGGTCAACAATTAACTCAAACGTATGAAATAATTAACAATTGATTTGATATAAATCTCATGTGTAGCTCATTCAGATATAAGGTCCATTTATTAATTATAGAAAATGAAAAAATTGTCATTTTAGCAGTTTAATTGTTTATCCATAAATATGTAGACACAATAATTATTTATGACATGATAACATTTTTCTAAGCTATCACTGAAAAATAAGAAGCTTCTTTATAAAATCTGTTGACAACTATTCCCATCAAATATTGCTAAACGCCTTTTTTTTGGACTTTTATTTTTATTTTAATAAAAGACAATGTCTGTTGATTGTCTAGATAAATTTTACTAGGCTCAATAGTTTTTTACTAATTTATTATTAGTTATTACTGGGTTTACAGTTAATCTTATTAGCTTGATTGAATTTTTTTTTTTTTTTATCAAATGTAGGCTTGTATTTTAGAAAGGTCGGAAATGGGCTTTTATAGAAGATGATGTTCCCATAAGATTTCGAATGCCTAGAAATATGATTTAGATTGATATTAAATTTTCGAAAGAGTATCGAGATAGTTATAGAAAATTTCAGGATTATTTACAATTATTTAGATGAAAATTTTAATTTGGCAACTAGAATTAAATATCTGTATTATTGAAAATAATTTACAATAACAGACTAGGTTGGCAAGGTTATAATAATAAATGCTTCCTAATAATATTGAGTATTTTTTTTTATTTTTCTGTCTTTTTTGTGCAGCATGTATTAAAGAAAGACAAGAGTTCACAATTAGATGGGGATTTTGGTATCGTTGTACTTTGAAGGCCACGACGGTAGCTTAGTCTAACACAGCTTTGATCTTTACTATACTCGGATCTTCTCGGCAATGATCGATATTTTTCGACGACAATAAGCACAGTGTACGCAGATGCAAATATGCAATGTTGTGCATCGGTGCATTCGCAGCGTCAAATATATCAGCGATTTTGAACAGCCGATATATCGCCAATATATATCGGATTTGATCCGATATACCGAGTACTTTTCAACCCGATATTTAAAAAAAAAAATATCCGATATATCGATACTGAATACTTAATAAGTATCGCAATCGCAGATTCCTATTTTGGTAAACTCTGGAAATACTTTGAAAACATTTATTAAGCAGCTTGGATATTGATAGAAATTATTCGATAATAAATAATCGAAATTCAATATCGAATATACGTTTTATCGAACTTAAATACACTGATGCATGTATATAGTAAAACGTTATATATATATATAGGTTGATAATCGTTGCATACATATGAATATATACATATACATGAAATGGATAGTATTCAGCGTTATAAAAATTTGTTGGCCCTGAAAAGGGCCGATTGGTTTATGTTGTGTGGTGCCGGTTGTTTACTTGGAGCTGGTGTATTTGGTGACTGCCTTGGTGCCTTCACTGACGGCATGCTTGGCAAGTTCACCAGGAAGAAGAAGACGAACAGCAGTCTGGATTTCCCGTGATGTGATGGTTGATCTCTTGTTGTAATGAGCCAATCGGGATGCTTCAGCTGCAATACGCTCAAAGATATCGTTGACGAAACTGTTCATGATGCTCATGGCCTTGGATGAGACACCAGTGTCTGGATGAACTTGTTTCAATACCTTGTAGATGTAGATTGCGTAAGATTCCTTCCTCTTCTTCCTTCTCTTGGACTTGTCAGTCTTGGTGATGTTTTTTTGAGCCTTGCCGGCTTTTTTAACAGCTTTACCACTTGCTTTTGGAGGCATGTTGATAGTTTGAGGATCAACTTGGAAATTGTGAGGGTCGGCCTTTTTCGGCCGCTTTTAACTATTTTTCTTTGTGAACAGCGCACCAATAGCGTTAGAGAACGAGCAATTGTGGGCAAAGGAGAGTTGTGATTGTTGCGCTGTTTACAATTTTGTTGCTATTCTTTACTAAAAGAGCGACTAAAAGGGTGAAAACGCCACGCGATTGGTGCGCAGTTGCGGCAAAAAAGTCCATAAAAGCCGTTTTTCGGGGCCAAAAAGTATCAGTCTTCTCTTACACGCCTTACGAGTCGTGTATTCATTAAGCATCAAATTTACTCCAAAAACTCCAAGTCATCATGTCTGGCCGTGGCAAAGGTGGTAAAGCAAAGGGAAAGTCAAAGACACGTTCAAACCGTGCTGGACTTCAATTCCCAGTTGGACGTATCCATCGTTTGTTACGTAAGGGCAATTACGCTGAACGTGTTGGTGCAGGTGCACCTGTCTACTTGGCTGCCGTTATGGAATATTTGGCTGCTGAAGTTCTTGAGTTGGCAGGTAATGCTGCTCGTGACAACAAAAAAACAAGAATCATTCCACGTCATCTTCAATTGGCCATCCGTAACGACGAAGAGTTGAACAAATTACTCTCTGGTGTAACCATTGCTCAAGGTGGTGTCTTGCCAAATATCCAAGCTGTTCTTTTACCAAAAAAGACTGAAAAAAGCAGTGCTTAAATTCAACAAGTTATCAACAATCAAACCAATCGGCCCTTTTCAGGGCCATCAATTAATTTAAAACGATATGTTACATTCTTTAAATTTTCATTCAATACGATTTTCTATTTTAGGAAATAAAAAAATCTAATTTCCATTCAAATAATTTACTTCGAAATTTTAAATTTATTTTTCTTTGGTCTATAGAACAATAGAAAAAAATAGATACTCGTTACCAAATTTTAATTGAAAAAACAAATACATTTTTACTCGGTAAATTTTGGAGTAATTTATTTGTTTATATTTTCATGCACACATGTTTATGATTTTGCTCCTCGCATGCCCATATGTACTTATATTGGTCGTCTGCGCAACGCTCAAGTATTGATTTCCACAAGACTCACACAACGTTGAACACCTGTCGATCTCTATGTGTATGTGTCGGATATACAAACTCTTAAGAATTTATAAAAAAAAAAAAAAAAAAATTCTGGTTTACTCTAAAATTTTAAAATAATTTTTCTGTGGCTTTTAAAACAATAACAAAAAAAGATATTGTTAATAAATATCTTGAAAAAAAAAAAAAGTTTAGTGTTGCTCTGTAAATTTTGGAGTAGTTTGATTGTTTACATTTCGATGCACACATGTTTAATATCCCACTCCGAAATTTTGGAGCAAAGTGTGTGCTCGCATGTCTAACCCATATCGGTCGTCTGCGCAACGCCAATTTATTGATTTTCTTTAAGCCTTACCCAACATTGAACATCTGTTGAACATGTGTGCGTGAAACACAATGCAATGCGTAAGGAAGTAATTTAAACAAAAACGTTTCGACACAAATCGGAGCAGAAAAGAATAAAAAAATATTGTTATACTATTTCATATATAAGATTGGTCCAAATGATGGTAATTTGAAATTGTTGAAATTGAATAAATATTTTCTAGTTTGATTAATTTTATGGCCCTGAAAAGGGCCGATTGTTTTGGTTGGTGTTGATATGATGCTCTAAGCACGTTCTCCTCGGATACGACGTGCCAATTGAATGTCCTTTGGCATGATGGTGACACGCTTGGCGTGAATTGCACACAAGTTGGTGTCTTCAAAGAGACCAACGAGGTAGGCTTCACTGGCTTCCTGGAGTGCCATAACAGCTGATGACTGGAATCTCAAGTCGGTCTTGAAGTCCTGAGCAATTTCACGAACAAGACGCTGGAATGGCAACTTGCGGATCAAAAGCTCAGTACTTTTTTGATAACGACGGATTTCACGGAGTGCTACTGTTCCTGGACGATAACGATGTGGCTTCTTGACACCACCAGTTGCTGGTGCACTCTTACGAGCTGCCTTGGTGGCAAGTTGTTTACGTGGAGCCTTGCCTCCAGTTGATTTACGGGCTGTTTGCTTGGTACGAGCCATGTCGAATGCTGTTGTTGTTGCTTTGTTGAAGAACACAAGTGAAATGTGATTTTCGGAGTTTGGGGTTGCAGTTTTATGCACTTTGAAGCACTGGTTTATTGCACACTCATTGGCCGTCGACAAAATAGTAGGATAAGCCTTTTTTTCTATTAGCTGTTGACTGAATACTGTGAGAACATTTTTTTTTCATTGGCTCAGAGCCAAAAAGTGAGGGTAAAGTGTGCCAGAAAAAGTCCATAAAACCACGGTTTTGGGGTGTCCGAGCATCAGTTTCGACTTGTTCGTCCAACAGTTAACACAACTACAACCTATTCAACATGACTGGCCGTGGTAAAGGAGGCAAAGGACTTGGAAAAGGAGGAGCAAAACGTCATCGTAAAGTATTGCGTGATAATATCCAAGGTATCACTAAACCAGCTATTCGTCGTTTGGCTCGTCGTGGTGGTGTAAAACGTATCTCTGGATTGATCTACGAAGAGACCCGTGGTGTACTCAAGGTTTTCCTAGAAAACGTCATCCGTGATGCAGTCACATACACCGAACACGCCAAGAGAAAGACAGTCACTGCCATGGATGTTGTCTATGCATTGAAACGTCAAGGACGCACACTCTACGGTTTCGGAGGTTAAGCTCTCTCTACACACAACTCTAGTCACATCAACATCAAACCAATCGGCCCTTTTCAGGGCCATCAAATATTTCAAACGATATGTTATATTCTTCATATTTTTAATCAACATGATTCTTGAAAAAAAATTCAAATATCTACTTCGAAACAAAATGGACACTTGTTAAGAATTTTCATTTAAAAAAAAGAATACATTCCTACTATGTGAATTTCGGAGCAGTTTGATTCACTCACACATGTTTATTCTTTTACTCTGAAATTTTGGAGTAAACCTTGCCTAACATATATTGGTCATCTGCGCAACGCCAAATGCAAGTATTGATTATCTTCTAGCGACTCACACAACATTGAACACCTGTCGATCGCTATATATATATATATACATGTGTATATGTGTCCGACAATTGCAGTAGCGCTCACGAATAGAACGTTCAAACGTTGATGCATTAGACGTACTAAAAAAAAAATTACACAAAGTGCACTATGTTTTTTTTTCCCTTGTCTAAAAAACCACAGAGTGCATTAGAAATTTCACTGATGTAAACGATGAATAGAACGGTTATAAAGTATTTTTATTGTTTAAATAAAACTCATTAATATAAGTATACTCATACATAGAAGTCCAACTTTATTATCACATTTATAATATATATGTTATTACAATAATCAAAAAAATATATATTACTCAAATATTTTTCTAACATTTAAATTTAATTACTAGCTATTTTTATCTCAATCCATTCGACAAATGCAGAGACTCGAGTGAATACACTTGGTGCTCCAAGGGTACCACATGGTATAATTCCCCAAGAAACAATGCCAATAATTTCATCATCTTGTTGAGGTTGTCTTGAAATAAGTGGTCCACCAGAATCACCCTGTACAAGAATAAATAAAGTCCATTAATAATTATATATGAACAAATATATTAATAATAAATTATTATCTGTTTAATTTGTAATAACTTACACTGCATGCAGAGTAACCTCCAGTAAGTGGACCAGTACAAATATTTGTTTCATGAAGAGGTGATGGTCCGACAATTTGTTCAAGACTACTTCTACAAGTATCCAAATCGATAATTGGAAATACAGCTGTTTGAAGATTTGATGGAAGAGTTGTACCAGATGGAACAATTGAACCCCAACCAGTCAATACTGCATCACCATTATGAAGAATGCCTTGTTTGGGTAATTTAATTGGTGATACCCATTGATTTATAACAAGAGAAACTTTTAATTTAAGAATAGCAACATCATATGGTGCAACTCCTCTGTAAAAAACAATTTAAAAAAATTTCGATTATTTAATTATCAATTAATTTAATTACTATTACTTTTAGAAATTTCTAAATTTTACCCTGAATAACTTTCATGAATAAATGATGCTTCAACTTCAATTGATTGTTCTTCATTTTCTTGTTCATTTAATACATGTTTACCAGCTTTAACAATAAAAGAACCATAATCTGGAACTGCAAGAACACAATGTCCTGCTGTTAATATCCATCTTTCACTAATTATTGAACCACCACAAAAATGACTGACTTGTGTTAAAGGTGGTGTTCCCCATTGTAGACTAACTTGATGAGGATAATTATTTTTAACAGCCTCTGAACCTCCAACAATTTTAGTTATATCAAATTTTGTATTTGAGTAGCCTAGATAAGGCTTTGATGATTCAGGAGCATAGCCTATTTATAAATAATTTAAAAAATTAAATTTGTAACTGTTAAAATTTTTAATTTAATTATATATCTAAAATGATTATTTAAAATATATTTTATTGTACTTACGAGCTTCAGCTACTGCTAGGAAAATTCCCAAGATTATTATTAACTTTGATGACATATTATTGAATGATTAAATTATTTTTCTTGGCTTCTTTTTATATGAAAATTTAAACATCAATGTGACTCAAGCAGATTGTGTGATAACAATCAGATAAACGTAAAATTTTCTTGAATTTTTATTTTAACATGTACTTGAGATATTTATCTTCATTCAAGTGACAATCCATCATTTTCACATAGTCACTAAATTATTATCTATCTAGCTAATTGCACATAAATGCAATCTTTTGATAATCAACAATACAAACATTAAAAAAAAAATTAACTACTATATTATTTTTATACATATTTGGTGTTTAAAAAAAAATTCAAATTGATTGATTGTTGTCATAAAGAGATCATGAATTTGATATAAATCTATCTTCATATTTGATCGATTAAAAAAAGAAAAATATTATCTTGATAATGGAAAAAATTCTGACTATCAAATTGATTAAAAAAAAATCATATTGTCAAGTTTTATGATAAGGTAATAGATCAGTGGATCAATGCCTCGAGAATACGTCAATTTCATGGACGTTTATATTTTTAAATTCAAGAATATACAATTATTTTTTTAAAAAATAATTAGAATTTTGTCTTTTAAAAATAGTTAAAAAATTACAATTTCAATGATTTTTTGTAAATAAATTAATGCAAAAAAGTTATGGATTAATTATATATTTTGATGTAAAATTATTTTTAACAGTTGTGTATATTTTTTTAATAATTATAGATCCATATAAGTAGTAAAATTCAATGGATAAATTTTAAATGAAACATATCCTTCAGGTGTTTTATTCAGTGGTTCTTTATAAAATAATTCAATACCAGAAAGTGGTACACCTGGATCAGTAGCAACATCTTGAAGATCAAAAAATGGAATAGTTGTTTGTGATGCATCAGTGCGCCAGTCTGATGTAGCAAACTCAACAAATTGATTTTCTTCAGAATCTTGAAAATTTTCTTCTAAAATAATTGCATCTTGATGATCCCTGGAAACAAATTTAGTTCTGAAATACAAAAAAAAATAAATGATTACTTTAAAATTTAAATATAAACTAAAGAAATATTTTATTAAATTTATGATTGAATAATATTTTTTATTACGGTTTTGGTAATTGTTTTTTATAATTTGTGCTTGCAGTAATGTTTCCATATTGATATTGAAAACTAGCATATTTAACATCAAGTGCAATACAACTGATTGGTGTGCGATCTTTCAAATGATCAAGATTAAATCTAGCACCTAAAATATAAATTATTATCTCAGTATCATTAAATATATATTTATTTGTTTATATGTTGCTTATAATTTTCACATACCAGTCAACAACTGTCCTTCATTAAAAATCAATTTTTGTAAACATATTTTATCCATGTAAAATGATTGTATTGGAGCAAAATCTATTGTTCGTTCCAACGAATGTCGGGTTCCATTTGAGTAAATTGCAGTGGCAGGAAAATTATCATCATACTCAAATTTTGGAAGTGGTATCCATCTCTCAGTATTTTTATCAATTATTCCATAAGGCAAAAGTTTTCCCTCTCGAAGCTGAATGTGAATCATTCGATCACGTGCAACAAGTCGTACACCAGTTGCTACCCTATTTTTATTTACAAATAATTATGCAACAAGTTATTTTATATTTAAAATAAATTTATAAATTATATAATATATACATTAGATTTAAATACTCAACATGTTATTGCTTGTTTCAGACCATAGCAAACTGAAAGCACGAATTGTATTTGTTTTAGTGTGAATACGATTATCTACACAACTACATAAACAATTTTTACAAATATTTGACCAAGGATTAAACCAATTAACTCTCTCTGCTTTGATTATTTCTGTTGAACCACATTTACGAGATGTGTTACCATAGCTATTGCCATTGTCTAGATTTTTAAACCAATGATAAGGTTTTGCACTTGATTTATCATCTGGATCCTGTATATGTTAATTTATTGATTATTATTGTTCAAGAATATTTTTATATCTATGTATACATACTCTTCGACAAGCTTCAACTTGAGTAGACAAAGCATCAGTACAAGCAAATGACCAACCAGGACAAGTATCATCATAATCATGATTATCAACTGAACAATCATCATTTTGTATTTCACAAAAACGTTTTTTTCTTGACATATTTTCACAGCTGGATTGACATTGTACATTGTTTCTTGGTTCGAAATTTCTCTGATTTGCTATAAAAATCCAGATGATATTGTCAAATGCTTCATATGTTTTACCTTAAATAAAAAAGAATATTTAAAAATATATTAATTTTAATATTTATAATATATATTAATTTTCAAACCTTTTACTCGTTTTTCCGATGGATCACAAGGACGAATAATATTTGTAGCTTTTTTCATTTTATTTTTAAATAGATTTGTATATTCTTTAATTCGATTTTTTGATTCATCCATTTCAACTATCATTTCATCTGTATAATTAAATGGAACATTTATAGATCTCCATGTGTATGAAAATGCTAATATTCCACAGACTTGTATTTCCAATGAAATAATATCATTATAAAATGAATATAATTCATGTTGTTGTGTAATACTTGTGTCACACTTGAATACCGTATCTTTCTGCAAGAAAAAAAAATTATAAATTATGTGCTAATTAAACATTTATAAATAAAATTTTAATAAAATATTAAAAATGTTTTTTACCTTGATAAATTCATAATTATTTTGTGAGAAAGTGAATATACGAATTCTCTCAAAAATTATTTTATAAATTTGTACGATTAATGATTTTGGAAAATCTGCATCATCTGATATCATTTTAAGAGTTTGTTCCTTAAGATTTAATGGCTTATTTCTTATCAATAATCTAGACCATTGTTCTGTTTTTTCAAGCAAAAAAAAAATTCTATGAAAAAAATTTTCAATTTTATTTTTGTTTATCATATCTACGTATTGATCTACTGGTATAATATAATCAATTGATTTATTTAATTTATAAAGTTTTAATTCAAATTGATTAATTGTTGTCCATATTGAGTATATTTTTTTGTTAATCAATGTATCATTTTTGTTGGCAATTGCATTTGCTGATGTATTGGAAATAATGTTTATCACATTTATTGCTTCATTAGCTATTGATGATGAAATTACTATTTTCATCATTGATAGTAATATTATTACACAAATAAAATATTTTCCACGCATTTTAAACAATTTACAAAATTTCTATCATTCAAAAAATTTATTCTTATACATGCACTCAATTTAAATATGTAAAATATAATTTTAATTTAAATATTCTTTTATAAAAGACGATAACGAGAAAAAATAAAAGACAAATGTATTTTTTTCATGAAACTGTTGGAGTATTTATATATTTTTTTTGAGTACAAAGACCGAAAAAGCGTATATCATTTTATTTTTTTTAAGATGGAACAACTAATATTTGCTTTAGTTGACATTGATAAAGATTTATTACTAAAAGCAACATTTAAAAAATAAAATTACACAATTTTATATTGAAATTATGAATATCATTTTTTTTTTTTTCTACTTTGAATATAATCCTAAAAGTAGATGTTTATTAAATGAGTTATCAAGGTTTCTCAAAGTTGGTTATTGAAATAACGTGTGTTAACATTAAAACTATATCTAACTTTATAATGCGTGGTTTATTTATTTATTTTTTTTATCTGATTACGTTGTTATCTTATGATTTGATTTTATTGCGCAAGGAGTCATCTGAATACTAAAAATTTGAAATGAATAAATTCCAAATGATAAGCAATATTAGAATTTTAAAATTTAATTACTTTAACTCCGTACAATAACGAAGAGACAAATATTTGTTTAAGTAAATTACCACGTTTAACAGCTTCAACAAGTTCTCGAAATTCCATTAAATTATATTTTTCTAATAGACATTGTTTTGGCATGTAACTGAGTAATATTTTAACAGGAAAAAGATACGTCAATATGTGAGACGTTTATTTTTGGGTGATTGTAAATTTCTAAAAAAAAAAGCATTTGTTAAATGATTAATATTATTATAGAACTATATTATTTTATATAAATTATTTACCTGATTTGTAGTCACTGTCAAACATGGCTTTTCTATCAACAAAAAATTTATATGTTATACGTTGTGCCAATAGGAAAAATGATCTTTATAAGCTGATGAATCAATAGCACGTATAATTGGTTTACAAAGATGTAATTTGTTTATTCTAAAATAAACTTTTAATAATTGATTAAGACTTAACATTCCCAATTTTTTAGAGCTTCTATTGTCAGCAGCACATACACGAAAACATCCCATAAGACATTCAGCATAATTCACCAAGTTTCATATTTTTTTTTCTTTGAATTTTCAACTTGTACTGCTAGTAATCTTATAGCTCTAAACATATTACATTCATAACTGGTAACATCCAATTTTCTTCACGTTATAATTGTAATATTTTAATGACACATTTTACTATTTGACTTTGATAATTATTTACTGATTCATGATTATTTTTTTCAGCTCATTGTAAAGTTCTGTAATAATATTTTAGTCATTTTATTTGTTTATAAAATTTATTTTGTATTACTTACTTAAGAACAAGATCATCAAATGGTGCTGGTAAATGTTCAACAATTTTTATCATTGATGATTTAGATATTAGTATTGAAAATGAATGACGATATTTCAATGATAATAAATTCTATAAATTAATAAATAAATATATTATTAAATTTTAAAAATATAAATAAATTTGTTTATTTTTATTTTTTCCAATGTTTATTATTTACCGCAAGTTCATCATCATCCTGATTGGACCTACCTCTTCTGAGCTGTAAATAAACAACAAATATTATAAATACAATTTAAATAAATTTATTTATTATTTATAAATAATAATAATAATAATTTTTTTTACCTGTATTATGTAAGAATCCATAATATTTTGATTAGTTAATTTTTTAATTGTAAATTATTGTTGTTGATTATTTGTTTTGGCAATCTAGCATTTGTTGACATTGTTGTTTACTTTTTGGGTTATGTTTACATACAAATTGAGTTTTTCATTCTAGATGGCAGGACGTTGAAAAACCTGAATTCTTATGTTTATTTTTTACTTGATTTATACTCGGAGTATATAACTGTTGATGAAGTATGTATGGAGAATTTACCGTCAAATGTTCTCGGCGGAGAAAATTCACCGTTGAGGATTTGAACACAAATTTTTTTCCCTATCGAAATTTCATTAATGACATTTCGCTTATTCAATGCAATTTATATAAAGTCAATAGCAAAAGAAATTATAGGATTAATAGGCTTCACATTTACACTAAATATATTAAATTGATTACATAAATTAGGAAAAATTAGCTAATGTTCCTATATTATTATAGCGTGATTCGATGTCATTTCTCAATAATTATAGCGAAGAATGATGTTAAATTATCTATTTATGTCCAGAGCTGTCATTCTTTGTTTGTTTTTGTAATATGGAAATTATATGGCAGAATGGAATGACATGAAAATCCACTCAATAATAGTCAATAGCTAGCAAAATAGTAAATTAATTACAAAATACATATTTATCATTTGCTATTGTTTAATTTGTTTGTACATTTCATTTTTTTTTAAAGTTTTTGTACAAATACATAAAATTAAAAAATTTAAAAAATTTTTTTTTAGTTTAGAATGATCTAACATTAGTCAATAATAAGTCAACATGAATCAATATAGCAAATTATTGCTTAACTCAATAGCTAGTAATGCTAGTCAATGTAAAAAAAGTACAAATACATTTATCATTGTTATTGTTTATTGTTTTAATTGTTTATTATATTGTTTTTAAAAGTTTTCCAAGCAATACATGAAATTAAAAAACAATATAATAAGCAATTAAACAATAACAGCCATAAGCCACTTTTACTATTGACATGACTATATTACTATTTGCATTGTTTACTATTGATAGATATTGAACATTACAACATTATAACAACAATATAATAAACAATTAAATAATTATCAATATTTTATACACTAATAACAACGACTAGCTATTGATTGCTACGAATTTGCTATTGATCTGCTGTTGACGTGCTATTGACTAGATGTTGGACGAATTTATACAAAAAAAAAATTTTTTTTAATTTTTATACTGTTGTTGAAAACTTTCAAAAGCACAGCTGCAATAAACAATTAAACAACAACAATAAACAATATGTGATAAATATCTATATTTTGTACTTTTTTTTTTTTTTTTTTTGCTATTGACTAGCTATTGACTAGCTATTAGTTGCTACGATTTGCTATTGATCTGCTGTTGACTTGCTATTGACTAGATGTTAGACGAATTTAAACAAAAAAATTTTTTTTTTTAATTTTTATGTATTGTTGTTGAAAACTTTCAAAAAACAATGTAACAACATTCAACAACAAAAATAAACAATAACAACAATTAAATATCTTTGTACTTTTTTTTTTTGCTATTGACTAGCTATTGACTAGCTATTTTAGGTTGCTACAATTTGCTATTGATCTGCTGTTGACTTGCTATTGACTAGATGTTAGACGGAATTTAAACAAAAAATTTTTTTTTTTAATTTTATGTATTGTTGTTGGCTTTCAAAAAACAATATAATAAACAATTAACAACAACAATAAACTTAATAACAATGATAAATATATTTTGTACTTTTTTTTGCTATTGTTTATTACTTAGCTATTAAAGAGTTGCTAGAATTTTTGCTTGCTATTGATCTGAACTTTGCTATGACTAGATGTTGACAATTTAAACGAAAAAATTTTTCAATTTTATGTATTGTTGTTTAAACTTTTAAAAAAACAATATAATAAACAATTAAACAATAACAATGATAAATATCGTATTTTTGTAATTTTTTTTTTTTTTTGCTATTGTTAGCTATTGACTAGCTTCAATGAGTTACTACAATTTGCTATTGATCTACTATTATTTGCTATTGACTAGATGTTGGACAATTTAAACGAAAAAATTTTTTAATTTTATATTGTTAAAAACTTTTAAAAAAACAATATAATAAACAATTAAACAATAGCAATGATAAATATCGTATTTTTGTACTTTTTTTTTGCTATTAACTGGCTATTGACTAGCTATTGAGTGGATGTTTCATGTCATTCCATTCTCGCCGTAAGTTTCATAAATTACCAAAACTCAGACAACAACAGCTCGGACATAACCTAAAAATTTAACATGTTCTTCGCTATCATTATTGAGAAATGACATCGAATCACGCTATAATAATGTGATAGGAACATTGTTAATTTTTTCTTTAATTTATGTAGATCAATTTAATATGTTTAGTGTAATGTAGAGCCTTTGTAATCCATAATTCTTTTTGCTATTGACTTGCTATTAATTTGCTATTGAATAAGCGCCCATGTCATTAACAAGTCGCTATCAAACTGTTGTTGAGTGTTCCGCTAGGGATCCCCGATCACTAAATTCTCATGATTTGTAAAAAATTTCTCCGCCTTTTTTTTTTTTTTTTTAATTAAAATTAAAAAAGCAGCATATAGAATAATTGGTCTAACGCACATTTTGTATGTTAGTAATTTATTTTTTGTATTGACGTAGCTATAATTACCTATTAGGGGGTACAAAATACCTATTGCATTATATTGCATTTTTTGCCTACAATATTTATATGTGACGTATAATTAAGTTTAGTATCTAGGGTGAGCCCTAGATACTTAACTTCTTTTTTTATATTTATTTTTTCATTAAATAGTGTTAGATCTGTTTTTATTATTTGTTGTTTTTTGTTGTGACTAAATATAATTAATTCTGTTTTATCTACGTTTATTTTGATTTTCCACGTATTATAGTATTCTTCTAGTTCTTGTATGTGTTTTTGTATATTATTTATGATTATGTTTTTATTACCAGAGGAGGTGTAAATTGCTATATCTTCCGCAAAAAGTGCCTCGATCCATACTGTGTCGAAGGCTTTTTCTATGTCTAATAATAATAGTCCTGTGTGTTTGTTAATATTGAAGTTGGCCGTTACGTGGTCTGTTAGTCTAGCTAGTTGTTGTTCTGTGCTGTGGTGTTTTCTAAATCCAAACTGTTCTTCAATGAGTATGTTATGTTTGTGTAGGTGTGTATTGAGTCTGTCGTTGATAACGTTTTCAAATAGTTTTGCTAGTGTTGGTAGCAAGCTTATAGGCCTGTAGCTTTGGGGGAACTTGTGGTCTTTCCCTGGTTTTTTAAATGGCAGGATTTTTGCTTTTTTCCATTGGCTGGGGAAATATGCTGAGTATAAGCATGAATTAAATATGTGGATTAGTTGGGTTAAGGTTTTATTGGGTAGGTTTTTGAGGACTATATTTTGGATATTATCAAAGCCTTGGGCTTTTTTTGGTTTGGCCAATTTTACAATCACTCCATGATCATTTCTAAGCTGCCACTCTTGATTCTGGCATGGCACAGCTTCGAGCGCGAACCGGGAAGAGAGAAAAACACTAATTTAGTTATTTTCATAGTTTTCCCGCGCAGGCATTTATGGTATTAGCAGCTAATTCTCTTGCGTATTATAAAATTATAAAACCAAAAAAATCAGCCAAATACCTTGGCGTAATAGAAAATAAAACATTAAGAATGATAAGCAATAGGCTGAGCCTTATGAAACAAATGTAGATATTAAAAAGAAATTACAAATACATAGCATAGAAAAAGATATTTATGACAGAACCGAAGAATTCTATAATATATACTAAGGTTGTAAATATAGACCCTGGTAGAAATTTTTCTCCGACTTTTCTCCAACTTTTTTCCGCCATTTCTCCATCTTTTTACAAAAATGACCCATGGTTGGAGAAATGGCGGACAAATTTCTCCAACCAAAAATTTACTTTAACTTTTTTCCGATTTTTCTTCAACTTTTTTCCGCTATTTCTCTAACCTGAAATGTACTCTAACTTTTTTTTAACTTTTCTCCAACCATGGGTCATTTTCGTAAAAAGGTGGAGAAAGTTGGAAAAAAGACGGAGAAAGTTGGAGAAATATTTCTATCAGGGGACATATTAAAAAATGTTGGCATATATAATGAACAAAATGCACCATTTAAAATCAAACATAAATTACCGCAAAAAAAAAAAAGGCATTTGGTACAAATGATTTAGGATTTCCAAACCCAACGGAATTAAGAAAATAAATTAAAAATAAATAAACAAATAATTTAAAAAAAAGAAAAAAAAAATAACACAATATTTCTGTGGTGCGAAAAGGACAAAAAACAGAGGGAAAATGTTGTCTGTTTCTTTTTTTAAAAAATCGTCGAAATCACTTAAAATATCAACTGAGCACCCTTATTTTAGACCCATCCATGCAAGGTCCCTAAAATGATTCCTAAATTAATGAGAGAATTTTAGTAAATCGATACATCGAGTCTTTCGATATTCCTTTTTCGACTTAACAAATATCGATATATTCTATTAATACTTTCTATGTATTAAAAATTTCCGCAAGGTCAAGAGAAATTCAGGAATAGTTATAGTAGGAAATACAAAAATCATATGCTGTAAAAGGTAAATAGGTGAATTCATAATTTAGAAGCATTTCATGGTCCTCATCCTTGGCGATTGTTTCATTAACCTGAAAATTTATAAAAATTGAATGCAGTTGCATTTTTTTTGTCGTTTTATCTTTTATTTCACGTCAACTCAATATTTATTTAATATATTATTAATTAATTTTAATGCATGTATCAAAATTTGAATCATTCATAGATTTAAAATAATTGGTTTATTTCATTGCCTTAAAAATAAATTGGTATGTCGGACGCATATATACACATGTATACATATGGCGATCGACAGGTGTTCAATGTCGTGGAGCGACGAGCCTTGATGAGAAAAAATAAATACTTTTATTTGGCGGTGCGCAGATGACCAATATATGCTAGTTAAAGTTTATGCAACAACTGTACTCCAATATTTCGGAGTAAAATAATAAACATGTGTGCGTGAATCAAACTTCTCCGAAATTCACATAGTAGAATGTATTCGTTTTTTTAAATGAAAATTCTTAACAAGTGTCTATTTTTTTTCAGAGTAGATATATTAAATTTGTTTTTTAAGAATCGTGTCGAATTAAAATATAAAGAATATTACATATCGTTTGAAATATTTGATGGCCCTGAAAAGGGCCGATTGGTTTGATTGTTGATGTGGCTAGAGTTGTGTGTAGAGCTTAACCTCCGAAACCGTAGAGTGTGCGTCCTTGACGTTTCAATGCATAGACAACATCCATGGCAGTGACTGTCTTTCTCTTGGCGTGTTCGGTGTATGTGACTGCATCACGGATGACGTTTTCTAGGAAAACCTTGAGTACACCACGGGTCTCTTCGTAGATCAATCCAGAGATACGTTTTACACCACCACGACGAGCCAAACGACGAATAGCTGGTTTAGTGATACCTTGGATATTATCACGCAATACTTTACGATGACGTTTTGCTCCTCCTTTTCCAAGTCCTTTGCCTCCTTTACCACGGCCAGTCATGTTGAATAGGTTGTAGTTGTGTTAACTGTTGGACGAACAAGTCGAAACTGATGCTCGGAGACCCCAAAACCGCGCTTTTATGGACTTTTTCTGGCACACTTTACCCTCACTTTTTGGCTCCGAGCCAATGAAAAAAAAATGTTCTCACAGTATTCAGTCAACAGCTAATAGAAAAAAAGGCTTATCCTACTATTTTGTCGACGGCCAATGAGTGTGCAGTAAACCAGTGCTTCAAAGTGCATAAAACTGCAACCCCAAACTCCAAAAATCACATTTCACTTGTGTTCTTCAACCAAGCAACAACAACAACATTCGACATGGCTCGTACCAAGCAAACAGCCCGTAAATCAACTGGAGGCAAGGCTCCACGTAAACAACTTGCCACCAAGGCAGCTCGTAAGAGTGCACCAGCAACTGGAGGTGTAAAGAAACCACATCGTTATCGTCCAGGAACAGTAGCACTTCGTGAAATCCGTCGTTATCAAAAAAGTACTGAGCTTTTGATCCGCAAGTTGCCATTCCAGCGTCTTGTTCGTGAAATTGCTCAGGACTTCAAGACCGACTTGAGATTCCAGTCATCAGCTGTTATGGCACTCCAGGAAGCCAGTGAAGCCTACCTCGTTGGTCTCTTTGAAGACACCAACTTGTGTGCAATTCACGCCAAGCGTGTCACCATCATGCCAAAGGACATTCAATTGGCACGTCGTATCCGAGGAGAACGTGCTTAGAGCATCATATCATCACAACAATCCAAAACAATCGGCCCTTTTCAGGGCCATAAAATTAATCAAACTAGAAAATATTCATTCAATTTCAACTGACATATATATACCATCATTTTGACCAATCTTATATATACAATAGTATAACAATATTTTTTTATTCTTTTCTGCTCCGATTTGTGTCGAAACGTTTTTGTTTAAATTACTTCCTTACGTATTGCATTGTGTTTCACGCACACATGTTCAACAGTTCAACACATGTTCAACAGATGTTCAACGTTGGGTAAGGCTTTAAGAAAGTCAATAAATTGGCGTTGCGCAAACGACCGATATAGGTCAGGCATGCGAGATGTATACTCCAAAATTCCGGAGTGGGAAACATGTATGCATCAAAATGTAAACAATCAAACTACTCCAAAATTTGCAGCGGAACTAAACTTGTTAAACAAATCTTATATAAATCCGTATAATAATTTTTTTTTGCTTAGGTCTGTTAAACGAAAACTACCAAGTACTATTAAACTACTTGTTGACCATTCAAGTACTTTGGAGTAAATATATTTTCGACATTTTTTATTGCAAATTATTCTTAAAGAACAACGAAATTTATTATTAATAATAAAAGAATAAATAGTTAAAATAAATTAGTAATAATAGAAAAACTTAGAAACAAATAAATCCTTAGGCATTGGTATGTCGGACACATACACATAGAGATCGACAGGTGTTCAACGCTGTGTGAGTCTTAAGGAAAATCAATACTTGAGCGTTGCGCAGACGACCAATATGTACATGTAGGCATGCGAGGAGCAAAATCATAAACATGTGTGCATGAAAATATAAACAAATAAATTACTCCAAAATTTACCGAGTAAAAATGTATTTGTTTTTTTAATTAAAATTTGGTAACGAGTATCTATTTTTTTTTTTGTTGTTCTATAGACCAAAGAAAAATAAATTTAAAATTTCGAAGTAAATTATTTGAATGGAAATTAGATTTTTTATTTCCTAAAATAGAAAATCGTATTGAATGAAAATTCAAAGAATGTAACATATCGTTTTAAATTAATTGATGGCCCTGAAAAGGGCCGATTGGTTTGATTGTTGATAACTTGTTGAATTTAAGCACTGCTTTTTTCAGTCTTTTTTGGTAAAAGAACAGCTTGGATATTTGGCAAGACACCACCTTGAGCAATGGTTACACCAGAGAGTAATTTGTTCAACTCTTCGTCGTTACGGATGGCCAATTGAAGATGACGTGGAATGATTCTGGTTTTTTTGTTGTCACGAGCAGCATTACCTGCCAACTCAAGAACTTCAGCAGCCAAGTATTCCATAACGGCAGCCAAGTAGACAGGTGCACCTGCACCAACACGTTCAGCGTAGTTACCCACGTAACAAACGATGGATACGTCCAACTGGGAATTGAAGTCCAGCACGGTTTGAACGTGTCTTTGACTTTCCCTTTGCTTTACCACCTTTGCCACGGCCAGACATGATGACTTGGAGTTTTTGGAGTAAATTTGATGCTTAATGAATACACGACTCGTAAGGCGTGTAAGAGAAGACTGATAATTTTTGGCCCCGAAAAACGGCTTTTATGGACTTTTTTGCCGCAACTGCGCACCAATCGCGTGGCGTTTTCACCCTTTTAGTCACTCTTTTAGTACAGAATAGCAACAAAATTGTAAACAGCGCAACAATCACAACTCTCCTTTGCCCACAATTGCTCGTTCTCTAACGCTATTGGTGCGCTGTTCACAATGAAAAATAGTTAAAAGCGGCCGAAAAAGGCCGACCCTCACAATTTCCAAGTTGATTCTCAAACTATCAACATGCCTCCAAAAGCAAGTGGTAAAGCTGTTAAAAAAGCCGGCAAGGCTCAAAAAAACATCACCAAGACTGACAAGTCCAAGAGAAGGAAGAAGAGGAAGGAATCATACGCAATCTACATCTACAAGGTATTGAAACAAGTTCATCCAGACACTGGTGTCTCATCCAAGGCCATGAGCATCATGAACAGTTTCGTCAACGATATCTTTGAGCGTATTGCAGCTGAAGCATCCCGATTGGCTCATTACAACAAGAGATCAACCATCACATCACGGGAAATCCAGACTGCTGTTCGTCTTCTTCTTCCTGGTGAACTTGCCAAGCATGCCGTCAGTGAAGGCACCAAGGCAGTCACCAAATACACCAGCTCCAAGTAAACAACCGGCACCACACAACATAAACCAATCGGCCCTTTTCAGGGCCAACAAATTTATATAACGCTGAATACTATCCATTTCATGTATATATGTATATATTCATATGTATGCAACGATTATCAACCTATATATATATATATTGTATATATCATTTTACTATATATATACATGTACATCAGTGTTTCATCTAAATAGTTACGATATAATATCGATCATATTCATACGTATATTCGATATTGAATTTCGATTATTTATTATCGAATAATTTCTATCAATATCCAAGCTGCTTAATAAATGTTTTCAAAGTATTTCCAGAGTTTACCAAAATAGGAATGTGCGATTGCGATACTTTTAAAAGTATTCAGTATCGATATATCGGATATTTTTTTTTCAAATATCGGTTATCCGATATATCGGATTGAAAAGTACATACTCGGTATATCGGATCAAAAAGTATTGAGTAAAAGTATCCGATATATATTGGCGATATATCGGCTGTTCCGATCGCCGAGGATCGTATACCAAAGTTAAAGTAGTTTCGACCTTCTGGGGACCTATAGCCATGTAATGTTTAAACCCCCATTTTCAAGATCTATATTTCCAGTACGATTAAGAAAAAAGAACCCCATAATCAGAATATTTCTATATAATACATTTTGGAGCAACTGAAAGAAAAAATAAACAACGTCATGTCATAAAAATACGTCAACATTTTTTTTTTTTTTCAAGATAACAAATAAAGCAAAAAAATAATTTGTTTATCATTGACTAATTTTCTATCAGTGATAGTTTCTTGTTATAATTAACAAAATAAATATTCAGGTACATGTAGGATTTGGAGTAAATAAATTGATATAGTTATTTATCACGTTTTAAATAAATTGATGGCCCTGAAAAGGGCCGATTTTTTTTTTAGTATTTATCCATTTTGTATGATGAATAAATTTATTTTTTTGCTGCAACTTTTTTTGGTGCTGCTGCTGCTTTAGCTGTTTTTTTTGGAGCAATAGCCTTTTTTGGTTTTGGTGATTTAGGCTTGGCAGTTGGTGCTTTAGTTGCTTTTTTAGCTTTTGGACTTTTTGATGCCTTTGGTTTGACAACTTTTGCAACAGCTGTTTTTGTTTTCTTTTCAGCAACTGGTTTTTTTGCTGCAACAGCTTTTTTTGGTGCTGTAACTTTCTTGGCAATGGCTTTTGCTGTTTCAGCTTTTTTAGCTGCTGCTGGTTTTTTAACAGCTTTAACTTTTTTTGGTGATGTTGGTTTTTTAACAATTTTTGGCTTTGATTCAGTCTTTGCTGCTTTTTTCAATGCAGCAAGTTTGAATGATCCAGATGCACCTTTACCTTTAGTTTGAATGAGATCACCAGATGTTACAGCAGACTTGAGATATTTCTTGATGAACAATGCATGTTTCTCAGTGTCAAGTTTATAATTAGCAGCCATGTATTTTTTAATAGCTTGAAGTGATGATCCATTACGTTCAGCAAGATCCTTGACTGCAGCCTTGACCATATCAGCAGTACTTGGATGAGCCTTGAGTGCCTTTGGTGCTTTTGGTGCCTTGGCCTTTGCACTTTTTGCAGTAGTTGCTTTTTTCACTGCTTCAGCTTTTGCTGGAGCAACAACTTCTGGAACTGGTGATGCAGACTTATCAGCCATCGTTGAATTATTTATTTATAATAATATAAAAGTAACAGCACTGATAAAATTAAAAGAACAACTTAAAGGCAGGCGCGTGAGTCACGAGCTGAATTCAGAAGCGCGGACCGTGCAGAGAAATATTCATGCTCTGACCACAACAACTCTTCAATCAATTTTATAAAAAGCATTAACTATTAACATTAATTAATTTTTATCTAATGTTATGAATAATATTTATTTATTATTTTCCATTTTTTAAATACCCAAAAGATTCATCTTTCATAAAATAAAAACACATACTATTCAGTATGACACTAAACGTAACAATTAATATGCAATTATCATGTCTAGTTTTTCAATATCTCAGTGTCACAATGTTTTTGTTGTTATTACAACAATCGACAATGTTTAAACAATTTAAAAACATTTTTAAAAAATAACTTATATATTTTTGTTCTAATAAATGACGAAATATCATATTAACAATTCGAAAAATACGAGATAATTAATTGTTTACAAAGCACTGAGTGAGGACAGAGCCACCGAGTTATAGATGTTAACAAAAATTACAATATTAAATTATACTTGTTTTTTATTTGTTAAATAATAATTTTTTTTTAATTTAAATTTTAAAATTAAGCCTAAATAATTAAGACAATAAAATTCAATCAGTTCACTTTCATTTATTCTAGGACATTTATGGTTGTAAAAAATAAAAAGACAAAAAAACAAAACAAACAAGAAATACTATTAAAATTCAGGCATGTTTATTTATATATTAATTTTTTTATAGCTATGTTAACAATTATTTAGTAACATAATTTCCATCGAAAAGTTATAAATAAATTAATTTTTTAATCGTCATTTTTCAATTTTCTAAACAACAAATATTTCTGGTCTTTACAAATAATTTTTCTTATATTTTCGTGGAAGAAAATTACCCAAATATAGCAAACAAAAATTAGTAATAAATTAATAATTAAATGAAGAGTAATATAAACAATATATTCAATCTACTTTGGTCAATTTTATAAATCAATATTCAATCATTTTAAAATCCTCATAATTAACTATTTTAATTTATAAATAAAACAAAGTATTTCTATTTTTTTTTGTGTACTAATTGCACTATTTATAATCTCACAAATCTTGAAAATGTATAAATATTTTGTTTAAATAATTATTCATATTCAATATGAACCAAAAAAGACTAATATTAAATTTCCACTTAAATTTTATTTAACATATTTGAAGAATAAAAAAAACCATACGTGCTTAATTGAATTTAAATTTAAATAATTAACTTACATAATTTTAAATTTATAAAGTTTTTTTTTTGTTTACAAATTAAAAAAAATCTTTATTTAAACATATTGAAAAAACAAAAAAAAAAATAATAATTAGAATGAAAAATATAAAAACAAAATTGTTTTTTTTTAAAACATTTTGTTGATAAATTATTTGGTTTTTTTTTAATCATAAAATTTATTTATCCAATAATAACTGAAGAATCATTGATAAGTTCTTCTTCAGTAATTTCTTCATTCATAATATAATCATCTTGTACTTCTTCTTCTCTAGCAGCTTCTGGTGGTTGTAATGTTTGTTGTAGATCATCATCAGCATTATCATCATTATCAGCATGACTTTTCATATGATCATTAAGAGCAAATGCACGTCCATATGATGCACCACAAATATGACAAGTAAATTTAAGATTATTATCTTTTTTATGTGTTTCAATATGATTACGTGCAGCATAAAGTGATGCAAATGGTCTTGAACATTCAGTACAATGAAATGGTTTTGTATGACTATTTTTATGTCCAGCAAGTTGTACACGTGTTTTAAATGTTTTTGTACAATAATCACATTTATATGCACGTGCATCACCATGTGTTAATACATGATGATTATAAACTGATGATGCTTTAAATTTTTTATTACAAACTTTACATTCATATGGACGTACACCAGTATGTGTACGCATATGTAAAGTCAAACAAAATGATACACGAAATGTTTTTCCACAAACCTATTATCAAAATAAAAAACAATATATTAGATATATAAATAAAATAATTGAATGATAATTAATGATAATTATTTACCTCACAAATATGGGGTTTTTCACCAGTATGAATTCTTTCATGTTTAACTTTTTCATGTGGTCTTCTAAAACGTTTTGGACAATACTGACATTGATAGGGTTTTGAAGGATCAGGAGGATCAGAACTTGTTACTTTTGTTGGTGATGAATTACGTGGAACTGGGGAATCAGGAGAAAGTGATAAAGGATCAGGTTGTGGTATATCTGTTTCATTTGTTAATTGATTTTTAGTTATACCTAATTCTTGATGTACAGCACGATGCATTTCAAGACTTTCAGTTGTACCAAATTTACGATTACATATTTCACATGTTACTGCATCACTTGTATGTAATGCCATATGTGCATCTTTATATGATTCTGATAATATTTTACCTGTTTTAAAATAAACAATCAAATTAATCAATTAAATAAATAATAATATAAATTGTTAATTTAGAAAATAATACATACCACATTCTTTACATGTAAAACAATCTTTTGAATCACCTTCTGGTGCTTCAATACGTCTTGAACGTACTGGTGCATGCATTCTTGCATGTAAACGTAAACTTTTATGTGATGTAAATTCAGTACCACATATTGTACATTTAAATATTTCATTTTTTTTACAATCAATATGATATTTTAAATGTGTTTGTAATGCTTTTATTGTTGCAAATGCTTTATCACATAATTTACATTGATTTTTACCATTTACACAAACATGTAAACGAAATTCACCAGAATGAGTAAATAATTTTAAACATTGCTGACAACGATATGGTCTTTGAAGTTTTGTTTCATCACCTGTTAATGTTTCTGATGTTTCTTGATTATTACCACGTATTTTATTATTATTAATAGCATTTTTAGTTGATGAAAAAAATTTTTCAATCATTGATGTTGGTTTTGTTTCATTTGTTGTATTTGTACGATCCCAAAATGGTTCAATTTGTACAACTTTTCTCATGTAACTTCTGCCTTCTTCATCAGTACAATGTTCAACACGAAGTGTTTGCATTGCTGAACGACGTTGTGGTTTAATTGTTAATGGTACTGGTGTTTCTTCAGGTATAATTGTTTCAACATCTCCATATATATCTTCATCATTATCATCATCATTTTTAATTTGTGTAGCTGATAAATCTGGATGAAATTCAGCCATGTGTTCTTTAAATGATTCAAAACTTATTTCACAAATATTACAATAATTATATGTGTTATCTGTATCAACTAAATCATCAATTGGCATTTGTTCTTGTTGATCAATTTCAATGAAATTTTGCTCAGCATCAATATACTCAATTGTATCATCTTGAAATGTCTCAATCATACTGTCATCTTTAATAATACCATCTGTATCTTGTACATATAATACTTGTGATTCTTCTAAATTATCTTCAATTGTTTGATATAAAAATTCATCATTTGTATCATCATTATTATCCAAATTATCATTATCTGTTATTTCATTTAACTCTAAATATTCATTTTTAATATCACAGTTTACTTGATCAATTTCAAATTGTTCTGAAAAATAATTTATCAATATTATTATCAATTTATTATTGATTAAATATATTTATATTTACCATTATCATCAGCTTGAATATCTTGTGAACCATTTATCGTCATGATACCATCATCATTCACCAAAAAATCATCAGACAAGTCTTCTACATTTTGATGATCCTGTAAAATTAATTAACGTATTATTTATCAATGATTAGATATGTTTTTAAATATAATTTACCATTAATACATTTTCATTGTCATTTATCTCACAAGAATCACCACCAAATGTAACGTCGTCTACTTGTATACATTCATCAAGATGTTGGATAAGATCAGCAACTGTTTCAGACCTAAATGAGCAACCATTTGGACAATAAAGATTGTTCATAGTCAACAAATGATCCTTTAACAGTTGTAAATTGTTAAAAGTTTCATCACAACACATGGGACATCGCAAAACTAATGATCCCATTATTATTGTTTTAAATATCAATCACTTTTTCAATTTTTAAATAATAATATATAGTTTTTTTTTATAATTAATTAATTAATTAAATAATAAGTACTTAAATTAAACAAAAAAAAGAAAATCAAAAACACAACAAAAATAATTTAAGTATATATTAAAAAATATATAAAAAAAAAAAAAAAATTCATAAAACAAAATCCGTCAGGGAAATTCTAACCTCGAGATAAAATTATCAAAACATTCTGTATCACGAAAAGGCCACATTTCATTTCCACTTGATAATTTTCCAGTATGATATGATATTTTGTTGATATAAATAATATTTGTTTTTAAATTTGACTTGAACACTGAGACACTATAATCAAATGGCCCGGGAGAAATTGGTCGAGGTGGTTTCAAAACGATTTCCAAGGGACGAACTTCAGCTCAAACAAATGCCAGATACACAATCATGAAGTTGGGAAACATTGATGAATCACACAAAAAATAAAAAATTGAACATCAAAATGACGGCCATGTTTTTTTTCTCTCTCTTTCTTTTTCTTGTATATTTTTTTTTCTAATGAAATTTCTACCATTTCTACTACGTTGATCAAAATGGTAGTAAAAAAAAAAATGTAAATATTTTGATAGTAAAAAACAATAAATATATAAGATGAGAATTAAATTTTAATAAATTCATTATTTACATATATTAATTAACAACAATGTATCTAATAAATAAAATTAAAACATTTTTTTTTTGTTTAATCAGTATGTTCATGTTGTGCATTACTTTCTCTCCAAGTATTTTGAACAAGTTCAACAAATTGTTTCCACCATTGGCTTTGTAATGTAAAATAAAATCCACAAGCAGCAATAAATATCCATGATAAAACAAGATAATAATCAAAACTATTTGATGGTACACTTGGTACTGGTCCACCAAAATCAGATGAATTAACATAAATTGAACCACTTGGCTCTAGACCAGTATATTCAGTAACGAATTTCGAAAATGCTTCAAGATTATATGATGTATCATTAAATCGAAATGATGCTTTACCATTGTAAACAAACATTATTGTTGGTACACCAACAATTCCAAATTGTGTATTAAAACTGCACAAAAAAAATAAAACAATTTCGATTATTTTTATTAGATTTATATCATGTTGATTAGTAACAATTTACCTTTGATATTTTGATGCATCAATTGCAACAATTTTAATATCAGAAAAATATCTAGCTAGTGCATTAAAATGTGGTGCTGCTTGACTACTAAATAAACACCATCTTGCATAAAATAAAACTAATACACATGTTGTTGAATTTGTTTTTCCATTAGTCAATTTATTATCGTCTTTTTCGTCTGAACCTTTTGAAGCATCTGTACGATTTGATGGTTCCATTATTAATAGTTCCATCAGTCTTGTTGCATTGACAACCTGGAAAAAGTAAATCACGTTTATGATGATTAATAAATTTAATTTAAACTGTTATTTAATTTTAAATAATTATTATTTACTTCAACAGTTCCATAAGTTTTACCAGTAACACAATTTCTATAAACTTTAGGTTTTGGTTCATTAATTGGCTCAGTCAATGTAACATTTCCTTTTTCTTCAACAACATCATCATAATTTTCGAAATTACTAATCTCTATTTCATCTAAAGGTTCTTCTTGATTTTCGTCATATTTATTAACGTCAACTGTCAATTCACTGTCAACTTTATCATCATTTAATATTTCATTTTCATTTACTCCAAATTTATCAAGTATATTATCTTGACTTGATTCACCAAGTTCAGCATGATTTTCTCCATTAATTTTTATAAAACAAACTGAAATAAATCATAATTAATATTAGCTATTGATTTTTTAATAAATAATAATTAACTTACCTAAAAATAAAATAAATAATGACAAAAATAACCTAGTATACATCATGATAAATAAAAATTGATAATCATGACTTATAAATATTTTTCAAGTATGATAAGTTAAATTATAAAAATTATTTATAAATAAAATTGATAAATACTAATTAGTATTTACTGTTAAGTTGAATAAACACTTTATTGACATTCAAAGAAAAATAGAAAAATACACAATAATGACGTTTATATATTATTGATTATTATGATCAACGTAGTGGCCATTTTCCCTATAGTAATAGTAATAGAATCAAGTGGGAAAAATGGCCGAGAGTCATCAATTTGAGTGGGAAAATGCAAATAGTTATTGAATATTTTAGATAATATAAATTATAATATTTAAATGATAACTGGACTTGGCATATTTTCAGGATGACCATCAAGAACAGCTGAAATGTTATTAGCTGTTATTACTGACATTTCTCTTCTTGTTTCGATAGCAGCACTTCCAATATGTGGTAACAGAACTACACAAAAAAAATATGATATTTTTAGTATTATTAATTTAATAAATATTTAATTATTATTGATAATATATTTACCACAATTATCAAGCTTAAGAAGTTCATGATCAAGTGGTATAGGTTCAGGTGTCATGACATCCAATCCAGCACCTCGTATTTTGTTATTTTTTAATGCATCAATGAGTGCTGATTGATCAACAATTTCTCCACGACTGATATTTATAAATATAGCTGTTGATTTCATCATATCAAATGATGATTTACCAAACATTTCACGTGTTTCTGGTGTCAGGGCAATTGTTACAATGACAAAATCACTTTCAATTAAAAGTGTATTTAAATTAACATGTTGTCCATCAAATTTTTTAGCATCTGGTTTTTCAGTTCTACTCGAATATAATATTTTATTAACACCAAATGGTTTAAGATATTCTCCAACACGTGCACCAATTCTACCAAGACCAACAATTCCAACTGTTGATTTAGCAAGACCTGGACCACACATCCAATTTGGTGACCAACTTGTCCATTCACCTCTGTAATTATTTATCATCGAAATTTATTATATTAGCTTTTAAATACTTAGAAAAATTGTCAACTAACTTTCGTAGTGCATGTTCAGCAGCAATGAGTTTTCTAGATGTTGCCAATAGTAGTCCAACTGTTAATTCAGCAGTTGCATCAGTTAAAACACCTGGTGTATATCCAACATGAATACCTCTTGATTTAAGAGCATTCAAATTTAAATGATCAAGCCCAACTGACATAGTACTAACAACTTTTAATTTTGCACCAGCTGTTGTCAATACTTCTTCATCAATTTTATCAGTAAGAAGACAAAAAATTCCATCAACATCTTTAACCATTGACAATAAATCTGATCTTGGTATTGGAGTTGTTTTATTCCAACAAATTAAATCATATCTAAAAATTTTAAATGATAAAATTAATTAATTTATCTAATTTGTTTTTAATGTACATACTTATTTTTTAATATTGAAAGTCCTGGTTCTGGAATATCTCCTCTAGTAACAAGAACTCTTTGACGTGACATTTTATGATTAAATCTTTGAGTAAAATTTATTGACTGTTGTTGAATTTTTAGTGAATGTAAAGTGACAACTCGTGATAAAAATTTGCTAATCATTTCCATTGACTGGAGATTCATAACCTCTGTTCAATTAAAGAATTAAGATATTAAATATTATCAAGTTCATAAGTTCATTGTTACGTAATAATACTAAAATAAATAAATTTAAATCAACAAAATTATTTTTATTAAATAGATAAATATTATTTATTGTTTATGTCTTTTTTGAGTAGCAATAAATGTATTTTTCATAAGCATAGTAACAGTCATAGGTCCAACACCACCAGGTACAGGTGTTATAAAACCAGCAATACTTTTAACTTGTTCATAATCAACATCTCCAACAATTTTAGTTTTTCCATTTAGCATATATACTCTTGTTATACCAACATCAATAACACATGCTCCAGGTTTAATCATGTCACTTGTAACAAGTCCTGGTACACCAGTTGCTGATACAACAACATCAGCAAGTTTTCCATATTTGATTAATTCTTCTTTTGGTGTATGAACATGACAAATTGTCGTTGTCATATCAAGTGCATTTGTATGACCTAAAAAAGATAAAAAGTCAAATATAAATAATTGAATTTAAAAGATTTATCAATCAACAATTTGATGCTGTACCTTCTCCATTTGAGTGTAGTAATAGTGCAATTGGTAAACCAACATGTTTAGATCTTCCAATGACCAATGCATTTTGTCCAAGAGTTTTAATACCAGATTTTAAAATTAGCTCTTTAACAGCAAGTGCTGTTGCTGGAATAAAACCATCACTATCTGTACTTAATTTTCCAATGTTTGTTGAATGAAAACCATCAACGTCTTTGTCTGGTGAGACAGCATCACATATTAACTTTTCATCAATACCACTTGGTAATGGTAACTGTACAATTATACCATCAACATCTTCATCATTATTTAGCTGATTAATTCTACGTAATAATTCATCTTGTGTTGTTGTTGAATTTAAATATATTGTGGTGCCTTTTATACCAATTTCACTTGCTATTTTCATTTTTCTTTCAATGTAAATTTTACTTGCTGGATTATTACCAACCAATATTGCTGATAAATGCGGTTTTTTATTTCCACATTCTTCCCATTTATTTATTGATATTTTTAGATTATCCTGAATTTCAGCTGCTAATTTATTTCCTGATATTATCAATGCTTTTGATCTGAAAAATAAAATGTTAATTTTGTTTTATTTATGTTCAATTTTTTTTTTCTATTAAATGATAGTTTTATTTGATATTTACCCGCCTTAATTAGGCGCATGTGTAAAAAGATTGACAGACGAAATAATAATAATGAGTATTCTTCAGAAAAGAAAGAAAAAAAAAAGAAACAGAATGATTTGGCTGGATCAGGAAAACAGAAAAAGTATAAATAAAATATAGAACATATATTGTAATTTTTTGTTTTTTTTTTGTTATTTTTACCGAATGTTTGAAGTGCTGAATTGTTGTATCCGATAACTGGCTGTTTTTATAACTTTAAACATCTTTATGGCTAATTAATTTAATAATTTAAAGCAATATATTGATATTAAAATTTATTTATTGTTTACAAAGGTTGCGTGTCTAGTGTCGGACTGTCGGCTGGTGTCGGCTGAGAACGCACGTGTTCTAAACATCAAAGTATTCCATGCACACTATAGAGCTAAAAAAATAAACTTGAAAAATTTATTTTAAACAATGAATAAAACATCAATTAAATTGTATTAATTTTTAAATAATTAATTATTATTTATGAATTTGTATGACGCTTTGATTATTTTGTTATTTTTATTTTTTTAGTAATAATATATCTGTTTTATGGTAAACATACTGTTTGCGATGTCGATAAAACAGCTGATTATCATAATAGAGAAAACAGAGTGGTAGCCAAAAGACACGTGGTATAGAACGGAGTATAATAAGGGTAGTATGCGTAATATACAAGTAAAATAAAATGATGAATTTTGACTGGAAATAACATTCGAATGTTATTTCAAAATATTTTAGCAGCGATGCTGGTACTAAGTATGCCAGCTCTAAATGAATGGCAAATATAATATAAACAAAAATTGGATCTTTTCAGGGCAAGCAATTTTATTTAATAAGAGAGAAAATAATAAAATATTAGTTATAATTAACAAATGCTACAAAATTTCGACCAATCACATCACGAATAAAAAGCGGTCAAGTGTCCTTTTTATAATAGGAACTAATAAAAACAATATTTATAATTTTCAAAGAATAATTGGTAACCATAATATTTCAATAATAAAAAATAACAACAATATATTCTGTTTTAAATTTTTATTGTAGACATCAAAAGTATATATTATAAAAAACAATGATTGTTTAGTAAAGAATTACTGAAACATATGAGAACAAATTTACTCATACAATTTTATTTCATAAACAAGTTAATCATAAACGGAATAAAAAAAAAAATAACATATGTCATTAAACCTATAGTAACATGTTTTGTTGTTGGTTTCAAGACAGGCTATGCAGCGTAGAAATAAGTGAACACTATGAAGTTATTATGATGAACCATTGGAAGGATCTACAACTCGAGCATTAAAGAGTTGTGTGCCTGTTTTTGTTGCAACAATAACACAGAAAAATGGCCGGTCAACAATTATCCTATGATCTGCTCCACACCGACTTCTTTCTGCAACAACTAGAAAAGAAAAAATATCATTTAGACTGATAACAAATGCGTCATTAAATATTCAAATAATTACCTGTAGCAGCTGCAGCTTCACTTCCTTTTTCATTCACTTCGATAAAAGCTTTTTGAATTACTTTATCAACAAAAATTTGATTATCTGTAACACCAGAAAAATCAGCTTTTTCTTCATCAAACATTTCAATCATACCCATCTGAAAAAATTAAATTTTCTAAATAAATATTTAATTCTACTTGAATTAAAATAAAAAAAAAAATTAATTATACCTCTTTAAGTATATTTTTAAGTTGTATTGTGCTTTCAATTTTAAATTTTGGTAATTTTAAAAGTACAGATTCTCGATATTCATAAGCATCCAATTTTCGTTTTGGCTGATCATGCAATCGTCTAAAATCTATTTGGTCTAAATTTTCTTCAATGATTTTTAATCCATCATTTTTATTTGGGAGAATAATAAACATGCTCATTGCATCATCTACACTGTTACTCTGTTGATAAAAATAAATTTTAATTAATAATCAATTTTACTTTTTTGGTGTAATATTTAAACTAATTATTATCATGTTTTTTGTTTACAAACCTCGTAAGGGAGCTCTACAAATTTAGCATCAAGTTTTTTGAGTTTACCAAAATTAAATGAGGCTTCTTGTTGCATCATTAATACGTCTGTTTGAGTTTCGTTATTTATATAAAATGGTTTAAGATCTGTTTCTTCTTCATCAAACGGATGTAACCAGCCTCCTTTGAAGTAAATTGCATTGACGATTGCCAGTCTTGTCAATGGTTTAATATCACCTGTTGAAGATCATAAATTTTGTATAAATACTGTGAATATATTGGAAAGAAAATGAAATATTTTCTATGAGTCACTCACCTGGTTGTAGAATATCCTTAATTGTCTTATTGGTTTTATTTTCACACCACTCGTTAATTATTTTCCGGGCCGTCTCACATTCCCCGAAGTTAACCAACTGTAATTCAGATCTAAAAAAATCTTTTGTTACGGAAATGTATGGACAATGTACTTTCATACTGTTTGACACAAACATTTTGTTGGCAATATTAAGTTGTACATTTTTAAATGCCTGAAAATATTTAAATATAGGTTGTTATTAATGATAATTAATGCTCCATGTTGTATTGTATTAGGAAGCTATTGAATAATAATTTTAATTACTTACATTAAACGTGTCAACCAGAAGTTGGTAGCCTAATTTATTGACTTCATCATCACCACAAAATTGTAATACGGAACGCATTTCTTTTTCGGTTTTATTTCTTGCTCCAAAGGCTGTCATTGCAAGTGCGATTGAGGCACTAATTGGTGAACAAATAAAATTACTTTCTTCATCTTTACTAGCAGTCTGAAATAAATATTTAATTAAAAAAATTAATTCTTGCTAATAATTTGAGGAAGATTTTTAAATTAAATTTATTATTTTATTATGTTACCGCACATATACCTTGTAAAAACTCGTTGAAAAACGCGCAATATTTTTAACTACAATTGACAAGCTTTCTTGTTTTGTTGGGTAAAACATTGTATCTAAAGTATTTTGCATGATTCTCGAGCTTTTCTTTTGGTCAACGATGCGTCACGATATTACACAAAATAAGGCAATCGTGTTTAAAATTGTTTAAGTGGTTTTGTTGAGATTGTGTTGTTTGTGCTGCTTGGAGCTGCTCACACTTACTGAATAACACACCTCAGAGATATCAATATACAGGCGTCTCTGTCCTATCACCTCTGGTTTTCCCACTACCTTAAAAAAAATATAAATATGAAGATAAGAAATGAGTGACCCATCACATAAAAGTTAGATGTGTTGTACAAAATATTTTTTATTAGTCATTTTTTTTTACTTGAGTAAAGCATTGTCATTTTACATCGACGTGTTAGTCATTTTTACTTGACTAACACACTGATTGATATAATTTTTTTTTAATGTGTGCGTCTAATGCTAGATATACTAATATTTCTATAGTCTTCTTGAATGCCGCACCACTCACTCACGAATTATTCTTTGATCCGTACGCATTAGCTCTGTCCTCACCGAAAATTATTAATTAATAGAGCACACGTCGTTTTAAAAAAAAGTTTCATCATCTGCTGCAATCCAAGAAAATTATTTTAATATAATTTCAAAAAGTGCCTGTTATTAACGAGGTCTTGACTGGACTCATCCATCACTTTTACGATAAATAAATCTACCGTCGTCACGTAAATAGCTGCAGCTATGGCTACATTTTTTTGGCAATTTTCATAACTGGGGTAAGTGATAAATCATTCTATACTTTTAATTTTAAATTACATCAATATAGCATATTCGTAATAAATTGAAATATGAAATTAAAACTGTGTGTATATGTCTAGTCTATCACAATGTCATTTTCAAAAAAACGTGGCATTCTAAACATTATTATTATTTTTCCGTGGCCTTGATGACCACGTATCAATAATATATTCGTCGATTCAATTAAAAATTGAAAATGTGTTCCTTAATATCAATCTCATTTTAATGACCATGTGACATTCATAGCTTGATCAATATGTAATTTTTTTTTTCTCGTGGCATTGATGACTCAAGTGATCATCTTTTTAATAAGTCGATACTTCCAAACTTTGTAGGTTTCTTATCGATAAATATACAAGATAAAAACTGAAAATATAAAAATTAATAATTTATATTAATTATTAAATACTCATAATGGATTTTATATTTTAATGGATCTTCAAAAAATATATTTTTTCATGTTCACAATATTTTAATACAAACGATTATAACGGTTTTTTTTTTTATGATATAAATAAGTATAATAAAGATAAATTTGTCATTAATAATAACAAGCTATTAATAATGAGTCATTACTGAGAGCATGTTGTTGATGTTGATTCAATAATTAAAAACTAAAACAAAGATTTATCTATAAATAATCAAGAGAGAAAAAAAAGAATTTTGTTGTTTTTGCTTGTTTGAATATTAATATATTAGAAAAAACAATATTATAATCATTGGGTATGATGATGAAAAAAAAATGATTCATCAGTACTAAAAAATGATTATCAGTATTGACAAGAGAAATAATTCTGCAATATAGATGTATAGTCATATGAAAATATTTGGGGTTATTATTGAAAACAAAAAAACCATAGATCCAAAAATCAATCAATTTAAATATCAGTAGTTCAAAAAAAACATCAGTTTCAATTAATATTCAATTTTATATATTTATTATTTAAATAATATTTGAGTTTTAATAGATGATTTATTTTCATTCTTAAAGCTATTTTTAATATTATACAGATAACAAAAAGAAAAATAAAAACAATAACCGATTAGGTGTTTATGAGTCATAAGTATATTATGTATTCGTTTGTCATATTTGAGGGGTTTTTTATTTTTTTTTTCCATTAGATGCTTTGACGTGTTCTATACTCTATACGTATTTTGACTATTATCAGTAGCCTTTGGCGCTTTCTATTTAGACTTTGAACTGAACACCTAATCAGTTATTTTTTTTATTACGTAGGCGTAAGCCTACTACATAGTATTGTTTTTTGTACGACCAAATGAAAAAACGTTCATATCTCCTAAAGTAAAGTAGATAGAAAGTTCGTACTAGGACCAAATTAAACCTTAGAAAAAATACTACAATCAAGGATATAATAAAAAATTACTCAATTGTTTATTACTTTATTATTAACAAAAGAAGGTTATATTGGTAAATTTTCAAGACGGATTATTAAGAAAACTAAAAACAAATCATGGATGCGATTTTTTGCCAGAATACTTGGCATTAAAAGATCTATCCAATTGAGGAATAAAACTTTTTTCACTATTGTTAGAAAGAGCTTTTTCACTATCAGAGCTGATCAAGTTGGTCATCATCAAGACATTGATATCTATATTGATATATTGACAAAATTTTGAGTGAGTAAATTAATTTATTATTTATTCGAAGTAACATTGAAACCACGAATAAGAAAATGACATCATTCGTATGACTTCGACAATCAGCATATACAGCTTATTCACAGCTATACGTTAAAATGAATAAAATCACTTTTTTAATTTTTATAAATATTTAAATACTAATATTTAAAAATTCCTATCGTAAATGCATTTATTTTATGAATATCAAGTTCTTTCTTTTTTTTTAATAACGGATATTGTTTGCCAAGGTATCAGTGACTTTCCAAATTTAATCAATAAAATTTTCAAATATTTAATTATGTTTCAGTTATGGATACAAGTATTTCAACTTCAACTATTAAAAGTCATAATAAATACTTTTGTAACAAAAAGTCACCTTATTATGATCCAGAAATCGTTGAGTTACTGTCTAATAATGATGAAAAATATGAAATAGACATTTCTAAGAAATCATTGACTGATCTTCCAAGAGATTTATTTAATGGCCTCGAAAATCTTCAAGTTAAAAAATTAAATATCACCGATAACAAGCTGACGACACTACCGAAAGATATCTTCACTTCTCTTGATGATCTTCGGACGTTACGAATGGATTTCAACGAACTAAAATATCTAGAGCCAAGTATTTTCCATGACTTATTGCAACTTAAAGAACTTTATCTACATAACAACAAACTAATAACTTTATCAAAAGATATATTTAATGGTCTACAAGATCTATGTGTCCTACGTTTAAACTCAAACCAACTTAGTTACCTTGAGCCAGGTACTTTCGATGATTTATTGAGTTTAAATACTCTTGATATCACCAATAACCATCTCAAATTATTATCAAAAGATATATTTCGTAGTTTAAAAGAGCTTAGTTATCTTTATTTAAATTCAAACAAGCTACATAATCTCGAGTCAGGTTGTTACAATGGTTTGTCACAACTTTTACAGCTCGATATGAGCAACAACAGTCTAGCAACATTATCCGAAGGCGTTTTCAATGGTCTTGAAAATCTTCAGGAACTAAATTTGTCTTCAAACGAGTTACACCATCTTAAGTCAGGTTGCTTTAATGGTATATCACGACTTCATTTCCTTTCCATGAACAAAAACAGTCTGACAACGTTGTGCAAAGGTGTATTTATTGGTCTTGAAAATCTTCAAGAACTATATTTGGAACTAAACGAACTACAAAATCTCGAGTCAGGTTGCTTTGATGGTTTATTAAAACTTAAACAGCTTGGTATCAGAAACAATAATCTGACAACATTATCCAAAGGTGTATTTATTGGTCTTGGAAATCTTCAGACACTAGATTTGGATTCAAACAAACTACAAAATATCAAGTCAGGTTGCTTCGATAGTTTGTTACAACTTGAGGTGCTTAAAATCAAAAACAACAGCCTGACAACATTATCAGAAGGTGTATTTATTGGGCTTGAAAATCTTCAGGGACTGGATTTGGGATCAAACAAACTACAAAATCTCGAGTCAGGTTGCTTCGATGGTTTGTCACATCTTGAGTGGCTTATTATCAAAAAGAACAGTCTGACAACATTATCAGAAGGTGTATTTCATGGTCTTGAAAATCTTGAGAGACTATATTTAAAATCAAACAATCTGCACAATCTCGAGTCAGGGTGTTTCAGTCGTTTATCAGAACTTAGGCTGCTTAGTATCAAAAACAACAGTCTAACAACATTACCAGAAGGCGTATTTAATGGTCTTGAAAGTCTTGAGTCACTAGATTTGGAATCTAACAAACTACAAAATCTTCAGTCAAGTTTTTTCTATAGTTTATCGAAACTTGATCTGCTTAATATCAGAAACAACAATCTGACAACATTATCCAAAAATGTATTTATTGATCTTAAAAATCTTCGGACACTATATTTGTGTTCAAACAAACTTCAAAATCTCGAGTCTGGTTGTTTTAATAGTTTATCCTATCTTGAGTCACTCACTATCGAAAACAACAATCTTAGAACATTATCCAAAGGTGTATTTATTGGTCTTGGAAATCTTAAGACCCTAAATTTGGATTCAAACAAACTGCAAAATCTCGAGTCAGGTTGCTTCGATGAATTGTTACAACTTTATATGCTAAGTATCGAAAACAACAGTCTGACAACATGTTCCAAAGGTGTATTTATTGGTCTTGAAAATCTTAAGATTTTAGATTTGGATTCAAACAAACTACAAAATCTTGAACCAGGTTGCTTCGATGGTTTGTTACAACTTAAGGTGCTTAGAGTCAAAAACAACAGCCTGACATTATTTTCAGAAGGCGTATTTAATGGTCTCGAAAATCTTCAGGAACTGGATTTAGAATCAAACAAACTACAAAATCTCGAGTCAGGTTGCTTCAATAGTTTGTCACATCTTGATTTGCTTAATATCAAAAACAACAGTCTAACAACATTATCAGAAGGCGTATTCAATGGTCTTGTGAATCTTCAGACACTGGATTTGGATTCAAACAAACTACAAAATCTCGAGTCAGGTTGTTTCAATGGTTTATCAGAAGTTAGGCGATTTGATATCAGCAACCACAGCCTGACAACATTAACCAAAGGTGTATTCGTTGGTCTTGAAAAACTTTGGAGACTAGATTTGAAATCAAACAAAATACAAAAACTCGAGTCAGGTTGTTTCGATGGTTTATCACAACTTGAGAAGCTCATTATCGCAAAAAACAGCCTGACAACATTATCCAAAGGTGTATTTGTTGGTCTTGAAAACCTTAGGACACTAGATTTAGAATCAAACAAACTCCAAAATCTCGAGCCAGGTTGTTTCGATGGTTTATCTCATCTTAAGCTGCTTAGAATAAAAAACAACAGTCTGATAACATTATCAGAAGGTGTATTTCATGATCTTGTAAATCTTGAATCACTAGATTTGGAATCAAACAAACTACAAAATCTCGAGCCAGGTTGTTTCGATGGTTTATCACATCTTAAGTGGCTCGCTGTCATAAACAACAGCCTGATAACATTAAACAAAAGTGTATTTATTGGTCTTGAAAATCTTGAAACACTAGATTTGGAATCAAACAAACTACAAAATCTCGAGTCAGGTTGTTTCAATGGTTTATCAAAAGTTGAGCGACTTGATATCAGCAACCACAGCCTGACAACATTAAGCAAAGGTGTATTCGTTGGTGTTAAAAATCTTAAGAGACTAGATTTGAAATCCAACAAATTACAAAATCTCGAGTCAGGTTGTTTCGATGGTTTATCACAACTTGAGGAGCTCATTATCGGCAAAAACAGCCTGACAACATTATCCAAAGGTGTATTTGTCGGTCTTGAAAACCTTAGGACACTAGATTTAGAATCAAACAAACTCCAAAATCTTGAGTCAGGTTGTTTCGATGGTTTAACAATACTTGAGCTGCTTAACATCAGCAACAACAATCTGATAACATTATCCAAAGGTATATTCGTTGGTCTTGAAAATGTTTGGAGACTAGATTTGAAATCAAACAAATTACAAAATCTCGAGTCAGGTTGTTTCGATGGTTTATCACAACTTGAGAAGCTCATTATCGGAAAAAACAGCCTGACAACATTATCCAAAGGTATATTTGTTGGTCTTGAAAATCTCGAGATAATAGATTTGATATCAAACAAGCTACAACATCTCGAGTCAGGTTGTTACAATGGTTTGTCACAACTTTTACAGCTCGATATGAGCAACAACAGTCTAGCAACATTATCCGAAAGTGTTTTTATTGGTCTTAAAAATCTTCAGAAACTAAATTTGTCTTCGAACATGTTACACCATTTTGAGTCGGGTTGCTTTAATGGTATGTCACGACTTCATTGGCTTTCCATGAAAGAAAACAGTCTGACAATATTGTCCAAAGGTGTATTTATTGGTCTTGAAAATCTTCAGAAACTATATTTGGAATTTAACAAACTACAAAATCTCGAGTCAGGGTGTTTCGATGGATTATCAAAACTTGAACAGCTCGATATCGGAAACAACAATCTGACAACATTATCCATAAATGTATTTATTGGTCTTGAAAATATTGATAATCTATATTTGGAATCAGACAAACTTCAAAATCTCGGTTCAGGTTGCTTCAATGGTTTGTCGGATCTTGAGTGGCTCAGTGTCGAAAACAACAGCTTGACAACATTATCAAAAGGCGTATTTAATGGTCTTGATAATCTTCAGGAACTGGATTTGGAATCAAACAAACTACAAAATCTCGAGTCAGGTTGTTTTGATGGATTGTCACAGCTTAAGTGGCTTATTATCGACAACAACAGTCTAACAAAATTATCCAAAGGTGTACTTATTGGTCTTGGAAATCTTCAGACACTAGATTTGGATTCAAACAAACTACAAAATCTCGAGTCAGGTTGCTTCTATGGATTGTCACATCTTGAGTGGCTTAGAATTAAAAACAACAGCCTGACAACATTATCAGAAGGTGTATTGAATGGTCTTAAAAATCTTCAGGGACTGGATTTGGAATCAAACAAACTACAAAATCTCGAGTCAGGTTGCTTCGATAGTTTGTCAAATCTTGAGTGGCTTAATATCAAAAACAACAGTCTGACAACATTATCAGAAGGTGTATTTTATGCTCTTGAAAATCTTGAGACACTATATTTAAAATCAAACAATCTGCACAATCTCGAGTCAGGATGTTTCGGTCGTTTATCAAAACTTAAGCTGCTTAGTATCAAAAACAACAGTCTGACAACATTATCAGAAGGCGTATTTAATGGTCTTGTAAATCTTGAGTCACTAGATTTGGAATCTAACAAACTACAAAATCTTAAGTCAGGTTTTTTCTATAATTTATCAGAACTTCATCTGCTTAATATCAGAAACAACAATCTAAGAATATTATCCAAAAATGTATTTATTGATCTTAAAAATCTTGAGAGACTATGTTTGGATTCAAACAAACTTCAAAATCTGGAGTCAGGTTGTTTCAATAGTTTATCTTATCTTGGGTGGCTCACTATCGAAAACAACAATCTAAGAACATTATCCAAAGGTGTATTCATTGGTCTTGGAAATCTTCAGCACCTATATTTGTGTTCAAACAAACTACAAAATCTCGAGTCAGGTTGTTTCGATGGTTTATCACGACTCGAGCTGCTTAGTGTCAGAAAAGAAAGTCTGACAACATTATCCAAAGGTGTATTTATTGGTCTCGAGAATCTTACGGAACTATATTTGTGTTCAAACAAACTACAAAATCTCGAATCAGGTGTTTTCGATAGTTTATCACAACTCAATGTGCTTAGTATCTCTAACAACAATCTTACAACGTTATCTAAAGGTGGATTTGATGGTCTTGGAAATCTTCATAAACTATATTTAAATTCAAACAAACTACAAAATCTCAAGTCAGGTTGCTTCGATGGTTTGTTACAACTTTATATGCTATGTATCGAAAACAACAGTCTGACAACATGTTCCAAAGGTGTATTTGATGGTCTTGAAAATCTTCAGGATCTAATTTTGGAGTCAAACAAACTACAAAATCTCGAATCAGGATTTTTCGATGGTTTATCAAAACTTACGCTGCTTAATATCAAAAACAACAATATTACAACATTATCCATAAATGTATTTATTGGTCTTAAAAATCTTCAGAAACTATATTTGTGTTCAAACAAACTACAAAATCTCGAGTCAGGTTGTTTCGATGGTTTATCACAACTTGAGTTGCTTAGTATCGACAGCAACAGTCTCACTACATTATCTAAAGGTGTATTTATTGGTCTTGGAAATCTTCAGGAACTATATTTGAATTCAAACAAACTACAAAATCTCGAGTCAGGTTGTTTTGATGGTTTATCACAACTTGAGTTGCTTAGTATCGACAACAACAGTCTCACAACATTATCCAAAGGTGTATTTATTGGTCTTGGAAATCTTAAGACACTAAATTTGGATTCAAACAAACTACAAAATCTCGAATCAGTTTTTTTCGATGGTTTATCAAAACTTGAGCTACTCAATATCAAAAACAACACTATTACAACGTTATCTAAAGGTGTATTTATCGGTCTTAAAAATCTTCAGAAACTATATTTGGATTCAAACAAACTACAAACTGTCGAGTCAGGTTGCTTCGATAGTTTGTCACAACTTGAACTGCTTAGTATCAAAAACAACAATCTGACAACATTTTCCAAAGGTGTATTTGATGGTCTTAAAAATCTTCAGGATCTAAATTTGGATTCAAACAAACTACAAAATCTCGAATCAGGTTTTTTCGATGGTTTATCAAAACTTGAGCTGCTTAACATCCAAAACAACAATATCACAACGTTATCTGAAGGTGTATTAATTGGTCTTCGAATTCTGCAGAAACTATATTTGGATTCAAGCGATCTACAAAATTTCCAGTCAGGTTTTTTTTATAGTTTATCAGAACTTGATCTGCTTAGCATCAAAAACTACAGGATGACAACACTATCCAAAGGTGTCTTTATTGGTCTTGGAAATCTTCAGAAACTATATTTGGAATCAAGCAAACTACAAAATTTTGAGTCAGGTTTTTTCGATGGTTTATCAAAACTTGAGCTGCTTAGTATTAAAAACAATAGTCTGACAACATTATCAGAAGGTGTTTTTTATGGTCTTAAAAATCTGCAGGAACTATATTTGGAATTAAACGAACTACAAAATTTTGAACTAGGTTTTTTGGATAGTTTATCAAAACTTAACCGGCTTACTATCAAAAATAACAGTCTGACAACACTATCCAAAGGTGTCTTTATTGGTCTTGGAAATCTTGGTACACTATATTTGGAATCAAACAAACTACAAAATCTCGAGTCAGGTTGCTTCGATGGCTTGTCACAACTTCAGCTGCTTAGTATCCAAAATACTAATCTTACAACGTTATCTAAAGGTGTACTTATTGGTCTTAAAAATCTTCAGAAACTATATTTGGATTCAAACAAACTACAAAATCTTGAGCCAGGTTGCTTCGATGGTTTGTCACAACTTGAGCTGCTTAGTATCAAAAACAACAATCTTACAACATTGGCCAAAGACGCATTTAATGGTCTTGAAAATCTTCAGGAAGTAGATTTGGAATTAACGAAGTACGTTCCCCGATTACATTTTTCATGGATCTTTTGATATATAAATCTTGAAATTCCCTTGCATCAAATGATCCCAATTTTGTAATTATGTTCTATTTAGTTTCCGAGATAATTAGTTTTAAACAGGTGAACTTTTCAAGCAGTTTAACATTGCATTTATAGGGATTTCTTTTTATTTTTTTATATTTTTGGTTCTAACAAAAAAACGGTTCTTACCAATTTGATAAAAAATTAATATGTCAAAATTGATATTGCTTAGATAATTTAGAAAAAAAAATCAGACTCTTGTCTCATTCAGTTTTTGAGATATTGTTAATTAAAGCGTATAAAATGTATTAATATTTGACGTAAACAGTGCAGCCGAGTGGCGCACCTATAATGTATATCACACACATTCAAACATACATCCTGATAAAAATAAACTTATTTATGGAAATAAATTGAAATTTTTTAAATCAAATATTCCTAATATTTCTAAACACATTAATTCTTTTAACGAATCTATTTTTAATATTTTAAACCTTTTATTAAAGTCAAATTCGACAGCCGTCACAGCATACAAGCATCATACATTTACACACACACAAGTATATATTTAAACGATCTTGGCCGTGATTGGCTGGAATTGGTACAATATCAGGCAAAAACTTTAAACTAAAATATAGAATTTTTGTTTCAATTATAAGCACCCTATGAACTAAACTTTCTATTCCGTTTCTCGCGGAGGTACTCCCTCATACAAACTACTAATAAATGGAAATAGAATGTGGAAGTAAATTGCAGTGACGATTGCCAGTCTTATCAATGGTCACCTGTTAAAGATTATGATTTTTATATAAACCCTGTGACTATTGGTTTCATTTTCGCACCACCCGTTAATTATTTTAAAACTGTTAATATAATAAAAATAGTATATATAATTTAATTCGATAATTTGTTTCATTGTAAACATATGTTAAAAAAATCTAGGGATTTATCTTCTGGAATTTAAACTGCTGGCATTTTTTTAAAATATTATATTCACAATATTTGTACAGGGTCAGTGAACCCATGGTCTAAAAATAATTCGATCGATGCATTATCGATTAACAAACTTATACTACAAGGCACTCCCATTTATTCTCTATCAAATATATATAGCCTATTCTTAATATAAACTATTCATTTCTTTCATTTTGTTTATGTATTTATTTTGATAAAAAAAATTCATTTTTCAAGTACCATTTATTTAGTTATATATTTTAAAAAATTTGCATGATAAAAAATAATAAACATTTTGATCTAACACACATTGGCGAATGATAATAGCTTTCATAAATGATTTGTATTATCAATTTTAATTGTTGACATTCATTTATTAATTTATTAATTTTATATATTGACTTTTTTATTTCAATTTATATTTATTTTTAAATTTTACATTCAAAACAAAACACATGATTAAATAACCTTTAAAATAATTGAATTTTCAGCCTTTTAAAATTTAAAAACATAATTTTTCAACTTCAGAATTATTTCAATATATATTTTTATTTAAATAATTATAATTATCTTTTATTTTAAAGTTAATTTTCAGGGTGTTATTTAGTTTAATAGACCGAGTGGGCTTGAACTTTGCGTGCTGTTAAACTTTTGTTAATTTATATATGAAATAAAAGGTCAGGATCATACGTAAAGCTACTTTAAATTATAAATAGAAATATTAATTGTTATTATGATAAATAATCATTATAAATATATTTAATTTCATGTTATATTTTTAGTATTTTTTGATTGCTTTTTTGTTATCTTCTTAGCTTGTTAATATTTAGTAAACAACTAATTATCCAAGCTAATCAATAAGCTCAGGTTTGTTCAGGTCTCCCAGTCAACCCCAAGTATTCTCATTCTTTAGTAAAACCAGTTCGTGACAACACGCGAATATCCAATCGAATTTAAAAAAAAATTATTATATAAATAAATACCAAAAAAAAAAAACCACAAAATTGTAAAATTGTTGACAAAAAATGTTGTTTAATATGAAAAATTATTTGTCATTTATTTTGATAAATTGTGATGATAGTTTAATACAAATAATAAGGTTAAAAATAAAATAAAAATACAGTTTAATTTATAAATAATTAAAAAATTATGGAAAAATATGAAAATATTAAAATTGTTGGTGAAGGAAGTTATGGAATTGTTATGAAATGTCGTGACAAAGAAACTTGTAAAATAGTAGCTATTAAAAAATTTTTAGAAACTGAAGATGATGTTAATATTCGTAAAATGGTATTTCGTGAAATACGAATGCTTAAAGTGAGTTTTAAAAAATATATTAAATAACATCAAATATTGATTTAATATTTAAAAATTATTGAAGTATTTGTTATTAATATTTGTAGAAATTACATCATGATAATTTGGTAAACATGATTGAAGTATTTAGAAGAAGAAAAAGATTTTATCTGGTATTTGATTACCTTGATCATACTGTTTTGGATGAGCTAGAAGCATCACCTGGTGGTCTTGGTCCACAAATATCACGTCGACATATTTTTCAAGTTCTTCGTGGATTAAATTTTTGTCATGTTAATCATGTAAGTCCCAAAAATTAATGAAAATAAATTTATTTAAAATAAAATTATTTGTATGTAATAAAACTTGACAATAAATAGAATAATAATTAATTTTTTTTTTGCTAGATAATGCATCGTGATATTAAGCCAGAAAATATATTAGTTTCATCAAATGGTGTTATTAAAATTTGTGATTTTGGCTTTGCAAGATTTATATCTGGTCCAAATGAATCATGTACTGATTATGTTGCAACAAGATGGTACAGGGCACCAGAATTATTAGTTGGTGATTTGAGATATGGTAAAGCTGTTGATATTTGGGCACTTGGTTGTCTCTATGCAGAAATGGTTACTGGTGATCCATTATTTCCTGGTAAAAGTGATGTTGATCAGCTGTATTTAATCACCAAACTTCTTGGTACAAATGATTTTTAAAATATTGTATTTATTAGTATATTAATTTGATGTAACCTTCTTCTTTTTTTGTTAATACCAACAGGAGGACTTTGTAAAAAGCATCAAACAATTATCAAACAAAATACAATGATTAATTTACCAACAAAATTTCCACGACGTTCAAGTCTATCTGATGATCAATCATTGAATAATACAAATGCCATTCGTTCACTGAGATCACAGTTTAAAAGTTGGACATCATCAGCTGTTGATTTTTTATCTCAATGTCTTAGAATGGATCCGGAAAATAGATCATCTAGCTCAAATTTACTTCATCATTTTTTATTTATGCAAGATGATTTTGCTGAAAAATTTTTAATTGAATTAAAGAAAAATATTTATAAAGAAAATGTTAAAAATTCAATGACGTTAAGACGAATTGAAAGTAAAAAAACAGCTAATGAAAAAACAAGAGTTTTTTATGGAAGTGCTGAAAGGTATTATGAAAAATTATAAAGTTAATTTTGCATTGTTAAAAAATTATTGTATTTTTCTCTGGTGGAAATATTTGTCCAACTTTCTCTCGACTCTTTTTCGAAAATGATTCTTGGAGAAATAGCAGAGAATAAATTTTAGGAGGAGAAATTTCTCTGCCAAGTGCCATTTCTCCAACCATGGATCATTTTCGGAAAAAAGTAGAGAAAAGTGGAGAAAAGGCAGATAAATATTTCCACCAGGTTTATATTTGTATTATCGTGTGATTTACAGATGGCAAATACAGAAAAACGGTGAAGAATTTTCTACAGATGATCATCAGAGAAATAAAAAATTGAATAACTTTGGATCAAAATCATCAGCACAAAGATCAACTAATTCGCAGGAAGATTCAATGTATATTGGCTCACTATCAATCACTCCAAATACAACTTATATTAAACTTTTGGATAACACAAGTTTTTATAAAACAGATCAAAAAAATCAAAATATATTTTCATTTCCAGCACTACCACCATCTCGTAGAAAATAAACAATAAATAAAAATGAATTTTAAATATATTTATCGAATTTTAATTTAATATTTATAATTAAATATTTATTTAAATATAATTATTAATTATTTATATTCAAATAATTATTTAAATAATTATTTAAATATAAATAATTAATATTTATATTTGAATATTTATTTGGTAACTCAGGAGGATTTATATAATGTAAAAAATTATATACAGATTAGTATTTCAGTACTGAGAATCAAAAATGATCAAATTTTCCAAAAAAAATTCCATGTATGAAAACGGAAACGAGTTATATATTTTAAAGAGAAACATATTGTTTTTATCGTTATTACTTATTTCCATTTGTATATAGTGGACATCGGCTTTTAAAATCATCATCAAAAAGTATACGAAAATTACTATAAATTAAATCATTTCAAGTTGTTTGATGGTCCTGAAAAAAGCTGATCTGTTTTTTATTTGATTTTTTTTCTTAAATATCAATACTTTTGACTCGGAAAAACGACTGAAAAATTTTTTCCTTGGCAGCGAATACCCGAAGAAAATTCGGAGAAATTTTTTCACACAGAATTCTCCACTCATTCCTCCGCGTAAATCAATTTGTGAGGAATTCGGAGTAATCGCATTTGTGCTTTCAGGGAAGAGCCAGCATTTTTCAGCAAAAAAAATTTTCTAAATAATGGTGTTGTCGTGTTATGTATCATAGAATCAGGTATTGTAAATGAAATAGAAATATTATCATATAACTTACAATTATGTGATAATGTTGCAAGTGGTGTTGATGATACATTTTGTCAATATCAAAATAGTCAACGATCGAACAATATTATATATAAGAAACGCGGTGATTCAATTAAAAATAAATATATAACATGTATACAAGGTATGTATAAGGGGTTTACAGGCTTTGTGAAAGAGGAAAATAATGATATTGCAGTAGTTACGTTAGATTCTTTAATTAAACCAATTTTAATTCAAAAAAAAAAATTTAAATTTAAAGTCACTAACACCTGCTAATAAATCTTTTGTGTCCACAACACCATTGTATAATGGTAAAGATCTAACTGGTGTTTGGGACCCAAAAGATTCAAATTTATCAGCAGGTGTTAGTGAATTTATTGTTCATGACAGAGTTAAAATACTCAATGGTGATTATAAAGATAAAAGAGGGAGAATAAAGAAATAATAACAGATACTGTAATTGAAGTGGAAGTTTATACCAAACCACCAAAGATAATATCAGTTACTATTAATGATATAAAAAAAACGGGTCAAAAATAAACTCCAATATTATTTCCTAGTTTGAAATATTTTTTGTTACAAAAATACCATAATTATAAAATACTTGTTCATCGATATTGTTGGTGTCCACGTTGTAACATAACTTGGCATCGTGATGTTAACGCTGGGAGGAACATGCTAATTCTTGCACTAATAAGAGCAGGATTATTGCCGGAAAATTTTATACATCATTTCAATCGTTTTCAACGGTCATTCAAATTTTCAACATAACCCTGGTGGAAATATTTCTCCGGAATTTCTCCGGAATTGCTCCGGATTATTCCGGATTATTCCGGATTACTCCGAATTGCTCCGGATGATTCCGGAATTGCTCCAGATTATTCCGGAATTGGCCCACTTAGAAAAAATTCGGAAAAATACAAAAATCGGTTGCAATTCCAAAATACTCGAATTCCTGTGTAAAATGAAGGAAAAAAAATGACTGAAAAATTTTAATGGGCCAATTCCGGAGTGATACGGAGTTTTCCGGAATTTTACGGAGTGTTTCCGGAATTTTACGGAGTTTTTCCGGAATTTTACGGAGTTTTTCCGGAATTTTACGGAGTTTTTCCGGAGTTTTACGGAGAAATTATTTCCACCAGGGAAGGTAAATAATTTTTTTTCTTGTAAAAATACTTGTATATTTTAAAATTCATTATAAAATTTATTTAAATATTAGCTTTACAATAGAGTTGATAATTCAATCATCTAATTCAAATCTAATACTGATAAATTTTACATGACTAACTAAATATTTTTTTAAGAAAAAAAAGGAAATTTTTTGTATATTAAATAACTTCGCTTGATAATATCCTGAAATAGAATAAATTCACCACATGGCTGGATATTTTGATCATTCAAAAATGCATTTAACATAAACATCGAGCATAAAATAAAAAAAAAACTATTTAAATAAAATATTAATATAAAAAATAAAACTAATAATAATTAATTTTATTAATTATTTATTTTATTTTTATAATGTAAATATTTAAAAGAAAAAAATATAAAAATCTACATTTATTTCTAAGAAATTATAAATGAATATATATCATCATTTAAATTCTCGAATTGCCTTGAATAATTGTGTGTGTCTCACTTGCTCTAAATGTAAACAGCAATGATTTTAACATCCACAAAACTGTCTGTCGTCTTGAAACATTTAATACACAGTGCCCCAGTGACTCTTACACAGTTATATTATTAAAAATATAAAAACCAAGTGGTGTGCACGTGTGTGGCATCAGCATCACCAACCAGTAGCAATACAGTAGCAAAAGCAAGCACCAGTCAACTACTATACCACTCAAATATACATCTACAAAATTATTACTTTAAAAAGTTTCAGTTTCATTTTAAAAAACACTCAATATCAGTGCTTCGTATATATTTTTTTTTCATACCCATTATTGTCTATTGTGATCAATAATTAAATTTATATTTTAAAATTGATAATAATCATTGAAATGATAATTATAAATAAAAAAAATTGTAAAAAAAATTACATTTTATTTTTTATATATTTTTTTTTAATGTGAATTTGTTAGTTTTATTTTTTTTTGGGTAATAATTAAAATGGCAGCTTGCCATTCACATCCACGAGCACATTTACAAATTCAAGATAATGATTATCCACAAAATCATCAACAAAAAATTCAATCAAATTATCCACCTCATCTACTTAATTGGGTTTATCTAGCAATTTCTGATCAAAATTCAATTCAACATAATGATCAGGTACAAATTTTTTTTTTCAATAAAAATTACTATTAAATTATTTGTTTGTAAATTAATTATATTTATTTTAATATTGTTAAAATATTATTTCTTTTTTATTTGAAAATTTGTTTTTTTTTTTCATTTGTAATTTTTTTAATTTTAGAATAATATTTTTCCAACGATATGGGGTAATTTTCCAACGGCAAATAATTCACATCATCAATCATACATATCTAAAAATACATTAAATCCAGGATCATTGACCTTGGGTGGTAATTTGATGGATACAATAAGTGACTTGGCTGAGCATTTCAATGAACTTGGTTTGCTTGATAAAAAACCAACGAAAAAACCACCAGCAAATTATTTATGTCATTTGTGTTTTAAAAAAGGTCATTATATCAAGGATTGTCCACAGGTAAATTATCAATTTATATAAAAAAACAACAACAATTAATGACTTAATTAATTTAATACTTTTTGCTATTGTTAACTCTTTTTTATTTTTTTTTGTTGGAACAAAAATGTTCTGTCAGTTGGCCCTGAACGTCAGATATTTTCAGAAATATACATTGATGCTTTAAATAAAATTGAGGTGGAACTATTTCGTAGACAATTTTTTACACTATTTATTTCGATTTCATTTTCTTTTTTTTTAAATTAAATTTCTATTTATTTTTTTGAAAATAATTTCTTTACTACTTAGCTGCTTTTTGGATTTTTAAAAAAGATAAATAATTAGCTGTTTTTTATAATGGAAATATTATTTTTCGATTATTTTTTTTCTGTAAGAAATACGAGTAAAAGCGGAGAAATATTTTCTCCGATAATTAAATGAAAATAAATAAATAAAATAACGATAATTATTTTTTAAAATAATTTAAATAATCAATTTAATAAAAAGTTTTTTCATTTTATAAAAAAATTAAAATAATACAAGTTTTTATGTTCACAATTTGTTTTTTACGGAGGTGGGATAGACGCAAAGCGTCCCACCATAGTATTGTTTTTATTATTCATTTTACAGCAATAGTAATATCAAACTGACAGAAATAATTTGCGTGGCTTGGAATGTGCGCACGCTGATAAAAATCATCTCGTTTAAACTCATGCCAATTGAACGTTAATTGAAACAACAAACATTGTCTCGTTTATTAGTTTCTTTAAAAATTTATCATACATTCAAACACTTTTTTTTTTTTAAACTATTAAATTATTCCTTCATAAAAATCATTTAATTTATTTTCATCACAATAAACTATAAATAAATTCAATTTTAAATTACAAATTAATATTTATTTATTGTTCTTGTTTAAAACAATAATAATTTTAGTTACACAAACTAATTTATGTAGATATTTTCTTGCTGTTTTTTAATAAATTTTTTTTATTTTTCAACAGGCAAGACCTAAAGGTGAAGGCCTAACACCATATCAAGGAAAAAAACGCTGTTTTGGTGAATACAAATGTTCAAAATGTAAACGTAAATGGATGTCAGGAAATAGTTGGGCAAATATGGGTCAAGAATGTATCAAGTGTCATATAAATGTTTACCCTCACAAACAGGTTAGTCTAGGACCATCAACATCGTTATCAACATCCTCGTTACATTCGTTCAACTCCTCCCTGCGTTACGTAAGTTTTTTTTTTTTTTATTTTTTATAATAAAATTACATTTATATAACTTCTCTAATTTCATTGTTTAACAATAATTTTAATCATTTTAAAATCATCATAATTATAAATTTAAAAAGTTTGATAATTTTATTTTATTTATTTTTTTTTAAATATTCAGAGACCACTTGAAAAGCCAGATGGCCTGGATGTATCAGACCAAAGTAAAATTCATCCTCAACATCTTTGTGAAAAATGTAAAACACTTGGTTACTATTGTCGACGTGTTCAGTAATTAAAATATCATTATTTTTAATTAATTATCATTATGAAAAAATTAACAATATGTATATAAAATGAAAAAGAATTTTTTTGTGTTTCAACGTTTGTTGTTAGTACAACTGGTTGATTGCTATTTAAAGCACACACCCCTGTCTATGTTTAGAGAACAAGAAAGAAAAAAAAAAAAAAGACGGAAACGAGTAAGAAGTATTTGTTAGTAACTCTTTGATATTTAATTTAAGTAAAAATATTATTGAATTATTAAAAATTATAATAAGAATTTCTTGGGCTATTGCATATACAATTAAATAAAATTAAATGATACTGTCATATGCACAAAAGAAAACATAAAAAAAATTACTAGCACGAGGAATTTATAATAAGTAATTATTTATAAAGATAAATGTAAAAAAGAGCTTATTTTTTTGTATTAATTTTGCTTCAGTTTAATTATATTTACATGTATAAAAACAAAAAAATAACAGTATAAATTTTTTTTAATATATATTTACAAGTTGACCGTGAAATATTCTCTTGCATTGTGCCATTTGCAAACATGACAATCATATATTTTTAGATTTAAGAAGAATTTATTTTAAAGAGTAAAATTGATCAGGCGTATTAAAAATTTACTTGTATTGTATTCTATAATTATTAAGAATATATTTGAATGTATATGAGTTGAAAATTAAAGCCAAAGATTTATAAAATTGTTTGTCTATTACTCAAAAAATTATTTAATTTTTAATAATTAGTTATAAACAATTTTCGTGGCTTTTAAACCAGCCACTTTGCCGTATTTTTCTATCATTTTTTTCTACAAAGAAACGGAGAAATACTAGCGAAATTGTTGGAAAAAAGCAAAGAAAATCTCGGAGAGATCGTTCAAAGAAAAGGCGGTGAAATGACGGAGAAAAATTAAAAAAAAATTACAGCGGAGATAAAGTAGAGAGCCGAGAATTTTTTTTAGTTCTAAAAAAAGACGCAAAAATGGGAGAAGAAATATAATAATAATCAACTGACACACACAAAAACAAAAACCGGTGTCAATTTGTTTGTCAAAAAAACAATATAAAAACTAATTAAAACTTAAACAAACAAATAAGTAAACAATGGATTTAATATATCGAGCACCATACTGTGTGCTCGAAGTACCAAATTTAAAATTAAAAAAACCATCATGGTTTGTAAAACCAAGTGCAATGGTAGTATTTTCAATAGTCCTACTGTCATACTTCATGGTAACTGGAGGTTAGTTCCACGTAGACATTATTTAAAAATGACAAAACATTATTTAATTCAACCAATCAATCAAATTTATAAATTATTTAATTGTTTTTTAGGTATTATTTATGATGTTATTGTTGAGCCTCCAAGTGTTGGATCAACAACTGATGAACATGGTCACACAAGACCGGTAATTATCATCATAAAAATAACAAAACAAACAAACATTCATACTGAATTTTATTATCAATTAATTTCAGGTTGCATTTATGCCTTATCGTGTTAATGGACAATACATAATGGAAGGTCTTGCATCAAGTTTTCTATTTACACTTGGTGGTCTTGGCTTTATTATTTTGGATCAAACTCATGCACCATCAACACCAAAACTTAGTAGATTACTTTTAACAAGTGTTGGATTTATTTGCATTGTTGTTTCATTCATAACTTGCTGGATCTTTATGCGAATGAAACTTCCGTAAGTTAAATAAACAATAGACATAAATTACAATTAAAAAACAATTTAATAATTATTAAATTTATTTTCAGTGGTTACTTCTAGTGGTAAGCATGAAGACAATTAAATTGTCTTCAATTCGTTTGTTAAATCAACGAAATCAGGATTGTTTCATTTGTCAATGCATGCATCATCATGAGTAAGTCATTAAAATAAATAAAAACAAGATTACAATCTTCTACTTTATATACTTTCAATTGATAAAATTAATTATTTAATCAACAAGATATTTAAAAATTAATATTTATATGCTCAAATATATATCCAATATATATTTTTTTGTAAACTACAATTTTTTCATTATCCATTTGTTTATAATAAACAACAAACAATGGATAATAATTTTTTAATTCATTAAATTTATGTAGAATTGATTGACGATATTATCATTTATTCGAAATGTTTTAATAAATTTTTTTTATAGACAAATTGCTTCATTTAATTTTGAGTATTTATGGTTTTTTTTTTTTTTTATTTAATTAATAATTATATACAAATTATTGGTTGTTTATATTTTTTACAACTTAATTAACAAATTATTTATTAATTCATTTTTTAATTTCGAAATTCTTGATATTTTATATGGCAGTTTTTGGGCAGATTTTTTTTTTTTCTTATTTTTTTGTTTTACAAAAAAAGACATTATTTTATTGGTTGTTTATAATGTTTTATCATTGCAGTATATTTAAACAGTGAATATAATTATTAACCAGTTTGAAAAAATTATTATTTTCAAGATTTTTCAGTTTATCTTTTTATGGGCTTTTAAATCATTTTAGGGAAGTTTTATTTTCAGTCTTGCTTTGACTATTTTTTCATTATATAAATGTGAAAAAAAAATATATAAATAATAAATTAATTATAGAATTATTAACAGTTTAAACTTTAATTACTATAAGTTTCATAAACGAATACGAAATGTTCTGAAACAAAAGAAAAAAAATAAAATTAATGTATCCATCGAAATAATAAAATCGAAATAATTAAAATTTCGAAATATATTATTGAAAATAAAATTGAATAATATTTACTTTGAAAAATCACTGCTTTTTTCAATGATATGTTCAAATTCAGCAAAACTAAGTGCTCCATCATCATCAAGATCAGCTTCTTCAAGTAATGATTGTAATAAACGTTGCATATCATTTTCACTGAGTCGATGTGGTGCTGTAAGTCGATCAATAACTTCTCTAAGATCACCAACTCCCAACATGTCATCACCATCAAAATCTACATGAAAAATTAATCTTAAAACACTAATTAACATGTAATTTTTAAACAAACAAATTTATAATTACCAAATATACGAAATGCATGTTCAGCTTTAACTGCTTTTGGTGCAGCATCAGAAAATACTGACATCATATCTAAAAAATCTTCAAATGTACAATCACCATCTTGACTTGAACTAAATATTTTACATATTCTATCACCAAATGGATTAACTCGTAATTCTGGGTACTGTAATATTTTTGACATTGGAAGTTTTGCATTACGATTATGACCAACTTTTTCTGGTGCAAGTGCTTTAAATTTTTGATGTGCACTAAAAATAAATCATTTATTTTTCATTAATTTTCATTTACAAATATTATAAACTTGTTATTATTGTTTTTACCATCAACTTACTATAACACTTCTTTTTTTGTAAAATACGTAAGATCCTTAAAAAAAAAAATTAAAAAACATTATTTATTTATTGTCAAGTAAAATTTATATTTATTATTTTTAAAATTCTCAATAAATCAATGAAATAAATTATTATTTATTCATTTTATCTTGTTTGACAACTTTAATTCATGTGAAAAAAATTAAATCATTTATCGAACAATGCATTGTTCTTTTAGATAACTATTTTTTTTTATTATATCGATAAGATAAATAAATTAATAGTTGTTTATTTATTTACCTGATAATCCTGCAATTCTTCTTCGGTAAATTGACTTTTTCCAGCTCCCATTTTTAACGAACAATGTTGTTAATGAATTTTTTATAATTTATTAAAACTCGTAAACAAAGAAAAAATTTAAAATCATTAATATTTGATTACTCTTTTATTTTTTACTATTTTCGAATGATTTTTTTTGGAGAATATACTTGTTAATAGTTCGAGTTTAATGAGTTTTATTGAAGAGAGTTTGTTGACACCAGGAAAAAATTAACAAATGAGAGGAAGTTGCGGCATGCGCGATGACGATAGAAATAAAAAATCATAAAAAATAAATTTTCTCATCCTTTCCATACATTTCTATCCCCACTGTCTAATCATTGTTATTGTTTTTCATAATATTGTTGTTATTATTAAGGCAGAGTTTCCATTGAACGTCTAACAAATCGATTTTATATATGTATTTAGAAATTTTCTATCCGATTAATCGACAACAAGTGTGTTCGATTTTGTGCGAAGACAAAATCGAAACAGGAGAGAAAAAAAATTATTACACTGCTACACATTATTATTAAATTATTATCCAATTAATTAGTTTTTTTGTAAGATAAAAGTATTATAATATTTTGTAAAAATGGTTGAAGAACAAAGAAAACGTGTTGAAGATGCAATGTCAAAAATTGTTGAAGACATTGATAAATCACATTTAAGAAAAATTCAAGTAAGTTGTAACAACGTGATTCTCAGAGGTTATGTTGTTGATATTTGCAACAATATTATTATTTAATATTGTGTTTTTTTCTTAACAATATCTAATATTATTTATTTTTAAAAACAATTGTTTTCTTATTGAACAATATGTTTGTTATTATAAATATTAAATAATACAACTTGACTGATGAACAATAATGCAACATGTTTTTAACTTTCATCATTAATGTAATTTAATTATTTTGAATACAGGGTGATATGCATAGATGTGCAGCAAAATGTTGTGATAATAAATCATACAATTCACAAAAAGTACAAAGTTGTGTTGAAAATTGTAGTGGTCCATTGAACAGAGCTCAACAATATATTCAAACTGAATTTGAACGTGCTCAGGTATTTATTATATTTTACAATAATAATACATATTAAAAAACATAATAATTTAATAATAAAAATTTTCAGAATCGTTTGCAAAGATGTGTCATGGAATGTAACGATTCAATTCGTGATAAAATGGGTCCAAATCCATCACAAGATGAGGTCAACAGTTTGAGTGAAGATTTTGAAAAATGTGCAACAAAATGTGTTGATACATATGTTGGTTTACTTCCAGCTCTTCAATCAGCAATGAAAAAAGCACTTCAAAGTGATAAATTTAATTAAAATAATTGTTGATTAATATATTAAAAATTAATTTCAATTTTTAGACTTGCTTTTTGATGATAATTAAAATAAAAAAAAAAACAACAAAGTCTCAAACTAGATAAATATTTAAAAAAAACTTCATTGCATTTTTCAATTTTATGTTATTAATTTTGTAAGATCTTTGGCTTATTAAAAGTGTTAATTTTTAATTGAAAATTAAAATTATTATTTTATTTATTTAAATAAATTACCCGCCTTAAATTCGATTCGATAAATCGACTGATCAAGTTGACATCTTGAAATTTGTTGTATATTAAATGCTGGAACGTATAAATATGTATAATCATTTAATTTTTGATCAGTTACAAAACAACAGCAGTTGAACTTTGTACTTGTTATCATTGAAGAAATATTATTCAAGTAAAACATGGCTAAAGTAGGAAAATCAGATCGTGTTATGGAGGAAACTTTAACTGTTCAAGCAACTTTAGATAGAAAATTTTATCGAAAACTTAAGGTAATAATAATTATAGCTATCTGAATTTAATTTCTATAATTTAATTGTTAATTTTAACAGGTAAATATGTACAAGTGCGTTGCACATTGTCATGAAAATAATGCAACAACTGAAAAAGAATTAGAAAAATGTATCGAAACATGTAGTGTTCCACTAATTAAAACTATGGAAATTGTTGACTCTGAAACTGATGACATACAGGTGATAATAATAATAATATTTAATTTGATAAATATGATAATTTGATTTTGATATTATATGTATTATTTTAGATGAGATTTTTAAATTGTGAGGAAAAATGTGATAAGAGTGAATTAAATGGTAAAAATAATTATGATGATTGTATTTCGAAATGCTCCAAAGAATTTCGAAATGCAATTGAAGATGCTATTAAAAAAATAACAATTAAAGTTGAAGAAAATAAATTTTAATATTTTCGAAATTATAATATTTTTTTTTATTTAAAGGAAAAATAACAAAAAAATATTAAAATAATATTACAAGCTTTATTTAGAAAAAAATTAAAGAGAAATTTATAAAGAAATTGTTATTCAATTGTTCCACAAAAAGAAAACAATGATAACGATTAAAATTTAAAAAAAAAAACAAAATAATACTCAATGTTATTAAAAACATTAAAAACATAAAAACACATTGATAATAATTGTTAGTTATTTGGGTAAACAATAAATAATAAAAAAAATAAAATTAAACAATGGAAAAAAAAAATTTTCTAAATATAAAATCAAAGTTCATTGTGGAGTTTTGAATATATTATTTATACATTATTTTTTATTTATTTTCATTTAATCAATCATTATACAATCTCAATTTTTTTTTTTTTTCTAAATTTCTTATACTTTTCTGATTTTTATTTGAACGATGGATGTCGTATTGTATACGATCTGATAACTTCATGTTTATAACAAGTTCCAAAAATTTTTTGATAAAATGTAGGAATACAATAAATTTCTGTGATACACCATTTTTCATATAAACCATAATAATTATTTTCTAAAAGTTCAGGAATTATTATAAAAGAACAACTATTGTCTTTGTTGCCAATGAATTTCAACCAATCATTTCGAATAAATGATTTATATTCGTCGTATAATACAAAAGATTCTGTATGAGTTACATCATTAGAAAATTCCAAAATACATTGTTTCATTTTTTTATCTGATTTTCCAAGTTGTGCTTTAATTGATGTTACATTATCTAATTCATCAAATTGCTCTTCTTGAATATCTGCAACATGGGATCAATTAGAAATATTAATTATTAAAAAAAATAAATACCAAAATTGTTAATCGAAATTAAAAATAATTCACATGTTGATTGTTAATTTTCCATCAGTTTAAACAAGATTTTTTTTTAAGCTAAATTTTTATTTTTACATTAAATTATTCTGTTTATAATACAAATTATTTCTTACCACATGTTGTCCAATGAAATTCAATGCACAACAAAAAGCAACATGTTAAAAAAAATGTAATATTCATATTACTTTTATGTGCTCTCTAATGTTGACAATAATTCAATTCGTACTTTTAAAAAAATTATAAAATGTATTTAAAATAAATGTACAGTACAAACAATATTATAAATAAATTTTTCTACAATTAAACGTCTCAACTGGATGTCAACTTTTATTTAAAATTTTTTTTAAAAATAATGTGTTATATCGTTGATGGCAACCTGTTCAATCTTCATATTTAAATGATATTAATAATAAAAATGATAAATAAAAATTTCGTAGAAAAATGATGACATAAAAAAGTCTTAAAAATTAAATAATTTACACATATGTTATTTTTCGTGCTCTCTGATGTCGACAATAATTTAAAAGGTAGTTGTTTTTTAAATAATATTATACAATTAAAATAAATGTAGTTAATAATTAAGTGTTAACTTGTTTTTGAAATAATTTTGTGTTATGTCTGAACGATTTTGATAATAGAAATGATAATAATCACGTTCCTAGAAAAACGACCAAATTATTTAGATGATTTACAAACCAGACACTAATGATTAAATTTTTTTAGTCATTTAAAAGACATAAAAAACAGACACTGACAAAGGTCAAATAATTATACAAATAATATTCTTTTATGTTTTTTGTTTTTTCGAAATATTTATTGACCTGGATCATTATAAAGAGGTGAATAAAAAAATAAAAAATAACATTTAATAATGAAAAATTTATTATTAATTTATTAATTTTTTATTTATCAATCATTGTACAATTATTTGTTGTCAAAAATATGTTAAAATAATTGTTATAATATTGTAATTTTCTATTAGTATGATGGATGGTGTATTGAATACGAAATAATATCTTTACGTTTTTCACAATTTCCAAAAATCTTTTGAAAAAATGTAGGGATACAATACATTTCTGTGATACACCATTTTCTATACAAAAAATATTTAGAATAAATATCTGTTAAAAGTTCAGGAATTATAATAAAAGAACAACTGTTGTCTTTATAGCCAATGAATTTCAACCAATCATTTCGAATAAATGATTTCGATTCATCGTATAATAAAAAAGATTCTACACGATATACACCATTGGATATTTCAAAAAAACATTGTTTTATTTTTTTATCTGATTTATCAAGTTGTACTTTTATTGATGTTACATTATCCAATTCACCAAATTGCTCTTTTTGAATATCTGCAACACATGATACACCAGAAAATTAATTAAAAATAAATACACGTAGAAATTTAGTATTTTTTTAATGTTAAAATTGTTACTTTAAATTAAAAATAATCTATACATATTTAATGTTACTTTTTTATCAGTTTATAATAAAAATTTAATAATAAAAATAATTATTACTTACCACATGTTGTCCAATGAAATTGAATAAACAAGCATGAGAAAAAAAATAGAATATTCATATTGTTTTTATGTCTACTCTGATGTCGACGATGATTTAAAAATTAGTTGTTTTTTCAATTATATTATACAATTGAAATAAATGTACAACAAAAACAATATTATAAATAATTTTTTTCACAATGACACATTTAAAAATAATGTTGTGTTATACCGATGGAAGCAAACTGTTTAGTGGACAATTCTAAACAATTTTAATAATAAAAATGAAAAATAAAAATTTCATAGAAAAACGATAACAAAACTCATAAAGATTAAAAAATTTACAAAAATGTTGTCACTAAAAATAGACGATTAATAAAAAAAAAAAAAGTAACATAAAAAAAATACCGATAATAATTATTTAATTTATCTAAAGAAAAAAAAAATAACATTTACAAAACAAAATTTAATAATGAAAAATTACATACAAATGAAAACAATTTAATTTACTAAATTTTATTTAGAACAAAAATAACTGAGGACCAACAATTAAAATTAAGTTTTTTTTAAAAAAAAGGCCTTGGAAGATTTTATTAATAAATTTATTTCAATGAAAAATCAAATCAATGATTTATCATTGTCTTATCTTGGTTTTAACTTTTTATAGAAAATAATATACATATTTTATTCATAAATTATTTTTTTATTTTTAATTCATCAATCATTATACAATACAAAATTATTTATTTAATTTTTTTATAATTGATAGTTTTATTTTATCAGTGATGATGTGTTAAAATAATTATTAAAATTTTTCAATTTTTATTTGTAGGATGGATTGCGTTTTTTATACAAAGTGATATCTTTATTTTTTCTACAAAATCCAAAAAACTTTTGAAACCATGTTGGGGTACAATAAATTTCGGTGATACACCATGTGTGATTTAAACAATTTTTATAATCAGTATTATTCAAAAGTTCTGGAATTACAACAAAAGAACAGCTATTGTCTTCGTAGCCAATGAATCTCAACCAATCATTTCGAATGAATGATTTCGATTCGTCGTATAATTCAAAAGATTCAAACGTTTTGAATGATAAATCAGATTTATTATCAACTTTATAATACCATGTTTCAAAAAAACATTGTTTTATTTTTTTATCTGATTTTTCAAGTTGTACTGTTATTGATGTTACATTATCCAATTCATCAAATTGCTCTTCTTGAACATCTGCAACACGCGAAACATAAAAAAATTAATAAGCCTATAAATATTTTATAAATGAGAAAAATGTTACTCAAAATTAAAAGTAATCTTTATTTTTTTATTGAATTATATTCTGTTTATAATAAAAATTATTACTTACCACATGTTGTCCAATGAAATTGAATGAACAACAGCAAGCAACATGTTAAAAATAATAGAATATTCATACTGTTTTTATGTCTACTCTGATGTCGATGATGATTTAAAAATTAGTTGTTTTTTTTTAATTATATTATATACAATTGAAATAAATGTACAATATAAAAATATTATAATTAAAACCTTTTACTATGACACGTAAAAAATTGGTGTCCACTTGTCCACTTGAACTTGAAATATTCTCTAAAAATATTTTTTTGTTATATCGATAAAAGCAACCTATGGACAAATCTAAACGATTCTAATAATAAAAATGAAAAATAAAAATTTCATAGAAAAACGATAACATACAAAACTCATAAAGATAAAAAAATTTACAAAAATATTATTTTTTTATATTGTTATTTTTAATATTTATGAGTCACTGGAAAGACATAAATAACAAAAAAAAAAAAACCGATAATATAATTAATTAGTTTATTTGAAAAAAAATTTAATTATCAAAAATTTATTCAAGCAAAACAAAATATTATTAATACTGAAAGTAAAATAAAATTTCAGTTAATTTATTAAAATTTTTTTAGAATAAAAAGGGTTAACTAAGTGGGAACAATAAAAATTAACTTTTTTAGTAATTAACAAATTTCTAGGAGGAAAAAAAAAAACAAATGAAAGCCTTGAAGAATTTTATTATTGTATTTCTTCGCATGAAAAATCAAATCGATGATTTGTCATTGTCTATAATCTTATCAACAACTTTGTTTTTAAATTTTTTTAGTGAATAATATAAATATTTTATTTATGAATTATTTTTAATTTATCAATACATAACATTTGGTAATTTTATTTATAACAGCGATGATATGTTAAAATAATTAGTGAAATGGTTTTTTAATTTTCTATTAGTATGATGGATGACGTATTGTATAGGAAGTGACATATTCATGTTTTTTACAAGTTCCAAAAAATGTTTGAAAGGATGTTGGGATACAATACATTTCTTTGATAGCCCATCTTCCACCTAAACTGTCCTTATGATAAATGTTTTTTAAAAGTTCAGGAATTATAATAAAAGAACAGCTATTGTCTTTGTGGCCAATGAATTTCAACCAATCATTTCGAATAAATGATTTATTCTCATCGTATAATTCAAAAGATTCAAACGGAGATTGTGTATCATCTTTATGATTCCATGTTTCGAAAATACATTGTATTATTTTTTTATCTGATATTCCAAGTTGTACTTTAATTGATGTTACATTATCTAATTCATCAAATTGCTCTTCTTGAATATCTGCAACATGGGATCAATTAGAAATATTAATTATTAAAAAAAATAAATACCAAAATTGTTAATCGAAATTAAAAATAATTCACATGTTGATTGTTAATTTTCCATAAGTTTAAACAAGATTTTTTTTTAAGCTAAATTTTTATTTTTACATTAAATTATTCTGTTTATAATACAAATTATTTCTTACCACATGTTGTCCAATGAAATTCAATGCACAACAAAAAGCAACATGTTAAAAAAAATGTAATATTCATATTATTTTTATGTGCTCTCTAATGTCGATAATAATTCAATTCGTACTTTTAAAAAAATTATACAATGTATTTAAAATAAATGTACAATATAAACAATATTATAAATAAATTTTTTTTACAATTAAACGTCTCAACTGGATGTCAACTTTTATTTAAAATTTTTTTTAAAAATAATGTCGTGTTATATTGTTGACGGCAACCTGTTTAATCGACATATTTAAATGATATTAATAATAAAAATGATAAATAAAAATTTCGTAGAAAAACGATGACATACAAAAGTCTTAAAAATTAAATAATTTACACATATGTTATTTTTCGAAATATTATTTTTAATATTTATCGACTTGCGTCACTAAAGACAGACGAATATCAAATAAATAAAAAGTAACATAAAAATAATTATTCGTTTTATTTGAAAAAAAAAAAAATGAATTATATCTACAAAATTAAATTTAATCATGAAAAATTCATACGAGCAAAATAAAATATAATTGACAGTGAAAGTAAAATGGAATTTCTTTAATTTATTAAAATTTATTTCGAAAAAGAAAAAGATCAACTGAGGACCAACAATAAAAATCAATTAATAGGTTTAAACATAAAAAAAAAAAAAAATTAAGGCCTTGATAAATTTTACTATTGAGTTTATTTTAATAAAAAATCAATTTATTTTTTATCATTGTCTAATTTTTGTTTGAACTATTTTTAATAGGTAATATACAAATTTCATTTATAATTTATTTTTACGTAGGTGGGACGCTTCGCGTCACCTACATATTGGATTTGTCTACCGAAAATTAAAAAACGCTTTCAATTCTTAAGTAATTGTCAGAGACACTTCGTGTGAGAACCAAAAGAAGCGTATTTTCAATTTCTTCAATTTGTATATTTTCGTTTTTTTCTCAAATAATTATTAAAGTTGCCAGAGCCAAAAATGTTAAAAATCTTTTTTTCTTTTTTTTTTCAAATATTAAATAACTTTTTATCTGGAAGCGTGATCGATTTGTACCGACTAATTAAAAGTTTCCTCTTATTTTGATCTTTAAATCGCCGCTATTTTGAAAACGATATCTTTAAAACTCACGGAGTTATTAGAATTCTAATAGAAAAATTTGATGTGGCTGTTTTTTTCCCGATTTACATTGGAACCCAACAAAATCATGTTTTGTGCAGATAAAATTTCGTAGCGTTGTGACTAAACAATATGACATTTTATTTGAAAAAAAAAAAATTACACTCACTAATAATTGCACATAACCCACCGGAGTATTGAAAATTTTAATTTTCGTTATATATGATTTTTTTTTTTTTATTTTTAATTCATCAATCATTGCACAATGACAATTTTTTTAAAAAATTTTTTATACTTGATAATTTTATTTATATCGGTGATGATATATTAAAATAATTATTAAAATGATTTTTCAATTTTCTATTAGTATGATGGATGACGTATTGTGTACGAAGTGATATCTTCATGTTTTTCACAACTTCTAAAAATCATTTGAAAATATGTTGGGACACAATACATTTCTGTGTAAGACCATTTTCTATATAAATTATTGTTATAATAAGTATTTTCTAAAAGTTCAGGAATTATTATGAAAGAACAACTATTGTCTTTGTGGCCAATGAATTTTAACCAGTCATTTCTAATGAATGATTCATATTCATTGTATAATACAAGAGATTCTAAACGAACTGAACCATTCCATATTTCAAAAATACATATTTTTATTTTTTTATCTGATTTTTCAAGTTGGACTTTTATTGATGTTACATTATCCAATTCATCAGGTTGCTCTTCTTCAACATCTGCAATACGAAATTGATAGAAAAAATTAATTAGAAATAAATGCCAAAATCGTTACTCGAAATTAAAAGTAATTCACATGTTAAATGCTAATTTTCTATCAGTTTAAACATGATTTTTTTTAAACTAAATTTTTTAATTTTTTCATTAAATTATTCTGTTTATTACTTACCACATGTTGTCCAATGAAATTGAATGAACAAGAACAAGCAACATGTTGAAAAAAATAAAATATTCATACTGTTTTTATGTGCTCTCTAATGTCGCCAATAATTTAAAAATAATTGCTTTTTAAATAATATTAATTATACGATTCAAATAACTACAACATAAAAATTTTATAATCGAAATTTTTCACAATGAATCGTAATAACTTGTTGTCAACTTGTATTTAAAATATTTTTCAACAATAATGTTGTGTTCGATCGATGGAAGCAACCTGTTTAATATACAAGTCTAAACGATTTTAATAATAGAAATGATAATTATCAAATTCATAGAAAACCGATCAATTTAATGACCAAAACAATCATATCTCCATCCAAAACTGATGACGATTTAAAACTAATCAAATAAATATTTTCTTAAATATTTATCAATTTGGGTCATTAAGAAAAAAAACGAATAACAAAAAAAAAAAATATTACAAATTAAAAACGACGATAATAATTTTTAATTTACATGTTAAAAGAAAAGGAATAATATTTTGAAAATAAAATGTAATCATGAAAAAAAACATATAACATTCTAACTGAAAGTAAAATAAAATTAATTTAATCTATTAAAATTTATTATTTAGAATATAAATAGGATAAATTCCAACTTGTTGGGTAAAAATCCAACTTTGTATAACAATAAAAAATAAATAGACAAAATAAATTGCATGGTGTTTTTTTATTAAACTGTATCCTTCAGAGAAAAAAAAATTACAATCACGCATAAATATTATTTCTTTATATTTTTAATTCATCAAACACATCAATTTTTTTTTCCAATTTTTTATATACATGATAATTTTATTTATCGGCGATAATAAGTTAAAATAATTATTAAAATTTTTAAATTTTTATTTGTAGGATGGATTGCGTGTTGTATTCGAAATGATATCTTTATTTTTTTGACAACTTCCAAAAATTTTTTGAAAAAATGTAGGAGTACAATAAATTTCTGTGATAGCCCATTTATAACTTAATAAATTATTTTTAGTTTCAGTATTATTCAAAAGTTCAGGAATTATAATAAAAGAACAGCTATTGTCTTTGTAGCCAGTAAATTTCAACCAATCATTTCGAATAAATGATTTCGATTTATCGTATAATAAAAAAGAATCAACAAAACGTTGTGGATCAAATGAAGCATCCCATAGTTCAAAAATACATTGTTCAATTTTGTCATCTGATATTCCAAGTTGTACTGTTGTTGATGTTACATTATCCAATTCATCAAAGTGCTCTCCTTGAATATTTGCAATACGAGATTGATAGAAAAAATTAATTAGAAATAAATGCCTAAATCGTTGCTCGAAATTAAAAGTAATTCACATGTTAAATGCTAATTTTCTATCAGTTTAAACATGATTTTTTTTAAACTAAATTTTTTAATTTTTTCATTAAATTATTCTGTTTATAATACAGTTTATTACTTACCACATGTTGTCCAATGAAATTGAATGAACAAGAGCAAGCAACATGTTAAAAAAAATAAAATATTCATACTGTTTTTATATGCTCTTTAATGTTGCCAATAATTTAAAAATAATTGCTTTTTACGATTTAAATAAATGTACAACATAAAAATTTTATAATCGAAATTTTTCACAATGAAACGTAATAATTGGTTGTCAACTTGTATTTAAAATATTCTTTGAAAATAATGTTGAGTGTTATATTGATGGAAACAACCTGAGTATAATGAATTTCGATGATAGAAATGATAGCTGAAAGATGACGAAATTATTTTGACTGTTTGCTCATCATTCAAAACTGATAACGATTCAAAAATAAACAAAAAAAAAAAAAAAACTATTTCAAATATTTATCAACCTGGGTCATCAAAAAGAAACGACTAACGAAACCAATTTCTATAGAAATTTCTTGGTTATTTATCGAAACCTTGAACTTGAATTTTAATTATTATAAACTTCTCAATTAGTAGTTTTTAAAAAACGTTGTTATTTTAATATGAAAATCCACCTTTTTATATAAGAAAAAAATACAAATAGACAAAAAATAAATCGCATGGTGTTTTTTTATTTAACTGATCATTTCTATCTTTACATTTTTCATTGTTTTATTGTATCCTTTTCAAAAAAAAAAATTACAATCTCACATAACAATTTTTTTTTTCCTTTTCATCATTTAAATTCTCATCTTTTTATTGCACATTAAAAAAAAAATATTACTCATTATTTTACTCAATTATTTGTATTAATTTATTATTTTTATTTTTTTTATATCTCGAAATTATCGGTTTGATTTTATACAAAATTTGTATATTTATTTATTTTTTATATATCGTTAATTTGATCTCATATCAAATTGAATAACTGTTTTTAATCAAATTACAAGAAAAGGAATTATTTATTATTTTATTTATTCTTCGTTTATTATTATTATCAACTAATAAATAATAATACCAGCTAAATGATAATTTAATATAAATATTAGTAAAATATTTTTGAATTTTATCGAAGTTTTATGTTTGTAGAAAATAAAATGCAGTTTTATAGCAGACACGGTTGTTAATTTGTCAATAGATTAGTCACGATAAATTTAATCAAAAATAAAAAAGAAAAAAACTAAAATAAAGTTGAATATATTTTTTTGCAAACATCAATTATTTCAATATATATTAATTTTTTTTTTTCATTTATTTGTTATCAGCTTACAAAAATAGAAATGATGATTAATTTTTGTTTTATTTTTCAAGTTTTCGAATATTGTTATATTGTATCACCGCATCATCTCAATCGACAAGTACCCAACAGACGTTGAGAAGACAGAAGTATATTTACTATCGGAGCTTGTAAAGCAGAAGAGGAGCTTGCGTTAAACAGGACTACAGGAGAAAAAAAATTATTACACATTGTTACTACCTACTCCAGAAATTATTATCCAATTAATTTATTTTTTTGTAAGATAAAAGTATTCCTATAATATTTTGTAAAAATGGTTGAAGAACAAGGAAAACGTGTTGAAGATGCAATTGTAAAATTTGTTAAAGACGTGGATGAATCTTTAACAAAAATTGAAGTAAGTTGTAACAACGTGATTCTCAGAGGTTATGTTGTTGATATTTGCAACAATATTATTATTTAATATTGTGTTTTTTTCTTAACAATATCTAATATTGTTTATTTTTAAAAACAATTGTTTTCTTATTGAACAATATGTTTGTAATTATAAATATTAAATAATACAACTTGACTGATGAACAATAATGCAACATGTTTTTAACTTTCATCATTAATGTAATTAAATTATTTTGAATACAGGATGATTGGCATAGATGTAAAGCAAAATGTTGTGATAATAAATCATACAATTCACAAGAAGTACAAAGTTGTGTTGAAAATTGTAGTGGTCCATTAAACAGAGCTCAACAATATATTCTAAATGAATTTGAACGTGCTCAGGTATTTATTATATTTTACAATAATAATACATATTAAAAAACATAATAATTTAATAATAAAAATTTTCAGAATCGTTTGCAAAGATGTGTCATGGAATGTGAAGATTCAATTCGTGATAAAATGGGTCCAAATCCATCACAAGATGAGGTCAACAATTTGGGTGAAGATTCTGAAAAATGTGCAATAAAATGTGTTGGTACAATTGGTGTTGGTCTACTTCCAGCTTTTCAATCAGCAATGAATATAGCACTTCAAAGTGATAAATTTAATTAAAATAATTGTTGATTAATATATTAAAAATTAATTTTAATTTTTAGACTTGCTTTTTGATGATAATTGAAATAAAAAAAACAACAACAAAGTCTCAAACTAGATAAAGATTTAAAAAAAACTTCATTGCATTTTTCAATTTTATGTTATTAATTTTGTAAGATCTTTGGCTTATTAAAAGTGTTAATTTTTAATTGAAAATTAAAATTATTATTTTATTTATTTAAATAAATTACCCGCCTTAAATTCGATTCGATAAATCGACTGATCAAGTTGACATCTTGAAATTTGTTGTATATTAAATGCTGGAACGTATAAATATGTATAAGCATTTAATTTTTGATCACTTACAAAACAACAGCATTTGAACTTTGTACTTGTTATCATTGAAGAAATATTATTCAAGTAAAATATGGCTAAAGTAGGAAAATCAATGAGAAATTTCAATGATTAACAAATGAAATTATTTTGTCTGTTTGCTTGCCATCCAAAAATGATAACGATTTAAAAATAAACAAAAATAAAACTATTCCAAATGTTTATCGATCTGGGTTATCGAAAAGAAACGACTAACAAAACCAATTTCTATAGAAATTTCTTGGCTATTTATCGAAACCTTGAACTTGATTTTTAATTATTATAAACTTCTCAATTAGTATAGTTATCAAAAAACGTTGTTATTTTAATATGAAAATCCAGTTTTGTAAATAAGAAAAAAATACAAGTAGACAAAAAATAAATCGCATGGTGTTTTTTTATTTAACTGATCATTTCTATATCTTTACATTTCTCATTATTTTATTGTATCCTTTTCAAAAAAAAAAAAATTACAATCTCACATAACAATTTTTTTTTCTCTTTTCATCATTTAAATTCTCATTTTTTTATTGCACATTAAAAAAAAAATATTACTCATTATTTTACTCAATTATTTGTATTAATTTATTATTTTTATTTTTTTTTTATATCTCGAAATTATCGGTTTGATTTTATACAAAATTTGTATATTTATTCATTTTTTATATATCGTTAATTTGATCTCATATCAAATTGAATAACTGTTTTTAATCAAATTACAAGAAAAGGAATTATTTATTATTTTATTTATTCTTCGTTTATTATTATTATCAACTAATAAATAATAATACCAGCTAAATGATAATTTAATATAAATATTAGTAAAATATTTTTGAATTTTATCGAAGCTTTATGTTTGTAAAAAATAAAATGCACAAAATGGATGGAAAAAAAATAATCCATAAACTCTCAAACGTGACTCTAAAAAGTAACTAGTAAATTTTCATATACAAAATGTTTTTTTTTTTTGTTTTTTCGATTCAATTTTACGTATAAAAATTTTTTTATTAATTAGAAAAAAGATGTTATGGATGGATTGTAAGAATGTATCATTAAAATATAGTGAATTTAAATGTTTCGACTAGATTTTTTTTTTTTTTTATTTTGTTATTTTTATTTAGAAAATTTTATTTGCATAAAATTAAGTTTGTATGTCAATAGAAACACTCTTTCGTCACGTTTGAGTGAAGATTATTAAACAAAAAAAATTCCATAAAAAATTAAAAGAAACATAATCAACATTGGAATAAAAAAAAGAAATATTTTTGTTTTTTTTTTTTCTATTGTTTTTAATATATTTCGATAGATTCGATTGATTCAATTTTTAAATAATTTTTTTTCGATATTATTTTTAAATTTCGAATCATGATTATCGAAACATTGTATTATTACTATTAAAAAAAAATTGTTTTTTTATTTTATTATTGTAAACGAATGAAAGTATTTTGATAATCACAATTTTTAAAATTTTTATTAATCTCTTAAAATAAAGATGAAATTTCTCGGATAATTTTTCGTCATATTTGTACTTTTACAACCTTCAAAATTTTGAGTTTAAATTTATCATCGAAGAAAATTTATATTTATCATTTATTTTCGCGTTATTTTAAAAAAATTTGAGTAAACATTATTTAAAGATTCCTAGCTAATGACCGTCGAGAAATTGAAAAAATTCATCCATAAGAAATTCGTTACACATTCGCCACGATTTATCAATTTTTTTTCTTCAATATATATATTTTTTTTTTCCATTTCTTATCAATCAAATGAAAAAAAAAAAAAGCTAAACGCGAAAATTAAAAAAAATGTTTACAGCCGAGCAATGAAACAGGCGGGAAAGTTTTTATTTCATCAATTTTTCAATTTATTTTTGGCACAGAAGCAAAATTTTTTTCTTTTAATTACCCTTCATTTTTTTATTCACGTTGAAAATACTTTTTTTTTCTATTTTTTTGCTTCCATCTTTGGATTGTTATAGATTTAATTTTTTTTTCCCTCCCGTTCCTATAATTTCTTTTTCATTTTTTGACGTCGCTCTAAATTTCTCAAATTTTTTTTTTTTTTAATTTTAATAATCATCTATCTTTTTGACGTTTTTTTTTTTCTTCAATTATTTATTTTAATTAATTTTTAATTTTTTTTAAACTGCTGGAATTTTTTCATGCATAAAGCATATTTTTTTAATATTTTTTTTCTTCATTTTATTTTTTATATATTTTTTTTTTTATTTTCTATTTTTTTTTTTTCTAAATCATTCATTTTTTACGCTTCAATTTTTTTTTTCTCACACTCATACACAATGGTTCTGATTTAGACGGGGCTAAATCATCAAAAAAAAAAAAAAAACTATTGCGAACAGCCCTGTATTTTTTTATTTAATTTTTATTTTGTAATTTACAATTTTGCGATTCACAATTAATTCAATTTCAATTTCTATTTTTTCCTTATCACTTGACCATTGATAACAATGGACAACAATGAAATCGACACTTCAAAATTTTAATATCGATCCCTGCACGCAAATGATTCAACAACTATTTTAATTATCATTAATTATTTATTATAATTATTATTATTTTCATTGCTTTTAAAATTTCTTCGATTGTCTGTGTTCATCCCATCATCATCGTTCCACAATAATACTGAACGGTTCGCTTACCAATCAACAAATAATATAAACTAATAAATAAAAAATTTCTTTGAATAAATAATATTTTTCTTTTTTCAAATTTCGATAATAAAAATCAATAAGTTTCAATCAATAAAACTTTTATTAATTAAAAAATAATAATAAATATTAAAATGCAATTATTATTATTCGATGTATCATCAATATTCGTTGAAAATAATTATTTTTTTACAATAAATAATTTTCGAAAACATGACTACATATTTAAATTTAATAAAAAAAAGAACAATCGAAAAAAATTAAATTATAATTACTAAATTTAAATAATAAAAATTATTGAATCGAGATTCGCCAACAGGGATCATCATAATAAAAAAAACGAGCTGCTATTATTAATTTTTTTTTCTTTGAATTAATCCCCAGTTCGAAATGTTCCATTATAGTATGTACGTTTTTGTATTTTTTTTTTTTTTTAAATTTTCTTATTTTTTCTTCATTTTTTAAATTATTATTATATATTTTTTTTTGTTTTTTTTTTTTACTTGATTTATCATCAATTGTCATCATTGTTGTGATGAAATTACAACTGTGCTTTTACCAAAATGTATAGCCACCCTCCGTTGCACCACCAAGGAATGAGCCTTTTTTCTGTGACAATGCAACACTGTGTCCTGCCATAGCTGCTAATTGTGCTGCATTTGCAGCAACACCTGGTGGTGGTGGTGGTAATACCTGCTGTGATATTCCATCAAATCTTCCACCCTCAAAACCATTCTAAATAAAATCAAACATTGCAGTTTAATTACAAAATAAAATAAACAAAACTAAAAAATATATATTTAATACTTACTGGTACCAGCATTGTTGGTCTTACTGGTTGTGGTTGCATTGCAGCAGCAGGATAATAAGCTGCAGCTGCTGCTAATGGCGGATAATATTGAAGTGGTCCATAAGCTGTTGGATAACCAGTTAAATAACCACCTGGATATCCTTGACCATACATTGGCTGATACATCTTTTTAAAAAATCAATAATTAATAAATTTATAAATTAATTTTATTAATATTATTACCATTGGATGAGTCATTTGATCATATGTTGGAGGTGGTGGTCCTTGTGTTGCATATAATTGCGGTTGATTTGGAAATACTCCATATGGACTTGCTCCAGCAACTAAAAAAATTAAATACATTTAATTATACATTTTATACTTGACAATTATTTTACAAATATATACCTAATTTATTTCATAATAGAAGAGTATATATTATTTATAATTATTTTTGTTTGTTGAATTTTTTTTTTTTATTTTTAAAAATACCTCCATAAGTTGCTGGTTGTGCTTGGGCTGGCACAAATCCTGTTGGTGGATGAGGAGCCACGGAATATGCTGCAACACAATTCCATAAATATTGAAATAATTTTATCAATTTAAATAAATTTATTAGTCTTTTTTTTCAATAACTTTTTTTTTTAATATTCCCTTTTTTTTAAAAAATCTAAGCCAAAGGTACACAGTACCACAGCCCAAAAACCAATAAAACGTTTTTTTTTGTCATTAGAAATTTTTTTTTTTAAATGAAAATTTATTTCTAATGACATCCAAATTCGTATTATCATATAATCGATTTTTTTTCATAAACAAAATAATTTATTTATTCAATTTTTAGTATTTTTTTTAATTTGAAAATTGTTGAATAATTTATTGAGCAAGTTTTATTGGTAAAATAATTATGGATAAATTATTTTGTTGATGAAAAATAAACGAATATAATAATCCCACACCCAAAAGTATATCTTACACATGACATACACCGTTTTTATCAAGAAATAACTAATTAAAGCTCAAACAATGTTAGTCACTAAATGATTGTGGGGAAAAAAAAAGTAAAAAAAAAAAATGTAATTATATAAAAATAAAATTAAAAAAATTAGTTGTTACCAAAAGAACATTACGTTGTTCTTTTATTTCATCGTTCGAAATTTCCACAAGTAAACTATTTCGAATTTCTAATGAATATCAATTAATATTACTACGAATTAAAAAAATGAAAATATATTTTTTTCATTGAAAAAATAACCCGAATTAATTGTTTGATTTTATTTTTAAAAATTAATTTAAATATAGAACAATGCATTGTTTTTTGAAACAAGTTTTTGTCTAGTTTATGTTGTGTTTTAATCGAACGATAAAAAAAAATAATGTGTAATTTATACAATGAGTATACGAGTGGTAACGATGATTATATATATCTTTTTTTTTTTAATTAAGTATAATATATATATATCAAGTTTCCACACATTCAAAAAAGTTTCGTGACAAGATTCAGCAAACCACAAATTTCTGCAAAATATCCAATAAATAAAGGTTCAAACATTATTTTAAAAAATTTTAATATATATATATATTTTTTTTTTTTGTTTTTTTTCATATATAAATTGCATATAGTATAATAATAATTAAATTGGGCGATTTGAATTATTTTAAAACAATTTAGAAAAAAATATTTCTATTAGTTTAAAAATTTTATCTATAATCGAATCAACTTGGCATGATTTTTATTTTGATTTTAATATTGATTTTTTTTTTACATTAATCAATGCAAAACGCCCAATTTTATATTTATATATATTTTTTTTTTTTAGTAAGTAGTAAGTCTAATTAACAGGTTCAACATTAGCAACGAAATTTAACGAGAATTCATCTCAGTTTATTTCTATTTAATTTATATTATTTGTATATAATTAATTTTTTTATTAATAAAAGTGAAATTTAATTTATTTTGTTGCCAAGTTGAACAGCAGTGGATAGACATTTTTTTTTTTACTCTAACATAGACGTCAGCCCACACCAAATTGTCCATGATAATTGAGTGTCGTTCCAAATAATTAACATATCAAATTGCAAAAAAAATTTTTTAAATATTATATTGTTGTTAAATTTTGAAATATTATTTTTAATACAAACATTTATTTGTTTTTTCTTTAAAGAATATATTTTCTTTTTGTTAATTTGGTTAAGAAAATAATTTGATGCGACAGTCAGAGGATAAATTTATGTGTCAGTGCCACGGTGCAAACAATCATTGAATCCAATAACAATTGATTATAATATTAATGCTATATACCAGTGGACAATTTTAAAAAAATTACTGCTTTCAATTTTTCTCTTCCTTATTTGTTTCTTTAAATGTTTTACATATTTTTTTTTTTTTTCATCTAATACCTCATATATATATATACCAATATACATATATAATTTTTTTTTTTCACGTTAAATTTATCGCGGTATTCTCGAAATTGCAATTCGAGTTTTTTACAAATTGATTTAAATTTGTGATTGATTTTTTACGAATAATTTAGAAAAAAAAAATTGATTTAAATTGAAAAAATTAAGAGAATAAGATAGCAAAGAAATTACCCGTTTATTTTTATTTTTTAAATCGAAAACATTTTAAAATTTCATTTAGGTAGATTTTTTTTTCCTACTATTTTCAAGTTTTTTATATTTTAAATATTTTTATCAATTTGTTTTTTTAATTTTCTTGAAATAAATAGTCAAAAAATTCTACCACGCGATTTTTTTAAAACAACCTGGAGTTTATTAATTGCGTTTTGAATTATTATTATTTTTTTTTTAAACGCTAGTTGAATTAAGCTCACTATTAACAGTATACATGTTTTATAATGTCGTTATTTGCATACATGCAAATATGCTCTACATGATGAAAGAGAAATTTTTATAATTCAAGAATTAATATAAATTTTTTTAAAAATTCTATCAAAGCTAATAGAAATATTTTCTATGAAAAAAAATTAAAGAGATTCATAGAAATATAAAAATTTCTCTTGTTTATTTTTTTGTAAAATAAATAATTTTTAAAAATTAAACATGCAACAATTAATTAATTTATAATCTTTTCTTTTTTCGTCATTTATTTAATGAATTAATTTGACTTGAAGAAAAGATTAATAATTTTTTATAAAATATTAATTTAAATAATAATAAAAAATACATTTAAAAAATCATGCAATAATTTTTAAAAATTATCAAATATTCATAATGTAAATTGGACAAAATTATTTTATTTATAAATTATGAATAAATGTAATTTTTAATTATTATCAAGACAAAAATATATTTAAAATACATTCAAAACATGCAAATAAAAAATTATTATTAAAAAAATAATAAAGTCGCTTATAAAACAATATGAAGCTACACAATTTCATAAAAAAAAAAGTAAAAAAAAAAATAAACTAATTCAAGCTAACGTAATTTCATTAAATATTTTTTTTTTAAACTTTTATATAATTTTATTTAAAAAACTAAAATAATAAACAATTTTTTGTAAATTTAATTTCAACAATATACATGATATTACGTTTTCATTTTGTTCATAAAAAAGCGACTCATTAACTACTTTCATTTTTAATAAGAATCAATTAAGAATATTATTTTTAAAAAATTTAAATATTCAAATTGTTTCAAATTTTATATGAAAATAATAATAGAAATTATTAAATAAATTACAAAATTAACAAAAAGTTTAAATATATAATTTTGTCAATTAAAAATTGACGATTTTATCATAAATTTATTTTTATAATTAAATAAAAATTCAATCATGCAAATTATATAGCCACGAGTTTCATAATTACTCCAAAATATAAAAAATTTTTGAATTGAATTTACCTCTTCAAAATCAACAAAAGAAAAAATGAATTTAATTTAAATTGTTCTATTTATTTTATTAAAACTTGTGGCTAATTTTTTAAAGCAGCATGCACTATTGTTAAAAGTGAGCTACCGATTTACTATCGAGTAGAAATATTTTAGATACGCTGAGCTTAAATACAGCATTCGTGTCAATCCCGTTAAAATCATACCGTTTTTCAATAATTTCAAATTCCATTTACAATAAACAAAAATACTAAAAATACCAAAAAATTTATTCCACCAAAAATTGAATAATTTATAAAATTAATTTTGAAAAATTAAAAATAAATTGAAAAACGTTATAATTATTATTCCATTAATAAAATAGTAATATATATATAATTTTTATTAAAAAAAAAAAAAATAATAATTAAGTAATTAAAAAAAATATATAAATTGAACAAATTAAGCAATCAGCCAATACCACGTTTTCAGTACGAAATATCGTTACACCCATATCAATATATTACGTTAATATTGATGTGGACATAGACCAATCGAAATCTATAAAATCGAAAAAAAATTTCGATTTGAATTTTCACTGATATCCATGGAAAAAAAACAAAAATAAATTCAAATTTTTAAATTAAATAAATCATTTATATTTAATTAAATTAATTTAATATCCTTTTGAGTGATTAAAATTTAATTAATATATTAATTTTAGAAATTTTTTTCTTTTTCGATTTAAGATTTCGATTGGCTTTGTTTTTTTTTTTTTATTAAAACTATATTATTATATATATTTAAAAAATCATATATATGTTTTATGTAATATATAAATATATATATGTTTATATGTATATATTTTTTAATTATTTAAACACGTAGTGAGTTAAGGTAATATATAGAAGAAGGTGAGGTTAGATACGTGGATTGGACTGCGCGATCGCCGATCTCCGAGGCTCCACCTACTGACTTGGATCAAATCATCATCTTTGTAATGGTCCGCTGGAAACATATCGACAGCCGCAACTTTAGGTGTGATTATATTCTCCCCTTTGTTCCTTCATATTACTCTTTTATTATTATATAAATAATTTAAAAAAAAAAACAAAAAAAAATATATAAACTTTGTTTTGTAGAATAATTTTTTTAACTTTATGGATTTTAGCATTTCTTTTTTGTTCTTTGTTCTTTTTTTTTTTTTTTTTTTATACATTGTTAATAGTATATTACAACAATCCATTTTTCTTTTTTTTTTATGCCACATTTTTTTAGCCCTTTTTAAATGGCATATTTGTCAAACTTCTTATAATTACTAGACATTTTTTTTTGTAACACATCTTAAGCCTAAAAAAAAACCCTGAATTTTGTTTATTTATTGTTCAATTTAATTTTAAAAACATGCATTTAACTTATGTACTATTATCCTCGACAAGTTTTTCAAAAATATATATTGCAAATTTTTTTTTACTATGAATTTATTGTACTAGAAAAAAATTTATGTGCGAAAAAAATGGCCTCCGCGAATTCTTCTTTTAATTGATAATAAAAATTGGAAAAAAATGGATATTATATCATTAGTTATTTCAAGGATAAAAATAATATTTTGTACTATTATTTCGACATTTTATTAAAGCCTAAATTTTAATAATTATAAGTGAATTAATTAATTGATTTTTAATTTTTCGATTAGTATTTAAAAAAGAAAATATTCGCTTGCAAATTTGGGAATTAATAATTATAAATAAAATAAGAAAAAAATAATTTTTTACTCTAAAAATTATAATAGAAAAAAAAAAAAATAATTAGAACTTTATATTACGAGAGGCCATTTTGTATTTCCCACACGGAAGGCGGTATTGATCTGTCACTGGGCCAGATAATTCGGATGTTTTCAAACCTGAGGTAGCGACAACAATTTAAAAAAAAAAAATAAAAAATAATCAAATATATAATTACAAATAATTAATAATTAATTTAATCTTTATATATATTTTTATTATTTTAAATTGAAGCAATAAACAATGAAATTAATAATAAATAAAAATTTAAAAAATAAAAAAATTGACCCCAAGTCCTTCGAATATCGTACGCCAAGTGACAAGTGATGGTAGCACGACTCGAAAATTACTTCCTTCCTCCATTTTATATTATTTTTATTTATCTTTTGAATGCACTGAATTGACTCTACTTAAATATTTTTTTACTTTTTTTATATTTGCCATTGTATTTTTTATTTTTTCATAATAATTACTTTCCCGATTCGCGTCATTATAGTTACCTTTCTTGTCGGTCATTATTGCTTAAGTTTTCTTTCTCTCTAGAAATTAAAAATTCTCACGAATATAAATATTTATTAATTAATTTTGATTCTATTATTTTTAAATTAATTTTTTTTCAATGTAAATTCGTTATATTTTTATTTATTTTTTGTTTTTTTTACTCTATTAAAAATTAATTTTTCGTTAATTGTATTTTAATAATATTATATTTTTTTTTTTTAATTAAATATTTTCACGCCTTTTTTTTTTATTTAAAAAGAGTAACTCGATATATATGTATATATAAAAATACGAGCTCACACAAAGAACAAATGACGTTAAAAAAAAATCACGCACAATTTTTTTTTTTTAGTAAAAATCACACGCACAAAAAACACTTTTGGGTTAAATATGAAAAATAAATAATTAACAAGAAAAATATATTTTTATAATTATTTGTTATTTTTTTTCTTATTAATTTATTATTTAAATTAATTTTGGGTAAATGGCTGTCACAAACTCCCTGGGTTGTATCACGTATTACTGCTTTGACAGACAACTAGCGCCTTGTTATTGAGCGTGCCCGTTCTCTACGCAGCAAATAAAAAATATTTCGACCTCAAAATCTTCAACCATTGGCTCAACATTTCCACCAATCAAATATTCACTTTACTTTAAATTGATTTTTTCTTAACCAATGCTAAAAGTATTTCTTTCATAAACCATACTGGATTGGTTAAAATATCATTCAATGATAACGAAAAAATTCTCATTATTATCAATTGTTGTAATTATCTATTTTTTAAATCGTCAATAATTCATCGATAAATTAATGGTTGCTTTTTATTTTTAAATAAATAATCAAGATTTGGTTTTTTAATTTAATTTGGATTACGTCTTTTTTGGTTTATAAATTATTTGAAAATTCTATTGCAGAAATCTGAACTGTTAACTGTCGATTAATTCGAAAAATTGTTGGGTTTTTTTTAAACTCTTTTTTAGTTACGGAAAAAAATTTCAAAAAATATATTTATCAAAGATATTTTTTATTTTGATTTTATAATAATACATGTTACTAAATTTGATTTAATTAGATTAACAATCCAATCGACTAATTAGCACGTAATAAGTAAACATGATCACTAATTATTTTTCTGTATTAATATAAACAATTAAACATCAAAAGAAATTAAACAAACTTTTATACTAATCACATAAAAAAAAGTATAATTTAATAAAAATTCTATTATATACTTGACTGAATTTTTTGTTAAATTATACTGTTTTTTATGTGATTACTTGATACTAAACAAATTAGTAAAGCTGTATGTTGCTAGTATAATAAAGATTATAATATGTTCATTAATTAATGCCATACCAACTATACAACTGATTATACAAAGAAAAGCTGGCTAAAGTAGAAACTTTTAACCACCACTAAATAGCATTCAAAAGGGTTTCACACAATTTGCTACTATAGTATACTCAAAAAAAAAATACACTGCAGACTTTTTTTTCATGTTACATGTATAACAAGAAGAAAAAAGTGTTCAGCTCTTACTGAAAGCATCAAATTTTAACATTTAAATCATACCTGTTATTTATTTAATTAAATTTTCATTTGAAAAATCTAAAAAATGTTTTACCAAACCATGGTGAAAATATTCCTCCGAAGTTAAGCGCATTTTTCTGTTTTTCTCCGTATTACCCCGTAACCATTCAACTCCGAAAAATATACGGGAAAAGGTTAACAGCAATCAAGAAAACATTTTTTTTTTTTTTCGTCAAAATATACGAACATATTTATTTTTGAATTTACGTTTGATAAAAAAATTTTTTTAATGTGGATATATTGATGTAATATTGTACATCAATAGAAGAAAAACATATCATTTTCCAAAATATTACTGGAGCGTTTCACATTACCAACAGGAAGCAAGACGAAACTTTTACGATCATAAGACTATAAATTGGCGCACTGCGGCTGATCTCGCTTTATAATTTTTTGTTTCAATTTAAAAGTTTAATGTTGGTCTCTATATACTCACTTCCTCTATATTCAACATTCTATATTTTTTCTCCATAAAAACAAGCACTTATTCCAAAGCACTGACATATATAAAAATATATTTTTTTATTTCTTTTATACCAATATAATATCTAAAAAAAAAAAAAAAAAATATTTATACAAAGTAGAAAGAACCTTGTCATAAAAAATTACAAAATACATTTGAAAATCGACAGTAGAAAAACAGCAATCAGAAAATGTCTTTCTATTTTCTTTTTTACTTTCACGATTAATTTTTTTTTTTACTTTTGTATGGCTTTATATCTATCCATGTTTTTGACAATGACATCAGAGAAACAATTCCCCCGAGTCAACTTCTCACTCGACATACTCGACGTGCTAAAAGAACCTCCTGTACACCATAAAAATCTCATAAAAAAAATTCCCTCTGTTTATTAAAGTAGAGTGATTTTTCAAAATGTTTTATCCATGGATAAAATATATTTTAAAACTAGAAAAGCTCTATAAATTTACATGAACATTTTACCAATACACTTGACTTTTTTCTAAAATATATATCCTCCATTTATCTAAGCTCTACTTTACATAGCCTGTTCAATATAAAAATACAAAAAAAAAGTTTTTTAAAAATACTTAACAATATAATCCATCATTATTTATTATAAAAACAAAAACAACAATATTTTTTCATTAAAATTTCTATCTAAAAATCTCATCATTCTCTTGTCAATATTTTAATTTACATAATGCTGATACATTTTATTCAAGCACCAAATAAATGTTAAATATAAGCTCATATTTAAAAAATTTTTTTTATTATACCAAAACCACTAAGCTTCAAAAGTTATATCGAACGCTAAATGACGTCACAGGAGTTACCTGATGACGTCACTGCAATATTGTATAGTGCATCCCACCCATTTATCCCACCTTCTTAATAATTTTTCTGGAGGACACCCCATCTGCGCAGAAAAACTGGTAACCAACTGATTTAACTTTCCACTGCACTTGTATGACAATTTTTTTTGTTTTCATTTTTTTTTTCTAAAATTTCTTTTGTACTGAATTTTCATCCATCATCATGCTCTTGAATATTTTTTTTTTTATTCATTACAATAGTATATGAATTGTTTAAATAATTTTACATATTATTTAGTTGAATTTTTACGTTAAAAATTTATCATTTTGATTTAATTTAGGTACAATTTTTCTATGAAATTATTTTTAATTATTAACATATGTTAGTGAACAATAATTTTTTGTCTTGGTTTTAATTTATTTATCAATTAATTTAGGAGTATATTATACTTGATGAAATTGTATACGTGGTCAATTTTAAACTTATGTCTCCAATCATGCATCAATTAATTTATCGTCGATCGATTATTTTAGAACCCTTGTGGTGATAGCCAAGTGTACACATGCAATTTGAGATAATATATTGGATACATTGTTAAACTATATACATGAAAAGTACTTGAAACAAGCACCAGATGTTTTTAAAAATATATTTAGCATGTTAATGGTAATCAACAATCTTAAAATGCATCTTAAGTTTTTAATTATAATATAAATTACCTGGTGAAAATAATTTTTTTCATTTCTTTTTTAATTTTTTACAATTAATCCTTTTGTTTCTTGGACCAGCTTAATTTAAAGAGACAAAAGATTAATCAATGGAATAATCAGAGAATTTTTTTCTAACTTTTCTATCTAATTTAAATTTTATTTTTATAATTTTATTTTCAATAGTAAAGGTTTTGTCCTGCGCAGAGTTCAGTGACCCTTTATTAGTAAAAATAAAAATTCTGTTACCTCATGTATAGAAATAAAAAAAAGAAAAAAAAATCGACAAAAATATTAGTAAAGTTTTAAACAATAGACTGTATATTATGAATAAAAAAAAAAAATTAATTAATTACATGAATTTGATAAAAAAAATTGAATATATTTTTGTTATTTTTAAAATTATATTTTTATATTTCAAGTTATTTTTTTTCAACCCTCTTTTATTTTTGCACCACCAAGACTTGTCTCTGTCGCAGTTGAACATTCACACTGGTCTATCTTTCTCTTATCGATCTCTCCACCACCACCACCACCACCATCACCATCATCATCAAGACCAACATCGAGGATTGCGGGCCAACAGTATACAGGGCTCACTCCAGTGGCTGCCCGGCCACCACGCCGGTACAAACAAAATTGTTTTTAATTATTTTAAATTAACAATTACGCACAAACATATCTGCAATTTTTAAATAAACAATAAATCAAAAATATTAAAAATATACAATTGATTTTAATAATAACAATGAAAAATTTTAAAAAACAAATTTTAAATTTTAAAAATTTTTAAACAATAAAATTTGCAAGTGTTTTCTTGTTTAATTTAAATTTTTCTTTTTAATAAATTTTAATAAAATTAATTTTACAATGTTATTTAAGTGATGAAAAAAAATTAATTAATGGTTAATTTTTTCTGAATTTATTATTCAGAGATGTAAGGATTTTTCACCTGACATTGTTTACTTCAGGTAAGCCGCAGAATTTTATGTATTTTGAAATTATAAAATCACTGTTGTTTTATAAAATAAAAATTATTAAAAAATTTTTTTTATTATCATTAAAAAGTACTTGATGTTTGAATGACAAATAGATGTTATTATTAATATTATTATAATTTTTTTTGTTCATTTGTTAGTCATCAAGGTGTCAAGGTTTTTAATAAATAATAAATTTTTATACAAGGAAATAGATTTTTCATAAATAAATAATATTTAATATCACGTTGTTTCGTAATTTGTCATATGCATTTTTATATTTATCATAATCCGAGTTAAATCTCATGTTAAATAACTTGAAAGAGTTCAATGTTAAGCAAACTGCAACACTCAATATTACCACATAGAAAAAGTAAAAAAATATATTAAATTGAGCTGAAATAGTACGGCTTCTTTTGGCCACTAAGCTTTGTTAATGCAGTTCAATTGTGACCCAGTTAAATTTAATTCAAGATGAATAATAATTTTTGTACTGGTAAAGATTTATCTACGTCATACAAAATTTATATTTTAAATATTTTATTATCCTTGAATTATTGATAGTACTTGGAAAAAAAAAAATGAAAAAATGTTAGGTCATTGGCATATTTTTAGTATAGGGTTAAATCACCTCCCCCCCTCTCCCCCCAATATAATATTGAATAATTTTTTATGTTGTTTATAGATATACTGTTATCATGCTTGAAATTATTTTTAATTTGTCGACAAGTAGTTGTAAAAGTGACGATAGATAAGTCAATTGATAATTTCTAGACTAGTCAGTTTCTAAAAATAACCAATGTCGACGATCGTATTTAAATATAGAACGGTTGATGAACCTTGATAATTAAAAAAAAAATAAAACTATTATTTATTGATGAATAGGAAATTATGTTTATAATTAAATTTATTAAAATAAAATTTAATAAATTTTTTATTAGTATTATTATTTTATAAATATTTATGTTTATTTAAAATCTAAATTTATAAAATTTATATTTTTCAATTACATTTAGTGTTATTTGTATTTGTATTTTTTTTTTTTTTTGATAATTTAATTTATTGTGAAAAATTGTTTTATTTTCTTACTTGAAAATTACATAATTGGCTTTTCTTATTCGCTATTCTCTGGTGAGTGTCAACAAAACAAAGAGACAAGTAGAAAATTAGAATATTGTTTTCTAATTTTCTTTTGTATATTTTAATTTATTTATTTCTTTGTTTATTTAATTTTTTTATATATGTTATAATTGTTGTTGCTGTTTTTTATGTTAATTTTAATGTCATTATTTTTTTTTTTTTTTAGAAGAAGAATTAAAATGCCAACAGTTGAAACAGCAGCAGCAGTACCAGCTGTTGTTGTTGAGGATGTTGATCCATCTGATGATTTGGATGAACCACCAGGTGATAGAGGAAATGAACGTATTGGTCAACCAAGTGGACGTACTGGTTTAATGAAACCACTGGTTGTACTAGCATTACCTGGCATGTATTTATTTTATAAATACAGTCAATATCGTCGTGAGCAACGTGAATTATCAAGACGAAGTATAACTGAACGCGAGCTACAACATTTACATCATAAAATTGTAAGTAAATATATTTTAATAAATTAGTTTTTTGTTTTTGATTTTTAAAGTTTATTTTTATATGGTATAATTTATTACATAAATATTTTTATTTTCTTTGTATATATAAAATACATTGATACACTAATGCTAACATTATAATGAAAAATAAAATTCATGGTAAAACAGTTTGATTGAATACATTGATCGTATACAAGCTACCGAAAATAATGATTTTACGGTAATTTAATTTAATGAGATTTAGAAGAGAAGTTGTCTTTGAGGTTTATCAAATTGTTAAGGATGAGTTGGTGTTTTATGAGGGTGAGTATATCTAAATATATATATCTTAATAATGATGAGCTATGACGCTTTTTAAAAGCTCAAAAATAAATTTAATGTTAAAAATAAATTTCATTTGATAAATGAAAATTAAAAAAAAAAAAAACAACAATTTGTATCACTGTATTTTTATTAACTTACAATTAACAAAATTTAATTAAATATTTGATAATTAATGTCTCCAGTAAAAATATTTACCCGGATTTTACTGTATTACTCTGAAATTTGCTGAATTAGAAACAAGCCCCAAAAAAATATTTAACTAATAAATTAAAAAATCAAATAATTTTCATTATTCAAGCGTTGATTTTTTTCATTTTAGAATGTATTATTCATACAATTAACTAATTTCGTTTCATAAATATTTAATTATACATTTGAGTCTCATTAGCATATCAATAATGTAATTGTTTCATTTTTGTTTCTCGTTGTTTTATTTTTATTGTTTCTTTTAAACAATTATCTATACAAAGATGATATTAAGCCAAATAGAAATATAAAACTTTTCAAATATTTATTTCCCTTGCGGTAAAGAAAAGTAATTTTTTTTTATACTCTTATTTTAGAATTGAACCCTCTTTGGCATTATTACTTTTTGTAATATACACCAATTCAACAATAACTTCAGGTGCTAGGTCTTCCGTGCTATTATATTCTTTTCGTCTTGTGTTACAACACTGTGGAGACACCCGATCGTAAAAATAAAGCTCACTCTAAAGCTTCAACAATAGAAAAAAAAAAAAAAAAAAAAACTATACTCTCTATGAAAAATTTTACATGAACTCGAAACATATTTTCACAATGAACATAACTGAAAATCATCAGAGAAACAAAAAAAGTATTTTTTTTTTTTTTTGTTTTTATTGTTACTCTCATTGTTAATTTTTTCTTTTATTATGATTTTTTTTTACTATTAGTTTTTAAATTCTATTGTCTATTGGTTTTTGTAATTTTTTTAAAATTAACAATTGAAAATTAAATTGAATTTTATAATACGAAAGAAGGGTCATTGGCCAGACAAATAGCACTTTATGCCCACCTTCGTGCTGATCAAGATTATCAAAATACATCTACAAAAAGAAAAATGTTAAGTTCATTTTATCACGAGGTTATATTATTTTTTTTATTCCATAAAAATTCATTTGACATACATGTTATATTTTTAATGAAAATTATACATTTTAACTTGAATTTCAAACATGCATCGTTAACTTTTTTTTCTCTCCATTTGAAGCTTTTTTTTTTTTTATTTTTCAGATAAATTTTTTGATGTTATTTTATTATTATTATATATATATTTTATTTGTATTTGACACTTAGTTTTTTGAGATAAAAAAAGTTTTATTGTTCATATCAATGATCTCGAAATCTTTGATGGTACTTTTCTTATTTTTTTTTTTTCCCTATTGTTATTTTTTTAATTTTTTTATACAATAAGAACATCTTGTCAAGTAGAAGTTGAAGCTTGTGATCATCTTGTGTAAAAAACATATATATTTTCATGTTTATAAAATGAAAATCACACTGTTGAATGAAAAAGATAATAAAATAAATAAAATGTTGTGAGTCTTGTCGAATATGTTTTATTTCTTTTTTTTTTCTACTTTTATTATTCAGGATTTCGCTGAAGATCTTTCGATTTATTCTCATATATTTTTTTCTTATTTTATTATCCTTTTACATACACATGAAATATAATTTTTTTTTCAGATAAATCTCAAATAAATTATACCAATATAATTTTATATATATTTTTTTTTTATATTTATCTTTTTATTATTTTTGTTAAACATTTATTTTTTTTTTTTTGCAATCATTTTTATACTTTTTATGATCACGCAATTTATATTTTTAGCAGTACCTGTATTTTTTTTTATTTATTCGTGAATAAATCTCGAGATAAATACTTCATAAAAAATAAAAAAAAAATGATTAGCTGTAATTTTATCGCTCAGTATCAGGCGAATGAATTTATAAATTCAAATTCGAAATATTTTTTTTTCTTTTAAACTTTCCAACTAGCAAATAATATTTTTCGATTCATTTTCTATTCAAAACTTTATTTACAATTTAATAAACATTTAAAAAAATTTATTAATAAATAAAAAGTTGAAAAAAATCTTTGCAATTTCAGCGTTTAAATTTGTCTCTAAATTATACCAAATAATTTCGAATATATTACGGAGTAATTGCCGAGTAATTACGTAGATTACTACGGAAAATAATTTTCATTTTTCACCAAGGTTAGAAATAAAAGAAAAAAAAAATTAGGTTGTGTGATATAATGATGATGTAAAAATATAAAAAAATAAAAGGGACAATAACAATGATCAGCACGTGACAGAGTTTCATGTCATTTGTGATAACGAGAGGTGTAATGCTCGGGGGCACCCTTCAAACCTGAAAATAACAACCCTTATATTTCTTAAATATATTTATATATATTTTTTTCAACACAAATCAATATTCTTTTTTGATAAATAAAAATTTATATTATATATTTGTCATCAGTGCTATTGAGAATTGGTGGTTGCCATGTTGGAAAAATATGCCCATGACCAGAAATTCTCCAATCAATATCCAGAAGGTTTTACTAGTGCACTTTTTTTTTTTATCAATTAACCCCATATCAGAGACAATAATCATATATTTTTTTAAGTTATTTAAATAATTTTTTTTTATGTTTTATTATTGTTTATCAAGCTTCTATAATTTGCTAATTTATATTCAATTTTTAAGCAATTTTTTGAAGTGAAAACAAGTAGTAATAATCAAGCAATAATCAGACATAAATTGTATTTAACTTTTCGAATTATAAATTGACTTTTATATATATTTTTTTTGCAATTATTATTAAATTATAATTATTGCAAACATTGTATTATAATTACAATATGTTTTTTTTATTTTTAAAAATTATTAAACTGATTATTGGTTGAATAATAATTAAGGAAAATATAACTATTTCAATTATAAAATAATAATGAGTTTTAATTTGTTATTTATTTTTGATATTACTATTGTTATTTGATGTATACAAGTTTTAAATTTGTCATACTATTGACTTCTTACAATTCATATTCGCTTTAATATTTTATTATTATTATAATGTCAAGTGAATAACATGGAAGATTTGTGACGCCAGGTTGATAGAAACACACACCCAGCTATTGTTTAGTTAATTCATATGTATATACGGGATATATAAAATCATTCGCACAATGGTCTATAGACAGGCAACAATTTTATTGACGTGACCACTTGAATATTTTATATTGATAGTTGTTACTTGGGTTATTAACCGTATTATTTTTCATTTAAAAAATTATGATAAATTTTAATAAAAAAATGATTAAAAAAATTAGAAATATAAATGAAAATATTTTTAAATGTACAGCTTATCAACAAATTTATTTATTTACATACAAAATTGACTAAAAAATATTCATAAATTTAAATAAAAATATAGAGACTAGTTTTTTTTCTTTTTAAATATAACGAGCACTTGTATCCATAATTTCTAAAATGTTTATTGTTTATTATTGTTATAAAAAAATGCATCAGTAGAAAACCACAAAAAAATATATTTCACTTTTTCAAAATGTCCTTTATTTAATGGATATTTCAGAAATACTGTGCAACAAATATTTATTGTAAAAAAAAATATTAAAAATAAAAAGACCAGTGGAAAATTATGAAATTAAAATTTTTTAAAAGTTGGAACAATTTTTTTTACAATAAATATTTGTTGCATAGTATTTCTGAAAAATCCATTAAATAAAAGATATTTTGAAGAAAAAAAAAAATATTTTTTTGTGGATTTCTACTGATGCAAAAACAATGACCAATGTCCGGAAGATCGATGATGTTTGTCCTTTTTATATAAGGAAAATATAAATTATTATTATAAAGATTAAAAAATTCTACCATCAAAATCAGTTAAATTTCTGGCAAATGGTGTATTTGAATTTGTTTTTAAATAAAATATACCTCGTGTATTTGAATTAGTTGCATATCCCATTAATGCATTTGGCATCCATGTGCAACTACGAACATTAGGTCGCCACATTTTACATTTTGTTGCAACAAAACCATGTGGATTAATTACTGATTCAGCATAAAATTTCCATGCACGATTATGTGAACAAACAACTGTAAATTTCATTAATAAAAATTGAATAAAATAATACAAAATAATAAATATTAAAACTCACTGTAGTTTTGAAACAATGTAAACATTCCTCTTGTTAATAAATTTGATGGAGTACAACCAGGTTGAAGTGGTCTTCCATTATTTGGATAAAAATCAGCATGACCAATTGGACTTGGAAAGCCAAGTATTCCACCATCAGTATGAATAACATCAACAAATATTGCATCAGATGATGTTAAATGTCCATCCATACCAGCATGCATATAAAGTGGATAAGCTGCATCTAATCCTGTTATTCTACCAATCTAATATTCATAAAAAAAAACAACAAAAAACTACAATCTATTATGAATATTTTCATGTTTATTTTTTGGTGAAAATATTTCTCCAGATTTTTTCTATTAATCAATTTTAAATTTTAAGATACAATCAGGTATTTAAAGAGTTAAAAATCATATATATAACGGAAATTAAAATTTTCAATACTCCGGTGGGTTATGTGCAATTATTAGTTAGTGTAATTTTTTTTTTTTTCAAATAAAATGTCATATTGTTTAGTCACAACGCTACGAAATTTTATCTGCACAAAACATGATTTTGTTGGGTTCCAATGTAAATCGAGAAAAAAACAGCCACATCAAATTTTTCTATTAGAATTCTAATAACTCCGTGAGTTTTAAAGATATCGTTTTCAAAATAGCGGCGATTTAAAGATCAAAATAAGAGGAAACTTTTAATTAGTCGGTGCAAATCGATCACGCTTACAGATAAAAAGTTATTTACTATTTTAAAAAAAAAGAAAAAAAGGTTTTTAACATTTTTGGCTCTGGCAACTTTAATAATTATTTGAGAAAAAATCGAAAATATACAAATTATAGAGATTGAAAATACGCTTCTTTTGGTTCTAACACAAAGTGTCTCTGACAATTACTTAAGAAATGAGAGCGTTTTTTAATTTTCGGTAGACAAATCCAATACGTAAGTGACGCGAAGCGTCCCACCTACGTAAAAATGTTTTTCTTGGAAATTATTATGCAAAAAATTTAGAGAAATATTTTCACCATAGTTTTTATGAATAACCTTTTTTGGTGATAATGATTTTCCAATAAATCCAGCAACTTCAGCACCAAGACTAAATCCAATAACATGAATTCTTGACATTGAAACTGCATTATTTTTATCAAGCCAACTAATCATTTTAGCAACATGAATGCCAACTTTTTTTGTATTTTTAACAGCTGTTATGTACCATGGCATTGCTGAGAGTTTTCCCCAGTCAACCAAGATGACATTGTATTCCCCACGCTCAAGATAAGCTATCAAAAAAAACAAATTAAATAATAAATATAAAAATTTAATTGTATTATTTTTCATACCATTTTTTAGAGTACTTGCACTTTTTCCAGTTGATTGTTCTGCATAACCATGAATGTAAATAACACTTGGATGTTTTGTATTAAAATTACTTATTTTTAAACTTGTTTTATTTTGATATTTTAAAATTTCTGGCTGATTTGGATTCTTCCTTGAATGAAAAACAATCATTTTAATAATTTGAAATATTAATTTTTTCATTTAATTTTTAATTACCTTGTGTAAAGTTGATATTCAACATCGTTATTTGGCTCAATTGTGCAACACAGTGTACATGTACCACTTGGAAATGGTGATAAATTTATACTACCATCAACTAAAATTTTAAATAATTATTCAAATATATTTTTTAATCAATAAATAATATCTAAATTATAAAATCAAGTTTATTATTTATTTAAAAATAATTGTTTTAGGCATTTTTAATATTATAAAATTTACAAAAAAATATATTTTAAAAATTCTTTTTATATAATTATTTTTTTTTTCGTTTAAAAAATTCAATCATATTTTAATGTTAATTGTAAATTATTAACCACAATTAGCACTTGTTTTTTGTATATATAAATTGAAAGAAAAAAAAATATTTATTTATAGAACAAAGCGAAAGTGTATATAAAACAAAAATTGGATAAACTCAGAAAATTACTCAAGCGAATTGGAGAGATTTTAATAATCACCTTCTTTAGTCATTTTTTTTTTTACAATTAAAAATCATAGGATAAAATACAGTTGAGATAAAAAACACAATGAATGAAAAAATTAAATAAAAAAAGTATACTAGAGACGTTGTGCATAGTTGCACTCAAGTAGTTATTTACAATTGCCTTTTTTTTTCTACAAATTTCATGGATAAACGTTTGATTTATCGATTATTTCTATTAATCTCAATTTGATTTTTAAATTGAATTAAAAAATAAATAACTAACACACTTTAAACGGATTTTAATTAATAAAATTTTTAGTTTAAATAAATAATTAATAACTTTTAAAAATAATTCAACTTGATTTTGTATTTTTTAAAAATAAAATCGTAAATAAGTTTTAATATTTTATGAATAATTCACCTCTTGGAATGACTAAAAGCCGACAAAATATAGATGCAAAAAATGTTGGAAGCATATTTGAATAATAAAAATAAAATTAATATATTCTTGCTGAAAGTTTATTGAAGTGTATAGACAATATAAGTGAACTGATCGATGTTTAACAGTAAACTGAAACTCACTTTTATTTTGTTTCTCGATGTTTTGTTGATCCTAGAGAGTGACTTGAGTTCTGGGGAATATTTTTTTTATTTTATCCTTTTAAATTTTATCTTTATCTGTTGTTACAATTTCCCCCTCGAGAACAATTGTCACGTTCAGCTGATTTCAAATGGAAAAGTAGTTTTTTTTTTTTTTATAGTTTTTACAATGTCTCTAGATATTAAGTACTAAACTTAAGGTCATAAAGTGAATGCACACTATAAAAAATAAATTTAAATGAAAAAAATAAAACAACCATCATTAAATTAAAACTACTAGTTTTTATTAATTAATAAAATTAAATTTTTAATTACTAAAAATATATAAATTTCTCAATAAACCATTTGAAAATTCAAATTAATATTCTGCTTTTTTTATTACATTTAAATATAAATTAATAGTTATTTTTTTTTTTTCGATTGATCTGATTCTACATTTAAATAAAATTTTAAAAAGCTTTTTATAGTTGAATATTATTTTCGGTATTTTTCTTCAACATATTTTGGTAAAAATAAAAAAAAAATTATAGTAATAATCGATACGTGAATGCATCAATCATGCAACGAAAATAAATTTGAAAATAGAATATTATTTATATAAAAACAAACAAATAAATATATTTTGAATAAAAAAAATGTTTAAAAAAATTTTAAATAAAAAATGAGTGATAATATAATAACCAACAAAAAATTTGATGAATTGTTTTTGTAATTTTTAAAATGAGATATTTATACTCATCGAAATATTTCGTAGTAATAATTTAAAAAATTTCGAATTACTTTTAAATTGAAATGAGAGTGCCAAGTGAAATTCTATATTAATAATTTTTTTTTTTTTTTTGATAATAAAGACAACAGTCAATTTACAGCCACCATATAATAGTGTGAGATGAATTTTTTATATTTATTTAACCATTTATAAGTTTGAAGAAACAGACTGGTATACAATGATACAGTTAGAAAATTGATTAAATTTAACTATTTGAACATTGGCTATTCAATTGTCCTATGCACTATTTTACAATGACGTTTATGTATCAAAATGTTGGCTCTTGAATCTTGATTCATATCTCATTCTAGATCAAAATACATGACATAACAAACTTGCACTGTTTATCAATATTTATGTATAACAGTTGGCAAGATATTTTGTTTCAAATATTTGATATTTGTTGCTGATATACTATTGAATATAAACACAAACAAAAAAAACAAAAATCGCATAAAATATCTATGAAACAATTTATTTATATTATTATCAAAAAAATACTTTAAATTATTGCGAAAATCATTGAAAATTATTTTAAATTATAAAACATAAATTTGAGATATGGTGGAGAAGGTTGAAGAAATATTTCCACCGTTTCTCCAACCATGGGTCATTTTTGAAAAAAAGTGGAGAAAAGACGGAGAAATTTTTTTTTTTAGAATTTTCGTTGGTTTTTATTAAAATCTAATTAAGCATCCCGTAACAATTGAAGGAATGGTATTACGTCCTGGGGACTCGGGATACTTCCTGAATTATAAAAGTGTTTTAACGTAAAATCAAAAGGAATTCTCTCCGTACAGAAATGGCGTAGAAATGGTAGACAAACAAAATATTTCCACCAGGGTGGTCCTGCAATTGAAATAAATAAGTCATACCTTTAGAAAAAATAGGTCGTTTTTTTTTCTATTATTTGAGGAAAACTGATATGATTTAAGAAAATTTTATATTTTTTTAAAGTCTATCGTTGTGCTACCTTAAGCCTAAGCTTAACAAAGCCTAAACTTGGAAAAGTTGTGCTAGCTTAGGCTTAAGGTAGCGCGAAAATAGATTTTTAAAAAATATAATATTTAAAAAAAAATTTTAATAGCAAAGAATGAAAGCTCAAAAAAAGCCCAAAAAAATGAGCCCATTTTTTTTTAGTTTAAACAATTATGGACAAAGTTGTGCTAGCTTAGATTTAAGCTAGCACAACAATAGACTTAAAAAAAAATATTTTAGACAAATGTCTAAATTTGTTCGAGCATTAGCTTTGTCCTTTTGTAACGAATTTTTTATTAATCAATATTCATCATTATATGATATACAGTAAAACTGTAAAATAAAAAAAATATTTATTAAGTTAAATGTTGTTTTATTTATCTAAAAAATTGTATTTTTTGTAATAATTTATTAGTTTGTTGATGAATCTGTTTGACTTGATGAATTTTTTTATTATCAATTGATTTTAATTGTTCATTATTTAAGAGCAATAATTTACTAACATCAGCAATTTCTTGGGATCTTTTAACTTGATTTTTCATAATTTTTAATGAATTTTCAAGCTGAATTTGATCACAAAGAATATCTAAAAAAATTTATTATCAAAAAAATATTTTAAATTATTGAAAAAATCATTGAAAATTATTTCAAATCATAAAACATAAATTTCATTTGAATAATTTATTTATAAATTTAATTATTTTGTATTTATTAAATTTGAAATTAGAAAAAAATGATAGAAATATTTCGACGAAATAAAAATTTAAAGATTCAATTTTTTTATATATTTTTAAGAGAATTTTTTTTTGCGATTACACTTCTTGACCTTTGTTAATTTAAAAAAAAAAATTGAAATAAACGTTGTCGAAGATTTTTGAGATAGGTATATATGAGAGGATGAGGTATGGACCAGAAACATAGTGGGGATATTTTGCGCATCATCCACCTAATATCTGAAATCCACCCCTGACCTAGTTTTGTTGATCCTTTTTCCTTCAGCACGCTCTCTCATGTGGTACTCACAACTCAATATAACATATTTTTTTTAAATAATATATAATTCATAAACTCAATATACACACATATGAATATGTAATATTATTGTATTAATTTTATTCGAACCTTTTGACAAATAAAATATAATTCAAAAATCAGAATTGAACTATCTTTTTTCGTATTTTCCCTAGAATTAACTCAATTAAATTTTCAGCATTATTGCACTATTTTAAAACTAAAAAAATCAACGCTTGAATAATGAAAATTATTTGATTTTTTAATTTATCAGTCAAATATTTTTTTGGGCTTGTTTCTAATTCAGCAAATTTCAGAGTAATACAGTAAAATCCGGGTAAATATTTTTACTGGAGACATTAATTATCAAATATTTAATTAAATTTTGTTAATTGTAAGTTAATAAAAATACAGTGATACAAATTGTTGTTTTTTTTTTTTTTAATTTTCATTTATCAAATGAAATTTATTTTTAACATTAAATTTATTTTTGAGCTTTTAAAAAGCGTCATAGCTCATCATTATTAAGATATATATATTTAGATATACTCACCCTCATAAAACACCAACTCATCCTTAACAATTTGATAAACCTCAAAGACAACTTCTCTTATAAATCTCATTAAATTAAATTACCGTAAAATCATTATTTTCGGTAGCTTGTATACGATCAATGTATTCAATCAAACTGTTTTACCATGAATTTTATTTTTCATTATAATGTTAGCATTAGTGTATCAATGTATTTTATATATACAAAGAAAATAAAAATATTTATGTAATAAATTATACCATATAAAAATAAACTTTAAAAATCAAAAACAAAAAACTAATTTATTTTTTTTTGTTATTTATCCTATTTTGGAGATAGTGAAGCATAACTTGATCATATTTTATTTGTGTCGTTTTTTTTCCAACAAATTCTTTTGGCTATTTGTATTGTTTTATCTCTAAATATAATCTCAGAAATTTATCATCGATCGTGTTATATATATTATTTATTTGAGAAAATATTTTATGTTTTCATTTTGTTTTATGAATTGGGAATACTGCCAAATTTTCAAAAATTGTTATTTTTTGATAAAAATAAAAACTCATATTGAATACACATTGTTTTGCCAAAATTGTGTCAAGTCAATATAATTTCTTGTCAATCATGTACACTCCAACAATTCGTGAATAAAATATGCTATCATTGTTTGCCATAATATTTTTATATGGACGTTTAAAAAAACATAAATTATAAATAAAAAAATAATGCATTATATGCTGATGCAATTGACTCTTATATACTCATTCAAACAACCTCGATATTTTCGAGGTCCTTGAAAAAAAATAAAGCCCTTTGTCTACCAAATAAAGTATATATATTTTTTTCTACTTTTTTCCATCAACAGATTTATAAATAGAATTTACTCGTTGCAAAAATGAAACGAGCTTTTTTTTCACTGCAATTTAGGTCCATATTTTTTTTTTCGCCAAATATTGATTTAATTTTTTTTTTCATCAAAGAAAATTATTTTTTAATATTTATTTTACATTATTTTTAAATTTTCTTTGTTAATTTTTTTTTTTTATATTAAAAAAAACCTTTTGTTTTATGTCGACATATATGAAAATTTTGTAATTAATATTTTAATTATTTTTTTTTTTTGAAGCAGTTTCTACAGTGAGAATGTCATGGAAAAAAATTTGTTTAAATTTCATATTGCATATTTTTTCTCAATGGTTTTTAGTGTATTATATTTATCAAATTATGGTTTGATTATAAATACTTGTTGCGAATTTATAAATTCAAAAAATTGTGTGTTTATAAATTGGGAATAATTCGTTGAGGTCAGCTGTAATACAAGTTGAATTAACATCAAAAAACATAAACAAACTACTAAAAAATATTTTCAAAATGTAAATTAATTATATTAGATAATAAAATATTTATTATAAATTTTTTTTCAGGATAAATTACTGACGAAACTCGAAGAAAATGAACCGGAACTTGCATCCTCACAAGAAGATGAAGTAAGAATATTTTTTATATTTTCAATACAATTATTATACGTGTTTTTTTTTAAATAAAAATAATTACAAAAAATTTTTTTTCTTTTTTATTTTTGTTTTATTTATATATTTCATTATTTTTTTCTCAAAGAATGTATGATAAATATTATGAAAGTAACTACTGAATGAGCTCTCATTATACGCCGAGAGAAAAAAATTATTTTATCTTCTTTTTTTCTTTAACGACTCTAGTCTTTGTTATGAAAAAAATTTAAAAATAAGACAAATATCTTGCTGGCAAGTAAACTTGCATAATTTTATAATTAAAAAATTATTGTTTTTCTAGTTAAACAATTAAACAATTAAACAATTATTTAAATTCAATATACAAATGATTTTTTTTTTAAAACTATTTATTTTTTTTTGCTTCTAAAACAATTTATTAAATATGAAAAAAAATATTGAAAAAATAATTAAATAATACTTAATTAACTTCTAAAATATTTCTACAATTTTTATTTTTATTTATTTTTATTTTTATCGTTTTATTCACGGTACATTGAACATTGTAAAATTCCAATGTTGAATGGAGCAAAGTTGATGATGAGACATACAATGATAAATAAAATCCGAGAATTTAATAACTACATTGTCATAATGTCCATCATAATAAAAAATAAAATTGTCATTTGATAAACATAAATACAGTTATTATAATATTTTTTTTATATAAGCTCTAGTAATTTTATTATCATCAGCATAATATTTCAAACAAAAAGATGAAGAATAAATTATATAATAAAACAAAAAAAAACAGATAATAATTTCAACATCAAATTTGACAGACAGTGATAATAATTATTCAAATTATCTTTAAAAATAAATGATAATTATTGTTTTTCCAGTGATATAAAAGTGAATTGAATTTCTTAGAAAAAAATCAGATATCATTTGATATTTAAAGAGTGAAGATGAAACTAATTATTGTGTTGTTTATTTTTTTCATTTACCTAACAATTGTGGTAAGTTATTTAAATAAAATAAATTGTTAATAATAAAAGACAATAATAAACAACAAAATCAGTATGTAAATATTGTTTTTTATATTTTTTTAGTGGAGTCAAATGATTGATATGAAACGTGATGATGATAGAAATACTGGGAGAGACGATGGAAGAGATTTCGGACGTGATAGTATTCGCGAAAGAGGAAGAGACAATCGTGGAGGAAATGGAGGAAGAAGAGGAAGAAGTCTTGATGAAAATACAACAAAACAAGAAAAATATTTAAATGATAAATACAGTGATGGAATGTTAATTTTATCATTGAAAAATAATTCAAATCAAAATGACAATTTAAATGGCATTAATTCTACCAGATAGAATTTTTTTTTTTCAGTGTGTATCATGCAGATAATTAATAATCTATTAACATTAATAATAAATTAATATTAATTTAAATTAAAAAAAAAAAAAAGAAAATAATAATAATTAAATAATGATATTTCAAATGTATATTTTTGATTGTACCAATATTATAATTTTTAAAAATAAAAATCGAAAAAAAAAAATGTTTAAATTATTGTTATTATATTTCATTATAATTTTATTAGTACTATTTATCAATTATCATGATAAGTTAATGATAGATAATTAATATTGTATTAATATAAAATTTAATTAAAAATTTTCTTTTTAATATTTCAGTGTGTTATTTGTGTCAATGCACGTGCAACAATGCAAACAGCACCTTGTGGTCATCGTGTAGTTTGCAGGTAAAATAATTAACATGAATATTTGAAAAAAAAAATTATTAATTGTTGGATAATTTTCTTTTTAGACGCTGTTTTGTCAAGACAATACAAATGGCTGTATCACAAAGATTATTACCATTGAGATGTGTTATTTGTAGGGCAAAAATATTACGACTTAAACAGACGTTAATTCCTAGAGATGTAAGTATTAAAAAATAATAAATAATACGTATTATTTATTGGTGTAAATATAATAATTGTAAATTATTGCTTATTTGAATAATTACAGTATTCAATGTCAGGTAAATCATGGGTACTACCACAGAGTGCTTCAGATTACAGTATGGCTGCAAGTTCAAGTAGTGGAATTGTAAATGGTACAGGTAGATGGGGAACTGGTACTGTACCAGCATCAGCATCATTGTATTCAATGTCAAGTGGTACATCTTCCTTGTCTGGTGTGTCTTCCGTATCATCAGCAACTTCATCATCAACAAATAGTAGTGGTAGTTCGTCAATTATTAAACCACAACGTCTTAGACAACCAACTGGTACAACACTCAGACGTACTCAAACACAATCAATGAAAATGAGATTACAGGTTATTCAGAATTATATAATTTTACTATTTTTAATTACAATCAAGTCCTTCAAAGTTTTCAATCAAATTCAATTATCTTAAAAAGAGAAAGAAAAGTTTTTTTTTTTCTATCGAAAAATCAAGTAATCGAAATTTCAATTAGAAAAAGTTGTAAACTTATTATTTACCTTTTTTTAAAAAAAAAAAATAACATGTCATTGCTGATAATTTTTGTAGGAATATCAAGATCCAATTCAACAAATTGCTGAAGATGATGATGGAAGAGATAATCGAGAAAAACGACTGCCACCAATCAAAGAATTTCAGCGTGATTTTAGAGCTGGAAAAGCTTCCACAAGACTTAGGTAAATTATCAATACTATTTTTTATTAAAATTTAAATAAATATATTTAAATGTAATGTATAGATGCGCACAGAAAATCGTGACACAACTAGAGATATCACCGAGTCACCGAATACCACCCAACAACCCAACGACCTCGACATCATCAGCACCTTCTTCATCATCATCATCATCATCGACAACAATAACAAATACCACACGTTCATCATTGACAAAAAGGCCAACAGTAACTTCTATTAGAACAACACTGACACCTGCTCAAGAAGCACAAAAAGCAAAAAAAGAAAAGGAAAAAGAAAAAGAAAGAGAAAAAGCTGAAAAATTACGTCAAAAAGAAGAAGAAAAAGCTGAAAAAGCTAGACAAAAAGAAGCTAAAAAATTAGCTAAAGAAGAAAAAAAAAGAGCAAAAAAAGAAGCTAAAGCTAGAAGAAAGGAAGCTGAAGAAGCTCTTCTTAAAGATGACAAGTAATTAATTAATTAAAACAAATTTAATAATCACAATAAACTTTTAATATTTCTTAATTTCCTGCCAATAAAAAGGCCGGTAAATTTATTTATTTTTTATCCAAAAAATATAATAAAAAGTTCAACTGAATTTTTAATGATTAAAAAAATATGATAATAATAATTTTAAAACAATAATATTTGAGTTTTAATGAGAGTTCAATTGACTGGCCTTAAAATTCATTTAAAAAAAAAAAAAAAATACAATTAATATATTATATAAATAGTTAAACAATAGAAACAATAAAAAATATGGATTTGAAAGGGAAAATAAAATATTAATAAAAAAAAAAAAAAATAAACAATTTTAATGATGATTAATTCTTTTAAAAAAAAATATTAATAATAAAAATTTTTAAACAACTTAATCTTCATTTTATTGAAGCAATATCGAAACGGCTTAAAGCAAAAAAAAAAAATAAATAAATAGAAGTGGCCAAAAAATTATATATCGAATTGAAAAAAAAAATTTTATTCAATGACTAGAATTCATAGTAAAAATTATAATAAATTTAAAAAATGAAGGATGTGAATATAATTTTCCTTCAGTCAATTCAAACTTATACTAGCCTAGAAAAAATTGATTAGAAAAAAAATTTTAGAATTAATTATATAAAAAAGATCAACAAAAAAATAAATTAAATAAAATATAGAAATTGTTTTTTTTTTTTTTTAAATTTAAGTTGTAAATTTCTATAGAATGTTTTTTACACCGAGCTAAAATAATAATAGTGATAATAAATTAATAATCAAAATGTTTTTCTGCTCGATTAAGAAAACAATAATAAATATAATATCAAAAAAATGAAAAATAAATTTTTTAGATACTTCAAGTTTCGAAATAATTATCATATATCATTGCTTATAATTTTTTTAATTTTAATTTTGATAATTTTGTTAATTATTAATTAATAAAAAAAAAAAAAATTTATTCATTGATAATGTGTGAATATTCTTACGCAGATTTTGGACATGATTTTAATTACAGAATTGTTTTTTTTCTTTTTTTTTTAAAAAATTGATTGATAAAGAAAAATGAGAAGAAAGAGGGAAAAAAAAATCGAAAATCTCGACGCACATATCAAAACGAAAAAAAAAAAAAAAATATATTGGCTTTTAGTAGAATGGCTAGTTTACCCTAGTAAGTCAATTACTATATTGTTGTTGAATAAATTTATCAATTGTTAAATCATACTCATTATGTACCGAAAAAAAAAAATAATTAAAATTGAGTGAAAAAATAAATTAACAATTAATTTGTATTCATGTAATCAAAAAAAAATTCGTAAATAAAAATTTCCTAGTATTTTTTGTACTTGGTGTCTATATTGTCATAAATGGTGATGAAACTTATTGTCAATTTAGATTGTTGGGCTTTAAAACCATGGCGAAATAAATACTGATAATGATTGAATTTTTATAAGGAATTAAGATAAGCCAATTTTCGATGAGTAAATAATGTAGAAAAAATTTATTAATGACTTGTTTTCAGCTCAAAAAATATACAGAGATAAAAATCAAACACTCAGATAAAATTATAAAAATAAATAATAAAATTAGTTGAAGAAATAAAATATAAAAAAAATATGAATGTGTCATTGAATTTATGTATGATATAAAATATTATACCTGCGAGTATATTTTATAATCAAATATGACCTTCGCTGGTGCCTCAAATCGATCATTTTTATATATCACGTCATGTTGCCCTGACACCTTGCTTGCTTTGGATATTCATAAAAAAAAAAAAAAATTATATAATGATCAAGGAAATAACAGGATTGATCATCAAAAAGTTATGATAATTTTTGATAATTTCAATTAATTGCCACATGATTTCGAATATTAATTTATTACTTTAAATTAACAGAAAATTAAATACAAAAATTTATTTTATAATTTATTTTAAATTAACTAAATTAAATAATTTTTTTATTAAAGTTAACAACAAATAATGATTGAGAATTCGAAACGATTTTTTCTAAGAAAAAAAAATTGGTAAATAAAATAATACAATGCCAATAAACAATGATTTTTAAAAATAGAAAATATTAAAAATTAAAAGTTTCAATACCACTGATATTAAAAAATATATAAATTATATTTTTAAATTAGTTATCTTCAGATAGAGCCAGAAGTCATCAATGCAAAATCATATCTTATCATTAAATCTTGTTGTATGGAAAAAATTATGACATCATAGAAAACAATAATTAACTGTTCATCTCTTGATTGATACAGCACGATACAGGTCATTATTTCTACCTGTTTCTACCACAAGTTAAAATTCTATAATGTTTGGAATAATATTTTTGATAACCCTGCTAATAATAAATTTAAAATCAACAACATCATTAGAAGGTAATAGTAATAAATTAATAAAATTAACAAAAAAACTAACAATCATAAAACGACCTTTGTTATGAAATAATAATTTTTCTAGATTCGAAATATTGGAGTAAATCAGCTGAGCAAGAAATAAAAGAATCATTGTCATATAAATGGAACGAAAACATTGCTAAAAATGTCATAATATTTATTGGTGATGGAATGAGTATTGACACAATAACAGCAAGTAGAATTTACCACAAAGGAGAAACGAATTATCTTGGTTGGGAAAAGTTTCCCCATATTGGATTAATCAAGGTCAGAAAATAACTACAAAATTCAATAAGTCATATATAAGGCCAAATAAAAATGCAATAATTTTAATAACATAATTATTTAACTGTCATCAATATCAACATTCTGATTCTAACCTAAAATATGTTATTATTTAGACTTACAATACAAATAAAAAAGTACCTGATTCAGCATCAACAGCAACAGCATTATTCAGTGGAATCAAAACAAATTTCAATGTCATTGGTGTTAATGTTAATGTCGAGTTGAATGATTGTGATGCTAGTTTAAATACCAGTAATCATGTTGAATCGATAATTGGCTGGGCTCAAAAAGCAGGAAAACATACAGGTTTTTAATTTTTGTAAATTTAAAAATAACAAAATATTATAGAGTATTTATTTCAGGATTTGTCACAACAACCAGAGTAACACATGCAACACCAGCACCACTTTATGCACACTGTCCAAATCGTGGATGGGAGTGTGAAAATAAAATTCCAAATGATTCGAAAAAATGTAAAGATATTGCTAGACAGCTGGTGGAAGATTATCCTGGAAAAAATATAAGAGTAATATACATATTTTTCTATTCTTTTGATACATAGCATGTATTTTAATTTTGTTATTAATTGAAAGTATTATTTGAAAAGGTTATTATGGGTGGTGGACGACAAGTATTACAATCAAATGTAACATCAAAAGAACATGATCCAATTGATACATGGGCATGTTACAGTAGTGATGGAAGAGATTTAATATCAGACTGGGCTAATGATAAAAAACAACAAAATGTTAATTATAAAATCATTGAAAATAATGAACAACTTAAAAATATTGAAGCAGATAAAATTGATTATCTTTTGGGTATATTTGCAAATGGACATATGAGTATGGATTGGGAAAGACAAAATGGTCCAGATGGTCAACCAAGTCTTGAAGAAATGACAACAGCTGCAATTGAAGTTTTAAAAAAATCTAAAAATGGATATTTACTTGTGGTAATTGTTTATATTTAATATTGTTTAATGATTAATTTAATATGTGAAATTTTCATTAAAAGGTTGAAGGTGGACTTATTGATTTTGCTCATCATCGAGGACATGCTGCACAAGCACTGAGAGAAACAGCAAGATTATCAGATGCTGTTAGTAAAACATTAAAACTTGTTGATACTGATGAGACACTTGTCATTGTCACCAGTGATCATTCACATTCAATGTCTTTTAATGGCTATGCTGATCGTGAATCATCAATTCTTGGTAAATTGAAATGAAAATAAAATAATTTTATATGTCTATAAATAATCAATGAATATATTTTTGTTGCTTTAAAGGTATTGCAATGAAATCGAAATATGATAAAATTCCATTTACAACATTGACATATGCAACTGGTGGTATTAATAATTTAGCTTATGAAATAAATATAGAAAATAATAAAAGTCAAAGAATTGATCCATCAAAATCAGATACAACTGCATTTAATTATAGTCAACAAGCTGCAATCATAACAGATGAAGCACTTCATGGTGGTGGTGATGTACCAGTTTATGCTATTGGTTTGTTTGTTATAAAAATATTATAATTTTTTATTTCTAGCGTTTATTAATAATAAATATAATTATTTCGATTATTTTTACAGGTCCATTTGGACACTTGTTGCACTCAACTCATGAACAAAATTATGTTGCTCATGTCATTGCTTATGCCTCAAAAATTGGACCATATGCCAACAGTGATACATCCAATTTTCATAGCTTTAATAAAAATTTTATACTAGTTAGTATATTATTTATTTCAATTATAATAAATAAATATTTTTTTACAAATTTTACTTGAATCATAAAATATTGATAAATATATAAATTTGTAAATTAAAATTTCATTAAACTTTGATAATTTGCTTTAAAAAAATTTATAAATATATGAAATTGATTTTTCAATTTTCATTATTATTTGAATAATCATTACGTAATAATTAAGTTGTTGATATTCAAAGTATTATTTTGTAATATATAAAAAAACAGAAAAAAAAAGTTGAGATATAAAGAAAATAAATTGCAATTTTTTTAATAGAAATTTTTTATTTTTTAATTTTGGTGGACGAGTTAAAAGTAAATTTATTGAAAAGTAATTTTGCAAGTAAGTTTACTTGGCAGTTAACATTCCAATTCCCAATTACAATCAGAACCAGAATTGTAGATATCAAGCTCAACGTTACGTCGTTCAGTATCATATTTCTTAACGACATGTAATGCATTTCCCTCATTACGTAATTGAAAAACATTTTTTCTCAAAATAAGTCGAGGTTCGAGTTTCCAAGTGAACCAACTATTTTTAATAAATAGATTTTTTCCAAACACCATCTCATGCTGTTTCAATGACAAAAAAGGAACAAAATGCATAGCTTGCAGATAGTTGAAATCATTCCAATAAGTATTCTTTATCAAAAAACACGTAGGACAATTTAAAGGTTCAAATTTCCAAACACCATTGTTTACTGAATTACCAGGAATCCAAGTGAATATTCGTCTGCTCTTTGCATTATACATAAAATAATCATTTGCTGCGTATAAATATTCATTTTTGTCAACGTTTTTGATTGTACAAATTCCATTCCATATTAAATTTCTTATTAAAACCGGTAAACCTAAATGCAAATTATCTAGCTTCAGCTTGAGGCTATTATCATCATCAAATGATTTGAAGCTTTCTTGCATTTTCTTAATTAGAAATGATTCCATCCTATTCTTCTGATATCTTCAAAATAAATTTATTATATCTTCAAATAAAATAAGAAAAGATGAAAAAGAAATTTTTTTTTTTGACAGGAATATAGAATGGGGCAAGAGGTATTTGATTTTATTTATGGTTCACTTCCTGTCTTTCTTGTTTTCTTAATATCTTCAGAAGAAATTCAATATCCTCAAAAATATTATAGTAAATGAAAAACATGATTTGTATTAATACCAATTGCCATTTTTTTAAAAAACTGCCGGACGAAAATTTAATTTAATTAGGCCTAATTAAATTCCCAATTCACGAAATTATAAAATAAAAGAGTCGAAATTTGTAAAACATTAAATACCTCTTTAAAGCAATTGCTAATTATATTTGAATTATATTGGTTCGAACTTTATATTTGACTTAAAAATAATGATGATTCTTTTTAAGTATGACTTTGAAATACTATTTTACCATTCAGACACTTGTCCTTATTGTTTTTTTTTAAATATATTTGTATAACTTTAGATTAAATATTATTGGTAAATAAATAAAAAATAACATTCAAATACATACATTGTTTCATTAAAGGTTTGTATATAAGTGGTTATTCTATTTCCCAATGGAAGTAAGTGCTGTTATAGTATGGAGTAACCCAAGTAGTACGTCTATCAGAATCATATTCCTCAGAAACTCTTAGTCTCATTTCTTCAGAGTCGAAACCCCTATTTATAATGAAAAATATATTTTTATTGGAAATAGTTTGAGGTACGAGTCTCCAAGTGAAATCACGTTGCCATTCGACTGAAGGTAATCCTTTTGCCATCGCTCTATAATATTCACTTATCCGTTTTATTGTCAGATAATGGTTAAGCCTCCAATAAGTACTCTCTATAAAAAAACAAGTAGAACAACCTTCAACAGGCGAAAATACCCAATCGCTGGTGTACACTTTATCACCGGGAATCCAAGTGAATGTTGGTCTAGTATACTCGTCGTACGTAAAATAATCATTTGGTTCGTATAAATATTCATTTCTGCCAACGTTTTTGATTGCACAATGTTCATACCATACTATTTTTTGTATCACATTTGGAAAATCTGAACGAATACTGCGATCAAGTAATTGATTACTTTCTTCCATTTTCTTGATTACAAAAGCAAATTCGAATATTTCCTCGTTATGCAAATGATTATTTATTGTCATTTGGTGTAATAAAGCTGAATAACCTTGGATGTTTGAATGCGACGACAATTTATTTAAAAAATTTATTGTATTTTTATAATTACGAAGATCTTTATCATACGCTTTGTCAACAATATCAGAAATATAGAAATTAATGGTATCCAAGTTTCGTGGCCACTCCCTGACAAAGTGGTAAATTTCTTCATCATTACCACTACGGATTTTAGATCTCCAGCTTTCAATGACCGAATTATAGTAAGGAAACACATCTGTTTTTAAATTTTCAAAGTTACATGTATCAATTTCTAGATAAAAGCGAAGCACTATTAGACCATACAACCGATTGTTTTTTTTCATATTTTCGAATAAGGTTGTAAAAGTTCTTTCGTCACATTTAGAATCTACGAATAAGAATTGTAATATTTTGTCGATGTCACCCGGGTTATTATTATAAGTATGTTCCATAACATCAGCCAACATGTCATCATAGTAATTGTACAAACTCAACACTTCCGAAGCTCTTTCAAAGTTTCCCAAACTTATATGGGCAGCACAAAAACTAATTTGTATTTTTAAAAGTTGTTCAGACTTATGTGCCTTCGAAGCGTTCGATACTAAATTTTTAAAATTTTGTATAGAATTTTCTGTATCTTGAATTTCAACGTTTGAAACTTGATGAATAGTCGAACGAGTGAATTTATTTCGCTCTCCTCGACTTTTTTTTGACTCATCCGTTACTGACAATTCAACACAAATTATCTGAGTTGCTATTATCAATAATGCAATAATTTGCCCAGCATTTTTCCATAAAAGTGTCTTATTCTTTAACCCCAACATAATGTTAAACTTTAGAATAGTTCACCTTATTTTTTCTATAATATATTTTACCACTTACACATTAATTATCTTTTCGAAAACAATCTTTGTATGAATTTTATTATATTTTTATTATTTATCGAAACATGTATTGACAGTATAATTATACTCTCAATTGTTAAAGATATATACGTGTTGCCTCGACAACTAAAAATGATCAGAGCTCTCTATTTAAGCGATTTATAAATCCAGCCTTCAGTAGCTGAGTAGGGAGTTCGTATATCTGACTCATAATTATCATTTTTACGTATGTCAACTCATATCATTGGGAAAAAATTCGACAAGGGAAAAACCCAAAAAAAAAAAACACAAGCCTGCAAGCCATGGCCGAATGTAATTAATAACATAATACACAAGATAAAATCTGTATAATCCATATAATATGAATGACCTCTGACACACAGTTCACACAACACAAAAAGAAACACAAATAAACTTACATGTAGTGAATATATTCATAATATAAAAAATTTCAACAAATCTCATTAGGTATATAAACATCATTAACTATTATATCTTACCAATTGAAACAACCCAGAATTGAAAATAAAAAAATGTATATATGATGAAAAAAAATAAAAAAAAAAAAAAATTGTTATGAATTTGTTTCTACCGTATTTAATATAAGAATAGTATTTCAATAAAGTATATGAGCTAATTGATTAAACACAGAAAAAAATAATAGAATATTTAACTGATAAATTTTTAATTGTTATAAGGAATGAAAATAAACGTAAATTTTAAGCGAATAAATAATTAATAAAAGATAAATCTATGAATGATGTTTAAACAATATATTGAATAAATTCGGCCAGACAAAGTAAAAAAAAAAAAAAAACGAAAAGTTATAAAAGAAAGAAATAAAATATAAAAATATAAATTTGTTATTAAATTTATGTATGATATAAAATATTATACTCTAGTTTATTTAAACGTCAACCATGAACTTTACTGGTGCCTCAAATTGATCCTTTTTTAATCACATCATGCTGCCCTCGACAACTTGCTTGCTTTTTATATTTAGAAAAGGATAATAACATTAATGATCAAGGAAATCAAGAGATTGATTATTAAAAAAAAAAAATATGATAATTTATTTATATAAAACTCCACATGATTTTCAATATTAATTTATTTTAATTAATTCATTAAATTAAATAAATTTTCTCATGATAATAATTAACAATACATAATAATAGATAAGTTTAAATCATTTTTTCAAAAAAAAAAAAAATTTATATAATTTCTTTTTGAGAAATACAATTCCAAAAAAAAGAAAAATGTTAATGTTCATTTGAATTATTGTGTCTTTCGATTATTGATAAACAGTATCTAACGCTCTGCTCTGATTGCTCTATTCTCTTCTTGCAATGTGTAATTTCATCATTTACAGAATTTTTAATATCATTAAATTCCTTTCTATGCCTTTCAATCATAGCGATTGCTATATATTTACAATATATTTCAACAAAAATTTAAACAATATTTTGAACAAAAATTTAAACATTTATTTCAACATTTTTAAAAATATTAAATTCAACATTTGTTTCAATAAATGTTAAAATAAATGTTTAAATTTTTGTTTGAAATATTGTTTAAATTTTTGTTGAAATAAATGTTGAATTTATTGTTTAAGTAATTGTTGAATTTATTATTTAAAAAAAATGTCAATAAATAAATTAAATCTTTTAAATTTTACCGAACTGTAACTCCATCTACCACATTTTAAACAGTTTATTTAGCCGTTTTATTCTTTTATTTTATTTACGCTAAATTCAACAAAAATTACCCGACAAATAATTATTCTATTTATTTAAATAAATTACTAAGTTGCTATAGCAATTAAAGAAATCCAATAACTCCGGCAAACATACTGGCCTTGTAAATGACATGTATATACATATCTGGATAAAAGAAAGTTGAAAAAACTCTCCTTTATAAAATCACAAATAATTGATATACATAAAAAATTTAATAATTACAATATAAATAAAAATTTTAATATTATGAAACATATGTTTCTTTACGATATTACAATAAAAAAAAATCATATATTTGAGTTTAAATAAGAGTTCAATTGACCGCCAAAAAAATACAATTAATATATATAAATAGTTAAGCAATAGATGCAGAAGAAAAAAAAAAATATATTTAAAATATACACAAGAATAAAAAAATAGAATGTTTTTTAACTTTTTTACTTTATTTCTGTCAAAATGCTTGGGTTATTCCATCTTTTTTTTTCGCATTAATTTATTTTCAACATACAGATAATACAATAACATTTTAAGGGGTCAACTGGACTATGTCATCAGGGAAAAACCTAAAAACACATACGCGTGTGATATACTGATGATATCAAAAAAATTGGGTAAATCTCATTTAAAAATAATATTATCATTCCAATAATATTATCAATTTATCTTGAATTGAACTTTAATTTTAATGATGATCACTTGAGCTTTTATTAAATCTCGTAAATTGAATTGATAGAAAATTATTTGTAGTCATTTATTTTCAGTTGAATTTTTATTTTTGTTGTATTGTGATTATTAAATTTTTTATTTTCAGCAATTTATGTCCTGTTATTTTATACATACATATTATTTTATAACCAAAATTTGAGTTTTGCATTTATTAAAATTAGCAATAGTGATCGATATATATATTATATGTTAATCATTATCAAAAATTCAAAATTGGGAAGATGATAGTATACCTATATAATGTTTATATATTTCAATGAGACTGGTTCAAATTTTTAATACTATATATCAGTATGTTATTTATCACTTCCACTTGTTTTTTCGGGTATTTCCCTGGTGACATCAGTTTACATATACATTTATATATTTTATCAATTACATATACGCAATCCAATTCAGCTACTGTGTACTGAATCGATGTCATGGAAGGTCACCAGTATTAGAGTATATATAAAGCTCGCTCAAATCAGGAGCTCTGACAAGTGTTAATTTCAATAATTAAATCTTATAAGAATAATTTTTATTCGCTGAAGTTTAGCGGTCGAGGCAACACGTATATCTTTAACAATTTAAAGTACAGATATATGTATAAAAGTTTGAGATTTAAATGTTATTTTTTATATCAATTTAAAATAATAGAAATATCGAATTAACTTATACAAATACTGTTGTGGAAGAGAAAACTGTTATGTAAATAGTAAAATATTGCAGTAGAAATAAACTACAATAAGTTTATTTTTTTGAAATAATTATTGACTATTCCAAAGTTTAACGCATCATGTTCAAGTCAAATAATAAGACACTTTTATGGAAAAATGCTAGCCAAATTATTGCATTATTAATAATAATGGCAGCGCAGATAGCTGTTGTTGAATTGTCAGTGATGAATGTCACTAAGAGAAGTCGAGAGACTCGTTCAATTCTTCATGAAGAAGTTTCAAACATTGATCTAGATATAGAAAAGTATAATCTCTGTGCTGATCAGATAAAATTGGGAAATTTTAAAAAAGCTTCAGAATTGTTGAGTTCGTCGAAAAACCAAGATATCACGTTGGCTAGTGTTATTAAAAGTACTTATAATGATCTTCGTGATTATAAGAATATAACACAATTTTTAGATGAATTGTCGTCGGATTCAAAGATCCAAGGTTATTCAGCTTTATTACACCAAATGACAATAAATAATCATTTGCATAACGAGGAAATACTCGAACTTGCTTTTCTAATAAAAAAAATGGAAGAAAGTAATCAATTACTTGTCAAAAGTATTCGATCGAAGCTTCCAGTTGTGATACAAAAAATAGTATGGCAGGACATTTGTACAATCAAAAACATTGGTGAAAATGAATATTTATACGTACCAAATGATTATTTTACGTTGGACAGATATACTAGACCTACATTCACTTGGATTCCTGGTAATGCAGTGAACAACGGCGATTGGAAATTTGTGCCTTTCGGTTGTTCTACTTGTTTTTTTATAATGAATGCTTATTGGCCAACTCAATATTATCTGACAATAAAAAAGAAAAGTGATTATTGGGAAGCGGTGGCAAAAGAATATCCTCCTTTCAACTGGGAACGTGATTTCACTTGGAAACTCGTACCTCAAACTATTTCTAATAAAAATATATTTTTTTTGATTAATCTGCGTTTCGATTCTGAAGAAATGAGACTAAGAGTTTCTGAAAAATATGATTCTGATAGACGTACCACTTGGGTTACTCCATACTATAACAGCACTTACTTCCATTGGGAAATAGAATAACCACTTATATACAGATCTTCAATAAAACAAAAAAAGATTAAATATATATACATTGATTTATTATATATAGATAAATAATATTATTTTATTTTCATTACAATTCATCGATAATTGATAATTTACGATCCATTAAATGTACAAGATTCAACGAATAATCAATATTGAAATTTGAGTATCAGACTTGATGAAGGCTACACTACAAACGACTTGATCTTCTAGAAGTTACTATACCAGACAAATCAATTTTAATTATAAAACTTATTTTAATAAATTATAGAAATAAATAAAAAAATTCTATAATGATGCATTTATTTTTTATTTATGTTTTCTTCTCTACTCGTTCAAGTACAATTTATTAACATTATAATATTCACAATTTTAATTAACTTAATTATTTTGTTTCATTGAATAGAAAATAGAAAAAAAAATTTACTTTGATACTATTTGGAAAATAAAATTCGAGTTAAAAATTAGAAACAAAAAGTATTTGTTGTAAATTATTATTGCAAATAATAAATTTAAAATTTGGTTTAGATGTTTTTTTTATTGACCATTTTTTTTATCAGCTTAAGCTTGCAAGTGTCCTTTTTATAATAGGAGAAAAGAGCTACCCCGTCCATCCGGTGCTGATAGTAGAGTCGGCTCTCTCTCGTCTCGTCTCGACTTTAAAAGATCGTCTCTCGTCTCGTCTCGTCTCTCGTGGCGAGAGAAAATTTGTCTCTCGTCTCGAATATTCTCGTCTCTCGTCAGCTATCTCTCGTCTCGTCTCGACTTCTCTCGGTCAACAATTTATTTTTAGTAGTTTTATTTACAATATAAATAATAGATTCATTACTTTGTTTTTATCATAATTTTTTTATAAATTTTTTTAATACGAATCATTTATGCTTAGATATTATTTGGTTATTCCGGTAATTTTTCTGCGAAAAACAAATATAATATGGAGAATCAATATATGTTATCTACTAGACTACATAAAAACAAGATGCAATATAAATAATATTATAATCAACATTGATGAAAAAAAATCGAAAATTTATTATAATAGATTCAACAAAATTATGAAAGTGTCTAAAGTGTAATCGCTGAACCAAAAAAAATTTTATTGAAAACAAGTAATATAAAATGGGTTAGAAATGTATTATAAGTAAAGAAATAAAAACAAGAACTAAAATATTTATCTCTCGACTTTTCTCTCGCATATCGACATCGGTGTCTCGTCTCGTCTCGTCTCTCGCGACGAGAGAAAATTCGTCTCTCGTCTCGAATTTTATCGTCTCTCGTCGACTCTCTCTCGTCTCGTCTCGAGTTCTCTCGTCTATCGCGGCATCACTAGGTGCTGATTGTATATATTTTTGTGTATCTTTATTATAAACATTTTATTCACCATAATTATAATTTTTATAAATCACTTTTCTTACTTTAGCCCTTTAGTACATGCCCCATACGTATTGCTTGAAACAATACAACTTAAATAAATTAATTGCCGAAAATAACGTAGCGACTATACAACAACACGGAGCAACGTGTTATTAGAAAGAAAATAATAAAATATGAGTTATAAACAAATGCTAAAAATTTTTATCCAATCAAATCACGAATAAAAAGCGGTCAAGTGTACTTTTTGTAATAGGAGAAAAATAAATTTTACGTAGGTGGGACGCTTCGCGTCACCTACGTATTGGATTTGTCTACCGAAAATTAAAAAACACTCTCATTTCTTAAGTAATTGTCAGAGACACTTCGTGTTAGAACCAAAAGAAGCGTATTTTCAATCTCTTTAATTTGTATATTTTCGATTTTTTCTCAAATAATTATTAAAGTTGCCAGAGCCAAAAATGTTAAAAACCTTTTTTTCTTTTTTTTTTTAAATATTAAATAACTTTTTATCTGTAAGCGTGATCGATTTGCACCGAATAATTAAAAGTTTCCTTTAATTTTGATCTTTAAATCGCTGCTATTTTGAAAACGATATCTTTAAAACTCACGGAGTTATGAGAATTCTAATAGAAAAATTTGATGTGGCTGTTTTTTTCCCGATTTACATTGGAACCCAACAAAATCATGTTTTGTGGAGATTCGACGCGCAGTGTTGGCAGCCCTGCTCACTCACACAGATGAACATATGTTTATGATAAAATTTCGTAGTGTTGTGACTAAACAATATGACATTTTATTTGAAAAAAAAAAAAATTACACTAACTAATAATTGCACATAACCCACCGGAGTATTGAAAATTTTAATTATCGTTATATATATGATTTTTGTTTTTTTCTTTTTAATATTTACAGCTATACTTATTAATTATTTTTTTTTTTTTATTAAAAAAGACACTTGACAAGCTATTATAAATAGCTTTTTATTAAGTTAAAAGACATATACTTGTTTTATGAAAAAACTTAAATGCAATTATACATACATATTGGGTAATTATGACTAATTTGTTGACCACAATAGAAGAAATATGTTAATATACAAAAGTAAGCTCAACTTTATCTTGTGTTTAAGAAGAAATAGTATATTGTGCAACAAGGACGCAATGTGAGTGATTCTCGCAGGTCAATAGCCTGGTCGAAAATTATTGACTCAAAAATCTTCATGGGCAAACACTTTTATTTTTTTTAAATTCAACCACAACAAATCCGCTGTAAAACATGTATCAGGCTGAGACATAATGTACATTAAAAATCTAAACATAAATCTAAAAATCTGAAGAGAGTTTTCAAAGAAGAAAAATAATACTGAAATGTAGGTACATGATAAAATATAAAACCTGCATTTTAGTTTTTTTTTTTGTATAATAATACTTTTATTCTGTAAGCTGATAAAAAAAATCAAGTCAAGAAAAGAATGGTCATTCCTTTTTTTTGTTTCATTAAAGGTATTGCATATTTTGCATATACGTGGTTATTCTATTTCCCAATAAAAGTTATCACTGTTATAGTATTCAACAATAAAAGTGGTACGTCTATCAGAATCATATTTCTCACAAGCTTTAAGTCTCATATATTTAGAATTAAAACCTATATTACGGAAAAAAAATACTTTTTTATCAGCATTAATTTGAGGTTCAAGTTTCCAAATAAAACTTTTTTGCCATCCATTGATGGCATTTTTTGATGGTGGTAATGGTTCTGCCACCGTTCTAAAATATTTACTAAATCCGTCAAATATGTGAAAGTAACTCAACTGATATTCTGTCAGATAATAATTATTATTCCAATAAGCATTCTGAATAAAAAAACAAGTAGAACAATCTGCAGCACGCTCAAATATCCAATCACCATTGTATATTGAATTACCGGGAATCCAAGTGAATATTGGTCTAGAAAACCCGTTACTCATCGAAAAAAAATCATTTGGTTCGTATAAATATTCATTTTCACCAATGTTTTTGATTGTACAACTTTCCTGCCATACGATTTTTTGTATCACATTTGGAAAATCTGAACGAATACTATTATCAAGTAATTGATGACTTTCTTCCATGTCCCTGACTAGAAAAGCGAATTCAAATATTTCCTCGTTATGCAAATGATCATTCATTGTCATTTGGTTTAATAAAGCTGAATAACCACGAAATATTGTTGAAAGTGTCGACAATTTATTTAAAAAATTTATTATATTTTCATAATTACGAAGATCTTTATCATACGCTCTGTCAACAATATCAGAAATATATAAATTAATGGTATCCAAGTTTCGTGGCCATTCAATGACGAAGTAGTAAATTTCTTCATGATTACCACTACGGATTTTAGATCTCCATCCTTCAATGACCGAATTATAGTAAGGAAACAGATCTGTTTTTAAATTTTCAAAGTTACATGTATCAATTTCTAGGTAAAAGCGAAGCACTGTTAAACCATACAACCGATTGTTTTTTTTCATATTTTCGAATAAGGTTGTAAAAGTTCTTTCGTCACATTTAGAATTTACGAATAAGAATTGTAATATTTTGTTGATGTCATCTGGGTTATTATTATAAGTATGTTCCATAACATCAGCTAACATGTCATCATAGTAATTGAACAAACTCAACACTTCCGAAGCTCTTTCAAAGTTTCCCAAACTTATCTGGGCAGCACAAAGACTAATTCGTGTATTTAAAAGTTCTTCAGACAGCTTTTCATATTTCTTCAGGCATTCATTTAATTGCATTTGAATTTTTCTCGTTACTTCAGTTTGATAATTGACTTTTTGAGAATAAGATTTAATTTCATCATGTAAAGATTTTCTAACATCATCAAGTTCTTTCTTATGCTTTTCGTTCAAAACAGTATACGTGTCAGATTTATTTGAATTATTTTTTATATACTTGTTTGTCAAATCCAATAACTGCTCAGTTTTTTTTTTTATAGAACATAATGGCGTATCACAAGTAATAAAATTATTTACAGGCTCTTCCTTTAAAGCGCTAAATAATACATTTTCAACATTTTGTATAAGATTTTTTAGATTTTGAATTTCAGCGTTTGAAACTTTATAAGGAATCGGACGAGTCCATGCATTTCGCTTTCCTCGATTATTTTTCATGTTATCCGTCATTGACACAACACAAAATATCTGAGTTGCTATTATTAATAATGCAATAATTTGCCCAGCATTTTTCCATAAATGTGTCTTATTCTTTAACCCAAACATAATGTTAAAAAACTTTGGAATAGTCAATAATTATTCCAAAGAAATGAACTTATACTCTCAACTGTTAAAGATTAAAGATAAATAGTATTGCCGATTATACAACTAAACTTTGAAGAATAAAATGCTGAACTCTCGATTTGAGTAAGCTATATATATACTATAATATAGGTGACCTCAGCTTATGACATCAATTTAGCACACAGTAGCTGAACTAAATTGCGTATATGTAATTGATAAATACCATGCTTATAAATGTATATGTATATAAACTGATGTCATCGGGGAAATACCCAAAAAAATATCCAAGGAACCAAGTGATTAATGACATACTGATAATATTAAAGATTGGAGCAAATCTCAACATTACTTTTAATTATCGAATAAAATATATAAACACCAAAATTTGTATAATATGATTTTAAATAAACGACATATAGGTAGACGGAAGGTACAGCTGAAGAAGTTCTCCTTAAAGATAATAAGTAATAAATTGCTAAAAATAAAAAATTTAATAATCAAAGTAAATAATAATGAATTTTTATATTTTTTAATTTCAACATTTCAATACAACACTTATGACAGTTTGAATCATTTTTTTTTTATTTGTTAAATATGTTTATATATTTTATAAATCAACGAAAAATATAATTAAATTGATTGATAGAAATTATTATTTAATGATTAAAATTTCAGTTGAGATTTGCTCAAATTCTTAATATTATCAGTATGTCATTAATCACTTGGTTCCTCGGATATTTATTTGGGTTTTTCCCCGATGACAAAGTAGAGCTGATCTCTAAAAATATGTTTTTATTATCAGTATGTTTTGATAACTCTTTCCTGCCAAGCATGTGTATTTTTTTTTTTTTGATATCATATACATATGTATACATATGCTAAAAAAAAAAAATTAAATAAACAGAATAACCTCATAATTTTTGAAAATACAATATATAAATGGGAGGCTAATAAAAAAGTAGAAAAATTAAAATGCATTATTTTTAAATATAATACTGCATTGTTATATCAATGTTCAATCATTTTTATATTTCTTTACGATATTACAATAAAAAAAAATCATATATTTGAGTTTAAATAAGAGTTCAATTGACCGCCAAAAAAATACAATTAATATATATAAATAGTTAAACAATAGATGCAGAAGAAAAAAAAAATATATTTAAAATATACAAAAGAATAGAAAAATAAAATGTTTTTTAATTTTTTTACTTTATTTCTGTCAAAATGCTTGGGTTATTCCATCTTTTTTTTTCGCATTAATTTTTTTTCAACATACAGATAATACAATAACATTTTAAGGGGTCAACTGGACTATGTCATCAGGGAAAAACCTAAAAACACATACGCGTGTGATATACTGATGATATCAAAAAAATTGGGTAAATCTCATTTAAAAATAATATTATCATTCCAATAATATTATCAATTTGTCTTGAATTGAACTTTAATTTTAATGATGATCACTTGAGCTTTTATTAAATCTCGTAAATTGAATTGATAGAAAATTATTTGTAGTCATTTATTTTCAGTTGAATTTTTATTTTTGTTGTATTGTGATTATTAAATTTTTTATTTTCAGCAATTTATGTCTTATTATCTAGATAAATATAAAGAGTTTCATCAGTTATACCTTTCGTCTACTTTATAGAAATTTCCATGTTTCTATATTATTTAGTAATTAAAACTTAAGTTGAGATTTGCTCAAATTTTTAATATATTATCAGTATGTTATTTATCACTTGGTTCCTCGAATATTTATTTGGGCTTTTCCCCGACGACAAAGTAGAGCTGACCCCTAAAAATTTTTTTTTTATTATCAGTATATTTTAATAACTCTTTTCTGCCAAGCATATGTATTTTTTTTTTTTTTTTTTATATTAAATATTATTGTTTAAAAATTATTATTATCATTCGACTATAATTAAATTATTTAAAAATCATTTTGTAATCATTAATACTCAGTTGAAATTTTATTTTGGTTACTCAAATTTTTAATATTATCAGTATGTCATTAATCACTTGGTTTCTCGGGTATTTATTCGGGTATTTCCCCGATGACAAAGCTGACCCCTAACAATATTTTTTTATTATCAGTATAACTACTTTCGATATCATATTATGTAAATAAAAAATTAAATAAACAAATAGATAGAATAACCCAATAATTTTTACGGAAACAATATAAATGGGTAGCTAATGAAAAAGTAAAAAAATGAATATGTATTATTTTTGAATAATACTGCATTGATATATCAATGCCAAATCATTATTAAAATTATTATACAATAATTTTATTTATCTATACACATTATTTAATAATAAATTAAGATTTAAGTTTTGTATTTATAAAAATTAACAATAGTGATCAATATATATTATATATATTAATAATTATTAAAAAATAAAAATTGGAAAAATGATGTTTATATTCAATAAGACTTGTTTAAATTTTTAATACTATATCAGGATGTTATTAATCACTTTTACCCACGCATGTTTTTTTTTTTTTTTGGGTATTTCCCTGATGACATCAGTTCACATGTATGTACATGTTTAATCATGGTATTTATCAGTTACATATTTGGGCAATGATATGCCAGAGATCAAATCAAAAGTTGTACAAGATTTAAATGAAAATTTAATTTTAATTTGCTTAAGCAAACAAGCAAACAAATTTGTATACACATTATAATGGGTACTATCTCATTAATGTAAAAGTACCTAGTTTGTTACATGACAAATAAAAAATTGGCAAGATATATTATTAATTGATTTTAATCGTTTATGATATTTGCTTTAAATTCTATGTTATTTTTTTTGAGCTACGCTTTTTTTTTTTTTTTTCTTGGGTTTTTCTCAAAGCACTTTAGTAAAATTTCAACTCTCGTACATATCCATAATACATAAGTTATAATACACACATGTTAACATGTACAACTGTCTTGACCTTTCAAATGATAAATGCTTGCGTTTAAAAATTACAAGTGGACATTTATAATTTTTTTCGTTTGGTTTCTCAAATATATTTACTTGGGTTTTTACCAAGATTAGATATGAGAATCATATGAATACCCTCCTTCCTCGTATTACCCCTTCTTTATTCTAGCCCTGCGTCTAATAAAAACAGATTTTTCACACTAATTGAAACACTATATATAATTCACTGTCGAAGAATTCAGATCACAGAATTTTATCAGTAAATATAGAAAATTAAAAGTTCGACAATTTTTTTTTTTTATTGGGCATAAAGGATTATTCTTGAATAAATCTCAAAACCAATAAAAAGTAGTTGTAGAATATTTTTTTTTTTTAAATTGCAAAAAATAAAATTTTATAAACGTATTTTATAAACAAAAGTGCATTAATTTTATCAAGTGTTTAAAATTAAAACCTGAAACTATCACTGACGTAAGTTTTCCTTTGGCATTGATATTTTTTTTCTTTTTATAAAAAATAGTATATATCGTTACAAGTGCCCACTCAGAGAGTGTGCTCTCAACGAATTTGGAGGGGCAAGCACGAGCCTTGGCGAGTGTTTCCCCTCCAAATAATTAATGGCAACTCTCTAATTGAACACATAATTATATTTTATGTTACTAGGGACAGTGGTAATATTATTATTGAATTTTAAGCGCACTACCCTCTTGAACGCTTTGTTCACACGTATTCCCACCTAATGCTTGTTTATAAATAACATTTAAATGAACAAAAAGCATGATGCTACAGATAAACACATTAAAAATTGACACGTGCTTGTTTTACACATGAAGTTTACACAAATTAATAAGACAACATTTAAAATAACACAAAATAAAATTGCACGATATAATTAGACACATAATAATATAACACAAATTGATTCATATGATGAGTGCCACACGTGGTATATACCACGAGATAGATCATGAAATTTTAGGAAGAAAATGTTATTAGTTAATGTTCTACGACGCTTTGTACCTGAGTTATTAACGTTTTAAGTTAACCAATCAGGATCGAGCGTCGCAAATTATTATCATTATGGCGTCCGAAGTTACGGGCTCAATCATTTTCTTGATCACATTTTTTTTTGGTTACATTTTTATTTTATTAATTAATATAAATATTTTTATGATTTTATTTGTGATTATCTGTGTAATCCCTTTTTAAATCACTGTCTTGGCTTATTAATCACTTTTTAATGAAACGTGCGGCAATTACGGGGCACCCTATATATATGCAAAATAATCAATGGGACACAAAATAAATTTAAACTATACTTTTAAATAAGTACATACATGTAACATAAATGTAATTTAAATATATCTTTAAATTTAAAAAAGTCCTAATCAAAAGTTTTAGAGAAAAAAAAAAATGATAGGCTTCATCAAAACTTTCAATACTCCGGTGAACTGGCTGCAATTGTTATTTCGTATGTACTATTTTTTCCATTACTCCATATTGTTTATTTGATTCACTGGAATGGATTTAATACTTAACATGTTCACTGAAGATAATAGCAGTCACATTTTGAGTGAAATTATAATAGTACCATGAAATACTCTGAACCCCAAAAAAAGAATCATTCAAATATAATTGATAAGAATTTTAATATTGTTTAATTACACTTAATTGAATAATTATTAACAATAAATTTCAGAACTCATAACTTGGCTAGGAATTATTGCACAAACTTGGACAACAATGTCTTTGAATTTTAAAAGACCATTTCGATACAAAGTTGTTTATTCCAATCAGTCAAATATAATACCGAATTCAAGCAATGACATAATAGACGGCGTTTATATTACAAAAACATCGGAAAGTAATGACATACGTATATGTGCAAGACAAAAAGATGAACTAGCTGGTTACAAGTACATAGCAAAAAATTCAACTTGGCTGCAAGAATGGCGTAACACACCATTCGAAGGGAAAGAAATATATCCAACATCTCAATATCCTTGGCTGATCACTGACTTACTCAATGAAGACCACCATGAAATAATGCTGTTCAACACAGAAGGTATCAAGTTTTATCAATTATCTAGCCCTCCATCATTGGGATTAGAATTATTATCAACTGAAATGAAATTTCTTAGTAAAACATTATTATGGGGAAGATTTTATGCTAATAATGATATTGGTGTTTTAACTCGAAGTGAAGACAACAACATTACGTTTGAAATGGTAGAAAGTACTGTTGTTCGTAATAAAGAACGTTTTCCTTTGACCCAATTAACATTCGATCAATCACTACCACCGTCTTGGACATCGGATGATACTGACTTTTTTTTAACAAAATTATTTCATAATAATAGTGATTTAATTGGGCTACGAACTAAGCAAGGATTTGAATTCTATCGATTTAATGATGAACTTCTCTTGGAGCAAGTTTTCAATACTTCGAAAATAGCAAAGTCTTCATCTACTCGAGAATATTATTTCTTTGCTGATTTAACTCATCAACTATATCAAGATATTTTATATTTGAATGATAATGGATTATTTGTCTATCAATATAACAACACTCAAAATGACTATAAACAATTGAATCGTCATCCTCATTTTACAAAATCTTATGGCTGGCTACAACATTACAGTAATACCATTCGATTATTTGATGTCAACAATGATGGCCATGATGATTTGATATTCACAGGAGTTCAGGGATTAACTGTTTTTACATTTAACATTGATAATAAAAAATGGAAGAAATTGATTGATCCTAATGATTTATATGGATCTCAACGTTATTCAACTGTGGTTGGTACTTTACCAGCAATACCACCAAAAATTTTACAACCATCAATATTTACCCAAGACGTAGAAGGTAAATTACAATGGGCTAGAATTGTAGAAATTCCTGAAAATGATACTATTAACTCGGAAGTATCTACAACTACAGTTAGTTCCATTGATATACATCCACCAGAGAAACCACGACTCAGTGACTCTGCAATTCCTGAAGAAATTAAACGTAAAAGTTTATCTGAGAAGCCAATTTTACGCTGGGCTGAACAATGGGATGTTAGTTTTTTGAAAAAAGCAGTTAATCCTGATAGTGGTCAGGTAGAATTAAATATTCCTTTGATAGATGTATCTGCAATAACTGAATGGAATTTAAAACTCTCTTTAGCTTATCACAGTCAATCTACAACAAGTGATTTACTTGGAGAGGGTTGGTTATTACCGTTAGATCAAGATCATATTTATGTTGAATATCAAGGCAGTATATTTTCTGAAGATGCCCATTACATATTGGTAACCCAAGGACAATCAAAATATCTTAAACTCATAAAACACGAAGAACAAGTAAAAATATTTGAACTGCTTGAAACAGATAATAGTGAAAATATTACTATTAAATATTATCAATCAAAACAACAATGGATTATAGAAAGTCCAATAGAACGTGTTATTTATGGTACGTCAGATGAACATTCTGAGTCTGATAATGCTACACAATGGAGTTTAGAATGGCCTTATTGGCGTGGTGTTGGATGTGATAAAATGCAGTTGCGATCATCAGCAATTGCATGGTATGTAAGTCAGCGTATAAATAAAGAAAGTCAAAAAAGTCTTTACTATTATTATCAGAATGATAAAGCTACATTATCTGATAGTAATAAAAATTATACTCGTGCTATTAGATTAAAAGCGATTCGTGATAAATTACAAATGGAATTGACATTTGATTATGATGCGAAAAAATCTTCAGAATTTACTGCATCTCAACCTATTGATGATAAAGGTAATATTATATTTCCAGTTCCACTTGCTCGATCCCATTATTTACGTGGATATACTATTACAACTGCAAATTATCAACAAAAATTAGAATTTATTACTAAAATAAATGACGAAAAACGATTTCTAGTTTCGATCGAACAGCAACTATCATCTGAAAAAGAGATTTTATTTCAATTTAACTACGATAACAGGGACTCATCAGGTAAACAAGTAATGACTAATTGTGCATTATTGCCATATGGATTAACAGCTAATTTTTCTTATAAAAATGTTACTTTACCAGCGTTTGATTTGACGGATAAAATTCTAAGCTATCCAATAGAAGAAAACATTCAAATAGCATATGGTTCTGATTATACTATTATGGCTTATCAAGAATTTAACGAAGATTCTAAAAAAATTATTTTAAAAATTTTGAATCGAGAAATGACAAAAATTATCATTGATGACTGTTCAATAGAATCAGAGCTGCTATCTTGTCCATCAGTTACCTCGAAAATTGAAAGTTTCACTGTCACTGCTTATCATGATTCATTTTTTGTAAATATTTTAAGTGAGAAGAACAATACACTGTTTATTTTTTATCGCCAAGAAAACGAATGGTTGCAAGAACCAACAATTCATGAATATAACAAACAAGCTATAGTAAAATTTAATGACAAGTTTATAGCTGTTGCTCAGCACGATGGAAAAAATAAATTGATTTTATTGGTACGTACGGATGATACCACAGAGTGGAAAGAAAATACATTTGAAAATTCTCATGGTATTGACTCACTTGTCTTGTACAAACGAATTATAGTAACTTATGATAATCATAAATTACAAGTTTATTATCGTGATTCTGACTTAGTGTGGAAAAGCAAAGTAATTAAGGAATTATCTGAACCACATGTAAGTCTAAATAACCTTGATTTAGATCCAAAATATCAACAAGAATTAATAGATAATTTCAATAAAAAAGCTGTACAAATTTTGAATAATAATATATTATTAAATTTATTTTATGAAAAGGATAAACATTTGTACTCTCAAATTCACTTATTTTTACTTGATTCTGAATTTAAAACTATTAAAAACGAAATACTTGATTTTGAACGGGTGAATATTAATGAATTAACTGGTACTTATGAAAGTGAAGGTAGTTTTTTCCACTCTGTTTATATCAAAGAGGATGGAAAATTTAAATTAAGAATTAAAGATATAACAGGAAAAATTCGGGAACAAATTGTCGTTGAGAAAAAAAACAGAAACTTAATTTATGATGAAGTAGAGGAAACAATAAAAAAATTAAATAAAGAACAAGAAAAGTTTTTGAAAACAAGAACTTTAATAGATTGGAATTTATTTCAAATTCAAATGAATCAAAATGGAGCTCAGTATGGTAATGATACATTTATACAAATAACAGGTTCGAATTGGATAAAAAAATCATTACCTTTAACTGAAAAACAATATTTAGGAAAGCATTTAATTTTAAAAACAAATATTACTGAACATACAGTTGAATTATATGAACAAAAAAATGAGGAAAAGCTTATTGATAAAATAAAATTGTCCCAGGAAGAAGAAATATTGATAATTCGTTATCCAGTTTACATAGCTTATAAACTAAATGAAAACTACATTAAAGTATTGTCATTTAAAGATGATAATATTTTAAGCAAAATACATCATACAAAAAATGAAATGTTAATGGCTGAAAGTGATGGTCAAAAATTAATAACAAAAACAGATGAAGAATGTATTGTACGACCTATGCAAGCTATGCTTTCGAGCACTGTTGAAAGATCAATAATCAATCAAATGACAATAACAGATGGTAGTACACAACGATCAACTGGATATGATCAGGTTTTTAATGCAAAATACTCAATTTTTTCTAAGACAGTAAGTGTCATACCAGGTAACAATAAACATTTACATGGATGGCATGAAACAAGATGGTCTTATGATAAAAAAACTGATAATTCTAAAAAATCTGAATACTACTTTAATTCAACTGGACAACAAATACAATTACCATTGCGAGAGAAATCTTCGCAGCAAGATTCTGTGAATGATACATCTTCAGAATTCAACCCAGGATTGTTATTTGATCGTCATAATAAATCACTGATTTCTGATTTTTCTCCATATCGATTGAATGAACAAATGGTTGCCTATTATGGATTTGAATCATATGAAATTGATCAACCAAATAATTGGCATTTAAATAATACAAAAATTATTAAAGACCAATTTGCTTTAACAGGAAAAAATTATTTAAAATTAAATAGCTCAACAAAACCATCTTTTTTAAAGAAAGTATTTCAACCACGTGATCAAAATGATACATATGTTGCAACTTGTTGGATACGTTGTAATATTCCACTACAAGTAAATAATTTAACATCATATTTAAAAGCTGATATTTCAACAAGTTATCATGAAAAATTTTTATCAATACCAGCAACAGTTGAACGTCAATTAGGTAACTGGTTTTACCTTGAATTGGAAATAAATTTAAATTTAATTCATCAGTTTTATTTAAACTATGTCAATTATAATAACATTACGGATATTACACAAGTACATTTGGAAAAACCAATTTTCAATATTACTTTAAAAGTAGAGGCTCCATTTGGACAAGTAATTGATCTTGATCATATTCGTTTTTCACCTATATCTCACGAATTTCAAGCAAAAATATATCATCCAATTACAGGACAATCAACAGAAATTATTGAAAATAATGGTTTAATAATGAGAACAATTTACAATCGATTGGAGAAAAAAATTGCTCAAATTAATGAGAATAATCAGCTTGAATATTTTTCTAGCACAAGTATGACAGGTAAATTAGGAAGTATTTCTTCTCAACCAAATGTTCTTACATTTCGACCAGATAATGGAATTTATGAAAATTTTATTGCTGATAATTTTACTACTAATTGGAACACAGATAACGTTACTGCCTGGTATATTGCTCCAGGACAATTATGGCATAAACAATCAGTTGTTAAGAGTCGTATAAAAGCTCGAGATAATTTATTTGATAATAATTCCGCAGCTATACGTTTTTATTTTGCATTACAAACATCAGAAGCTTCTTTATCATTAAATTGGGAAAAAATTGATAACATAAAATTAACTCGTAAATCAAATAACACGACTTTACTTATTTTTGAAAATAATAGTTTTGTTATATCAATACCATCAGCAGGTGAATTGATTGTCATGCTTGAAAAAAATTTTATTTGGTTATGGATAGATGGTGTATTATTGATGGAAAAAACATTGTCTTCTTCTATTGATTCACCATGGTTCAACTTTGAAATTGAAGTTCAAAGCCAAGTATTAATTGAAGATATTTTTATAATGAATAATCCAAAGCTACAAATTGAGTATCATAATGATTTCGGTGAAAAAACTCAAGTTATTGAACTGGAAGATGCTTCAACTATTTTAGTCACTGAAACACTTTATGATGAACTTGGAAGAGCTGCTATTACAACTAAAACAACGCGAATAAAACGTACTGCAAATAAGCCTCTGTTGGCTTATCAATCAAATTTTGTTGAGTATAAAAATCCCAGTGATGAAAAATCAGTCTGGAAAACCAGTAAGTTAAATGGAATAGTTGACCGTTTAAATTTTGCAGATAAAGGATTTGCATATTCACGGATTGAATATGCACCAAATCCATTGAATGATAAACAAGCTATTGGTTTACCTGGTTCAGACTTTTCGATAACTGGAAAATATAAAACTACAATGAGCAGTTATTTAAATAATGATTTTTTGGCTATTCTTTTTCCAACAAAAGATGGCTTTTATCAAAAAATAGAAAAACAACAAAATGGTAGTTTGAAAATTTCTGTATTCAATAAATTCAATAAACAAGTTGCTATTTATTTAAAAGTACCTGGTTTCAAGCATGTATTAAGCACCTATGAGTATGATGACAAAGGCCGATTAACGAAAATTTTGCCACCCATGTATCATGATCATGAAATGATTGATACATCTGGTCGATTAACAGTAGATGATGAGCAATTTACAGATGAACAAAAATTATTACAAAATTCTTTAGCAACTCATTTTACTTATGATAAAAATGATAATTTAATTAAAAAAAAAACACCTGATAGTGGTACTACAAAATACCAATACAATAATTATGGTCAAATGCGTTTTATGATTTCTTCAGATTCTTTTGGTAAAAATAAAAAAATTGTTTATTTTAATTATGACAAAAATAACCAATTAATCAGTACTGGTCACATGATTAAACCAGTCAAAAATTTAAAAAATCTTTTAAAAAGTATGATAAAACCTACAAATGATACCCAAGAATATCAAGCATTTGATTATGGTGATGATGATTCTGATCCATCATTACGTGGTCGTAGAAAAAAATGCATTACTCGAAATGAAAAAGAGATAATAATCGAAAAACTAGATTTTAATTCAGATGAACAATTGGTGGCAAGACAAATTTTAACTGAATCGGGAAAACTTGAAAATAATACACTTGATAGTTTTGAAAAACAAAATTTAAATGATAGAAAACAAATATTAAAATATCCAATTACTTTAAATGGTCATAAGTTACATTTAGTATATAGTTACAATAGACTTGGACAATTAGTTGCAATAGAAAATCTTAAAAATCCAAGTGTTTATGCTAGTTTTACTTATCATGCTACTGGTAAATTAGCAAGTGAACAATATCAACCAAATACATTGAATAGTTTCAATCGTACTTATCAATATAATTCTCCAGACTTTCTCGAAAAAATATCAGATCCATTTTTAACTGAAGAAATTAGTTACACAAGTAAGGGATATGGTCAAGAAGGATTTGGTGATGGTATAGTAATGCGTGCTGCTTTTAAAGCCAGTTGGCCAACAAATGTCGATGGCAGATGGTTCCAAGCGGATGAAAATGATTTAGAAGGTATCGATCCAAATTCATGTATTCTTGCGCTAAAACATGCTGGTTACTTGGATAAAAATAAAAAACCAATAAAACAATATATGCCTGATGAACAACTATTACCACGGGTATGTTATAAAAATAATATTAAAAATATTGCTGTCTTATTACGGGATAAACAAGTTCCAACTTATTATGGTCATCGTTATGCTTATAATGCTCAACAAACTTTAATCAGTGCTAAGTATTTCAATGATAAAACTGAATCCTTGATTGAACCATTACAATCTCATTCATTTGCAACAAAAACTTCAAAATTAACAAATAAACAATCCCAACATATTTGGAATCTATTAACTGATGCTGGCTATATTATTACTGATCGACAATATACTGATCCAAATGCAGCTATTGGTAAGATTAAATATCGATCAATAATTTCTATGGTGAACTTGCAAGCTGAACTTTATGAATTAAATGAAGAATACATAGATTATGAAGAATCTATCAAACTATTGATTATCCAAGCTATAGCACAAAGAAAACCATTATCACTTGATACATTAACTTATATACCTAAAGAAGCTATTAAAAAAATCAAAAATTTGCTATCAGAAAAAGGTTATTTGTCACCTAAAACAATTCGTGATCGTGCATTGAATAATGATTTTCTTAAATGTTTAAAACAATACACTAATTTTATACCTGAAATTATTGGAGTATTATTACATCACTTTTTATATGAACTAGGTAAATCACCTTTTGATGTAGAATCTTATAGAATTGATGCAAATGGCAATCATCGTTTATTTTATACTGGCTCAAATAGTTATGAATTGATTTATCATGAAAATTCCAACAAAATTAACAAAGTTAAGTTACAAGATCAAATTTTTGATATAAAACATGATTTTCAAGGTAATGTCATTCAAGCTTTGCATAAAGGTATCAAAAAAATAGAATATCATCCAGTTTCTCAACGTACAACTCGTATACAACTTACCGATGGTCGTATTTTACGTTTTTATTATGATGCTCAAGGTGAACGTATATTAAAACGAGTATTTAATAATAAAGGTAAAATTAGTCATGAAATATATTATTTACGTGATGAGCAAGGCAACGTTTTGGTTGATAAAAAAATTGAATATTTAGCTAAATCAAAACATGAAATACTTACAGCATATATATATGGCCCTAGAGGATTAATTGGTTTTATTCGTAATAATAATTTTTATAGTGTCACTACTGATCATCTTGGATCAATAAGATTAGTGATTAAATCTGGTAAGGTAGTAGCAGCTTATGATTATTTGCCATATGGTGAAATGATGAGATCATATGGTAATGATCCACATGGACATATTATGTATCGTTATACTGGTCAAGAATGGGATGAAGAAACTCAATTATATAATTATCATGCAAGACTCTATGATCCAAGTATTGGACGTTTTTATCAACCAGATCCAAAATCACAATATTTTAGTCCATATAAATATGCCGGTAATTCACCAATATCAATGGTTGATCCTGATGGGGAATATGCAGTCGCACTAATAGCTTTGGCTGTGGCTTTGGCTGGTATAGGTGCATATATAGCAGTAGCAGCAAGAAATAATCGTTGGGATCCAACTGTTTGGGATTTTAAAGATTCTGGTACCTGGTTAAGTATGGGAGGAGGAGCATTAACTGGAGCCCTTTTACCATTTAGTTTCGCTGCATCAGTTCCTGGCATTGTTATTGGAATTTCATTTGGAGTTGGAGTAGCATATGCATCAATGGCTACTTTTAGCGGAACCGGTAATCCTTTAGAATGGAAATTTGATAGACCAGGTATTTACAATGCTATGTTTGAAGGTTTTTCAACTGGTATGTGTTTAGTAAGTGGAATATCTGCAATACGTAGTTTTTCGAAAAAGTCAAAAACAATTACATCATTGAGCGAATTTTTTGGAATTAGTCGTAGTACTGGTAAAACAATATTCTTGTCTGGAAGTTACTTTGCTGGTGGCGCTTTTATGTATAAAAAAGGAATGAGTGTAAATAATGGAACTTCAGCTTTTTGGGAATGGGACTTGGATAAGCCAGATACTTGGTTAGCATTAGCAGAGGGGTTTAATAATGGAATCGAAATGCCTCAACTTTTTTTGGGAATTATTCAGAGATCTGGTAAATCTGCTACAAAAAGTACAAAATCTAATATAAATTCAATAAAACAAGATCTTAAAGTCATCCTTAAAAATCCTAAACATCATTTGTTCAAAGTAACAAGTAGTTTCCTCATGGCCTATTTTATGGGAAGTTCAGCTAATAATGAGCTAGATATGACCAAGTGGGATATAGCTAGTATTTCTACCTATGAAGGAATTTCAAATGGCATTCTTTTTGGTAAAGATATTTCTAAAATGCTTAAATATTCAAAACATTGTAATACTAAAAAATTACTTATAGATAAACCAAAGATTACAATGAAAAATTGGTCAATGAAATTTAGGTCTTCTCTAAAGAATATAATATCATTCCGAAAAACCAGCAATTACAAAGTTAAAAACTTGAATAAATGGGAAATTGAATATCAAAAGTATTTGAAAAGAGACAGTGAGGTATTGTTGAATAATGACGTTAAATTTCTTGTCTGTCAAAGTACATCAAAACGCATTAAACGAGGACTATCTAATTCAGCGCCACAAGCTTTTTCATGTTCACCAAAAGCACATGATTTTTCAGTAAAAGAATTCACTAAAGACCAACGAGCTTTTTTCCGAAAAAATATAATTTCTACCTCGGCCATAGAACCAACAGTTGCTAATAACAAGATTCACGATTTTACCTTCAAAAAAACTAATCAAGGGGAGTATGATTTAACAACGCCAAAAAGTAACGATGAAATAATTAAAGCTTACTGGCTGAAAACTTCAAAAATAGGTAAAACAGATGATGACAGTGCAACGCTGAAAATAAGTGCGTCAAATCCAAAAGCTAATTATATTTTCACAGCTCAAGTTTTAGGAAGTTCAATTGGTATAAAATATGATAGAACAAAAGGTGAAATTGAACTCTATCATTATTCTCAACCAAACAAACCAACTATATATATAAATGAATTTGAAGGAAAAAAAATAAAAGAAAATGGTCGAAAGTACTTGACAGAAAAAGGTGATGATATTCCTGAATTAAAAGATGATACAGAATTGTATGATGAAAATGGAAAGAAAATTCATTTTACTCATAATGCGATCATAGTAAATAAAAAGCTTTACAACAAAAATAATGAGGAAATAAAAAAAATAAATGGAGAAGATACAAAATCTTTGATCAGTAAAACACGAAAAATTCAAGAAGTCCTAGAAGGATTGAAAGAAAAATATACATTTTTTGTAGAAGCAGACATACTTAATTGTGATCTTTCTAGTTTTAATCCACTCTTTTTCTTTAATAAAGAACCTATTATTTGTGGAACGGTGATGATTTATAGGAAATCTCATGAAGGATGGGAAATGTTGTCTCAAAAAACTCGACGAAAAAAACCTTACCATAAAAATTCACCACTAAAAAAATTTACACTACAAGCACAACCAACAACGAATGATGATCCAGAGGAAGGTGATTCACTGGATGATAATCCAGAGGATGGTGATTCACCAGATGATAATCCAGAGGATGGTGGTTTACCAAATAATAATTCAGAGGATGGTGATTCACCAGATGATAATCCAGAGGATGGTGATTCACCAGATGATAATCCAGAGGATGGTGATTTACCAGATGATAATCCAGAGGATGGTGATTTACCGGATGATAATCCAGTGGATGGTGATTCACCAGATGATAATCCAGAAGATGATGATTCACCGGATGATAACCCCGAGGATGATGATTCACTGGATGGTCTGTATTACCATGATTTGGAAAAAATAACTATAAATACACCTCCACGACTCAAACGAGATGTATTAAATGAATCTTCAGCTTTTAACTTTAACAAAAAAGCACCACTTTCAATTAATAATTATGAAACTAATTCAAGCGTTGATAATTTTGATAAATCTATAAATCCAATCGATAATAATCATGCACATGTTTCATCAGGAAGTAGTAGGCTAGAATTTTGGCCAGTTAATTTTATCAAGCAAGTTAAAACAGTTATTTCATCATTTATAACTACTGGCTTTATTTTAAATTCACTTTATCAAAATAGTGAACCAATAAAATCAACTAACTTACAGAAAAATTCAATGATAATTGATGAAGAATGGAATTCAAAAAATACAAAAGATATACCTACATTGACAGAAATGGGAGATCATTGGCTTGAATGTATTAATATCGATGGTCTACTGACATGGGGTATATTATTATTTACACGAAAACAATCTGGATATCGTCAAACACGATGCAAATTGCAGTCATACGATAATGGTTTAAATGTTGAGTTGAGTATCAGATCATATGGTATTGTCAATGAATTTATGAATAGCGTTTTTAATCATGCTGAAACTTGTGGAATTCAATCAACAGTATTTGAGTTACTAAATGATGTCAATTCACATGATCAAGCTAAAAAATTAGTATGTCATAAATTATCTGAAGGAGAAATTAAAGATATACCTTGGTTAATGTATAATCAATTAATTGAACCAATTATTCATAAAATAGTTTTATCATCAGGCAAAAAGAAAGTTGAAGAATTTACAGCTAAAATATTTAATGATATTTCGAACTTTGAACAACAGCTTTTATCGCAAGACAATGAGTGGCTGTCATACAAACAAAATTCAAGGGAAACAGTCAAAGCTAAACCTTATAATTATAATATTAATGAGACATATAATGTTAATGCAAAAGTAAGCTCAACTTTATCTTGTATTTCAGGAGACGAATTATTGCCTCAAAAGTCTTCATGGACAAACACTTCTGTTTTTCAAAATCAACCTCAACTTTTGTAAAACATATTCGCCGAGACATGATATACATTATGTAATATAAATCTAAATATCTATATAGAGTTTTCAAGGAAGCTGATAAATAAGTTTAAGGTTGCAAAAGTTATTGACCATACAATCTGTATAAAATTTGTTTTTTGTTTTCTCGATTTTGATGAAATATACATGTAAAATATAAAACCTGTATTTTAGTTTTTTTTTTTGTTTTGTATAAAAATACTTACTCAAAGCTTTTTAATGCTCCATTTAATTGACACAAAAGTTGGTTTTTCCAAATAGAGATATTCCAAAATTGAAAAAACATTCTGTAAGCTGATAAAATAAATGACAAATAAAAAAAAACACAAACAAAATTTCAAATTTAATGTTTGCAATAATCATTTACAACAAATACTTTTTGTTTGTAATTTTAAACTCAAATTTTATTTTTCAAATAGTATATCAAAGTAAATTTTATTTTTTCATTTTCTATTCAATAGAACAAAATAATTAAGACGATTAAAATTGTGAATATATAATTATATATATTGCAATTGTATTTGAACGAGAAAAATAAATAAATAAATGCAATATCTTATGGAATTTTTTTATTAATTTTTAATTCATTAAAATAATGAAAATTAAATTATATTTTTTTTATCTATAATTAATCAATGAATATATTTATTCCTTTTTTATTTCATTTAAGGTATTGCATGTTTGCAGATTATTCTATTTCCCAATGAAAGTCAGGACTAGAATCGTAATGAACAACTTTATTCTTGCGTCTATCAGAATCATATTTATAAGAAACTGCTAGACCAGAATTTATGTACACCAGATTGCGCAAAATAAATACATTTCGATTGGAAATAGTCCGAGGTTCAAGTTTCCAAGTGAATCCGTCTAGCCCCAACCATTCGAATGATGTTGCTACCGAATTTTGAAAAAAATGAAGTTCATTATGATAGAAACTAGACTCTAATTTTAGATAATTGTAATCATTCCAATAAATATTTTTTATAAAAAAACACGTAAGACAATTTGATGGTTCAAATTTCCAATCACCATTGTTTACGGGATTACCGGGAATCCAGGTGAATACTCGTCTAGTCTTTTCATCGGTCATGAAAAAATTATTTGCTGCGTATAAATATTCATTTTTACCAATATTTTTGATTCTACAATTTTCCTGCCATACTATTTTTCGTATCCCATTCGGAAAACCTAAACGGATACTATCAAAACGTAGTTGATTACTTTCTTCCATTTTCTTGATTAGAAAAGCAAATTCGAATATTTCCTCATTATGTGCATGATTATTTTTTGTCATTTGAAATAATAAAGCTGAATAACCACGAATTTTTATTGAAAGCGACGACAATTCATTTAAAAATTTTATTGTATTTTTATAATTACGAAGATCTTTATCATACGCTTTGTCAACAATATCAGAAATGTAAAAATTAATGGTATCCAAGTTTCGTGGCCATTTGTTTGCAAAGTCTTGAACTTTTTCATCATTATCACTACGGATTTTAGCTCCCCAATTTTTAATGACTGAATTACAGTAAGGAATCACTTGTGTTTTTAAATTTTCAAGTTTACAGTTATCAATTTCTAGATAAAAACGAAGCACTATTAGATCATGCAAATGATTATTTTTTTTCATATTTTTGAATAAAGTTGTAAAAGTTCTTTCGTCACATTTAGAATCTACGAATAAGAATTGTAATATTTTGTCGATGTCGCCCGGGTTATTATTATAAGTATGTTCCATAACATCAGCCAACATGTCATCATAGTAATTGAACAAACTCAACACTTCCGAAGCTTTTTCAAAGTTTCCCAAACTTATCTGGGCAGCACAAAGACTAATTCGTGTATTTAAAAGTTCTTCAGACTGCTTTTCATATTTCTTCAGGCATTCATCTAATTGTATTTGAATATTTCTCGTTACTTCAGTTTGATAATCGACTTTTTGAGAATAAGATTTAATTTCATCATATAAAGATTTTCTAACATCATCAAGTTCTTTCTTATGCTTTTCGTTCAAAACAGTATACGTGTCAGATTTATTTGAATTATTTTTTATATACTTGTTTGTCAAATCCAATAACTGCTCAGTTTTTTTTTTTATAGAACATAATGGCGTATCACAAGTAATAAAATTATTTACAGGCTCTTCCTTTAAAGCGCTAAATAATACATTTTCAACATTTTGTATAAGATTTTTTAGATTTTGAATTTCAGCGTTTGAAACTTTATAAGGAATCGGACGAGTCCATGCATTTCGCTTTCCTCGATTATTTTTCATGTTATCCGTCATTGACACAACACAAAATATCTGAGTTGCTATTATTAATAATGCAATAATTTGCCCAGCATTTTTCCATAAATGTGTCTTATTCTTTAACCCAAACATAATGTTAAAAAACTTTGGAATAATCAATAATTAAACAAACTTATATTTAGTTTATATTTCTACTGCAATATTTTACTATTATTACACAACAATATTTCTATAAGTTAATTTTTTGTATAAACAATTCAATTATTGTATTGTGTTTTGAATTAATGTATAAAAAAAATAACATTTAAATCTAAAACTTTTATTATTTATCGAAACATATATATATACATCTATACTCTTAATTGTTAAAGATATATACGTGTTGCCTCGACAGCTAAACTTTGACGAATAAAAATATTGATGAAAATTTGACTCTTAATATAAATTTGTCAAAGCTCTTGATTCGAGCAAGTTATATATATATACTAAAATATTGGTGACCAATTATGACATCAATCCAGCACACAGTAGCTGAACTGGATTACGTATGCATATGTAACTGATAAATACCATGTATATGTAAACTGATGTCATCAGGGAAATACCCAAAAAAAAAAAAAAGTGGGTGAAAGTGATTATCAACATACTGATATAGTAATAAAAATTTAAACGAGTCTTATTAAATATAAACATTATCTTCTTAATTTTTAATTATTGATAATTATTAATATATAATATATATTGATCATTATTGCTAATTTTTATAAATGCAAAACTGAAATTTTTGTTTTAGAAAATAATGTATAAAAAAAATAAAATTATTGTATTATAATTTTTAATGATTTAACATCGATACATCAATGCAGTATTATTTAAAAATAATGCATTTTAATTTTTCTACTTTATCATTAGCTTCCTATATTTATATATTGTTTCCGTAAAAATTATTGCGGGTTATTCTATCTATTTGTTTATTTAATTTTTTTTTATTCATAATATGATATCAAAAAAAAAACATACTTAAATATTGTTAGGGGTCAGCTTTGTCATCGGGGAAATACCCGAATAAATACCCGAGAAACCAAGTGATTAATGACATACTGATATGTAATATTAAAAACTTGAGCAATTCTCAACTTAAATTTTAGTTATTAATTAATATATAAACACTGGTAGCTAAAAATAAAAAATTTAATAATCACAATAAATAATGAATTTTAATATTTCTTAATTTCCTGCCAATAAAAAAGCCGGTAAATTTATTAATTTTTTTATCCAACAAAAATTCAACTGAAAATCAATGATTAAAAATGATTTTTGATGAATTTAATTATATTCTTTGTTGATTTATTAAAGATATAAATATATTTAACTAATAAAAAAAATCATAATAATAATTTTAAAACAAATAATATTAAAGAAAATCAAAAAAAAAAAAAAAATGTAGAAATGTTGAACAATTAATTAAACAATATAATAATAATTCAGCAAACAGCTTTATATAACATGATATAAAAAAAAAAAAAAAAAATACATATGCTTGGCAGAAAAGAGATATCAAAACATACTGATAATAAAAAAATATTTTTAGGGGTCATCTCTACTTTGTCATCCAAGAAAAACCCAAAAAAATACCCGAGAAACCAAGTGATTAATGACATACTGATAATATTAAAAATTTGAGTAACCAAAATAAAATTTCAACTGAGTATTAATGATTACAAAATGATTTTTAAATAATTTAATTATAGTCGAATGATAATAATAATTTTTAAACAATAATATTTAAGAAAAAATAAAAATCGTAGCAATGTTTAACAATAAATTAATCAATTAATTAATAATTCATTTGCAAATTTAATAATGGAATTAGCAAGCAACTTTATATTTCATTTATTAATATTCGTATTAAATGATTATTTGCAGATCATGAACATCCAACAATTGGTTCTTGTGTTGAGGCAGTAGGTGATGCAGTAACACATGCTATATTTGTTGGTACTGATACATCAAGTGATGGTGCGTTGTTTTAATGACAGTATTGGTGACCTTTTATAACATCAATTTAGCACACAGTAGCTGAACTGGATTACGTTTGCATATGTAACTGCTAAATACCATGTATATGTAAATTGATGTCATCAGGGAAATACCCAAAAAAACATATGCGTGGGTGGAAGTCATTAATAACATACTGATAGTATTAAAAATTTGAACAATTAAATCTCATTGAATATAGCCATCATAAATACCATCATCTTCCCAAGTTTTAATTTTTTATAATTATTAACATATAAATATATGTATATTAATCATTATTGTTAATTTTTAAAAAAGCAAAACTCAAATTTTGATTATTAAATAATGTGTATAAAAACATAAAATTATTGTATAATAATTTTAATATGCTTGGCAGAAAAGGGTTATCAACATACTGATAATAAAAAAATATTTTTAGGTGTCAGCTCTACTTTGTCATCGGGGAAAAACCCAAATAAATATCCGAGGAACCAAGTGATTAATGACATACTGATAATATTAAAAATTTGAGTAACCAAAATAAAATTTCAATGATTAGATAATGATTTTTAATTAATTTAATTATAGTCTAATGATAATAATACTTTTTAAACAATAATATTTAAGAAAAAACAAAAAAAAATAATCGTAGCAATGTTTAACAATAAATTAATCAATTAATTAATAATTCATTTGCAAATTTAATATTGAATTTAGCAAGTAACTTTATATTTCATTTATTAATATTAGTATCAACAGTAAATATTGAATTCTCCGTTTTAATATTTGCTTACAATGATTATTTTACATACATGATTATTTGTATAAAAATATTACTTCATTATTTTAATAAAAATAATAAAAATGTTTAAAAAATTTGTGTATTATTATTTTTTAATTTTTATTTTGTATATTTTTATTTAATTTTTAAATTACCCGGGCTAAACCCTAAGCCGCCATTTGCATTTATAATACAACCACTGAGCACTTGAAGCAGCACTGTAGCTGACAAAAAAAAAAAAAAACAATCATGTGTACGTGTTGACCCATGACGTTTTGACATATGTAACTTGTGTTCAAAATTCACCAAATATAAAAAAATATTGTCAACAATAATAAACAAATAATAAAAATCACATGTATAATGTGATAAAGTTGATGAAAATTTACAAATAAAAATAAGCAAAATGACGAAAAATGTTTGTCCAGGAGGTGGTCTCTACGTCGTTGAGGGTGAGGTCAGCCTCCTGATGACGGCAATGCGACGTGGAGTACGTTGGTCATCTCACTCACATCAGGTAAAAATATACTCCATCAGTATAATTTCCATACAAAATAGAAAAATAATCTCACATTTTAATAACATTATAACTCTTTTCTAAATCATTAGGTTAGGTTATTAAATCAATCATTAAAAATATCATAATAATAACAACAACAATAGAAAAAAAATTAGTAACAGATTGCTCCATTTTTATATTGAATTAAAGTTTATTAGATTATAATTATTTGAATGTTATTAACTAGGATGAGGATCAAGATGTATTGATGAAAAGTTTGTCAACATTAAAAGAAGCATTAAGTGATGCTAAAACATTATCACAACTTGAGCCAGGTGTTATTCTTGCTCCATTTTTGGAAATAATTAGATCTGAAGAAACAACTGGACCAGTTACAAGTCTTGCACTTGCTGCAGTTTATAAAATGATTTGTTATGGACTTATTGGTAATTGCAATAATATAAAAATTAACTTCTGATGTGTCATTTAACACGACCTTATTAATAAAAGTTTAAAGAAAAAATAAATAATATTTAAATGATTATTTGCAGATCATGAACATCCAACAATTGGTTCTTGTGTTGAGGCAGTAGCTGATGCAGTAACACATGCTAGATTTGTTGGTACTGATACATCAAGTGATGGTGTTGTTTTAATGAGAGTACTACAAGTATTACGTGCACTTGTATTATCACAACCTGGTGATAATTTATCTGATGAAAGTATTTGTGAAATAATGCTTAGTTGTTTTAGAATATGTTTTGAAACACGTCTTAGTGAATTATTACGACGTACTGCTGAAAATTGTTTACGTGATATGGTACAATATTTATTTTTACGTTTACCACAATTTGTTGATGACACACGTGTACTACCAAATATGAAAAAAATGCGTACAAATGGTATTGATAATACAACAAGAACTAAAAATCGTAAAATTAAAAATCAAACAACTAAAATTAAAACAAAACAAAGCAATGATGATAATGATGAACGTGAAGAAGCACGTGAATTATTGAGTCCAGTTGATAGAGTTAAAAAAAATCATTTAGCAACAACACCAATAACACCTGCTGGTAATATTGTTGATATGCAAGGTTCATTGGATCAAGGAACACCAGAAAAACCAGATATTGATACGACAAATAAAAATGATGAAAATGATTTTGATAAAAATTCAACGACAATTGAAGATCCAACAATGAGCAAAACCGTAAATGAAAATTCTGTAAATTTAGAACAAGTATGTAATGATGAAAATAATGTAAATCAATTAGATAATCAATCAACACAGCTATTAGCAGAAGGTGAAAAAAGTCCTGATTTAATTCAATCACCAATTGGTAGTGTTGAAGATTTATCAATTGATGAAAATACAAATAATGATAGTAATAAAAATTTACCAAAAATAACAATTGATAATGAAAATATTGAAGAATATATTAATCAACAAGGTGTAAGATTTACACCACTACAACAATTAACACCATATGGTTCAGTTTGTATACGTGAATTATTTCGTTTTTTAGTATCACTTTGTTGTCCACTTGATAAACAAAATACTGAAATAATGACACATTTAGGCTTGAATTTACTACAAGTTGCTCTTGAAATATCAGCAGATGCAATATCAAATTTTCCATCATTATTAATGCTTGTTAAAGATGAATTAAGTCGTAATATAATATTATTATTAAATACAGAACGTTTATCAATACTTGCTAGTAATTTTCAAGTATCATATTTATTATTTGAATCACAAAGAGAACATTTAAAATTTCAAATGGAACAATTTATAATTAAGCTAATGGAAATAATTGATAGTGAATCAAGAATAACATATGAACAACGTGAATTATCACTAGAAGCAATAACAAGATTATGGCGTATACCTGGTTTACCAGCTGAATTATATTTAAATTATGATTGTGGTCTTTATTCAACAAATTTATATGATGAACTTATTAAATTATTATCAAAAACATCATCAGCATTAATGGGTACAATGTATAGTTTACAATTTATATCACTTGATGCAATAATATTATTAATAAATGGTATTGAAGCACGTTGTAAAGGTTTACATAAATTATGTAAACAATCACGTCATTCAACATCATCAATATTACCAAGTCGTGATGAATTAATAAATATTAAAACTAAAAAACGTTTATTAGCACTTGGTACTGAAAAATTTAATGATAATCCACGTGAAGGTATTACAAAGTTAGCTAAAGATGGTTTATTTGGTGATACTGATGAATTAGATCCAAAAAAAATTGCAATATTATTAAAAGAAAATCCAATGTTTGATAAAAAATCAATTGGTGAATATATTAGTCGTCGTGAAAATACAGTAATATTAGATTGTTTTGTACAAAATTTTGATTTACGTAATATGAGAGTTGATCAAGCATTAAGACCATTTTTAGAAGCATTTAGATTACCAGGTGAATCACCATTAATATCATTAGTTATGGAAAAATTTGCAGCACATTGGTATGATAGTAATGGTGCACCATTTGCATCAAAAGATGATGCATTTTTATTAGCATATGGTATTATTATGTTAAATGTTGATCAACATAATAATAATGTTAAACGTGCATTAAATCCAATGACATTTGAACAATTTAAACGTAATCTTGATGGTGGTAATGGTGGACAAAATTTTGATGAATTTATGCTTGAAGATATTTATAATGCAATTAAAAATGAAGAAATTGTTATGCCAGCAGAACATACAGGTTTATTAAAAGAAAATTATTTATGGAAAGTTTTATTAAAACGTGGAACAAGTAATGAAAGTATATATTTAAAAGTTGGTAATAATGGTGAAGCTATTGATAAAGATATTGCTGAAATATCATGGGCACCAATAATATCAGCACTATGTCATGCATATGATAAATCACCAGATAGAAATCTTCAACGACGTATTGCACAAACATTTTTAAGTTGTGCAACAATATGTGCACATTATAATATGAATAGTGATTTAGATACATTAATTGTTGCATTATGTAAATTTACTGGTCTTGCTAATGCACTTGGTGAACCTGATACAATTGTATTACATTATGGTGGTAGTGGTAGATGTCAATTAGCAACACGTACATTATTTAAAATAACTCATCAACATGGTAATTGTATGAGATCATCATGGAAAAATATTATTGATTGTTTACAAACATTATATAAATCAAGATTATTACCAAAATGTTTAACAGATGGTGATGATTTTATTGATCAAACAGGTAAAATATCACTAATACGTGAAGCAACAATACAAAAACAACCACCACAAGAACAAAGTATATTATCAAGTTTATATTCATATATTGCATTAGATTCAACACGAGTACCACATGCTAATGAAGCAACAATTAAAAAACGTGCTATTGATTCAATTGAAAATTGTTCAATAAAACAAATTATAAATGAAAGTAAATTTCTTGAAATATCATCATTACGTTCATTAATAAATGCATTAGTATCAGTTAATTTACAAGATGAAGATTTATCAGTTTTTATATTAGAATTATTAATTCAAGTTACAATTGAAAATCGTGATAGAGTTAATACAATATGGACAATTGTATTAACACATATTGATAATTTATTAACAATATCAATACGTGAAAATCAACAATATTTACTTGAACGTGTTGCTGTTGGTATGTTAAGATTAGCAATACGTTTATTAAGAAGTGAAGAATTTTCAAAAATAATATTACCACCATTAATACCATTAACATATATACCATCAGCAACACATACACCATTATCACGACAAATATCATATGGTTTATTTGAATTAATAAAAACAGGTGCAGCAAATATACATACAACTGAAGATTGGCGTGTTATATTTAATTTATTAGAATGTTCTGGTGCTGGTGCTGTAACACCAAAAATTAATACAAATTCTGTATTAGAAGAAGGTAGTACAAGAACATATGTATTAGATCAACGACCAATATCACCAATACCAGAATGGGTGTTAGTATCACCAACTGGTACTGAAGCACCATTACCAGTAACTGCTGATACAATTGTACTTGATCGTGATTTATTATCACATGATCCAGCAGCACTTGTTAAATGTTGTGAAAGTTTAAATTTTCTTGTACGTGATGTTGCACATATAACACCATTTAATTTTGAATTATGTGTTAGATGTATTAGAACATTTGTTGAAGCTGCATTACAAGTACCAGGTAAACGTAATAAAATAACACAAGCAGCAATGGAAACAACTGGTTATCAAGATATTCCATTACAATTATTATATTTAATGCATGCATTGCATTCAGGTACAGAAAAAATATTTAAATGGTGGGCACAAGAAAATGGAACAACTGAAGGTTTATCATTATGGCCACATGCATGGAGACCATTATTACAAGGTATGGCAAGATTATGTTGTGATTCAAGAAGATCAGTACGTGCTGCTGCAATAACATGTCTTCAAGGTGAATTATTAGCTCATGATTTAACTCAGTTAACACCAATTGAATGGTCACAATGTTTAGAACAAGTTATATTTCCATTACTTGCACAATTATTAGGACCAATATCAATAATTGATCCAGTTGGTGTTGAAGAAACAAGAATAAGAGCTGCACAATTATTATCAAAAGTCTTCCTTTATCATTTACCACCATTATTAACATTGCCAGGTTTTTTACCACTTTGGTTAACTGTATTGGATCTTTTAAAATCATATATGCATGCTGATAATTCAGAATTGCTATATGAAGCAATTCCTGAATCATTAAAAAATATGTTACTTGTTATGGCATCTGGTGAAGCAAAATTAACACCATCTTCATATCTTTGGGAGCCAACTTGGCGAACAATTAATTCATTTTTACCAAATTTAAAAAATGAATTGTCAATTATTGATCAACCAACAAAAGAAGAAGAAGAAATACAGCAACAAAAACAACAACAGCAGCAGCAACAATTACAACAACAACAGCAGCAGCAGCAGCAACAACTACAACAACAACTACAACAACAACAGCAACAACTACAACAACAACAGCAGCAACAACAAAAATCACCATCATCAGATTCATTGTCACTGATAAATCTAGTCGAACAAGAACAACCAACATTTTCAGGCTCATCAATTGCACCACAGCCTGATATTATTTCAGATATTTCATCTGATAATGATTATAAAATTTCCAACAAAAATAATTCTCACATGGTATGATTTTAATTTTAATTTTTATACTAATTATTATTTTATTTTACATTCCATTTTCATTCCATTTGAATTACTATTTTTTCATTAAAAGAAAACAAATAAAGAATTATTATTTTCATTTGATTTTTTGTTAATGTTATGATTTTATTTATTTTTTATTTGATCGTTGAATAGACTAATGAAGATACAATGGACACAACCATGTTCAATTCAGCAGCATATTTCAGCGAGGATCCAGCAGCTGATCGATTATTTATTGTTACTAATCCTTGACAACTGTACATTGTATATTATTATAATTATTTTGGAGTTTTAATGACGATAAAAAATTAATATAATTTATATTAAATTTTAAACTACATTTTCAAGGTTAATTGAGTAATTTAAAGTTTTGAAATTTTTGCTTGTATATTTAGCTCATAAATTATATATTATAAATAAATATAAAAATATAAATATTATATAGTATGCAAGTTAATCGTTGTTGATGTGAATTTTTCATTTTTTAAAACAATCCTCCTACATTTTATATAATTACGAAATTAAATACCCAACATTTCGAAAACTCGCGCCACAATTTTTAAAATGTCGGCTAACGCATGCGCGCAGACAAACAGCTGTATTATTTTTTTTTTTTTTGCACGTCAAATTTGGTCAGAATTCTGTCGTATTTATTTTTTTTTTTTCATCATAAAAATAATTTAAGGTTTTATGAGACAATACAAGAAATGCCTCATAATATTAACAATAAATTAGTAAAAAATATTAACAAAAATAATATTTCGAAAATACATTTATCAATTGTAATTTATCATCACAAAAATTTCATCAAATTGTTGATTAATTGCCGGAATTTTTTCTTTCAATTTGGTAATACCACGTCAGTTAAACTTTGTGGTCAATTGGGTTTGTCGACAGACAGTCACTGTCAACAACTTTAACGTCAGAATATTAGTATTAAAATAGTGAATTATTATTTTTTTATATCTATCATAATTTAATTATTATTTGACACATTTATTAGTTAAATAATTGGTTAATTTATTAATTAAGCTGTGAATTTTCGTGTTTAACATGACGTTTTTTATAGAATAGAATGAAGCTCTGTTGTATTTATTGGATTCTTCTCCTTATCTCTTTTACATCAAGGTAAATAAAATTAACAATAATTTAAATGAGGAAAATATATATCTAAATTGTTTCAACTAAATAAAAGAAAAAAACAATATTATCTCTAATTTTGACGTTAAATTAAACCACCTTTTTTTTTAGGTTATTATTTTTATTTAAATAATTGATATATTTATATAAAAACTCCGCCCTAATTTATAATTTATTTAACTGTTAATAAATTAATAGTTAAGTTTATAAAATATATGGTTTAATTTATTAAAAAAATTATTAATTTTCAGCTGTTTATTATTTTTAATTGTTGCATCTGAAAGCACAAATGAAAATTTAGTTAAAAAAATTGATGATAAATCAGTTACTAGTAATGTGACAATAATTGAAAAATTAAATAATCATGGAGAAAATATTGAGGATAATTTTCAATATGAAATTCAACCAGAAATATCAGAGATAACAACAGAAGTACCAAAAAATTCACAGGTAAATTTGAGTTAATTGATTTATCAAAAATTTATTAAATTTTGTTTTTTTTATTATTTTAGGAAAATGGATATGGATGCTCTGATAATCCAAATGAAAATGAGGAAAATTTATCTTCAAATATTTTCGAAGAGAGTCTTACGCAACAGCCAAATTTATCTCAAGGGTGAGTAATTAAAATAATTAAATATAAAGTAATTAAAATTAAGCAAAAGAAAATTAATAAAACATTTTTATTTCCCTAATTTTAATTGTTCTATAAAAAGACATTTAAATTATTTATATTTATAAAAAAAAATACAAATTCATTGAGATATAATTTGTCAAGTTTAATTAATTTCTTTTGCTGATAAAAAAATTATTAATATGGCAGAATCATCATTGCAATGTGTAATTAAGTTTAAAAAAAAATAATTACTTTTTGCACATAAGCATTTCCATGTTGATACGAATTCTTACATATTTTTTTTTCTGATTCATCATTTTACCATGTGCGTTGATAATTAATTAATACAATTTTTTTTTTTATTTATTTTTATCTTTGCCAAGTCATTATAGTAAAACGAATGAGGATTTTATCATAAATATGATGAAATTTTTATTCGAAATATTATAAATTCATGAAAAAAAATTACAATAGTTTTGTTCTATTTATTTTTTTTTTATTTTGTTAATTTTACTAAACATTTTTTATTCGAAACAAAAAGTAATAATAAATCGTAAAATTGTTGTGAAAGTTTTTAAATATATATTTGTAAACAAAGACATTTTACTCAAGTGTTCTATTTTATTTTCATCACGATAAATTATTTATTTTTTTAAAAATTATTTGCTATCGTCAACAAGAAAGCTGCGTAATCGTACATTTACCTTGCGTCATAATCATAAACCCAAGGCGTCATGACTTGAAAAATTAAAAAATCTTGATTAAACATTGCCACTCAAAGTTCAATAATTAAAATAATAAAAAAAAAAAAATTAATTTCAAAATTTAAAAAACACAATATCCCTGAAATAATCGTGTTGTTTATGTAAATATTTTATTTATGTTATCATATTGTACGATACAAAAATAATATAATATTAAAACGCACAGAAATTATCACGATTGCCATTTCTACAATAATAATATAGTACATTTAAAATAGCTCTAATAATTCCAAAGTTTTTCTAAAATATTGTCGAAATTATTTCACCATAAAATCAACATTAAAAAATAATAAATTAAAAGTACTATTTTTACAGAATAATTAATCTAAAAAACAATCGAAATTTAAGAAAAAAATCAATTAATTTCTAGAGAGAAATAATGATGATAACAATGGTACATTTAAAAAAAAAATAATAATACATAAATAGATAAGAATACAAATAAAAAACAATCAACATTTAAAACTAATGAAGTTAATTTTCAAAGATAAAAAATAATTATAAAAATGGTATATTTAAAAATTAATAATAATATATAATTGCGGTTGAATAATCTAGAAATAAAATAGGCGCCAGTTTCGTCAAATGACGAGGTTTTATGATTAACTAGATACGAAAACGTGGCAATTATTTTACACACACACTATTTAAATATTGATTCAAATTCCATCGTGTCATGATAATAATTATTACACTAGTTTATTTCTCAACATAACAAATATCGTTTTTAAAAATCCACATGCTTGGTAAATTTATCCATCTATAAAAATTCAATTAAAAAATAGAAAAACAATATTTAAATAATTTTAAAAATAATTTACATACAACTGTTTAGATAAATGTCTTTTTTTTCGATAGAAATTCGAAATTTTTTGCATAAAAAATTGCGTTGTTTCGAATAATGTTACGTAAAAAAAATCAGTTGGGATCATTGAACGAAAAGGTTCAATGTCAGTGACCTTGACGTTGAATATAGCTCGACTTATATAATACCTTTTTATTTTTATAATTTATTTGCATATTTTTTTTTTTTATTTTTCATGTATTTCCTTGTTTCTCTGGTTTCAATTATCTTAGAATTATTTTTTAAATCTTACAGCTAAATTTAATCTATATTTTTTTTTTAATTCTTTGTAATTCAATATTGATCAGTGATTTTTATTGAAAAAAAATAAACATATTTATTTATTAATTATTGAAAAACGTGTTGAAGTAATAAATTTAAATTTTGTAGGTCATGAAGAAGCCTTAAATCTCATAATCATCACAATGCCACGTGGTGTTGATATTTAAAATAACGCATGACGATAGCAAATGAAAAAAATTTCATAAACAATAAATAAAAAAAAAAAACAAAATACATATGGCTTCTAGATTTAGTTATCAGTATTTTTTTTATTCATTTATTTTTGTTTCAATTAAGGAAATAAATTATCATTCAAGAAAAAATATCTTGGGTTTTTTCTCTTTTTTTTGGTATTTATCAAAGGCCAATATAATGTTGGCCATCATATCTTAGCTTCAATGATTTTTTTCTAAAATTAACAAACTTTATTTTTCACATATTTGGTGCGCAAAATGAACTGGTTTACAACAAGTTTCTTCAACATCTGATGACGAATGTTTCCTTGTTGATATATAGAGTATTTGATTAGAAAAACGTCAACATCTAGGTCAATTTTTTCTCATTCAATCCAGTAAATAAATCAAATAAATTTTTATAATTTATCTATTTTTAATATACATTTATTTCGATTTTATTTATGATCTTGTTTATGATTATTTGCTATTTTTAAAATCATTTTAATTATCTTCAATTTGAAATATATTTGATTGAAAAAAAATACTAAAACTTATTTTACTTGTTTTTTTTAAATTTATTTTAAACAAAAAAAAATATAAAATTGAAATAAATATAATTAAAAAATATTGTAATTAAGATAAATATTGTTTTTATGATTATTTTTTTTTATTATTATTTTTATATGTCTTTATTTATTTTATTTTTTTATTTTTTTTATCATTTCGTGGCTTTTTGATAACGTATGTGTTGTTTCTCAGTTGGAAAAAAAAACGTAGGCAATAAGGAACTTGTTTTATTTCCCCGCAGTATTTTCAATAATGTTCCGGTAACAATTTATTTTCAGTTTAGATTCAGTCTTACCGGTCTTACCATCGATACACATCAACGCGCAATTCACATTTTTATGCGCCGGCGTTTTAAAAATAACAAAAATGAATAAATAAAACTACCCTTGATTTTAAAACACACCTTGCACTTTGTTTAATCTCAATTCAACAATATTTCTGCATTTTAATCTTCAGTGTTGTATGAAAAAATTAAAAAACATTATTAAAAGTGATTAAAATAAAATAATTAAAATTCAAAATTAAATAAATAAATAAATTCAAGTGAATTGTGATAAAAAATAACATCAAAAAATGAAAAATTATTGTTATTTTGACATTTAATAAAAATAAATATATTTCGAAATTTAAATAATTGTTTTTCTGGGTAAATTAAAAGTGAAAAAAAAAAAATAAATTAATAACAATTTAAAAAAAATATATTAAATATGTTGATTAATTTTTAATTATTATCAAAAACGATTGTATTTTTTGTTCTCCATATATATTTTTAGAATTTTTTTTTTGATAAGAACATTTAATTTATTTGAATTTTATAGAGTGGTTTTTAAAAAAATAAAATTCGTTTTTTTTTTTTTATCTGTGTCACCTGAGAATTTTGATGTTAGGATTGATGACTTTTAAAGAGAGAAATAAATAATGTTTTTTCTAATTTTAAATGTAGGAAGAGACTTAGAATAGGTGTATCTAACTATACAAAGATACGAACATCAAACACAGGTGTTTTTTTTTTTTTAAATTCATTTAAAATTTATTTCGTTTTTGATTGAAGGTCGGGAATGCATATACGTGTTGGAAGTTTTAAATATTAATAAATATTTTTATTTTAAAATTATTTGAATTTTATAATTTTATTGTTTTTAGTATGATGTGAATAGAAGTTTTTAAAAAAATCAAGTGGCTAACACTAGGAGCAGAAAATTTTCATGAAAAAAATAATTTAAATTTTAATAATAAATTTTAAAAAAGAAATTCTATTCAAGCGTAATATTTTAAATGACTTAACTATAAAAATAAATCAAGTCATTAAAGTTAAATAAAATAGGTAAAAAAATTATTCACGTGAAAAAAATTATATTAAAAATATTTATTAATATTGAAAAAAAAAAGAAAAAAGCATTACACCAAATTTTCTAAAATTTTATAAGTATAACTTGTAAAATAACAAATATTTATTTGAAAAAAAAAAAATTAATATAATTTTAAAGTTAGTAGATTGTTTAATTATCTGTTTGAAATTAAAAAAATAAAATAAATTTTAATCATATTTATTTGTTAAATAAATATCAATAATGAAAACTCCTGATGCAAGTAAAACAAATACTGCACTTGCCATCATTTGCCCCAAGTATTCGTCTTCATATCGTGTTATATAATTATCTTGGTAATTAATTTTGTCATTAATAAGAATTAAGCCGGCAATAAGGCATAATAATGCACCAAGTCCACAGAAGGTCAGCGACTAAATACAAAAATTAAAATAACACATTAATTTTATTTATTTATAATGAAAAGTGATAAACAATTACTATACACAGTTGAAAAAATAAAAATAGAATAATTTTAATTTGCAATTGTTGATTCAATATTTATTTAAAAATATAGTTTTTATTAATTTTTTTTTTCTTAATTTCAAAATGAAAAATATAGATCAATTTTTAAATAATAAATGAAAAAAATTATTTTGAAATTATACTTTTTTAATGTTTATTATGAATAATAGTTTAAATTTTTTTTTGAATTAATTTCTATAATTTTTCAGTAAGAAAAAATAGTTACAAGTTGAAAAAAAAATATAATTTTTAATCTCAAAAATATAATTATTAAAAAATATTTTTTAATGTTAATTTAAAATTAAATAAAATGTTTAAATATAATTTTTTAAATGTACTTTTAACCATTCAGTTAAATGTTAATTTAAATTTCGAAAAAAAAAAAACTTCTATAATTTCTATAGAAAAATTCTATAATTTCTATAGAAATTTTTCTATAATTTTTCAGTAAGAAAAAATAGTTACAAGTTAAAAAAAAATATAATTTTTAATCTCAAAAATATAATTATTAAAAAATATTTTTTAATGTTAATTTAAAATTAAATAAATTCTTTGAAATATAATTTTTTAAATGTACTTTCAACCATCTAGCCAAATGTTAAATTAAATTTCGAAAAAAAAAAATAATTTAACATTTAAAAAATTCTAAATTAACTATTTTTTATTTTTTCAATTGTTGTAGAAATTTAAAATAATTCTAAAAACAAATTACTCAATTTTTCATACCGTTTTTTTGCCAATTTTTTCACCAAGTAAATAACATATCACGATAACAGCATTGATCAGAATAAATCCACACGTTGCAACATAAATAATTCCAGCATGATTTAAATTTGGCATTAGATGATTGTTGAATGGACCAGTGAATAAACCAACTGATATCACACAAAGTAGCTACAACAAAACAAAAAAATAAAAAAACACCAACACACATTATTAAAATGATAAAATTCTTTTTCTTTTTTTTTGTTGTTATTTTTTCAACATACAAGTTCAATAATTTTGCAAAAAAACGGTGACTCCCCAAGGTGTCGTTTGAATCTCGAAGAGATGCTTGGTCTGCCTCCACGATTTTCCTCAGCCATTATTCCAATTGGGTTTTTTAATTTTTCACAAAATATATTTCAAAAATGTAATTTTATTTTTATACAATTTGTATATCTAAAATATAAAAAATACATTCACTTTTTATTAACTACTTCATCGAAATAATTTATTGGCAATTTTAAAAATTAAAAATTAATAAAATAAATTATATTTTTAATAAAAATAAATTGAGGAAAATAATATTTACACAAGCTGTATTGTTGAGAGAAATATATTTTTTTTTTTGACACAAGTGTTGAGATAGAAAAAACGTATATGATGGATATCTTGATGTATCATGTTATTGAGTAGCTGAATCCCCACTTTTTCAGCAAAAAAAGTTGACGCCTGTGAGTACTTAATTTACAATTGGTACAATTTTTTTAGATGACCTCAGTTTAAAGATAAAAATAACATAAATTTAATAGATTCTTCCACAATGCGTAAAGCTATTTATTAATTCAAACTACATTTAAAAAAAAAATATATTTACAATAATTTAAAAAACACTTGTTGATCAAGTTGAAAAATCAAACTTAAATATTTAAAACAATCAAGTAATTAAAAATGTAGAATTTAAAAATTTATTATTATTCGCCTCAATTTTCAACAATAATTTTAGATCAATTTATGATAATTTTTTCTACAAAAATTAAATACTTTTGTTGCAAACAAATTTTAAATATTGAAGTCATTTTTCGAAGATAAATAGTCAGTTAGGAAATGAGCCCTACATTTTATAGAAATATACATTTAAAAAATATTCTCATTGACGTTTTTTTAAGTTGAAAATATTATACTATTGTTAAGTTAATTAACAACATAAACTATTGCCATCATTGAACTTTTTTTAATTCCAAGATCACTAGAACACTCACAAGCATTTGTGATCATTTAAAATAATTCATTTTTAAAATTAAACGTGGGTTGAATTTTTTTATATGTCATGACATTTTATAATTCAAGTCCAATTAACCCTTTGTTAATAATAAACTTTTAAAAAGAGAAAAAAAAAAAGAGTTACAATTTAAATATGCAAAGTTTGATATTTAAAAATTGAAAAAAAAATATATATTTTTTTTTATTTAAAAGTTTTTATTAATTTACTTTTATTCATGTATTTTGTAGAATTTTATTTCAATTGAAAATGAAATTTTAAGTGCGAGACTTGAGAGCTTGAAGAAAATTAAAAAACTCGAGTAGTTATTTTTATTTTTTTTAATAATCAGAGAGTGCTTTCACTCTGTAAATGGATGTACATGAATAGTGTCTATTTAACTGATGATATCTACTTGCAATTATTGTATTTTATTTATTTAAAAATATATATTGATTTATTATTATTTCTATGATCTTAATTGATTGACAGTTGAGTGACAATGATCGTGAAATTTGAAAGTAACTATTTGTGTTTAAAGAAAGCCAGGATTTATAGAAATTAAAAATCGAAAAAGAAAAAAACAATTTCAATTGATAAATAATTTATAAACAATTGAAAAAAAATCATTTGGTATTATTAATATTTAATATTTAAATAGAAAAAAAATACAATAAATGTAAAAAAAAACTGAAAATGTTGAGATAGAAATTTTCATGGCCAAAAGTTTATTAGTTAAAATAATAAAAAAAAAATATTGTGGTTTTTATCAGTAGTTAAAACATACATTAATAATAGAACAAAAAAAAAAATATATTTTTTACATTTAAAGAATTTAAAAAAAATATTTTTTCAAGTAATTTTTAAAGTTTGTTTATAATTATAATGAAAAAATGGTATTTAATATTTAAAAATTATAAAAATTTGATGGTATAATTGAGAAGTGTGTGTAATGATTAATTTTTGAGTAAAATTAACAAAAAAAAAAATTGACATCCCTTGAGGGGGTCGAACCCTCGACCTTTGAATTAGAAGTCCAACGCGCTATCCACTGCGCCAAAGGGACATGTGGTAGACTAAATTGTATTTACATTCACAACCCACATAGTCAAGTTTCGCTAATATTTTCACATTTCGAAATGGAATTTCGAATTATTGACTTGTAATTTCGATTTAAAATATTTATTTCGAAATGTAATTTCGATTTAAAATATTTACATTTAAATTAATAACATTTGTGTGGGAAGTTGAAAATACATTCATACAAATTTGTCAATAATAATCTGAATTTTAATTTAAAAAATAATAATTAATAATAAAAAAAAATTAAAACACTTGTCTTTATTTAACAACACTAAAAATTTTTGTTTTTCTTTCAATTTTTTCACTCTATTTTAATTAAAAAATTTACAAATTTTAATTTTCTATTTATTTACTAAATACTATTTTAAATATGATATAAAAATTCAATTTAAAATTCAAGGAAAATATCTAATTTAATTTAGTTTTATATAACTAACTTAAAACTTTTTAATCCTATTATCTACAAAGTTTTTTTCACTCATCAATATTATACAAAAAAAAAAAAACCACTAGTGTTTGTAAAAAATCAAAATAAATAAATAAATTTAGTATCATGTTAAACATGTAATTGTTTTATTGATTATTTATTTATTATGACTTTCTCGGCTTTAGTCTAGTTAAATTATTAACAAGTAATATAACAAAACTGGTAGAAATATTAGTCGACTTTCTTGCCCCTGTCTCAATTAGAAAATGTACAGTGAAGGTGACACAGATTAATCAGTCGCATCACCCACACTAAAAACACTTACTTTCGTCCGCGAATTATATATTTTATTTTCCAAACAAACTAATAGTAACAACAAAAAAAATATATATATGAGAACTTAAAATACATTTTATTTGATAAAAATAAAAATCAAATCTCAATAAAAAAAAAAAATTGTTATTTAGGTGTTTGATGAGAAAACAGTTGAAAATTATAAAAGTGATGTTAATAAAATTTGATATAAATATTTGATGACATTGTTGATTTAGTTGGAATGACTAATAAAAAAAAAATAATTATTTTAAATTAATAAAAATTGTAAATGATGAATTATTATTACAACTCGGATATGCAACTGGGTATAATTAAAGATTCGAAATATTCATTATCATGGAGTAAAATAGCAAGTAATTCGAAATTTAGTTTTTTGAAAAATCTTGTTCATGTTGCTGCATTTTATTTTGCTGTTGTTGCAGCATTATGGTGTGTTCCTAGTTGTCTTTATAATCGGTGAGAGTTTATGGCACAATAACATCACTGGAAATTTAAATAAAATAAAAAAATTTATATTTAAATTAAGATTATTTAATTTTTAATTATTTTTTTTTTGATTACAGTATATCCGAGACTGGCCAAGCAGTTGTGCTGACTCTTGTTGATACAGCATCAGCAGAACTTCAAAATTTAGCTGAACCACATTTATCATCATCAGATGTACATCTAAAAACAGCTAAAAATTTATCAATTACATTATCAAATTCAATTGAAACTAATACAGATACACTAGTCTCACAATTACCTCATACAACATCAACAATTTATTTATCAAATGAAAATACTAATAATGATACAGATATTAAAAATAATAATTTATTAAATGAAAATATCATTGATAAATCTAAAAATGATGATAAAAATTATATTAATGATAATTTAAATAATGAAAAAAATATAAAAACAACAGAAAATATACAAATACCATCATCAATTGAATTTGATGATACAAAATTTATCAATAATAATGATGACAATGGTGTTGGTGTTGGTGGTGTTGGTACTGGTGGTAGTGGTAGTGTTATTATTGATGGAATTGTTAATAAAGTTGGTACAGATAATCATGAAGATATACCATCATTTAGTGAATGGGCACAAAAACGTCTTGAAGAAGCTGAAAAAAAAAAAAATCATCAAAATGCATCAATACAAAATACAAGTAATAATTCAAAAAATATTGGTAATTTAAAAGTTAGATCTAAAAATTATGCATCACCAGATTGTGGTGCTAAAATTGTTGCTGTTAATCCAGAATCAAGAAGTGCTAGAAGTGTACTTGTATCAACACGTGATGAATATATGTTAAATACATGTACAACACGTGTATGGTTTGTTGTTGAATTATGTGAAGCAATACAAGCTAAAAAAATTGAAATTGCAAATTTTGAATTATTTAGTTCATCACCAAAAGATTTTTCAGTATTTGTTAGTGATCGTTTTACAACACGTGATTGGAGTTTAGTTGGACAATTTACAGCTCAAGATGAACGTGATATACAATCATTTACATTAAAACCACATTTATTTGGTAAATTTATTAAAATTGAATTACATTCACATTATGGTAGTGAACATTTTTGTCCAATATCATTATTTCGTGCTTATGGTACATCAGAATTTGAAGTATTAGAAACAGAAACTGAAGTACAAGAAATAATTGATAATGATAATATTAATAATAGTAATATTGATAATGATGATGATGATGATGATGATGAAGAAATATTTGATAATAATGGTAATGATTCATCAAGAAATTTATTTGGTAGTGCTAGAGATGCTGTTATTAGAATTGTTAAAAAAGCTGCTGGAGTATTAGTTAAAAATGATAATGGTGATAATAAAACATTTAATCAAATTAATAATGATAATATTAATAATAATAGTAGTAATATTAAGGTATTATTTAACAATTGTATAACACCAAAATATAATATTATTTGTAATAATTGTACAGATAATATATTTGATAAAATTTATCAATTAATAAGTTGTCGTATTAATTATTTAAATGAAATTATTAATATACCACTTGTGAATAATACACTTTACAATACTGATGTATGTTATAATTATGGTATTAATAATACATTATTAATTAATAATTTTGATAATACAAAAAAATTGTTATTTTTAAAAGCTATTTATTCAAATGAATATATTATTTCTTTGTGTAATTTATTGGCAATGAAAAACAATGTATTGTTAGTAAATTTAACTAATGAAAAAATTATTGAAAAGCCTAATGTAACATTGTCATTATCAGCATCATCATCATCAGCATCAGCATCAGCATCGTTGCCATCGTTATCATTGCCAGCGTTGGTTAATAATGTTGATAGCTCAAATAAAATTACAGAAAGTATAATAACACAAGCAACAATTGATTGTAATACTGAAAAAGATTCTTTAAATTGTCGTCAGTCAACTGTTGCATCATTATCATCATCAGCATCAGCATCATCATCTTCGTCATCGTCGTCGTCCTTATCGTCGTCGTCGTCGTCATCAAAAGATTCAAATGTTATACAATCAGATGCATCAGTAGCTGATGTTCCTGATGTAAACACAGGCCTAATAAAAGATAGTAAAAATATTGAAAATACAGCATCAACAATAATCATTGGTACACAAATAAAACCATCAAAAACATTAACTAAAAATGATTATAAACGTGAATCATCAATTCCAAATTTAGAACCAAGTAAAGATATAGTTGATGAAATTTTACAAGATAATGTATTAACAACAACACCATCACCATTTCCATCAAATTCAGCAACAGTAAATCAAAAAATAATTGAAGAGTCAACAATATATGGTACACAAACAGATACAATAACACAATCAACATCACAAATATCATCACAAAATGTTATTGATACCAATAATTATGATAATACAATTATTGATTTAAATATTAAATCAGATGATAGTAATCAACAAGTTAAACAAGATGATAAAAAAGAAAAATTAAAAGATACCGATGATAGTAATATTAATTCACATGAAAATTTAAATGATGATACATTATTATCTGATTTACGTGAATTTGAAAATAGTGATACATTAATTAATAATCCATCAATAATAACACAACAACAACAACAACAACAACAACAACAACAACAACCAACAGCAAGTACACCACAACAAAAAGAATCAGTTTTTTTAAGATTATCAAATAGAATAAAAGCACTTGAAAGAAATATGTCATTAAGTGGACAATATTTAGAAGAATTAAGTAAACGTTATAAAAAACAAGTTGAAGAAATGCAAAAAACATTTGAAAGAACAACAATAACAATGAATGAAGAATTTAAAAAAAATGAAGAAAGAGATAATAAAAAAATTGATGAAATAATTATATTAAAAAAACAATTATCATTATTAAGTGATACAATTGAATTAATTATAAATGAACATAATAGTTGGAGTAATAAATTATCAACATTTGGACAACATATTGTATTTATATTTATTGAAATAATAATACTTGTATTAATAATAACATATTGTCGTAAAACAAATAATAATTTTGATGATATTAAAACAAAAAAAATAATTAAAAATACTACAATAAACAGTAATAATTGTCATTTAAATAGCAAAGATAAAACAAGAAGAAAAAGTACTGAATCATCAATATGTAGTAATAATAATAAAGAAATAAAAAAACGTCGACCATCAGAAATTGCATCACGTATTAGTGGTAATTATCGTGATTTAATGATTGATACAAATACTGAAATGAAAAATGATAAAAAAAGAAAAAAAAAAAGAGAATCATTAATGAGGCTAGGCTCAAATATTGAAACAAAAAGAGATAATATTGATATTTATTTACCATCAAGAAGATCATTGTCTGTTGATACACATAATTATCGTGATAAAATTGATGAACAATTATTTGAAAAATCAGATTCAGCACCAGATTGTCAACACAATATTAATGATAATTATAAAATTAATGATAATGTTAATAAAAATTTTATATTAATTGATGAAATTGATCATTCAAATAATTTGATAATTGATAATTTGATTGATCAATTTTATGACGATTCAAAAGATACTATTGATGATAATGATGGGATTAAAAATACACAACGTGGTTTAAGTATATTAAAAAATACAAAATTACGTTCGTCATTTATGAAAACAGCATTGAGATCAAGAAGTAAACGAAATGATAAATCAAGTGATAATTCAAATTTACCATCGTCAAAAAATAAATTAGATAAATGGGAAAGTCATTCGAAAAGTTCAATTGGTTCAAGATCTGATCATGATAGTAGTTCATTTAATTTAAATAATTCAATTGATTTATCATTAATAAATAACAGTCAAAATGGTAATTATAATAATGGTGTTTCTGAAGACTCTGAGTGTTCAAGTACAACACCAATTAATGGAAAAAAAATTAAAAAAGAAAGTGGACTCAGAAAAATGGTTAGAAAATTTTTTTGATTATCAAATTTAATAATATTGTTGAAATTACATTAATAAAATGACTGGAATGAATTGAAATTATTGTAAATTTTTACTTTTGCAATTGTAAAAATAGAAAAAAACATTTAATAGAATTTTTTTTTTTTTCGAAATATCACAATGAGATGAAAAATGAAAAAAAAATTATAATAAAAAATATTTGTAGTTATTAAATTAGATAGGAATTAAATTGTCTTCATCAGATAGAAAAAAAAATAAAAACTGTTTTTAAATAATTTAAAATTATTTACCAAAGAAATGCAAAAGTAGAAAATTAATTTATAAAAATAAACCATGATTGAATTTCTATGAGTTTATTTCGAGAGAAAAAAAAAATTGTCGACATTGATGAAATTTTTGACGAGGTACTTTTATTTATTTATTTTTTTATTGTCTTCCCCAGCACAATTGTATTTTTATTTTTTACATATTTATTTACGAAAAAAAAAAAAGGCTTTTCTTCTCTTCCTTAGTCTCGAGTGACAAGTGCCTCGTCAAATATTATCTAAATAAATGAAAAATTGTTTTAAATAAATAAAAGAGACAAAATGAAAAAAATTGTTTTGAATTTTTTATTGTTGATAATGGTTTTGTTTATGTTAATTTATATTTTCAATAATGGCCATTTGTATATTTTTTAATTTTACAATATTAATTTTAAATTAAATTATGAAGAAATATTATTAGCAGTATTAAATTCAAAACAATTTGATATCAAAATTAATTTATTTAAAAAACAAATATCGATGAAGACATTGTGAGAATGAATAACGTGACTTTGAATTTATAAAAAAACTAAATGCATTGTGAATTTTTTTTTTTTTCTTTTGCTACTTACTTAATGTGCATTTATAATAAATAATTATAATAAAAGAAACAATTTTATAACTGTAGAAATACTGGAGATTTAGAACTCTCAATAAATAGTTAAAAATAAAGAGAAATTAAGTTTGATAATAATTTTTAAATATTACAATACAATAATAATATAAATTTATTATTTAAAATACATTATGTAAATTGCTAGATATTACAAAATAATAATTCATCATTTAATAATTCAAAAATAAAAAGATAATCTCGATAAAATTTCGAAAAAAAATTCAAAAATTTTACTATTTATTTCGATTCGAAATGAAAGAGTTTTTAATTAATTATCCTAGTCGATATTATTGCAAAAATTAACCGGTATTTATTTCGATTTTGTTCTGATAAATATTCAAAAAATGGTCAAGGTCTTTTAGAAGAAAAAAATATATATATTAAATTTTTAAAAGCAAAAAATAATTCAGTAATAATTGTACATTGAAAAAGAAGATGAATAAATTAAATATTATTTTATCTTTAACAGTTAACAATAATAATAATAATAGTTTTTCCAAAAATTAAATATTATTATTTATCGGAAAGAAAAATTATTATTTATTTTTAAAATCGTCTATTTAATCTGGCTGTTTTTTTTGTTAATTATAATTTAGTTTAATAAATATTCTACGTAATTTTGTTGATGAATATTTCGAATGATTGTCTAGTTGTATTCAGAAGGTATTATTTCTTGAATTTGTTTGTTAATTTAAAAATAAATAAATAATTATGGGCAAAATTATGATTAAGTTAGTTTTGTGTAAAATATGACAAAAGAATAATGAAAGCAAAAAAAAAAGAATATTACCAAATAAATATTGTTTATTTATTTTTTATTATCATAAAAATATTTATAAATTTATCAAAATTATACTTCAATTGTTAGCTCATCAAGAAGCTCATCTGCATCAACAATATCATCATTTAATAATTTTTTAAAGCGTTTAAACATTGCAGAGAATATTATTTGCAGAGAAATTTCTTCAGCAATTTTTAATTACACAAAAAATTTACAGTAAAGTTTGGAAAAAAATTAGCAACTTTTTCATAGAGCAAAAATATATAAATCTTTAAAGGGATCAATAATTTTTTTTCATAAGTTTTTTTCTTTTTCTTTATTTTTATTATCAAATTAAATATTTTTCACTTTTATTTGTTGCACAGTGAATTTGCACCTGCAGGTGGCCAGGGGAGAATTTTTAAAAATTGATTTAATTTTTTTTTTACTTCATTGCTTATGCGCGTTGCTATCATAACATTATGTCAGCAATAAAATGCAACACACTCATCAATTACACAATCAAAAAAAGAAAGTAAAAATTAACAATTAAATAGTAATATTTAACATTAATAATACTTAAATATTGATGACCCAATTGTCTTTTTTATAATTTCTAAAAAAAAATGCGGATAGTATGTTTGTAAATACGTTATTTATTTTTTATTTTATAGATATAAGTATGAATTGAATTGTTTATATTATTGGTAGAAATGATCATTAATTGAATATTTAATACTACAATTATAAATCATTATCAAAACCAATAAAATAATATGACAATTGTTTTATTATAATTCGATTATAATATGTTAGACAAAAAAAAAAATATATATGTCGGTATATAAGTCATAAATTTATAAACAAGAAAAATAATTATTATTTATTTTATTAATCTTTATATATGTTTCTTCTTATACCAGGGCTAATAAGAATACTTGGCACTTTACTATCCAAGTCAATTTCAATGTTGACTTCATGTCTGATGAATACACTGTAAAATAAGAAATAATATTATAAATGATGGACATTATTTATAAACAGTGTTATAAAAAACTTTTTCATTTATATTAATGATAATTAATAAATATATATTTAATTTACCGTTGTCCACTGTTTGCTTCAATGAATAGATCACCGCTCTGAAGTTGCATTCGAAGTATACCAACTTTTGATGTTATATCTTTTTTTGAATCTGCAATTCCATTTTTTGAAGATCCAGGCAATTTATTCTTGTTAGCTTGAATGTCAACTGTGTAATCGATAATAAAACTGTAAAAAAAAAATAATATTTGTCATTAAAATTTCATTAGAAACCTAAATAAATAATAAATTTTTAATGAGTCAATTTTTATCCCTTGATAAAACATTAATAATGTGATAATTAAATAATTTTAATAAGCAAAAAATTGGTTTCAAATTATTGTGAATAATATTTGACTTACGTATCTTCAAGATTTTCTGACGATATTTTTTGTTGAGCTCCTTTAAGTGACGCAATCATTGGAAATTTTAATTTCATTCTTCCAAATATATTTGGTTCATCAGTTCTAAATAAATAATCAAAACTCATAATAAGTAATAATTATTTTTTTTATTTAAAAATAAAAATATATTAATTGAATAATTTTAAAAAACAAAAATTAGTTTAAAATAATTGATTAATACTCGACTTACAATTCATAAATACTGTCTTCAGTTGCAGTCACCCGACGTGTCATGGGTACAGGTGGGAAAGACTTTCTGTAAGGTAATATTATTAATGATGTATATTTTTTATTGAGACGGTCATTTTCTTTACTCAATTTTACTACTTACTCTAAAAGCCCCGACTGTTCTGATTTTGATATTACTTTAGCAGGATAAGTTATAAATTTATCAGAAAAAAGTGTTCTTGGAGATGATTCAAAACCACCATCCTCCAATAATTTAGGTGGGCTTCTGTGAAATTTAACATGAACTGCATGTTTCAATATAAAACTGTAAAATAAAAATTATGTTATTAATACTGTATACTTGTCATCGATAATTTATTAGAGATATAATCAATAAATCGAAATTCATGATGAATCAAATTTTTTTTACCTAATAAAAAATTAATAATAAATGTATATTTAGAATTGTTTAAAATTTCAACTTACGTTTCGTCAGTATCTCTTGTTTTAAATGTTAATTCATCACCCTTAAGTGATACATTCCATTTGCCTAACCGAAATGATACTGCTTTTACTACTTCATCTTTAATTATATTGCTTTTAGGTTCAATTGATTTTCCGTTAAATTCAACGCTGAATGTGGGAGGCAAAATTAAACTGTAAAATAATAAATATTATTAATGATATATATTTTTTTTATTAATACAGTTTATTATTAATAATGGTTAATTTTTTTGTCCATGTGCTTAACATCTATAGTAATTTACGAGACATTATATAATAATTATTTAATTAAAAATATAAATTTCATCATGAGACGAAAATTTGAGATGAAAAGTTTTCATAATTTCATCATTCACCTGGCCTTAATAATAAGAAATTTTAATTATCAAGGAATCGATTGAAAATTATTGATTAATATTTGTTAATATTCCACTTACTTTTTCACTATTTCCTGTGTTACTAGTCCAACTTTACCACTATTAAGTGATACCTCATAATTATCAATATTTGATACTTTAATTTCATCATCAGTAAATATTGAGGATATTTTTTTTCCAGCAGCCCGTATGATTGTTCCAAAATTAGTTGATAATTTTTTAGCTTGATAAAAATGATAAATAATATCAATTTAAAAATTGTAATGGTGGACGACTGCAGCTAAAACTTGCCTAACTTTATAAAATAACCCTAAATTCACTCTAAATCACATGAAATGACATGAAATCACACTTTATAACTACTCTAAAGTGTTTGTCATAAATACAGGCTTACTTTCTTTTTAATAATTAAATTTTAAAAAATATATTATTCTTTACCTTGAGTAGACTGTAATTTTTCAAATTTATTATGGTTGATATAATTTGGTTGAAGTAATGACAATGTATTATTTATACTAGTCGTGTACGTCATAGATCGTAGATATTTTGTTGTGCTAAGACGCAATGTATTTCGTAAAATTCCACTCATTTTTTTTATTTTTTAAACGATAATTTTTTAACAGTTAACAATACTAATTGTTCAAACAATCTATCAATTTTTTTGATAAACTTGATAAACAATGTGAGGAGAACAAAGTAACTTGTCGACAAGGCTGTGTTTCCAGTGGTATCCAGTATCAGAAAAAACAACTAACGAGAGAAAACCATCTTTTTCCATGCATATTATGCACCAGTCAATAAGATACCTCCAACAAAGCTACCGATTGTGCCAATTTGAATATAATTACTCAATTTGAAGCTGAATTTTTTTCGTGACTAGCTCGAATTCATCTAGCTTTTGGCTAAATCTAAATTTTTTAATTTATATATTATATTTTCTAAAAATACTTGAGTAATAAATTTAAGTTTGATTACAAATTATTCGAAATAAATCATGTTATTGAACGTCTCTAGTAATTTATTCCTATAAACAAAATACCTGAAAATAAATTTAAATATAATTACTGATTTAAATGAATTATTTAAATTTAAAAATAATGCATTGTTTATCAATTTATTATTTACGAGACAAAAAAAAAGAAAAAAAAGAATATTACTAAATCAATATTGTTTATTTATTTTTTATTATCATAAAAATATTTATAAATTTATCAAAATTATGCTTCAATTGTTAGCTCATCAAGAAGTTCAGCTGCATCAACGATATCATCATTTAATAATTTTTTATTTTTAACTCTTTGATTAAAATCATCAACAGATTCTTTCCATTCATTTTTCCATTGTTCAATATTTTTCTTAACATTCGTACACATGAATATTTCATTAAGAATAATTTTCATTTTCATTGATGTTATTGATGTAAATGTATTTGTCAATTTATCTAAAACTCCTGGTCTTAAATTTTTATCTCGACAAACAAAATTAAGAATAAAAATTCCATTATCATTAAGACATTTTGATACATTTTTTAATACAGATGTATCTAAAAATTCTTTTGGTGGACAACACATTCCAAGTGATGGATCTTTACCATCAACATCAAACAATATTGCATCAAATTTTTTATTATTTAACGCAGCATCATTGATGAATTTAATTCCATCATCAATACATACACTTGTTCTATTATCTTGTACAAAATCAAACCAATTTGTTGCTATTTTAAGCATAGCCTCATCAATTTCAACAGCAGTTATATTTAATTTTTCATAACAATTATTAAGAAATAAACATAAACCACCACCACCAAGTCCAATAACAAGTATATTCTTAACTTCATTGCTATTTTTCATCAATGAATTAATACCAACAGACATATAAGGATGATATTCACATGACAATACACCTGGATTAACAATAAGCTTTCTTTTACCTCTTCTACTTTTAGATAATTTCATTTCAGCTTCACTTTGTACGACAAATTGATTATCCAAAAATACTAATCGTCTTGTATGTACTTTATTATCATCATCAATAACATCTTCAATTAAATATTTACCAGAATATTTACTTTCACCTTGATGAATCAATTCACGTTTACCAATATCAGCACCAAGTGATAAATAATCAATAACATAATTTTTAGGTAAACTAGATGGTGATAAATTTTTAATACTTGATGATAACTCAATTTTAATATCATCCCAATTATTAAATGTATGATTTCTTCCTAGCACAACAATAGCAACACGATCTTTATCAACATTACCAAGAAATTCTTTTCTACCTTGTGTTGTTGAAAATAACCAATCAGTTTCTCTACCTTGTGGTACTAAAAATGCAGCATATGTTTTACCACATGAATTTGGTTTATCTAATACATATATTTTATATCTTGGACAATCATTACCAGGCTGATAAAGATCTAAATTAATTTCACCAATATCAGATACATTTTTTTTTGATAATCTATCACATACAAGAGCTGATTGTTGTACTGATAAAATTGAATTTATTAATTCATCTTCATTTTTAACTTTAATTGGTGTATCATCTGTTAATGATAATTCTAAAATTTTTTCTTTTATACCTGGAAATTTTGTAGCCATTATTGAAAATACTGGTATTGAACTACCTTCTTCATTTTTAGTTTTATTTTCAGCCTCATGACATCTTGTTATTCTTAGCATAAAATTTTTTAATGCAAAATAAGAAACAAATTTACGTAAGATATGTTCTTGAAGCAGAGAAATACATATGTATCTTCCACCACGACAAAGTACTCTTGTTATTTCATTGAAAAATTTATCAATTGTTTTTTGTGTTTCAATTGAATCATCAGGCATCAGTGCATCTAATGTACCTTTATCAATAATAACACTAAATTTTTCATCAGTGTAAGACATTGAAGTTGCATCCATTTGTTCAAATATTAAATTTGGACGATCAATACGATTTTTATCCTTCATTTGATCAATTACTATTTTTGATATGTCAATACTTGTTATGTTCCTAAAATAATTTTACAATTACAGAATTGTTTATTGACTTTTTTTGATGTATTATTAAATACCTACCTGTAACCAACATCATGCAAATCCATTGTTAAAGTTGAATTACCACAACCAACTACAAGAATATTATCTTTTGTTTTGACAAATTTCGATATTTGTCCACATAGTTCTGGATACTCGCCATACCTTTAAATTAATTAATTAATTAATTATGCATAAATAAATATGAAAAACAACAATAGCAATATTGATTGTAAATAGTTTGATTAATTGTTGTTAAAAATTTACCATTCAAATGCTTTTTTTCCACGTTTTTTAAAAAAAGAATTCCAATAATCAGCTTTGCTAAATTCTTCATGACATTTTGGTAATAAATTCATTATTTATATTGTTATTGTTTTATTTATGTTTTTAAATTTTGATGTTTATTAATGATAAACAATATATTATTGAGGTTATCAAAAGTCAAAACACGTGTGACGTCGTGATTGTTATTTTTCGATGATAATGTAGAAATTTTTTTCGTTGGTTTATAGAAAAAACTGTAGATGGAAAAATAACATGATTTTTTTGATGAAAATATATTTTTCAACTACTCATTAGGATTATTTAAAACGTTTAAAAATTGCAGATAATATTATTTGCAGAGAAATTTCTCCGGCAATTTTTAATTACACAAAAAATTTATCGTAAAGTTTCGAAAAAAATTAGCAACTTTTTCATTGAGCATCTACAGGTTTCGAAATACACTTTCAAATGTGAAAATTTATTTGAATTTAAACATGCAAATGTACAAAATACATTACTGTATTTTAAAAAATATTAGTGAATTTAAAAAATAAGCCAAAAAAAATAAAGAATCTGCCGTTTATTTAAGAAAAAAATTTATCTATTTTTATTTATCTTGTCTTTTTGATTCAAAAAAAATATATAAATCTGCCAAATAGATAATTCAAATTCAAAAACTATTATAGATAATAATTTGATAAAAAAATTTCATTATATTCCATAATTATATTTTGAGAAATTTATTTAAACATTATCATCATTTTAAATCTTCACTCTGCTAATTTCAAGGATATAAATTTTTTTAAATTCAATTTCGTTGTATATCAAATTATAAAAATATTTAATATTATATATGACCATATTCACCACAATCCAACAACAGTAATAATAAAATGAAAAAATAAAAAATAAAAAAAAAAAATTGGCGTGTGCACCACATAAATGAAATTGACACCTGCCATAAAAAATCCCAATAATAAACCAAAATAAATTTCTTTTAATTCTTCTATATTTTTCGTTGATTCAACTGTTGTTATTATTTATTTATTAATTTTTTTTTTCAACTCTATACATAAAAAAACATTTAAAAAAAAAAAAATTCTTTTATTTTTTTACAATTCATTATTTTATGCAATTAAAATTCATAACACCCTTGAATTATTTTAGAATGAAGTCTAGTTATCTAGGTCAGTGTTACAAATGTCTATTATTATTTGCTAGAAATTATAGACACCTGTCTCTCAAAAAAAAAAAAATAACGTATCTTTAAAATAAAAAAAAAAAAAAAAAGGTCGTCATCACATCGTCCGCTTTTTAAAAATATATATTTTGTTTTTAAAATTAATAGAATTTTTTTTTTTTGAGAATGATACAAGTGTGTGGATTATTTTTATATATTGGGGTGTGTAGTTTTGATGAAATTGAATTCGGAGCAAATTCTTTCGAGGAGTGAAAAAGGAAAACACAAAACTCAGAACACCTTGCGGCAGCTGTCAGGTGATCACAGGGCTCAATCATTCAAGTCGGAAAAATCTTGACCTTTTTTTTTTTTTTACAAATTTCATTTTTTATTTTAAGAAACCCTATTTATTATTATTATTTTCTTTTTTCTACACCTCTCGGCAAACCCTTAAAAAACAGATTTATTTTTTTTTCAAATTCACCTGTAAGAAGCACGTGGCACAAAAAAATATATAAATCTTTAAAGGGATCAAGAATTTTTTTCATATTTATATTTCCAAAAATATCTTTTTTCCCCGATAGAAAAAAAAGCCGAGAAAAAGGTAAATATTTTTTTTGTTTTTATATTTAATTTTCTATATATTTCAACATCAATTTTTATTATCTGATTTAATTTTTTTGTTATAGTGAATTTTAAATCTTGAATATCCAAGTTTTTTCAAATTGTTTTCCTTTCTGGGATGATTGATTATTTTTTTTTTCGAAAAAAAAAGAAAATGAAAAAAACTAGATATTTGATCGATTGCACCTGTAAATACTTCAACACAAAATTTGACTTAATTTTTTGAATTTTTAAATATTAAAATAAAACGGTTATTTTTGGTTTTCTTTTTTTTTTTAAATAAAGTAGTACTGTTTGTATATATCATTGCACAAAATGGATTAATCGTTGAAGAATCGATTCACGCCATGTAGACACTGCATTTGGTTACCCGCTGACTTACCCACTTTTTGGATCGTCAATCTTGATTAAGATCAAAGTATCATTTTTATATATGTTTGTGTATACAACGCACGCGTTCATGTACATTTTAAAGAAAAAAAAAAAATGATAATTATTTTTATTCAAGACGTGAATTCATGCGTACAGGTGAGTCGATTAAGAGAAATATAATAAATAATAATAAATAAATTAAAAATAAATATACATAAACAAGTCATTAAAAAAAATTAAAATAAATATTTTTATTTAAGTTAACTCAATTATCAATTCAAGGTGTATATTCAATTTTTTAACAACTTTAATTTCCGTAAAAATTTCTACAATTATATTTTAGTGCTGTCGATAATTCAGTACCTAAAAATCTTTAAAAAAAAATAATTAAAATATTTAATTTAATTGTTTTATATTGATAAAAAATTACATTTAATTGTTATCTTAAATATAAAAATTAATTAAATACACAAAGGCTGTTCTAAATTTGCATTTGAAATTTTTTTTTTCTTTTAAATTCGTGTAAAATTTAGTCGAGAAACGTTGGAGAAATGGTAGAGAGATTTTTGGTTGAAAAATTGGTGGAGAAATATCTCAGCCATTTCTCCAATCACGGATTATTTTTGGGAAAAGACGGAGAAATATTTCCACCGGGGTTTCTTTGGTATAGAATGCAAATATGAGCAACCTCTTCAGCAATTCGCAATTGTTTAGGATCAGCTACTGGCTGAATAACCATGCACTTTGTAAACTGGATGGGAAGAAGCAAATTGTTACTGGGTCGTTAAGACAATCAAGAGGATTTTTGGAAGCACATTTTCGGAATTTGCTGATATCAGTTCGCCTGATACGGATGATAAAAGCGTTTTATAATCAATCTAACACTTTGTGTTTAATTGATTTATTATTATTAATCAATTCAAACACATTTTTTATCCAATGTTTCTTTTTGAGGTATCCGGGCATAAATGGATATGTCTATAATAACGGATTATTGTTTCTATAATTTTTAGAACATTAAAGCCTATTAAGCTCGCGGCCATTTTACTCAGATATAGTTTCAATGAATTACTAGTATAATAAATTCAAAAACTTAAAAATACTACAAATAAAATTAGTAATTTATTTAAACTATATCTGGAAAAAGTGGCTGTAAGCCTAGTAGATTGGCAAGCTGCTAATTGCTAAAGGATCGATCATAAAAGATTGCTCATTAAAAAAACGCCAAAGAGCAAATATTATTTTCATTTTTTATAATATTATAAAATTTTAAAATAATTGATTTTTTTAATAATCCATAACCGTATCAATTCATTTTATACATTACCCAATCGAAATTTTATATTTTCAATTTTTTAATATTATACATAAAATAAATAATTTGAAAAAAAAATAAAGCCTAAAAAAATTTGAAATCAATAATGCTTAGTTTCCCTTGATTATATGATTTAAAAAAAAAAAAAAACACCTTTTCCACTTTTTATTTAAAAAATAATATACAATATTTATCAGCTGTCTCGCCTTTAATGCATCAACGAAAGCAACATGATTGTCGTTGACATTTGTTTTTATGTTGTTGCCCATTTACGCGATCACTTTATGTACTTCTCATTATGCCCATAATAATAAAGTTTTTTTTTTAAAAAAAAAAATTTATTTTGCATCGTTAAATGAATTTTAATCATCATTAATTTTTAAATAATTACCGATTAAAATTGACTTTGATATAAATAATTATTTAAAGAAAGAAATTGTAAATTTATTTAAATAAATTTATTATATTTTTTATTGTTGGGTATATATAAAATTACATAGATCAAAATTACATCTGATTGCAATTTTTATATTTTAAAAGTAACATTATAATAAAATCGCGTCGGCACATGCCAAAATTTTTTTGAAGTTTAAAAAAATTTAAAAATTAATTTTATATAATATCATCAAAATCTCTTTATTTTTTAAACTGATTGTTTACAATATCTTATAGAAACAATACTCCCAAAAATTTTATCATAATAAAAAATTATTTTTTATATATATTATTTTTTCGACTCGTTAGAATAATTATGTTCAAAATAATTAGGTGTATGTTATGGTGGTAAAGTGCGAAAGAGTTACAGCCCAATGCCAGAGGCTAAAATTTTTTTTACACAAAGAATACTAAATGAAAAGAAAGATAATGAAAAAAAAAAAAAATTAGAAAAAAGTATACAAAAAGAATAACCCAAAGAAAAAGAAAAAAATTAAAAATTTATAAATGAAAAATAAAAAAACATTGGGCATGGTTTGAACGGTGTATTTGACCGTTACTTTTCATGTTCTCGTTAATGATATTAAAAAAAAAAAAACTTGATTTTAAAGAATATCCATTAGCAAAGTGCGATATAAAAATTTAGAAATAACGACAAACAGGTGTTGCTAGATTTCATCTTTAACCCGATTCATTGTTGACAAATTGTAAACAATAAATTTTTAAAATATTTATATACACTTGCGGACGATCCAATTAATTTTATTGTAAATTTTTTTAACAACTAATTTGTAATCACGATCGTTAAGTTGAAAAATAAATAAATAACAAAAAAAAAATAAATGTAGCTATAAAAAATATTTAAGTATCGTACTGAATCATTCTAATTTTTTTTTTTTTTTTTTTTTTTTTTTGATAATCAGAGAACATGGGCCGGCTCGATTAAGACATTACATTTACACTCGGCAACACCTGCGTTATTATTATTTAGCAGAAATATAAAAATATTTTTTATAAATTTATATATAATCCAGAAGAATATATATGTGTGCAGTGATTCGTGAGTTAATAAACTTTTTGCTAATTTTTTTTTTTTTGTTTATAATGTTATTTTGATATTAACAGTCAAGGTATATATTTATTTACTAAATTGCATTTTAATTGAGACAGTTTTTTTTATATCGAAACTATACACATGTGGATGGCTGCGAGTTTGAAAAAGATGTTGAGATTTATTGCATGTCATATTAAAAAATATATAAAAAGTTTAATTTGATTTTAAATTAATATATATTTTTTTTTTAATGACTGTTTTGTTGTATATATTTACATTTTTTGTTTGTTTTCTCTTTTTAATTTAGGGCATGTATACAGTCTATACAAAAAAAAATTTAGATGTAATTTTTATTATTTTTTTAAAGTCCAAAAATGTAAAATAATTTGTTTAATTTTTCATCAATTATTATAGCGTTTAAAAATTAATAAAAATCAATAAAAATTATTTTTTTTTTTAATAAAAGTTGTCGTGTAAATTGCGAAACAATATGGCTGTTTAATAAATTAAATTATTTCAATTAAAAAAAATATATATTTCAATAATTTGATAAGATATATAAATTTATATTTTTAAAAATAAATCACCCATTAAAATATTGATAAAATTGATTAATTTTCATCATTTATAATATGAATGATAAATATAAAAATATAATATATATCTATTTTTATTAACTTAAAATATCCAACAGGTATATATAAAATTCAACATGGTAACACACAGTAAAATAAGAGAGTTATATTGAGGCACGCGTAAACATGTATATGCGTTTAAAACGATATATAAAATAATGTGCAGGTGGTAAAAGCTTTGGAAAAGAGCCACCTGTATATATTTCGTTATTTTTCTTGTATCTTTTTACCTCATCCCCCAATCATCATTTAACCATTACATATACAATATTTCCCTCAACACACAATTAAATTTATACATTCACATCGTAACTCCTGGTTTTATCAATACATGTTTACAACGACGATTCGAAATCATGTGCAGCTCATTCCAATATATATATTTAATTGGCGAAATAATCTGCAATGTGTTACTGAGCGTGAACAAATTTTTTCAATGTCACCTTTTATTATACGCACACCTAAAATACATCCAAATTTATATATAATTTTATTTATAAATTTTTGGACAAATATATTCTAAATATAAATTGAGTTAATTTAGTTTTTAACAATAGAAATATTTTACATCAAGAACAACGTTATTATGTTTTTTTTACGTAGGTGGGACGCTTCGCGTCTAAAAATCTTTTATTAAAAAACTGCAGCAACAATTTCTTGAGCCATCATTTTTTTTAAAATAATAATCATCAGTTAATTTTAAAAATAATTAGACATAGATTACGTGTACCAGTAAGATGATTATTTTTTTTTTTTTATACAAATACAATCAAGACAATGAAAAGTGATAAAATTCAAGGCATTTTTCATGTTCTTTAGAAAAAAATTGTATGTTTTTGGTGATAAAAGACAAGTGTTCTATTTTTTTTTTTTTTTTTGTTATTGGAAAATAAATAAAAGCTCGTTGAAAAAATTTACCTTTAATTCATTTGTATTTTTACGTAGGTGGGACGCTTCGCGTCACCTACGTATTGGATTTGTCTACCGAAAATTAAAAAACGCTCTCATTTCTTAAGTAATTGTCAGAGACACTTCGTGTTAGAACCAAAAGAAGCGTATTTTCAATCTCTTTAATTTGTATATTTTCGATTTTTTCTCAAATAATTATTAAAGTTGCCAGAGCCAAAAATGTTAAAAACCTTTTTTTCTTTTTTTTTTTAAATATTAAATAACTTTTTATCTGTAAGCGTGATCGATTTGCACCGACTAATTAAAAGTTTCCTTTTATTTTGATCTTTAAATCGCCGCTATTTTGGAAACAATATCTTTAAAACTCACGGAGTTATTAGAATTCTAATAGAAAAATTTGTTGTGGCGGTTTTTTTCCCGATTTACATTGGAACCCAACAAAATCATGTTTTGTGCAGATAAAATTTCGTAGCGTTGTGACTAAACAATATGACATTTTATTTGAAAAAAAAAAAATTATACTAACTAATAATTGCACATAACCCACCGGAGTATTGAAAATTTTAATTTTCGTTATATATGATTTTTTCTTTTCATTTTTCAAATTTTAAAAGGTATATTGTCTCTTTAACATTTGTATAGGGATCTAAACCATAAATTTATAAACTTTTTCTGTTAAAAAAAAAAATTAGAATAATAATACAAAAGAAACCTAAACAATATATATTTGAAAAAAATTAAAATAACTTAAAAAAATTGAATATAAAATAAATGTATAATTAAAAATACATTGTTGTATATATGTGCATTTAGATTTTATATATATACAAAAGATTGACCACTGTGAACTTGGTGAATCACCAAAAATTCAGTGCCAGGATTTTTTTTGCTAGGGGTGGTTTAGTGCGCGTCCATCCATCGTTGCGTGACGCCCTTTTTATTGTTTAACTAAGGATTGGCCAAAAGAGTAAGAGAGATGATAATAACAACAAAATAATAAATGTTTTTTTTTTATTTTTAAACTGGTTGATGATGAGCCTAAAAGTTGGGGGTGCAAATGAGGATGGTCGGGGTCAAGCACCGGAAGTTATATTGCCCTGTTTTATATTCCAAGTACCAGGCGGGGTTACCGCGGTTCGATGGGCCCTATTTTTTTTTTTTTTAAATTTATTTTTGTTGATGGCACATCACAAATTAACCCCTCGGTTCTTCTTTCGATATACTTGGTTGGTGATCGAGACCAGGGGATGGCCTATCCATCCCCCTGCGATCACTTATGTTTTTTTTTTTTGTTTTTTTTATATTTTTGTATATAAAGAGGATACTTTTTATTTATTTTTTTTTTGTCAACTATTGCCATATGCTGTGCAGGTGAAGACGTACAAGTACGCTTGTATTTATAAATGTATATATATGGTCAAGACCGTATCGGTGATGAGCACGAGCCTTGGATTTTTATATATATATTTATACTTGCATGTGCGCACGCCCTAACGCGTGTCCTTTCTCATCCCCTACTTTTATCTGACGCCATTATTAAAATTATTTATAAAAAAAAAAGATAAAAATAAAAACAATTTTTTATTTATAAAATATAATAAATATTTTTATTTAATTGTAACAAGTATTTTCCATCTTCTGATAAAAAATTTTTAACATAAATTATTTATTTCAATTCAAAAAATTTATAAACTGAATGTATATTTGAAAATTAAAAAAAATTAATGAATTTTTATATAAAATTTGATAAGAAAAATAATTAAAAAATAATAAAATAATTTATATAATTAAGGGTGTGGTATAGGGTTTGATAAAATTGCAAATAAAAAAAAATGAATAAAAAAAAAAGTATATCTCATCAACCTGTTTTTCAAGAAGATGTCATTAAAAGTTATAATATGTCGTTGCCGAAACCAGATACATTATGATACCAATCATAAATCACAGTTCGTTGAATCTACAGATAACCAATTAAGGTACCCAATAACGAGATACCATACTGGTGGCTTCTGTAAGCGTGAAGTACAAGGCACATTCCACAAAGTCACTGTAATTTTTCTGGTTCATCGATGAACAAGATTTTGCAGACGATTGAACACGTCAGTTATTTGAACTGACTAGTGCATTGAATGGAGACGAGAATTCACACACAAGTTTAAACATTGTCGTGATATGAACATGAAAAGATGAGACTTGTTTCAATGTGTATAACCTGCACAATGAGAATAGAAGTTAAACAACTTTTTGTGTATAATGATCGGTAGAGATATATATATACGATCAACGACGACTCACTGTAAATCTTACTTGATAAAAAAAAATATTGCAATATAAATAAATAAATAAATAAATGTTTAAAATCATCAGATCGATTTCGAATTGAATCAATCATTATATCCATATTTGACGAATTTAGGTTAAAATGATTTTAAAATTAAGGTGCAATAAAAATAACTGGAAAATGAAAATAATAAATTATCGAAAATTTATATGTTATGGTGATGTATAATTATATATTATTTTTTTTTTTGGAAATTATTCTTTTTTGTTTTTGATTGATATTTTTTTTATATAATTTTATGACAATTTAAATGGAGGGATACGCAATTGTTATAGAAAGCTCATGAGCTTTTTTAGCAGGAAAAAAAAATTCGTATATAGTGAATTAATAAATAAGAGTTATTTGATAGATAGAAAAAAAATGAAAAGTTATGAATTTTATTACTGAATAAATGTCATTTAAAAATTGAGCAAATTAAATGATTATTATGCTCAAATATAATTTTATTTTGAAAGTTTTAAAAATGTATGTTATTAAATTGAATAACAAAAATAAACAATGAAAATAAATATATTTACGACTCATTTTTATCAATTATATATTTTACAAAAAATTATATTTTAAATACCACCGATTATAATTGATTAAAATTACTTTGTGAAACCAAATTTTCAGTCTTTATAAAATCGAAAAATCTAAAATCATATATAACGAAAATTAAAATTTTCAATACTCCGGTGGGTTATGTGCAATTATTAGTTAGTGTAATTTTTTTTTTTTCAAATAAAATGTCATATTGTTTAGTCACAACGCTACGAAATTTTATCTGCACAAAACATGATTTTGTTGGGTTCCAATGTAAATCGGGAAAAAAACAGCCACATCAAATTTTTCTATTAGAATTCTAATAACTCCGTGAGTTTTAAAGATATCGTTTTCAAAATAGCGGCGATTTAAAGATCAAAATAAAAGGAAACTTTTAATTAGTCGGTGCAAATCGATCACGCTTACAGATAAAAAGTTATTTAATATTTAAAAAAAAAAAGAAAAAAAGGTTTTTAACATTTTTGGCTCTGGCAACTTTAATAATTATTTGAGAAAAAATCGAAAATATACAAATTAAAGAGATTGAAAATACGCTTCTTTTGGTTCTAACACGAAGTGTCTCTGACAATTACTTAAGAAATGAGAGCGTTTTTTAATTTTCGGTAGACAAATCCAATACGTAGGTGACGCGAAGCGTCCCACCTACGTAAAAATACAAATGAATTAAAGGTAAATTTTTTCAACGAGCTTTTATTTATTTTCCAATAACAAAAAAAAAAAAAAATAGAACACTTGTCTTTTATCACCAAAAACATACAATTTTTTTCTAAAGAACATGAAAAATGCCTTGAATTTTATCACTTTTCATTGTCTTGATTGTATTTGTATAAAAAAAAAAAAATAATCATCTTACTGGTACACGTAATCTATGTCTAATTATTTTTAAAATTAACTGATGATTATTATTTAAAAAAAAAATGATGGCTCAAGAAATTGTTGCTGCAGTTTTTTAATAAAAGATTTTTAAATTAAAAATTTTTTTAAAAAATAACATGAATAAATTTAAAAATTAGGCCAGTCAAATAATTATATTTAAGCGAGATAATTTTTTAGGACAAGAATATGTGTGCCATACTTGCTGTAATTTTGGATTGACGCAAAACATTAATGGTAAATTATTAATGAGTTGTTGAAAAAGTGAGTTGTTTGTACGTGGCACGAATGAAACAAACAAGTTGAGATAATAAATATTGTCTTTATTTTTTTTTTATAAGTGCGAGATAAAAAAAAAAATTAAATAAAAAAATTACATCATTGATAATGGAGCAAATCTATCTCAGACGAGTCAGTGATTTATATTTTGTCGGCTTCAATTCAAGATCTATATCAAAACTTGTTACTTTTTTTGTTGAAAAAAAAAAATTCCAAAAGCTCCGTGCAATTTTATAATCAGAATATTGTATTATTTTTTCTTCTTTTTATTTATAAAAAATAAAAATTTAAAAAGTCTTTGAGATTAGCCATTGAAAATTTGTCAAGTGATAACTTTCGAATGTCATTATTTATTTATTGCTTTTATATTTATTTATATTTATATTTTTTTTGAAGAAGTCAGTAATACTTAATCGAACTTTCACCAGCCCTTTTTGGTGTTGGGGAATCTGGAGTACCTTACATACTTGAACATGCCGAATTTAGTTTGATCAAAGTATCTTTTTTTTTTTTTTTGCCTCCAAATTTGGGATCATGTTTCAGATGATCAACTGTCGTTTTACCAGCAGCATGTATGACTGATACCAGATTCTTCTTTATTTTTTTTATTTATTTCATTTGATATATGAAAAAAAAAAAAATAAATAAAATTGAAATAAAATAAAACTACCTTAATTAAAACAGAAAAAAAACACCAATAAAATATAAAATAATAATAATAATAATTTATTTTGTTTAAATAAGGATTGTTGAAAATTAATATTTATATATTTTTATAATAATTTGTTATTGAATTATAAATTAAGAATTATTTATGTGTAATAAATAAATAAATTTAAAGAAAATAAGACAATATACGGTATTTAAAAAATAAATATTGGAAAAATTTAATTTTAAATAATAACATTTGGTTGTTTTGATTAGTAAAATGATTAATTAATTGGATTTTTGATTAATTATTTAAAAAAAACATAAGCTTTTGAATTTAATATTTATTTTTTTTAATTTTTTCGATAAATATTTTTAATGTAATTTTGAAATTGTCATTGAATTTTAATTAAATAAATATTACTCGTATGTTTTAATTAAAAAATGAAATATATTTTTAATTAATCTATAAATTTTATAATTAAAATAAAAAGAATTGTAATTTTTTCATGTAAAAAACTTGCATCTTTTAAAAGATAACAAATTATAAAATATGTATAGAAAAAAAAAAATGTTTTTAATGGCTCTATTTAATTTTTTTTATATAATAAAATCAACCATCTGGTAATCTCAAAAAAAAAATCGAAAACGCAATTTTGATTTTAGATTTTTAATATGACTTATTTATATACCTTTTAATTTCTTTAATTTTTTTTTTCGTGAGGAAGTTGAGGTATAGGATCTATTTTTAAATATGATTCAGCACGTGGCACTCGAGGGATATAACTGTCACCATAAAATATCGATCTATCACTTGAATAATGGGCCAGAGAATATCCTTTTTTTTTTTTTTTTTCTTTGGAGCCTTTCTTTCTTCATCCGATCGAGAGCCAACTGACGTTTTTTTTTTTTTTTTTTATTTTCTAGATCGCACGTGGCTTTATTCTTAAGCTCAACGCCACAAGTCATTTAAAAAAAAAAAAAATTTCGATTGATCCTTCAAATTTTTTTGAATTTTTAATTATTAATATTATTATTATATTATTGTTCTACTTGAAAAATAAAATCAACAATAGCTAAAACAAAAATAAAACTCCAAAAATGTAGTTGTTTTTTTTTTTTCAATTTTTCATAGAAACTTATCACCTGGACATTTTAATATAAAATTAATTATAAAAAAAAAAACATTAATATTTCTTTAACAAACAAAGAAATTAAAAAAAAAAAAAAAAATTAAATCGAAATTAAACCAAGGGGGGATTTGTCTGACAGGAACGAATCTTCTTTATTTTGTTACCTCCAATTAATGTGCCACATGACGTTTTTCGAAACGGAAATCGGGGGTTGAAAAATATTTTGTATATATTTTTAGGGGAATAGATAGAAAAAGAGTAGAAAGAGGGGAAATAAACCCTGATCGGTGCAAACGATCGTAAAGGTTACATCAAAGGTTTATTTTGTGTACCATCCAGACGTTTTTAAGAGGGCCCCTTCAAAAAGTTAATTGCTAATCGCATCATCTCCACCCACCGATAACTTTTCGTGTTATAAATTTTTTTTTTTTTTTTATATAAAAATATTATAAATGTACAAAATACTGTGCATGATTTTATTGTTGTCTGACTATTCAACATTTATTTACATCGATTTATTTGAATTTTGATAAATCAATATATTTTTTTTTGTTTTGTTTATTTATTTTATCAATTAAAAATTTAATTATTAATATTATTTATCAATAATTTAATTAATTGAAATATATAAATCAATACTTTCCACGCAATTAAATATTTCTATGATAATTTTTTTCATAAAATTGAATCAGTTTTTATACAAACAACACATTTTTCAAATTTTTTTTTTCGAAAAAAAAAATATAATAATATAGATAATAGGTAAAATAAATACCTGATTTTTTTTTTTTAGATTTGAAAATTTAATTTACATTTTCTTAGCTTCACCAGGTGTGCAGTTTTTTTTTTTTTTTTCATGAATTTTTTATGTAAAAAAAAAAATGTTCAAATAATTTTTTTATTTATTTTTTTGTTTTTCTAATTTTTAGGATAAATATTAACGAACAATATATAGGTGCTAGAAATATTTAAAAAATAAAAAACTGTTTATATATAAAATTAGCTGTGGATGAAAAATCCTAAGTAGGATATAATGTATACCTGAAGAAACCTGGAGTATAAAATAAAGAAACCCGGAAATGGTAGTTGGCACAGTAGTCATTCATTGAATTTGATGAAAATGAAAAGTCGGCAAATATAGCGGATATAAATGCCGGGTCAGCATGCTTTTGACCATATGCCTAACGAAAAAAAAAAAAAAAAAAAAAGGCATCTATATCGTTGAAATTTTATCCTAAATATATAGAATTATAGTAAAAGACAAAATAAATTCTCTCAACGCGTTCTATTCAATTTTAAAAAAATAAAAAACAATTACTCCAAGTGAGAATTTTTTTTTTTTTTTCTATCCAATTTTTAAAATTTTCTATCGGCTCTTTAAAGAGCATCATCAACAAGATCGTAAATTAATTTTTAAATTACTATGAATTACAACGTACCCATATATTAACCGATAAAAATAATATTTAATGTATATTTTTTATAAATTCATCATTTATTATAGACAGTGGTGACTATTTTTAATATTTTTTTTATTTATTTATTATTTTTATTCAACAGACGTTATATTGAACAACACGTGCGAGACATTGGTGTTGACCAATAGAAAGAAAACATGCCAATACGGGACAGATGTAGCCCTTTGACGTTCAAATGGTGGCTTGTAATAAACCTGGCATTTGTTTGTGGTAAAAAAAATAATATAAAAAATAAAAATACCCTTGATATACCCATCAATTTTATGAATTTTTATTCATCCTATACTTTATTGAATACTTGCTTCATTTTTTTTCCCTCTATTGTCAATGAAATGAATGAATTTTCATTTTTCAATTTTCAATTTTCAATTAAGCTCTATTTTCAGGTTTTATTTTTCTTTTTTTTTGTAAAAATTCTACTCGGAAAACTAATCGGTAGATATTTTTGAAATTTTTCGAGTATATACAGACAGGTTTTAACTATTTTCAAAAAAATTTTCATCCAAAACTGAGCATTATTTATTGCTGAAAAAAATTCCCAAATGTATAAATAATTTTGTTCATAAAAAATTAATTTTTAACAAGTTGTAAAAGAATAGAGAACAAAAAAAGTATGGAAACTTTTTCGTGTGACAAAAAAAAAACATTGAATAAATAAAAAGGAAAATTGGAAATTGAATAATAAGGTAGTTTTTCTTTTTGTTATTATTTTTTATAGGGTGTAAAGTATACTTGGAAAAAAAAAAAAAACAGAATAAGCACATGAACTATTATTGGTCATGGTTGATCGTTTGCATGTCTAGTTTATTTTTACGAGTGAATCCTCATGTATACATATTGAATCATAGCCTGATATTTTACATGCAATGCACAAGCATTGTCTGTCATTTATAAAAATAGTAATTATGATAAAATCAACCCCTATAAAAGCAAAAAAAAAACCCAATTTGATGCAACACTTTGCTTACAATGTATATGAATTATTGGTACCAGAAACAAATTTGTTTGGTACCAAAAACATATATTTGTTATCAACTATTCATAAATATTTCACTGGAAAAATAATAAATATATTTTTCTTTTCTATTTTATTTATTTTTAAAAAAATTTGATAAAAAATTTTAATGAATTTCGAGAGACCCAGTATATAAAAAGAGACAAATCTATTTATACTTTTTGTGACTGTCAAAAGCACGTGCTGCCACGTGACCCATCAGGTAAAAAAAAAAAAAATATATATATATCTCTTCTCATCCAACAAGCAGAGTCTCATTTCGATTTTACATTTTCCTTTGTCGATTATCTTTTTTATTATTTTATATATAATGTATTTATTTTTTTCTAGTTTCGATTTTTGTAATCCTCTGATCGTATAAGTAAGTGCCACCTTTGATGTCACTATTTAATATATTTGGATTACACACACTAATAACAAAATGAATTTTTTTTTTTTTATAAATAATCATCATTTGTATATGATATTTATACAAATGTAAATATTTTTTTAAGCTGTGTTTCGTTACATCTGCAGATAGATCAAATTTCTATGACTCTCATTTCCCATGACTCAATGGATTATTGATTTTTTTTTTAACACAATCATTTGGCAATTTTTGTGGGATGAGACAATTATTTTTGTCTCACGATATTAATTATTAAATCAATCCAAATATTAGCTTTATATATTTTTTTCAATCTTCAAATAATCTCACGATCTTTTTATTAAATTTTTTTTAAAAACCCAGCGTGTCTCTTTAAATCGACTGGATAAATCGATTAATTTAATTTCTAAAATTAGATAATTTTATATTACAAAAATATCTGTGTTATTAATAATAATACACTATAATAAAAAAATTTAAATCCTATAAATTTTTTTAGATAATGAATGCTTTTAAAAAAAAAATCAATATGTGTATGTTTTTTTAAAAAATACGTGATTAAATGTATTATTGACAAAACCAATTTATTTGAATTGAAAAATATAAATAAAAATTTGGTAAATAGAAAAATAAATAAAAAAAATTTTTAAAGACTGAATGAATGGCATATGGTGTCCTCATTATCATCATCATCATCATCATCAGTTGTCCAATGCTACCGGTGAATATACTCCGTCTTATCCAACACCAGATGTTATGAAAAATTATTATCCAGACTTAGGAACTTGTGTATATATTTTTTAAGTATATTATAATAATGTTGCTTTACTTGGTCTAAACCCCAGCAGGATATGCTCCAACGACTAGCTCGTGCCACAGATATTTACCCGTCAAGCCGTTATGCTTCGTCTTGTTACCTCTTTTTTTTTTTTTTTTTCTTAATTTTATTCTTTTACAAATGATATATATGCTCGACATCAGGCTATTTTTCAAACACCTTATTTATCTACAACACTGATATACAATAATAAAAATTATTTAATTATTTATTTTTTTAGGGGAATGTGCGGGGTGAAATCGACAGTCGGCCTAAAAATCGACACGCACTTTGGAGCTTTTTTTTTTAGGTTTTTTTTAATTAAAATCTAAGCTTTAATATTTGTGTCTAAATGAGATTTAAAAATTGGAAAATTAAATAGAAAATGCGGATTTTTAATTAATGATAATTTTACAATAAAAAATTTTTATTTTTTGTATTTTTTTTTTTTTGCGTTTGATCCTACTTGAGTTGATAATTTTTGCGTTGAATTTAGATGCAAATTTATCGTGGTTTTATTCAATTATCACTGTTTTTTTTTTTTTAATATATATTTATAAATTATTTAAATGAAAATAGCTTTCTCACAGTCTCATAAGACGATAATTTTTTTTTAAATAATTAATTTCATTTCACCCCACATGCCCTTATCATATTTAAAACAAACAAAAATTACTTCGCGTCACCTATACGTATTGGGTTTGTCTACCAAAAATTAAAAAACGCTCTCATTTCTTAAGTAATTGTCAGAGACACTTCGTGTTAGAACCAAAAAAACGTATTTTCAATCTCTTTAATTTGTATATTTTCGATTTTTTCTCAAATAATTATTAAAGTTGCCAGAGCCAAAAATGTTAAAAACCTTTTTTTCTTTTTTTTTTTAAATATTGAATAACTTTTTATCTGTAAGCGTGATCGATTTGCACCGACTAATTAAAAGTTTCCTTTTATTTTGATCTTTAAATCACCGCTATTTTGAAAACGATATCTTTAAAACTCACGGAGTTATTAGAATTCTAATAGAAAAATTTGATGTGGCTGTTTTTTTCCCGATTTACATTGGAACCCAACAAAATCATGTTTTGTGCAGATAAAATTTCGTAGCGTTGTGACTAAACAATATGACATTTTATTTGAAAAAAAAAAAATTACACTAACTAATAATTGCACATAACCCACCGGAGTATTGAAAATTTTAATTTTCGTTATACATGATTTTATCCATTTTGTTTTTCAAATATAACGATTGAATTTGTCATTAAAAAATAAACAGCTAATTTTTTTTTTAGATAAAAAATTTATTAATCTTTATATTGAAAATGAATAAATATTAACAAGGTCAATCGGTATCACCGGAAATAATTTTAAATTACAACGCCCAACATGAAAAGAAAAAAAAAAAAAAAAATCTGTATACTTCATTTTTTTTTTCTTCAATGTTCAGGGTAATACTGCAAAGGTAAATATAATTATACCATGAATCTGTTGTATATTAAAAAAAAAAAAATAATAACAATTCTACTATTCATAAATTTTGTGTTCATTTTGACATTTGTAATGTACAATGTAGAGAAGATGTTTGGTGAGGATGTTTCAGGCACCTGTTATTGTACATGCGGTAGGGTGAAAAAAAAAAAAAAAAACATAATAGTGAATTCGGTTAACCCGCATTGCGTGAGGTGGCTGACCATATATCGATAGGTTGATGACCATTCGATCACAATAATCAATGGTACCACATCATCGAACTTTCCGGGGTTGACGAACGCACAATTTGCACAAATATAAAAAATATATATATTATAACAACAATAGTAATAATGAAAAATTTTTTTTTTTTGTTCATGTAATTTGCATGTTTTTATTGTTGTTCGTTTGAACTTGAAGATACAAATTCAATAAAAGTTCAATAACCTTTTTTTTTCTTCATCGAAAAGTTCAATCAACCCTTGTAAAAAAAAATTCCAGTCAATTGAATTATCATTTCGATTGTTATATATTTGTTATTATTTGATAATAATTATATTTTTTTTTTTTTTAATTTTTTTTAAAAACCACAAAAGCAATAAAACTTATAATTAAGAATTTAAAATTATGGTTAAGAATCTGAGAAATTAATTCTTTATAAAATATTTGAATTTTTTTTTTTTTGTTCTTTTATTTTTATAAATAATATATTTTATTGTTGTTGTATTTTGATGTTTGGTTATCATTTTAATTTATTGTATTTGTGGTTTTATAAAAATTTATTTATTTATTTCTTTTTTTTTTTTTTGAGGGATATAGATACTCTCCCACGCTGTTTTTTTATTACACCCCTGTTGTGTTAATTATGCTGATGAGACACCCTTCGTGATTGTTGAATTCTAATATGTTAACCTGAGAAAAAAAATATATATTTAAATTCAGAGACCCACAAATTGACCAGCAGTGTCATGCAAAATCAAACTTGCCAAACAATGGATACATTGTTGATCCACAAAAAAAACCACATAAATACCGAGACCAAATATTTTTTCCTATTTTCTATTTAAACAGAATCTTTATATATTTTTATTTATCTCATTTTTCTCTCCTTATTTATCACCAAACAACCTCTTGTTGACTCTAAAGAAATTCTCCGCTTTTAAACATCAACCCCACAAATTTTTTTTTCGATCAGAAAACATATATATTTCTTTATTCTTCAATAGAAAAACTGCATAATAAATTTTTCGATTTGTTCGACTTGTAAAACCTTCGTCACAAATTCAAACAATGCACACAATAAAATGAAAAAAAAAAAACAAAAAATAAAATAGTAATAATCAAAAATTTGTAAGGACAAAATATAATGAATATATTTAAAAAAAAAAAAAAAGAATAAATATTTATATACTCTTTTTTTTAATCTATAAAAAAATTTCAGATAATAAAAATTTAAAATTAAATATATAACCAAATAATTTTGTATGATTTGAATGACAATGAACACCTGTTGAAAAATCCTACAGCATAGATATCCATAAGAATAATTTAAAAAAAAAAAAATAAATATATTTGAATGAATTGAAAAGTATGAAATCAATTAAACATCAACCTATTCATTTTCCATGGGAAAAAAAAATTTTTAAAGTAACAAAATAACAAAAAAAACTAAATTTAAAAAATAAAACAACAACAATGCGGGTCTTATTGGATGAGTAAAAAAAAAAAAAAATTAATACACCCATAATTGTCCTTTATAATAATTTTTTTTTTAATTACAAATGTCTTTACTGGGTGAATTGGTGAAGTTACTGGTTCGCACGCTTCATCAACTACATCTTCCACCCATATCCTTTTTATTATTTAATTTTTATTTCATTAGTATTTATACGTTATTATTCACTTCGTGGGACAATTTATATTTTTTAAATTTATATAAAAAAATTATTTTTAAAAACAGATAAAAAATAAAATAAAAATGTACACCTGCGTACTAGAGTTTGAATGTAATTAGTTGTTTGCATTCTTCATTGATCATTCCTTCTTCTTCTATTGTCTTCATTTGTTAATTTTTTTTTTTCATTCAATTTTTTGTTATATATACCATGAGAACTGATGTGTTTCGTTGATTACACTCCTCCCGGAAGTATTATTGTTGTTATTTTTCAAATGATATTAACCACTTGATTGTAAGAAATATTTACATTTGAGTATTATTCAATTTTTAGTTATGGATTAAAAAAAAGAAAGAATTATTGATTGATAATTGGATTCTATACGTTTACAGGTAAATATTTTTTGAATTATTTTTCTTGCAAATTGTTGGTTACAATGTGCAGTTATTTACGTGATAAATTTCGATGGATCAACAGTTGAAAAATAAAAAAATCATATATAACGAAAATTAAAATTTTCAATACTCCGGTGGGTTATGTGCAATTATTAGTTAGTGTAATTTTTTTTTTTTCAAATAAAATGTCATATTGTTTAGTCACAACGCTACGAAATTTTATCTGCACAAAACATGATTTTGTTGGGTTCCAATGTAAATCGGGAAAAAAACAGCCACATCAAATTTTTCTATTAGAATTCTAATAACTCCGTGAGTTTTAAAGATATCGTTTTCAAAATAGCGGCGATTTAAAGATCAAAATAAAAGGAAACTTTTAATTAGTCGGTGCAAATCGATCACGCTTACAGATAAAAAGTTATTTAATATTTAAAAAAAAAAAGAAAAAAAGGTTTTTAACATTTTTGGCTCTGGCAACTTTAATAATTATTTGAGAAAAAATCGAAAATATACAAATTAAAGAGATTGAAAATACGCTTCTTTTGGTTCTAACACGAAGTGTCTCTGACAATTACTTAAGAAATGAGAGCGATTTTTAATTTTCGGTAGACAAATCCAATACGTAAAAATCTTTGATCGATAAATCTAAAAAAAAATCAATTATTAATTATTTATTTTTTTTCTGTTGTTAATCTTCAAGTTTAATTATCAAAATTTATAACAGAAATTAGTCCACAATTTAATTGACCTATTGCAAAAAAAATTAATCGAAAAAGTTTATTTATAAATGAAGGAATTTTGAATTTATAATTTTTTTTTTTTACTTTTCACTTGCCACACAGTGATCAGCGATATGTGCGAATTACACGCTGACTCCCGAATGGTAGTGTCAAAAAAGAAATAAAAATTATATACAGACCGAAAATTCGTTCCTTCGTTAACTGACATTTTTTATTTTAATTGTTGATCATCAGTAATAATCACCATGATTATTCGAACGTCAGTTCATGTTAAAATTCATGCATAACATTTTTTTCTTTTACATTTTAAATTATATTTTTAATTTTTTCTTTTTGTCGTTTGTTGTACAAATTCAACTGACAATTTTGTTATAATTTTTTTTACAATAACATGAGGGTTATCTATTATGATATTATGTCTAAGCACCTTATATTTTAACCGCACTTGTCACACGTGTTGTTGTTAAAAGTTTTTAAATGTCCAATACAGGTGCATCCGTTTTTTTAAATTCAAAAAACGGTTATAAATAAGAAAAAAAAAATTTTTAAATTTATTTCCCAAATATTTACATTAAATTGACATTTAAAAAACATAAAAATATAATTTAATTAAAAATTTTTAAACATCTTAATTTTAATTATTCATAAATATACTCGATGAAATAAATCGATAATCATGTATTTTATTGTAAGCTAAAATATTTAAAAAAAAAATAACTGTCAATAATTTTAGTGATAAAAAAAAAAGGTAAATTTCACCTTATATTTGTGAATGATAATTAAAATTATACATCTATGTATTTATACAAAATAAAAGAGAAAAATAAATAATAATTTTTGTCTTGTGTATGAAGTTAATTTTTATATGTACACTTTAAAATAGTGATTAACAACAGTAGCACGGTTAACGAATGTAAGTATATTTCATAAAATACCTGTTTTAATATTGTGCCTTGAAGGCATAAATACTGGTATCAAAAAGCTATACATGTCCAAGGTGATGATCATGGATCGTCAAGAAGGTGTCATTACAAAACTTGCATGTCTGGTGTGAGACGAGAAGTTTATCCAGTCTTAATATTTTTAAAAGTATATATACAAAAACTTATACATACATTATATTACCACCTATATAAAAGTGCAATATCAAACCACCTACCTATCAATATATATCCAAAAGTAATACAATCTCACTTGTCAGAGAAAGTTAACTTTAATTTTTTTTTTTTTTTTGTAATTATTTTTTTTTGTCTTGTTGTCATTTCACCTGTAATTAAATAAATATTTTCAAGTATATTTAATGTATGCGATTAAACCAACTGTTAATTATTGATTTTTTATTTTCAATCAAAATTATATCAAGATTTTGTATAATAATTTTATTTTTTACTGGCGATCTAGTCGAATGATTTAGCTGAGGAAAAAAACAGAAATTGTAAATTAAAATAAACGGGGAAAATTGGAGAGGTTAAAAAAAGCTTCACAATCATAAAGAAAATTTTTTTTTTATTAATTATTTATTTGAGCAATTTAAAAATTTTAATACAAATAATTTGGGGCTGATTGAGACACTTGAAGAAATATTTTATTGAAATGAAAAAAAAAGCTCTGAAAATCTGCTGCGTGATTTACTTGAAGCTAGGAATTTTTGAAAAGCTCTAAAATTTTTCTGTGTGGTACAAATTTTTAAATTTTTATGGTAACATTTGGTCATTCAAATGAAAGATTAGTAAAAAAATAAACAAAAATATTTTCACGATTTTAACGGCAAATTTAACGGTGAATTTAACCAATCAATAACTGAAATTTTAAATTTGTTTTCGTTTCAAATCAATTATTTGTATGACCTTGAAAAATAAATAAAAAGTCAATTTTAAAAATACCACTAATTATAGAGTTTTTAAATTACACTATTTAAATAATCCTTCGACAAAATTTGTTTATTAATTTAATCAGTTAATTAAACAATTAAAAAAAAAAAAATTTCAATAATTTATAGTGATTTAAATGTAGACATATCCTTCAATTGCTTTTTTTTTTTTCCTCAATAAAAATCGTCTACACTTTTAAAATTAAATTCAACCTCTCTTTGTTGTCTTTTTTTTTTCATCCCAAGTATTGCAAATATCCATATTGACAATAGGCCATAAAAAAAAATAAAAATAAAATTTAAATTTTCAGGTAAATAAAATTTACAAATTTATTATTCAACAAATGTTCAAGAGTAATTTTTAAAATCACAATAAAAAAATAAAAAAAAACACTTGTGGTTTTGGTGAAAAATTCTATTGTTATTTAATTTTTTTTTTTTTATTTCCATCAATTTTTAGGCGCCGATAATTTCAACGAAATTACAGACAAAAGAAATTTTTTAAAAAATTCAGGATTTGATTTTTTTTCTCTCCTCTTTTTATTATCATTATTATTTAATTTTTTTTTTTTTTGGTCAAGATTTTTGCAATTATAATTTAGTGAAATTTTGGGTATCGTTTGAGACCACCTAGGGTATTGGTAGTTCTTTCAGGTGGTCGGGTCACTTAACCCCTGCAGTTAACCCTTGAAAGGTTCTTCTGAATTTCACTCAATCGAATTTAATTAAAAAACAAGATCTTTGAATTTAACTGACTTTGATATTTCAAGATTTTTTTTTATATTTTTATTTAGCAAATAATTGTGTTGATCAATTGAGTGTCATATAAAAATTTCATTTCAAAATAACAATAATACAAAATAGATAAATCAACTGGAAAATTTCCATGAAAATTTCATTTAATTTTTGACAATTTTTTTACTTACAAAGTACATTTTAAATTTGTGTTTTTTTTTTTTTTGAAGGACCATTTTTGTATGGATGAGATGGAATACTTGTTTGAACTCATGATCAACAAAATATCTGATTTGATCTTGTATATGTGTCTTTCGTCTTGTTCATTGCCAAGTGTACCACAGTTGAACACCATTTACGGTGTCTTTCGATCAAGACTCCCCAACCCCTTCACATATATACCGTTTTTTTTTTTTTTTATTTAATCATCAACGAGAAATCTTTCCAAACTACATTTACACATTTTTTGTCACTTATTAACCTACATTAAATTACTTGTAATTCTTTTCCTTTTTTAAATCTCAATACGCAATTTTTTTTTCATTTTATTATTCAATTTAAATAAAAAATACATAAATTAATAATAATTCATCATCAATTTGTCCATTATTTGTCTCTCTAGATGTTAATTTATTCAATAAAAAAATTTTTTTTTCTTATTTTTTTGGTATTTTATCCTCTTTTTTACTTCATCATCACGCGATGTATATTTTTATAAATCACGAAAACTGTATTACACGCAGCAGCCTTAAATCTTTATAAAAAAAAAAATTATATATTTAAATTCTCGTTAAATAGAAATCATAAAAAAATTTCACATTCATATTTAAATAATTTTTATACATATTAATTATCAAATTTTTGTGTAAATAAAAAAACCAGAGATGAAAGAAAAAAAAAAAATTTTAATAAAAAATTTTTTTTTATTATTTTTATAATAATTTATTATAAATAATAAAAAAATTTTATAATAAATAACTGTATAGTTTGATATACATATTGAATAAATATATAGTTGAAAAAAAAAAAATTAAATATATTTAAATGCCGATATGAAGAGAAAAAAAAAAAATGAAAAAATGAAATTTGATTTCAGTCGACTTATTTGTCGAGTTAATGTTGTGGTGTATATATAAACTGTGATCATAAAAGATAATAATAAGTACTGGCGATTTTCGATTGCATTTCAGACAGCTTTCTTAAAGTTTTTTTTTTTTTATTTTTTAATCTACCATTTTTATTTTTTCACGAGTATTCAAGTCTTTAAATGAAACACACCGCGTATTTATTCTGTGATGATGATGGTTATGTGAGATTCCTTCACGAATGGATCATCATATGTATGGGCCACTGAATTCAGTTGGTCATATATTTCTTGGAACATCATTGACCTCTCAATTTTTTTATGCGTACCTCAATATACACCTTACCAAAAAAAATTGCTAAATAAATAAAATTATCTCGAGCAATTGCAAAAAAAAAAAAAAAAACTGGGTCATCTATCTTGAAATTATATAACGATAAAGAATTGAATATTAATTATTAATTATTTTAACAATAATTTATTTTATTTTTTATTGTTTTATTATTGTTTATAATATCTTGGATAATTATTATATTAATAATGACGGGATTGAGTAACCGGAGTAATGCGCTAATATTTATTTTTATTGATCTTTGATAAATGATCGATTGAAAAAAATTTATCAAATAATTTTTAGATTTTTTTAAACAATTATAAAATACCTTTAAAAATAAAATTTATATTTAAAATATTACAAGTGATATTTTAGTTCCATTTATTATTTAAAAATAAAAAAATATTTTAGTAATTTTTGGAAAAGTGTTAATTAGATTAATGAGATTTAGATTAATGCTGGAATTTTTTCTCCTTTATTTATCTCATGTCGGAATAATTTTTCTGGTACTAAATTCATGCCGACGAAATTACTCCGGTATGAATTTCCTGCCGGAGTAATTTCTCTGACAATGGACCAAAAACGGAGTAATGCCACTATGCCAGATAAATGCCGGAGAAATATTTCCACCGGGGTTTATATTATTAGTAAAAATTTTAATTTATCGAGTATTAATTTAATACTATATAATTATAAATCATAATCAAAACCAATAAAATAGTATGACAACACCCAGGTTTAGAAAAAAATCTTAATTTAACGTCAATTTGAAATAAAAAATTGATTATTTTAATAAAAAATTTTTACTTTACTCTTGAATTAATTCCTGTTTAGTAATGGGAGTTAGATTCATAACTGATACTCGACTTTCATTCCGGTAAGTTCCGATTGGCTTCATATCAGTAATCTGGAGAATAAAAATAACATCCCCCACAGAAAAATTTTATAAAATTTTTATAAAAACTTCTTAACAAGTTTGCTCAAATTTTATAAAAACTCTATAAACTTTTTCCGTGGGGGAAATTAATTCAACTAAAAATTGATTTAATTATAACTCAAAATTAAAAAAATGAGAAAATAAAAACAATGACACTTGTTATTATAATAAATTATATAAAATATTTTTAACGAACTCGTGGTTAAAAAAAAAAAACAAAAATTATCTCGATGACATTTTGCCCAAATCATAATCATCCCTCTCTTAAATCAGACCGAAAAATAGAGTAACATGATGTTAAAAATAAAAAGAAAAAAAAAGAATTTAAAAAAAAAATGATAAATAATTGAATATTAATTATTTATTATTTATTTTAACGATAATTTAATTTATTTTTTATTTTTTTATTATTGTTTATCGTATCTTGAATAATTATTATATTAATAATGACGGGATTGAGTAACCAGTGATTTTTTTAAAAATATTTTTCGAAAGAAAAAATTCATTGTAATACCTATATTATTGAACGAATTTTTACATATAAATAAAATCTGTTTTGTTTATAAAAATAAATAAAATAATACAAAGTAAAATAAGTATAAATTCATGGAGTAAAAAATCCGTCTGCGGTTTTGGTATTTTTATAAATTTTTTTCTTTTTTTTTTTTGTTTCTTCAAAGACATTGAAGACAATATGATTATTCGCTAAATATATAATTTGATATAAATTTATCAATTCAAAAAAATGAAAAAAACTACATACAAAAACTATGAATATAAATGTAAAAAAATTCTAAAGATATGATACATTGTTTTGCAAAAAATAGAATGATATAAAAGACTGCAACAAAACAATAAATTTATTAAAAACAAAAAAAAAAAAGACCATAAATATATAAAGAATAAAAGAAATAAAAAAATCGTTACAACATCCGGATAATTTTAGGAGAAAAAAAAAAAAAAAAATTAAACTAAACAAAAGCAATTGAAAAAAGCGAGTAATATTTTTTTTAAAATACAAAAAATAATATGTACTAAAATTAAATGTGTCATTAAGTAACTACTTGTTGATGTTTTTATTCTTTATTTTAATTATAGAAAAAAAAAAAAAATATAAAAGAAAATATAATTTGCTCATGGAATGATAAAAAGAAAAAATGAATTCATTGAAAAAAAAAAAGTAAGATTAAAAAAAAAGGCCCCCAAGTATGTGAAAAGAAATAATACCAAAAGCAAGGTAGTCAGATAAATTTATATGGTGTATGTATATATTGAGGTATAATTATCTTTTGCCGAATGAAACTTTTTGGATGAGTTTAACATGAGGGAATTTTAAAACACGAACATCGTGTTACACTCTTGGCAGCTGTCCTCTCTCAGTTTTGTCCACGCATACCAAAGACACACATACTAACATGGAAAATTGCGTGAGTTTAAATCGTTCTATATATATTCCAAAAAAAAAAAAAACAAAATTTTATGATACAAAATATGATGATCAACATCAATCACGCGTTGGTCCTTTACCTCCTTATACATGTTTGCATTTTTTTTTTTTCTTTTTTATTTTACCATCATGTTATTCTATTTTTCGGTCTGATTTAAAAGAGGGATGATTATGATTTGGGCAAAATGTCATCAGGACAATTTTTTTTTTTTTTTTTTTAACCACGAGTTCGTTAAAAATATTTTATATAATTTATTATAATTAAGTTTCATTGTTTTTTTTTTCTTTTTTTTTTAAATTTAAATTATAATTAAATTAATTTTTAGTTGAATTAATTTCCCCCACGGAAAAAGTTTATAGAATTTTTATAAAAATTGGGCAAACTTGTTAAGAAATTTTTATAAAAACTTTATAAAATTTTTCCGTGGGGGTATTTTCATTTTCCAGATAACTGGTGTGAAGCCGTCATTGTAAATCGTAAATTACCGTGATATAAAAGTTGAGTATCAGTTATAAATCTAACTCCCATTACTAAACAGGAATTAATTCAGGAGTAAAGTAAAAATTTTCAATAGAAAGTAATCAATTTTTTTATTCCAAATTGACGTCAAATTGAGAATTTTTTCTACCTGGGTATTGTCATACTATTTTATTAATTTCAATTATGATTCATCATTTTATAGTATTAAATTAATACTGGATAAATTATAATTTTTACTAATATAGTATAAACCCCGGTGGAAATATTTCTCCGGCATTTATCTGGCATAGTGGCATTACTCCGTTTTTGGCCCATTGTCAGAGAAATTACTCCGGCAGGAAATTCATACCGGAGTAATTTCGTCGGCATGAATTTAGTACCAGAAAAATTATTCCGACATGAGATAAATAAAGGAGAAAAAATTCCAGCATTAATCTAAATCTCATTAATCTAATTAACACTTTTCCAAAAATTACTAAAATATTTTTTTATTTTTAAATAATAAATGGAACTAAAATATTACAAGTGATATTTTAAATATAAATTTTATTTTTAAAATTATTTTATAATTGTTTAAAAAAATCTAAAAATTATTTGATAAATTTTTTTCAATCGATCATTTATCAAAGATCAATAAAAATAAAATTAAAAATTTTTAAAATAAAACAAAAAAAAACCAGCAAAACTTTCACGACAGAAAAAAAAGACATATTGGCGATGGTGAGTTCTCATTACTGCCAATTTACGATGCGCATCGTTAATGTGTCTTTATATTTTAAATCGCAAAAAATATCGATATTAAATCGGCAAGCCTTTGGTGTGGTTTAAAATAAAAATTAAAACAAAAAAAAAAAAAACAATTTCATGTAACAAAAATTAAATAAATAAACTTGGTTAAAAATAAAAAATAGATAAAAAAAAAAAAATATTATAAACCAGCCGTTCACTTTTTCTTTTTTTTTAAATTTTTCAGTGCACTTTTAATGTGCACTTTTGGCGACGAAAAAGGCGTTCAAGTGTGCGCACGCGTATGATCGTTGCGGTTCCATTGCAATTATAAAAAAAAAAAAAAAAATTGGATCCGGGGTTTAATAACGAGCAGCTGTCTTGCAAAGACATGTTTTGGGATTAATTTCTACTCTCATTACAATGTATAAAACATTATCATAAAATTTTTTAATCTTGTATTTAAATTTTCGAAATAATAAAAATTTTCGATTAATAAACAAAAAAATAAATTGAGCTTTTTTCATTTGAATTAATCGATGTTAAAATTAATTAATCGTTTACATTTATGCTTGCATTTTAAATTGTAAATTGATAAAAAATTTTGTTGATAATTAATTTAAGCATTAAAATTTATTGTTAACATGAAATTTTTTGATGAAATAAGTAGCATAAATACTTCAAAATAATATCAATCGATGACCGAGTAAATTAATTAAAACCATTCAACAATTCATTTAAGTTTTAAATATACAAACTGGTTTTGTGAATGTTAAAGTTGTAATATTGTAATTGACATCGTAATTTACAATCAAATAATATTATTTATTTTTAAATTATAAAAATAATATTTATATGTTAAATATAAACCAATATTGCTAATGAAATATATGTACTTTCTTTTCTCATAAAATACTTTCATTAATATAAATAATATTTAACAAATAAATAACTAATAATAAAATTAAATTATAAATTTTTTTTATTTTTGATTCAAGATTAAATCAAGATATTAAAATATATTATTTTTTATTTTTATTTCTTTAATAACGATTAAAAAAGGGAGTTTTTTTCTTAAAATTTTGATCAACTTCATATCCGTTTTGAAGCAAAGGTTGTATAATTTCAAAAAGAAGTAAATTTGCTTTTTTTTTTTTAAAAAAAATAAAGAAGTAAGGATGTGAAGAGGGCGACGACTTCCCTTGAAATTTATATGTATATTTTTATAAATATATACAGAATCGAAAAAGGTTTAACGACCTGGCTGATATATAATTCTATCGGTATGGGTTTTGATGTTGTGTATATACATGCAAACAGCTGACGTGTGCCAAAAAGATTTTATATGAATAAGACTTCAGATTGGGTCTAGACCATCAATTAAATTTGGTAAAATAAAATTATAAAAAAAAAATAAGAAACGAGTATGTGGATACGAATCTGTGCATACGTGTATATAACATCTTGGCATCAGTTTGATGTGGAGATTTTTTTATTTCTTTTTTCAACAAATAGTCATCAGACGTTCGTTTCATTTTAAATGAGATTATTCACTAAATGACTTAAAAATTTAACAAAAAATAGTGCTACAAAAGAGTTTGGTCATCTGAAAGTTGAAATAAATTAGATGAGAAAATTGATAAACTCGCTCTATTGTTGCAATTGATGTTGGGAAAGCTAGATTGATGTCGTTGGCTTGTCCCATTGAAATTCATACCTTCTGCAACAATAATTTTGAAAATAAAATCTTTATTATTGAAATAAAAAATATAAGCTTATATATTGGAGTAAATATTTTTGCTAATACTGAATTTTATTATTTTATTTAATATTAAAAGTAAAAAAAATAAAAGCCAAGTTGAAAAATAATGATGGCTTGTATAGCTCAATAAAAAAAAATAATATGGGAAAAAAATATACTTGAAGTGATACAAAAGAGTTTGGTCAAATCAAAAAGTCAACAAAGTAATTTTTTTTATTGCGAAAAAAATTAATCAACACATGGATCCAATGAGCATTAATTTATTTGATCTGTAAATTTGTTAGTATTTATTTTTTCAATGTCAATTCAAATTATTTTAGCGTAAAATTTTTCAGCTTCAACTCAGAAATCCAACCTCAGCTAATCTACATTAAATTGACTCTAAAATTCTACCTTTGTTTAATATAAAAAAAATAATTTACTTCAATTTACTTCAATGCTTAAGCATCAATCTTAATTCAATTAATTAATGACTAATTATCAGGTGTTTTAAAATTTATATATTTTAAAATGCATCAATAAGGTGAGCGCGTGCTTGTACTTATGGGTACATGAGGCGTGATACCGGGTGTTTGGTTGCCAACCTATCAAAAAGCCATACAATAATTTTACTGTCGATCATGTTACTTGTCCATCTCGATTAATTATATATTTTTAAAAAATAAAAAAATTAAACAGACTTGAATTTATCATTACAAAAGTATTTAGAAAATTTTAAATTAATTTTTTTTTTTTTGTTTTTATAACTTACAATAAATATAAATCGAGCTATCAATTGCCTATTTTTCAATATTCAGTTTAATATGTATATTATCATTACATGAATAAAAAATTATGGAAAAAAAATAAAAATAAAAAAACGAACATTATGTGATCTTCCGGCTTATGAATAATTTAATTTATAATCAGTTGCATAATTCAGTTATTATTATGATTATATTTTGAAAAAAAAATATATTTTTTTTTTTTATTTTTCGAACAGAATGCTTGTATGTGGTCGATGACGTTGTGACAAGCCCTCTTTTTTTTCTTTTTTTTTTGCTTCACCTGCTGCACAGGTGCCCCCTGTCTTTTCTCGCTCAATGTATAAGCACGTGATTAGACACATAAGACAACCGGTCCGACGTTGCTCGTCATCATCATCACCATCATTATCATCATCATCATCATCAAATATTGCAGCTTGATGATCGATATCGAAAGGCAATTGACTCGTGAAATCTTCTGTCCACTTCAAAAGAAATCTAATTTTAAATAACTTGAAATCTACATAAAGAAATCATTTAATTTTTTAGTCATCAAAATATCAATAGGAATCATGAATGAAAAATGAAATTATAAAATATTAAAATTAGTAAATTCACACCTACTTGTTAATTGCTAATTGACAACTATTTTTTAATTTTCATGGTTGTATTAATATTAAACAATATTTGTCAACAATATCTTGAGCAATTTTAACTAAAACATCTTTCAACATTGACACAATAATATATGATTAAATAAATAAACAATTTTAATGTCAAATGTATTTTTAAATTTATTTAAATTCATATAAAAAATACTAAATCTTTCAAATTTTTTCTACAAAAATTGTAATCAATTATTTTAAATATTATTTCAAATCATTGTAATCATTTGAGATTTTTTTTTTTCCACATAAAATTATTGAAATGATTTGTAAAATCAATTACAATTTGTCCGTTTAAATACCGAGTAAATCGTGCCTCGATCAAAATTATTATTCATATAATTTCTTTAAATTTTCAATCAATAATTATTTGCATATACCAATAAAATATTAATGAATAAATTAAAAAATAATAAAAAATTATTTACTCGATTTTTTTTTTCGGTTTTATAATAGCTCCAGTATATTATTATACAGTATTTGGATTATTTTTATTTCCGGGCATATATTTTTTTAATTTATTTGAAGATGCTCCACACTGCAGACCCTTTTTTTTTATTTTCAAATAATCCTCTTGGCATATTGTACAATGTTGGTGTGAGGTCTATTCTCCGTAAGGCCAAAAAAAATGAATATACACATGAAGCACACACTGAATGTTCTCTTTTAAAATATAATAATACCTTTACACCTGGATTCATTTTTGGTCAAACTTTTTAGTGGTGTTAATAACTCGTGCTGATATATATATACAAATTTTATTTTTATATTATATTAGCATAAAAATAAATTGAATCTCTTAGTTGTAAATTAACACATATAAATATTATTTTACATTCATTGTATTTATTTTATTTATTATACCAAATAATAAAAATATAAAATTCAAAAAATATATATATTTTTTTTCAAATTTGTGCTTTTATTGAAAATTCTGGATAATGTTGAAATTGATCATTATATTGATCTTCTTTAGGGCCTCATTATTGATCATCAAAACGACACGTTTTTGAATTTACAGGAAACAAATTAAATATAAAAAAAATTTAAAATATCTTTTAAAATTTCAACGCGGATATACAAAAAAACGCAAAAAATAAAAAATTCCACACTGATTATGGAAATATCCTTATTTTTTTATTCATTTTTTGCTTTGCTTTGAAATTTTTTAAATGCCGAAATATTTTTTTTAAAATACCTACACTTGTGTTTCAATCTGCAATATATACATTCGATAAATTTTATTCTGACCATAATAAATTGATACACACATATGTTGCTCTATTGAATTTGGTAATATTTTCATGTATAAAAATGACTTTGTATTTGTAAATTTAACGTTCATCTAATGATGTAAAAAAGCCAAGACTTGGGTGAAACAAAACAAGAGTAATACAAAAAATAATGAAAAAAAAAAATGTCAATTCTTGAAACGATTCTTTAATAAGGATACAAGTTTTTATGTATATACTTGTAAAAGATGGATGTACTTACCTCTTGGGGAGATTTTTTCCTTTTTCGATTGGAACTTGTGTATACCGATTGACAATTTTTATACATGTTTTATCCATCCAACATACCATTAACTTTCATGGAATTTACATTGAATTTTCGTCCTGTTTAGGGCTTCATTAGTACAATTAATTTTCAATTATATAATTTTCTTCGTATATATTTTTTAATTTATTTTATTATACTATTGCTCTCGTTTTTGTATATTTATATCCTCTTTTGATTGCACACGATTAAACAGGACCCATGGAAGATTCAAAAAAAAAATTCTTTTAAATAATATTAATGGCATTCTCGAATTCTATTAAGACATTTAGATATCAAGTTATTCAAATATTAAATTAAAAGGTAATTGAAAAATCTCGTTCAGCTGGTTTTTTTGCATGACGACGTAAAAAATTTTTTTTTATTGATGTCATATACTTTTATGATAGTCCAGACAGATGTTTTAAATTTCGAAAAAAAAAAACGAAATTCTATTAATGATTCTCGTTAAAATTTCGAAAAAAAATTTTAAAAATATTTATAAATCAAATATATATTTTAAAAATAATAATTTTATAAAAATGAATTTATTTTTCTTCTTTTATTGGTAAATTTTTTTGGTATAATTAGTGATTATTTAATTTGTAAAAAAAAAAAAGATACCGCAATAAGAATAAACTGATTTTTGATATTTTTTTTTTTTTTTTTCGAAATAGCTTTAATTAAATTGATGATGATGACTTCATTTAAATTTTACAAAAATTTATATATTTGCTTTTTATATACACATTAATTATCATTTATGTTCAAATAAAAAAATAAAAAAAATAATAAAAAAGTTTATTATTCGAATAATCTTGAATCATGTATAATCTGGTAGAATCATTGGTAACAGGTGCGACATCAATAAAAATGCCATTAAATATCCAAACACAAAATATATTTAAATAAATTGATTAATGATAATGCAATTAAAATGAAGGATAAATTTTACCTCAAATTAATATATTATTAAAAAAGCCTTGTCGTTTATAATTAACCAAAAAAAAAAAAATATAATTTTATTTATAGGCAACAGGTTGTTGTAATTGCTCAAAATTCAAAATTCAAAATTTAAATATTAACGATTAATTATTGTCAAACAAATATCTCAGTTTGACAATACAATACGTGATTAACAATAAAAAAAAAAAAAATTATACATTTGGATTGGATTTAGCTGTGCCGGGCAAATATATATCGGGTGACAATTTTAAGCCCGAAATAAAAAACGGCAGCTGTTATCCACGTACCACTTTGCGTGCATGAGATAAAAAAAAATATATAAATAAATAAATTAAATAATACTGCTTCACGTAACACGACACATCATATTCCGCATCTTTGTCCTAAAAAATTATTTTTTTATTATTATTATTATCACTTGTATTTTAAAAAAAAAGTTTTTGGAATTTTAGTAAAATTGAGGGTTAAATTTTTTGTTATAATTATTGTTATTACCAGGTAAATCTAATGAATAATCAACTCAAAATTGGTTGAAATTTTTATGTAAAATATTGTTACAATGTAAATAATTATTTATTTAAAAAAAATCATTTATTTTTTTTGAAATTCCAGTTGAAAATGATAATTTTTTATGAAAAAATTTTTAAAATTATTTTGTAAGTATATAATTACAATGACAATGGATTAAATCAAAATAAAATTGTTTAGATAAATATTTTATTGAAAAATAAAAGGCTACAATGATTTCTCGATGGAAATAAAAACAAAAAAAATTATCCAGATGGTTAACGGTGAATTAGATAAATACATAAAATTCAAGAGTCTGACACTTTACATATAATCACATAATTATAATAATTATTGAAGTTTCTGCTTCATTAAAATACGAAGCTGTTTCAGCTGTTTCAAAAAAAAAAACCTAAAAACATCTTTTACAAAAAACAAAAAGTTTTGTATAAAAAAAAATGTATTTTTCTTGTCAAAAAAAATGTAGTTTGATCGATTAAATAACCAACGTACCAAGTAATTTTTGGTAAATGAAAAAGGCTAATGAAATATAAAAAATAATTGCTATTTTAAAAAAAAATTTAATACTTAAAAAAAATTTGTAGTTTGATAAAATCAGTATAGAAAGAACATAAATGAAATTTAAATATTCAACAAAAAAAATATTACGATCGTTAAGTATCAATTGCAAAGTGGTTAGTATACTCAAGCATGTAAAATCGATTTGATTTTGCTGCTTATGAAGTAAGTGAAAAAAAAAAATATATAATGCATAATGATCGATAAAAAAAAAAAGGAATAATAACCCTTAATATTGAGCTTGATGAAATTTGCTATGGTCACCGATAAATCAAAGCATGAAAATTCAAAAAAAAAAATCATCAAATACAAAATAGGTAATTTTTGCATAAATGGTATGTACTCTGATATATCGCGTGAAGGAATTTAATTATAAATTTATAGAAGGTTGATTAAACTTGTTCGATTTTCTTAACGACGCTAAAATACAGGGTTATTTTATATTGACTTGTGCTTTGAGCAAAAATTTAGTAACAAATTTGCAGTTGAGAATAAGAGAAAGACAAAAAAGGCAATAGCGTGGTTGAGATAATTTAAAGTAGGGTTTTGCTTTGCTTCATTTATATATAAAAATAAAAAAATTAATTGAAGTAAAGTTTTGGCTGAGGATGTAAAAATGTGTATATATATACTTTATTTTTACTTTGAAGTATTTATTTTTCAACGACAAAATTATCAGGTGACTTTGAAATTACTAAGAATTTTTTACATAATTTCAAATAATTTTATACAATTTATTTTTTTGTATTTTAAATTATATATTTTGGAAAAAAAAAAATAATTTAAATAATTTACAATATTAAAATTAGCTATGGACATTTATTATGTCTCATTTTTTTCGGATAAAAATTTTTAATATTGAAAATTAAATTATAGCTTTGATATTTTATTAGAAAATAATTAATTTATATTAAGGGGTTAGACACTGGTAATAAAGGTGGTCAGGTGTCTTGAAAATTTGCAAATAAATTCAAATAATTTTGCATCCTTGAAATTATCTATAAAATAAATGATTAAATTAATTATTAAAACAAATAAAAAATTATTAATAATATAAATTAATTGATAATTAATAATATTCATTTTTAAATATCAAAAAAAAAATCTTATACAATAATAATAATAGTTTTCAATAAATTTGCTAAATTTATTTTAAATAATCTTTAAAAAATTTTTAATTAATATTAATTAATTTATTTTATTCAAAATAAGATTTTATTGTTATTTATATTAATTAATGATTCAATTTATGGAGGATATTGTTGATAATTTTTGCTTGTAATCTTAAGGTGGGCAAGTGGTGTACAGGCAACAGGATTGCCACGTCAAGGTTCCCAGCAAAAATTATCAAGAACTGCTATGGTATAATTGAAATAGAAACACGTATAAAGACACGCGTCATGTCTACCACCTTACCCCATAGATAATATGATGAGAAAAGCTACAATGGTAATAGACATTTTGCTCTGGGCATGACTCATTTTGTGTTAGCTTTATTTTGAATTTTCATGGTAACCTATGAAGAAAAAAAAATAAAATGAAAATTTTTAAACTTAATAAAAAATTCAAATAAATAAAACAAAAAATAAATAAGCAGTTAAGCTTTTTTTCTTGTCCATCCGTACCACCACTAAAAAACACAACTTAAAATTTATCAAACAATTTACCCTACTAGTGAAAATAATTTCTCCGATTTTCTCCGAATATTGTTGAAGTGAAATTGCGAAGGAAAATCGGAGTAAAACGAAAAATCATTCATTCCGATTATCTTCGATATTTTCTGTTTAATTTTATCATCGGATATATTAGTATTTTTTGCATGATTATTTATTGATCCTCTTGGAATGCTGACAATTCCATTTTTCAATCTTTGACCCAGTATTTTTTCCATCATCATGGACATTCCCATAACAGCTTTTCCAAATCCAATCATATATATATATTACTATTTATCATTTTTAAATATAAAAAAAAAAAAAAAAAATTTTATACAAAAATAATAATAATTTTTAATAAATTTGATAAATTTATTTTAAATAATCAATAAAATTTTTTAATTAATATAAATTAATTTATTTTATTTGAAATAAAAATAGATTATTATTTTTTTTTTATTAATACTATTTTCAAGTGTCATTACACAAGTTGTAACTAAAGTCATTTTAAAAATTTTATTATTAATTTTTATATTCTATAATTCAAAATTATTTCAAATAAAAAAAATCCCCCATGACTATTTGTAGCTGTACTGAAACCCTTCGAATGATATTTAATTTCTTTATTATATTTTTCTTCGAATAGCAGAATTAAGATTTAATAAATTTAAATAATTTAAACAAATCACTTATCAGTGTCTTTCCTTCTAAATGATAATTTAATTTCAAATCTATTTAAAAATGTTTTATTCAAGAATAATAATATGGATTCTCTATCAGGTTAACCTGTGTGTTTTTGCATTTCATTTGTTAAACTCACTGTTATAAAACAGAGGGTGAAAGTTGACTCTACATTTGATATCTCCCAACCCTTCAATGTCTCTCATTCATTAACAAATTCATTCAAATGAGAAATCGAATCTACGACTTCATTCATAATACCAGCCAGCCATCACATATATACCCTCAAAAATAAATAAAAAAAAAAAACAATAAACAAATGAATCATATGTTTAAAAATATAAATTTTTCCTTATTGTTTCTAACATTTCCCCGAATATTTTAACAAACACATTGTCGTCATTAAAATCCAAACAATAAAGAAAAAAAAAGCAACAATTTATCAAACATTTAATTCGCAATTTTATACAAGTAATGCATCATTTTTCAAGGTTGTTTTTTTTTTTTTTTTAAATTTAATATACTGACTGAATAATACAGCACCTTGCGGAAAATAATCTAATTTTTTTTTTTCTGCAATTCAATTTGGTATATCTCAAATCTTATCACACTTGCAATCTTTTACAAGATCCCAATGTAAAAAAAAAAAATTCATTGACAAAGAAAAAAATTTTAAAAAAAAATTCAACACGAGCTGAATAAAATATAATTGTAATTTTTATAATTTTTATAATCTCATTACATGCGAAACTCAGTTAAATACTGGAAAGCATTAACCAATAATTAATGTCGCGTTTATATTTTCATGCAGTATATAAACATATATATTTTTTTTTTTAATGTTACATTAAAACACCTGCAACACGTGTGCAATTGCAATAAAAATGTGAAACTCATAATTCAACGAACAAGCAATGCAAAACTATTTCGAAAAATTCCCATTTTTTACCATCGAAATTTCAGCTTTTATTATGTCTTTTTTTTCAATAAAAAAAAAAAACCACATTTATCAAAAAAATTATTTTTTTAAATATAGGTAAATATGTATTTTTTCTTACGACATTATTCAACATAGCCAACATATTTTTTTTTATTTTTAATATATACGAATTGTGCACGCTTCATCATTCAGGTGCAGTGTTTTTTTTTTTTGATCCAATAGCAAGATGCCCCAATTCGTCATGTGATATATATATGAATAAATAACTTTTTTTTTTAAATAAAAATGTGTCTTACTTGGTTTCTCATTTTGTCTTAATGTCATTTATTTATATTTTTATCGAAAGTTTTAATTTGGGCTGATGCCTTTAGGTTGGCTCAAACCAATAATCATAAAGTTGATCATTGGCCATTGCAGTGTATTAAAGACACATTATTTATTGTAAATTTGAATTTTTATATATAAATAATAAATATCCAGTTGAAGGAATATATGTATTTTTTTTTATATGAAAATTTAATTATACTTTTGAGTTGATAGTTAAATTTATATAAATAATAATTGTTTAATGATATTTTAAAAAAAGTTAAACGATGGGTAAAAATATCATTGGCGTTCGAGTATCAAGATGTTGTTGATTTAGATCATTATTTTATTTAATTAATATTTTTATATAATAATTGAAATAAATATGAAAATAAATATAAACAGTTTTTAAATGTTGAATTTTTAACATTTTTTTGAATTTCAAAATCGGTCTACACTTTTTTAAATGTTGAATTTTAATATTTTTTTAAGTATCAAAATTTAACACTTAGAAAAATATTAAATTTAATATTTAAAAAAGTGCGCGATTTGAGCACTGATAATATACCTCAAATGATCTACCCATTCGCAAAAAAAGTTTCATATTTATTACTTATATTGTACTACAAATAATTTGAATGAAATTTGTTGATAAAAAAAAATACAATATTATAATACCTTAAAAATTTTGATGATTTTTTTTTTCATTTCTCAACGTTTCATACAAATTTCAAGTAATAAAAAAGGTACATATGAGCCCTGTATATAAGAGCTTAGTTTTATAATTTCATATATATTTTATAATTAATTAATTCATTGTTAACCAAAAGAAAAAATATTTCTCCGATATTCTCCGTTTTTTTCTCCTTTTTTTTTTAATGACTCACAGTCGGAGAAATATTTTTATATAAAAATTTAATTATACTTTTGAGTTGATAATTAAATTTATATAAATAATAATTGTTTAATGATATTTTAAGGTTTATTATTCAAAGGTTTTTCATCGAATTGACAGATGTGAAAATGAAGATATGATCGTCAGTTGAATCCGACATAATGTGCGTTTGTATAATTTAAACAAAATATATTTATTATTAATGATTCAGCCTTGAATGAACTGAGGGGAAAATAACGTATTAACGTGCCAATCATGTCACGGTGATCGGTCAGGTGCATTGCATATTTACTGTTTTATATTTATTGAAATTATATTGTACAGAATTTTTATTATTATATATAGGTGTACTTGACAATAGTTCAAGATGGTTTGAAGCTACCAACAAAAAATATTGAGCTTTAACTTACGACAACAACAAAGCAATAATTATTGGAAAAAAGACAAGAAAAAAGACAAAAAAAAAAATGACCCATAGCATAAAGAACTCATAGATAAATAATTAAATTGATTATTGAATTTTTTTGTTCTTTATTTAGACATAATGTCATCAATTATGCAGTTTAAAAAAGTCAAACGATTGATAAAAATATCATTGTCGATTGTTATCGAGTATCAAAATGTTGTTGATTTAAATCATTATTTTATTTGATTATTATATTTTTATCATGAATGAAATAAATATAAAAATGAATATGAAAATTGAAATAAATAATTTGAAATAGAATCATATTCATATGTATATCTATTTCAAACAATTTACATTTTTTTAAATGTTAAATTTTTATAACATTTTTTTGGATTTCAAAATCGGTTAATACTTTTTTGAATGTTAAATTTAATATTTTTTTAAGTGTTACACTTGAAAAATATTGAAATTTATTATTTAAAAAAGTGTCAGCTGATTTTGAAATTCAAAAAAATGTTAAATTTCATATAAAAAAAATCATCTTTTTTTTAACTAAATCTTTCTGACTCTCTTTTTAATTATATTTCAATCAAAACTGTTGTGCTTGATGGTTCCAGAATAAATGTTAAATAATTTATTAATCAGTCTTTTATATAAACCAAGAATCAATTCTCTTCGAAGTCTACTAAAGTACTTATAATAGCTGATTCATTTGGAATTATCAACCGTAATAATTACAACTTATTAAAATGAAATGGATTGATAAAAAAAATACAATATTATCATACCTTAAAAAATTTGATGATTTTTTTTTTAATTTCTTAACGCGTTTCATACAAATTTTAAGTATAATAGGAAGGGTATAAACCCCATACAAGAGCTTAGTTTTATAATTTCATTTATATTTTTTAATTAAATATAATTTATTGTTAATCAAGATAAAAATATTTCTCCGCTATTCTCCGTTTTTTCCTCCTTTTTCTTTGAATGACTCACAGTTGGAGAAATACGGTAGAAACTTCTCCAAATTTTTCCACAATAAAATTATATACATCATCACGAAATCCGGGTCCTTTAAGATTAAAATATTTCCATGATTATGCAACTCAAAAACAACTTTAATAAAATATTTAAAATCAAATTCTTGTCACGCGGTGGATAAAAGATTTTGCAGTGAAGTTCCCTTTTAAATTTTTAAATTGAAATAATAAAAAGTACGGTTGTATTTCATAATATACAATACAGTAATAATTGCAACATTATAAAAAAAAAAAAAATAATCATTTTGATCAATTACATATATCAATAGTTAATTTGAAACTGATACACAAGATTTCAATGATATTTGCTGTATTTATAACATAAATTTATATTTATTAATTTTTTAAGGCTTAAATAACTACGTAAAAAAACAATAGCAACAATTAATAGAAAGATATTTTATAAGGGTTTTACACTATACACAATGGTAGCCAATAGCATCACTGATTTTAAAATAACATTATTATAAAAGAGAAGAAAAAAGACAAAAAAAAAAGACCAATAGCATAAAAAATAATTATTATATAATAAATTACCTATAAATAAAGAATTGAATTAATTATTTAATTTTTTTTGTTCTTTATTTAGAGACGAATTCAAAAGAGTAACCGGCCAATTCTGCAGTTTGAAAAAGTCAAACGATGGATAAAAATATCATTGTCGTTTGAGTATCAAGATGTTGTTGATTCTAATCATTATTTTATTCAATTAAAATTTTTATCATAATTGAAATAAATATAATATTCTATATATATTCATATATGCATATCTATTTCAAACAATTTACATTTTTTTAAATGTTAAATCTTTAACATTTTTTTGGATTTCAAAATCAGTTGACACTTTTTTGAATGCTAAATTTAACATTTTTTTAAGTGTTACATTTAAAAAATATTAAAATTTAACATTTAAAAAAGTGTCAACCGATTTTGACATCAAAAAATTGTTAGAGTTTATATATTAAATATACTTCATTTGTTAAGTACAATTATTGTCTTCGATCGATATACATAAATGTTTAATAATTTTAGATCATTCTGTTATGTTATTGATATATATTCATAACATCAATGTTTATCAGTTTGTAGATCAAAAAAAAGTGTTAAATTGCAAATAGTTTAAATGAAATTGGTTGATAAAAAAAAATACAATATTCTAATACCTTAAAAATTTTGATGATTTTTTTTTTTTGTTTCTCAACATTTCAAGCAAAATTCAAGTAATAATAAAGGTACACATAAACCCTGTACAAGAGCTTAGTTTTATAATTTCATATATATATATTTTCTAATTAATTAATTTATTGTTAATCAAAATGAAAATATTTCTCCGCTATTCTCCGTTTTTTCCTCCTTTTTGTTTGAACGACTAACAGTCGGAGAAATACGGTAGAAACTTCTCCAAATTTTTTCCACAATAAAATTATTTTTTCAGCATCACAAAATCCGAGTCTTTTGAAATTGAAATATTTCCACGGTTATGCAACCCGAAAACAACTTTAATAAAATATTTAAAATCAAACTCTTGTCAATTTCCCCTTTAAATTTTCAAATTGAAATAATAAAAAGTACGGTTGTATTTTATAATATACAATACAGTATTGCAACATTATAAAAAAAAAAAAAATAATCATTTCGATCAATCACATATATCAATAGTTAATTTGAAGCTGATCAAATTAATTCAGACATATTAAGTATTTATAACATAAATTTATATTTATTAATTTTTTAAGGCTTAAATAACTACGTAAAAAAACAATAGCAACAATTAATACAAAAACATATTATGTAAGGGTTTTACACTATACACAATGGTAGCCAATAGCACTCAGGATTTTAAAATAACACATTATTATAAAAGAGAAGAAAAATTACAAAAAAATAACCAATAGCATGAAGAATACTTAATGTATATTGAATTATCTAATAAATAAAAAAAATTGTGCATGAGAGCAACCTGCCAATTTCGTCGTTTAAAAAAGTTGAACGATGGGGATAAAAATATCATTGTCGTCTAAGTATCAAGATGTTGTTGATTTAGATCATTATTTTATTTAACTAATATTTTTATAATAATTGAAATAAATATAATATTATATATATATACCTATATATATTCATATATGCATATCTATATTTCAAACAATTTCCATTTTTTTAAATGTTAAATTTTTAACATTTTTTTGGATTTCAAAATCGGTTAACACTTTTTTGAATGTTAAATTTAACATTTTTTTAAGTGTTACACTTAAAAAATATTAAAATTTAACATTTAAAAAAGTGTAGGCTGATTTTGACTATCCAAAAAATGTTAGAGTTTATATTTGACATGCTTAATTTTTTAACTATTATTATTGTGTTCGATTGATTCAGGATAAATGTTGAAAAATTTGTAGATCGTTCTGTTATTTTATTCGCACTTTTATCAAATTCATGTACATCAATTTGTAGAGAAAAAAAACCACATGTGAAATTACAAATAATTTAAATGAAATTTGTTGATAAAAAAAAAAAACAATATTATGATACCTTAAAAATTTTGATGATTTTTTTTTTTATTTCTCAAGGTTTCATACAAATTTCAAGTATAATAAAAAGGGTATACATAAACCCTGTACAAGAGCTTAGTTTTATAATTTCATATATATTTTTTAATTAATTAATTTATTATTAATCAAAACAAAAATATTTCTCCGCTATTCTCCGTTTTTTCCTCCTTTTTCTTTGAACGACTCACAGTTGGAGAAATACGGTAGAAACTTCTCCAAATTTTCTCTACAATAAAATTATACAGCATCACAAAATCCAGGTCTTTTAAGATTAAAATAATTCCATGATTATATGCAGCTTGAAAACAACTTTAATGAAATATTTATTTAAAATCAAATTCGTGTCACATCATTACTTTATTTAATTAATATTTTTATATAATAATTGAAATAAATATGAAAATGAATATGAAATTGAAATGAACAATTGAAACAGAATCATATTTATATGCATATCTATATTTCAAACAATTTACATTTTTTTAAATGTTAAATTTTTAACATTTTTTTGGATTTCGAAATTGGTTTACACTTTTTCAAATGTTAAATTTTAATATTTTTTAATTATTGAAATTTAACATTTAGAAAAATGTTAAATTTAATATTTAAAAAATTGTAGACTAAGTTTGATATCAAAAAAACACTTAATGTGGGTAAAAATACTGAAGAATGATTTATCGTTCATATGTTATTCTTCTATTTAATCAACCTAAGCTCACTAATAATTCACAGAATATAAAAAGTCTAAAACATATATGAAAAAAATACAATAGTATAATACTTTAAAAATTTTGGTGATTTTTTTTTTTCATTTTTCATCATTTCATACAAATTTCAAGTAATAAAAAGGGTACACATAAACCCTGTATAAGTGCTTAGTTTTATAATTTCATATATATATTTTCTATATCAATTAATTTATTGCTAATCAAAGTAAAAATATTTCTCCACTATTCTCCGTTTTTTTCTCCTTTTTGTTTGAACGACTCACAGTTGGAGAAATACAGTAGAAACTTCTCCAAATTTTTTCCACAATAAAATTATACAGCATCACAAAATCCAGGTCTTTCAAGATTAAAATATTTCCACGATTATGCAACTCAAACACAACTTTAATAAAATATTTAAAATCAAATTCTTGTCACGGTGAAAAAAAGATTTTGCAGTCAATTTCCCCTTTAAATTTTCAAATTGAAATAATAAAAACGGTTTATTTTATAATATACAATACAGTAATAATTGCAACATTATACAAAAAAAAAAATAAATAATCATTTCGATCAATCACATATATCAATAGTTAATTTGAAACTGATCCACAAGATTTCAATGATATAAAAAATAAATTGATGAAATACACAGAGTACCGTTTTTTTTATATTCATTTCAATTTTGGATATGATGATTTAAATTTTTTTTTATTTTTTTCGCCTGATGAATGACAATCTTATATATGGTGCTACACCTGTGTGTATTTGACCGAGTTCAATCCAGTAAAATTACTTAAGTAGATGTTTGAAAAACACGCATTTCTGCGATCACTGGTAATCACTCTCAGACAGAAAGCAAATGATATCTCAAATGATATGTATCCAACTGATGCGTTGTGTGGTATATATATACTGTTCCAGTTTGTGTACATATTTTTGGTGTACGCATCATTCCTGTCAAGTTTTCAAGTTATTTTATTTCCTTTCATAATGTTCCGGTCACCAATTTCAATAATTCCATACATGAGTTACCATCAAAAGTATAGTCGTCATTGCTTACGGTGCAATAATATACTCATATTCAGCACAAATTTTGGGCGTTGATAATTGGAAACAGCAGCAGCAGCCACCACCAGAAGAAGCAACAGCAGGAGCAATTTTATCCTGCGGCTGATTTTTTTATTATAGACACTTTTGACACCATTTTTTTTTCACAATATAACTTGCTTAATATTCTTTAAATATTTACATGTAAACAAATGAAAAAAAATTATTTATCTAACATATTTTAATGCCAAAAATTTTTTGATAAACACTGATGATTTATCATGATTAGAAAATTATAAATTCATGATTATCTCCTATGTTTAATAACAAACTTTTTCGTTTGATTTTTTTTGCATTAGATGGTCCAAAACACCTGCAATTTTTTGTGTAATAAATTTTATAAATTAAGCTTGAATAATAACGGAAAATTAAAATAGAAAACACAATAATTTCGAATGAGAAATTGTTGATATTTAATTGTTGTTTATTAAACTTTTTAATGTTATATATTTTTTTTATTACAATAAACACCGTTGGGTTTATTGTAATGCTTGCGATCTCACATTCTTATAAGAATGTTACACATTTTTTGGCCAATGAGGAAGCTGGTAATTACGCTAAACATTGTTGCACTTTGTTTTATATATTGCTACAAAAATACCAGGTATTTTTTTGTCAAAAGAAAAGCAAAAAATGAGATAACAATTCATAGTTATGTGTGGTCAGCATGGTTTATATTTATATAAATATATATATGTAACAAATGTCTCGAAAATGTACACGTCAGATGAAATTACCTCTTTACTTTTTCGCCGCTTTGATGTGAATCCTTCATTTTTTCTTACAACTCACAAAGTTCATGTTTTTTTATTTTATTGCAATGATGCTTGAGTCACTTTTATACAACATGTATATTTTATCTTATTTATTTAAATTTAAACAACTTTTTTTATAAATAATTAAACGCAATTATTAAAATCAAAATATTGAAATTTAATATGGGGAAAATTCAATCGTGTACCTGTTAATCTGAGGTGACAGAAATATGTATAATTATTTTATCGAATTTATCTTTAAATTGCATTACATTGACACCATTATGCCCACGTACTTCAAAATAAATTATTATGACAAATTTAAAAGAAAAACAAATTTTAATCAATTTAAAAAGTATATCAAGTGGAAAAAAAATTTAATAACTTTTAACATTTTTTTGAATTTCAAAATCGGTCTACACTTTTTTAAATGTTAAAGTTTAATATTTTTCAAGTATTAAAATTTAATACTTGAATAGATGTTAAATTTAACATTTAAAAAAGTGTGGACCGATTTTGACATCAACAAAAAAAGAAGTAATGAGCAGTATAGTCTATGTATAATATTTTGAGTGTAAGTAAACATATAATAAGTCAAAACAAATAATTTAAATGAAATTTGTTGATAAAAAAATACGATATTATAATACCTTAAAAATTTTGATGATTTTTTTTTTTTAATTTCTCAACATTTCACACAAATTTCAAATAATAAAAAGGGTACACATTAACCCTGTATAATATATAGCTTAGTTTTATAATTTTATTTATATTTTTTAATTAAATATAATTTATTCTTAACCAAAGTAAAAATATTTCTCCGCTTTTCTCCGGTTTTTCCTTCTTTTTCTTTGAACGACCCACGGTTGGAGAGATACGATAGAAACTTCTCCAACGCTTTTTTCCACAATAAAATTATATATATACAGCATCACAAGATCCGGGTCCTTTAAAATTGCAATATTTTCACGATCATACAACTCAAAAACAACTTTAATAAAATATTTAAAATCAGATTCTTGTCACGGTGAATAAAAAATTTTACAGTCAATTTTCCCTTTAAATTTCAAATTGAAATAATAAAAAGTTGATGTTTTTTTTTTTTCTATATTCATTGCAATGATGCTTGTCACTTTTATACAACATGTATATTTTATCTTATCCATTTAAATTTAAACAACTTTTTTTATAAATAATTAAACAAATTTTAAAATCAAAATATTGAAATTTAATATGGGAAAAATTTAATCGTGTACCTGTTAATCTCAGGTGACATAAAGACGTATCATTATTTCATCGAATTTATCTTTAAATTGCATTACATTGACACCATTATGCCCGAGTACTTCAAAATAAATTATTATGACAAATTTAAAAGAAAAAAAAAATTAAAAATCAATTTAAAAAGTATATCAAGTGGAAAAAAAAAATTTAATAACTTTTTAACGTTCACTTTTTGATCGAAAAAAATAATGTTATTAAAAATAAAATTAAACGATAATTTTTAGTGGATAAAAATAATTAAAATCATACAAAAAATTATAAAATTATATGAATTTTTAATTTTCATATTTTTGCTTCATTAATATATTTGTAAAAATTAATATTTTCAATACTTTTTTTGTTGCTTTTTATGATGATTTAATTTTAGTAATTATTTTAGTCTCCAGTAAAATATTTCGTGTTATAAATGTAATATGTATCAGTATCAATATCAGCATATTGATATACGAGCAATTTTTTAAATTTATTTTCACCTGTTTTCAATGATGTCGCTATGTAACCAGGACACAACGGCATTGCAAACTGATAAGGTACACTCTGCGTGACGAAGATGAAGATCAACCACTGCTCTACAATTTATTGCACGTATCCGGTGAATTAATTGTCAAGTGTTATTGCAAAAAAAAAAAAATTATTTTTTTTTATTTCATTTATGATCTGATACATTATGCCAAACTGATATTGTCAAAAACAGGTCTTGTTTTTTTATTTATTTTTCGTTCACTAAATTCATTTTTATTAATTTATGAAAATTTGATTTTTTTTTTTTTTTTTAAATTTCATAAATCAAGAGCATCGCTTAATAATGATAACATTTATTTTGACCTAAATTATACTCAAGTTTTTTATGTATTCAAAAATACATTTTTTTTTTTTTTTTGAAAAGAAACTTTTTTTTTTTTTAAATAAATTAAATTCATTAAGGTAACATGTGTTGGTCTCTGTCAAAAATCGGTCATGAAAATAATTTGAAAAATAATCATTAAAAAAAATAAATTATTAATAAAATAAGAAATTAAATCATAGAAAAATAAATTAAATAGATAATAAATCCTATTTTATAATAAAAAAAAAATATTTAGATAAAAAGCTCAAATTTATTGATCAACATTAAAATCCTCGAAAAAGTTAAATCAGAGCTTTTTTTTCTTCTGAGATTTTATCGACTCAATTAGCTACAAATGTTCCTGACATTAGTAATTTTTTTTTCATCATATAGTATAGAAATAATTGTGTTATATATCAGTGTCTATATATAGTTTTAAAAATGCAATAAAATAATATTTATAACAACGAACTGAGGCATTGAAATAAACTGATAAAAAAAAGGGATTTTTGACCGTTATAAGAGTGGTTGTATAGAAAAAAGAAGGGGGCCCTTTTAGAAATATTCACGGCTGTAATAAGAGTGAAAAAAAAAAAAGCAAAACGGGCACAACCGTGTGTCCCGCTCACCTCCTGATGCTTGCCAGATGACACCGTGCTGGGGCAAAACAGCAGCGGACCCACGCGCCGCATCGTCTGAGGGTTACAATGAAAAAATTACATAAAAAAAAAAATAAAGGTATAAAAATAAGAACATCATTTTTTTTTTTTAGCTTTGTGTGTAAATGTGAAGCAATGCATATACAACGTAGAATTTGCTAATGCAGAAGGTACAGGTTTTTATAAATTACATGCTTCGAAAAAAAATTTAAAAATAATTTTCGAAATAAGGGAAATATTTTTGTTCAATTTTTGTCAGTGTGTTGTATATTTTTGTGTTCAAGTATTTGTACAAATGATAATAATAATATGTGATGAAAAAAAATATACTCGGCGTGTGTTCATCGCGTGCCCAAAAAATATAATAACTTTAAAAAAAAAAAGTCAGGGGAAAGGTGATTCGACCTGACTCGTCTTCCGGGATTTCCTGTAATACCCGCATCAAGCTCTTCTTCTGGGGTTCCACTAAATTTATTTTTTTTTCTCTTAAACTCTTCTTATTTTTGTATTATTTTTTATCACGTATGTATTAAACAGTTCAGATGAACAAATTTTTATCCACTTAAGTATACGAATCAAATGAAATTTGAATCCTTTAATAAAAAAAAATTTTATAAGATTAAAAATTCATTTTTTTTAATCAAGCTTAAGATTAATATTTAATTTTTCATTTTTATTATTATTTTTTTGTTATAATTGTTGTAAAAATTTACATATGCGGTGTGTCTTTATGATCGATATATCATCGCATTGTAAGATGAAAGGCGTAAGTGCAAATTTATAAATTTTTGGGTTTTTCATGTAATTTCAAAGCTTAAAAAAAAAAAGGGAAAAATGGCGTAACAACCTTTGATAAAGGGCATATGTCCAAGGATTTACGCCTTTTTTCCGTTATCAAAATAATTTTTGTAGAAGATGAAGGGCGTATTTCCAATTTTATTTGAAATTTTATTTAATGGCAGGATTTTTTAAATAACTGATTGTTTACTGATTATTATAAATAATTTATTATTAATAAGAAAAACATGAAAATAATTACAAATCTTTATTTTTTTATTAAGGTGTTACTCGAGTAAAGTCAAAATAATTAGAGACCAATGTAATTGATAAAAAACGATTCTATGCAAAGAAATACATCTATTCATAACTTTTTTTTTGTCCTAGGTAACTTTGTTTGTTTATAATAAACTATTAAAGTCGCTATTTTTTTCGAGGTTAAACACGGTGAGATAGGGAGATTTTACTTTTTTTTGGGTTCAACTTAAACTTTCATACAAAACTAAAAGTTGGAGAATTCTCAAAAACTATCAGTCTGTAGAGGAAAAAAAGACAAATTTTTTAGTTAAATAATAATTTTCTGACCTAAAATATTTTGTTCATAGTATAGAAAAATAAATTTTTGTCTTTGTCTAAATACATGAGTGGAGGTGAGAAACAATATTTTTTTCTTTTTTCTATCCTTTTCGCACTCATAGAAAATATTATGTTTTAATACGCCATCCGCCAGAGGTCTCAAGTTTACTCGAGTAACACGTTAAAAATGATTTTGATAACGCGGAGTAAGTCCCTGAACATACGCCCTTTATCCTTTTTCAAAGGTTGTTACGCCCTTCTTCCTTTTTTTTTTAAGCCTTAAAATTAGATGAAATGCCCGAAAATTTATATAAATTTGCACGTACGCCCTTTTTCTTTTCATAAAAAAAAAAATTCCCAAAAATGGCACTTACGCCTTTCTTCCATTAATGCCACGATATGTATGGTATCAATCGATCAATCGAAATGAAAAAATGTAAAAGTTGATTTAAAAAAAAAAAATAAATGTAAAATCTATTATCCTGTACTCATCCAATTATCTTATCGATATATAATAAAACGTATATGGCATGTACATTTGTCGAAAAAAATATTATAATAAAAATAAAAATGCATAGTCTCATTGGAAAATTTGTCACGAACAGTCTTGTATTTTATTCCAGTAACCTATATTACGATGAAAAATATATCTTGTATATTAAGAACCTATAATAAAAGGCGTAAAAGGACCAGCTCAACTTTCTACCAGATTCTACATGACTTGAATGAGAAATGAATTTGACGCGAATTGAATTGGACAGATGATTTTTTTATTTTTATTTAAGTGCGTATAATTTTTTTTTTTTTTTTTCGATAATTTTGTCGTAAAATCATGCTGATTTCTATACTGTATATAAACTCTCGTGCCAAACAAACCGATATATGAAAAATAAAGCACCGTATGTCAGTGAATTAAAAAAAAAAAAAAAGTATGAAAATTAAAATAAATAACCGTCAGAAGGCGTATGACATTAATTGCCCAATGTACTCCCGTTTGTTGTGAATGTATATGTGTACTTTCATTGCGTAAACTAACCACTGGTCATGAGTTATCTTATACACATTGAAATTATTTTTTTTAATTTTTTTAATTCATTAGTATTCGATGTATATAACCGTTGTGGCCCCGAATATTTCGTGTCATTTCTTTATTAAATGCTCTACAATTATGAACTCGTGTACTTTTTGCATCAGCTGTATGACCAATATTCGTTAATTTTTATTTTTTTTTTTTTATTTATATTTCATTAATCATTGTTCATCGATAAATATTGAAACAAGTTTTTTTGATTATAATTCCAATCATTCTTTATTTTGGTATACGTGATATTGGTTCATTAAAAGGCAAATGCAATTGGTAATCAAAAAATTCAGAGGGTTTTTTTATATCCAGTTGCAAATATTATTAAAAAGTTGTTATTATTTATTTGACATTAAGTTTTTTTTTGAAGAAAAATGATATTAATTGTTATTTGTACTGGAATATACTTTGGATTAAATATTTTGTATGTTAAATTTTGAGCAGGCTTCGTATCGAATAGCTGAATTAATTTGCAGGTGCAGCGCTTGAGTCGAAGCGTTAAATGTATAAGAGCGCGTGCGGAAAGTAATATATTTATTTGTATAAAAATAGGGCGCAAGCGCGTGTCGTGGTCACGTGTCTATTTAAATATACTAAGTGCTACTTGAAAAAAAATTTTGTGAAGGGAAAAATCAAGAATCCACAGTTAGCATGACGAAGTAAATTTTGAGAATAGATTTTAGAAAGATAAAAGAGGTTGGTCAAATCGAAAAATAGATGATGGAATTTTTTTATAATGAAAAATATTAATTGAGGGCACACGCTCAACTAAATGACTTAAAAATTTAACAAAAAATAGTTCTACAAAAGAGTTTGGTCATCTGAAAGTTGAAATAAATTAGATGAAAAAATTGATAAACTCGCTCTATTGTTGCAGTTGATGTTGGAAAAGCTAGATTGATGTCCTTGGCTTGTCCCATTGAAATTCATACCTTCTGCAACAATAATTTTGAAAATAAAATCTTTATTATTGAAATAAAAAATATAAGCTTATATATTGGAGTAAATATTTTTGCTAATACTGAATTTTATTATTTTATTTAATATTAAAAGTAAAAAAAATAAAAGCCAAGTTGAAAAATAATGATGGCTTGTATAGCTCAATAAAAAAAAATAATATGGGAAAAAAATATACTTGAAGTGATACAAAAGAGTTTGGTCAAATCAAAAAGTCAACAAAGTAATTTTTTTTATTGCGAAAAAAATTAATCAACACATGGATCCAATGAGCATTAATTTATTTGATCTGTAAATTTGTTAGTATTTTTTTTTGTCAATGTCAATTCAAATTATTTTAGCGTAAAATTTTTCAGCTTCAACTCAGAAATCCAACATCAGCTAATCTACATTAAATTGACTCAAAAATTCTACCTTTGTTTAATATAAAAAAAATAATTTACTTCAAGCATATCACTCTTGAATAAATTATTCATAATAAAAATAAATAAATTAAGCTTGCTTCGATAAAATAATTGTAACATTTAATATTGATAATGAAAGAGAAATTAAAAATTGACTTTCACAAAATGAACATACTACTGCAGTTTGGTACATATTAATATGTATCATATATAAATTTAATAATTACTGTTCTAATTAATAATTTAATGTAAGCAATAATTTATAACCGCTACATTATATCGATATATAATCAATATGAAAAAAAGATTATTAATAAAGACATATCTTGATGAATTTCAGGTGCAAATAATTAATGAATTGCATTTTTGATCAATTATTTTTCATGTAAATTCTTCATTAAACCAAATTAATTACTAAAAAATGACTCATTAATTAGCTGCAAATTTATCAAAATAATACATTTCAAATACATTTACATGAAAATTATAATCAATTAATTTTCATCTCCAATATCATCAAAAAAAAAAATTAAAAAACCTTATTTTTCTACCACAAAATATCGCCATTTTTAAATGCCTATTGGTTGTCGTTATGCTTCCTCCCTCTCCCTTCTGATTGTTGCTATTCTCATTGTACCAATTCAAGTATTAATTTTTTTGAAAATATATATGTACAAGGCACTCTGGTAACAGTTGACTCCATGACCAAGGGTGAGTGAAAAACCACCTTTGTATATATAAACTTTCATGAAGGGCAAATTTTGAAGAGTAACATGGATGTTAAAAAAATTTACGCTTGGGTTGTCTTATGAATCGTGTGGTGCTTCATTTAATCACCCTACAGGGGGGATGAATCGACCACTGTACGAAGAGCAATCCCGCCTACGTATGTAGTATACCTATCAATAGCCAGGTGCTCTTCTACCCTCAAAAAAAAATTAAGTATAGAAAGGGATTCGTTGATGCACCAGAATCACTCGGCTGTTGTTGTTGTTGGAGTTTTTATGACGCCCTATATGACTTGCTCACTATAAACTCCAACGGTTCTTTTTTTTTTAAATATTCATTATCTCTTCATGTCCAACAAATGTTACAAATAATAATCCACTTGAAATCAATTTTAACGTACATAATTATTTTTAAATTTTCTATTATTTTTTTAACGTTTCATTTTTGTCTATATAATGAGATAATAAATTTTAAAATTTAATTTTATTAGAATATTTTTTAAAAATTCATGCAAAATACAAAATCTGATTTATTTATTTCATAATATTTTATGAGTTTAGCCTTCAAGCAATGGGTCGTAAAAATCTGAATAATTTTATGAGCCACCTTTTGCAATCGCCCTTTTACAAAGCGTCTTGTTTATATTTTTATTTTTACTTTTAACACTGTGGCGCGTGTCTTAACATTATAATAATTCTTTTTCTTAATGGTTTTTTTTTTTTGCGTGGCTTTGTGCGGGTGGTAAAACTGCAGATGTTTTTTGCTTTTTTTGCTACAGCATTTGATGATTTTTTTTTAACCACTGTTGGTGACTTTATATAACTTGAAAAAAATACTATAAAAAAATTTCTCAATAATAAGATGAAGAACAAAGTTTAATAGAGAAGATACGGGTAGTCAAATTGGATATTTAAATTCTGCTGGTATGAATGTGGGAGGGAGAGAAATAAAAAGTCGTATTTAATGCTTCAATCCGTTGACAGCCAATTGATTTACAATCGTTTATATTTTCATGTATACAATGAGTTGTTGAGATGATATCATTACCATAGCAGATGGATTACAATAAATTGATTTAACAAAATTTAAAACCTGGCTCAATAAATTTCAAGCGGGAAAAGTCGTTAAAAAATTTTAAATAATAAAATTTAAAAAGTGAAACGGGCAGAAGAAACTACTGGTATATAATGTGTATATAAATACAAAGAAACAATCTATAGAAGCATATAAATATATGAGAGTGGATAGCGGCCAGGTAAGTGAGGGGTTTTTGGGGGAGGATGGTGAAGGTAGAAGCGGTGAGCCGCGACGACAATGGTATATAGCATAGGTGGAAGGTAACAGGAGGGCGCTGAAATGAAACAAGTTGATATGAGTGTGGGTAAGAGGGGAGAAGCGAGAGGCACGCGCTTATGTCTTTCCGTGAGTGTGTGGCGCGTGCCAGCGCGTGCCTCAACAGTCTCGTGCTATGTTCTGTTTCTCATCCCTATTAGCGTATGCTACTTCTACCTCTACATCATTTTATAATATGTATAACAAAATCCGTTGATCCATTATTATGAGATTGATAAAAATTCATTTGACAAAAAAAAAATAAATAAACTGCACGCTGGGAGGATTCACTTAACTAGAGTAAATAATTTTTTAGTACTTTTTAATTTATTTATTAATATTTTATTGGTATATGCAAATAATTATTGATTGAAAATTTAAAGAAATTATATGAATAATAATTTTGATCGAGGCACGATTTACTCGGTATTTAAACGGACAAATTGTAATTGATTTTACAAATAATTTCAATAATTTTATGTGGAAAAAAAAAAATCTCAAATGATTACAATGATTTGAAATAATATTTAAAATAATTGATTACAATTTTTGTAGAAAAAATTTGAAAGATTTAGTATTTTTTATATGAATTTAAATAAATTTAAAAATACATTTGACATTAAAATTGTTTATTTATTTAATCATATATTATTGTGTCAATGTTGAAAGATGTTTTAGTTAAAATTGCTCAAGATATTGTTGACAAATATTGTTTAATATTAATACAACCATGAAAATTAAAAAATAGTTGTCAATTAGCAATTAACGAGTAGGTGTGAATTTACTAATTTTAATATTTTATAATTTCATTTTTCATTCATGATTCCAATTGATATTTTGATGACTAAATAATTCAATAATTTCAGCTGATTTCGAGTTATTTAAAATTAGATTTTTTTCAGCGTCAACAACTTGATTTTACGAGTCAATTGCCCGTCGGTTTAAAAATTAAAATATAATCATTTCCAAGTAATGCAACAACACCTGTATTTATATATTATTTACATTGTATATAGATGCAGCGTATATACATAATAGCCAACTGCACACCTTAAAATATTTTAATGTCAAAAAAAAATATCTCTTTGGTGTTATTTTTTTTTTTTTGAAGTTTAATTTGCAAACAACTTCGCAGCCTAATACTCCAAGTGCAGCAGATAACAATCAAGTAATCAGTGAAACAACTTACCAAATTTTTATTTGTAGAATTTTTGTGGTTTGTTTTACACACATATATATACTGCGATCCATAAACTTATGCGGTTTCGTGTCCGATGCAATTAATATAGATTCAAAAAAAAATTCTCAAAATAATAATAAAATTGCATAGTTAACGGCTTTGATCAACAACCACTGACTTGTGATTATATTTTCATGTGCGTATATTCACAACAGCAATTACTTAAAAAATTACCACCTGCTTACATGATTGAAACTGAAAATCATAACTACACATTTTGTAACAAGCATCGATAAATATTTACACGGTAGTATAGTTGTGCAGCAAAATAAAAAAAACCTTTTTTTCATTTTTTAAATGCGTTGCAATTCGCACCGAACGTGAAACTGATAACTGCTCATCCAATTAAAAGTAAAATAAAAATCTTCACTGCATAAAAATAATTTTAATAATTCCCGGGTAATAAATTATTATTTTTTAAAATATATATTCAAAATTTTAAAACTATTAATTTTACTCATTAGTCAAATAAATAAAAACAAACTGAAAAACTTAATTAAAAAAAAAAAATGAAAAAAACAATGTCAAAAAAATAAACAATTTACACAGTTGTAAATTAATTTTAAATTTTTAACACAGCCTTGAATTTTTTAATATTTATTTAAACTCAAAAAATACATGCGTTAAAATAAAAAAAAAAAAAAAATTTTTTAAATTAAATATGCGCTTATTTTTGACATTTAAAAAATATAAAATTTTATTTTTCTAACATCGTGTAGAAATAAATTTAAAAAAAAAATGAATTTGTAATTTTTTAATTTCAACAAGAGTATATAAAGCAGGACCCGCAGCGATGCGAATGAAGCACTGTGTATATCAGCGAGAACCAGCTGCGCACTTCATTTGCCGCTAAGATTGAGTGGTTTCCATTAAGTTGAACGATATATACCGGATTCCACAAGAGAGCACCTACCTGATGCCGATCCTTGTCGGAGGGTATATCTTATCTCGAAGCACATCTTATTGCCCACTTTTTTTTTTTATATATATTTTATATATATATTTTTTTAAATCTTCCGCAAAGAAGGTGGTCATCATTTCAGTCAAAATTTTTTTAAAAAAAACCAAGGCTACAGTGTCCTCATCCAGATTCAGTTGAACATATAATCCAAGGATGTGGCATTCACCTGTACCTGTTGCAACGATAACATCTTTTTTTCTTTTGTTCAAATTTTAGCGCCATTGTCATGTTTTAACCGAGATGATTCATTCTTCTTCTTCTTCTTTTAAAATATAAAAAAAAAAACAATTGATTCTGACACTGATCTTGTACTTTCTAACCACAAAATTTAAAAGAAAAAAAAAGTTCATATGTTTTTTTCAAATTTTTCATAAAAGATTTTACCGTTTGTTGTAAATATATTTTTCATTTTTCACACGAAGATGTATACTCATGCAAAACGACGTTTTTGGATAACGAGAAAGTCAACCCAAACAATTATCCCAAACAATAGAGTACCGTTTGTATTTTTTTTTTTTCATCTCAAAATTTATTCTTTACTTAAATTGTCAAATTCAGGATATTGAAAATTGTCGGTTTTATAAAATTTTTATATTTTTTTTTTTTGTGTATCCGTGAGAGAAATTTATCAGAAGGAAATGAAATATTAAAGATGTATTTTAAATTTCATGCATGTATTTAAAAAGTTGATTTTAAAAAAAAATTCTTTTATTATTAACAAAGAGTTTTGCAAAAATATATTTCCCGGATATTCGACAATTTTTGTGAATGGACCACTTCATAATGGAGGAAGTTTGAATACATGAAATCTTTGATATTTCATCTGAAAAACCTCGACCTACTAAAGCGAGATATATTTATTATTTTATCTCATTCATAACTCCGTTATACACCTGATGGTTTTTAAAAAAAAAAATAATATATAAACACCGGATACTTTTTTCGATTCTAAATATAACATTGAAGGGTCTTCAGACACAATCTTACAAACTTCACTGTAACACACATGAAAATATATAAAAAGAATATTTTTTAAAAAAAAATTTTATGGTGTGTACATTGTTGTATTATTAATAATTTTTTTCAACAGTTGTTTGGGTTGAGAATGGGTTGAGACTCAAATGGAAAAATTGCAATGTTGTCTATTATCACAGAACGATTCAACCACAAGCTCCAGATGTGTGAATCGTGTTTAACAAAGAACAGATAAAAATATAAAATGTAAAAATATGTTTAACAAAAAGCTAAGTACACATACATTTGACATACAAGTACAAATTTATTTTATATAGTTTTTTGTATTTAAAAGGAATATAGAGTTCTTTGGTTGTTTCGATGATTGTTTGATGATATTGTTATACAATTTACCATGTAAAAAATATGTAAGAAATTGTTTGTTAATTTAAAAATTAATAAAAGCAAAATAATGTAATTATTTTTTGAGGGTCTTTGATGACAAGACAGCCAGGAAAAAAATTAACAAAGAAATAAAAATTGCCTGTCTATAAAAATGTGCAGAAAAAATTCAAATTTCAATTATTAATTGTAAATTTTTTGTTGTTATTCTTCAAGGTTAATTATTGAAATTTGTTACATTAATAAGTTGATATTTCAACTAAATAAATGCAAAAAAAATTAGTTGAAAATGTTCATTTTTAAGAGGAGTAACGAATTTTGAATTTATTTTTTTTGCTTCGAGACATCGAGTACAATTGACAGACCGTGATGGCAAAAATGATTATGTAAATTCAAAATTCGTTCGCATGTTTGCAGGTAAACTTTTCCGTCTGATTTTTTTTGCAGTGAGTCAGTAAAAATACTGGCTTATTTTCGTAATTAATTTTGATAATTAATTTTTAAAAACAACAACAATAAATTACTAATTACTATAATTTAAAAAATTGATTTTTATTAAATTTATACACAATTTTTTCTTGCATTGTTTTCTATCATAAAATAACAATAACAACTGTTAAAATTCCCAAAAATTGAATTATAATTATCAAAATTAATCAGACAAATAAATAATTAATAAAAATCTTTACCAAGTTGAATAAAAAATACATATTTTCAACAACTTTACAGACAAATTCTCCGAAGCAAATTTATTTTTACTAAGAAATTAATTTTTTTCTTCATGCATAATCAATTGATACCCTTGGTTATCAACATCTTGAAAATTGAATATTAATTCACAACAATAAACAATCAAACTGTGTTCAATAAAAAAATAAAAAAAAAATTTATAAATATTACAAAATGATTGTTGAATAGCTAAAATAGTTGACAAACTAAAACGGCGAATAATTATGCCAACAGATGTTGCTCCATTAATACCTGACACACAATGCAATTGTCATTGACAAACAACAATTATTACCAATATTTCTTATCACAATATTCCAAGTTGAAATAAGACTTTAGAAATTTTTTCATACATATGCGCGTTTACATAAAAAACAACGTTAAAAAAAAAAACTTTTCAAAGCAACTTTATCATTTCATTTTTTTTTTTATTTATCGCTCAGAAATAAATACAGTAGGACACGAGTTTAAAACTTGATTAGATGATAACATGTATAAAAAAATAAAAATATAAACTCGTAATTATAACGAGTATATAAAAAAAAATATATAAAAAATTTCGAAAGATATAAAACAAATTTTCTAATCTATCATCTAAAAAATTAAGTTAAATATTTACTATTTTACAAGTGACCCTAATTACATTTAAAAAAAACACTATACTAACATCTAAATATACAAAAAATTTTGCATTTTATTTTTCACTTAAATATTAAGTCGTATTATTTGAACCTCCCCTTCTGGCAATTAATTATTATCAATCCAGTTATGCAATCAAATTATTGACAAATGATAATTTTTTGATATATGAATTTGTATATGATTTACCGATTGAAAAAAATAATTTCAAGGTCAATTATTAATTGTAATTAAACTAGTACAGTTCTATTGATTGTTTATTGATATTTTTATCAAAATAAAAAAATTTTAAAAGTATAATTTACGCAGACAAATTAAATTGAATGCGTGAAAACTGCGCATAACTTTTATCATGCATTTTTAAAAAATGATTGTATCTATGAATACATAGATCTTGTCTTTACAAGTATGTGTTTATATTAAAGTCAGAATTAAATTTAATCCAATCCGGTAACACGACGAATCCCGTAGTTTACATTAGCGCATGCGCATTTACAACTAGATCGTGACGCCCACAATTGAATCTAGTCATACACCGTTAAAATGATTAAATTAAAATTCTCAAAATTATCATAAATAAACACATAATTAATTTTTTTTTTCAAACAAAATACTATTTAATTTTTAATTACGATAATATTTGCTATTTATTCTAAATATTAACTATTTTTTTTTCACTCAAAAACTTGCTTTTTACCAAAAACCCAAAAAATTGTCGAGAAAATTATCAAATTTTTGTTTTTAATTATCATTTAATTGTTCGTCTTGTTAATCAAAATAAAATAAAAAATTTAGAAAGTATTTAATTACGTATTTACATGCAAAAACTTATATTTTTTTATTTATTTTTTTTTTGGTGTATTGCATTTGGAAGCGACTGAAAACGGTAGTACATATTTTGATAGTTGTATATATATTTTCCCCACTTTTTGATGCACTTACATATACATGTATATGTAGATTGAATATATGTGATAATAATAATCATGTTGTTATATATTTTATATACTAAAATTGAGTTTTTATAGTAGGCGGAGCAAATGAAAAAGAAGATGTGCGCGCGCCTATCACAAATGCCACACGGCACAGGTGAAACATACACAAGGGATGAGGATACCAAGGTAAAGCCACGAGGATTTTGAGGTACTTGAATCAGTCAGGGTCCTGCTACTCATCGGGACACTCATGCTTTCTTAAATTCACCTCGAATTTGTAGTTTAAAATTTGTCTGACCATAACTAGTCTATACTACTTGAAATAAAAAAATTATTAAAAAAACACTTGTTATCATCAACGAGTCTATAAATTTTAAATCATATATATTTTTAACTTAAAAACAAAACAATTAACAAAGTGTAGGTGTTTTTTTTTTTTTTTAAATTAAATTTTATTGTGTTTTTTCATTTTTTAAAATATTTTTCTTCGTTAAAAAAAATTAGGCGATTGGAATATTTAGCTGATTATTATATTGAACACAAAGTGAAGTGTAAATTAAAGTGAAATTATTTTAATATTAATTATATTTTTTTTAATCAAGTGTTGTTTAAATGATAATTAATTATTTGGAAAAAATTTGAAATAAATTATTTAATATTCAAAATGTGTGGTAAGTTTTGTTTTATAATATTTTTAAATGGAAAAAATAATATAATTAATTTAAAACTATAATTAAAAAATATTTGATTTGTGTAATTTTGTGTTTTAAAAATTTCATGGTCATGTTTAGTTTAAATAATGAGCTAAAAAAAAATGTATAATTTTAAATTCATGGCCACGTTTATTCTTGACAAACACTTGCTAAAATGAATTGCTCCAATAACGATTTAATTTATTTGATGATTAAACAAAATTATGATCGTGCGTAGAAACATTTTATCATCGATAAGTTAAAAAAAAAAAAATACATATTAAATTATTAAGCGAATTGAAAAAAAAAAATAGTGATTGACAATCAGACACATGAAAAAGTCATAAATAAACCCCACCTGCATTGTAAATAATACTTTCAATAAAAAACTTATATTCAGGTTAAAATATTTTGACATATTTGAACAGTTTTTTCGATTTTATAAAAAAAAAAAACCTGTCAGATTTCACAAGATTGTCAGTTCGTCAATGTGAAAAAAATATGATATAAAAATAGAAAACAACTGAATCAAAATAAATATTTAAATAAAAAAAAAAAAATTAGAATAAAAAAAATAAAAAAATTATATTTAAAAAAATATAAATACACTTGTTCATACAAAGACTTTTCAAACATATCATTTTATATTTTTGACTTGATCATTATTTGACATATTATAAATCCTCAAATTCATAAATAAAAAATTTTTTTTTTAATTTTTCCACAATTTATATAGAGATTTCAATGATATATTTTTCACGTAAGTATAATCAGTTTTAGCCGCAGGTTTCTATACACCTTGACGTCACAAAATATATAAAAACCAAAATTATTTTTTTAACAACACGTGTGGCCTCGGTATAATACATTATTAATTTATTTTAATATTAAATTTACACTGATATATCAAATGAACATGAGATTAGGCATCAATTGAAATAGAAATTTTTTTTTTTTAAATTTTTTTTCAATCAGTCATTAATTTACTACCATCAAGAATATTATATTAACAGTTGTTTAACAGATATTAACTATACCGGAAATTACAAAATAATTTACACACATATTGACGTGTATTTTTTTTACTCATTTCATATTGAGTTGGGTCGTGATAAAGTTTGAAAATATTTTTTTAATTTTATATCATAAAAATTACATTTATGTATAATGATAAAAAACAATTTACAAATTATTTAAATAAATGTAAATTATCAAATAAAATTAAATAAATTATGATAATAGTTTTGTATTAATTACAAGGTGATAAACAATATATATTTAATTTTAATTTTTAAATAACAAATAAAAAAAAACACGCAATATTATTTTTTTTTAATAATATATAATTTATTAATAATAATTGATAAAAATTATAATAAATATATGAAAAAAAAAATTGCAGAAACAGTACCAAGAAGTTGGTTGATGAAACACGATATTCACAGTGGTGGTATACCAGCTGGAGCATTATCACCACCAGCAACATTGTCACCACCAAGTAGTCCATGTATATTACAATCATCACCATGGAGTCCAGGTGGTCCAACTAATGGTAGCAATAGTTCAAGTAGTGGTATATCAAGTATACAAAGTACTGCTCCACTATCATATAATCAACGTCTCAGTGCTTTTAATTTTGTATCAAATTATAATCCTGATTTTATAATGCAAAAACATCCAACAAATTCATCATCAAGAGGTAATAATAATAAAAATTTTTTTAAAAATATTTTAAACTGTTTTACAATGTTATTTTAAAATTTTTATGATTATAAAAAAACAATGTTTATTGTCACTCCAGAATTTTTTAAATTATTTATTTTTTTCACTTGCGGCATTTAAAAATTTTAAAAGAACTTCAGAAAGTGTTTAAAACAGTCAAAAATAATTTAGAACTTTTTGGAATGTAAAATTTAAAGTAAATAAAACAAAAAAAAAAATTTAATTCTCATGATTAAAAACCTTCTGAAGAAATGAAAGAAGAAAAAAGAATTTAAGAAAGAAGAATGATGAAAATGTATACTATTGAATGAGAGATAAAAAAAGATAAAATAAATATGTGTGTGTGTGTTACAGTTACAGACATGCGAAGTGGTTTGGTATATGGTGGTTACAATACGACTTGGTGGGCCCATCATGCAATGGGCCTTTTGCTGCCGCATTCCCTTCTGCCATCAAGAATTTCAGGCCAACAAACGACACCAGTTGCTCAACATTCACCCATACATCCTGAACCACCTAGTCCAATTCGTACAAATTCTCCACAAACAACAATACCCGAACAACCACAATATTCTGGTAAGCATATTTTTTTTAATTATCATTTTTCTATTTATAATATTAAATTGTGTCAACAACTTGCTCAACTAATTATTTTTAAAATAGATAAATTAATCAGAAGTTTGAAAAAAAAAAAAAATATGAAAAAAAAAACATGAGAATTACCTGGTTTAAAAATATGAAAAAATAATAATGAAAAACCGGTTGTTTAATTGAGCTAAAATAGAAAAAATATTGCATGATTATTTATCAGTTAAAGTATTATCAATTTGACGGGTAACTTGGTGAATTATCGAATCCCACGGTATTTGAAAAATAAAACAATAATAAGACAAAGAAATTTTTTTAAAGAAAAATAATATATTAATTTTGGTTTTTTTTTTTTTTGATTGGTGTATAGTTGAAGGTGCTGGTCGTTTTAATGAGGAAGAAGTACCCCTTAATTTGAGCACAAAACCAAGTGATATATCATCGGGTATTAATCGAAAGAGTGAAATTTGGTCACCTGGTTCAGTTTGTGAGCGTGAAGCAAGAGAAATATCAGCAAGAAATTCACCATTAACAACAACACCAATAATTACAAGGCAAATTCACCATTCACCACTAACACCACCATCATCAAATGAACGCACATTTCAGGTAATTAATATTATTATAAATATCTTGTTTTTAATTTTTTATTTAACTTTAAAAATTACACTGTAAAAATTACCTGTAAAATATTTTTAAAAATTGAGCCAATTTTAATTTTTTTTTTTATTTCAAATAACTTTTTTTTATTTATATACATACATTATATATTTTTACGTAGGTGGGACCTACGTATTGGATTTGTCTACCGAAAATTAAAAAACGCTCTCATTTCTTAAGTAATTGTCAGAGACACTTCATGTTAGAACCAAAAGAAGCGTATTTTCAATCTCTTTAATTTGTATATTTTCGATTTTTTCTCAAATAATTATTAAAGTTGCCAGAGCCAAAAATGTTAAAAACCTTTTTTTCTTTTTTTTTTTAAATATTAAATAACTTTTTATATGTAAGCGTGATCGATTTGCGCCGACTAATTAAAAGTTTCCTTTTATTTTGATCTTTAAATCGCCGCTATTTTGAAAACGATATCTTTAAAACTCACGGAGTTATTAGAATTCTAATAGAAAAATTTGATGTGGCTGTTTTTTTTCCGATTTACATTGGAACCCAACAAAATCATGTTTTGTGCAGATAAAATTTCGTAGCGTTATGACTAAACAATATGACATTTTATTTGAAAAAAAAAAAATTACACTAACTAATAATTGCACATAACCCACCGGAGTATTGAAAATTTTAATTTTCGTTATATATGATTTTTTACAATTGATTTTTCAAGATAACCATGTCACAAGTAGAAAAAAAATGCAAAAATATTTGTTGTGTATTTTAAGCATAAAAAAAAAGAACGAGATTTATTCGGTGATAAGATTTTTGCAGCTTTGAAATAGTTAATTTTCTTTTCAACGAAAAAAAATAAATAAAAATATATTTAGATTTAGATAATGGAAATTTTAGATCAACCAATGACCGTGTCATCATATAGTGTATTTGTCTATTTATAAATATACAACCCCCAATTATTGTTTCTTTTTTTTTATAAAATTTATTTTATTTTTTACTTTTACTTTTGCCGCGCACGTTCTCTTGGAATCTTGTAAAATTACAAGTTTTATGATCATTGCCGATAAACACAATGTTTTTTATTTTTTTATTATTGTTTTTCTCTTTTTTTTTTGTTTAATTTTCAATATATATATACTGCCTCCATGCAAAAACCTTTTTTGCAAATTTTTTTTTATTTTGTCACTTAGTATGCAAGTGACACACGATCGTAAAGTACAACCTGGCTATATCGTTGTTATTTTAAAATTTACCATGGCCGATTTTAACTTCATGTAAACACAACGCAAATTATTCAAAAATAAAAAATTATAAAAAAAAATTACACAGTATACATTTAAAAAACTAAAAAAAATCGCTCGAAATTTTGCAATAAAATTTTCTTAATTTCACTTTAGCCTAATAAAAAAATGCAACAAATCAATACATAATACCTGTAATTTTTTTTCTTTACTATTTCGAGTAAATTCTCCAACTAATTTAATAAATTCTATGACAAAATAATAACAATAGTAAAGCTGCAAAAAAAAAAAAAAATAAACAAGATTTTATCAGTATTTTTTTCCGCCTTTCTCGAATCGATCTGGGAAAAAAAAAAAAAAACGCAATAGCCATATTATCACCGTCATTTTTTTTATTTTAAATTTATTATTACTATTGCATTATTATTTTTTTTTTTTAGCACTTTGCATCTAGTCAAATTACACCAAACGCAAGTGTCGAGTAGAAAAACGAGCGAAACAATTTTTTTTTTTTTTTTATCAATTCACCGGGAATCCTGATAACAGTCTCGTAATAATAACAAACAATAAAAATTCAATTTATTAACACAATTTCTAACATTTATTTTTCTTTATTTTATATTTGTTTTATTATTTTTTTTTACCTCATCATATTTATAACGATGTTTTCAAGCATAGAATCATGCAAATGAAGTACCAACATTATAAATCATATTTACACTATCGATTCAATAAATTCATTATAATTTATTAAAATAATAAAAAAAAAATATAATCATATTTTTAGGTGCTTTATTTCATTATTATAATAATACAATTATGATAATGTTGTGTCAATGAAATATTATTCATGTTGAATAAATATGACGCAAGATAATCGAAAAAAAAATAAAAAGCATATAAATTAATATAAAAAGCTTGTATAGAATTAAAAATTTACACTTTTGTTTATATTATTTATATATTTTTTTATAATAATTATATTTGTTAATAGAATACATATAAAACTTGATTGTTTTTTTGTTATTACAACGTATTTTTTTTCTTTTTTCTTTCGTGTTTTTAATCAAAGAAAAGTACATGTTTGTACATTTGACTATTTAAGTTTTAATATATGTATAAACTTGATGGACATATGTGCATTTTTGTTGACAAAATCGATATTTTACATGTATACAAACCAGGTGAAGACGTGGCCATATCCCCAGGCCAATAACATAATTAACAAAAGTTGATGACTCAAATCGAAATTTCAATCCATCCATTTATTTCTATGTAGAAAAAATGATAGAAATTTTAAAAAGACAATAGTAATAAAACGAATAATTAATTTATCAATTTGTTATAAATAAATTTTCATATAAAAAATAGAATCAAATGAAAGAGGAAAAGAAGATTGTCTTTTTGAATTAATTAAATATTTAAATAATTATTATGATTAGTTGGGATTTTTAAGTGAAAATTATTTCTTTGTTGATGTATATTTATTGTTGGTATCCTAGAGGTGTCTAGACAGTATATCAAGTGTGCCAAAAAGGCGCAGTTTCATTCTTATTCCAAGTTGTCATTGTTTCGTATTTTTTTTTTTTAAGAAAAAAAATATAAAAATAAAGAAAGGCGCCAGTCGCCTCCTGGTGTTAACAATGAAATAACCCATCAGAAACGTGAGGTCAACCACATTTGCAAACACAGGTGCAACTGACCTGTCTAAGGTTTTTTCCTTCTTTTTTTTTTTCTTCAACATGAATTGTCATAAAAAAAAAAATTATTTTTAAACTATATTTTATTTATCTATTTTTTATTGATTTTATTTTTCATCATGACTTTTGTTTCTATAATAAATTATTAAATTTCGAAATCGAAAAAAAAATTGTAAATCGAAAAAAAATTACTAACACAAAAAGTAGCTTGAATTTTTTGTAAAAAAAAAAATCGAAATTTTGAATTATTCTATTGTTAGATAATAAACAATTGAATAAAATAATTCCGCATTGTTTTATCTATCAAAAAAAAAATTCGAAATATATTTAATAATTTTTTTTTCTATTGATTTCACATTGATTTGACGCTTTTAACCAGACTGTTGATCGTCTTTGCGTGACAAACATGATTACAATAAAGTGACAATGTTCATATACCAATTTTCATAATTTTATTTTTTTTTTCTACTGTGCGTTTTATTGTTCTACTCAATTTATTTATACATTTTTTTTTTTTATGTTTATTATAATCAAAACATCCGATCATAATTGATCTCTCATTGATATTAAATTTTTTAAATTAATTAATTTTTATATTTTAATTATGATTACAGTGTAAACAATGTGGTAAAGCCTTCAAAAGATCTAGCACATTGAGTACTCATTTATTAATACACTCGGATACAAGACCCTATCCATGTCAATATTGTGGCAAGAGGTTTCATCAAAAATCAGACATGAAAAAACACACGTACATACATACTGGTAAGTTTTTTTTTATAACAACTTTTACTTTTTTTTTATTTCTTCACCCTTCCATCATTCAGTATATCCCTTTTTTCTTTCTCAATTTTTTTTTTTATCTTTACCTGCGGTTTTTTTGATATAAAAGTTATATTTTTAAAAATTCACACAAATATATGTATATTATTTTCAATCGTTTTTATCTTTTATTTTTTTTAATTCTTTTATTATTTTTTTGCAACAAAGTCCATGTAAAAAAAACACCTTAAAATTTTTTATCATAAACCAATAATTACCGTGAATTATTAAATGGCAATGGAAATATGAAAAAAAATTTCTGGTACAGTTTAAAATACGACATTGATATTTTATACACAAATGTCCCTTTATTGTCTCGCCTTTTTTTTAAAAAAGAATCACGCAAGTTTATTAAGTACTCCAATCGATATGAGTACTTTATTTTTTATCCTATACTTTACGTAAATTTGTAGAACATTAAAGTGAATTTTAACATCAATGTAAAACCAATTAAATATTTTTAAACTCATCAATAATATATTTTTTAATTAACAACGAAAAAATTGTATAGAAAAATTTCTATTTAGCTTGTCGAAAAGCCTATATCTAATAATAGATAATACAGTGATGTAAAATTTGTCCCCTTATTTTATCCAATTGACAAAGCATTTTGAATAATTGAAGAATCAGTAAGTGAATGACTCGTAAAGAAAAAATAAAAAAAGAAGCCGAGTATATATATAATTTTTATGCAAAGCTAGAAAATATTTATTCGAAATTATCTTATATATCATAGACAAATTGTTAAACTAGTAATATTTTAGCAGCTTTAAATAACACAGTAAAATAATTTTTTATTTTAATTTCCCCTATTTGTTAATTAGCTTGAAACATGCACCCTAATATAGTCGACAAACTTGTGTATGGCACGTGTCTTATATACATGTATTATTATAGTATTTAATATATGAATACACGCATTTGTATAAGACAAATTTTAAAAACAGGAAATTCACTTAACGCCCAACAAACAAACTATTTCCCATCGCACCTTCCTTCCGGTCATTTATTATTATTCAAAATTTATAAATTTATTTGCCAAGATTTAAATATCGTAACGTTGTCTTTGGAGATAGAAATATTTTTTCTATAGAAATAAAATTTTAATGCTTAAAAAATAGAGTAAATGTTAAAAATTAAATTTTGGGTTTTTAAATTATTCAAATGTTTTATAGTTTGTTTAAACTTTGGCGGTTTATTAACATTTAAAACATCTGAGAAATAATATGCAAAGAGTTTTTATGACATTTGGAAAATATTAAATTTTCTAGCGAAATTAATAATCAAATATTTATGCATGCAATGGAACTATGTTGTAATCATAAGTGCACATTTATGTCGTCATTTTCTTTTGAATAATCAAGTATAAAAATTGCCAGGAAAAAAAAGAAATAAAAGGGAAAATATAATGGGTATATTTAAATGACAGTATAGCTGTTTCGAAAAAAAAAAAAAAAAAAAAGAAATATGATAGAAAAAAAAATAGTCGATCTAATCCTTTGTACTTAGAGGCAATAGTAAAAAAAAAAAGAAAAAAATTGTTGAATAAATTAAGAATGCAATTTATTGTCAAGCTAAAAGTAAAAGTTTTTTTTTAACTTTTTTTATTTTTGCATTAATTTACTTATTTTATTTGTTATTTGTTTTAAAATTTATTTTTTAAATAATTCAAATCAAACTTCAAAGAAAAATAAAAACTTTGAATTTTTTTAACAAAACTTCCGCATTTACATCAATTTGTTTATGAAAATTTTATAAGCTGGCCTTATTTTTTTTTTATTGTATCAACCACCGTTTTTATACTATAATTATATATTTAAAAAAAAAATTCTAGATCATCGTTGAGTAATTTTTAATAGCCTAATGATTGACGGTTTTTTTTACTATTGATTTTTATTAAAAAATTTATTAACCAAGCAGTGTGTGTCTTTTTTTTTTTAGAAATTTATTTTTTAAATTTAATGATAGGTGTCTAATGTACACTTAAAATATACGATTTATGTATTTATTTAATTATGCAAACACACGAAAGCTTAATGAACTTGAAATAATGAACATTTGAATTATAAAATACTCATTAGTTTCGTTTCGATAATTTTTTCAACGAGCTCTATTTAAATATATAATTATACCCACGAATGAAATAAAAAAAAAAATAATAATTATACGAAATAACAAACAAGACAATTGTTTAAAAATAATTATATATTATTAAATATATATATTGATTTCAATACTAAAAAAATAATATATAACAATTTGATTAAGTAAAATTAAAATTTCTTGTAAAATTTTTTCACTTAAATTTTCAATATTACATATGCCATTGTAAAAATATCATTCATTTTTTTTAATGGCGGGTTTTATAATCAAGGTATATTGTGCAATAACACTAATTGCCGTTTTTTTTCATCGACATTTATTGATAAAAAAAATATAACAGGAAAAAAAAAAGTAAATTAAAAAAACAACGACAAAATATGATCTTTTGAATAAAAAAATTTTTTAAATATTTATAAAATAATTAAATGAAAATATTAATTAAAAAATAATAATAAATAATATATATTCAATTAATGATGATTTTTTGTATTTTTGAATATTAATTTATTTATTTATTCAAGTTTTATTGAGCTTTTAAAACAGCATGTTACAAACGAGACATTTATTATTTTATATTTTTTTTTTGTTTATGGGAAATAATAAGATGATCAATATTATTTTATTGTTATTTATGATTGAAGAAAAAAAAAAAATTTAATTATTTATGATATTATTATTGTTATTGTATCATTGATAATGCCATATTTATTATTAATGCCAATTGAAAAAAAAAATAAAAATATAAAAATTAAAAAAATTTCTTTGTTACTGAATAAATAAATCATAATCTTTTTCAGTATTTTTTTGATAAACAATTTTACAGACATTTACTTTTCATTGAGGCAATCATAATATTATTGCCATTATATTTTTTTTTTTAACAACAATATTAATTATAAATAATAATAACAATGAGATTTTAAATTCTATCAACAATTATTTAAAATATTTTTCATATAATAAATATTTTTTAAAAATAATTAAATCTTGATGAATGATTGAGCATTATTTATTTTGAAAAATTGTTTATATATTTATTTATTTAATCTCAATATAAATCGGCAAATGAATGGTATAGAATCGAAAAAAAAATAATGTAAACTGCTTGAAATATTCGCAGACGTAAAATCTGTTTATTTTTTTTTTTGTATTAATCATTAAACACTGATTAATTAAGATAAAAAAAAACACCTGGCACTATATATATAATTATCGGTATTAAAATAAATTTAAATTACGTCAATGCAAATTGAAATAAAAAAAAAAAAATCATTGTCACTAAGCGCACTTTTAAATTGAGAGATAATAAATATTTTTATTTTTTTTTTTTTTGGTTTTTGACAAGAGGGATAGTTTATGCTTCTCAGAATCAATGACAATGACAACTGTCAAATGAATATAATGAAAAATATGATAAATAATGAGTTTAGTTATAAATAAAAATTTATAAATTCGGAGAAAATGGTATTATTGTTAATGTCAATATACAATTGCACATTAATAAATAAAAATTTATCAATTTCCTTTTAATCATGTTGCAAAACGCACGATTGCTTGCAAGAATTTGATAGTTTATTCAGGTGTCGCTGACTAATAACCTTGATATCAACGTCACAATAACCTTAGAATTTTTATGAATTTTTTTATTTTTTTAAAATCAAACAGCAATAGATAGGTAATCTCTAGATAATGAAAAAAGTTTATGGGAATTTTTTTTTTATTTAAAATCATTTTGAATTATAAAATATACAAAAATTAATAATAAAATTTTTAAAATGACTTTAAATACAACTTTGTAATGAAACTTGAAAATAGTATTTATAAAAAAAAAAATAATAATAAAATCTTATTTCAAATAAAATAAATTAATTTATATTAATTAAAAAATTTTATTGATTATTTAAAATAAATTTATCAAATTTATTAAAAATTATTATTATTTTTGTATAAAATTTTTTTTTTTTTTTTTTATATTTAAAAATGATAAATGGTAATATATATATGATTGGATTTGGATAAGCTGTTATGGGAATGTCAATGATGATGGGAAAAATACTGGGTCAAAGATTGAAAAATGGAATTGTCAGCATTCCAAGAGGATCAATAAATAATCATGCAAAAAACATTGGTATATCCGGTGATAAAATTAAACAGAAAATATCGGAGATAATCGGAATAATGATTTTTCGTTTTACTCCGATTTTCCTTCGCAATTTCACCTCAATAATATTCGGAGAAAATCGGAGAAATTATTTTCACCAGTAGGGTAAATTGTTTGATAAATTTAAAGTTGTGTTTTTTAGTGGACAAGAAAAAAGCTTAATAACTTATTTATTTTTTGTTTTGTTTATTTGAATTTTTTATTAAGTTAAAAAATTTTCATTTTATTTTTTTTTCCTCATAGGTTATCATGAAAATTCAAAATAAAGCTAACACAAAATAATGTCAGAGTCATGCTCAGAACAAAATATGTTGATCTATGTCCATGTCTTTGCGTCAAATAATGTCTTAATCATTACGGTGGACATGACGTGTGTTTGAAATGAAAAGACAACACATTTTTTAAATAAAAATTGTTGATAATTCTTGCTTGGAAGCTTGATGTGGCAATCCTGATTCCTGTTGCCTTCACACCACTTGACCACGTCAAGGTTCCAAGCAAAAATTATCAACAAATCAACAATGTCTTTTATTAATTAAATCATTAATTAATAATTTAAAAAATAAATATAAAAAAATAGAAATAAAATTAATCTTATATTGTTATTAAATAAATTATTATAGATAATTTTAAAGATACAAAATTATTTGAATTTATTTGCAAATTTTCAAGTCATCTGACCACTTGAATTACCAGTGTCTATACTCCTTAATATAAATTATCTATTTTCTAATAAATTATCAAATCTAATGAAATTTATTTTGAATAATATTTTATTTAAAAAAATAAAAAATGACTTAAAATTAATGTTGGTTTTTATTATTTATGTTGCAGGTGAAAAACCACATAAATGTGTTGTTTGTGGTAAGGCATTTTCTCAATCAAGCAATCTGATAACTCATATGAGAAAACATACGGGTTATAAACCCTTCCAGTGTGGTCTTTGTGACAAAGCATTTCAAAGAAAAGTTGATTTAAGAAGACATCGTGAGGGACAACATCCAGCTGCACCCGCACTTGACTATCGTACATTACAAATACCAAGTTCAAATAATTTATCAAGATCATCATTGACGACAACAACAAACTATCATCTTATACCAGTACCAGGCAGCAGCTGAGACCAAATACATTTTAATATTAACATATATATCAACTTAGAAAAATCAAAAATAATAATAATATACATTTTTTTAAATTACATATCGGCTGGACCAATGAGTTTCTAAAAAAAACTATTAAATAACGAGAAAAAAAAAACTAGAAAAATACAGTTTAATCAAACTGTATAGTGTCCAAGTTTCATCGTCATAAATATATATATATATTTTTTTTTTTCAAGCCGTCCAATTGTTTAAAAAACAAACTGTAAATATTAATGTTGAGAAAATAATTTTATTGATTCATTTTAAATTTAATTTTAGCTATATTAATTACAAAAAAAAAAGTAAAAAAATGAAAAAAAAAAATTTAAAAAACAAAAAAGGAAAAAAAAAAAAACCAAAAATGAGAGTGGACTATTTAATTGGGTGAATAAAAAAAAATTTATATATATTATTTAAAAATAAACTAGTGCCTAGTAAAAATTTACAAAAATTAAATGAAAAGCAGTGATATTTAAATAGTAATTTAAATATTAATAGATTCATTTATATATTTCTTACAAATACAAATATATATATTTTTTTTTTATTCACATAATTATTTGTCGTCAAAATTTAAATACAATATAATTGCAAACTGTACATAAGCTTGGGACACGTGGTTCACTTGATATTCATGATTTAAGCTGATTGAATTTTTTTTTTTTTTTACTTCTGAATCAATCTATAGAAAAAAATAAAAAAAATATTCGAAATACATCTTGAAACACGTGTCATAGTCCATCGAAACCAAAGCCGTATATTTTTTTTTTTTAATTGATTTTCATTGTAAAATTATTTGGCAGGCTATAGACGAACTTAATCAAAATTTGTACTAAAAAAAAAACGCGGTAGATTTAAAAATTCGCCGAAGATTTATTTTGAAAAAGAAAATTATTATTTTTTTTTTTAAATGAAAAAGTATGATTTGTTTGTTAATTTTTTTTTTGCGCTCTATTTTTCTAGGCACATGTGAATTTATAGTTATTTTTTTTTTCTTGTTAATTTATCGGTCGGATTACGCAATTGATTCCTTGAAACGCCGGAATAAAATCGAGGATTTCATAGCGGCTAGAGGTCCAAAGATGTAGACTTAAGGCTTGTAACGACGGTCATGCATAAATTACGATTAAACTGGTCAATAAAAAAAGAACATCGATATAAATAAAATTATTACTTAATTGTAATAATTATTTTTGGGTTTTTTTTATTTTTTTTTTTGATCGAGTTGCTATCAAAATGCTGGCGCGGATACAATAGCCGTTTTTAATTTGTATAAAATATACCATTAATTAGACAATTTAATAATCTAAGTTAATTATTAAAATATTAAAAATATTATTATTAAATAAATACGTAAAAATAGTAATTTGTAAAAAAATTTAAAAAACAATAAAATTAAAAAATTAATAATAATGAAGTTTATAATTTCAATGTATATCATTTGTATAAAAAAAAAAAAGAAATTATAAAATTGTAAATGTTACTGATTTGTTGGTTTTAAATTTAAAAAAATTAAAATTAATATGAATATTTTGTGTTTATTATATATCATTTAGAAAATATGAAATATTGTATAAAATAAAAAAAAAATGACAACGTTGTAAATCGGTAAAAAAAAAACCAAAAAATATGTTTATTATTAATTATTAATTAAGAATGATATTGAGTAATAAATTGTTTTTCTCATAAAAAAAAAAAATATTTGTTTCTTGTTTTATTTTTAGTAATAGAAAATTATTATTTATCCTTTTATTTTTTTTATGTAATATAGAGGGAGATGATAAAATCACAGGTAAGATAAACCAAAAAGGAATTTCAAAGACAAAGTAAGTTGAAAAAAATGTAACGATAATAATAATGAATCCAGAATGGATCAGGAAAAATATTTTTTGCTTTGTATAAAATATTATTTAAATACGAAATCGTTTTATTCAAAAATAAAAAAAAAAAAATTACTATAAGGAAATACGGGGAAATTTACAAGCTATAATATAACTCTCGCATATTCACCGTAAATTTTCCGGTAACCTGTATGAATTTCCCCGTGAATTACTCCGTATATCGTGCTATGAAGCCATCGTTAAATATATTATTACTATTTTTCTTTATTTTTAAAAATTATTATAATTGTCAAGGTTACCATACAGGCTGACATATTTTACGTTTCTTCTCAAATTATCTATGAAAAAAATAAAATAAAAAATAGTTTTTTGAAGTTTCACATATTAAATTTTATGATATATTGTTTGATCCTTGAAAGTTTAATATTAAAAAAAATGTATGTTATAAAAGCTGGATGTGAATTCGTGATTTTTGATTTTGGCTTTCTATACCGGTGATGATGCAAGGGGCAGAAAGAAATTATATAGATTCAATTTGCCTAATTTGTAAAAACTTTTTTCTTGAAATAAATTCAACAAAATAAATTGCAAAAAAATAAATCACGAAAAAATAATTTTTTTTCTATTTTCAAATTTTTCAATTTATTTTTTCGTAATTCATTTTGTTGCAATTTATTTTGTTGAATTTATTTTGACATATTTATTTAACCGTGAAAAAAAATATCATTATAATGATTTTTTTTTATTTTTCAAATTGATTTTAGATAAATTATTAATTTAATTATTATCATAATAAAGAAAAAAAATAATATTATTACGTTCTAAAAATATGAAAAATATTATTTCCGGTCAACGAAAAAATTTTATCTATATGCACATAATAAAACTCGTATGAATATTATTGGCTCTTGCGATTTAAAGTTTAACTGACATCAATAAAAATTGTTATTTTCATAAACTTTTCAAATAAAAATTATTATCGTTTCCTGGTTGATGTGTTTTTAGACATTTTTCGACTCATTTTCCGGGTATATAAGCAGTGTCATTTTCGAAATTTTCAAACTTGAATTCTGCTGAACTCGTCAGTGTGAGCTCTCATATAAATTTCTACAAAAATGAAGATTATTTATTTGGCTTGGGCTTCGATTTTCTTGATACTCGCTGTACTTTTAAATGGAGCTGAAACTGCAGATGCACTCTGCAAGAAATATGGTGAAACTGTAATTATAAAATTATACAAAGATAAAATTTAGCAGTAGTATTGCGAACTGATATTAATTAAAAAAAAAAATAATACAATTAATACTTTTTCTTTTTGCAAAGTGTGACCCCAAAGAGGAACCCAGCAAATGTTGCCTCGGCACTTGTCTATCAATTGGCGGAAATCCAGGAAAATGTTCTTAAAATTAAAAATCACAATTTTGAAACGATCCACAACATACGATAATAACTGTATCATTATTAAATCAAAATAAAAAACAGTATGTAAATCAAAATTTAAAAAATATATCCGTTTTGAATTTATTCATGGCTAATTTTTTTCTTCATTCTAAAAACCTATTAATCCTATTTGAAGTATAAAATAATTTTAAAAAATATATACCAAAGCCTTTTTATTTATTTCTTTTTATTATAAAATTATTTAGCAGGATAGAAGAGCTTAATCAAAATTTGTACTAAAAAAAAATCGCCGTAGATTTATTTAAAAAAATAAAAGAAAATTATTATTTTTTTTTTAAATCAAAAAGCATTGATATGATTTATTTGTTAATTTTTTTTTTTTTGTGCTCTATTTCTCTAGGCACACGTGAATTTATACATTTTTTTTTTTTTCTTAATTAATCATTTAGAAAATACGAAATATTATAAAATAAAAAAACATTGTAAATCAGTGGAAAAATACCAAAAAATATATTTATTCTTAATTAATAGTTGAGAATGATATTAAATAATAAATTATTACTTTCATAAAAAAAAAATTATTACTTTTTTGTTTTATTTTAGTAATAAAATTTATAATGAAAAATTATAATAACTTTTTTTTTATAAAATTATAATGATTTATAATGAAAAATTTTTATTTATGTTATTTTGTTTTTATCTAATATGATTTCAGAGAGTAAAATAAAAAATAAGAAAAACAAAGGAATTTGAAGGTAAAATAGTTGAAAAAAAATAGATAACAACAATGAATGTTTAATAAATCTTGGAAAAACATTTTTTCATATTTTCGGTACGTATTAATATTTTTTTTTTTTCTTTATTATAAATTATAAAATAAATTATTCATTCAAAATCAATTTGAAAAATAAGACTAACATTATAAAAATGATATTTATTTTGATATTTTTTTACGGTTTGGTCAATATGTCAAAATAAATTCGACAAATTAAAAAGCAACAAAATGAAACACGAAAAAATAAATTGAAAAATATAAAAATAGAAAAAAAAATTATTATTTCATTATAACTTTTCTATAAATTTATATTTTGCAATTTATTGTTTCGTAGATTATTTTGTTGCACCTTATTTACATACTATTCTTGCATGACCATTTCAAATTCATCAAACAAGAATATATACATTCAAATACCAACCAGATAATTAAAAGATGTATTCTTCATAGTATAGGGCACCATAGAATAAAAAACAAAACGATTAATAAAGATTTAAACACTATTATAAAAATTGAATATGTGAAACCACAAAAACCTATTTTTTTTTTCACTTTTTTCATAAATAATTTAAAAAGAAACGTAAAATATGTCAGTCTGTATATTAACCTTGACAATTATAATAATTTTTTAAAATAAACAAAAATATAATAATTAAAAATTTAACGATAGCTTTATGACACAATATACGGTGGAATTCACGGGGAAATTCATACGGGTTACGGGAAAATTTACGGTGAATATGCGAGGGTTATATTATAGTCGGTAAATTTCCCCGTATTTGCCCTGAATTTTCCCGTATCGGTGCCGATAACAATTTCGTATATTTTAATAATATTTCATACGAAACGAAAAATAATGTTTCCGGTTAGTAAAAGAATTTTATCTATATGCACATAATAAAATTTGTATGAATATTATTGGCTCTTCGAAATATAAAGTTTAACTGACATTAATAATAGTTGTTGGTTTTATAAACTTTTTAAATAAAAATTATTATCTTTACCTGGTTAATAATGAAATTTAGATGCTTCTAGAAATTTTTTGACTCATTTTCAGGGTATATAAGCAGTGTCATTTTCAAAATTTTTAAATTCTGCAATACTCGTCAGTGTGAAGTTGCATAAATTTCTACAAAAATGAAGATTATTTATTTGGCTTGGCATTTATTTTCGTGATTTACTTTGTTTTTGGATAAATAATTAATTTTATTATATTAAAAAAAAATAATAATAATAATACGTTCTAAAGCTATGAAGGTTAGAACGAAAAAATCTATGCACATTAATTGTAATAATTATTGTTGGGTTTTTTTTATTTTTTTTTCGATCGAGTTTTTATCATAATGCTGGCGCGTGTACAATAGCCGTTTTTAATTTGTATAGAATATACCATTAATTAGACAATTTAATAATCTAAGTTAATTATTGAAATATTAAAAATATTATTATTAAATAAATACGTAAAAATAGTAATTTGTAAAAAAATTTAAAAAACAATAAAATTAAAAAATTAATAATAATGAAGTTTATAATTTCAATGTATATCATTTGTATAAAAAAAAAAGAAATTATAAAATTGTAAATGTTACTGATTTGTTGGTTTTAAATTTAAAAAAATTAAAATTAATATGAATATTTTGTGTTTATTATATATCATTTAGAAAATATAAAATATTGTATAAAATAAAAAAAAAATGACAACGTTGTAAATCGGTAAAAAAAAAACCAAAAAATATGTTTATTATTAATTATTAATTAAGAATGATATTGAGTAATAAATTGTTTTTCTCATAAAAAAAAATAATATTTGTTTCTTGTTTTATTTTTAGCAATAAAAAATTATTATTTATCCTTTTATTTTTTTTATCTAATATAATTTCAGAGGGTAAGATTATTAAATGCACCGTAGAAAGATAAAAAAAAAACCAAAGAATTTTAAGGTAAAATAGTTGAAAAAAAATTAGATAATAATAATGAATGTTTAATAAATCAAGGAAAAATATTTTTTTTGTTTTGTGTAAAATATTATTTAAATATACGAAATTGTTATTGGCACCGATACGGGAAAATTTACGGAAAATAGGGAGATATTTACAGGCTATAATATAACCCTCGCATATTCACCGTAAATTTTCTCGTAAATTGTATGAATTTCCCCGTGAATTTCCTCGAATATCTTGTCATAAAACCATCGTTAAATATTTTTTTACTATTTTTGTTTATTTTTAAAAATTGGTATAATTGTCAAAGTTAGCGTACAGACTGACATATTTTACGTTTCTTTTCAAAGTATCTATGAAAAAAATAAGAAAATAAATAGATTTTTGTAGTTTCATATTATTTAATTTTATAATTAATAAGCCGCTGGGTATTTGAAATAAATAAATAAATAAATAAATAAATAATATGTAGTTTGGTCGTTGAACAATTAATATTCAAAAAAAAATGTTGGTCCATAATATTTTGACTATGTTGAGACAATTTCACAGTTTTGACTACTAATTTTGTGGGAAATCTTTTGTGCGTTTATTACGAATGTTAAAAATTCAACAAAATAAATTACGAAAAAATGAATTGCAAAAAAAAAAACCACAAGAAAATAATTTTTTTTCTGTTTTTAAATTTTTCAGTTTATTTTTTGGTGATTTATTTTGTTGCATTTTAATTTGTCGAATTTATTTTGACAATTCTACTAAACCTTAAAAAAATATCAAAATAAATATCATTCTTATAATTATTGTATTATTTTTCAAATTAATTTTAGATAAACAATTAATTTTATTAATAATAAATAACTATTATTTTAAAGAAAAATAATAATATTAATACGTTCTAAAAATATAAAGGTTATAACGAAGGAATTTTATCTATGCACATGATAAAACTTGTATGAATATTATTGGCTCTTGTGATTTAATGTTTAACTGACATCAATAAAAGTTGTTATATTTCATAAACTTTTTAAATAAAAATTATTATCTTTTCCTCGTTGGAAATACAAGGACATTTACCGGCTGCAATATAACCCTCTTCTATTCACCGTAAATTTTCCCGTAATTTGTATAAATTTCTCCGTGATTTCTCCCGTATATCCTGCCATAAAACCATCGTTAAATAGCTTATTCCTATTTTCGTTTATTTTTAAAAATTATTATAACTGTCAAAGTTAACATCCGGCTGACATATTTTACGTTTCTCCTCAAAATATCTATGAAAAAAATAAAAGAAAGAATAGTTTTTTGTAGTTTCACATATTAAATATTTTAATATACTGTTTGATCCTTGAAAAATTAATATTAAAAAAAAAATTTTAATTATAAAAACTCAACGTATATTAAGTAGTTTTATGTTCAACTTGGCAGCTATAGCTATTATAATTGTATAAAACATGAAAACAAATGAATTGTAACAAAATAAATTGCGAAAAAATAAATAACGAAAAAATATATTTTCCCTGTTTTCAAATTTTTCAATTTATTTCTTTGTAATTTATTTTAATTTTTCGCATTTATTTTGACATATTTACTAAACCGTAAAAAAATATCAAAATAAATATATCATTCTTATAATAATTGTTTATCAAATTGATTTTGGATAAATTATTAATTTTATTAATTCAATTATAATTATATAATAATGAAAAAAAATAATATTCGTATACGTATTCTGAAAATATGAAAAATATTATTTCTGGTTAACGAAAAAATTTTATCTATGCAAATAATAAAACTTGTATGAATATTATTGGCTGTTGCGATTTAAAGTTTAACTGACTTCAATAAAAATTGTTGTTTTCATAAATTTTTTAAATAAAAATTATTATCTTTTGTTGGTTGATAATAAAGTAAATGTGTTTCTAGACAATTTTCGACTCATTTTCAGGGTATATAAGCAGTGTCATTTTTAAAATTTTAAAATTTCAATTCTGCTATACTCGTCAGTGTGAACTCGCATAAATTTCTACAAAAATGAAGATTATTTATTTGACTTTGGCTTCAATTTTCATGGTACTTGCTGTACTTTTAAATGAAGCTAAAGCTGATGCAGTCTGCAAGAAACCTGGTGAAATTGTAATTATGAAATTATACAAAGATAAAATTTAGCATTAATATTCCGAACTGATATTAATCGAAAGAAAAAATAATACAATTAATTCTTTTTCTTTTTGCACAGTGTGACCCCAAAGAGGAACTCAACAAATGCTGCATCGAAAAATGTCAAGCAATTGGCGGAAATCCAGGAAAATGTATTTGAAATTAAAAATCACAATTCTGAAATGATTCATAATATCAAATAATAACTGTATCATTTGTCATCATCAAAATAAAAAACAATATGTCAATCAAAATTTAAAAAATAATATTGTCAACTTTTTTTTTTTTGTTCGAAAATAATAAAATATTTATCCAAATTAAAAATATATCAGTTTTGAATTTATTCATGGCTAATTTTTTCTTTCTTTATTCCAGAAATCTATTAATCCTATTTGTAGTATATAAAATAATAAAAATAAATATATGTATATACTAAAGCCTTTTTTTTTTTTTTTTTTTCATTATAAAATTATTTGGCAAGTTAGAAGAGCTTAATTAAAATTTGTACTAAAAAAAAAAATCACCGTAGATTTATTTAAAAAATCACCAAAGATTTATTCAAAAAAAAAGCAAAAGAAAATGAATGATTTATTTGTTAATTATTTTTTTTGCAATCTATTTTTTAAATTTTAAAATATTATAAAATATAAAAAATGACAGCGTTCTAAAACGGAAAAATAAAAGAACAAAAAATATGTTTATTATAATGATACTGAGTAATGAATTGTTTTTCTCATAAAAAAAAAAATTATATTTGTTTCTTGTTTTATTTTAAGCATTAAAAAATTATTACTTATCCTTTTATTTTTTTTATCTAATATAATTTCAAAGGGTAAGATGATTAAATGCACCGTAGAAAGATAAAAAAAAAACCAAAGAATTTTGAGGTAAAATAGTTGAAAAAAAATTAGATAATAATAATGAATGTTTAATAAATCGAGGAAAAATATTTTTTTTGTTTTGTGTAAAATATTATTTAAATATACGAAATTGTTATTGGCACCGATACGGGAAAATTTACGGAAAATACGGGGAAATTTACAGGCTATAATATAACCCTCGCATATTCACCGTAAATTTTCTCGTAAATTGTATGAATTTCCCCGTGAATTTCCTCGTATATCTTGTCATAAAACCATCGTTAAATATTTTTTATTTTTTTTACTATTTTTGTTTATTTTTAAAAATTATTTTAATTGTCAAGGTTAACATACAGACTGACATATTCCACGTTTCATTTCAGAATATCTATAAAAAAAATGAAAAAAAAAATAGTTTATGTAGTTTCACATATTTAATTTTATGATATATTGTTTGATCCTTGAAAAATTAATATTAAAAAAAATTACTAACAAAAATGTAAAGTATTTTGTCAAAACTAATACTAAAAATAATTATTTTCCTCTTTAATGATCTTAAAATATTATATAAAAAGTTAATTATTTAATATATGAACATAATTAAGTTAATGTATACAATACAAAATAAATTACGAAAAAATAGATTGATTAAAAAAATAAATTATAATAGAAAATAAATAACGAAATAATAATTTTTTTTTAATATTCAAATTTTCAAATTTATTTTGTCGCAATTTATATTTTCGTGATTTATTTTGTTGTATTTCAATTTGTCAAATTTATTTTGATATATTTACTAAACCGTAAAAAAATATCAAATTAAATATCATTCTTATAATAATTGTATTATTTTTTAAACTTTTTCGGATAGAAAAAAAATAATATCAATACGTTCTAAAAATATGGAAATATTATTTCCGGTTACCGAAAGAATTTTATCTAAGCACATAATAAAACTTGTATGAATATTATTGGCTGTTGCGATATAAAGTTTAACTGACATCAATAAAAGTTGTTGTTTTCATAAATTTTTTAAATAAAAATTATTATTTTTTCCTAGTTGATAATGAAGTTGATGTTTTTCTAAACATTTTTTGACTCATTTTCAGGGTATATAAGCAGTGTCATTTTGAAAATTTTTAAATTTCAATTCTGCTATACTCGTCAGTTTGAACTCGCATAAATTTCTACAAAAATGAAGATTATTTATTTGACTTTGGCTTCAATTTTCATGGTACTCGCTGTACTTTTAAATGGAGCTGATGCATATAAAGGCTGCAGGAAAGACGGTAGTTCGGTAATTATATAAATCATACAAAGATTAAATTGAGCATTAATATTTCAAACTGATATTAATCAAAAGAAGAAATAAAATAATTGTTACATTTTCTTTTTGCACAGTGTCACCCCACACTCAGGCCATGCTGCAGCGCTCTCACTTGTAAACCAACTGATGGAGATAAAGGAGAATGTGTTCCAAAATAAAAATCACAATTATAAAATGATACACAATATCACATAATAACTGTATCATTATTAAATCAAAATAAAAAACAATATGTAAATCAAAATTTAAAAAATAATATTGTAAACTTTTTCTTTTTTTTGTTCGAAAATAATAAAATATTTATCCAAATTAAAAATATATCAGTTTTAAATTTATTTATGGCTAATTTTTTTTTTCTTTATTCCAGAAATCTATTGATCCTATTTGTAGTATATAAAATAATAAAAAAAAATATATACCAAAGCCTTTTTCTTTTTTTCATTATAAAATTATTTGGCAGGATAGAAAAACTTAATCAAAATTTGTACTAAAAAAAAATAGCCGTAGATTTATTTAAAAAATCACCAAAGATTTATTTTAAAAAACCCGAAAGAAAATTATTATTTTTTTTTTTTTAACAAAAAGTATTTAAATATTTTATTTGTTATTTTTTTTTTTTTGTGCTCTATTTTTTTAGGCTCATGTGAATTTACACATTTTTTTTTTTTCTTGTCAATTTATCATTTTTAAAATATAAAATACTGTAAAATAAAAAAAATCGACAGCATTGTAAATCAGTAAAAAAAAAAACCAAAAAATATTATAAATTGTAATTAATAAATTGTTTTTCTATTAAAAAAAAACAATATTTATTTCTTGTTTTATTTTAGTATTTTTAGTAATAAAAAATGTTTATTTATCTTTATTTTTTTTCTGTATCTAATATGTAATTTCAGATGATAAGATGAATTTTTTGCATGGTAAATTTTTCAAGAGTGTAATTACTCAATTTTGTATACCTAGTAAATTTAAAAAGCGTCAAAAGGGCGTTTTGCCACCTTTTAAACACCCCAAAGTTTTTTCAAAAAAAAAAAAAAATAAGCTCCTACAATTTATAAAAGTCCTAAAAAAAAAAAATCGACAGATGAGTTCTGCTTCATCAGGCCTGAGGCAAGAATTTTTTATTCAAAGTGTAGTTCATGTGTCGACGACGAATCGGCTTCATATATAATTGGCCAATTTGCAATTGTCGGTTGAAATATTCTCTCGCCAAAAATATCAAGCGATTTTACCTTTGGATAAGACGAATTAACTCCAAATAATTTCCATCAATTGCAAATCTGATGTAAATAAAAAAAATGAATAGTTATAATGAAGTTGGGCTTTGAATAAATTTTCTAATTACATGACAATTAATTGGCCAAATTAATTATATATTTCATTTTAATAATTATCAATAATACATATGTATAAAATTTACTGAGGAATTTATTTATACATCACACTTTGGCCTTGTTTGTTGTTGTTGTCACGAAACATTTAATAGCATTTTTATTTTTTTTCCTATTTATCAACAACGATTTTATTTGATAGCTTTTTAAAAAAACAAAATGCGCAGTAAAGAGATAAAAAAAACCGAAGAATTTGAAGGTTACGTAGTTGAAAAAAAATAGATAACAATGATGAATGTTTGATAAATCGAGGTAAAATATTTTTTTTTGTTTTTTATGAAATATTATTTAAATATACAAAATTGTTATTGGTACCGATACGGGAAAATTTACGAGAAATACGGGAAAATTTACAGGCTATAATATAACCCTCGCATATTCACCGTAAATTTTCCCGTAATCTGTATGAATTTTCCCATGACTTCCCCCATATATCTTGTCATGAAGCCATCGTTAAATATTTTATTACTATTTTTGTTTATTTTTCAAAATTATTTTAATTGTCAAGGTCACCATACAGGCTGACATATATTTTGCGTTCCGTTTCAAACTATCGATGAAAAAAATGGAAAAAAAAAATAGTTTTTTGTAGTTTCATATTATTTAATTTTACAATACTATTTGATCCTTGAAAAATTAATAATTTATTTTTATTACGTTATGTTATCAAATTTTTGGATATTATTTCTTCATTTATTTATTTATTTTTATTAAATAATGCAACTGCAGGGAAAGAAAATTAATCGAATTTAGTAATCCGAAATCTGCCAAAATAAAAGACATGACGATTAAAAAATTTGTCGAAATAAATTCAACAAAATAAATTTCAACAAGATAAATTACGAAAAAAATATTTTTTATTTCAGTATATTTGAATTTTTTAAATTATTTTTTTGTGCTTTATTTTGTTGCATTTTAATTTGTGGAATTTATCTTGAAAAATTTATTTAACCGTAAAAAAAAGTCAAAATAAATATCATTATATAATAATTTTTTTTCTTATTTTTCAAATTGATTTTGGATGAATAATTAATTTTATTAATTTAATTATTATTATAACAAAGGAAAAAAAAAATAATACGTTCTAAAAATATGAAGGTTAACGAAAAAATTTTATCTATGCACATAATAAAACTTGTATAAATATTATTGGCTCTTGTGATATAAAGTTTAACTGACATCAATAAAAGTTGTTGTTTTCATAAACTTTTTAAATAAAAATTATTATCTTTTCTTAATTGATAATGAAGTTAATGTGTTTCTAGACATTTTTTGACTCATTTTCAGGGTATATAAGCAGTGTCATTTTGAAAATTTTTAAATTTCAATTCTGCTATACTCGTCAGTGTGAACTCGCATAAATTTCTACAAAAATGAAGATTTTTTATTTGACTTTGGCTTCGATTTTCATGGTACTCGCTGTACTTTTAAATGGAGCTGATGCATCCTGCCCGGGATATGGTAAAGCGGTAATTATTAAATTAATTAAGCATTATTATTTTAAACTGATATTAATTGGAAAAAAAAATAAATTAATACTCTTTTCTTGTTTTTTGTACAGTGTACATACCCGCCAAGATCCAACGAATGCTGCAGCGGCCTCACATGTAAACCCAATGGCGGATTTTCAGGACAATGTGGATAAAAGAAAAAAATCACAATTTTGAAATGATACACAATACCAGATAATAACTGTATCATTATTAAATCAAAATAAAAATCAATATGTAAATCAAAATTTAAAAAATAATATTGTAAACTTTTTATTTTTTCGTTCGAAAATAATAAAATATTTATCCAAATTAAAATCTTATCAGTTTTGTATTTATTCATGGCCAAATTTTTTTTTCCTCTATTCTAAAAACCTATTAATTCTATTTTATTTTTTGCATAATAAAAAATCAGTGATAAAAAAAAAATACTTTATTATTAATTCAAAAAATGTAAAAATATATTTTTTTGCATTTAAAAATATTTTATTTATTCACATAAAAATCTATTTCCCTGGTTTATAATGACCTTCATTTCTATCGACATATATACCTATATATATTTTTTTTTCTTCAACTGCGTATACATATATAAAAAAAAATAATTAAAATTAAAAATCCACATTAAATGATTTTTATATTTAAAAATTACAATTTTATTATTTCATATTTTTGTCTGATAATTAATTTTTTTTTTTGATTACAAAATACGATTGATTAACTACTTTCTCTCATTTCGACAGAAAATTTTTTCATAACGGTAATAAAGTGAGATGCGAATCATGAATCCACATATAAACACAACGCCGTTGGTTCTTTGATTCATTTTTATCAAAGTAATCCACCGCGGTGTTCCCTACCAGAAGTAAACATGTAATCTCCAAAATTCATATAATCAAAATACTCGAATATATGTCGATCCAGTATATAATATGATACATCCGACTTATTAATTGCCTCTTTTATAAAATTTTCAAAAAACACATTTATATACTCGTTTTTAATTTTTATAAAAAAGACATTTTATAGAAATCCAAATTACCCATGAAAAATTCGTCTTTATACATTTTTTTTTCCTCAATAATTTTCAACTACATATACATGAAAAAAAAAAAAAAAAAATATATACCAGATCCCGTTTTACGCTTTCATTTCTCGCTGATTCTTCCAAAAATACGTGAGACCCCAATTTACGATCGAACTCATCGATCACGCGAGGCTCAATCTCTTTCATAAAAAATTATTTAAAAAAAAAAAAAAAATACATACGTGATATGCCATATATAGCTACACATTTTACAGATATTTTTAATGGATTTTGAAAATTTTCCGCTTCAATAACACAGTCATTGGAAAAAAAAAAAAATAAAATATTTTCATGATAATATAAATTGTTTTTAATATTAAATATAAATGAACAAACTTTTTGCCCCTTTTAACATTTTTGTATTATTTATCATGATAATAATAAAATAATAATTTAAAAAAATAATAAAATTTTTGTTTAAAAATCATTAATGTCGATGAAAACACAGTGCTCATTATGTTAAACAAACAAAAGTCAATAACAGTTATTATTATCGACAAACAAGAGTTGAACTAGTTGGAAAATGTATATAGCTTAGCTCACCTAGTACCCATTATATAATAAATATATGTATACCTATTTATAAAGTCATTTATAAGCTGTATTTTAGAAGTTGTCTCCAGCTCTTTACGAGTTTATATATACCTAATAATATATACTTCTCTGTGTTTCATATAGTTAAAAAAAAAAATAATAAACACACTCTATTATAATTTTATTTTTATTTATTATTATTGCTGTTTATTCGTGATAATATTGGGATGATATACATGTATTTATTAGCAATGCAAGTGTATATATACTCAAGCGAAAAAAATAAATTATAATATATACGTCTGAATTTTACGAGACGCTGTAAATCAAATTTTTAAAATAGTAATTGACGCAGATATTCAGTGAACACAATTAAACACTTTTTTTAAAAATGTATTGTCAAGATAATTTATTACACAAATTTATTAATTTTTATTAAAACAACAAATTATTGCTATTATTTATAAAAAATAATATAATAATTTTTAAATAGTAATTTTTTAATTATCAAATTTTCGATTTTATTAGAAATTTAAAATTGAAAAAAAAATATTAAATTAACATTTTAATAATTGCTATTGTTAATTATAAAAAATTATTATATTTTTATAAATTTTTTATGGTTATTTAAAAGTGTAGGTAAAGATATAAATAAATATATTTTTTTATTTTTACGATGAATGATTGTTTTAATTATCGAGGTACTACCATATCAAAGCATTACAATACCTATATTTTGCATTATTTTTTTTTTTGTTTTGCCATGATTTTTATATGGCATTTAATTGGTCACAAAAATTTTTAGTATTTGTGTTTAATTATTTAAGACAATTGTAGGAAGAAAATTAGTACAATGTTGTATAAACGTTTTGTTTGAAATAAATTCAACAAAATAAATTGCAACAAAATAAATCACGAAATAATAATTTTTTTTTTTATTTTCCAATTTTTCAATTTATTTTTTTGAGATTTATTTTGTTGCATTTTATTTTGTTGAATTTATTTTGACAAATTTATTTAACGGTGAAAAAATATCAAAATAAATATCATTATGATAATTCATTTTTTATTTTTCAAATTGATTTTGGATTAATAATTAATTTCATTAATTTAATTATTATTATAATAAAGAAAAAAAATATTATTATACGTTCTGAAATATGAAAAATATTATTTCCGGTTAACGAAAGAATTTTATCTATGCACGTAATAAAACTTGTATGAATATTATTGGCTGTTGTGATATAAAGTTTAACTGACATCAATAAAAGTTGTTGTTTTCATAAACTTTTTAAATAAAAATTATTATCTTTTCCTGGTTGATAATGAAGTTGATGTGTTTCTAGACATTTTTTGACTCATTTTCAGGGTATATAAGCAGTGTCATTTTGAAAATTTTTAAACTTCAATTCTGCTATACTCGTCAGTGTTAACTTGCATGAATTTCTACAAAAATGAAGATTATCTATTTGACTTTGGCTTCAATTTTCATGGTACTTGCTGTACTTTTGAATGGAGCTGATGCCTGTTTGGGAGCTGGTAAAACGGTAATTATTAAAATTATTAAGCATTAATATTTTAAACTGATATTAATTGAAAAAAAAAATAAAATAATTAATACTCTTTTCTTGTTTTTTGTACAGTGTGACTACCAGTCGAAAAACACCGATCAATGCTGCCCCGGCTACAAATGTCAATACAATGGCGGTTCAGGACAATGTAGATAAAAGTAAAAAATCACAATTTTGAAATGATACACAATACCAGATAATAACTGTATCATTATTAAATCAAAATAAAAATCAATATGTAAATCAAAATTTAAAAAATAATATTGTAAACTTTTTATTTTTTCGTTCGAAAATAATAAAATATTTATCCAAATTAAAATCTTATCAGTATTTTGTATTTATTCATGGCCAAATTTTTTTTTCCTCTATTCTAAAAACCTATCTAATTCTATTTTATTTTTTGCATAATAAAAAATCAGTGATAAAAAAAAAATACTTTATTATTAATTCAAAAAATGTAAAAATATATTTTTTTGCATTCAAAAATATTTTATTTATTCACATAAAAATCTATTTCCCCGGTTGATAATTATATTTTTTTTTTAAATATATTGTCAAGATAATTTATTACACAAATTCATTAATTTTTATTATAACAACAAATTATTGCTATTATTTATCAAAAATAATATAATAATTTTTTAATTATCAAATTTTCGATTTTATTAGAAATTTAAAATTGAAAAAAAAATATTAAATTAACATTTTAATAATTGCTATTGTTAATTATAAAAAATTATTATATTTTTATAAATTTTTTATGGTTATTTGCAAGTGTAGGTAAAGATATAAATAAATATATTTTTTTATTTTTACGATGAATGATTGTTTCAATTATCGAGGTACTACCATATCTTTAAAAAATTTACCTGGTACACTGAGAAAAAAAAATTCTAAAACTAATACAAAAACTTCTTAATTATAGAACTTTTGTTCTTGCAAAAATTTCTTGGATTATAAAATACTTTTTTATATTAAATAAAAACTTGCAATTCGAGAAATTGCAAAAAATTTCTTTTGAATTATGGAAATATTGTCTTGAATTATTTAACAATTACGTCTTGAATTTATAAAAAAAATTTAAATAATAACAAAAACTTTGAATCATAATAAATAGCTCCCATTTTAGAAGTAATTTCTTGGATTATAACCAAATAGGTCTTGGATTATAACAAATAATATTCGAAATTATAAAAAAATTTTCAAAATAAACAAAAAATTTCTTAAATTACAAAATGGCTATAATTTTCAGTAGTTTCTTGGATTATAACTAAATAAAGCTGATTATAACAAATACTTTTGAATTATAAAAAATTCTCAAATAATAACAAAAATTATATTTTTGAATCATTAAAATGATATAATTTAGAAAATTCTTGGATTATAATCAAATAGGTCTTGATTTTCATAAAATACCTCTTTTGAATTATAAAAAGTAATAAATAAAAATTTCTTGAGTCAAGGCAAAATGTGTTAACTTTTAGAAGTATGTTTGGATTATAAACTAAGTATGTCTTGGATTATAAACAAAATGTACCTATTTTAGAAATAGCTTCCTTTTTGGTTTATGAAGTATTTTGTTATGTAATCCAAGAAAAATATTGAACAAATAATAAAAAATTTTTACATAAATAATTAAGAGAAAAAAAAATTATTATAACAATCATTTTTTTAATTGTTTTTTACTATTCGAAATTTTGTTGGTCGAATTTTTTTGTATCAGAAAATTCGCGAAATAGCATTGAACTCCTGATTAACAACGCTACCTAAATATACCTATTCTAATTCCGACGCTTTACAAACTTAATAATGACGCGATTATATATACACTATGATTTTATTTTCATTATATACCAAATTTTTTATTTAAAAAATTAATGACTTGATCTAATAAAATTTATTTATTGAAATATTAATAAACACAAATGTGTTTAAATTATTACAAATAGATATAATAAAAATAAAAAATTAGTTTATTCATTTATTAAAAATATTTATATCAAAAAAATTTAGAGATATTTATTTTAATTTTTATTGTATGAATAATATTAATGCATATAATACACAATATTTTTTTTTTTTTTCTAATTTTATATACCGTTAAATACTTAATTACGAATTAATTGTCAATTGAGTTTTTGTATTTAATGACAATTGAGCGCTAATTGAAAACATTTAGAAACGCGATTTTGTTTCGGTGAAAATTTAAAAATTGAAAATTAAAAAAATGGCAATATTGTTAAGCATTATATCAAGAAGTTTTATGCATTTTTAATTCAATTACAACGTTTAATTTCATTTCTCGAGCGCTCAACGTATCATTGCATCCATACCTTCAATTGACAATTCATTTGTAATTCATTATTTAACACAAGTGTATATAAAATTAGAAAAAAATATTGTGTATTATATGCATTAATATTATTCATACAATAAAAATATTAAAATAAATTTCTCCCTAAATTTCTTTTGATATAAATATTTCATTTTAATAAAATGAATAAATAATTTTTTTATTTTTATTATATTATTTGTAATAATTTAAACACATTCTGTGTTTATTAATATTTGTACATAAATTTTATTAGATCAAGCTTTACACTTTTAAATAAAAAAATTTGGTATCATATGAAAAATAAAAATCATAGTCGTATATATAATCGCGTCGTGGTTAAGCTTCTTCTGGTAAAAGCGTCGGAATTAGAATAGGTAGATTTAGTAGCGTTTTATCAGGAGTTCAAGTCACTTCAGGCAAAATTTTCTGATACAAAAAATTCGACCAACAAAGCCTGAATAGTAAAACAATTAAAAAAAATGATATTAAAATAATTTTTTTTTCTATTAATTTATTTATGTAAAAGAATTTTTTTTCCTTGATTTGTTTCAATATTTTTCTTGGATTATAACAAATACTTCATAAACAAGAAGCTAACTTCTAAAAATCGCGTACATTTTGTTATAATCCAAGACCTACTTGGTTATAATCCAAAACCATAATTAAAAATTCAGCACATTTTGCCTTGACTCAAGAAATTTTGTTATTATTTCAAAATTTTTATAATTCAAGAATAATTTGTTATAATCCAAACCTATTTGTTATAATCCAAGAACCTTAATTAAAAATTATCAACATTTTGCAAATTATTCAAGAAATTTTGTTATTATTTAAAATTTTTATAATTCAAGAAGTATTTGTTATAATCCAATCATATATTTTATTATAATCCAAAAAAATTTATTCTAAAAATTAAACATATTTAAATTATTCAAGAAAATTTGTTATTATTTGATAATTTTTTTTTTATAATTCAAGATATTTATTATAATTCAATAATATTTTATTATAACCAAGAAATTATTTATAAAAATTATAAATTTTAAATATAATTTAAGAAAGTTTTTTATTATTTAAGAATTTTTTTTAAAAAATTTAAATTAATTGTTATAATTCAGTTATATGAAATTATAAATTTTTTTTTATGGAATTATGCAAGTTTTTATAAAATATAATAAATATTTTTTTATTTTTACGATGAATGATTGTTTCAATTATCGAGGTACTACCATATCTTTAAAAAATTTACCTGGTAGCAAAGTGACTCGTCGACAATGATGCTGGATAAGTACTGCTTTAAAAAAAAAAAAAAATATATACCAAGAAATATTTTAAAATAATAATAAATAATATATTAAACTTGTGAAAAGAATAATTTTATTTTATAAAACCTTTTTTTTTACATTTTTTAAAATTATGATAAAGACAAATTTTTTTTTACTTTGATCATGCCGCAGTTGTTCGTGTTATTTTATTTTTTTACAACATGGTTTTTATTTTATGTGTGTATAATATAAATAAAATATGTATAACACAATTTTGATTATTGGAAAATTTAATAAAGGTATAAATCTTGAATCGATGTATATACTGACTTTATGTAAAATAAATAAAAAAAAATGGAAAAAAAAAAAAAAATGATATTATCGTGGATGTAGTGAGTAATAGAGAGAGGGATTATTTTTTTATGTATATGCAACCCTTGTTGCACATAGAAAAATAAATTTATAGAGAGGGTTAGAAGCGACTTCATGATAGATTCATAAACCGTGTGAATAACACGATGTGAATGTCTTTTCAGTGACATCAACATTGGATTTTATACTGTCCAAGTATTGGAGCTTTTTTTTTTTTTTTCTAGAATACGTATGGCGATTATTATAGACACATGTATCAAGACAAAAAACTATATATCATAAAATCTCATGACAAGCAACTCCACAATTGCCAGAACGATGGAAAAAAAATTATATAAATTCTAATAAAATAAAAGAAACTATAATATATTTCACAAAAAGATTTCTAAAATCAGTTGTAAAAAAAAATATACGAATGTTCTATAGTTAAACAGGTGTTCACGAAGAAAAAAAAAATTTAAATACATTGAAAAAACAAACAGTAACACGAAACTTTGAAAGAATAAAAAAAAAAAATTAAATTTATAATCTTAAATTCTGACAAAAAAATATATAGATATTATTTTTTTTTTTAATAAAATAAAATTTAACCATAAAAAAATCAACAAAACAATTATAGATAGATTTTTTTTTGAATTCTGTATCAAAAGATCTTGGTTTTGAATAAAAAAAAAAAACAAACCCTTAAAATTTGAAAATAAAAAAAAAGAGGAAATCACCTGTCGAAAGTTTAAGCGAAACAATGAAAATTCCAGAATTTGTTCTAATCCTAGATTAAACCCTAACCTACCCCTATCATTGCTGGTCTTGAATATACATCTACATTTATTTATGCACACCTGATGTTGTAACGGTCTCTTTGGAGGTCGGTGGTCGGTGTTCGTTGGTTACATCTGCGATTGAGGAGTTGGCTCGATTCTCCCTATTCTTTTATTTATATATTTTTATTTTTATTATTTAAAAATATATATACAGACAACTGTTGTGTGTATGTTGCCACTACATATGTATTTCCATAGTGGCAATATATACACATTGCCGATGGCAGGTGAATCAAAACTCAAGGAAGAATCGAAAGTTGAAAGTACTCGGAAGACGGGTATATATATAAAGAAACCCTTTGCGTATATTAAATACATGAATATTATTTTATGCTATATATAAGACACGTCATCAAAAAGTGACAAATAATTCGAATCATTCTACTGTAGAATATAATTTGTACAGGCGTTTAAAATGAAGAGCATTGTTGTAAGTTAAATCGAGAACAATTGACTCGTAAAATTATCTGTCCACTTTGAAGTAAATCGAATTTTAAGTGGATTAAAATAACTTGAATCAGTTTAAATTATTGAATTATTTAGTTATCGAAATATCAATTGGAATCATGAATGAAAAATGAAATTATAAAATATTAAAATTAGTAAATTCACATCTACTCGTTAATTGCTAATTGACAACTATTTTTTAATTTTCATGGTTGTATTAATATTAAACAATATTTGTCAACAATATCTTGAGCAATTTTAACTAAAACATCTTTCAACATTGACACAATAATATATGATTAAATAAATAAACAATTTTAATGTCAAATGTATTTTTAAATTTATTTAAATTCATATAAAAAATACTAAATCTTTCAAATTTTTTCTACAAAAATTGTAATCAATTATTTTAAATATTATTTCAAATCATTGTAATCATTTGAGATTTTTTTTTTTCCACATAAAATTATTGAAATGATTTGTAAAATCAATTACAATTTGTCCGTTTTAATACCGAGTAAATCGTGCCTCGATCAAAATTATTATTCATATAATTTCTTTAAATTTTCAATCAATAATTATTTGCATATACCAATAAAATATTAATAAATAAATTAAAAAGTACTAAAAAATTATTTACTCTAGTTAAGTGAATCCTCCCAGCGTGCAATTTATTTATTTTTTTTGTCAAATGAATTTTTATCAATCTCGTAATAATGGATCAACGGATTTTGTTATACATATTATAAAATGATGTAGAGGTAGAAGTAGCATACGCTTAAATTTTCAATCAATATTTGATTTGTCAAAATTCTTTAAAAATATCTTCAAACTGAAAAAATCAAAATTTTATTTCTCCCTCAAGTTTAACTAAAAGCTGTTATTATTCCAGCAGAAGGAAAAAAAATTCCTCGTCAAAAATACACTTGTTTAAAAATGAAATGATACAACAAAAACCTTAAATTCAAATTACATAATAAAAAATTGAATAATTTAAACATTTAATTAATTAATTAAATTAGTTTAAACTTCCGTTTACTACAATGATGTACAATGTATTTATAAAAAAATCTGACACGCTTGTCTTTGCAATTAATGGCCTCAAGCTGTGACCAACCGTCATCATCATGATTTAATGGAACCAATTGGTTAAATGCTTGAATTAATATCATTACTTTCTTATATTTATAATACATCATTCTTATTATTTTTTCAACCCAAATTTAATCAACCTCATATTGCTGAATTTTTTTTTTTATATATTTCAATTACATTGACCGTCAGATTAACGTCATTCAAGTGTCAAATAAACTTTACACATATCACAAATAATTTTATTGATATTTACACGCAAAAAACATGCGTCTTAACACAAAAAAAAAAAAAAACATATAAATCACAAATTTTTTATACATCAAACTACCTGCAATACTTTGTAATTAAAAAAAATAATTATATTTTTTATTATTATTTTTATAAAACAATTTTTTAACTTCAATGATTGGATAAAATCATAAAAATTAAAAAAAATAAGACGATGATGATCAAGAAGGACAAGAAAGGGAGAAAGGGGTTAAAAAAAAAAAAAAAAGGATGGGTTGAGGTTTGAATGCATACACGAAACACCAACGGGGTATATATATATAAAAGGATTTTAGTGTATACATATGGTTGTATGAAATAAACGAACCCGTTTGGTGTAGAGGGCAAGGACCTCCTAAACGCGTGCTGCACATCAGGACCCGACGCGGTTGCAACCGACAGACACATACCGCTTTTGATGGTAGAGAATAAAAAAAATATAAAAAAAAAAACGTATATGTATATATAAAATCAAAAAGTTAAAAAAAGAAGCATAAAAAAGGGAAGAAATAAATAAATAAAAAGGATCAAGAGGAAGCGAGATAAGAGGGTATAGGAAAAGCAAAGAAAAGAGTTGAGGGAATATATATATATAAGTTTTGAAAGACGAGAACGAATAAATTATTTGCTCCAATCCCGGGGCCCCATGCAAAAATCTCCACTCTGCATTTATAAATATGTATACATTCGGATTCGATTGATAAGAGAGCACCTGTATGCATGATGAGCCACTTGTTCTTTATATTTTTTTTTAAATTTTTTTCATTTAAAAAAAAATAGTATACTTTTAAATAAAAAAAAAGGTTTATTCTTTTTTTTTTTTTTTAATACATTTTTAAACAGCTTTTTTTTTTTATTTTTTTTTTTTTAGTATATTTGATTTTTTGAAAATAAAATTATGATTCGAGTTTTTTATGAGTTTTTTTTTTTTTTCATTTTTTTTTTTGGGGGAATTTGTTTGTTGTAATTTTCCTCACCTGGATTTTAATTTTTAAATTCGGGGAAATACATTAGTATTGCTTTAATCAATGTGTTTCTCACTTTGGTGATTTTTTTTTTTTTTTTATTGAAATATTATTTTTGCTTTTTATTTTCATGGTAGCGTGTAATCACTGTAGTCTGTATAAAATTTCACGCAAAATTTGGAGAATTATTTTTTTATGATTCTCAATGATTGGTTATGAAAAATTTATAAATAATTCTGGAAAAACTTTTATGTATTATAAATTGAATATAAATATTTATGAAATAAATTTTTAAAAAATTTATTCAGCTAGAAAAAAAAATAAGAGTAAAATTCAATAAAAAATAAAAAAGTTTTTCATTTGAAATAAATGTCAATTAAACATTGAAAATAAAATAATAATTTTCAATATATTTAACCTCTTTTTTTCTATTATATTTGTATAGTAATTTTAAAATTCAAAAATGAAATAATACTTTAAAAAATAATAATAAAAATAATTTTTAAAAAATTCCATCACACACACTGCCAGTTGGGTTGCCTGAGGTGACACTATACCTAGAACTGAAATCTCGTTATCGAGCAATCAAACTAAAAAAATCTTTTCATAATATGAAAAGATTTATAGATAAATAATAGAAAAATAAGAAAGATATACTGAGACAAAATTATGAAGAAAAAAAAATACGATTTAATCGAAATTTTTGAAAATGGAATTTACAGATTTCGTGCGGCAATTATAGAGATACATTTCAACTCTCCTCGAAATTTCTCCCAAGAAAACGCACTGGTAGATTTTTCTAAAAATTTGTCAGTCAAAAAGAGATAAATTTTAGCTATTTTTTGAAATATTTTCGTCTTGGTTCAACCATTACTTGCTGCAAAAAAAAATAAAAACCGTAATTTCGAAATTTCGATTTTACAAAAATTCTCCTGAGAAAACGGATCGATAGATATCTTTCAAATTTGTCAGGCATTCACAGGCAGGCTTTAACTATCCTCAAAAAAATTCCCATCATAAACCAAGCATTATTTATATAGCTAAAAAATATAAATCATATTTTCAATTTTCAAATTGAAACAGTTATTTCTCTACTCCTTCAAACAGTCTTCAAAAAAATCCTCTAAAATCATCCATAAAACAAGGCACCCTTTCACATCTGCAACAGCAATAAAAAAATATAACAACGAAAAAATTTCTACACAAATTATTGTTAGACAGATTGACGATAATGAGAATAACAATAAAAAAAAATCAAAAAAACAAATAACAATAATAATAATCTAAAAATAACTAAACTAAATAAAAAAAAAAATATGAAAAATAAGACTATAAGAAGAAGAAGCATCAGAAGCATGAAAAAAAAAATGAAAAGAGTGGTAAGGCCCCCGTAGTGGAAAGTAGGAGGCGCCATGAGTAATGAAGGTAATAAATGAAGGTGGAAAAGGTGAAGGGGATGTGTGCAGGTGAAGCGCGCGTGCCGTGATAAGGCGGAACCTTTTATGAAAGTTTATTTCGATGGTGGTTGAGCATCATTCAAATAGGGTAATAAGATTTAAATGATCATTTGAATACTGGTTCTACCAAGTATATACATACTGGTTTTCATAAAATTTTTGATCGAAATTTTGATGAAATAAGATATACACACATATATATAAATTCAATTTAAAAAAAACTTCTTAACCTGTAGGGCAATTGTTATATACAAGTCAAGACATCATTTTTTATTTTACACATAAGCCCTATTTAAAATTAAAATAATATTTCTTTAAATTTAGATAGATATATTTTGATTTAAGAAAAAAAAAAATTAAACCAAGACAAATTTAATCTTTATATAATTATATATTTAAAATTAAAAAATAAAATATTTATTTTTTAATTTTAAAAAGCAATTGAGAAACACGCACGTGCCACTTGAATATATATATTTTTTTTTTTTTTTTCATCAGCTTTTTTTTTCTGTGGTATGCACGCGTTGATGCGAATGGTTTTTATTTTCTAAAATGAATTATTTATGTCGCATTTTAAAGGTAATACATGGTGCTGAAATACTTGAAAATTATTAAAAAAAAAAAAGGGAAAAATAATCACAGCAAAACTTGTTTCAATGTCATCCTTACTTGAAATATTTACTGCAAAATATAGATACTCATCTTTTTATCAAAAGAATTCAAAAATTATTATCTCAAATACTCGATAAATTGCAGTCTGGAATTTTTAAACCTTATTCATCGTCAATTTTTTATTTTTCAAAATAAAAAAATTATACATTGACATGAATTATATATATAAAAATGTACACTCATTTTTTTTATACTTAAAATTCTTTTCAATTTATAGAAAATCATATGAAAAATGTTCAATACGTGAATGAGGCCAAAAAAATTTTTTTAGCAACTTGCTCATAATCATCGTAAATTGCTCAATCACTTTGATTCAATTTTTTTTTTTTTTATTTTTTAGTATTTTTAACGGTATAAAAAAATATTATTTTCAGTATCGTTTTATGCTTGAAAAATACCGAAACATTTTAAATTTGAAAATAAAAAAATTTTTTTTTTTAAATTAAAATACATGTGTGTCATTCCGCTGGGTATAAAAATAATAATAAAATACATTTAAGTATGCATGTTCTTAAAACAATTTTTTTTTTGAATGAGGTATATATGAGTTTCAATTAATAATAATTGGTTGATATAAATTTATTTCAATTCGTATTAATACTCATGTAAAGCAATAACACACACAAAAAATAAAATGTAAAAATTCGTTGGAAAAAGTGTCGGAATATTTTGATGGATAAAAATTTATGGTGTTATATAGTTAAATACATAAGTAGTGTCACCATAAACACCATGAGATTTTTATCTTATGTAGCCAAGTTTAAAAGAGACAATGTATTTATGACAGGTTCTCAGCTTTTGTTAACAAAAAGTTATTGTCACGTATTATTGGTTTTTTTTTTCATCACACAATAAGGCTACTTTTAAAAACTACCTTTTTACCTTTCTAAATCTGTTATTTTCTTTTTTCTATTGTGCGTTTGTATGAAAAATATATGCTCAATATTTAAGAGGATATATGTCGATTTTATTCGACAGGATTTTGACCCTTGGAGCATTATTATTGTTGTTATGATTTTTTTTTTCTTTTGTAAATTTCTTGTTGTTGAAATTATTATGATTTGAAGCACTTGAAAAGGATGTCTTGCTACCTTAAGGTACTTAACAATATATGCAGTTGAAAAGTTATTCTCAATTTTAACAGTAAGAGAAAAATAAAAAAGTTTTTTTTTTATGATTGGAAAAAAGAAATTTCCGAAAATAATATGTATATAAAGTTTTTTTTTGAATATTTTTTGGAGTAAAATATATAAATAATAAAATTATACTTAATATGCAATCGGGCCTATTTTTATATTTTTTCTTGAAATATAAAAACCTGTTTTTGCCGACGAGCAATATTATTTTTCGAGTATAATAAATATATGCAATTTTAAAATAAATAAAATCAAGTGGTGAACTTAATCAGGAACAATTGACTCGTAAAATTTTCTGTCCACTTTGAAGTAAATCGAATTTTAAGTGGATGAAAATAACTTGAATCAGTTGAAATTATTTAATTATTTAGTTATCAAAATATCAATTGGAATCATGAATGAAAAATGAAATTATAAAATATTAAAATTAGTAAATTCACACCTACTCGTTAATTGCTAATTGACAACTATTTTTTAATTTTCATGGTTGTATTAATATTAAACAATATTTGTCAACAATATCTTGAGCAATTTTAACTAAAACATCTTTCAACATTGACACAATAATATATGATTAAATAAATAAACAATTTTAATGTCAAATGTATTTTTAAATTTATTTAAATTCATATAAAAAATACTAAATCTTTCAAATTTTTTCTACAAAAATTGTAATCAATTATTTTAAATATTATTTCAAATCATTGTAATCATTTGAGATTTTTTTTTTTCCACATAAAATTATTGAAATGATTTGTAAAATCAATTACAATTTGTCCGTTTAAATACCGAGTAAATCGTGCCTCGATCAAAATTATTATTCATATAATTTCTTTAAATTTTCAATCAATAATTATTTGCATATACCAATAAAATATTAATGAATAAATTAAAAAATAATAAAAAATTATTTACTTGATTTTTAACCTTAAATTCAGATTATATAATAAAAAAATTGAATAATTTAAATCTGGAAACTATAATCAATAATTTATATTATTTAATTTTTTTTTTTCTATATATTTCTCTCAGTATAATATTATACTGAAAATTTTTTAAATAATAAATATCCACAAAATAAAAAAAAAATAGCCAAATAAAAATTTAAAAATAAAATTGGGTCATAATTTGTGTACACTGTGAAAGACATAACAATTCACAAGTACGAAAAAAAAAAAAAAAAAATATTGAATTTGACAATCAGATAAATATCAGATAGTAATTTTTATTTTTACAGCAACTTCTCATGTCACAATCAACCTGCTTATATCCCCTGTAAACCAGTAACGATAAAACTGTTGAAAAAATATAAAAAAAAAAAAAAGGAAATTGTGAACAAGTTTAAATACGAGTACATGACACGACACGAAGTGTAAATAAATTTTTAAAACATCAATATAATAAAATTTTTTATCCTATAAATATTTGTACTTTTTTTTCTTCAAAAATTTTTTTAAATATTATTTTTTATTTTGATTATAAATAGTATTTTTAAAAATATGTTAAGATCATTTTTATCTTGTTTATATTTTCAATCTTGAGTCAAAAAAAAAAATGAAAAAAAAAAAAAATTATTAACTTTTATTATCATCATGAATGATTCTCAATGGAAATTAATTTACCCTAATCTTCTATATTCATCAGTTGAAAAAATATTGTATGTTGTATTTGTATAATAAAAATAAAATAAAAAATAAAAGACATTTTTAAAACTGTCTGGTTTTTATTTACAAGTTTCTTTTGTAATAGCCCTTATATTTTTTTTTTTTTAAATATTTTTTATGATAAAAATTGTATCGTTTGATCAGAGTGAATATAAAAAATTTAATTGTGTCTGTTTGAGGTTCTCTTTCGTGATCTGAATGACACTTGTCTCATCCTTAATTCATGTGATAAATATTCTCGATGTATGTATATATGAATAGCCAACATTAGTCACTGACCCTTTATTTTATTTCATTAAAAATTCATCCCTTTAAAAAATTTTTATATTGTTGAAATAAAGTAATAAATTTTAAATATTTGCTTTTTTTTTTTCACTTTGAAATTTGTAAATAAATTTAATGAATATAAAATCAAACCAATATTTATGATGAGTGTACAAAAAATGTGTCTAGGAAAATAGGAGAATAGTGAAAAATATAATAATAGAATAAATTCGATCTTCAAGAATCTATATGCGCATAAACACAATGATTTTATGAGGTGTAGCCACATTCATGTCAATTTGTGTTCACGCCTGTCACAATATTTCACATGTTCAGGTGAAATTTTCATTGTGTTTAATTTTGTTACAATTATACTCGCTTAAAAAGTCAATGATGTGAATATTTTTTTTTTTTTTTTTTTTTGATGTAAATCAATCCAAATGATGTAAATAAAAAATTTAAAAAAAAATACTTTTCATTATATTTTTTGTATATTTTTTCAAATCATTTAACAATCATCCAGACAATTGATTTTTTTTTTATTTTTTTTTTTTTTGAATATCAAAATGTTCTCACACTTGATGAAAACATTTTTTTTTTTCTGATTTTTTTCATTGAATTTTTAATGAATTTATAAAGTTAAAAAAAAAAATGTAAAATAATTTTTAATTTGCGGGGATTTTACTTTTTTTAATAGTTTAAAATTTTAACGGGTAAAAGAATCAATTTTAAATATTTATTAGCTGATAAATAGAAATGAAAATTACACATTTTTAATACGAAATAATTTTTTTTTAAATGTAATTTGAACTCTCTAGGTAACATCCAAGATATTGACCAATTTAAACATCTAAAAACTTTTAAATTCCCGCCTTTTTTTTAGCCCTATTTCATCGTCACCAAATTACAAATTCATCACGCAAAGATTATCCTTAAATGTGTCTAATTTTAATTTATATAACACATTTATAGCAAAAATTCGCTATCAATATAAATAATTGCTAAATAAAATTTAAAAAACCAACAAATTCTAATTCAATTTGTTGAATAAATTACACATCACTTAGTCCAATAATAATAACTATTATCCTATTAAAAAAATTATCGCAAGACATGTAAATGATACCTTTGACAATATTATAGATTTTTTTAGTTTTCAAAAAAAATTACCTTTTTTTTTCTCATCTGCAGGTGGCCGCCAGCATGGGAATACGTGATCATCGTTTTTATACATTTTTTTTTTTTTTTTTTTTGCTTATATAAGAGAGGTTTGAGGAAAAAAAAAAAATAAATAATAATAAATAAAGAAAGAAAGAAAGGGTCGGATAAAAAAAAAAAAGTGGTGGCACCCCCGCACCTGAAATAATTCACCGCACGCCAAGAAAGAACATATCTCTTATACAACCTGCTAAAAGTGCTCGTGCACCAACTGCCATCCCCAGTTTAAATCGATGCCACGCGCCAATAGATACATTCAAAAATTTCACCAATATATATCCTCAAAATTAAACAAAAATAATAAATAAATAAATTAAATTTCATGATAAAAAAATCACACAAATTGACTAATTTATCAAAATTAATTCGACAATTCAATTCACGTATTTTCAAAAATTAAATATACTTTTTTTTTATCTGAAGATTTCTGAATTTTATTTGATATTTCTTCTTTTTTTTTTTTGCGGTATTACAAGACTTGTATATTAAGCCATTCAAAATTTCTCTTGGCAAAACGAGAAATGGGAAATGGAAGAAAAAAAAAATTGAAACATCATCTAATTGACAATTTTTATTTTTTTAATCATCATGAAAAAGATATCAGATTTTGTCGGAGGTCGTCGTCGTCGCGATACTCGAGCACCTGTTTGCAAGGGCGATGACACTTTTGGAGGAATACGAAGCACTTTGTGTATAGGCTAAAAAAAAATTTATCCAAATTAAATTTAAACATCTCAATCGAATACCAGAATGATAAAAAATAAAAAAAAAAATTTTTTTTTAAATATTCTGAATGTGAATATTTTTTTGATTCGATAGATTAAATTTATTTTACAAAAAAATTTTGATAACAAAAAAAAAAATAATAATAAATTAAAAAATGAATGAAAAAAAAAAGGTTGATGATGAAAGCAATAAATGGGTAACCGAAAAAAAAGTATGAAAAAAAAATCCAAAGGAAATAGCTTCCGCCTGATTTGCCCAGGGCAATATTGCATATTCCTTAAGATGGTCTGTTTCGGTTTATTAATCGGCTAACCGGGACAATTAATACGCCGTGTGGGCACCAAGGATCCAAAGAAGCATCACGATATGCCATCGACAACTTAATTGCATATCGTCTCGATATTCGTCTTTCCTATATACACTAATCGTAAAAATCGACTCAACATATACATAAAAAAATAAATTAAACACAAAAAAACATATTTATATACTTATATGAATAATAATAATGGGAAGAAAAAAAAATCAACCCAACATCTGACGAACGTTTCATCGATAAAGTTTGCAAAAATAAATATAATAAATAAATAATTTCGAAAAAAAAAAAAAAACAAAATTTATTATGAAAAAGGGAGTCATCCATCATTCATTAATTTTTTTTAATTTTTGATTAAAATATTATTATGAATTTTAAAAATAAAATTTAATAATGTTGTATATGAAAAATTTTTTTTAACTGTCATTATAAATAAGTAAATTAAAAATATTATAATTAAAAATATTTGAAGTATTTGGAAATACTTAATTAAGGGCTTTAGATAGTGACAAGTTTATGGCAAATTTTTTTCATTTGAAATCATTTTGAATAATGAAGTATAAAAATTAATAATAAAATTTTTAAAATGACTTTATACTTATAACTTATGTAATTACTAATGACATAAAAAAATAGAATACACCAAGAATGATTTGTCATATTAATGTGTGCAATTATTAGCAGAATATTTGAAAAATGTCTAATCATATATTATAGACAAGGTTTCCCTTTATGGGGAATCACAAAAATTTCCAGCAATGTCTAATTTAGCCTTTAGGGCCGGTTTTTTCCTCCACAATTAAAGTTAACTAAGGATTAAACTCGTAGTTTAATCCTTAATAAGCTATAACTACGAATTTATAATTCTTAGTTAACTGTAATTGTGGACGAAAAAACCGGCCCTGATATTGTTCTTTTTTATTGTTTGATTTCATACAAGGACAAAATCAAATTGTCAAAAGATCAAAAGATCAAAAAAAAATTAAAATAAATTATAAAACAAATGAATAAAGAGAATCATTTCTTTCTCAGGGCTAAACACGGGATTTAATATATACATATATGATTTGATTTGGAAAAGCTGTTATATAGGAATGTCCATGATAATGAAAAGAATCAGAATGGATCATAGACTGAAAATTAGAGTTGTCAGCATTTCAAGAGGATCAATAAATATAATCATGCAAAAACCATTAATATATCCGGTGATAAAATTAAACAGGAAATATTAGTGATAATCAGAATCAATGATTTTTCATTTTACTCCGTCTTTTCTTCGCAATTTCGCTTGATCAATATGCAGAGAAAATCGAAGTAAAACGGAAAAAAATATCGGAGGAAAATTGGAGAAATCATTTTTACCAGGATAAATTGTTTGATAAATTTAAAGTTGTGTTTTTTATTGCGGACAAGAAAAAAAGCTTAATAACTTATTTATTTTTTGTTTTGTTCATTTGAATTTTTTATTAAGTTAAAAAATTTTTATTTTATTTCTTTTTTCTTCATCGGTTATCATCAAAATAAAGCTAATACCAAATAATGTCAGAGTCATGCCCAGAGCAAAAATTCTTAATCCAAAGGTTTAATTTATGTCGATGACTGTTCTTGCAAGATTATGTAATGCATATTTGTATACTATAGTAACTTTTGATGATTTTTGCTTGGAACCTTGACGTGGCAATCCTGTTGCCTTTACACGACTTGCCCTCGTCAAGGCTCCAAGCAAAAATTATCAACAATAACTTTTATTGATTAAATCATTGATCAATACAAATAATAAATGAATGAAAAAAAATTAATCTTATATTATTAGTAAACAAATATTAATATAATTATTAATTAATTTATACTATCAAATTAATCTAATTCTTAATAAGTTTATATTTATTTTAATAATTAATTTAATCATTTATTTTATAGATAATTTTTAATATGCAAAATTATTTAAATTTATTTGCAAATTTTCAAGTCATCTAACCACTTGAATTACCAGTGTCTAACGCCTCAATATAAATTAGCTATTTTCTAATAAAATATCGAATCTATAATTTAATTTTCATTATAAAAAAATCACATTAAAAAAAAAATACGAGATGATAAATGCCCTCATTGCGTCAAGCCGATATATATTTATCTAATATTTTCATCAGTCGCATGAAATTCAGCCGTACGGGAATAGCAAACAAACGTCGACAAGGCAGTCAAATATATTATAACCACGGTGTATTACACTATAAAAAAAAAAAAAAACTCAACAACCCGGACAAATAGCTTTTTACTGTAACAAAATATATATATAGTTAAAAAAATAGACGTGAAATAATTAGAAATTCACTGGCGCAGATAAAGTAGCAAAAAAAAAAATATAACATTCGCAATTTCCAGGGTTTACCTGTAAATTACTTGAAAAAAAAAAGCTCTAAATAAAAAAAAGCCTAGTTTTGTCAACATTTTTATTTACACATTTGACAATGCACACGACCTCAAGTTGATAAACAAAGAAGATCTATACAACCGATATACAACTCAACTCTTCGTGATGTTGATATTTACACAACTATAAACCCTCAACATTGCATGTTTTTTTTTTTTTTTTAAATTTACACAAAATTGATTTCCGGAAGACATTGAATAAACAAACTAAAACGAACACCATTGATTAATATATATAGACAAAGAAAGTAAAAAAAAAAAAAAATAATGAAATAAAAACAAAAAGAAAAAAAAAAAAAATGAATCAACGATTATTAAATAAAAATATTGAATAAATTATTATTATTGCTTGAGAGAGGGTGACATTATAAAAAAACCTATCAATTTCATATTTTTCAAGGGGAAACAAATATACAAAAAAAGAAATTTTTTTAAATAAAAGTTTTCGGGTCACACGTCAATCCTTCCCCTCGAATATCATTTGAATTTTTTTTTATTTCAATGATTACACAGACAAGCCCTTATTTTTTTTTATTTGTTTATCAACCAATTATTTGATTTAATAAAAAAAATTATCATTTTATACACGTGAGATTCATTTTTTGAGCCACGGAAAATTATATAAATTGCATTTAAAAATTTCATATGTAAAAACTCAAAAAAATGATATAATTTTTTACTTTGTATGTAATGTTTTTTGCAATTTTTTTATTTAATTCTTTGAAATGCAAAAAATGATTATTACAGAATTTTAAAATATACACTTGCAGTGTTAAAAAATGAGGTAAATTTACGCAAAAAAAATTACAAAATTCGTGTGTATAATTTCTATGGAAAAAAAAGAAATTTTCGATTTTTTTTTTTGGCTTTTGCTGTGATACAACGAGCACATTCTAATCATGCACCAATATATGTAAATAATAAATATATCCGGAGATACATAAGCAATCCCAAAAATGTCGAAAAAAAAAATTCAAAAACCGACAAAAAAGTGACGAGAATGATAACGCCTCCTTTCGTGACTCGGTACAACAGTTGTATTCCAATATGTTGATATTTTTTAAAAAATATAAAAAAACAATAATAACAATGTTTAAAATGAATTTTTTTATTTTTATACATCCGTCAATATATAAAATATGAATGAATATAAAAACTTGTTAGTGTATAAAAAATTATCCACTGAATAAACAAAACTAATTGGAAAAAAATTTGATTAAAGATAATTATCGAAAAATAGAAAAAAATCATTTTTAGAAAATTAATTTTATAATCGTATTGCAATTGAATTAATCATGATTTTTTAAAATTAAATTTAATAATTAATAAAAAATAATCAAATATAATTATGGAATTAAATTTTTATATGAAAATTTATTTTATTTTTCTATCAAATGAAAAATTATGCGTGTTATCAAATTTTTATATCTATAATTTGTTTTTTATCGGTCAATCTGTCCACACAATATCACTCGCAATTATTTATTTATACCACATTGATCGTATTTAATTTCCCGAGAGTCTAATATGGAATATATAAAGTGTTGGAAAATTACAAAATGAATGTGTATAAACATCAGTGAAAAAAAAAAAAAGGAACAGATAAAAAACAATAAATAAATTGAAAAGGAAAAAAAAAAATATAGTGATAATAATATAGTGATAGACATGAGGAGATATAATGAAATAGATGGATGAAGGAAGAAATAGGCACATATAATTGAGAATTGATAAAAGCATTAATAACGTAATGGCGTGTGTTTGATCAGCCGTTGACGTTACGACCATATTCGCGAGTGTCGCGGCTTCAACTGGATAATCACTTGCAAAATGACCAGGTAATATAAAATTCATAGATAAAAAAAATAATATTATATACTATTTTTATTTATCAATTTTCTTATTCAATAAAAATATTAAATGCATTTAATATTTATTAAAAAATTTTTTGATAAACTATAGCATGAAGCTTGGATTGCAGTTGATTGAGATGGTGAAGTAACGGTTATTAATATTAACCCTTTTACAAAAAAGGAATTGCTTATTCAGGCCTGACTTTTACAAATTCTTTTTTTGTTAAAGGGTTAATATCAATAACCGAAGTGAATTTACTCCAGAATAATTAATCCACAATCAATTATTCGATTTGACCAATAAAAATTTTATTAATATAATTTTTTTTTCTTTTTCTTGAACAATAGTTGTAAATAGAAATTGTTGATAATTTTTGCTTGGAATCTTAGCGTGAAAATCCTGTTGCTATTACACTACTTGCCTACGTCAAAATTCCAAGCAAAAATTATCAACATTATCAGTTTAGAAGTTTATTAATCCTTAATCCTTGAATCATAAAGTTGGGATGGAGGTATGCAGAGATAACCGATATCATTAATAATGTTGGAAAAGAAGTTTTTATATATCGAAAATCTTCACATAGATCATCTATACATATCTATAACCGCTACTTCACCATCTATGTACATATGAACACTTTTTTTTAATCTAATCAATTTTTTTTTTTTTTTTTGTTTAATAGATAATAATTTATTTATAATAAAGCTATTGTCATACTATTTTATTGGTTTTGATTATGATTTATAATTATAATATTAAATTAATATTCGATAAATTATAATTTTTACTAACATAAATCTTGGTGGACATATTTCTCCGGCATTACTCCGACATTTCTCCGTCATTGCTGTCATGCCAGAGTGATTTCTCAATAGAAATGAGTCAAAAACGGAGTAATGCCGGGAGAATATTTCCACTGGAGAAAATATAAGTAAATAATTTAATAAATAATTTTGTAACTTTTAACAAATATTATGTGTATTAAATAAATGTCATAAAATTATGTTTAAAAAATAATAAAACCTAAATACATTTGTCAATGTATTTATATTGTAATATGTGTTAGTCTTGGTTTATTTTATATGTATGTATATCGTGTTGTACGTACACAAATTAATTTAATAACTAAAAAAACAATTGGTCCAAATGTCGGTAATGATCCAACAACAATTGCTCTTAATAGTGCAATAACAACAACAATTGCAACAGCATTATTATTTATTGTTATGGGATTTTTACAATTATATGGTATATTTGGTATACAAGAAAAATTTAAACAACCATATCCATGGTTATGGTGGGGTTGGCAATTTTCAGTAAGACTATTAGAGCTATCAATATGTGGTCTATTAGCATGGGTTGCTAGTTTATCACAATATCCATTACGTGAAAAACAAATGCAACAACATTCAGCACATTCTGGTTTTGCATTATTTCCATGTGGTAGTTCAACATCAACTGAAAATATGGATGATGTATTATATCCAGCAATATGTAGTACAAATCAAGCAATACAAAATTATACATTACGAACTGGTAAACAAGTTTATGATGATAGTTTTCCATTAAATACATTACCTGATCATTTAAATATAACTGGTACATTTGAACGTCATTCAATACGTAAATCTGGTACAATGGCACATTTTCCATCATCACATAGTGCCAATAATGGTGGTGGTGGTGGTAATCCAGCTATAAATAATATTAATAGTATTGTTATTGGTGAAGGTAGACGTTCATCAACTCGTCATGGTAATGGTATACAAACAATGAGAGGTTCTGATACAAGACAAGGTATATTTATATTTAAATAAATAAACTAATAAATTATCAAAAATAATTAAATCAATTAAAACCTTCAAATTAATTTCAGATGATTTTTTATTAACTTGGTTTTTTGTTTTTCTTTTTCTCAATTTTGTTTTAAATGTTTTGTTATTTTTTTTTACTTCTAAACAATTAATTGATTAACAATATTAACTGTACTTTAATACATAATTAAAATCATTTAAAATTTTATTGAATTCCAAGTTTTTTCTTGAGTGATTCTGGCATTTCTGGTGGTGGTGGACGTGGCATACGGAGGTATACTTTGACAGCATCATAAATGAACCATTGAGCAGCAGTCAATGTACCAATCATAACAATTCTTGGTGCAAGACCTTTCCAGACACCAGCAAAACCAAGTTTACGTAAAACATCACCAGCAGTTGCACCTTTCTCTTGGTTCAACTTTGAGACAACCTTGAATAATAAATAAATTTATAAATAAATAATCAAACCAATTTAATATACAACATTAAAATTAATTAAAATAATAATTACAGAATCAGCTGGATGTGAGACAACAGCACAAAATACACCAGCAATATAACCAGCAGCAAATGTAACAACAAGTTGTTCTCCCTTGGTGCAAGTTTCTCTTGGCTTAGGTACAACATATTTATAAAGAAGTTCAAGTGTACGCTCGAAGCATGCAAACTTCATCATTGTATATGGAATTTGACGAAGCCAAAGTGGTACAAGACCTTTGTAAAAACCACCAAGTCCTTCATCAGCCATCATTTTTGGAAGAGCTTCACGAAGAGTATTTGCAAATCCAGGCATTGTTTGGATACGTACCTAAATAATTTAATAGAAAAAAAAATATTAGAAACAATTTAAATAATTTGTTTTAATTAATTTACCTTGGCAGCTTCCATTGGTGCAAGTGCAATATCAGCAAAGAATTCAGCAGAAGCTGATGAAGCCAAATACAAACCAGTTCTGTATTCATATGACAATTCATCACCAATTGCTTGTGAATAATATACTTTGAAGACTTCATAAAGACCAAATTTGAACATTCCTTGCATGGAATAACCAAAGAATGTTGGTGCCCATCCTCTAGCAAGACCACGCATACCACTTTCTTGGACAGATACCTAATTAAACAAATAAACTATTTAGTAACATGTTTTTTCTTCTCAAAATAATTCATTAATTACAAATTAATTAATTAATTTACCTTGAATCCAGTTACAACAGACTTGTATTTTTCTGGATTAACTTGGATACGACACTTGACCAAGTCCAATGGTGTCACCATGGTATGAGTAATACCACATGATAAAATACCACCAAGACCACATAATAAGAAATATTGATTTGATCCAAATTCACAGCTGTCTAAAATTAATAATAATTCAATAAAATAATTATACAATAATTCAAAATTAATCATTGTTATAAAAACATTTAAAATTTAATTTATATAACAGTTCAAGTTTAGGTCATGACATTGAATTTATATATTTAAATTAGACAACAATTAGAACAGTGATAAATATAACTATTCAAATTCTATTTCAAGACTGTCTTTATTTTGAATGACAAATTGTTGAGTGTCATTTGTCAATCAAGGTCTTATTTAAAACTGAACAAAAATTTTTCAATGACAATGAATTAGCTGATTAATAAAAAAAAATAAAATAATTTACTTAATTTATAAAATGCTGATTATTAATAAATTGCTAAATATTATTTTGTTAGCTTTGCAGTTTTTGGGATAAATTTTTTTTATGACATATACCTTGACAAAATGGTTGCCATTACGCAATTGATTAAACTGTATCTGCGCTTGCCCTCGTATGTCCTACTGACACAACGAAATACATAGCTAACCCCTGTTACTACATTGCTTACATAATTTTTTAATTTTTTAAACTTAGATATTTTTTTTAAATTTATTATTTGGCTTCATCAGTCTCAATGTCAACCAACAAACTCGCCCCTTTTTTTTAGACCCAAAAAAAATGGATTATTACCAAGTATTTTACATAATCAACAACTCTTTGAAAAAATGATAATTTTTTTTTGCAATAATAACATAATTAGCAGTATTTTTTGTATAATCTAATTACAAAAAAAAGCATAGTTGTAATGCGGCATTTGATTATGCTGTAATCACGTGACAGAAATTGACATGTGGATGAAAAATAAAAGACAATTGATAATTAATTGTTGATGATTTTTTTACCTCCTTCTGGGACACTTGCTGCAGCAATATTTCTATTAGCAACGAGGCTCTTGGTTTCCTCTTGTCCTTGACACTTGGCAGATGAAAAAGGTGTCACAAAAGGATTCATTTTAACGGCTTCCATCATTGAAGGCAACATTTTCAATGTTCAATAAATTAGCACTTCAACTGTAAAATATATTCAACAATTAATTAAAATAACTAATATTTTTTTTGTTAATATTTAATAGAGTTATATTAATTTGTAATTAGTATTATTTTTTATTAATTAAAACACACCTGATAGTGCACGAGACGACCCTTGTCTCTTCACAGTGAAAACGGAGTGGAAGTGGTGATAAAAAAAAGCCAAAAGATTTATTTTTAATATCCCCAGAGTATGCAAACACAAGACAAGAAAAATCGTTAAAAATTCTTCAACAAATTAGCCCAACTAAAAAACAAAATGGCGGTATATTTAAAGCGCCGTCTTTGATGTAAAATTTACATTAGAAATTGATGAATTAGTTGTGAATTTCGACGGTGAATTTGGAAGCTCTTCCGTCGGCCAATCGTGGCCTTTATTAAAAATTAAATTCAGTGTTTATATGTACACGTAAATAACACCAACACAACATCATCTACGTGATGTGTGTTTTTTTTTTATTATACACCAACAAATGTTTCTAAATATTTATTAAAAAAAAATTAATATAATAACCACAAGGTTATTTAAATAAATTATTAAAATATATTTCATTAGAAAGTTAATTAACGTGTTTATTTTGACAGCTCGACTAACATTTATGTAAATTAAACAAAAATTTATTTAACAAAAAAAAAAAATAACATAGGTTAAGTAACGTTTATTAATCCTTGAAAATATTTATCAGTGAAGTTTTAATTAAATTTAATTTTCATTTAAATTTATAAACAATTAGTGTTTGTTTTTTTTTTTATTTTTTTCGAAATAAAAAAGTATTTCTACTCCGAAATTTTGACGTGAGTTTGGTGGATATTTTTTTACAAGTGAATGTTTTTAAAATCTGTGTATTTTAATTTATTAATCAAAGACAAATAAAAAAAAAAAAAAGGGAAATGAATAAGGGTTTAATTGAATATTAATTAATTATTTTTTAATGAAACTTAAAAAGCGTAAGAGTTTTTGCGCGCAGTGCGTTAGTATGCCTGCAAAAGTGTCAAAAAAACTTGTTGGAATGATTATAAGGAATCGAAAAACCGTCATGAAAGATGGTGTCATAATGGTAATTAAAAAATTATAATTATTAATTAAAATTATATATTTGTAACAAGGAAAAATACGAGATTAATCTCCAAGTAATTTTAATCTGTTTTTTTTTTTTTTTTGAATTATCTGTTTAACCTTTATTCGTTAAAATTCAAGATAATGTAAAATATTATTATCAACAAATAAATAATTTATAATTAGATAACAAATGAAAAACAATGTTTGTCATAATTTTTTATACCAAAAATTATTAATAATAATAATACGAATTTAAAAAAATTACTCATTTTCTGACGTGTTCTATTTGATTTTTTTTTTCTTCAATTTTTTTTTTTTTTTATTTAATTTTATATATTATTTTTATTATATTTTTTTATCTTTACCTTATCAATTCCACCTGCGGTCATTTATGTTTTTTTATAAACGTCATTTTCAGGACAAAAAAAAATCAAATAATATAAAAATACACTAATGAATTTTGGAGTTAAAAAAATATTTTTTTTTTTCAAATTTATTCAACAATGAGATCATTATTTTCAAAAGTACGTACACAATTTATTTTTTATTATTTTTTTAAAATATTTATTTTTTAACATCTGGGCTATTATCAATTTTATTATTTGTCATATTTATAATTCGAAAAATAAAAGCTAGGTTATGTCAATCTTACTCATTCGATGCCTGAATTTGATCATGCTGTTCAAACAAATTTAAAAATACATACAACATTATCTTGTGTAAAAAAAAAAAAAAAAAAAGTGAATGTAAATATAAAAACACATGGTTAAAAAATGATCATTAATATTCATAAATATAATTTATATTTATTAGCTATTTTAAATTATAATTAAGAAATTAATTTTCAAATTTTTCTAAGGTTTTTTTTTTTCTTTATAGAAATGATTTTTTTTAATAATTAATTTTGCAGGCTGTTGGTTTATTTGATTTAACATTAATTCATGTGAGAATTTTCAATAATAAATAATGAAAATACATGCGCACATGGTATTGCTGATATTTGTAGAAAAAAAAATAAAAAGTGGGTGGTTGATTATAAAACAAGGTTTTCAGAGTAATGAGTAACTTAGTCGGTCGTCGATAACACCGCGAATGTGAACAATGTGAAAATTAGTGTTAAAATTAATTTAATCTACATCTTTTAATCAAGATGATGACAATGATGACAATGAAATTATTAACAGTAAAAAAATAAAAACACCATCTTGCCACGAAGCTCCAAAAAAAAATTTCCATCATGTTATATCTAAAAAGAAAAAAATCAATATAAAAAAAAAATAATACACTAATTTATCAATTAAAAAATATATAATTAATATTTGTTGATGATAGAAATAATAATGGCATTGTCAAAAAAAAATATCAAATCATAAAAAAAATATCATCAAAGTGTTACAAGCTTGATGACAATTTATTTTTTCATTCTTGTCATATTGTGAATTTTTTTTTTCATTGATTTTTGTTTTTATTATTTATTGTTATTATTTTATGAATATTTATTTAAAAATCCTAGAGACGATGATGATGATGATGTGGTGTCTTTAAGGATATTGATCGTGAAATTTTTTGTATAAAAAATAAAATACAAATAGTTGAATAAAAAGCGAAGTTTGTTTTTTAAAAATACACAAAGTAGCCTGGTGAAACCGGGTCACAGGGACTTTTAAAATGCGTTCGATATTTGATAACAACATTGCAGTATATATACACAATGCACCGAGTTAATATACACTATGAATGAAATATTATAATATACATTGAAGTTGTCAATACTCATCATGAGCCTTGATATATAAATATCCATATATTCAAGGTCATAATTATTTTATTTAATATTAATATTTTTTATAATTATTTCAAGTGTATAAATCATTATTTTATAAATGCGTCAGAGTATATAACTAGTGTGAAAGAAAAAAAAAATATATAATTATCTTGTTAATTAAACACTTGATTTATCAAACAAAAAAGTTGGCAGTAACCTTCGTTATGTTGATACAGCATCATCCACTTATAAACTATTTAAAAAAAATATAAAAATTTATAATTTAATTTTATAACGTCAATTTAAAATTTAATTTTAAAATGAAATAAATGAGGATTTAAATTTTAAACCAACAAGTGTGTTATCATTTTATCTTAGAAATAAAAAAATAAACACAAATGACAAGATGAAAAGTTTATTTAGTAAAATAAATTTACTGGGAAATTAAATTTAGAAAAATATAATAGAAAAAAGAATAGATAAATAGATGAATTTGATTTTAAATTATTGATGAAAAATTTAGGTGAAATATAAATTGAGACTGGTGAAATAAGTGTGTAAAAAGAAAGAGAAAAGGAAAATGAATATTGATAGTAATAGTGACAATAATTTATTGTATTAATTAAATATCGGTTAAGTGTCATGCCCCCAGGGGCTAAGGGCGGGGCAGAGGGACTTGATCCTTCTTGTTCCGCACTTCATATTAACCAAGAAATTGCTCCTGATCATCTGGGACCATCACTAAGTCTATTTCAAAGATGTTACAGACATCTCAAGGTCAGCAATTAATTTACCACGTTGACAAATTCATCATTTAACTAAAACAAAAACAACAACAAATATTCATAAAAAAAACCACAAAAAAAAATTCTTTTCAAATGTCTATCATCTTTTTTTTTTTTTTTCTATCATTCAGAGTCATTTCTATTAATTTTTTTCAATCTTTTTTCCAATTTCGAAAACTATTCATCAATGTTGATGACAATGTTTTTTCATTGTTTACTTATTTTTTTTTTCGATAAAATATTTTGTTATTATGTACATGTTAATGATAGTTAAAAAAAATTTTATATTATTGATTTATGATTACAGAGTTCAGGTGTTGGTGAAGCAAGTGTTTACCATGCATTAGTTGTAATTTTTTTAGAATTTTTTGCATGGGGATTATTGACAATGCCAATAATATCAACACTAAATGAAACATTTCCAGATCATACATTTTTAATGAATGGTCTAATAATGGGAATAAAAGGAATATTATCATTTTTATCAGCACCATTAATTGGTGCATTATCAGATGTATGGGGAAGAAAATTTTTTTTATTAATAACTGTTGCATTTACATGTGCACCAATACCACTTATGAGTATAAATACATGGTGGTTTTTTGCAATGATATCAATAAGTGGAGTATTTGCATGTACATTCTCAGTTGTATTTGCATATGTTGCTGATGTTACTGAAGAAAATCAACGTTCACTTGCTTATGGATTGGTAATTATCAATATATTATTATTAATTTTTTAATATTTAATTTAATGACCCTTGTTTTGATTGTTAGGTATCAGCAACATTTGCAGCAAGTATGGTTATTAGTCCAGCACTTGGTGCATGGACAATGAGTACATATGGTGAAAATTTAACAGTCACATTGGCAACAGCAATAGCTATACTAGATGTTTTTTTTATTCTTGTCGCAGTGCCAGAAAGTTTACCAGAAAAATCAAGACCACCTGTTCCAATTTCATGGGAACAAGCTGATCCTTTTGCTGCATTAGGAAAGGTAAATCAATAATTTACTCAAATACATTTTTTATATATTTATATTAATTTTTTTATTTTATTATTTAGGTTGGCAAAGATCACACAATCATGATGCTATGTGTGACTGTATTTTTAAGTTATTTACCTGAAGCTGGTCAATACAGTTGTATATTTGTATATCTTAAATTAGCAATGGGTTTTACTGAAGCAATGGTTGCTGTATTTATTGCTGTTGTTGGAATATTAAGTGTATGTGCACAAATATTTTTGGGTCCATTGATGAAAGGACTTGGTGGTGGAAAAAATGTTATAATGCTTGGTTTATTATTTGAAATGTTGGAATTAATGTGGTACGGTTTTGGCTCACAAACATGGTAAATAACAATTTTTAATTAAATAATTTAATATTACTTCAACAAAAAAATACAATTATTATAAAGCAATTTATTTTTTTTTTTTTCGATATACTTTGCGCATATCCTTGAAATAATTACGTGGCATTTAGTCTAATTTTTTTTTCTCTACTTTATATTTTCTTGACAAGCATGAATAATATTTTTATATTGATTAAAAAATTAATATATAAATTCATATTTGTCGAGAAAGAAAGAAGGAGATATTGTTGTTATTTTATTTGTATTTTATTTCGAATGAAAAAATGTAATTTAATTAAAATGAATTTTTGATTAAACTTGTTTTCAGGATGATGTGGGCTGCAGGTATATTGGCATCAGTTGCAAGTATAACATATCCTGCAATATCAGCATTTGTGTCAATGCATTCAGATGCAGATAAACAAGGCTTAGTACAAGGAATGGTAACAGGCATGCGAGGTCTCTGCAATGGCCTTGGCCCAGCAATGTTTGGTGTTATATTTTATTTATTTCATGTTGATCTTAATCTTAATTTTAATAAAACATCAATAAATACAATTAATCGAACGTCGATACACTCAAATGACGTTGCACCAGAGGTAATTTGTTTGTTTTTTTAATTTATTTAAATATTTTTCAGCAAGTTTTAATTTGTTAATTGATCTTTTTTTTTTGTTTTAGCTTATGCCTGGACCTCCTTTTGTCTTTGGTGCACTTTTAGTTATAGGCGCATTATTAGTTGCTGCATTTATACCAGATTCAAATTCAACAACTGGTCCATTGCATCATCATACTTCCACATCACGGAGGCCATCCGGTAAATACGCCTATCAAAAATGTACGTTTTATATTTACCACCTTTTTTATTTTTTTTTTTTAAATAAAAAATTTTAAAGAATTATTATTTTTAAGAATGCTTATGGTGGTGGATTAATATTTTGCTATTATTTTATACTTTTTTTGTTATTATTTTGTCTAAATTTTAGTATTATTTTATGTTTATTTTGAATTATATTTTTATTTATTTATTTATCATTTATAAATTGGTGTTTTTGTTTTTTTTTTCTCTTTTTTTTTGGATCATTGTTTCAGGTTTATCATTAGATGTACATTATGATGCTGATGGTCTTGGTAATGATGGAAAAAAAGTTGGAGCATTATCACCTCTAGTCGACAATTGTAAATCAGCAGCACTTTAGCTGTCGATTAATTGATTTTTAAATTAATTAATTTGACTATTTAATATTGTGACAGCACACAGTGTTTTAAAATATCCAAACAACAATTAACAAGGATATAATATGCTGTTAAAAAATTAACAAGGCATTAATGTTAAAGTGATAATGTCGTGATGAAAATTTATGAAAAGCAATTTTTACTTGTTTTATTCTAAACTGTGTGTAAATATAGTTTTGGATATTTTTTTTTTTTCTTTTTTTTTTAAGAAAACTAATAAGATTTAACGAAATAATGACTGACTATTGTTGTTGTGAAAAATAAATTAATCAGTCATTAGAAAAAGATAAATAAATTTGTTAAATAAAATAGAAAAAAAGAAAAAAAAAAAAAAATGATACAATAACAGCAACGAAAGAACATTTATTAATGCAAGTTGACAGTATTTTCGTTAAAAATATATAAAAAAATACAAAAAAAAAAAAAAAAGAGAAAACTAAAACAATCTAAAATACTTGATTATTTAATGAGATAAAATAGTAAACAGTTCAATTAATTTATTTATTGTTATTTTACATTAATAACTATTTTATGTTTTTATTTTTTATTTTCTACTAAAATCAAATACCTCAATCTTCACGTTTTAAAATCGTAAAAGCCTGTTAATAATTAATTATTTTTCAAATTAAATTTACTCACTTTTTATTTTTATTTTATCGGCACTATCAACAATTGTTGAAAACATTTATCAATGCCAAAGATCGAATTATGATCTGTAATTTTCATCAGATCACTTTATTTTTAATTATTTTCTTTTTTTTTTTTTTTTAATTTTTCAATGTAAAGTTATTTATAGTAAAAAAAAAAAAAACAGAGTCAATGTGCAAAAATCCTGTATATTAAATGAAAATAAAATTAAATAAAAAAAGGATCTTTGAGCTAAAAGTGCCACTGTAAATTAGAATAAATAATTAATTTTTTTTTTTTTTTTTTCATTTCTCTAATTTCTTTTTTTTAAAAAAAACGAAAGATATAAAAAAAAAAACCTATCTTCATAGAAGATAAAATTAAATTTATTTTCGCAAAATTTTAAAAATTGTTGTATATCAATTGAACAACAAATAAAAATAAAAAAATCGTTTAATAATAAATGGCGAAAATTTGGCGATAGAAATTAATAACGAATGTGACATACAAAAAAAATGTGAAATTAAATGATGAAAAAATTAAAAATATTATTAAATAAGAAGAATGTGATGCCTAGTAAAAAAAAAAAAAATAAAAAAATAGTGCTCAGTTATGAAAAAAAATAAATAAAAAACTGAAATATTGAGCCAGTGTTAATGTAAGAATTCAAAGTACAGCTTCAATAAATTATTTTTAAGATAAAGTATCTATGTTTAATGAATTGATATTATTTTCCTTTGTTTGAACATACTGAATTATTATTTGAAAAAAAATATCGAGCTCTCTGATATGTCGGCCGATATTGCACATCCCTATCCTAATCATCCTGCCTGGAAGGATTATTTTCGATTCTTTTTCTCTCCTTTTTCTTGATTTTTCTTTGAGGAATTTGCAGGTGACTGGTAGCCATACACGTGCATACACGGCCTTGTCGACAAGTTACTGCATTTTTCTCACACGTGGTCTAGCAATTCACCAACAAAAAAAAAATCTTATATATTGTTTAAACAATTAGTATTGACAACTGTTAAAAAAATTTTTTTCAATATAAAAAAATAAAAAATGAGTGCAATTTTAAGAAATACATTGCGTTTTGTTGGCACAGCAAAATGTGCTACAAATGATTCAACAAAATATTTACAAACCATGCCGCACATGGCTAATCGTTTAAATGATTTATTGGCATTAAATGGACCAAATTATCTTCACCATCAATCGAAAAGATTATATCTTAATACTCGAGGTAATAAATAATTCATTTTTTTTTTTTTATAAATTAATTGTTTAAATAATTTTTTAATTAATGAAATTCATCTTTTATTCGTGGCTCAATAAGTAATCACGTGTATATTTTGATTAACTTTGGTTAACAAAAAAATATTTATTTACTTTTTGAACAAATTAAATTATTTAATTATTCAAGAAAAATATAAGCCTGTATAAATTACTAAATCATGGATTAAAAAAAAAATAACATCTATTATTTATTTATTCAGTTTAAATATTTTTAAAATTGTCATTATTTAAGAATTCTTATTTTTATACAGACACAAACAACAAATTGGCTTATTTTGAGAAATCCTCAAATGTTGGTCATTTTATTGTATCACTTAATAGTGGCAAAATAAGATTATTAACAGACGAATTATTCGGACGTCAGAAAAAGTAAGTGGAATATTGATAAATATTAAATAATAATTTTGTCTCATGATAAAATTTATACTTTCCATCAAATAATCATGACAAATATATCAAAATATGATAAAAAATAGCACACGTTTCAAAGACTACTAGATGTTAAGCATCTGGTAAAAAAAAAAAAAAATTGACTGTTAATAATAAAATATACATTATTAATAATATTTTTATAATTATTATTTTCCAGTATTACTTTGCCTTCCACATTTATCACTAAACTTAATGGAATGACGATTGAACCTGAAAGCCATGAAAAAAAAGAAGAAGAAGAAGAAGAAACATCATACAATTTTGGTGGAGTGAATGTATCACTTGATGATGGTAAATTAAAATTACAAAGACAAGATACTGGTGAAAGGTTAATTGAATTTTAATACGATTTTTTGATAATTGCATAGCGATTTATTGTTAATTTTTTTTTAAGTAAAAAAAAATGGGCTATCATTAATTTCGATTAATTATCTATATATTTATAATAAACTGTTGATGACAAATATACATTATAATTAATAGTATTATTTTTATTTTACAGTTTAATTTTGCCTATCATAATCAGCCCTGATCAGCCCGGAAAAAAGATTAAACTTGGAAGCCATAAACCTGAAAGCAAAGAAGAAGAAGAAGAAGAAGAAACATCATTCAATGTTGGTGAATTGGATGTATCACTTGATGATGGTAAATTAAAATTACAAGTAAAAAATACTGGTGAAACGTAAGTTAAATTTTAAAACTATTTTTTGATAATTAAATATATTTATTATTAATTTTTTACTAAGTAAAAAAAATGTCCTATCATTAATTTTGATTAATTATTTATATTTCTAATTAACTGTTGATGACATATGTGCACATTATTATTTATTAATTATTAATAATATTATCTTTATTTTACAGTTTTATTTTGAGTCATGCATTTCACATTGAAGCTCAAAGAAAGCCACCTAAGACTTTGGAAGATGGTAGTATAGAAGTACTTAATTCACCGATGTATTTGTGTCAATGCCTGATATGTGGTCCTAAAATAAAAACAAAAACAGGATTGCGTGGATTTTCGTAAGTAAAAAAAACTACTTGTTACAGATGATTATTAATTTATATCTTTAATGAACTGTTTTTATTAAAAATTTACATTATTAATAATATTATTATTACCTTACAGTACGCCTTACACACGCAAGTCTACTTCACGACTCAGCTATATAACTCCATGGCACTCTGAAACTCAGTATAAACTCCATCGGCCAGAGTTTAGAAAAAAGTTACTTGAATATAAGTATCGAGCACAAGAAGATGATGATGATGAATTGTAAGTTGAATATTAATCAGTTATTTTAAATCAATTAATTGTTTTTTAAAATTATTCAGTTAATATATTTATTATTAAGTATAATAAAATTATCCATTATGATTATTTATTTAGAACTGTTGCTCCAAATAAATGTGGAGAAATGAAACTACAATTTCCAATGGATGTGTCACTTGAAGGAGCTCGAAATGTAATAAAAATAAGAAGTAGTGATGATTTGTAAGTTGAATATTATTTAATAAATTTGAATCAATTTTTTGATTATTAAAATTATCCAATTATCATATTATTAATGTTCTATTAAAGGATAAAGATTGACTTATTAAAGATTTATTGTTTTACAGTTTAAATTTCTATCACACAGTTGATATTAAAGCTTACCATGAATATAATGCAAATAATTTAAAAAATAGAACATCAAAAATTGGTAAATTTGCGATACAACTCGAAAGTGGTGATCTATTAATTGAAGCACGGGAACCTTGTGATAGAAGGTAAATTGAATATTAATCAATAATTTTAAACCTTTTTATTTTATTTGAATTATTGATTAATATATTTATTAAGTATTATCAATAGAAATAAAATGATTCTATAATAAACTGTTGATAAAAAATATCTATTATTAATAATATTTTTTATTTTACAGAATAAACATGAAGCAAGAAGTCCGCATTATAGTTGACTTGGATAATGCAGTACCACGTATTTGTGTTGAGCCTTATGTAATGACAAGTTATTCGTTCTAATTATGTTTTAACAACTAAAAAGTTATATTTATCATAGAAATTCTAAAATTAAAAAAAAGAAATCCAATAAAAACCAGAAGATTCATATTTTATTTTTATAAAATTCAAGTTTTATTTTCATAATGAAAAAAAAATTTAAATACTTGAAAAAAAAAAAAACAAAATTAAAAACCAATAACAATAAAATAACTATATTTTTTTTGTTTTTTTATAATAATTCATTGTGATTGTATTTGTGGACAAGAGCCACTTTGTTGCCACAATTCAATAGCTTTATTAACAACAAGTTCCGAAGTTTCTTCATTTATCTGCAGAAAAAAAACAATCCAATTACAAAACAAATCAACTTAGTAAATAAAATAATAAATATATTTTTACATATGTTATTGTATCTAGTACTCCATCCATGCTCTCACAGAGAAGCAATGATCTTTTAAATGTCATCAAAATAACAACAGCAACATATATTAAAATTTTATAAGCTCCAACAGCAATTTTGTCCCAAATTCTATTCATAAATAAATAAACCAATTAACACATAATTATTTATTAATTATTAATTAATAAAAATAGCTTTAAATTACTTTGGTATTGATGTATTGCTAATTGTACCAGCAAAACAAGAACAAAACCAATCATCAAATGGTATATTATTTAATGCATCTAATTTTAGCAAATGTTTATATAAATCTGTATCTTCTTTATCTAATAATGTAAATGTACATTCAAATAGTTTTCTAATATCATTATGAAAATTTTCAATATGATCTAAAAAACCACGTAGTATCCAATACATATCAACCATATTATCATAATTTTGATCACCTTCCATTATGTGCCATAAACTTTCAGCCATTCTATTCATTGATCTATATTAAAAATAAAATAAATATACTTTTAATATTAATTAACATTTACTAATTAATATATTTACCTAAATAATGGTGTTTCTAATTGTGTTGTCATTTCAATTTTAGCTCTTCTTGTACGTAATAACCACATTGTTAAATATACCTGATGTGGTTTTGTTGTTTCATTGACTATTTTTGTTTTATTTAATGCACCACGTAAATCATGAAATTCCATTTTTCTTTGTTTAGCAATAAATTCATCACTTTCAGTATATATTGGTGTTATACCTAGTAATAATTTCCATACAAAATTACGATGTGTTACTGGTACAGTAAATCTAAGACAAAAATATTTTAATTTTGCTTTGTCATATGGACGATCTTTTAGCAATATTTCTAATGATTTTTTTTCCTCAACACTTCGAAAACCAACCTGTAATTTTATTAATTAATAAAAGCAATTATTAGAGTATTATTTTACACATATTTTTATATGCATTTGTTGTTTTATTTTTGTTTGACAAGTGTTGATTATAAATAAATAAAAAATTTACCTTTTCATAATACGAAGAACGAAAATTTCTTTCATCTGTCATGGTTGTTATATAAATATTAAAAATATATTGTAAATAGTAAAATAAAAAAATAATAAATCTTAAGATTATATTTATTGTAATAAAACAATTGTCAAGTATTTCACTCTCTTTTTATTGAGGTTATGTTTAAAACTTTAAGCATGCGTAAATAAAATTTGACAGCAGTGGGGAATTAATTTAAAATAACAATGTATTCAATGTAAAAAAAATAAAATGAAATTGTACATTATATATTTTTATTAATGATTAATGAATAAAAAAATTGTAATTAATAAATGGAATTAAATTGAATGTACTTATGAGGGTTTAGGCTGTATTAGTTGGAGTGAATTTTGGGCTACTTGTTGTTGTTGATTGTAAATAAACATTCGCCGCCATCTTTACAGCTATCAGCTGATATTGACAGAATGACAGCTGACAGATTAGATGGTTGGACTGGATCGGACTGGACTGAACCGAATAATAACAAAATTTTACCGTAGAATTTGAATCAACTCCGATGTACTCTGATTTTTTTTTTTTTTTTGCGATATTATTAACAACAGTATTTATTTATATATTGTTGTAAATATTTAGCTAAATTAGTCAGCTAGATTAGACAAACAAAAATAAATGTCAAAAATAAAAAACAAAAATTAAAACTTGGCTCCAAGCAAAAATAAGCAGTGTAATTTTTGTTATAACTTTAACATAATTAATAATTTTTATATTCCATAAATTATCTATTAATACCAAACAAAAAAAAAAAAAACATTTAATTTTTCATTTATTTATTTGTTATACATTGTAATACATTGTAATAATTTTCTTAACAAAAATAGAAAAAATGTAACAAATTTTTTTTAAAAATAATTAAAGAAAAAAAAAAAAATATTAATTATATTTTTAAACAAAATTTTAAAATTACTGTGTGTTTAAAGTTGTTGATTCATTCCCAATTATTATTCGTTAAAGAAAAAAAAAATAATCAAATGTATGATATAAAAAATTACTTTATATAAATTTTAAACAGAAAAAAAAAAAATCTCAATTTTGTTTACTCTTTTTCACGATTGATTTAAAATCATTACACCATTAGCTATGAATTTTGTCAAAGAGTAAGGTGATTAATATCTTAAACAAATCAATAAAATAAAAATAATTATAAAATTTAATTACTAATATTTATAGCAAAAAAATGATGTTTATTATGGTAATGCAAATGAGGCATGTGATTCAACAAAATTAATAGAATCAACAAATATTATAACGTGGTTACCATCATGGTCTTCAAAGTCTTGTCGTAGTTGTATTTGTCAATGTGTTGATGATCGTCTTGATACCAACAACAAAACAATTCGACATTCAGTTGCATGTGATCCAATACAAGTGATAACATGTTAAGTATACCAACTGTTACTAAAGATCGAATGATTCACATTCAGCTGAGAAAAGCTAAACTCTTGCCATTGGGTAAAATTAATGAAACAAGTGAAAGATAGATACCATTACCGAAATATGAATATCAAAATAATTTTCCAAGTGTGGCTTTTTATCCAAATGGTACACGACATTCATTGATAGCAAATAGAAATTCTATAATTATCTAAAAGAACGTTGCAGATAAAATATGTCTGCAAGTATTAATTCTCGATGAAAAATATTTATTAACTGGTATGTAAATATTTTAAAATACAATAAAAACAATAAAAACATTATCATTATTATTAATTTATTTAATTTTAGGATGCATTTGGCTTTTTAACAATACGGACGAACATTGTTTTAATAATATTAAATGCTGAATTTATATGATGGAAAATGATGCAAATCTTATGATAACACAACAAAAAATATATAAAATTATTAATAAAAATAATAAATTGTTATGTTTCATTTAACATTTTGTTTATATTACATAACTGAATTGAAATTAAACACAATTTAAAACAAATGTACAAGATTCAGAGGAAAATCAATATATAAAAATTGGAGAAACAGACTTGATCAAGGATGCTTCACAAACAACTTTTCCATTCATCGATCTTCAAGAAGTTACCACTGAACGAAGTGCACTATTAGCTGGTACTTCATGTTTTATCTTCATGTTTTATCAAGTTGTTCTTTATAATATGATTCAGTACCAGCTATTAGTGCACTTGGTTTAGTAGTAACTTCTTGAAGATCGATGAATGGAAAAGTTGTTTGTGAAGCATCCTTGATCAAGTCTGTTTCTCCAATTTTTATATATTGATTCTCCTCTGAATCTTGTACATTTGTTTTAAATCTAAGTGGATCATCAGGTTGATTTAATTTCAATTCAGTTATGTAATATAAACAAAATGTTAAATGAAACATAAAAATTTATTATTTTTAATTAATAATTTTATATATTTTATATTACGGTTGTGTTTGTTGTTTATCATAAGATTTTCTAGTCATCATTTTTCCTGTATCATAATTAAATTCAGCATAATTTGTATCAATATTAAAACAATGTTTTTCGTCTTCATTAGTATTGTTAAAATACATTGCATTAAATCTCATACCTAAAATTAAATATATTAATAATAATGATAATTTTTTTATTGTTTTTATTGTATTTTAAAATAATTACATACCAGTTAATGAATATTTTTCATCGGGAATTAATGCTTGCAGACGTATTTTATCTGCAAAGGTCATTTGGATAGTTCCAAAATATCTGTTTGCCTATTTTTTAAAAAAATAAAAAACATTATAAAATAAATTAATTATAATTTAAAACAATTGGTGTACTCAATTTGTCACCACTTGTATTAGGCCACATGTAACTGAATGCTTGAATTGTTTTGTTGTTGGTATCAAGTCGATCGTCCAAACATTGACAAAAATTATTGTCCTTATTTTTAATCCAATGATAGTTTCTTGCACTTTTACTATCATTTTTTTGCTATAAATATTAATGATTAAATTTTATAATCAATTTGATTTTATTAATTTGTTTGTTTAAATTATTAATCAACTCTTTGACAAACATCATTTGTACAACCAGTAATTTTATCTTGACAAATTGTTTCGTATTGTTTGAAATTATTTTTTGTTTTTTCACATTTTTCTTCATTTTTGGGTTTAAAATTTTCTTGATTTGTTACAAATGCATTAACAAAGTTAGCAAATCCAGCATATGTTAAATCTAAAATAAAATCACAGATTAATATATTTTTATAAAATTAATTTAATATATTTTTTGTTAATTTTTTAAATAGATTTCAAAACACTAATGACCACTAATGACTTGATAAAATATAATTTTAAAAAAAATCTATTTCTATCAATAACTTAACAATACATATAAAAAACCAAGTTCAAAAAATTATTTTTTAAATTTATAAATAATATACCTTTTTGTTATTCAATTGGATCACATCGACGGACAAAATTCGGCATAACAGCAAAACTTGTTGCTTCATTATGAACAATTTCTTTGTACAATGAAAATAATTGATTCTGTGATGATAATTTCATAGAACATATTATCATAATATCTCTCTATTAAAAAACAAAATTAAATAATATTATTTATCAAATTAAATTAACAATAGAATAATTGTTTTTTTTACCTTAAATATATTTTCGTAATTATTTTCTAATAACGTTATTTTTTCTGGCTTTTTATTTTTAAAAAATAATTCCGACATATTTCCAACAAAATACCTTCTGGAAAATTGTCTATTAATGATATTATTTGTTCACTTTCAGCATCAATAGATAATGTTTGATTATTTTTTAATTATAGCGTGACCATTTTTTTTTTATATAACATTCTAATAATATATTTATGACCTTTTTCTTGTTTGCGTGGTAACTCGTGTGATATAATAAATTATTTATGTAATCTGTATTAAAAGCATAAATATATTTGATATCAATTCAGAGATTTTGTTTAATTTTTTTTTTTAATATTACATATGTATATCCTGATTAATCAGGTTTATCAAATTTTTTACTCACATCTTCGCCAGCTCATGCAATTGTTATAACACTTGAAATGAAACTAATTGCATCAATAGCTACTTTGCCATATGCAGCAGGTGATGAAGAAACTTTTGACAAAGTCACGAATAATATAAAATATTTTCCCAGGTAGAAATAAGAGTCAATTTTTTGACTTCTCCTATCAAATTAACATGTAAAGTCAAAAAGTGACCTCAAATTGACTCTAATTTCTACCTGGGAATTAAATATATTTAATTAAATATATGTAACGTGTGGATTTTATTTAAAAAAAATACTTTTAAAATAAAATAAAATACAATTTTTACTGTGGTTTGTGAGGTGGCAAAGCCACGTCAGTAATAAATATGTTTAGCAAATGTATTTTAATTTATAAAGAAACACCTAATTAACAATGTTCCGCGACAGGTAAATGTGGTGGGAACATCGGAAGATGCGCAGAATCATTTCGTCTCGTTACATCACTCCACATCACCTCATACATCACCCCTTTTTTTTGTCTATTTTTGATATTAAATTAAAAATATAAAAAAAAATTATATAATATAATATTTCGATGAGCCCTAGGGCTATATACATAACATACATAGTTATATAATGCACATAAAAACAATTTAAAATGACAAAACTAAAATCAACGCATGACAAATTAAAATATCTTTTATTTAAACTTTACTTTGACCTTGAAAATTCCTTTAAATTACTAACAAATAATAAAATATTTATATTATTAATTTATTATTTATATTTTTATCATAATTGATTTTTATTTGTTAAAAATTTTTAATATAAATAAATTAATTATAATTGTAATATAAATATTTTATTTGTTTTTTTTAAAAAGACAAATTAATTAATTTATTTTAAAAATAATATATATTAACTTTGACAGAGTTTTTAAAATATCAAAAATTTATAGTCTTCAAAGCCCAGCTGGTAGAAAAAATCTCTCCGGATTTTTACGTAATTGAGACTTCCGGAGATATTTACGGAGTAATCTCCACACTACTTTCATAAAATCTCCGAATTTTTTTCGGAATTTTCGCTCAAAAAAACCAACAAAAAAAAATAGAAAAATCAATAAAAAAAACCAGAAATAAGAGTTTACATATGTATACGAAAAATAAAAGAGGAATTTTTTTCCAAAAAAATCCGGAGAAAATCCAAAAAAAACTACGGAGAAATATCTCCAGAAGTTTCAATTATGTAGAAATCCGGAGAAAATCCGGAGAAATTGTGTAAGGAGTGGTAAATGTAAATTGAATTTGATTAATTTTTGATTTGCAAATAGTAAATAGTAAAATTTTCAAGACATTTTCGAACAGAAATTGGGTTATAAACTGATTTTTTGGACGCACTAAATTTATACCCATTACACTTGATTTTTATTTGTTGCATGATGACCTTCATTTTCGAATTTAAACATGCATTTTTATTCAATTTTTTCAATTCTAAATAAATTGCATTTAAATAACGATCATTGTCTTCTTCTTTATAATTAATTAAATTTCCACACTCATCATAAAATTTAGATACAAATTTTTCTAAATCATTTTTATAAATATCATAAATTTCTTGTTCAGTAAATCCAAATAGTGTTGCAAATCTTTCATCTAAAGTTAAATATTCAACTTCATTACAACCTGAGAAAATATCAGTTGAAGAAGTTGGTATAATTCCATCAAACAATACTGCGGTCATACTCATCATTTTGATTTTCATTATTCATGTTTTGTAATCCATTATCAAATTTAGCAGCTGTTTTTGTTGTTGATGTAGAAAAATTCAAGTTTATAATAGGATATTTCTTCCACTTGTATTTATTTTCTTCGTTTCCAATTTTTAGTGATTTTAATATTGGCATAATTACACAATAACAAATAGATATTATCAGCCATGTGAACATAGTTTTGCCAAATCGCCTGGGTCTAACTATTAAATTATGCCTTCTTGATTCAACGAACAGTTTCACAAATTCTGTTTTGTCAACATAACGCCTTGAGTTAATTAATTGTATCAAATTTTCAACACCAACCGATCCATATTCTTCCGGATTTAACAAAGCCATCTGGTCAGTATTATTTCTTGAAGATTTATTGTTAATCTGTTTGGAAAAAAATAAAAAAATATTATAATAGAATATTAATATTATATAATAGAATATTATAATAGAATATTAATATAATAAAATATTTATATAAATATTTTAATTGATTTGTACTTATTAATTGTTATAACAAAGATAACTATATTAATATTTATTTACTCCAAATAAATAAACAAATGAAGTTGATAATTTCTAGAACTTCGAATTATTTAACCGTTTAAAAATTTATTTTTATAAATTAATTTCTAATAAGTTAAATAATTTATTAATTAAAAAAATATAAAAAATTTAATCTTTACCACCTTTTCCCACCTACAATACCAGTACTAGAGAGTTGAAATTTATTGTTTTAAAGTACTTTTGAATATGCCAACCGGTCTATAAAAAAATTAATTAATTTCTATATGTTCCCCTGGTGGAAAAAATCTCTCTGGATTTTCTCCGAATTTTCTCCGGATTTTTACGCAATTGAAACTTCCGGAGATATTTACGGAGTAATCTCCACACTACTTTCATAATATCTCGGAATTTTAACCAGAATTTTCGCTCAAAAAAAAATGGAAAAATCAATAAAAAAAACCAGAAATAAGAATTTACATACGAAAAATAAAAGAGGAATTTTTTTCCAAAAAAATCCGGAGAAAATCCGAAAAAACTCCGGATAAATATCTCTGGAAGTCTTAATTGCGTAGAAAATCCGGAGAAAGTTAGGAGAAACCCGGAGAAATTATTTCTATCAGAGCAGTACTAGAAAGTTGAAATTTTTTTTTAAAGTACTTTTGAATATGCCAACCAGTCTATAAAAAAATTAATTATTTTATTTATATACATATAATATATAATAAAATACATAAAAATAAATTTAAATATAAATATACTGATTTAAATAAATAATTTAAACTTATTTAAAAATAATGCATTGTTTATCAATTGTTTTATTTATAAATTAATATATTTTATCATTCTATCGTTGTCAGTTTTAAATTTAAAAAAAAAAAATCATCCAATTAGCTGTGATTCTAACAATGTTTCCTATTGGATAGAGTGAGTGACAAAGGAGTGGGGAGAGATTTGCGATATTATATTATTATTTACAATACTAATTAACATTTAACAGCAGTATTTATTTATATATTGTTGTAAAGAGTTACAACAATATTTACTCCAATTTAACTTGATAAAATGTCGGAGGAAATTAATTTTGACTGTGAAATTGATATAAAAGAAGAAATGGATTGTTTGAAATCAATTTGTTCATATTTTTTAGACAACAACAATGATAATAAAGTGGACAATAAAAACTGTAATAATAAAATTAAAAGTTATCCTGAAAAAATGAATGAAAACAGTGAGTTTTGTAACTGCCCATTGTCAAATCTTGATGAACAATTACAAGCATCAATAATACAAGCTGAAAGATCAATATCACAAATAAGTCTTCACAGTAATGTACCTCTTCAAGTCAGTAAAAATAATTTGTCAATCAACAAGATCACAGAATTACCTCTGGAAAAAAACATGTCATCAAAAGAAATAGATTTTTTTGATGATGAACCACCAACAAAACGAAGCAAGTACAATGATTTTACAAATATAAAAATATTTATTGATGAAGGAACACAAACACAAGCTCCAGCATCACCTGATAAAATAAAAAAAAAAATGATAAACCAAGAAACACAAACTGTTGATCAAAAAACACAAAATGATGCTGATAAAATTATGATATCAAGTGAGACTCAAACTGATGATAAACTACTTGATATTACAAAAAAAAATAAACCAAAAAATGATAATTCATTGTTGATTATTGAGGAAATAAAGACAATTATTGATAACAGAAAAAAACGTTTGTCATCATTGTCATCTAGCATCACCAAAGCAAGGTAAACATATAAATTAATTCTGATTTTTGTTTCACTTTTTAATTGATTTATCATTTGTTTACATGTAGCAATTATCTGGATGAATTAAAAAAAGCTTTGGATCCATCAATGTCATCAACAAGTCCAACAGCTTTACTTCAACTACCAAAAAATTCTGGCTATGATAGTCAATTTGATTTTCCAATTAAAAATCGTTACTGCAAATTACCAGTTATTGTTGAAAATTCAAGTGGAATACATCAATCGAAATTGAAAAAAACACTTGTTATAAATAAAACTAAAAAAGTTGAAATATGTTTACCAAGTAAACAAAATAAAAAATCATTAAAACGTCGTGTTTTAATGACATTAAATAAAGAAAATATTTGTTACAGATGATTTTACATTTGTTGTGATATTGTGTCGTCACACTTCTAGGTTTTATTATTGTTATTGTAGTATTATTCTGTCAAGGCTACTGTTTGTTATGATTAGTTTTTCAATTGTCTGATAAATAAGCTTAAAAATAACTTGATAATTATAAAAATACTACAACATGTTAAATAAATTATATATTAATAATTAAATAATTAAATTTAAATGTCAATTTGTTTTTTTTTTTTATGTAAATTCAAGATGAATAAAAAATTAACCTCCAAAAATACACCTTTAAGAAATAGTAAATCAGCAAATAAACAATTTTGTTCACCAATTGGAATAACTCCAAAAAATAATAAGAATGTTAAATTAATTTCAAGATCAGTTGATTCATTAAAACCATTGACTGATAAAAAGTAAGTTTCTATATTTTTAATAATAAACTTTGTTTTTTTTAATTTATTAATTAATGTTTACAGTGAAAATTTAACACCAAAAAGACCTCATTCAATTGACGAGAGTTGTCTGTTAAAAAGAAGAAGAATTGAGCTTAAAAATCATCATCAAGATGATGATAAAACAAATGATGTTGATGCTGTTTTAACAAGATCAGATTTATCAGCTATAAAAAGAAGAATAAGAAATAAAAAACAAGAAATTGAAAGTATTAAAATTAAGCTAAGTTACAGAAATAAACATCAAACAAAAGATCTTGATGGTGAAATAATTAAATGGAAAAATGTTTGTCACAAAGCATTGATACATTTTCAAAAAGAATGGAATCAAAATCATGCAGAAGGTACATCACTAGATATGGAACAAATTATGAAACAATTAAATATTGATCCTGATGTTGTCAAGTTTCCAGATGATTAGCTATAATTTCTATCAATAAAAAAAATTTGTTTTCTATTTTTTTACATCACAGCATCATTAATTTAAATCATTGTTTGATTCATCATCAGTTATTAAGAAAAATCATGCCTGGAGCATTTAAAAATAAATAAAATTGTAAAATTTAATTTGTTTTATTTGAATTTATTGTTTACCATTGTTATTAAAAAAACAAATAATTATTTAGTATTATTATTGATAATTTTTTTTTAATATTTGTGGTATCTAAATGGATGATCTGGATCAAATAATTTTGGATCATGCATCCACTTTGGATTTTTATTATAAACAGCCATTAATCCACAATTTTGTGCTTTTAATATTTCACGTTCAACACGTTCTTGTTTTGCTTTACATAGACCAGTTATATGACGTCCATAAATACGTCCTGTATATGAACTTTGAAATTGTGATAATAGCCTGGTGTTTTTATAATTTGGCTCGACATTATATTTACATAATACACAAATTTTTCTTGGTTTTTTGAAGGGATTTTCTTCCAAAGTTATTGGCTACAAAAAAAAGAAGAAATAATTATTAATCATGAAAAGTATAATGATTCAATTAAAACAATTGTTTTTTTAATATTCATTGTTGTTGTTTTTTGTTAATTTATCAAGTTGTAAACAATTTTCTAAACTTACGAGATCATCATCTTGTGACTCAGAAGCCAATTGATGATTTTTGGCTGCAACGTGAATAAATCGTCTTGTTTCTCTCAATGGAAATTCTAAGAAATTAAATTTATAATTAATAAATAACAAATTATCAATTGTCAAATATATTATTGAATAATTTAGGTTAATTTTTTTTAATTGAAATACTAACTTGCTATCTCAGCAATGTTGCGAACTAACCAAGCCATTTTTCGAATGATAAAATATTATTTTAGAAATTTTTTAAATGACAATCATTTATTGTTGTTTATAATAATTAATTAACAATAACTTTATTATTTGTTGATAAAAAAAAAATGGAGTGAAAAATGTGTGTGCTATATCAGCTGTTTTTAAGAGGATACACAAGTTGTCCTGTTTTACCGGTAAAGTCCGTAGGCTTTTCTATCAAAGAAATCTTCTTTTTATTTTCCATGGGCAACGGTGCAGACTCTATCGTTTTCCTTGTCGTGTGCCTACCAAACAATTAAACTAGTTAAACTAATTAAACAATTAAAAAATTATTAATTTTTCCCTGTAGAAGTTTTGGTACCAATTCATCAATTGATGCCTGATGGTGAAGTTGGTAAGTCAGAGAAAATTTTTTTTTTTTTCTAACAAATCATCAATTCATCACGTGGTCAACCTTCATTATGATACTTCAATTTTTTTTTTTTTTTACGTCAATTAATTTTTTTAAATTGAACAAGAAAAAAAATAAACAAATTTTAAAAATTTTTTAGTGCTAATAATTATAATAATACAATGATTAATTGTTGTTAATATGATGAAAAAAAAATTCATGATATCAAGGTATATTATAACAGCTACATGAAATTATTTATTAATTGTAATTGTTTGTGATTTACAGGTTGTTTGCGCTGAATGTAACATACGAGCCATTTATGTATTTGTCAGTACCATTACCACATGCTATGGAACGTCAATTAACTGTAACATATGTACCAGCATCAATTGAACCAGCAACAAAATGTGTTTTATCATTAAACAAACAATCACGTGTTGTTAAAATGAAAGAAGAACTTATTAAATTACTTGGTATTGATGATGTATCAATAAACAATATTGCATTTGCTGAAGTTTTAGAAGATCATATCGCAACAAGAATATTGGTAAATAATTTTTTTATTATTCATTCTAAATGGAGGGTTAAGAAAATAGCATTTTTTAAAGATTAAAATATCGTTGATACTGCCCTCCAATATAAAAAAAAATCAATGAAAGAACACTCTTGTTATTGATAGATTAATTTTATTTAATTATTTTTCGCAGGATGACAATATGCAATTGAGACATGTTGATGATACAAATAGAACAATATATGCATTTGAATTACCTGAACCACCAGCTGAATCAACTACAACAACACCTGATGCTACTAGTAATGATCGTTTAACAGATACTGATTTAACAAAAAATAATACAAATGATTATGTTGAAATTGGACCATGTATTGTATGCCTTGAAGAATTGGATGGTGACTTGAGTAGACATGATGAAAATAATTGTAAATTTGTTGTTTGTGATAATTGTATTGAGGTAATTAACTTTTTGTTTTTTCTTTTATTAATACAAAATATGAATTGATACTTTTTTATAATATAATTTCTGAGAGATTATTTATTTTATATATCTATTTTTTTATCAATTTTAAAAATTTATTTTTAAATATTTAACTAATAAAATATTTTGTTTTGTTTTTTCTTTTGTTTTAAAGGGATATTTTAAAGTATCACGTGATTGTCCATGTTGTCCACGTAAAGTTGATAGAACGTCATTTACAAAAATTGATCCAACTAGAAGACCACGAGTGAATGATTATGTTGAAATTGGACCATGTATTATATGCCTTGAAGAATTGGATGGTGACTTGAGTAGACATGATGAAAATAATTGTAAATTTGTTGTTTGTGATAATTGTATTAAGGTAATTAACTTTTTTTTTCTTTTATTAACTGATACTTTTTTATATAAATAAATTAAAATCTCAATGATGACCAATGACAGTGTCAATCTAGCAGTTGGGGTTTACAAACTGGGTACATAATTATGTTACCAATGGTAATTAATACCTCGGGAAGGTCTGAGACAAGGTTTATCAAAACACTCTAGCTGGGTGGTGTTATAATAACACGCATGGGAACCAGAAATGGTTTGACAATTTTCAATTGCCTGGGATACTTTGTCAATGTGACATTGTTGAGGTGATTATTGTTAAATTGGAAACTCGTGTAATCCGCATTTTGAGTACAATCTGCAAGCTAGTTTTTTTTTTTTTAAACTGGAACTCAATTCAGACTAATTTGATACTGTCAATTTCTGAGAGATTATTTATTTTATATATCTATTTTTTTATCAATTTTAAAAATTTATTTTTAAATATTTAACTAATAAAATTTTTTCTTTTGTTTTAAAGGGATATTTTACAAGATCACGTGAATGTCCATGTTGTGCACGTAAAGTTGATAGTACGTCATTTACAAAAATTGATCAAACTGGAAGACCATGACCAGCAATTGGAATATTAAATGTACCACTTGTATTACGTCATGATACGACTGATGAAGCACCAAATAATTGTGAAGGAACTAAATTATTTGGTAATCCACATCTTGTTAAATTACCATTACGTATTAATGCCAAAGATTTACATGATGTTATTAAAAAAATTGTACAAGATAATGAATATACCATTCATTATGTTGATGGACAGGAACATCACTGTTCTTGATGCAGGGACATTGCCTTTTTGAATAATAAAAGCCATCTAGTAGAAGTATCTAGAGTATGTTTGAAACTTCAAGCTATTGCTAAAATTATAAATATAATTATTGTTTAAAATGAATAAATAAATTGAAATTAACTCTATCAAGAAAAAAGAAATTCAAAACTAGTTATTCGATTTATTTGTACATTATTTAATAAAAATAATAAAAATTGTCTGTAAATAAATTAAAAGCAACTTAATATTTTTATTAAATTAAATTTTTTACAATTACATTTTTTAAAATTGTATTTAAATAATAAATACAAAATGGAAAATATTTTATGCAATCGACCATTTATTGCTACTAGCAATTTTCCAAAGACTTGATAAATTATTAAATGAACCAGACTCAATTGATTCACCAGTAAATTCAAAGACAAAAGATTTTTCAAATCGAAAAAAATATTTTTTTATAAAGCTTTTGATAAGACAATTAATAATTAATTTATCCTGTTTCTTTCAATGGAAATTCTGAAATATTTAATTTGTAATTATTACTAATTAATAAACAACGAAATTTTAATTAATAAAAAAATTGTGGAATAAATTGAGTTAAATTTTTTTATTGATTATGAATAAAATACTAACATTGTTTATTGTGTTTTCATTTTTTTATCTTTTTTGAGTTGACTTTTTTTTTCAGCATCACTACGCATTCTCTTTTTACGTAAAATATGAATTTCTTTTTTACGATCTTTACGTCCTTCAGTAACAGCCTTGTAGAATTTCTTATGTTTTGGCTTCATTAATTTTGCACGAAGATTGAAAGCATGTTTATCTTCTTTAGCAGCAGCCCATGGTACTTCTTTAACTACTTCACCAGCCTTGACTTTCATTGTTTTCTTTTTAGCCAATTTATTTTGTTCTTCTACATCTAATTCTTGCTCTTCATCATTATCATCTTGATCTGATTCTGGACCTTCGGTATTTTCCAGCTCAGCATCTTCCTCATCTTGCTCTATATTTTCTTCTTCTTCTTCATCATCATCATCATCGTCAACATCAGCATCTAATTTGTAAGTTGGATCAACCATTGCACGTTCTTCTGGTGGCATGTAAACGTCATTCAATTGTTCATTTTTAAATGGTGATAAATGTGGTGGAAGTATTGCACCCATTAAATATTCTTCAACTGGTAACAATTCACCTCTATTAATCGAGTCAAATACCCATTGTGGTTGAACATAATAACGTGAAATAAATTGTTTTTCCATGCTTGGTCTATCAACAATTTGATGTGTTATTGTCTCATTATTTTCATCAAATGTTGATCCAGCAAATGATGTTTTATCCCATGACACTTCTCCACCAAATGCACGAATTACAAATACCAAAGGTTCACGTGGTACTTCACGATTTAAAAAGAATTTTTTACCCTCAAAAAGAGAAGTCTCAGTAATATAATCTTCATCATCATTTCTTGGCTTTTCAACATTACCAATGGCATTTGATTTAGGTGGATAATACATGTTGAGTGTGTGATATAGTCTGTAGTTAACAAACCCAAGCATATAAACATAAAATTCAACAAATGTTGACATTATTCTAAAGTCAACTTCAGCCTTTGATTGTGGCTCAAATGAAAAGTTATGTGGTACAATCCATGTGATGGTTTGTCCTTTAATTTCTGCTTGATAATAATAACCTTTGATACTGACAAACACTTTTTTCAACCATTTACCAGCAATAACTGCATTCAAGAATTCAACAGTAAGTCTTTTGCAGAGGTCAGTTTGATCTCTTGGTATATGTGGCATTGATGGAAATGAACTAAATAAAAAACACAAAGTCAAACAATCATCTAGGTCCCTTAGAGCATCAATAAATGTTGGATAACGTTCTTTGACAATGTGATCCAACTTGACAACTGGACGATTATCCAAATAACGTTTCATGTCAGAATAATTTTTCAAGGCTTTAGCTTTACTCATTTTTCTATTGAATATTTTGGTGTCTCTCAATTTCCAAATGATTGCTTCATGCATTAAAAATTGTATATCCTTAATGTGGTACAATGTCCTTATGCCTGATTTTCCTTTTAATGCACGTTTCCATTTTCTTGGCTCTCTTGGGTAAATTCCCTTGATTATGCAAAGTTTTCTAAAATCATTAAGACTTAGCTGCAATTTTTTCAAAGCAGCTTTCCTCGTTAAAAACTGAGCACCTTCCCCAGTTTTGTACTGTAGAAAAAAAAAATAACAATATAATAAAAATAACCTCAAAATAATAACATGATTATAACAACTGATTTTTTACCTTTTTTTGGCCATTAGCAACCATGATTTAATTAGTAATAATTACAATATGTATTTCTATATTATTATTTAAAAAACAACATGTGTATAAAATTGTTTAATTAAAAATGAAAATATACTCCACAAAACCACGTTGTGGCCAGTGGCTTGTATGAAAATTCTTGACAATGTGGGTATTTGGTTCGGAACTGTTCGTATTAGTTCGGAACAGTTCGGAAGTAAATGGAAGTGTTAAAAAAGATTCCTCTATTATCATGTAAAATTCAATTGCCAACAAAACAATGAGCTGTCATATTTTTTTATTTGTTTATTAAAATCGTAAAAAACATATGCACTCATATTAAACCCTATAAAATTAATAATCATTAAATATTTTTTATTACCATAATATAAATAATATCAAATATATATTTTCGAAATTAAAACACTGCAATAAACATTAAATAAAAATACACCTTGTATGTCAAGTGTCAACCTTGAATAATACTTGAAGGCTGTTCCAGTTGATTTGACAGCACACTGGCAATATAACAATAAACAAAGTACAACAATAACAATTATTAATAGACATTGAGTTTATAAATGCCAAATGGAAGAAAAGCTAAAAGCATATCGTCTAAAAAAACGTCAAGAAAAAATTATGACAAATATCAAAGACTCAATACAAAATGTTTTTGTTGAAAGAAATACAAGGTAAATAAACACATCATATCAACCAAGATGTTGTTTTTTATAATTATAATTTATTGAATTATTTAAATAACAATTTACAGTGAATATTAATTTAAATTTTTATGTAAAAAAAAAAATGAAAATTGTAAGTTTACAGGATACTGATGATCTAGAGAGTATTAATTCTGAAGAAAGTACAGATATTCCATTACCTGAAGAATCATCACTAGCTCTTAAATTATTATATCTGTTACTTTGGATAACAGTTTATTTGATAGCTTTACAAGTAGAATTTGGAGCTGTTTATTTTATAATATCAGCATTATTTTTTATATGGATTAATACAAGATCAGAAAAGAAAAAAAAAGGTGAAATAAGTGCTTATTCTGTTTTTAATCCAAATTGTGAAGCTATACAAGGTACAATTAATATTGAACAGCTAGAAAAACAAATGGGCTATGGAGTTACACATTCATCATTGTTGTAATTAACAATAATAAATTATTATAAATATATTTTATTATTAGAAATTAAATTTTACTATTGAAAAATTAAATTTTGTTATCTAAAAATTTTTATATAATTAATATAAAAATAAATACACTGTTATAAATATTATCATGTTATTATATTTATTGTAAAATTATTTATAATTTTGTTGTAACAATTTAACATTTCTTCAAGATATTTATTAATATTATTTTTATTTGTAAATGATTCATAAATTATTGTAACATCTGTTTTTGATTTTAAATTTTCATCTAAACACAGTAAATTAATATCAAGATTTAAAATTAAATCATTCATCATTCTAACATCCAGTGGTCTGAAACATAAATAAATTATATTTTACAATTATTTATAATGTATATTAATTAATTATTTATAATTACTTGAATGGTGTGATTGAATTTGTCTTGTCTTTTAAATTATTTCCAAACTTTGTTATTATCTTGATTTTATCCTCAATATTTTCTGCAAATTAATAATCAATTAATGCTAAATATCATGTATTTATTTAATTAACAAAATATTATTTATACTTTTAAGTGTTGATGGTACATCATGCAAATCTGTTAATGTATGATCAATTGTGTCTTTAATATTTTGAGGATACCAATGAAACAATGTTATTTGTGAAAGCTTCCAAATACTTGTTGTTGCTATTCCAGCAAAATTTTTCCAATTAACAATAAACATGTCATCATGATCATCAGAAACTATTGCTAATTTCGTCTGCAAAAAATTTAAAAATCATCAATAAAACATAAACTACCAAATTTAAATATCAAAGTACATACATATTTTATTCTTGCATGTGGTACATCAATATTTAACCGACAAATTTTATTATTAAATATATCATGCTCAATATTTTTATGTTCTTTCATGGTTTCCAATACAACTGATGTTACCATATCAGATCCTGATGTCAAATATTTTCCATCAGAATACAATGATTCAGCCTCTAATGATACGAAAGCAACAATATTTTTTCTACTATAAGTTGGAACATAATCAATGCAATTATTTATTGATGAATCATTATTATCATGATGTTTTTCACACATGATAAATGTTAAACTTCTTCTTGGGATCCATTTGTATTGTATATTTAAATTATTTAGTTCTTTAATTATTTCAATTACAATTGACATTGTTGGTGATTCTGTTGCATGAAGAACAACAAATTTATCTTGAAATAGAAATAGGAAAATTTAGCAAAAATAGGCAAAATAATCTCATAGAAACCATGGAAAACGATCAACTTACACGTTCAATTCTCAGAGATATTATTATTTTATGAATAATTGATGTGTATTTGGTCGATTTTCGTGGTTTCTATGAGATTCTTTGAAGCTGCAGAAAAATAACCTGATGCGGAAGTTCAATAAATCACGTTTTAAATAAAAGTAATTAATTACCTGGTTCACGTCTACCAGTAACAGTACCAATGATGCATCCCATTTGAAATGTTAATTTATCAAAATATTCTAAGCTTGATAACATTTCTTTGATACTTTTTAAACTGCCATTTCTTTTATATAAAAAAATAAATAATATATCAAGGTTTTTGTTAATTAATATTTATAATTTTTTATGATAAATAAATGCTCTGACAAAAATGATTCCTCCGATATTTCTCCGATTTTTTCCTAATTTATAAACTCGGAGAAATTCGAGGGAAAAGTCAGAGAATTATTTAAGAAATATCGGAGAAAAATTTCCGCCAGAGTAAACTTACTTGTATGATAATTGATCAATTGAATAATTATTATTTTGTAATTTTTCAATAATAATTTGTCTCATGTATTCAACATTTTCAAGGCCATTACCAGTATGTTCAAGACGTTCTTGTTCAACACGTGTATTACTTGCTGTATCAGCAGCAAATCTACCAAGACAAAAACCACATACAAGACACAAAAATCCAATTGAAAATAAAAATGATATACACATTCTTTTTGTTATAAATTCACTTGTTTCTTCAAAACCGCGTGCTGTTTGATAACTCAATACACGCTGCATTATTATTTTTTTTTTTTTAAATAAATATACCAATTAAAAAGCTATCCTATAATAATTTCAAATATCAATTTATTTTTTTATATTTAATTGTTTATTTATTTTGGAAATAATATAAACATTGATGTACTTGAATATCGTCAAATAATAAAATATAAAAAGACTTTTTGGCAAAATGCTTGAATCAAGACTGTTATAATAATCAAAAAAAAATAATAAAATAAGTTTCTCAAGTTACTTGAATTACCACCACTCTAAAATTACTATTTTAATATCAATTTTTTTCTATAATAAACCGAAATATATTCAACAATTTTAATAATATAATTTAATTTTCAAAATAAATTAATCAAACGTATTAAATATTTTAAATATTCATTTTTTATATCAAATTAATTGATAATAGTTTATTATTTTTTAAATAATAAATACGCATTAATATTTTTAAATTCCAAACTTTATAAAAATAGTTTGAGTACAAGTGTTCAAGGTCTCCTAACTGTCGACACAAAAAATTGAAAAATAATAATATAAAAATAAAATAGACCAAGTCGTTGAAAAGAAAAAAAATAATATTCTTATTAAAATAATTAAATATTAATATATTTTAAACAACATAATAAATTATTTATTTATAATTTTTAAGCATTAATTAATTCGCTCATAAACAATGATATAATGACCATAATTATTTTGTGGAAAATGTGAATTAAATAATTTAACAATTGGTTTATAATTTTTTAAAAAACCAGATATACGATTAACAATATTATCATAAACAATTAAAAGACTAGGTAATGATAAATTTTTATAATTATCATCAAGCCAATTGCTTGGATTTTGAAAAAATTCATCAGCTTCATCAGTATAATTATTGATGTAATGTAAATTTGGTTCACAAGTTAAAAATTTAATTGTTATATTTTTATGTATATGACTGTAAAGTGGAAAAGCATGACAAGGTGTTAAATACATAATATCATGTTTATCTAAATTTTCAACAGTCAATTTATCCTCTAAAAATTTAACAGTATCAAGTGGACCACGTTGATGAATAACACTAAAATAAATACCCGGTAAAATATTAGTTAAAATTAATATTCCAATTAACAATTTTTTAAACTTATTTGACATTAAATTATTTGTAAATGGTGTACACGTACAAATATAAATAATCATCGGTAAAATTGGCAATAAAAATCTAAATTCTTTATGTTCCAATAATGAATAAATAAAAATTGTCCATAGAATCGAAACAAGACAAACTAATTGTTTAGTTAAATTACGATAATTTTTTATAATTTCATATCCAACAAATGGTAAATAAATGGCAAACAATCCACTTATAACAGGTAAGCCAACAAAAAAATACCACAATAAATGATGCTTGCCATAAAAATCAGCGATATTATTAATGATATTTAAACGAAAAAATTCTAGGGGTGTTATTATTAATTCACCATAACAATATGTGTCAATTATTGTTGAATATGTTAGTGTAAATATTACAATACCAGTGTATTGAAAAAATAAAAGTATAATACTTTTTGTTGATGAAAATATATGATAAAGACAAAGTGGTATCCATGGAATAATTATTGTTGGTCTTATTGCACATATAAATCCTAATATCCATAGAAATTTTGTGTCATTTGATGTGTTTCTTTTATTTTTTCTCCAAGGAAATACTGATAGTGCAATTATTGTTAATGATGTCTCCAAAGTATTTGTTAAAGTTCTTGTTGCACAATAATACCAGTACCAATTGATTGCTAAACAAAATACTGTTAGCTTATTTTTCGTCCAAAGATAAAATCTGGAAATGAGATAAGTCATTTAGTAAATTTGATATTGTAAAATGTATTTTTGGCTGATTGATACCTGTAATCAGCATATCCACTTAGGGCTGCTTGAAATATTCGAGGAATTGTTGTCAACATATTGACAGAGTCTAAATTAAGTGTTGCTAAAATTTTGTACAATACTGATATTAAAAATGGATATATGTAACTTCTTATCATTGACTTCCATTCCCATGTTAGATGACCATAATTAAATGCTAAATTATGAGCTACTTCAAGAGACTGCCAATATTCATCTGGTACATGACTTGTTTGTACAATATATACAGATATTAATCTCCAAATAATGAGACTAATTAAAACATATTTTGGTTTTTTAAACAGCATTTTTTAGTTGTTAGAAATTTTTGAATTTATAACTCAGAAACAATTGTAATTTGTTTGTGCATTTTTCGATTTGAAATAAATAAATATCAAGCACTGCGTTTACATTTAAACATTATCAAAATGACTGTTTAAATTACTAAGTTAACAATTAAACACTAAATGTTAATGACAACACCAAGAACTGTCAAGGGTTTGTTGATGATGCTGATGAATCCTCATCCCATATAAAAATCGAAACGAATTAATTCTTTTGATAATTAACAAAATATTTCTACAATAATTTAACTGTCTATTTTCATTTGAAATTTATAATTAATTAGTTTATTTAAAAATAAACAAATGTACATAACCACACAATATTTCAATGTTTATTTACAAACAAAAATAATAATAATAAATTAACGAATTGGGCTGAATTGGGCGATCCGAAATTGACGACAATAAATTGAGTGGAAATTCACCTTAAAAATTTCAAATAAATTTATTTATAATTTTTTTTTATGCAATTATTGTTTATTAATAATTAATTTATAAAATAAATTTACATTAATTATTAATTTGTTTAAATAAATCAAATGACAATAAAAAAAAAAAAAGATAAAATTCAAAAATTAGCTGTTGGCTATTTATTTATTTTGTAAATTAAAATTACATAAACAAATAAAAAAAAAAATATATACCTATATATTTTTTATTTAAATAAATAAATAAAAAACATTTGTTTATTTTAATTTCTAGACATGGTTAACTTGCGCACGTCAATATGACACTGGTGGATCATTTTGTTTAATCTATATCATCAACAATCTGCCTTGGATACTTGGATTTTTGGTCTGTAAAAATATCATTAACATAAATTATATAAATAAAAAAAAAATAATACATGTATCTATTATTTCTAGACCCAAAAATATGCTAAAAAAAAATTAAATTTAAACAATAAAAATAATACTAATCAAGGATGATAACAAAAACATCAAAGTAAAATCAACAAGCTGCTAAATAAAAAGGTAAAAAAATAATATAAATATCTACAAAAATAATAATTAATAAAAATTAATAAAATTTTCAGCAAGCCAATTAAATAATGATAATAATAACAATCATAAAATATGAATAATAAAAAATTAGATTACAAATTAACAAATAAAAATGATGATAAAAAAAATCCAGAATTAACTGTACAAATGTTTTTTGAATTTATGCGAACAGCATATCAAGTTAATGATAGTTTTGATGAATTATCAGCAGTATTAACAGCAAACAGTGAAATTGATTGGAATGAATTAGCAAAAATAAATTTAAATAACAATGAATCATCAAATGAAAAATCAACAGAGACAGATTTAATAAATGACAATGAAATTTTACAAGTTAAAGATAATCCAGATGATTTAGATAAAAAATCTAAAACAAATAATATAGTAATCAATAAAAATGATGAAAATAATGATAATTCATTATCAAAATTATTAAAAACAAATTTAAGTGATATTTTACATGAAGGTTTGTTGGATTCTGTGTTGCCATATATGATACCAAAACAATCTGTATCACAGCCAATTATTAAAAAGCCAATGATAAATAATGAGCCTAAAAAAACAACATCATTGCTAGCATCATTTGATAAATCATTAACAACAACACGTGATAAAGATAAAGAACGTAATAAATTAAATCGTAAAACATTAGAAACAGAAGTTGAAATACATGTTTGTGATGAAGCTAAAAATATAAAAAAAGATTTTCGTTGTCCACAAAATTTATTAATTCAAAAAATGTGTTATTTTGGTGATGTTACAGCTGGACAAAAGCTAGAAGAAATGGATATATCAGTACATTGTGATATAATAATATTTGATTGGTTAATGAGATGGGTTAAAAAAGATATTATTAAAAAATGTGAATGGCCAATATTAGAAGCAAATAATGTTATACCAATAACAGTATCAGCATCATTTCTTCAAATGGAACCTCTACTTGAACAATGTCTTATTTATTGTCATGAAAATATGACTGATATATTAAAAACACCAACAATATTAACATGTTTAAATGATAATATATTTACAAAATTATCAAATTTATTTACAAATATTGATGTTGAAAAATTAAAAGATAAAAAAGATAAAGTACAAAGTCGTTTATTTTGTAAATTAATATTATCATTAGTTGATTCATCACCAAATAATAAAATTGGACATTATAGTTCATTATCAACACTATTTAAATGTAGTAAATGTCATAAATATATTATACAATTAATATCTGATACAGTACCATGTATTTCAAGTTCAATGAAAATTGATAATAAAGGTAATATTTATAGTAAACATACACGTGATACAACATGGACACTTAATGATTATATTATTAATTTAAAAAATGAATTACGTACATGGAGAAAAGTTTATTGGCATTTATGGGGTGATTGTCATTTTATAACATGTCGTCAATGTGAAATATCATTTCCAATAAATCAAATGGATTGGTGTTGTTATCATCCAGATAAACCACAATTTTTTGCAAATGAACAACAAAGAGGAACATCATTTCCAATTGGTCGTTATCCATGTTGTAGTCAACGTGCATATCGTTTTGAAGTATTAATTAATCGTGAAGGTTGTCGTTATAAAGAACACATACCAAAAATAACAGCTGATTATGATGGACATATTTTAAATATATTTACAATGTATAGAGATATTATATCTTTGGATCCACCACAAAAATTTTATCCAGATAAAATAACAAGACTTGCAACAAAAGATTCATCAATACCAAATGGTAAATTATTATGTAAAGAGGTCATGTGGTGGGATGGTATTGAATTGGTACCATCAAGACCAAAGCTTGGTCTTCTTGGAAAATTTTGGGGTGGAGTTAGTGTTAAAAAAAATTGTTCAATTGGTGATACTCGAGGTCATCAAAAAAAACAATTACAACAACAAAATTCACAAGTTGAAAATTGTTCGAAAGATTCATTATCAAGCAGTGAATCTGATGATGATGATACTGGTACTGCTGGTGGTGGTGGTTGTGGTGGTAGTAGTATTGATGAAGATTCTGATAACAGTGAAGAATCACATGCTTGGAAAAATTTTAAACCAGTTGAAAAAATTAAATCTAAATGTGGAAATTCAGTTAAAAGGTATTATTTATAATTTGTTTTTAATATTACAATTTATTTTGTTGTGTATTTTTGTGTTGATAGAAATGATCAAGCAAGAAATTGGAACATGAATTTACTAGTCAGATATAATCAAGATAATCAACGTGATTTTGAAGAACGTGCTGCAGCTCAAATGATTGCTTTACTTACAAAACGAAATATTATTGAATCAAATATTGCCCATAAATCACAAAAAAATCATCATTATTATGGACAACAATGGAATCACAGACCAATTGGTATATTATTATTTATAAATAAATTTATTAAGCATTTATTTATTGTATTATACCACTGCTTTGTGTTTATTCAGGTGGTACTTATGTAAAATTAGAAGCTGAATTTCGTGAACATGCAACACAATTTTCTAAAAATAAAAATACAAATAATACTAAAGTTTCAGTACGAGTAAAATCATCAAAATCATAAGAAAATAATGACAAATAAATAATTTAATGATAATTAATAATGAATATATTTATTTGAATAATAAAAAGTAATTATTACGAGATATATATTTTATTTTATTAAATTATTAATTAAGTTTTTTAGAATTATTGTCAATTTGATTGATTAAATCACTACGATTTAATAATCTTTCCAATTTTTCATTGTTAAATATTCCTTTTTTTGAATTAGAAATTACGAGTTCAGTTTCATCATCATTTCTAACGTACTTCTACATGAGGCTTAACAGCTATAAATGGTACTCTATTATCCAAGTTAACTAAAATGTGGACATCGTGCTTCATGTATATACTGTAAAATAAAAAATATTATTAATGATGGATATTTTTTATAAACAGATTATTGGAGAACCTTTGTATTTCTATTGATAATAATTAATAAATATATTAATTAATAATTCAAATAAAATAAAAAGATTCGAAATTCATGATTAATATTTAATTTACCTTTTATCACAAGGTTCTCGTGCTTCAATAAATAGATCACCACTTTCAAGTTGTATCTGAATTTCACCAACTTCTGATTTTCTATTTTCATTTCTATCAGCAGTTTCATTGTTTAATTTTCCATACAATTCTTTGTAGGCTTGAATGTCAACTGTGTGATAGACAATTAGACTGTAAAACAAAAAATAATATTTGTCAATCTTTGTCTTTTGATAGAACATTGATAACTGGATAATTTTAATAATCAAAAAATTAGTTTAAAATTATTGAATAATATTCGACTTACTTATCATCACGATTGTCTATTTTTACTTCTTGTCGAGCTCCTTCGAATGACACAGTCATTGGAAATTGTAGTTTTATCCATTTATATTCATTTGGATAAGCAGTTCTAAATGAATAATTAAAACTCATAATGGATATTTTTTTTTTTTATACTTAATAATAAAAATATTAAATTCATAACTTTAAAAAACAAAAAATTGGTTTAAAATAGTTTATTAATGTTCAACTTACGTTCGTAAGTCCGATTCGTCCGATTCTGTTTTTGATATTATTTTAGCATTATGACAAATAGAAGAAAGATGCATTGAAACTGGTTTCGTACCACCATCCTTCAAAGTTTTAGATGGGTTATTGTGAGCTTCAACGTGAACTGCGTGTTTCAAAATAAAACTAAAATAAAAAAATTATTAATTATGTATATTTATCATCAGCAGTTTATTAAAGATATAAATAATTAATCGAAAAATTAATAATACTTATTTATCAAAAAATTATTTTAAAATTAAACTTACGTTTCATCACTATCTTTTACTTTGAATTTTAATTCACCACCATCAAGTGATATATTCAGTTTACCAAATTCATATGATGTTTTTTCTTCTTCAACAGCAATTCTATTTGAATATTTTTGTTCAATCTTTGCTCCATTATGCTTAGTGCTGAATGTAGGAGGCAAAAAAAATCTGTAAAATAATAATAATTATTAATGATGTAAATTTTTAACGTCTAGTAATTTCCAACACATGGGCTATTTTTTTTTTTTTGAATATTTTGTAATTATTTAATTAAAAATTTAAATTTTATCATGGGACAAAAATTCGAGGTGCAAAGTTGTTATAATTTTATCACTCGATGTTAAACACCTAGCCTTAATAATAAATAATTTTAATTATCAAATAATTAATTAAAAATCATTACTTACCTTGTCCTTTGTCCTATGAATTGTCCAAACCATGGTGCTGGTGTTACTAATGATTGTTCACGATTGCTAAGTGATACAATAAAATTACCAACATCTGAGGATTTTCTTTCTTTACCAGTAAATACTGATAATATTTTGTTTACTGAAGTTATTACGGTTTTCTCATAAACCCAACTGTTGATACCTTTAAAAAAATAATAAATAATAACAATTTCAAAAAATATTTGAGTTAAATATAAAATAATGCTTGATGATATTTTTTTTTTTGTTTTTCTATAAATTAGTAATTTATACAGGCCTACTTTTTTTAATAATAATAATTAAATAATTTAATTAATTAAGCAATTAATATAAAACAAAAAATATATTATTCGTTACCTTGAGTTTGATACAATCTTTTCGATTCATGACATTGAAGATAATTCGATCCATTTAATGCCATTGAATCATTCAAACGATAACTCATGTGTGGCATAGTTTGTAGATATTTTGCTGTGCTAACAAAACGCAATGTATTTCTTAAAATTGCACTCATTTTTTACTGTTTTTTAACAATACTAATTTTTTAAACAATATATAAATTTTTTGTTTTGATGAATTGTTAGACAACGTGAGAAAAAGACAGTTACTTGGCCGTGTTACAATTTGGATAAAAAATACGAAAAATTAAGACAAAAGAATCCAAAAATCTAAAAAGACAAAATAAAAAAAATCCAGAGAACAAAGGAACCCTTCCACGAATGATAACCCTTCCACGAATAATTAGGGTAGGGATGTTCAATATCGGCCGATATATCAGGGGACTGTAAATGAGTATTTATAGGTATATTTTAAATTTATTTTTATGTATATTTTATTATAAATTATAAAATAAATGAAAATAATAATCACATGGTATATTTTATTTAATTTAGCTAAATTTATTCGTTAAGTTTTTCAGAATTTTTTTTAATTTGATTGATTAAATCACTACGATCTAATAATTTTTCCAATTCTTCATTGTTAAATATTCCTTTTTTTGAATTAAAAATTTCATGTTCAGTTTCTTTAAGTAATTCTTTCATGACCATCAAAGAATCATTGTCAGTACTACCAGCTAAATTAAGTTCTTTTGATATAACAAGTTTTTCAAGTTTTCTTTTAGCAACACCACGATTAACAATTAATTCATCATATGATCCTTTTGTACAAAGTTTATAAATCATAACAGGATTTTTTTGACCAATTCTATGACATCTTGCCATAGCTTGAATATCTGCTTGTGGATTCCAATCACTGTCAAATATTATAACAGTATCAGCACCCATTAAATTAAGACCAACACCACCAGCTCTTGTTGTTATTAAAAATAAAAATACACTTGGATCATTATTAAATAAATCAATATTATGTTGTCGATCTTCTGTTTTAAATTTTCCATCAAGACGTGTCCATTTCCATGGTCTCATTTCTAAATAATCTTCAATATAATCTAATATTTGTATCCAAGTTGAAAATATTAATACTTTATGTCCTTGTTCATATAATTTTTTTAACATTGCATCAAGAACTAAAAATTTACCAGATGATTTTATTAAATTTTCATCAATCAATGGCTCACCAGCATTATTTTTTGGATGATTTATAATATATGGATGATTGACAATCATTTTATACATAACAGCACGATGTGAATTTATATTCAACAAATAATCACGATTTTTATTAGTTATTTTAACATGTTCACCCCATATTTTTTCCAGCTCACTTCTTGTATCTTCATCAACAAGTGCTGGTGATGAACGTGTTGATCTTCTATTACTATTTTTATTAACACCTAATTTTCCATGACTAGTAGAAGATAAATTAACAGCTGATTTTTTATTTAAACCATCACAAACATCATTGTAATTTAAACAATATTTATTCATTACACTCGTACGTGTTGATGTTTGATTATTTTCCATCAATCCATCATTAACAGCTGGCTTATTAAATTTACTAGCTGAATGAATATCACGATTCAACATGGCAGTATATAATTCACGTTGAATATCAGTCATTGGTGCATATATAACAACCTCTTTTTTCAATGGTATATCAGGACAAACATCAGACTTTAATCTCCTCAACATAAATGGTTTTAATATTTCACGTAAATGTGTTATTATATTTTTATCTTTTTCTTGTTTTAGAAATTTTTCTTTACCTTTGTCATGTAGTAAATCTTTAATATCAAACCATGATTCAAATATATCAAGATCATTAAATACATCTGGCATTAAAAAATTAAGCAATGACCATAATTCTGATAGATCATTTTGTAATGGTGTACCAGTTAGTAACAAACGATGTATTGATTTACATTGTCTCAACATTTTAAATAATGAACTATTTTTATTTTTTAAACGTTGTCCTTCATCAATGATAATATAACGCCATTTATTTTTAATAATATGTGATTTTTCAAAAAATGATGTTTCATATGTTGTCAAGACAACTGGATATGTCTTAAAATAATTATCAATAATATATTGTTTGTTTATTTGACGTTTTTGTTGTTCACGATTCATGTGATTACCATGTAGCGTTACAACTGGTATTTTTGGAGCAAATTTTTTAAATTCATTTTGCCAATTTGGTAGTGTTGATAGTGGACAAATTATTAAATAAGGACCTGGTATATGTTTTTCAGTTAAATAACAAATTAATGATATTGTTTGAATTGTTTTACCAAGACCCATTTCATCAGCTAATATTCCACTCATGCCATTTTCGTGTAATGCTGTTAACCATTTTAATCCAATCACTTGATAATCACGTAATTCTGCTTCAAGATATTTTGGCTTTTTGTAATTTGTTGATACTTTTTCATCATCGTCATCTGAATCATCTGATGATAATATTATTAATTCAGCTTCAATTTGTTTTTCATTTAAATTTATTTTATTTTTTAATCTTTCTCGAGCTTGTGGTGATAAAATATCATCAAATTTATTATTTTTAGCTTGTTTTTTTAATGCTGGCTGTTGTTTTTTTAATGAATCTTTAGTTTTTCTTTTTTCACTGGGTTTTGATGTATCATTACCATTTATTTTATCACATAAAAATGATGAATAAAATTTACTTTTTGTTAATAAATGCATTAAACGTTTGTATGCTTGTTCACGTTGTTCTGATTTATATTGTTCTTCAGATAATTTATCAGCTTCACGTTTAGCTTTTAACATATCTTTTTTACTTTTAACTTCATCTTTTTTTTCTTCATCAGCTGTCGATAGTTCTGTAAAATAAATAACAACAATTAAAAGCTTATTAAAAAATCAATTTATTTATTTATTTAAAAAAATAATTTACCAGGTTGTTCAGGCTTTAGGTCATTTTGAAAATCAGCCACTGAAAAATAAACATTTATTTTACTATTTATAATTATTTTCAAATAGTTTAATCAATTTTTAGTTTGTTTTACTTACATGTTATTGTTCTTGATGATCCTGATATTATTATTGGTAATATATCTGTTTTATTTGGTGATGAATTTTCATTATTTGAAACAATTTTATGAAGTGTTACTTCACTTGTTAAATTCATTTTAATATCAAAATTAATAACTTTTTAGCTTTTGTTGTTGTTGTACTTGCTAATTGTGTTATTAAAATATTACTGTCAATGTTATTCACAATTAAAGTTGTTTTTTTTTTAAACCTACAACATAAATTGCTGAATAATAATTGTAATTTGTCAGTGTCAAATATTAGTTGTAAAAAGTTCCAATTATTTTTTTAATTAGTCAACTGGAGTTAACTGGAGCTGGACAGTTCTCCATGTCTGATAACTTCTCTCTATTTTCTCTTTCTCTTTCTCTTTTTTGTTATTAATTTTTTGGAGTCATTCTGGCGGTAAAATATCAACAGTCTTTCGTGTAAACTCCAGATGGAGCCAAAAAAAAAACATGGCGGCGCCCATGAAATTATCAAAATAAACAAACAAAATAAATTATTGATGGATGTATTTTATTATTGGATTTATAGATGAATTAAAAAGCAACATGTTTGATCATCTGGAGAACAATGCCAAGTGAAATTTAAACAGACAATTTATCCACTAGATGATGATGATGATTACCCTGTTGAAAAATCGAAAATATACTGTGATAAAACCATCCCACCAACTTGTTCATTTGGCAATATAAATTTAGGAATTATTAGGATAGATTGGAGATAAAAAAATGGTCAATTTATTAATAATGAAAACAACTATTTATTAAGATAGATGCTTTAAATTATATCAAATAATATTTTATACATCATAGTAATTACATTAAAAAAATAAAAATCCTAATGGTAAGAAATATTTTTGACAGTGCTCATTATTGTAGCAAGATAATATGTTATTCAATAACAATATTTTTCATCATTACTATTAATTTCATTGAGATTAATTTCAACCAATATATTGTTTATAATTTTTTGAATTTAAATAATTAAAAAACAATTATAAAATGTGCCTTGAAAATTGAAAAAAAGATTGAATAAATAAAAAAAGAATAAAAAAAAATTAAATTAATTTGATTCAGTCTTGAATTATAATCTTGTAAGATGAACACGTAGTTCTTTCATTGGTAAAAATTCTTTTTTCTTTTGGTCTACATTTTTAAACTTGACATCTTCAGTAGTAAGATCAATAATTTCACAATCATCATCATGATTATTATTATTAATTTGTTGTTTTTCAATTTTAATTTTGTTATTAGTTGCATTCCATTCCTTGAATTGATCCATTTGTTTTATTAAATCACTACGATCCATAAGTTTATCAAGTTCTTCATCAGAAAAACAATCTTTTTCTGAATTGACCACTTCATGCTCAGTTTTTTCAAGAAGTTGTTTCATTTTTAAAAGCATATCTTTATCAAAAGTAACACCATTTAAATCTTCAGATATAACAAGTTTTTCAAGTTTTCTTTTAGCATTAGCACGATTGATAATTAATTCATCATATGATCCTTTTGTACAAAGTTTATAAATCATAACAGGACGTGTTTGACCAATTCTATGACATCTTGCCATAGCTTGAATGTCTGCTTGTGGATTCCAATCACTGTCAAATATTATAACAGTATCAGCACCCATTAAATTAAGACCAACACCACCAGCTCTTGTTGTTATTAAAAATAAAAATACATCTGGATTATTATTAAATAAATCAATATTATACTGTCGATCATCTGTGCTATATTTTCCATCAAGACGTGTCCAATTCCATGGTCGCATATCCAAATAATCTTCAATATGATCCAATATTTGTATCCAAGTTGAATATATCAAAACTTTATGACCACCTGCATAAAGTTTTTTCAACATTGCATCAAGAATTATAAATTTACCAGATGCTTTTATTAATTCTTCATCAACTCGACGTTGTCCAACGTCATTTGTTGGACAACTAATCATATATGGATGATTAACAATTTGCTTATACATTGTTCCACGATGACCATTTATATTTAATAAATAATCATAATTTTCATCAGTTATTTGTACATGAGCAGCCCATGTTTTTTCAACTTGAATTTTTTTATCATCAACAGCATCACGATATTTTTGAGCTGCTGCTTCATATAATTCAGCATATGGATCAGCATGAATACGAGCATAGTTACGTCTTGTTGCACATCTACGTTGTGGTCTAACACCATTAACATCATCAATGATTAATGTTTCTTTTTTTGTATGAAATAATACATGTAAATCACGATTTAATGTTGCTGTATACAATTCACGTTGAAGATCAGTCATTGGTGCATATATAACAACCTCTTTTTTAGGTGGTATATCTGGACAAACATCAACCTTTAATCTTCTCAGCATAAATGGTTTTAATATTTCACGTAAATGCCCAACAATATGTTTATCTTTTTCTTGCTCTAAAAATTTATCTGTACCATTTTTATCTAATAAATCTTTTACATCAAACCATGATTCAAATACATCAAGATCATCAAATAATTCTGGCATTAAAAAATTTAATAATGACCATAATTCTGATATATCATTTTGCAATGGTGTACCAGTTAATAACAAACGATTCATTGATGTACATTTTATCAATAATTTAAATAATAAACAATTTGAATTTTTAATACGTTGTCCTTCATCAACAATAATATAACGCCATTTTATTCTAACAATACGTCCTTTTTCAAAAACTGGTGTTTCATATGTTGTTAATACAACTGGTTGTGTTGCAAAACCATTTGGTAATTTATAAGTTTTTTTAATACTTTGAAATTGTTTTGAACGTTCTGATTCTTTACCATATAATATAACAAGTGGTATATGTGGTGCAAATTTTTTAAATTCCATTTTCCAATTTGGTATTGTTGATAATGGTGCTACAATTAAATATGGACCAGCCACTTTTTGACTCATTAAATAACATATTAATGCAATTGATTGTACTGTTTTACCCAGTCCCATTTCATCAGCTAATATTCCACTCATTCCATTGTCATTTAGAGCAATTAACCATTGTAATCCAACCTTTTGATAATCTCTTAATTCACAATCCAATAATTCTGGTTTAACATATGTATTTACTGTTGCTATTTTCATTTCATCATCAATGTCAGTGTCTGACATTGAATCAACATCTTCTTCAGCAATTGAATCATTTATATTTTTAATTATTTTATTTGTAACTTCTGGTGAAACAATATCCTTAAATTTCTTGGTATCTCTTGAGTCTTTATTGTGCAATTTAATACGTTTTTTTGATGGATGAGTTTCATCTTCATCTTCATCATCATCATCAGTAGATTTTGGATTTATTTTAGTCTTAAGAAATGATGAATAAAATTTACTACGTTTTACTAAATGCATTAAACGTTTAAATGCTTTTTCTTTTTGTTCATTTTTATAATGACATTCAGCAATCTTTCGTGCTTCTTTTATAGCTTGTCTTCTTTCTCTCTCTTTTTCATTTCTTATTTGAGATGCTGTTAATTGTGTAATCATGCCTGTAAAATTTATAAAATATTATCAAAATTTATTTTCAATATAAAAAAAATTGTTTTAATTTAAATAATAAACAAATTTTTACCGTCTGAATTTGATATCAATTGTGTTTCATTTGTTTTTGTAGCTGACAAGATGTTATCATCATGTGGTACTTTTGTAGCATCATTATTTATTGATGTAACAACTGCATCATCAATGATCATTATATCATCATCATCTGGAGGAGGTTGAACTTGCTGTTTTCTGCCAAGGCCACTTGCAGCATCAATCTTACTTGAAGTAAATAATCCTTTAGCAACAAGTGGTTGAGGTGCAGCTTTTTTACAACCTTCACCAACATCTTGACCTAAACAATATATAAAAATTAATTCATCAATAACATCACCAGATAAAAATAAAATCAACCAAACATTCTACAACTTACCATTGACAGTGGTGTTTTTAATTTGTGTATTGTATTTTTTGACAAAATTTTCATGTAAGACATTTGGATTTAAATTTTCATCCATCATGCTTACTTTATTTATCACAATTTTATCAATCAAATTAAATATTGTTAATTAATAATTAAACTTAATTTTTTTTTTATTTAGTAAACAAATAAGTATGTATTTTCATGCAAATTATTTTCATAAACATTTTATAGGTTATGTTTATTTATTAAACTAAATTTGGTTGATGATTGAAGGAAAAACCTCGTGAAATATAAAATAATATAAAAATTTAAATTGTAATTATGAAATTTATTAATATAAAATATAGCTGTATAATTATTTAAGTTTATTTTTTCTATTTAATTATGATTTTGATGAGAACACGAGTTATCTCTTTGCGCGCGTTTTTTTTTTGTCGTTATTGTTTTTTTTTACTCCAATAAAATGTGTTGAGAGAGAGGGAGAGAAAAAGAGAGAGTGGAGAACTTTTAGGTCAATATACCTATATGACTACCATATGGTGACCATGATGACATTTATTTTTTTTTAAATGCCAAGATGACCTGTAAATATCATCACCAAAAATCCAAATGTTTTGTATTTGATCAATATGAACATCAACTTGCCTTTTAACATGGAATAAAAATTATTATAAATAAATTAATCAACTAAAAAAATAAACACAATATTTTTTCAAGTATAAAAAATCAAAATGCATTTATTAAACAGTATTGAATGATATATTAATTACTAAGAAAAATTAAATGGATTAATTTCTAAAGAGATAAATTTCATTTTATAAAATAAGATTTTTTTTTTTTTCAATATAATAAGTAATTAACTATTAATAAATTTTCAAACAAAACGTTGACATTTTTTTTTTTTTTTTTCTAACTCATATATTCATTTTGCCATCAACAAAATAATATTTATATTATTATTGATGATTTTAAGATAAAATATAGATAACCAAACAAGAATAATAATTTAATTATTTTCTGCTTTATCATGTAGTTATTTAAATTTCAATGTCAGTAACTATTATTTTTATAAAAACTGTTAACTGATTATTAAATGACATGCTAATATAAAATTTGTATTGTCATTTTGTAATAAAATTTTTTTGTTTGTTTGTTTTTTTTTTAAACTAACATTACAAACTAACAAAATATTTGGATCAATGCATTCATCCTAGCTAGTATTTTTTTTTTTTTTTTTAAGCTTCAAGCAATAAGCTGATTACAAAATATAAAAGAAATAAGTTTAACAAGCAACGCTTAAAAAAGCTTTAAAGATATTATAAAAAATAAATATTATTCTTCTTTTTTTTCTTCAGTTTTTAATTCAGAGTTGATAGATTTTTTATGATCATTCATTTCCTTAATTAAGTCACTGCGATCCATGAGTTTTTCCAGTTCCTCATCAGTGAAAATCCCTTTTTCTGAGTTGACAATTTCATGCTCAGTTTTTTCAAGAAGTTGTTGCATTACCATCAGCATGTCTCTATCAAAACTACCACAATTTAAATCTTCAGATATGACAAGTTTTTCAAGTTTTCTTTTAGCAGTAGCACGATCAACAATTAATTCATCATATGATCCTTTTGTACAAAGTTTATAAATAATAACAGGACGTGTTTGACCAATTCTATGACATCTTGCCATAGCTTGAATATCTGCTTGTGGATTCCAATCACTGTCAAATATTATAACAGTATCAGCACCCATTAAATTAAGACCAACACCACCAGCTCTTGTTGTTATTAAAAATAAAAATAAACTTGGATCATTATTAAATAAATCAATATTATATTGTCGATCTTCAATTTTATATGAACCATCAAGGCGTGTCCATTTCCATGGTCTCATTTCTAAATATTTTTCAATATAATCAAGTATTGATGTAAATGTTGAAAATATCAATACCTTGTGTCCTTGTTCATATAATTTTTTTAACATTGCATCAAGAACTAAAAATTTACCTGATACATTTATGAGTTCTTGATTAACAACTGGAAGATTACCAGCATGTATTGGACCATTTACAAGATATGGATGATTAACAATTTGCTTGTACAATGTTAGACGATGTCCATGAGTTAATTTTTTAAAATAATGAGCATTTTCAGCAGTTATTTTAGCATGTTCACCCCATATATTTTCTAGCTTTTCAAAATCTGCCACATCTAGAATAACTGGATTATTATTTAGCATCTGTTTCATCTCAAAGTCATTTGTTTTAATATCAGCTAGTTGTTTAACTTCATTAAATCCATTCATATCAATAGCTGGCAATGCTGGTAATAATTCTGACATATCAGCTTTCCATTCATCATTTAAAGACATTGATCCAGATGATGCTGATGATTCTGATGACATTGATGCTGATGATACTGATGATTGTGATGATACTGATGACTGTGATGATTGTGATGACATGGTTGGATCTTGATAACTTGTACTATATTTATTTCTCATTGTACATCTTCTTTTTGGTCTACGTCCATTTTCATCATCAATTATTAATTTAACTGGATCAACACGACGATATTTAGCAATATCACGATTCAATGTTGCTTTGTATAATTCACGTTGAATATCAGTCATTGGTGCATATATAACAACCTCTTTTTTAGGTGGTATATCTGGACAAACATCAATTTTTAATCTTCTCAACATGAATGGCTTTAATATTTCTCGTAAATGTCCAACAATTTTTTTATCTTTTTCTTGCTCCAAAAATTTATCTGTACCATTTTTGTCCAGCAAATCTTTTGCATCAAACCATGACTCAAATACATCAAGATCATCAAATAATTCAGGCATTAAAAAATTTAATAATGACCATAATTCTGATAGATCATTTTGCAATGGTGTACCAGTTAATAACAAACGATTCATTGAAGTACATTTTTCCAATACCTTGAATAATAAACAATTTGAATTTTTAATACGTTGTCCTTCATCAATAATAATATAACGCCATTTTTGTTGACATATTATTTTTTGTTCTTGTACAGCAACTTCATAAGTTGTTATAACAAGTGGTAAAGTTGTAAATCCACTTTCAATTGTATATTTTTTACGTATTTTTCTAAGTTGTTTATTACGTTCTTCTGGTTTTCCATGTAGAATAACAAATGGTACTGTTGGAGCAAATTTATCTAATTCTGTTTGCCAGTTTGGTATTGTTGATAAAGGTGCAATAACAAGAAATGGTCCAGCAATTTTTTTCTCTAAAAGATAACTTATCAATGCAATTGATTGAACTGTTTTACCCAGTCCCATTTCATCAGCTAGTATTCCACTCAAGCCATTTTCATAGAGAGCTATCAACCAACGAAGTCCAGCTTTTTGATAGTCTCGAAGTTCAGCTGTTAAATATTTTGGCTGTATAAATCCATTATCTTGATTACCAGTAGTTTTTTCACTCTCTAATTGTTCACTATCTGATAATGAATTATTAATATTACCATCAGAATTATCAAGTTTTTCTTTTAATTTTTTTTTCAATTCTGGGTTAACTATTTTATTCAACTTTTTTGATTTAGTATTTCTTTTTGGACGTTTATTTGCTGATCCATAATCTTCATCATCATCATCATCAGCACTATCATGTTTTCTTTTTCTATCAACTTTTTTTGATGACAAACGTGATGATGAACGTGTACCAGGTTTTTTTTTTGCATCTTCAACTTCTTGTTGTTCTTCTGGTGTCACTTCATCACCCTGAAGTTTTTTTGTCAAAAAATTATTGTAAAATTTACTTTGAGTCAACAAATGCATCAAACGTTTGTATGCATTTTCTTGTTGTTCATTTTTAAATTTTTCTTCAGATACACGTTTCTCTTCTATTTGTTGATTTAGCAAAGCAGCTTTGTTCAAATCTTCTGTCACTACAACAAAGAAATCACCAAATAAATTACATAAATAATTTATTATTTAAAATGAATGTCAAATTATGCAATTTAATAAAATAAAAATTTTAATTCTTACCAGTGTCTTTGACAGTTGAATCTTCATGTGATCCAGTCACAACTTTTTGATTTTCTGTAAAAAATATTTGATTAATAAACAACATGACAATTAAATAAATTACAGGATATATCAAATAAAATAAAATTAATAATAATGTCAATTAAAATTACCATTATCATTGATGTTTAATACTGTTGTCAGTTTGTTGACCTCGAGATTTTTTGCACCAGGTGACTGTATTTTTAAATTATTTATTTAAACAATGAATACATAAAAAATTAAATTATTTACAATTTTCTTTATTGTTGTCATCACTTTCTTTGTCCATCATCAACATATTTGAATTCAATTGATTTTCAGTCTTGAAATTATTATCATTTGAATTATTATCAGTCACAACTTGATCCATATTTTAAATAATTAATAATTAATAATTTTAAGAGAAATAATAAAGGATTTTTCAACTTTTTTTTTTTTTTTTTTTTTTATCTAACGGTCGTTATGGTAAGAAAAAACAAAAACAGAAACGAATAAAAACAGACGTTGAAACTAGTCGCAACACGTTACACATAAAAATGAAAAAAAAAATAATAAACAAGGATTCATGGAAAAAAAAAAAAATACTTGCTTTTTCTCTCTTTCTTTTTAAAAAGGGGGGGGGGCACGAATTCAGCCCACTGTAGGTATTAGCAGTTTTCCAGCGCTTTTTCGATAATTTAATTCCGTTTGATTCCGCTACGAACAGTTGCGAACTAAATTACCACATGGCTACATAAAAAAAATTGTAAACCGTACAAATTGCAACGTGATTTTCGTGGAGTATATTTTTATGATAAATAAAACAATTGTATACTCATGTGGTTTTAAAAAAAATTAAAAATATAAACAATTAAATTATCAATAATTAAATCATGGTTGCTAATGGCCAAAAAAAGGTAAAAAATCAGTTGTTATAATCATGTTATTATTTTGAGGTTATTTTTATTATATTGTTATTTTTTTTCTACAGTACAAGTCTGGGGAGGGTGCTCAGTTTTTAACGAGGAAAGCTGCTTTGAAAAAATTGCAGCTAAGTCTTAATGATTTTAGAAAACTTTGCATAATCAAGGGAATTTACCCAAGAGAGCCAAGAAAATGGAAACGTGCATTAAAAGGAAAATCAGGCATAAGGACATTGTACCACATTAAGGATATACAATTTTTAATGCATGAAGCAATCATTTGGAAATTGAGAGACACCAAAATATTCAATAGAAAAATGAGTAAAGCTAAAGCCTTGAAAAATTTTTCTGACATGAAACGTTATTTGGATAATCGTCCAGTTGTCAAGTTGGATCACATTGTCAAAGAACGTTATCCAACATTTATTGATGCTCTAAGGGACCTAGATGATTGTTTGACTTTGTGTTTTTTATTTAGTTCATTTCCATCAATGCCACATATACCAAGAGATCAAACTGACCTCTGCAAAAGACTTACTGTTGAATTCTTGAATGCAGTTATTGCTGGTAAATGGTTGAAAAAAGTATTTGTCAGTATCAAAGGTTATTATTATCAGGCAGAAATTAAAGGACAAACAGTCACATGGATTGTACCACATAATTTTTCATTTGAGCCACAATCAAAGGCTGAAGTTGACTTTAGAATAATGTCAACATTTGTTGAATTTTATGTTTATATGCTTGGATTTGTTAACTACAGACTTTATCACACACTCAACATGTATTATCCACCTAAATCAAATGCCATTGGTAATGTTGAAAAGCCAAGAAATGATGATGAAGATTATATTACTGAGACTTCTCTTTTTGAGGGTAAAAAATTCTTTTTAAATCGTGAAGTACCACGTGAACCTTTGGTATTTGTTATTCGTGCATTTGGTGGTGAAGTGTCATGGGATAAAACATCATTTGCTGGATCAACATTTGATGAAAATAATGAGACAATAACACATCAAATTGTTGATAGACCAAGCATGGAAAAACAATTTATTTCACGTTATTATGTTCAACCACAATGGGTATTTGACTCGATTAATAGAGGTGAATTGTTACCAGTTGAAGAATATTTAATGGGTGCAATACTTCCACCACATTTATCACCATTCAAAAATGAACAATTGAATGACGTTTACATGCCACCAGAAGAACGTGCAATGGTTGATCCAACTTACAAATTAGATGCTGATGTTGACGATGATGATGATGATGAAGAAGAAGAAGAAAATATAGAGCAAGATGAGGAAGATGCTGAGCTGGAAAATACCGAAGGTCCAGAATCAGATCAAGATGATAATGATGAAGAGCAAGAATTAGATGTAGAAGAACAAAATAAATTGGCTAAAAAGAAAACAATGAAAGTCAAGGCTGGTGAAGTAGTTAAAGAAGTACCATGGGCTGCTGCTAAAGAAGATAAACATGCTTTTAATCTTCGTGCAAAATTAATGAAGCCAAAACATAAGAAATTCTACAAAGCTGTTACTGAAGGACGTAAAGATCGTAAAAAAGAAATTCATATTTTACGTAAAAAGAGAATGCGTAGTGATGCTGAAAAAAAAAGTCAACTCAAAAAAGATAAAAAAATGAAAACACAATAAACAATGTTAGTATTTTATTCATTATTATTATCATTAGTCTATTAAAAAATTATGTTATTTATTAATTTTAAATTATTTGTTTCAGAATTTCTATTGAAAGAAGGAAAGAAAAAAAATTATTCATGTTGCAGTCCAGAATCACAAGCTGATTATTTCGAATGTCAAGATGATCCCTTCATAGACATCACGAATATTAATTTAACAATACAAAATTATGAATAATATTACCAAACAATTGTTAACAAACACTTGTTAACACTTGTTTGTTTTGTTGATAATTTAATAAATGTGCTGAAAATAATCATCATTGATGACCTTGGATGCTTATGCAAATTGTTGTAAATAAAATAAAAAAATACAATTTTTAATTATTCTTTAATCATAATTTCAGTCATTGTGCTATCATCAATAAACTCTTCAAATTCATTATACTATTTGTATAAAAAAAAAAGTTGAATATATTTTTTTTAATGTTAATTTTAATTACTTATATTACTCAAAAAATATCATACAATCAAAGTATTTTATTATTTTATTTTATTTTGTTTATTATACAAATAATAAACTTACAAATTTTCCAATGAATATTTTCTTTTGTATACAAGTTAATAACTCGAAATAAAATTGAAAAAAAGAATCAATAGAAATTCAACCAATGACTTGCATATTAAAATAAGAAAAATTTTAAACAGAAGAAACCAAAAACTTACAATTAAATTAAAACCTGTGACATGAAGACATGTGACAAGCAAAAAAATAAATAACTTTATTTAATAAATTTTCCATATAAATATTTACAATGAAACATTGCTGTTTAAATTTTTTTCAAATAAAAAATTTCGTTTTGATTATTGGTATTTTTTTATACGTAAGTAATATATTTATATTTTATTTGTTTTATAATATTAATTTTAATTTCAATTTGTTATTCATTAGATATTCTGGGCAATATGTTTCATTGAAGTATTGGATTTCTCTGCATTATGGTACAAAACTGGAAAAATATTTCCAAATAAATTTATTCCTTCAACTTTTATTTTGGATTATGATAAAATCATTTGTGGCATTGTTACAATACTTTACCTAATTTTCTCTGGATTCTTTCTTTATGGAGTAATTTTCGTGAGTATTTAAAATTATCAAACAAATATATTTTTTAAATTAACTAACTAACAAACTATAAAATATTTTTCCCATCCAGGAACAAGTCAAGCTAATGCTTCCATGGTTACTATTATCTACAGTTGATTTCATCCTTGATTTTATTTTTACTGTGGCAAAATATATGATTGCATTAAAAAATGATGAACCACTTACAAATGAAAAAATTCTATTGATAATTAACATAAGCTTAATTAAATATGGTTAGTTAAATAATTTTATTTATAAAATTTATTATTTAATTTATCAAATAAATCAAGTACCTTTTTATCTTGTAAATAATTTAAAATTATTTTATTGTTTCAACAGGATTATGGGGGCTGGTGCTAATTTTGGTATATGTTTATTTCAAAAGAGAGCAAGAACGAAAATTTTTTAAATCTGCAAATTTATATTTAATATATAATTAATTCTCAAATAAAATTATGGGAATTTTATATTGAAAATATTCAATTATTAATATGCAGTAAACAAAAACTTTTGAGTTGTTAAAAAGATAAAAACAAAGTTAAAGAAAACATTATTAAAACAAATTAATTTATTTAAAAAAATAACATGTTACTTATTGTAATTATAATCAAGTTTACAATTTGTTATTTATTTATTGAATATTTATAAAATTAATTAATAATTATAACGATAAAATTGTTAACTACTTCAAGTTATTATAAAAGTTATGCTGGTGGAGCAGCAGGAATATCATAATGTGGATCAGAGACTTTACATTCTGCAGAATAATTATCAGGCATAACTGGCTTCATAAGTTCAGCAAATTTATTTAATGGACATTCACGTTCACATCCAGGAATGATGAGTGACTTGATAGGTTTATCAACTGATTTTCTTTCAAAGACCTAAAACAAATTCAAACAAAACAAAATAAATAATTAAAAATATAAATAAGATTGATTGAAATTATTGAATAGCTTACTTGAACATTCCAATTTCCATTGACTTCATGTAATTCAATGATAATCATTGCACTAAAATCTGGTACTTGACCATCCCAAACTCCCATGGCAACAAGAACATTGACAATCGTACTGTCATGAGCAATATATGCAAACATTTTACGTTTTTCTGGCTTTAAATTACCACTTGCTTTAGCTTGCATTTTTACAACAGCTTTTTTTATAAATGGACCACCAGCTAGTCTTTTTAAAATATCATTACCAACATTCATTTCAAGACTATCAGCTGATAGACCAGTTAATTTATCTGGATAATAATTTTTTGTCCATTCTGGTAATTCTATTCCCATTGCATCCTATTAAAATATTAAATTAATCAACATTTTTTTACAAGTATTTTTTTCATTTTAATTACCTCAGATTTTAATGTTCCATAAACATCACCAACATCAGCAGGTGATGATATATTTTTTCCTGTTAATTTAGTCAATTCTGAGTATAATTTTTTATTTTCTTCATTTTTAATTTTAAGATCATCTGATGTTTCAAGCTTCATTCTTTCTTGTGTTAATTTTGGACAAGCATTCCATATTATCAAAAGCTAAAAATAAAAAAAACAAATTAATATAACAATAAAAATTGATAAATAAAAATATTTAAAAATTAATAACATTATCATTTTGTCTTGTCCAGTAATTAGAAACAACTGGTTGCCAATTTAATTGCCAATTAAATCTTTGTTTATCACTTGGTGGCCAAAGTGTTGAGCTTAATGTGCTTCCTGTCATTTTGGTTCTATCTGCTGAACTTGTTTGAAGCCAATATACATCTGGACTATAAGTATCACCGAGAAATTTGTTGTAACGTTGTCGAAGATTAGCTCCTTGTTTTGATATATTTTCTTTTCCTTTCTATATAATTTTAAATGACAAATTAATTAATTGAAATGAAATTGCAAATGGTTTTTAAATATAATTACGTTTGTTAATTGTCCCCATCCATTTGGTTCCATGGTACCATTGATATTTGGATCCTTTGGATATGTATCAACTGGTGCTCTTTCTCCGTGTCTCATTAACTTTAAAAATAAATTTAAATATTATAATGTTGTTTTTTTTAATATTTAATAAACCCAATTTATACTGTAATAAAGTATCAATCCAATTGCTGCAATTAACAATACAGCTGCGCAAATATATTTTAACAAAAATAACACAAATAATATCATTTTTTATTAATTTTTTATTCGTTTTTGTAATGTCAATGATAATTATTTTTTTAATGATGAAATTTATAAATTTTTTTTTGTTTTAATTAAACAATTGACAGTTTAATATTTTAATATTCATTTGACACTGATATTCATGGGTTTTAATCGATAATTATTAAAATATTTATTTAAAAATTTTTCCATAAATTATGGAATAAACTAAATTATATTTTTTAAATAATTTCATTTTTTTTTATTATATATTTTTGATCGAAAGGGCAGGGTCATGCCATTGTCGAAATAATTATTTCGAAATAAATTTTTTTTCTATCATGCAGATAGAGAACGAGTGATAGAAAAAAAAAATAAATAGATATTTTTTATTATCGTTTTAAACTAGAAGATTAAATAAATATTTTTTTTTTTCTTCAAAAAAAAAAAATATCTAGTTTTTTTATCTAATCATAATTTATATAACTTTTTTTCTATTTATATTTTTTTTTCTATCCATTATGTTTCTATTAAAAAAAATAAAAATGTTATTTATTATTTTCTTGCATATTAATCTTTACTTTATATTATTTTTCAAAATAAATTTTTTTTTTCTTTTGTAAAAAACTGGATTACTTTATCTTGTGTTTTTTATTTTTTATCAATTTCGTTTCGTTCATATTGTCTATAGAAAAAAAATATAAAAACCTGTTTATTTATATTTTTTGTAAATTAATAATGTTTGTTAAATAGTTCTATGACAAATGTCAATGACTCATTACTAAAATAAATAAATAGATTCACTCATAGACAATTGAAAATGCGAAATAAATAAAAAATAAAAAATTTTCCATTTGATTTATTTGAATTTATTATAATAAATTAAAAAAACTTTATATTATTAATGATAAATATTTTTTTTTGTTCTTTAATCCTTTGATTAATAATTTATTTATTTTTTAATACTTACAATTGTAACTTGTCGTAATGTATCCTGATTAACAGCATCACTTTCCATTTCTTCTTTAGAATCCCTTTTCCATGCAGCAGCAATTGATGCACCTAAAAATAATAAAAACACAAAAACAATAATAGCATTTAATTTTTCTCAATGTTTAAATTGTTAAAAATTAATTATTTATATTTTTTTTATTACCACTAAGACTGATGACCACAAGGCTGGTACATAGTGTCCTAAATCTCGTCATTTTAACACAAAATTATCCTTCAAATAAAAACAAATAAATATATTATTAATTTTTTTAATTATCAATTTTTTAAAATTGCGTCAAACTAAACATTTCACTGTAAAATTATCAACAAAAAATAAACGAGATATTCCACGTGTTTCTTGGCCAGAGGGCAGAGACATAATCTCGAATGAAAAAAATTTAAAGAATGTTTCGACATAGGGGTTCCCTTCGGTTCCCTTTTAGAGAAATAAAAATAATAGTAATCGAAACGAAAAAAAAAAAAGGAAGAGCCTTTGAATTGATGTCTAAAGTACTCAGAAGGGAAAGGAAAAAAAATAAATAAATATCCTCAGAATGCAGGGATAAAAATTGAGCGAAATTTGAAATTAAAAAAATTAAATAAAATTATAATTTAAATTATGTATACCAATTAAATATATGATTTTTTTTTAATGACATTTAGATTGAAATAATTAACAAGAATAATTATCAAAATTAATTATTTTTTTTTTTTTTTAGAGTAAGATTAGTACTTACAAAAATATAAACAAAATTCGGAGCACTTTTAGAGTGTACTCGATATGTGAGACTGAGGTAATGACTTTACAACGATACGATAAAACTCAATCCCCACTTGTCCTAATACAAGTTGTTGAATAAACTCGCAATTATCATGATTATTATTTTTCATATTAAAAAATGATAATAATTATTTTTTTACATTAACAATAATATTTTTAACTTTTATATTAAAAATGTTTTTCTATTTTTTAATTCTTATCAATTTTTATAATGATTCTTAGCTATTATTAATTTTAGATAAATTTTTTTTTTTATTTATTTATTTTATAATGTTAATCGTAAATGAAAAAAAAATAATATTTTATTTTTATATTTTATTCTTATCAATTTTTTATGACTTTTAGTGTCTTTTAGTCATTTTTAATTTTAAATTAATTTTTTATTTTGATGATTTATTTTACAGTGTTAATGTCAATCGAAAAAAAAAAATTATTTTACTATTTATTTTATTTATTTATAGATTGTTTATAATATTATTATTTTTTTTTTTTTTTATATATTTTTAGTGAATATTTAATGGTCTACTGTTAAATAGTAATATTGTTGCTTTAAAAATTTTTTTTTTTCAACTTTTTTTTCTTTGTTTCTGAAGGTCAGCAAATCAAGATTATCAAGTGCTATATTTGCATTATTCATTAAACATACATTCGATGAAAAATTAAAAAAAAAAAAAATTTATTTAACGATGATGAAATTAATCAATTCAGGAAATGTTATTTTTTTATTTTTTTTTTTTAAACCGGAAAAATAAGATAGCTTCAATATAAAGTTAATTATTTTTAACCTTGATGAGAATATATATTTATGTGATTAATAAATTATAAATGAAAAATAGTAATTTATAATCTTTAGATAAATTTTATTAATTAAATTATAAAAATTTAAACGAGAAATATTGCATAGAAATTTTAAAAATTATTGCTCATATTTTTTTCTATTGTTAATTAATTTATACAAATGCAATTAATTATATAACTTATTAGCGAATTGCATGATAATTTAATAATGCAATAAATGCATTTGATTGTATGCAATTTTCATTTTTTTAATTTTTTTTTTCAAGGATAGAAAAAATCAGTTTTATTATTCATGCAAGCGTGATTTATTATCAAAGAATTTTCCATTTTTCTATTATTATAAATAAATAAAATAAATAAAATTTATCAACAAGCTAGAAAATAAAGTTTATATTATTATTGTTACACTGTTATTATTATTCTTATTTTTTTCCGAGTATTTTTTTTTCAAATTTTAAATGTCACGCATGCGTTTTTATTCACTGCCGAAATTCAGGTTAGGTTTTAATTTTGACCTAGCTTTTCGATTTGCCATGAGTAAAAAAAAAAAAATGTAAACAATGTTTATTTATTTACAATTTTTATTTAACAACAATAGAAAGAAAATAAAAAACCACAAATGAAGTTTAATCGTCATAAATTAAATACTGGAACGATCACAACGTTCACCTGAAATTTTCAGTTAGAAAAAGAAAAATTAAAAAAAAAAAAATGGTTTGTTTGTTTGTTTGTTTATAAAAATAAAATATATATTAATAACTAATTAAAATAAATTTTTAAATTAGATAAATTGTTGAATAATCATGATAATTTACAATGACAATATTAATTTTTAGAAAAATATATCAATGATTGAGACAAATCATGAAAAATCATACAAAAATCTTCAAAGAAAATTTCTAATTGTCTACCTCCTGGCAAGTTTTGTTGATTGGCTTCAAGGACCATATTTATATCGAGTCTACATGACCTATAATTATACAAAAACAGATATATCATTTTTTTATATTATTGGATTTCTAAGTAGCGGAATATTTGGAATAATAATTGGAATAATTGCTGATAAATTTGGTAGAAAAAAATTGTGCCTTGTTTATTTTATATCAACAACAATAACATGTTTATCAATGACATCAAAAAATTATAAAATTCATTTAATTGGTAGATTATTTGGTGGAGTATCAAGTGCAATTCTATATTCAACATTTGAATCATGGTATATTGGTCAACACATCAATGAACAGCTTGATAAATCATTGATTGGTTTAACATTTACAAAGTCAACATTTTACAATGGTGTTAATGCAATAATAGCTGGTTTAATATCATCATTGATATCAGATAATTTTAGCTATGGTCCAACAGCACCATTTTTACTATCAATACCAATATCAATCATTACATTATTAATATGTTATACCAGTTGGAATGAAAGTATAATTGTCATATCAAAAATTAATCTATTTCATGGATTAAAAGTTATATTATTTTCTAAAAAGAAAAAATTATTAATTAGTTTGTTAATTATTCAAACAATATTTGAAACTGTTATGTATATATTTATATTTATTTGGACACCAATTGTCGAGCCAATTAAACCAAGTTATGGTATTATTTTTGGTGGTTTTATGACGTCAATTGCACTTGGAAGTTATTGTCATTCTTTGATAGAAAAAAAATTAAAACTAACACGTGAAATTATTCTGTGTTTTAGTATTATCATGGCATTTTTAAGTATTGGAATTTCAACAATTGGTATTTATTTACAAAATAGTTATAGCTCATTTGGTACTTATTTAACACTTGCATCATTTTTTCTATTTGAATTTACTGTTGGTTTTTATTATCCATCAATTTGTTTTATCAGAGGAATAATTGTACCTGAAAATTGTCGTGCAAGTGTTGTCAATTGGTTGAGACTTCCAACAAATATATTTATTTGTATAATATTATTATTTATCAAAACTAATTCACCTGATAATTGTTTAATATTTTTTTCAAGTACTGTTGCACTTGGTGTAACAGCATTATTTACACTCAACTTCACCAAAGAATTTTCAAATTATCAAAAGTATTGTCAATTAAATAATAGCATAGAAAAAATATAAATATGTTTTAATTATTATAAATATATCAGGATGTTATTAATTTATCTGTTTGTTTTTTTGTAAATAAAATAAATAAATTATAAAAGACAAATTAATTTGTTAATTTAAAAAACTGTCATTTGTTTTTGATTTGTTTTTTCATTGAAAAGCAATTTTTATTTATTTTATAATTTTTATTATGGAGAATGATGATTGCTATAAATTATGTGATTCAAAAAAAGAAATAAGTGAAGATTATGAAACATCAGAAGCATCAGAAGATTGTCCATTAACACCAAATAAAAAATGTCGATATAAAAAATGCATTTGGAAATATCGTGTTGCTGGATGTATACTGACATTTATAACAATAATAATAGTTATATTTTTGATATATTTATTATCAAAAGCGTTATTTAAAAAAAGCCATAATATAAATGATGATGATGATGGACCACATGGTGCTGTTGCAGCAGATAATGAAATATGTTCAAAAATTGGTGTTGAAAAAATTCAACAAGGTGGTAATGCTATTGATGCTGCTGTTGCATCAATGATATGTATGTGTGTTGTTGCTCCAGAAAAAAGTGGATTTGGAGGGTAGGAATCATAAATTATCACAATTAAAATATTTTTAAAATAATTGTTTAATATTTATTTTGTTATCAAGAGGTGGAATTGCAATGGTTTATCGTCGTAATGGGGACAATCCACTGGTGATAGATTTTGCAACAAACACAATAACTGGTAATTGTTTGATAAATTTAATTATGAAAAATATATTTAATTGGAAATATTTACAGGTTTTTTTGAAACAGCTAAAATAAGAATACCATCTGTTCTTCGTGGTCTTGAATATTTACATTCTATGAAGGGAAAATTACCTTGGAGTAGTGTCGTTAAACCTGGAGCAAATTTAGCAAAAAATAATTTTCATTTTACTGAAAATGTCAATGAAAAACATGGAAAACTTAATAAACGTTTGATAAATAATCATGATTTAAATATGAAAAGTTTAGGAGAAACTCTTGATTCAATTTCTCAACATGGAACAAATAGTAAAAAAATAAAATTTCATTCTTTGATAAAAATTAATTATTAATTTTAATATTTAATTTACAGTTTTGTATAATGGTACATTGTCAAAAAAATTACTCCACGATAAAAAATGTCCTCATTTACTCAATCAACTTGCATCTTACATGCCAAAAAAAATATCAAGTAAAAAAATTAATTTTTATGATTATTCAATATTTTCCCCTGAGCATTCAACAATTTTTCAATCGACTTTAATGGATACCAGTAAATTAAGTAAAAATAAAGTTGATACAATTGCTAAAATAACTGTAAATTTAATTGATAATTTGGCTTATAAAAATGGTAATTCATGTATTGAAAAAGAAATTTATACATCAGTTGTTGCTGCTGATTCTGATGGTAATTTTGTGTCAATCATAACGTAAGTATAATCGCAAGATTTATTATAAATTCATGAACAATAAGATTAATTTTTTTGTTATTTGACAGTGGAATGAGTGTAGCACCAGGTCTTGAACACATGTCTGGAGTTGGATTTCACCTGGACACCATAAAAACTCATAACAATTTAAAACTTTTAACACCAATAATATTTACAAAAGAAAAAACAACAACAGGTGTTCTTGGTGTTGATGATCCAATCTTAGCAACTGAAATATTAACAAACATGATCATTGAAAAGCTAAATCTTTCATCGTCAATTGAGCATCAACGTTATTATCGAACGTCAAAAGGAATAAAGCTAGAACCACAAACGACAAATCAACAATTAAATTATCCAAAAAATATAAAAACTCTCATTGAAATTTACACGTCAATTGATAAAAATATTTATAAAAGTGTCAATGGAATTGTACAACACCACCAAAGCTTAACAAGTCATTCAGATAGCAGAGGTGGTGGAATAGCTTATAGATTTAAATAATTTAAAATAAAAAAAAAAACATGTATTAATTATAAGTAAATTATTTAATTAAATTTTTGGATCTATTATGATGACGTTCAATGTCAAGTTGTTTAAGTCTAGCATACACTGCTGATCCAGCAAGAACAATAAAATTACTAAACCACCATAAAAATTGTTTTGATTCATTAAACCAATATGTTGCAATGACAGTTTGTGCACATGCTTTTGCTGTACCACTAATATTATGTGTTAATGGTGAAGTTACTTGAATTTGTAATGCAGTTACATAACCAATTGAAAAACCACATACTCCACCAATTGTCAATGCAAACCAAAAATAAAAATCATCAAGTTTTTCATAATTTGATATTGTTGTTAATTCACCATTAATTAACATCAATGGAATAAATAAAAATACACTGTATGCATTGTTGTAGTATGACAGTAGCCAAATTTCATCATTGATAAGTGGAAGAACACGTTTTGTATGAATTGAATATAATGATAAACTGATTGATCCAAGAACACCAAAAAATGTACCAGCAATTGATAGAGATCCTGACATATGTTCTTGATCAACACCAAGCCAAAAACCAGCAACAATAACTCCACAACAAATAATACAGCCATTTGATGTTTTTTGTCCTGAAATTTTATTTAAATTATTAAATTTTTCATAACATATTGATTGTTAATTTATTTACCAAGAATTAAATATGTAAAAATGACATTGAATACTGTTGTCAATGATCTTCCAATGTAATAAAATGCAACATCAACGTATTTTAAACAAAGACTGTTACTTCCAATCATCAAAGAAAATAATATTGACAATGGCAGGACCTTAAATAATAAAATAATTTATATTAATAATTGTTTTTTATTGAAAATTCATTGATTTATTTACTTTTTTGATGTTTGATCTGGTGTATGGATTACCATCAGGAAATGATATAATCCTTGGAAATATTTTAGATAATCTATTTAGTGTAAAACATATTGACAAACTGATGATACATTGGAACCAAGTGACAAACATTGGAGCATCAAGATTTATCATGTCACTTGATAACAGAGCCTTGTTTACAAAAACCGTGACAATCGAAACAATCCTGTTGAAAATAAACAAAAATTTTTATATATAGTTTATAAAATATTTGATAATTTTTAATTGTTATTAGTATATTATTTATGCTTACCAATAACTACTGACAACAAGACCAATTGTTATGTATTTCGACAAAAGACCTGGACCAATTTTTTCCATATTTATATTTTTATTTAACAATTTAATCACTAAACTAATTCTACTTGATATTTTTAAGTTTAAAATATTTTTATTTGATAATAGTTTATTGTTGTTGTTTTGTTGGAGCACAACCTTCCATTCTTAATTTTTGTGTAATTGGATCAACTTTTTTTGAATCTTTTGGTGCTTTATATTCTGATACATGATCAACTCTAATTGTTCTTCCAAGTACTTTTGCACCATTTAAATTATCAACAGCTAATACTGTACTTCTTTGATCTTCATAACATATAAAACCATAACCTTTTGTTTTACCAGTATCTTTATCTCTAACTAAATTAATATTAACTGGTTCACCAAATTGTGAAAATATTGTTATAACATCACCTTCTGTTAAATCATATGGTAAACCACCAACAAATATCCAAGCACTGTCACGATACTGATCGTGCCAAGATGATTTTGAATTATTTGATAATTCTTGATCTGCTAGTTTTTTTATATTTTTAACATTTGTTAATGGATTCATGGCATTTACACAATTTTACATATAATTTCGTAATAATCTCAACATGTATTGGTTTAAATATATTATTTAAAATTAACTTTTAAAAGATAATAGACAATCAACGTGGCAATTTTTTCCAAGACACGTGTAATCGCAAAAAAAAAAACTAATAGATAATGTTTATTAACATTAACTAGCAGCCATTTTGTTTAATCTAATGGCTGATTTACATTTGTTTACATTGTTGTGTATAAAAAAAAAAAAAAACAATTGTATAAAATATTTATATTAATTGTAATAATTTAACAATTAATATATTATTTTTTTAAAGCTATAAATTGTTGTTTAACAATTAATAATAATTTGTAAATAGAAAAAAATTTATTAGAAAAATTTCTACATAGAAATGTCAACAAGTCATGAAAATTAAGCTTGATAAATAAGAAAAACATTTCTCTTCTCACCAGCTGACAGCTGTCATAAAAAAAAAAAAAAAACAAATATTATTTATGTTAAAAATAAAAATAAATAATCAATACTCATTAATAAAATTATAACATAAATATTTATTTATAAATAATAATAGTGACAATATATTGTAATTAAAAATATTAAAAATTATAGTTTTATTTATATATTTTGATTAAATTTAATTATAAAAAACACAATGGATATTGCTAAAAGTTTATTTAACGTTAGAGATCATGAAGGATATGTAAATCAAGAAGACAATGTTGTGAGTATCAACAATTAAAGTTAAAAATCTAATAAATTAATTAATTGATTTGTTAATTTTTATTTTATTCAGAGAAAATTAGAACCAGTTGGTCCAGAAGATGACGATGAAGATGACGACGATGATGATGATGATAATAATTTATCCAAGTATGGAATGAATGGTCATAGTTCAGACATAATATCTCCATCACCAGGTGGTTCATTCTCTGCATTAACATCATCAATGTGGCCCCAAGATATCCTAGCAAAATTAAGTGCTCAACCAGATGATCAAAGCTACCAATCAGACTATCATTTTGATGAATTTGGCTTTCGTATTGAGGAGCAAGATAGTCCAAATAAAAATACAAAAAAATTTAATGATATATCATTTTGTGAAGAGCCAGAAAATCGTCATCAATGGCTAACAATATTAGAACATAATCGTAATCAAGAACAGCTGAGTGATTCATCAAGTGAAAAATTAAATAATCAATTACCCCGAACAGATAAAATACGTGAAATGATACGTAATGGTATACCACATTCATTACGTCCAAAAATATGGATGAAAATATCTGGTGGTTTAAAAAAAAAATTATCATCTGAAATGACATATCAAGATATTGTTAAAGCATCAAGTAGTGATGCATTAATGACAAGTAAACAAATTGAAAAAGATTTATTACGTACAATGCCAGCAAATGCATGTTTTAATAATATAAATAGTACTGGTATACCAAGATTACGTCGTGTTATGAGAGGTATTGCTTGGTTATATCCAGACATTGGTTATTGTCAAGGTACTGGTACAATTGCAGCATCATTATTACTTCTTCTTGAGGAAGAAGATACATTTTGGATGATGTCAACAATTGTTGAAGATTTGCTACCAGCATCATATTATTCATCTAGTCTTCTTGGTGTTCAAGCTGATCAAAAAGTACTAAGAACATTAATTACAAATTATTTACCAGATATTGATAAAGTACTTGTTGTTCATGATATTGAATTAAGTTTAATATCATTAAATTGGTTTCTCACATTATTTGCATCTGTTGTACATATGAAAGTGTTATTAAGAATATGGGATTTATTTTTATTTGATGGTTCAATAATATTATTTAAAATAACTCTTGGTATGTTAAAATTACATGAAAATAATATTAAAAAATTAGAAAATTCAGCTCAAATATTTAATGTATTATCAGATATACCTGGTGATATTAATAATATTGATGAATTATTTGAATTATCATTTGATGTTGGTAATTTATTAACAGATGTATTAATTGAAAGTCATAGAAGACGTCATTTAGCATATTTAATGGTTGATCAAGGTGGTCTTGTTGGTAATCCAGATGAAACACCAAATTTACCAAAACAACAATTACATCGTAGACAAATTAAAAAAACTAAATCAGTATTACAAACATTTTTATTTGGTGATACTGAAGAAGATGCTAAATCAAAAAATATAAGACAAACAGAAATACTTGTTGATTTACGTGAAACAGTATTACAAGTTGCACGTCATTTTATAAATGTTGATACAAAAACAACAACAAATAATTGTATTAAAATAATTGCTGATTATACAATGGAAAGTCATTCAAAAGATCATGATAATTATGTTAATGTATCAAAAACAAGAAAAAGAAGAGCAAAAGCATTATTAGATTTTGAAAGACATGATGATGATGAACTTGGTTTTCGTAAAAATGATATTATAACAATAATTAGTCAAAAAGATGAACATTGTTGGGTTGGTGAATTAAATGGTTTACGTGGTTGGTTTCCAGCAAAATTTGTTCAGTTATTAGATGAAAGAAGTAAACAATATACATGTGTTGGTGATGATGCTGTTAGTGAAGCTGTTACTGATCTTGTACGTGGTACACTTTGTCCAGCAGTTAAAGCTGTATTTGAACATGGTATGAAAAGACCGTCATTTCTTGGTGGACCATGTCATCCATGGTTATTTATTGAAGAAGCATCAATAAGAGAAGTTGAAAAAGATTTTAATTCTGTTTATAGTAGATTAGTACTTTGTAAAACATATAGACTTGATGAAGATGGTAAAGTTCTTACTCCTGAAGAGGTAAAAATAATTCAACAATATTAATTTCATTGTTTAAATATTTTTTTTGTATAATTTTGTTAATTGTTTTTTTGTTTTTTAGTTACTTTATCGTTGTGTCCAGGCTGTTAATTTAACACATGATCATGCTCATGCACAAATGGATGTCAAGCTACGTTCGCTAATTTGTCTTGGTTTAAATGAACAAGTTTTACATTTATGGCTTGAAGTACTGTGTTCATGTGTTGAAGTAGTACAAAAATGGTAAATATATTATTAAAGTAGTTATTTAATTCATTGATAATATTAATTATATTTTAATGTAGGTATCAACCTTGGAGTTTTATCAACAGTCCTGGATGGGTACAAATTAAATGTGAGCTACGTATTCTCAGTCAGTTTGCATTTAATCTTAATCCAGACTGGGAATTACCACCAAAAAAAGAACAATCACAACCACTCAAAGATGGAGTTAGAGATATGCTAGTGAAGCATCATTTATTCAGTTGGGATTTATAAAAAAAAAAAAAACATTCCAATCATTGACGTAGAATTTTTTATTTCATTTTCTTTTTTTTTTTTTTCTTTGTATCATAAAAATCATCAACTGATTATTGTAACTTGACGATAGTTTGTAAATTTTTTTAAATCAATTTGCATTATTGATTATAGAAATTTTTTAAATTAAATTAACTAGTTTTTCTTTTGTGCTTTTTAAAAACTAAAAAGAAAACTTTTAATATTATTAATAAATCATTTTTTTATTTTCTTTTATCACTTCCGTCCCTCTTTGATCTTTTTTTTTTTTTTTTTGATGAAAAATATTTTCACCAAGAACAAGTTAATTTTTTTTAAAATAAACCTATTACTGTTTGTGAAAAATAGAAAATTTATAAATCGGCCTAGGATTTTTTTTTAATGTATAAAATTTAAATCTACGTACTTTTTGTTATATTTTACATGTATTAAATATATAAAAGAAAAAAAAAAACCTGAAAGTAAGGATTATAATAAAATAATAATTTATTAACAATCTTTTTTTTTAAAAAAAACTATATTTTATCCATTGATAGCCTCTTGAGCATCACAAATATATTTACTTAAAAATTTAATTTGTTTATTCATTATTATTATTAATTTATTAATTATTATTTTAATTATTACTCTTGAATAAAACATTCCCTTATGGTCAGGGGGTTAATATCCCCCAGTCCAGTCTGTTAATTTAACACATGATCATGCTCATGCACAAATGGATGTCAAGCTACGTTCACTAATTTGTCTTGTTTTAAATGAACAAGTTTTACATTTATGGCTTGAAGTACTGTGTTCATGTGTTGAAGTAGTACAAAAATGGTAAATATATTATTAAAGTAGTAATTTAATTCATTGATAATATTAATTATATTTTAATGTAGGTATCAACCATGGAGTTTTATCAACAGTCCTGGATGGGTACAATTCTCAGTCCGTTTGTATTTAATCTTAATCCAGACTGGGAATTACCACCAAAAAAAGAACAATCACAACCACTTAAAGATGGAGTTAGATATATGCTAGTGAAGCATCATTTATTCAGTTGGGATTTATATATACTAAAAAAAAACATTGCTAAACATTGACGTAAAATTTTATTTTCTTTGTATCAAACAATCAATTTAGTTGAGTAAAAAGTATTTGATTCAATTCATACTTTTACAAATTTATTCTTTATAATTCAAACCATTTTATTTTTATATTGATAGTTTTAACTTTAACTTTTTCTACTGTCGTATTCGTTTTATTAAACTACTACTTGACGACAGTTTGCAAATTTTTTAATTATAATCTATTAGACAAAAATAAAAAATAAATAAAAATAATAATTTTTTATTTTAATTTATTCATCGGTGCGTATGTTTCTGTATTGTCTTGGGGTTCATTTCAATGAGCGGTACATCACCATCTAAGTCAACCAGAATTGAAACTTCATGTCTGCAATCAAAACTGTAAAATAAAAAAAAACAATATTAATAATGTACATTTTTAAAAATTTTAAAATTTATCGAATTGAGATTTCAAGTTATTGATTATCCACTCACCTTGGATTCGAAGGATCTTGTGTTGTAAGTTCTAAATCTCCAGTTTGAAGTAACATTTCAATTCTGCCAATGTTGGTTTTTTTATCATTTTTTGTATTAGCAATAACATTTTTTTTAGAGGGTTCTTTGAAAGCTTCAAAGCTAACGTTATGATAAATAATGAAACTAAAATGAAAATAGTATTTGTTAGAGATAAAAATAAATAATAATTTTTTAATAAGTCAATCATTATCCCTTAATGGAACATTAATCATATGATAATTGAATAATCATTGATGAAAAGAACTTACGTTTCATTAGATGGTGCTATTTCTATTACTTGTTTAAATCCTTGAAGTGATAAAGCCATTGGAAATTGTAGTTGTACTCTTCCAGGTTCATCAAATTCCCTAAATAATAAATAATTAAAATTCATAGTACGTAACATTTTTTTACTGATAAAATATTAATTGAGTAATTAAAAAAAAAGAACAAAAATTGATTTAAAATAATTGATTAATATTCAACTTACGGTTTAGTAGTTTTTTTTGGTTTTACAATTGTCTCATGATCACCGAGAGCGTCAAATGCATCGAGAGAGGCCATAAGATGATCAAATTTATAAAAATGACTGTAAGGTAATAATAATTTTATTAATATTAATATTTCTTTGCGTAATAAAACATTAATGCTTAATATGATAATTGAATAGTTTTAATAAACAAAAAATTGCTTTAAAATAATTGATTAATATTAACTTACTCTTCTTTTTCTTTTAATGGGGTTTCTATTGTTAATTTGGCATCACAAAGAAACCTATCACGAATATCTAATGGCATGTATTCTAATCCACGATTTTTTTTAATTTGAGGTGGTTTGTTATGAGGTGGTTTAATTTGAGCTTTAACGTAAACTGCGTGATGCAAAATAAAACTGTAAAATAAAAATAATATTATTATAATAATGTATGATCATAATGCGTTTTTATGATAGATATTTTACTCATTTTAATGATTACTTACGTTTCATCACTATCTTCAACTTTAAATTTTAATTTATTACCGTCAAGTAATAGATTCAATCCACCAGCTCGAAATGATATTGGTTCTTCTTCTGCAGCAGCAACTGTATCAAGTAATAGTTTAGGTTCAACAAATTTTCCGTTTAATTCAGTCATAAATACGGTAGGAAAAGTAAAACTGTAAAATAATAATTATCATAATATTAATAATGTATATTTTTTCATCAACAGTTTAATAAAAATGTGTCAATATTTTTTTTTGACCAGGTGCTTAACATCAAGTAATTTTTAAAACGTGTGCTTCTTTTTTTTTTTTTTTTCTGACATTTTGATATATTTTTTATGATTATTTAATTAAAAATATAAGCACCTGGCCTTAATAATAAATAATTTTAATTATCAAAAAATTGGTTCACAATTTATTTATTAATGAATTAACACTTACTTTTTCTGACTACTATCTTTTGTTCTTAAGAATATTTTACCACTACTTTGTGATGCAATGAAGTTTCCCAATCTTGATACTAATGTTTCTTCTTTATCCGGTAACTTTTCAGCAAATATTGGTATTATTTTGTTTACAGAAGCTCTAAACGTTTTCCAAAAATTATTCGATTTTATGTTTGCTTTATAAAAAACAAAACAAACAAATGAATTAAAAATTTTTAAATATAAACAATATACATGTATAATGATGTTCTTTTTTTTTTGTTTCAATTGTATTAATAAACAATTAAATTTATTATGAATAAAAATGAGCAAAATGAGTAAATATACATAAATACTATCAATAAGTAAATAAATATTATTCGTTACCTTGAGTGTCGTATAACCGATAATGTTGTGAATTTAATGCCAATAAACGATTTAAATTATTATTCGGGGGTACCATGGTTCGAAGATATCGTATTGAATCATGTGCAGCACACTTTGTTGTGCCAACAAGACACAATGAACTTCGTAAAATTCCACTCATTTTTTTTTATTTTTAGATTGTTTATTTATCAACACTAATTGTTTATCCAATATATATAAATTTATTTGATTTGTCGATGAGGTTATGTACGGCAGTCAACGTGGAATGATAAAAAAACCTTCCAAAAGTAAATATATTTATGATATTAATAGACATGTGGTTTTTCGAACAATAGTTCTACGCCATAGCACTATGGAAGAAAAAGTTCACGCATAACGGCTATAGGGCGGCATTTTAATCTTTATAATTAAAATTTTTATCAATTACTTTTATTATTTTTCAGAGCTCATTAAATACCTCTTTGCCTGTTCAAAAATCAGGAAACAGTAAAGACAGGAGGCGAACTATAAATGAAGTTAAGTTCTTCTTTGCCCGTTCTATATTCCTGTTTAATAAGAATTTTTTTTTCAAATAAATAGTATTATTTTGAAAATATCAGGAAAACAGGTATACCAGGAGATGAACTATAGATGAAATTAAATACCTCTTTGCTTGTTTTATATCCCTGTTCAAAAAGAAATTTTTTATCTTTATTTTTTCTAATTTTCTTTATGGAAATAAAAATTGCAAAGCAATATGACGTAGAATTTTTCATTTTATTTTATTTTTCTTTGTATCATTAAAATCATCAACTTGACGACAGTTTGCAAATTTTTTAATTATAATCTACTAGACAAAAAAAAAAACAACAATAATTTTTTATTTTAATTTAATCCCGAGTAAAATATTCCTTTACTGTCAGGGAGTTGATATCAATGAAGGGTACATCATCATCCAAGTTAATTTCAATCGAAACTTCATGGCTGAAATGAAGACTGTAAAATGAAAATAGCAATATTAATGATGTTCCTTCTTTTTAATTTTTTGAACTTATATAAATTAAAATCTCAATTCAATAACTTACCCTGGATAAGATGAATCGTGTGCTCCAAGTTTTAAGTCCCCGCTCTTAAGTAGTATTTTAAATTTACCAATGCTGCATTTTTTATCTTTTATTTTATCAGCCACTTGATTTTCTTTATTCGATTCTTTGAAACATTCCAGGTCAACTTTATGGTAAATGGTGAGACTTTAAAATAAAAATAGTATTTTTTATCAAAAGTTTATAAGAGAAAAATAAATAATAATTTTTTAATAAGTCAATCATTATCCCTTAATGGAACATTAATCATATGATAATCGAATAATCGTTGATGAAAAAACTTACGTTTCATGAGCTTTTATTGTTCTTATTTTTTGTTTAAATCCTTGAAGTGACAAAGTCATTGGAAATTGTAGTTGTACTCTTCCAGGTTTATCAGCAGCATTCCTAAATAATAAATAATTAAAATTCATAGTACGTAACATTTTTTTACCGATAAAATATTAATTGAAAAATTTAAAAAAAAAAAACAAAAATTGCTTTAAAATAATTGATTAATATTTAACTTACAATTTAGTATTTTTTTTTGGTTCTACAATTGTCCCATAATCACCAAAACCGTCATATTGTTTGACAGATGCTATATGATAATGACCTTCATAAAAACGACTGTAAGGTAATAATAACTTTAATATATTTCTTTACGTAATAAAAAATTAATAATAAATACGATAATAGTTTTAATAGACAAAAAATTGTTTTAAAATAATTGATTAATATTAACTTACTGTTCGGGTTTGCCTTTTGGGGTTTTTAATGTTAATTTGGCATTTTCGAGAATCACATCCTGTATATTTAAGGGTAACATGTCTTTTATCATACCATTTTTTAGAACTATTTGTGGTTTTCGAAAAGCTTTAACGTAAACCGTGTGATTCATGATAAAACTGTAAAATGAAAATAATATTATTATAATAATGTATGATCATATAATGTTTTTATGATAGATATTTTACTTATCTTAATGGTAACTTACGTTTCATCACTATCTTCAACTTTAAATTTTAATTTATTACCATCAAGTAATAGATTTAATCCACCAGCTCGAAATGATATTGGTCTTTCTTTTGCAGCAGCAGTTGTATCATATAATCGTTGAGGTTCAACTAATTTTCTGTTTGTTGTAGATATAAATACGGCAGGAAAAATAAAACTGTAAAATAATAATTATAATAATATTAATAATTTATATTTTCTTATCAACAATTTAATAAAAATTTATCAATATTTTTTTTTGACCCGAATTATTTATGAATGAATTAGCACTTACTTTGTCTCTTTTTTTTTTGTTATTAATCCAATTTTACCACTACTTTGTAATGCAATGAAGTTTTCAAGTGATGACAATAATGTTTCCTCTTTATCAGGTAACTTTTCAGCAAATATTGGTATTATTTTGTTTACAGAAGCTCCAACCGTTTTCCAAAAATTATTTGTAGCATATTTTGCTGTGCCAACAAGATGCAAGGGACTTCTTAAAATTCCACTCATTTTTTTTAATATTTGGATTTTTTATTTATCAACACTAATTGTTTATTCAATATATATAAATTTATTTGATTTTTCGACGAGGTTATGTACGGCAGTCAACGTGGAATGATGAAAAGTCTTCCAAATGTAAATATATAAATGATAGACATATGATCGTATTGATCGATAATCTTGTGAATTTAATGTCAATAATAAACCATTTAAATTATTATTCAGTGGTACCATGGTTTGAAGATATCGTGTTAAATTATTTGTAGCATATTTTGCTGTGCCAACAAGACGCAAGGGGCTCCTTAAAATTCCACTCATTTTTTTTAATTTTTGGATTTTTTATTTATCAACACTAATTGTTTATTCAATATATATAAATTTATTTGATTTTTCGACGAGGTTATGTATACGACAGTCAACGTGGAATGATGAAAAGTCTTCCAAATGTAAATATATAAATGATACATAGACATGTGGCCACTAGTATATGCTAAAAGCTTTTAGTTATATTTTACCTGTACTAAATTAAATATATATAAAAAATAAAACTTGAAAATATAATAAGATTATAATAAAATAATAATTTATTAACGCAATCTTTTTTTTCAATAAAAAAATATTTTATCCATTAATAGCCTCTTGAGAAAAAAATATATTAACTTCAAAATATAATTTGTTTATTTATTATCATTATTATTATATAGAGACTATTTTTGATAATTTATTAGAATTTATTTTTAGTTTATTTATTTAATATAAATATACCTTAATTTTCTTGTATCAGAACCTCTCATAATTCTTTGTATATATCATTACCACTATTAAATGAACGTCTGACTTCACCAATAACAATATTATTAATATTTTTTAATAAATTAATGTGGAGAAAAAATAAAAATTGAGAGAAATATTCTTGACTCGGAGAATATTTCTTCACCCAAGTCTTTTGGAGAAACGACCGAAAAAATTTTCCCTCGTCAGAGATCTCGGAGAAAATTCGGAGTTACTGAGGAATCGATCAGAGCAATCGCGGAGTAATATTTTCACCGCAAGGATATCAGATTAATTGGAACTAATCAGGACATTTAAAATTAAAAGCACATTATCAGGACTGATGAGGACATTCATTCCTAAATCCTAGGACATGTTCTGATAAGATTTCGCATATGGTAACCCTAGCACTGTGTGATAATGGAAAATGTGCCATATCAGATTTACGTATTGAATGATGTTTATAAGTGTACCAATTATATTTATATTTGTACGTAGGTTTATGATATTCCAATGAATGTCCTAAGAGATGAAGACAATGTTTTCTCTTTGATGCGTATTGTTCGACAAAATGTTGGCATAGCTCTCTAAAGCAGGGGGATAGCACTACATGTATTTTTAATTTTTATGGGTGTATTTTTTTTTATTAAAAAATACACGTAGTGCTACCCCCCTGCTCTAAAGATTATAATTAAAAAACAAATGAATTAAAATTTTTATGCATTTAGCCAAGAATAAAAGATGAAATTTAAAATTTTAAAATTCATCTTTTATTATTGGCCAAATGCATAAAAAGTTTTGAATAAATTTATAAATGAACAAAATTAATTAAGTATAATTAACTAATATATAAAAAAAAGGTATTTTCCTTATACTGAGGCATTTTTTAAACTACTTTTCTAACTGCATTTGCGTCGGTAAAGTGGACCATCAACCCACTCTCCGCCATAATGGTCCCTTTACCGAAACAAACCTAGCTAAGATTGTTTTTTTTTATGTATAAGTAGTTCCTTGATAATTTAAAAAATTCTTCGGACAGTTTTTTTTTTTTTTTTCGAATTTATCTTTTTTATTTTATAATTCCTTAATATTATTTAAAATTCTTAGGACAAAATTTTTTCAAAATTGAATATTATTATTTTGGTATTATAAAAGGTATTATAAAATTTAAAAAGTTTACCTCATTTTCTTTATATTTCTCTAATAATTTAATTGTTCTTCATAATATTTTTTCGAAAAAAAGTTAAATAAATATCAGGAAAATATAATGAGCAAAGAGGTATTCGATGTTTCAAAAATTATATCTCTTTTTCTTTATGTTTCTCTAATAATTTAATTTTTGTTTCATAATATTTTTCAAAAAAACTTAATATAATAACAGGAAAATATAATAAGCAAAGATCTATTTTTTTTTTAAATTTACCTCTTTCATTTTATAATTCCTCGATCATTTTAAAAATTCTTTAGCCAGATTAAAAAAAAAAAACTGAATATTTGTATCAGGAACATATTATAAACAAAGAGGTATTTTATGTTTCTAAATCCAACTCTTTTATTGTATAAATTTTAAATTTACGTATTTACGTTATATATTTTACATGTATCAAATATATATATAAAAAAAAAAACCTGAAATTAATCATTATAATATATTAACAATTAATTTACAATCTTTCTTCTTAAAAAAATATTTTTTATCCATTGATAGCCCCTTGAGTATCATAAATATATATAATTCAAAATTTAATTCGTTTATTTATTATATAAAAATATTTATATCTTTTTAAAAATATATATTAAATGTATATCCATGACATTTGTTCCAGTCAAGCCAGTTATCAATAAATCCTCACTATTATTAATATTCTTATAAAAATTATAAGAATCATTATGTTCTAAATGAAATTCTGCATTCAATTTATTCTCTGCATCATTATTTAATATTAATTCTGGATAACCAAATGCACCAGCAGCATCAGTTGGACCATCTTGTCCATCAGTACCACCACTAAAAAACACAACTTTAAATTTATCAAACGATTCAAATTGACTTTTCACCTGATTTGCATAATCACGTGAAAATAATAAAGCAAGATGTTGATTTCTTCCTCCTTTTCCTGAACCTTTTACAACAATTGATGGTTCACCACCTGAAATTAAAATAATTTCTCTAACATCTGAGCTATTAATCAACAATAAAATTTCATTAATTTTATCTTCATTAATCTTTGAAAGTCTAGAATCGCTTTTAATTATATTTATAAATTCATTGCTTGATAAATCATTGCTCCAAGTTTGACAAATTAATTTCGTCAATATACTGTACATCTTGCTGATATCATCAACCATTCCCTCCAAGTTATCAAACAAAATAATTGATTTTAAATTTTTACGAAAACATTCATCTTGAATTGCTTGAATTGCTGTTTTATTATTACAAATAATAAAATTATTAACATGTTTAAATTTCCCTTTATCATCAAGCATTATTGATAAATCATTATCACCATCATCAACTGAATTAAATATAGTTTTTAAATTCTCATCAAGGTCATCATAAATATGATATTTTTTCAATACATCAACAGTTGAATTTTTATGACTAAATACTGTTGGACCACTTGCAATCAAATCAACTGGATCATCAATAACATCTGACATAATAAGGCCAATTATTTTTGCTGGATATGCAGCTTTAGCAAGACCCCCAGCTTTTACAATTGATAACTTTTGACGTATCATATTTAATTCTTTAATATTTGCACCAGCGTTATGTAATTTTTTGCATATACTTAATTTAACATCAAGTGATATATTTATTATTGGCATTGTTAGCAATGCTGAACCTCCACCTGATATTAAAATAATAATAACATCATTGGCTGATAAATTATTAGACATATTAATAATATCTCTAGTTGTTGCCAAAGTTTCTTCATCAGGCTGATTGTTTATTCCATTTTCACGATAATTTATAACATTTGATATTTCCTGTTTAATTTTATCACCGGATATATTAATGTTTTTTGCATGATTATTTATTGATCCTCTTGGAATACTGACAATTCCATTTTTCAATCTTTGACCCAGTATTTTTTCCATCATCATGGACATTCCCATAACAGCTTTTCCAAATCCAATCATATATATATTATTATTTATTTCAATACAATTATCATTATCAATTATTAATTTTTCATTATTTATTTTTATTTTATTTTTAATTATCACCTCGGGCTTGACTGCTTCAATACCAGCTAAAAATACATTTTTTATATCATCACGTATTTTTTTTATTTCGAAATTTTCCATTGCTTTTCTTGTACACTTGAAATTCCTAGAAAATAAATTTAAATTAAATTGATATTTACTTGTTAACTAAACAATTATTATTTCACCAATAAAATTGATACTTTTTTTTTTATCAATTAAAAAGAGACAATTAAAAAATGCTTTGTATACGTTGTGGTAATTTTATCAATATCAGATTAAATATTAAATTGTTATTTTTTAATTACACTGGGATTTAACTGGATAATTAACAAACTGCTGAGAATTTATTGATAAATTTACGAGTTAATTAAGTAAGCTGTTTATTTTTTTACAAGATACAAGAAAAAAAAATAGAAAAAAAATATTGTTATTGTTTGTAAAAATATATTTGTTAATTTACCGTATTGTGAATTGTTTATTGGTTATAATTTTTATAGCAACAAACATTGTAAATTGTTGTTAATAATTACGAGAAGAGAACAACTGTATCATTGCTCGATAAATTTGTGAAATTATCTGTGAAATAAATGATGATAGTAATAAATAAACAAAGACAATTCACTGCAGTGATTAATTAATATTTTCGAAATCAATTTCTCTAATTTTTTGTTATAATAAATGAAATATTTAAAAAATAATTTGATGATAAAATTAGCAGAATAAATAGTAGAAAAATTAATGATAGTTAAATAAATAAACAAAGACAATTCATTGGTATAGTGTACATCTTCACTTCTATTAATTTTGTACAGATAATATACAGTTGGTTTTTTTTTTTTGTTAAATCTTTCATATCATTCTTCTCATTACAATATTAATTAAATATTATTAAATTCATTTACAGATTTTCTTTTAGACATAAGCAATTTGCAAATTTAATTTGTTTTTTTTTTATTACGATGTGTTTGACTGTATTTTTAAATTACATATAATTTCGTTTTTTTTTTTTTTCGTCTATGATTATCATCATAATAAACAGATTAAAAATAAATAAATATAATTTTTTTTTTTATCTAAATAAATTTACAATTTTGAATTAATTTAAATTAGCTTTTTTCGTTTGTTTTTGATAATTAAAATAATATATTGGAATCAAACACTGGGAATATTATTTATGTTAATTTTTTTAGTTGATTAATATTTTATTGTTAATTTTTGAATGAAAAAATTTTATATTCCAACAGTGTTTTAATACTTTTAAGTACGTCAAGTCAAATTAATTTCTCCTATGTCACAAAATTTGATTTTTTTTTTTTCGAAATTATATTTTTTTCATCGATAAATAACTGTGACCTGATTTTATAATTAAACACGTATTAAATACATGAATAATATGCAATTGTACATACTGTATTTGAATAATAAATAATTTTTTTTTTTTTATTTGTCATTAATCTGGCAGTAAAATAAAAACAATACATATTTCGTTTAAATTTATTTCGATTTTTTTAATTTATTTTTCGTGTCTTCGAATAACTATATCGTTTTATTATTTAAACTATTAAAAATTATAATGAAAAATCACATTCTGTCATTTACAAGTAACTACGATTTTAATAATATTTATTAAAATTTTTTTTTTCTTTAATATCGTAAAGTACTGAAAATTAATTAATTTTATTTTTTTAATATTTTTTTTATTATTTTTTTTTATATTTAAACAACCTAATAATATTTACTTAAAAATTAATTGTATAATTATTATTTACAATTGTATAAACATATACATCATTGATTAAATAAAAAATAAAAAAATTTAAATAAAAATTCAGCTATTTTGTACCATAAATTTTTTAAATGAAAATTTAAAAAAAAATACGGTAAAAAAAATAACGAAAAAAATAAATAAAAATTTATCGAGTTTTGCTGGCCAATTTATTGAAATAAAAATTGATTGATTAAATTGTCTTTTTTCATTTGTTTAAGTACAGTCTTTTTCTGGCACATTTATATTTTTTTTATTAAATTTTAACGATCCAGTTATTTTTAATATTTAAAAGGTTTTTTTCCATCATGTTTCTATTTTTTTATAATTATTAATATTGTTACACATATTTTAATTAATTTTATTAATTAATTGTGACTTAAGTCAAGTATACACGGTTGGACAATGCAAGCTCGTAATTGTTTATTTACTTTTTTTTTTTCATTTAAATTTCATTTATTAATTTAGCTTTTTTATTTTACGAACTAGTTGCTAGTGTCTTCACCAAGATGATAAGACTGAATGATAATTTTATATCGACTGTACAAATTTTATAATAATTAAATATTATCTTTCTTTCCATATATATATATATTTATTTAAGTTAATAATATATTAACTGAAAAAAAGAAAAAACCACGTCTATTGACAATTTGAAAATACACTGTATTTTCTATCATTCATTTTGTCAATTTATTTCGTTTTTCTTTTTCTCAATGACTCGTTCATGTACAAATTAAAATTAAAGATAAATTTAAAAAAAAAATAAAAAAGAACAAATGAAATTAATAAATCAAATTGTCGTATTGATTTTATGAAAAATTAATTTTATAATTTGAATGACATTTTAAATTACACCGATGCAATATTAACACAAATATATTTTTTTTTTTTTCTAGCGAAAGGTACAATATTTTTTATTTTATTTATAAATGACCTAAAATATTTTCATTTTATTTCCATGATAAATGAAAATATTTTCACTTTTTTCCAGTTTAATAATACAATTGTTTCATGATGAATTAAATTGAGAAAGAGTGAGAATAATATTTCGAAAAAATTTCTCTCATATTTTCATCTTTTCATTTATCTCTTTTTCTTTTTTATTTTTCATTATCTTTAATTTTTAATTTTCTTTTTTTCTATACAATAGGATGGATCATATTTTACACTTATTAGCGTTGAATTAAATTATCTCCTCGGATGTGCAACGTCGAGTAGACAGAGAGCACACTCTCGGATTTCCATACTCAGTTTTAACAATTACATGCCTTGTAGAAGGAAAAAGCTGTAACATTTAAAAACAATACAATTAAATTTATGAAATTATATTTTCTTTTTCTCACAAAAAAAAAAATTATAAAATAAAAAAATTTACCTTTTTTAAAATTGGTTTTGGCGAACGCCATTTGACGCATGCCATTTGAGGCATTTTCTACGTATTATTATAAAGCTGATGATGACTTTGATGATGTCCTTGATGATGACTTTGTGTTAAATGTGAATGTTGTAACGTATGTGGATGTTGATACTGATGTGGATGTTGATGTTGTTGATGTTGATGATGCTGTTGTTGTTGATGATGATGATGTTGTTGTTGTGATGATGATGAATTTTGATGTCTTGTTGAATATCTAACACTACCAGATAAAGAACCAGTAGTACCACCTCTACCATGTGTACCAACAATACTTTGACTATCACTAAAATCATCATCCTCAGCTCCAATACTACGAAATCTAACAAAACCATCTTCAGCAACAAGCATTGTTGATCCAGTTGTACCACTTGCTATTGGCATTGTTTCAGGCATATGTCTTGTTGAATGTCTTGTATCAGAACCTCTCATTGTTTGTATACCATTACCATGACGATTTAATGAACCTCTACCTTCACCAATAACAATATTATTAATATTATTTATAGCTGGATTACCACCACCACCACCATTATTGGCACTATGTGATGATGGAAAATGTGCCATTGTACCAGATTTACGTATTGAATGACGTTCAAATGTACCAGTTATATTTAAATGATCAGGTAATGTATTTAATGGAAAACTATCATCATAAACTTGTTTACCAGTTCGTAATGTATAATTTTGTATTGCTTGATTTGTACTACATATTGCTGGATATAATACATCATCCATATTTTCAGTTGATGTTGAACTACCACATGGAAATAATGCAAAACCAGAATGTGCTGAATGTTGTTGCATTTGTTTTTCACGTAATGGATATTGTGATAAACTAGCAACCCATGCTAATAGACCACATATTGATAGTTCTAATAATCTTACTGAAAATTGCCAACCCCACCATAACCATGGATATGGTTGTTTAAATTTTTCTTGTATACCAAATATACCATATAATTGTAAAAATCCCATAACAATAAATAATAATGCTGTTGCAATTGTTGTTGTTATTGCACTATTAAGAGCAATTGTTGTTGGATCATTACCGACATTTGGACCAATTGTTTTTTTAGTTATTAAATTAATTTGTGTACGTACAACACGATAAACATACATATAAAATAAACCAAGACTAACACATATTACAATATAAATACATTGACAAATAAGTGGTAATAATTTAGTTGGTTTTTCATCATTTGGATTACGTATAATATAATCAGATATATGAAGACTCATACACATTGTTATATGTATTATTGAACATAATGTTATACTCATTGGTGATAATAATTTTGTATTTAATGCTGGTGCACCAGAACATTTTGCAAGATATAAAAATAATGTTGCAAATGCTGTTGATAATAATGGTGCTGGTAAATATAATAATACTTGTGATACTGGTTCTGATAATGAATGACCAAGATTATATGCATCATAAAATAAATGAAAACAACGTAATGTACATACTGTTGTTAATAGTAAATGTACTGTTAAAAAATATGATTGTGTTAATAAATTATTTGATTCATTAAAACGTACTATTTTATATATTGAATATAATGCCATTATTGTAAACATTGTTGCTGCAATATAAACATGTAAACACCATGCTATTCTCCATGTTGATTCAAGTGGATGTTTTTCTGGATTTGATATTATTTTTCTTGTTGATAATTCATTTGGTCTTTTTGATGGTGATGGTGGTTGTGCTTGTGGATATGGTAATCTTTCAGCATCAACTATTTCAATTTCTTCAGTTTTTATATGTCCACTTTCACGTGAATTACTTCTTCTTCTATCATTATTATTATCATCATCATTATCATCATCATCATCTCTGCCATTTTGTTTTCTTCTTGTATTTGGTAAATTAAATATTGTTGGATATGTTGAATGTCCAATACTTGAAACTGTTGTTTTCATTTCATTTGACATTGTTGTTAATTTTTCAGTTGTTGATAATGCTGGTATATTACTTCCACCATTTGATACAGGCATTTTTGTTGACAATGGTTTTAATAATATTTCTGGTATATCTTGTTTTCTTCCATTACTACCAGATAAAATACGTGAAATACTTGGATAATGTAGCGTTGGTACAAAATCATTATTATTACTACTAATTTTTCTATCATTATTATAATCAGATGAATCATTATCACGATCATCTTTATTATTATTATTATTATTATTTATAATTGGTATATTATTTTTATTATTATTATTATAACCAATTGAACCATCTAAATTTGATGAATAACCTGGTGGAAATTTATCTGTATCTTGTATTGGATCATGTATTAAATCTGGTGGTCTTATTGGTATTCTTTCATGTGCTGGTGTTAAACTTGGTGGTGGTATTGGACGTCTTACACCAGTATGTGATGTTTCATAATTTGTACCACGTAATGTTGGTTTATCAGCAAATGGATTAAGATATTCTGGTGGTAATGGTGGTGTAAATGGTGCTCTTGATGGTGGTGCATATGATGGTAATTCACGATATGTTGGTGATACTGTAACACGTGGTATTGGTATATTTCTTGATGGTGGTAATGATTGTGGTGATGATGGTGATGCAGGTAAAGATGTTAATGATGAAAATAATGAATATGATGATGAAGATGATGATGGGGGTGTTGATGATGGTGTTGTTGTTGTTGTTGATGTTGTTAATGGTGATGGTATTGTTGATAATGTTGTTGATGCTGATACTTGTGCTTCATATGCTGGTACACTACGTTTTGTTGTTGCTGAACTATGTGCAACTTTATTAAATATTGCTGCAATATTTTTTTCAAGTGCTGTATGATCAAGATTAAATACTGGACTATTTGGTCCACTTTCACCTCCATTACTTGTACCTTCAACTAGTGTTGAGCATAATATTGCCATAATCAAACCCATCCTTAGTGCCATTTTATTAATTATTTAATTTTTACTTTTTTTTCAAACTGGAATATGCTTGATGATTGGATTAAGGACACTTTTATTATAAGAGGAAAATTGGAAATCTTATATCAAAAAAAAAAAAATAAAAATAATCTCAACTTTTTCTTTCTTCAATGGCTCTGGATTTTTTTTTTCCAATTTGTTTTTTTTTTTTTTTTTCTTATTGGGATTAAGTTTATCTGAGGCTTCTTCAAAATCTCTTTTACCTACTTTCTTTATTTTTTTTATTTTTTATACGTTAACACGTTTGTTCTTTTTCTTATTGATTTAAAGAAATACAGAGACTGCAAATTATTAGCATTAAATGCTTTTTGTTTTGTTTATTTGTGGCAGTATGTGAAATTTTAAATCTCAATTTTATTTTTTGATACTGTATCTTGTTGATATTTCTTTGGTAGATGTAAACTTGGCCAGATGACGGTTTTTTCCGTTCACACAAGTACTTTTACTTACTACCTTTTCATAAAAAAAAAACTTTAAATTCAAAGTTAAGTTTTAGTTTCAACTACTTGTCATACAATTTCTTACTTAATATATATACACACACACTTTAAAAGACGTTTTTCCTTTTTGACTTTAAAGTATATATATAGTTGAAATGTTAGACAAAAGTTTTACAGACAAAGTTCATTTGTAAAGGTTTTACTGTTCTCCACGTCGATTTAACGTGGTGATCAGCCTTGACAGTCCAACTCCACTCAGTTTTCACCAACTTCCGACCACCCAGAATACTTGATATCTAAAATAAAAATATCACAAAATTACAATTTAATTACAAGCCATAAAATACAAAAAATTTCAAAATAAAAATTCCAATAAAAAAAAAATAGAAAAATAAATAAAAAGAAAGTCATATATATTGAATAAGATGTGAAGATTATTGTGTGTATATTTTTTCCCTCTCTTATTATTTATTTTTTTGGTAAAATGATAGCAATCGAAAATGTCTATTCACATAATCGGAAGTAGGGCAAAGTATGATCGCAGCCTGTGATAGTGATGGCTAAGCCAGCAAAAAGATCAACATATCAGACATGAACACGACGGATTTGCTTACATTAGCATCTAAATAAGTAAAACGTTCTGTTGGCACGAATGTTTAAAAAATAAATAAAATATAAAAAAAGAAGCCCACTGTGTTGGCTGAATGTTTAATTGGTATTTTAAAAAAAAAAAAAAAGTTATCAATTTGCTTATAAAATATGTTATTTGTTTTTAAAATAAATTACCTGATATAATATTTTTTGATGGTACTCAAGATGACTCAAACGTTCCATCTCTATCTGGACAATATTTATCCAGTTTATTAATTTTACAAAAATCCAGTATTCCAAGTGATGATTCAATGATTAAAAAAAATTTCATTTCTTTTTTTTTTTTTCTTCACATAAATCTGTAACACACAAATACAAAAAAAAAATTATTAAAAATGAATTTTATATTGAGCTGTGTATGGCCTGTTGAATAATAGATTTTTTTTTAATTAAAAAATTTAATTTTGTGGATGAATTGCTGGTGATTTATTATACTATCACTGACCAAGTGTCTATGGATTTTTTTTTTTATTTTTTTTGCGTTAACGATCTTCATTCTTCGCACCCAATTGTTTATTTTTATTTTCAATTTTCTTTTGATAGTAAATGAGACAAAGATATCAAGTTTAACGAAAGAATACATTTGTGATGTAAAACGGATGTGAGATTGGTGCTAGCCAATAAATAGAAATTTCCCTTGTGATGGATCATCCGGAAATGGGGGATGAACAACGGCTTGGGCGTAGATTTTATATCGAAGGGATTCAATGTTACCACCCATCCGCCCACTTCTTCATTCCTATATACCCTCTCAACCAAAAAATAAAAAAAAAATTTAAATCCTTTTATCTTCTTTTTACCCTTTACTATCTCTTTTTTTTTCATTTCATTTCATTTATTTTAACAATAATCATAAACTTTATAATTCTCTAAATTGTTTTTCATTTATTTTTTGTTCACAATGGAAAAAAATATAAATAAATCATTTATACAATTGAAATTTTCAATTAAATATTATATCTAATAAAAAAAAATATTTATAATCCCATATAGATTTGTATTTATAAACAAAATATTCATCAATTTTCGGGGAAATCATGAAAATGGATTAAATGAAAATTGATTTTATTTAAAATCTAATATCTGTATATGGATTTTCTGTTATCTATATATATTAAACATCAAGTCTAAACACAAATTTCATTTAATTAAATTGTTAAATTTTATCTATAGGCTTACACAAATTAATCATTATACAAAGGGTTAAAACTTGATGGAATTATTAATTATTCAATTAACATTATAACGATGATAAAGTTAAGAATTACAAGTATGAAAACAAGGGTTGATTGGTGTGGTTTTCGTATAATATATTTGAAACCCTTTTTCTTATTCTAAAAGTTGTTCTTAATCATCATCATCATTCTCCTTCTCTTCATCTTTTACCATCATATCGTTGACTTTGAGAAATTTAATAGGCTTCATTGTGCAACCATTAGCAAGTGTCATGTTTAAACCCATCAACGTACATATATTATACACGTCAAGTTTAAATATATATCTACAAATTTTAAAATACCAAGGCGATGACGTTGTACTGCAGGTCATAGGGGTATTATGGTGTATGCAGGTTGAATGAAATGAAAAAATAAAATAAATAAACTTAAAAAAAAGGGGATGACACATGAAAAGGTGAATAAAGCTTTGGGGCTAATATGTGCATCGTAAAAAAAAAAAAGGGAGAGATGCAGTTAAAAAAATAAATAGAAAAAAAAAATTGAAGCCCAGTGAAGACAGCCTGAGGATCATCTTACCAGGGGGATTAGTTCTCATTGGGGTGTTGCTTATGCTTGGTGTGCCTTCAGGCCTTCAGGGCCCAGTTATTCCTTATGCTGCTGTATTTTTTATTTTTTTTTTTTCTGTTGTTTTTCTATCCCCTTGTTCCACTTTACTCTCTCACAACACACACACACAGATATTTGATGGTTCGATCGAGCGTTTCTTTCCGTATGTCATGTGTTATATATGGTATATAGAAAAGTTGTAGGTAATATTGGAGTGTGTGTGTGTGATGGGGACGTGCCTAGTATGCCTCAAGGGGCCAAGAGCCTACGCCAGCTGGTCTTGATTGGAAACTTGGAACGAGGGAATATAAGGCATTGCAGCAAAGTTGACTTGCCTCAGGCCCCTCTCTCTCCTTTACTTGTACATACCATCATTTTCAATTCTTTCATGTTTTTTTTTTCTCTATCTCTTTTGTCAAAATCATAAAATTTTTCATCATCAATGATCCAAAACACCCATAGCCCATGAAAGTTCAGCCATTATTTTCATTCTCTTTTTTAAACTGTCAGCTTTAATAAATCCATCAAATAAAAAAAAAATATATATAAAAATTTGTCAGTTGTAAAAATAAATGAATTTTAGTTTTTTATTAATAATTTTTCTTCAAGTTTTATGATGAATTTATATTAAATAATAAAAATGATAAATTTTTTTTTTTAAAAGAAGAGGCTTTTTTTAAAAATATGTAGGTAAAATTTGCGAGACATGATATGAGGGATTTATCCATGTGAAATGTATTTGTTGAGAGTGTCGTTGACCCTGTGTATATATATATTTTTTTTATTTGCAAGATGATAGTAAGTTGTATATATTCACCCTGTGACTGAATATGCGCATAATCATGATGATCCCGAAATGTCTTTTTGGCAAAGCCAAAGCACACACACAAAACCCTGCAACCTTGCAAAAAGAAAAAACGAAGAGAGAAATGCAAGTTGCATAAGTTGAGGGAAAAAAAAAAAATGATGTTTCTCAAGTAGTTTTTAAAATATATAAAAATATATGTGTTGAAGGTGAGGTGTATTGTGTAAACATGTATGATTTTTTTTGTGTTTGGTTGTTTGATAAAGCAAGAAAACGCCCAAGGGCGGATTTGTTGTGTCAGTCGGTGCGAGACAATGCCTAAAGTGAGTTTAGCTATATAGCATAAGAAATTTTCCTACATGTTGTATTATTATAAAATATATTTGTAGGATCCTTGTAACTATCTCAGTAAAGAGTTTTGATATGCTTTTTGGAAATTGAGGATTTGTATATTAAAGTGAGGAACATTTGCCACACAAAGTTTATGCTTTTAACTATTAATATGAGAGAGAAAGAGAGGAGAGACGAGACAGAGATAAAAGGAAATTACAGTGGAGATTATTTTGAAACAATCTTTCCGTAAGAAAATTTTACAACTTGTCACTATAATTAAGAGTCAAGCATGTAATTTTGTTTAGGTATATTAGTCAAAAGTGTAATCGTCTGCTAAAATATTTATCCTCGAGCAGTGTCATTTCTAGGATTTTATCTTTAAAATATATATACAAAAATAAATTTAAAAAAATTTTATATTAAAGTTACAATTGGCCACAGGGACAAGTGTTTTTTTTTTTTTCTACAAAATTGGTTTGTAGAATTGAAGGGTTTTTGTACGATTAGAAGCATTTACTAAAGTACAGGAATTACAGAAATTCTAAATTGCTAGCTTTTATTTTCAAATGTGTCTTTATACATTTTAGAAAAATAAAAAAATTAAATGTTTTTTTTTTCAAGCACGTTTCTGTGCTTTTTATTATTATCAAGAGAACATCAGTGATAATTCGACTTTGTTATCTATTTTACAAAAGGTAATTGGCCAAATGGACAAAATTTCAAATACTATTTTAAAAAAAATATTAACACAAATATTTTTAACTTGCACTATATACTTTTAGGTGATTCATGGATAAATATTTTAGTATTTTTTAAAAAAAACTCATCTAACACATTCACAAAATTACCCATAAATGATATTTTTTTTTTCAACAGAAAACAACATCTCTCACACTATATATTTATGCATTTTTAAAAAATATATATATATTTTTTTTTCTCAACATTTTCGAATCGTAAAAACAAAGCAATAATAAAAACAGTTAATTATACTGTCTAGTTATTAAATGGAGAATTTCAGACGTCTGGTAAATGGTGTATCTTCATCATTGCCCGCAGACAAACATTCATTTTCAGCAATTACTTTTTATTATTTTTTTATTTCAAAAAGCAATTACCTTTTTTAAAAAAAAAATTCTGATATTCAATTTTTAAAATTATTCACAAAGTTATGACCCACATATTGAGGAGCAAAAAATTTTTTTTCATTTTTTCGACATTGTTATATAGAAATATATATTTCCAATCGACAGCACAATTATGCCAGAACCATATCGAATATTCGCACAAGCATTCAATTATATATCAGCTTTAATAATTTTTTTTATTCTCTGAATTTTTGTAAAAAAAAAAAAGAACAAAAAAGAAAAGAGGAAATGACAGTATTATTAATTTACATTCAATTTAAAATTATGACAATTGCATATGTATATATAATGTCATTTTCATTGAGAATAAACGCTGATGGCTCAAAAGTTTTATATAACATTATTATAAAGTTCTTGACATACGGTGCATGACGAAAATGCTCTAGGCGAGAATATTTTATATGTTCAGTGTATATACTGTATAAAAAGGGTAGTTGTATAAAATACATATATATATTTATTGTAAATATATTTATACATGGATGTGAAAATAGCGAGGGGTAAATGTACAGCTACTGGGACAAATATATTTTACATCGTCGTAGTTTCATGTACATAGTGTTCAATGTTGCCAGATGTCACGTTCGACGTTTTAATTGCAGGGTATCTTTAGTATGTTACTACTTGTTATATTGGATATACTATATTCGACCTAGATTACTTACACAATTTATAAAATTATTTTAACCTATATAACTCCAGTAATTTTAAGGATATTTATTTCATTAGCTGTATTTTTTTTCTTGGAAAATATATATCGAAATAAAATTTATGATTGCTACTTATTGATGATGGCTTATCCCCTAAATTCAGAAATAAATATATTTATTTTTCAACAGAATCTAATATGTACCCTCAATGTTTAAATAAAAATTATCAATAAAAAATTTATCATTACTTTAAGTACTTTATTTATCAAAAATCAATATATTTTTTTATTTGCAAAAATAATATTCAACATCATTCATCAAATGTATAATGTAAATATTACATGTCATATATTTTCTTTAAGAATATTTTCAACAAAATAGATTCTTAATGAACGATGACGTATGATTATTTTTATTTATTTTTCTATTATTATTATTATATTATATAAAAGCACAAAGAAGAACAAAAATTTATATTCCTTAGTCATGCCACTTGAACAGACTTAAAAATCATCTACATATTTTATTATTTATCAAAAAAAAAAAAAATAATTTTTTTATATAAAATTATAATAACAATAAATAAATAAACTTGCATAAATATTATTTTATTTATATAATGAGTGTGTATGAAATTGTTTGAAATATTTGATAATAAAAAAAATATATATTTTATAAATTGCAAGTCATGGTTTGATGAATATTATTTGTGTTTATTATGTTATGTTTGCTTTGATATATATAAAGGTTTTTGGGTTTAAATATTTGATAGATATATTTTGAAGGGAATAGTTTAGGTAAAAGCCATTAACTTGGAATACAAAATTGAGTCATACACTTGAGACAAAGTGGTACTTATCATTGCACTGATCTCACTTGAAATAACTCTTCAACAATTGCAAACACATTATTTGAGTATTTCAAACTTTGTAAATATATAAAATAAAATATATATTTTTATATGACGATTGTCATTCAATATATATAAATCCAATTTTATATATGATTTTATTTGGAGCTTTGCAAGTTTTTTTCAACTTGATAACATTATTTTTATTGGCTTAAATATATAAATTTAAATAAAACTCTCATGCAATTATTAAAAATAAAATTAAGTTAATGCGATAAAAACAATAAAAAAAAAAATATTGTTTATTTATTCTTTAGCAATTTATTTTGTTAGCTGATTTTAGCTCTAATTTATATACATGTGTGTGCAGTATTGTAACATGTTGCTGATGACGAGGATGATGATGATGATGATTCATAGCTCAAGAGACATTGTGTATATATTGGAGTAATATTATGGTGATGATGAAGAACAATGGAGACAAGAGAAAGTTAGATAGACAAATAGATTGAGCGACAGAGAATTCAAGTAGGTGAATAATACTGGTTGCTTGTTCAAGACCATCATCAAAAGCAATTTAATTGCGTAGCGTAAAATTACAGTCATTATATAATGAAAGACATTTAGCCAAACTGACACCAAATATAATTCATGTGTGTGCTAATAACTTTTCTTGGTTTCTTTGATGATACTTGATACATATCTAAAAATTATTCAACTTTTTTTACATATAGGTGGAACGCTTCGCGTCACCTACGTATTGGATTTGTCTACCGAAAATTAAAAAACACTCTTATTTCTTAAGTAATTGTCAGAGACACTTCGTGTTAGAACCAAAAGAAGCGTATTTTCAATCTCTTTAATTTGTATATTTTCGATTTTTTCTCAAATAATTATTAAAGTTGCCAGAGCCAAAAATGTTAAAAACCTTTTTTTCTTTTTTTTTTTAAATATTAAATAACTTTTTATCTGTAAGCGTGATCGATTTGCACCGACTAATTAAAAGTTTCCTTTTATTTTGATCTTTAAATCGCCGCTATTTTGAAAACGATATCTTTAAAACTCACGGAGTTATTAGAATTCTAATAGAAAAATTTGATGTGGCTGTTTTTTTCCCGATTTACATTGGAACCCAACAAAATCATGTTTTGTGCAGATAAAATTTCGTAGCGTTGTGACTAAACAATATGACATTTTATTTGAAAAAAAAAAAAATTACACTAACTAATAATCATAATGCTAATAATTGCACATAACCCACCGGAGTATTGAAAATTTTAATTTTCGTTATATATGATTTTTCTAATTTAATTTTAAACATGTTATTCAATTAAAAAAATTACATGTTAAATATATTAAACTAAATATTCACGTTTATTGATTTTTAAAGAATTTTATTTAAAATATTTTTTTTATGAATTATTAAAACACGTGGGTGTCATTGAGGAGTGATTGACAGTCATCAAAATATAAGTATTTACATCGAAACAAATCAAAATATATTTACATGTCATCATGCTTGATCGATTATCTGACAACAATTGGTTGGAATAATATATAAAGTCTGGAATTAGATAAATAGGGTTTGGCATTTTAAGCATGTTTTTTTTCTAACGATCAGTTCTAACTCATCATATTATTATTTGAATATAAATGATGAATTTATTTGGTGTTTTTTTTAGAGGTTTTTTATATATTTGTGATTTTATTTTTATGATTTTATAATTATGTATAGTTTTTTTTAGTAAAACTATTTAAATCTTTTGTTTTTATATAATAGTATTGTGTTAAATTTAAGAACAAAGAAAAATTTTACTCAACGATTCAAAGTGTGCAATCAGTGTTAATGAAATTCTGCACCGACAAGAAGACTGCAGAAGGCGTTTCTCGGCTCATCAAGAATAATAATCATCCTGGATGAGGACGAGTTGTCTTCTACCCTTTTTAGAATTTTTTTTTTTTTTTTTATTCTATGGTATCTTTTTGAGTCATCTATAAATACTCTTGTAAAAAGGTGTATCTTAACTTTTTTTCAAAACAAAAAAATAACAAAACACTAATAATATAGTTCAACAAAAATTATCTACAATTAAATTAAATTTATTATTTAATAAATGTAAAAAAAGTAGAATTTTTTAAAAATATTTTTTAAATTAAAACTATCATGTGATAATAACCGGTAAATATTGAAGTTAATGTAGCGTATAAAAAAATTTGTATATGATCCTAAGAAGGTTAAAAAAAAAAAAAAAATTCAAGTCAAACAAAAATTTCATATACGATGAAAAAAGTTTTTCAAGCTTGTCAAGAAAAGAAGTAGAAAAAGAGAGTGAAAAAAAAAATTTTTGAAAAGTTTTTATTTTTTCTACTTTACCACCTGGATAAAATTTTGCATTAGGATATACTTTGAAATTCTGATTTTGTACGGATCGTTGAATTCCCCGGGGGTAGTTTTGAATCTCAGTAAAAATTGGAGTAAACGGCCCAATGGAACATTGAACATCCTCGAAGAAAGAATAGTGATTACCCGAGGACATTTAAACACATATATATATTTACTACATGTATATTTTATGTACACATTAAACAATTTACTTTTTTTTTTTTCTCAAATCTTCTTTACTCAAAAGTTATATGGGCAAACCTCTTTTTTATGTATATATATTTCTTTTTTATTTTATTTCTCTTAAGCAGTTTGCCCATCTCACAGCCAATTGAGATTGAAAACTTTGAAACTCTCTAGACAACTAGAATAAAAACTAGTACCTTCAAAATAAAAAAAAAATTTAAATTATATCGTGTTTATTTTTTTGTACTAAAGTGTTGAAAGACTATATAGTTATTCTTAATAGAGCATGACAAAGAAAAGGCCAAAAAAAAAAATATGCAAATAGAGAATAATTTTACTGAAATTATTATATAAGCTTGAATGGATGTGTATATAATTTTTTGTGGATTGAAAAAGTTTATACACAGTTGAAAAAATATTTAATATGCTTAGTGAAGTTTATTATTGTGTATTTTACTCCAATCAAATTGATTCCCTTAATCACATTTGGTTATATCTAGTGACTCATATATACCTTTGAAATTTTCGAACAATTCAAATGGAACAAATAAACTCAAACTGACTGTGTTTCTATATATGTATATATATTGTATATAATATAGATATGACTATATATAGATTGACCAGTTATAGGCATGTATCCCATCAGCTGGAAATAACAAGTGAACAATTAACGACTGTACTCATATACATGCTCATTTCTCTATTTCTCTCTTTCATCTCACAAAATTCAATTTAAATTCACAACACTGTGAATTGCCGCATTTGGCTGTGTATATATATGAAAAATCAAAATGAATAAAAAATATATATAAATAAACTTTTAGAAAATGAATATAATAATAAACAAAAATACATTATTTCTGCGCAATAGTGGATATTTTATTTTTATTTAATTGTTTTTTTTTTTTATTGCATTCAAGGTAAATATAAATTGTGTAAATGTATTTTTACTATTTTTTTTTTATTATTTAAATATAATATAATAATAATTAAATTAAAGAAACTTTTTAATTTGTTTTTATTTGTTTTTTTTTTACTTTCATTGTATTTAAAAGTTATAAAGTGGTATGTTGGGTTTGTTAATTTTTTGTGACAAAAATTTTGATTCAAGGAAGTTTTAATTGTGACAGCTGTTGACTTTTAATTTTAATATCAATTTGATGCTCGTATTAATAATCAAATTGTCATAAAAATTATATGAAAATATTTGAAAAATAAAAATGCAAATGTGTCGGTAATTAATTATCCAATTGAAATGATATATTTGAAAATTGTAATTATAGTTTTTTTCGAGTGTGAGATTATTTGTCTGTCATTGATAAGATGAGTAATATTTTCATGTGTTTGTTTAGATAGCTGTTATGATTGATCAATTATTATATTAAAATTGCAATAAATATTTCATCAAGATCTAATCACCAACACGTTAATAATTGTCAGCAATTTTTTAAGCCCAAAAATATAACAGTCAATTTATTTTTGTCGTCAATATTTTCAAAACAAAATCAATCATTTAACACTAGAAATTTTTTCATCACAAATTTATCTATAAAAAACCCCCTCAAAAAAAAAAAAGAAAGTTAAGCTCTTGATCTTGTCTTCAATTTACATTATTGATCCACCAAAAAAAAAAAAAACAAAATCTTCAAAAAAACAAATAAACTTTTAAATAAATCTCAAAATACGCTAGCTAGCACTTATACTTTTTCATAATTAATGTAACGATATACAAATATTTAAATGATAATTTTCATAGCTGCACAGTACTCATTAAGATTTGAATATACAATTTCAGATAGTTTTGATGTTTCTCATTAATAACAGGATATCTAACTCTTTACTTTATATCATTTGATAAATGCTTTTATAAACTGTATCAATATATACGTCATATAGAGATGATACAATTACACAAATATATATATGTAAAATATTATTTGCATATAGTACAGGTATATAATAGATGATATGTATAATAGGCAGGCAGGATCATCTATTGAACCATCAAGCGGCATTTGCTGTCTATTGTGAATGAAAATCAATCGATTCTATATCTTCAATTTTCCCTATTCTCTATTCAATCATTTTTTATATCTTTTACATGCGAGTATATTTCACATTTGTTATACTGTGTGTATGAGTTGTGTGTTACCTATATACATACATCAATTTATGTATCAAGAGATTTAGTTAGTACATATACGAAAAGGGTTATAAAAATATTTTTTTTTCCTATTTTTTCAAGTACTTTTTTACCCTTTTATTACGTAAATACTAGGTACTCTTTTTTAACCCCATTTTTTTATTTAGATTATTATCTTTTAATGTAGTTTTACGGTTTTTTATTTTTTTATATTCATTTTATTATTAATTTTTGTTTTATAAATATATTTTTTTTTTTTTTTTGATAGAAACAAAAGTAGAACAAAGAAATGGAAGGCGGAGAGATGCCTGTTATATTTTTTTTTTATTTTTTTAAAGGAAGTGTAAAGTTAGGGCGACATAAATTGGCGCAATTTCAGACAAAAATAAAATAAAGAAACAAGACAAAAGATAAATTGAGAAACACGCTCCGGAAATAGGCACCTGGAATTTCTTAAGACTTGTTAGATATTTTTTTTCATTTTATTTTTTTACTTTTACTTTTACTTGTGGTATTTTCTAATGTCATTGGCTTTGACTTTGTATGTTTTATTTTGACCTTTTGTATATATAAATCAATTGTGTGTACATAAAATAAATAGAAAAAAAAAAAAATTTAATTATTCAATTATAAATGATCCTAGCTTTGAGTCTTGCATGATTTTTCTCTGATTTTTTATCGATAAAAAATGTAAATTATTTTTACAAAATAATTACTCAAATTAAATTGTTTCAAAATAACTATCAAAGTAATTAATTTTAACACATAAAAATTAATTTCATTTTATAATTACATGATAATTTTTTAACAAATCAAATGACATTTTATTGAATTATTAAATTATTTAATTTTTCTAATTTTTTAAAAATTAAAAAAAAGGAAACTACATGTTTCTAGCAATATAAATAATTAATTAATATATAAAATGAAATGTTTAATTATTCATAATACATTTAGAATGAAAATTACAGTGTAAAATTGTATAGCTTTGTATTTTGAATTGTTAATTATAAGTAAAATAATTATCATCTCGGTTTGACCTTGTTTTAAAGCTGAATATCAATTTTCCTTTGTACCAACAATTTTAGTATATAAATATTTCTCTCTTACTCTCTCTTTTTTGTCTCTTTATGATGATGCATATATTGATGCATATTGTATAAACATTAACTAGTGCAAATTTTAGCATATTAATGGTCTATTACTGTGAATGTTTGACGAGTAGCTCAACGCGCCATCTATAGACAATACAATAACCCCTCGACCCTTGGTATATATTGTACCTTAATGAGCCTGGAAATTCTACAAAATAAACACAAGTATGCTTCTGTGATTTATCGTCTCTTCCTTCCCTCAAAGTCGTGTGGGGAGTATTTCTCGTTGAATACTATTTTTTTCTTTTAATTTTTTTTTGTCTCTCCCTGTCTCTCCCTCTCCTACCTCTCTCATTTTTCAACCCTCTCTTATTATTTTTCATTATCTCTGTCAAGCTATCATTTTCTTTTTATTTTCCTTTTTTTTATTTTAAAAAGAATCAAAGAGAAATTCTTTTAATTGTGAATATTTAATTATCTTTTTCATTTGAAAATTGTTTTATATATTTTTCTTTTTTTTCTTTTTTTGTTAATCAATATATAAACAAATATTTATTATTATTTTTTTTTAATTTTTTTTCTATTAATTTATTTTATATTTATTGTTTAAACAAGTTGGTCAGACTGTAAATATATACTGTAGATAATTATTTTAAAAGAAAAAAAATGATAAAATTCTTTCATCTTTTTTTTTATGAATAATTTTTATTTTTTATTTCTGTTCATATAGAAATTAATTGTTAATTTTCAATTTAATGTTAGATATAGCAAAATAACGAACAACTGTTACATTGAATGGAAAAATAAAATTAAAAAAAAAAAAATCATCGAGTACCTACCTCGACAGCCGATAAAGGTAAAAATAAAAAATTTAAAAAAAAATCGAAAAGTTATTACCACGGTAGACATTGACGTAATGCTGTGTAAATGTATACATGTATATGTGTAAAAATATAAAGTTTGATATGTACTGATGCGATACAGGTATATATATATAATGTATATATATACGTGAATGATGATGGTATGGGTGATTGTGGACGGTCACGGTGTGGAAACGAGCAAAATGTGCGCGCGAGTTCCCGTGGAGAATCTTGATTACGACATTCTTGCGTCAGTTTCAAGGGATGCCAAACTATAACTATCTCTTTCTAACTCTTTACTCAACAAACTTTTACGGTATCACGTCTTGAGGTTTTGCTTGTGTGTTTTAAAAATTTTCACTGAAGTTGAAGCGCTTGTTGAAGATCCAATAATAAGAGTATACGAATGAGAACAAATGAAATACACATACATACACACATACAATTATTTGTTAAATACTCGTAAAAAAAAAATCATCTAACATTCTTCAAGCACCTGGCATATTAAATGCCAAATCAATAGATATACGAGCGACTTTATAACTCATATAACGAGCATATATGACTGTTACAACTTACAACGCAAGTTCAATCATAAAAATCAAAGTCATAAATATATTTAAAAATTTAAATTGTAAAAAAAATCATAATAAAAGTTTACATTGAACATATATAAAACAATGTACCTTATAATAATCATGATAATAATAATGAAAATATATTTAGGTGTACATAAAAATATCAATTTTAATTAGCATGTTTGATATATATTCATGTATAAATTTTAAAAAACCAGCAATATTGTCAAAGATATTGATTTTACAATGATTTATATATTGATTTATGGTTTGTTTAAAAATATATTTGATTATTATTTAAATATAATATAATAATAATTAAATTAAAGAAACTTTTTAATTTGTTTTTATTTGTTTTTTTTTTTTACTTTCATTGTATTTAAAAGTTACAAAGTGGTATGTTGGGTTTGTTAATTTTTTGTGACAAAAATTTTGATTCAAGGAAGTTTTAATTGTGACAGCTGTTGACTTTTAATTTTAATATCAATTTGATGCTCGTATTAATAATCAAATTGTCATAAAAATTATATGAAAATATTTGAAAAATAAAAATGCAAATGTGTCGGTAATTAATTATCCAATTGAAATGATATATTTGAAAATTGTAATTATAGTTTTTTTCGAGTGTGAGATTATTTGTCTGTCATTGATAAGATGAGTAATATTTTCATGTGTTTGTTTAGATAGCTGTTATGATTGATCAATTATTATATTAAAATTGCAATAAATATTTCATCAAGATCTAATCACCAACACGTTAATAATTGTCAGCAATTTTTTAAGCCCAAAAATATAACAGTCAATTTATTTTTGTCGTCAATATTTTCAAAACAAAATCAATCATTTAACACTAGAAATTTTTTCATCACAAATTTATCTATAAAAAACCCCCTCAAAAAAAAAAAAGAAAGTTAAGCTCTTGATCTTGTCTTCAATTTACCCAATAATAATAATAATAGTTTAAAGAATTTTTAAATGTGTATAAAGATATTAACATGTATTGATGTGGTTTTAATGCAGCCTGTGATAATGATATTGGTTTCTCGATCGAGTGCCATTTGCCCACATAACTGGTGTTACCATAGATATTGAAAGACCTAAAGGGTAAACATTCAACTACCACCACAAGAGCTTAAAGTACATATATATTATATACCTGGTAACATTGGCAAAGGTGAGAATGATACTATTAAGTATTTCTCTATTATTCTCTTAATATAATTTTCCATGTAAAATTATATATACATAATGTAATGAATATACATGTGTCTTTATATTGAAATTGTATAATATTCATAGAATATTTCATTAATATACTATAGTCATATAACCAAAATCAAAACCACGTAAATGAATATATAGAATTTCAAGTTTGTAAGTGAGTATTATACAAGTTATATAGAACTCAATTCACCAAACATGATAATATTATGGCTTTTAGGTATTTTCACATTGATAAAGATCATTATTAATATACACACATAAAAAATCATCTACACAAATGTACATGAAAGCTTTTGATTTTAATCCCTTCAATATATTTCACTTAAAAATTTCAAAATTGAATTAAAAATGAATTGCAAGATTTCTAGGCTTTGTAGAGATTGATTTTCATATTGAAATTTAAAATTAATAACAATCATCGTCATTGAATAATACATATATAAAATTATATATTTGATCTGAATTGAATAATAAAACACGTAGTGTAAATTAACTCTGGCAAATAAATTTATCTAATCATAAATTTATCATTTATTTATTGATGATGAAAATCAATATATGACTTTCGAAAACGTGATTCACGTTTACAATCACAAATCAAAATTAAGAAAATCAAATATAAATAACAATGATTATATTTGACAGGAGTGATTCTTTGAATTGACTTGTATCATTTTTTTTTTTTTTTTTTATTTCTTAATGCCACTTTATAATGTTCTTGTAGATTTTTTTTTTCTTATCTTTTTGTTGCCAAAGACTTGCACATCATCATGCCTTACTCAGTAAAAATGTAAATGTCGAAATATATTTTTTTTTATATAATATCTGTATCTAAAGCCAATGCTAAAAGAGCAAATTGCAATATCAATATGAGTGTGTGTTGTATAAAATGATACAAAATCTGCTTTGCGAATTTTTCAATTTTCGATATTGCAATATACGAATTGAAAAATCTTATGATGACTTCTTTTATTGAATATATTTTTTTTATTGATTTTTATTTCTTTTTTTACTTTCAATTTCTTGTATCAATATATACCTTTCTAAATCATTTTTTTTTCTCATTGTTTTATCATCTGTTTATTTTTTCATTCTTCAAAGATTTATACCTTGAATGTTCAACTTATTTGATGGAAATTTGATGTTAGAATTTTGATATTATTGGTAAAATGTAGTCAATGGAAAACTTGGTATTTCAATGATCAATTAGAACTGAACTAGATAAATGCCTGAAGCCTGCGAAACTTGGTAAATATTTTATTTCAAATATGGCTTTATTGAAAATCATCAATCTCCCTTTCTCTATTGGTAACCTACTAACTTGATCTTTTACATTTTTTTTTTTCTACAAACACAGTTGCACATAAATTTCTAAACAATAATCGATCAAATAAAAAACAATCTGCTTTGCGTCATTTTCATATAAAAATTTTAAAAACAAACACAAACAAAATTTTGACCCTTCACTTTTATATTGTACGTTTTATTTTTTCCATTTTTATTTCTCTTTTTATATGATTTTTTTTTTCCATGTTTTTATATAGGATATTCAACTAGATTTTTATTTTTATTTTCAAATTTATATTACGAACAAGTTGATGGGGTGTATGAAATGATTGATATGCCATTGCTAATGGAATACACTCAGTCAAAATATATATATTCACGTAAATAGCCCATAAGTATGTTGGTTTATGTGATGATGCATCAAGCGATAACCCACTCATATATTTGTGTATTAGATCATGTGTATTTTAATTTATACTGCAGTAATTTTCAATTAAATTTTTAAACAAAATAAATCAGACAAAAAATTAAACGAATTTTTCATCTAAGAAAATTAAATTCTGCAAATGAATTATGTGCTTTTTATTTAACAATAAAAATGGGATAAAAAAATGCAAAAAAAAATTTAAAAATTAACAAATTAACAAGACAATTTAAAAAGTTGTAAAATAATTTGTATGATTATAGTTTATCCAGTCGAGTTAACAAATAATAATCATGTTTACTAGTATAAAATTAAATTAAACATAAAGATAATATTAATATTATTAATTACAAATTTGTGTGTATATTAATATCAAGAAATTTATCTATGATATGTCAATGGATATCTATATTGATAGTAAACTAGTACAGGGTGGTCTTTTGTTAATTGGTAAACTGTTAGGATACTGCTTTTGCAAATCAATGCTGTTTAAGGTGTTGTGTTATGCATGTATATACATATATATATATGGATTAATAGTTGATCAGGGATTACCCTTCATCAATGTGGAAAATTCGATAGTGATAGTGACAGTGTGTAACCATGGTTAAACAAGTCAAGCATATACCCTTAGATCTTCATCTCAAAACAAAGCCCTCCTTTTCACAAAGGGAATATCAGTTACAGACTTTTCAATGAAATAATAATAATAATAATATATCCAATATGGTAAATATATTCAAAAAAAAAAAAAAAGTTTTTTTTTATAAAAAGTTATATAAAACAGTCTGGATTTAAAAAATTCTTTTGTGATAAAACATTTATATATATCGTCTGTCTGTAACAACTTTAAATAACAGAACAAAAAAAATATTATATGAAAAAATCCTTTAAATGGATTTATTACATTTTTTTTTTATATATTTTAAAGCTAGGATGATTTTTTTTTTTTTTTTATGTATCCTGTTAGAAATATATTACCAAAAATAAATTGTTAAATAGACCTTGAAATATAATTTAAAAAAATAAATTAATTTAATTTTGAATATTTATTAGTTTTTATTGAATAATTTTATTAAATTCTTGAATTTATATTTGTAAAATTATTTAAAAATTTTAATTACAAAAAAAGGTTTAAAAAAAAACAAAATTAAAGGTAAAATTTTGTATGTTTGTTTGAAGTTTTTTTTGTAGTTTTTTAGTTTGTAAAAAAAATAGACAAATGAATTTGTCTAATGTGCAATTTAAATAGTAAAAAAAAAAAATGTATATTTTTTTTTAAATAGTATTTGTCTCTGTCAAGTAGTAGCAACACACATGAAAAATAAAATTTACAAACCGCGAAATAAGAAGTGAGATTTTTGTGGAGATAAAAAAAATTGTATATAAAAAGTAGCCGACTAAAAAGGCATTGAGTGAAGACAAGCTAAGAAAAATACCGTAGCAACAAAGGGAAAAAACGATCAACATTCAAGTGCCAAGATTGTGTGTGTGTGTGTGTAGAAAAATAGAGGGGTATGTTTTAAAATGAAAGAGTAAAAGAGAGGAGAGACTATGATAACAAGTAATGTTTAAAAAAGCATCAGTTATACCTGAGTAAAAGAGAGAAAGATAAAAAGATAGAGATGAGCACAAGGATGAGCCTGGAACCAGTATATATGTTGTATACCTTGGGAACATCATGGAGCATCGGCATCAAGTTGAACCACAAAGAACAATTTTATATATATATATTTCTCTCACTCTCTTGTTGCAACGCCAATGACTTGGCTCTTTTACCTCACGGGCAATAATACCACGATTGTAAATGTAAAAAAAAAAAGAGATGAAGAGATAAAGATACCATAGATAAAGATAGAAATAAGTTTGAGAGACCCGCGAGGATAAAGCGCGAACGCGAAAGTGAAAGATAAACGCTCCAGGAGAAACGGGATTCTTTAAACTCGATTCATCCTGTCTATCCGTGTGTGTGTGTTTATATATATATATATATTTTTTTTTTTTTATTTATATAGATAAAAGTAATGCTAAATTCTAGTATGGCATTAATGAATTTAAAATTCACCCAGTTAAAATATAAATAAAAATTTAATAAAAAAATAATTTTTTTTTTCTATTATAAAAATTCATAGATATATGTATTTTAGATTTTTTTTTTTTTGTTTCTATGAATGACCTAGTATTGAGCAGTGTTGACTCATTGAATTTATAATATTATCAAGAAACTTACTTTTTCGTTCAAGGCTCTCTTCACATTCTCTCGTTGAATTACTGTGGGAAAAAAAAAAAAAAATATATTAATTTATTGCTGATCACTCATTAATACTGTATATCCATCAAATTTTTATATTTAATAAATTTGTTGTCATACCTCAGAGGCATTTAAACACCATAAATTTTTATAATTTATATATAAAATTTTTGCGTAAATATGTGAAATATATGTATAAAAATTATTTGAAAAGGTCAGTTAAAATTGCGTACATTAATATTGCAAAATAAATAATATATTTTTTTTTTTCATACAAATCATGAGTAAGAAAAAAAGCAATTCTATTTGGCTTTTAGCCTTTTTAATGTTTCGAATAAATAATATAAAAGACGTAACTTGTAAAGCAGGTATTAATTTTTATTTTAATAATAAATAAATTTTTTAAAAAATAAAAGAAAATATTCTTTAAATACAATTTGTCATATGAAAAATATAAATAAATGCTCATGTGTCTGTAAAGTCTAGTAAATATAATAAATTTTTTTTTCCTTTTTTTTTTTAAATGACTATCGTTAACATGAGAACTAGGATGAAAGAGTTGACTATTAAAAACCACTGCAATATCTCTATATGAAAATTTTAATGTCAGTCTGTCTTTTAAATATATAAAAATATAAAAAGCCGCTTTCTGATTTCTCGGAAATGTATATAATTTAATTTTTATGATGATATTTATTATTATTTAAATTTAAAAAAAAAATAAATAAATTATTATGATTTTTATATGAGAATAAAAAATGTAATCAAATTTTTTTTTTTGATATATCTTTTATCAATTAACTCAAGTTGCATAAAAATATTATTTATAAAAAAGTCAATGACGCTTCAAGGGTTGAAAAAAAGGATTAAAAAAAATTTGTAATTTACATTAATTTTACTAACGAGTTGAATTTTTCAAGGGGGATCATGTCAAGTGTCCAATTAGAAAATTTCATGTCCCTTATTTTCATTCATATCGTGTGTATTAATTCGGTCCATTGACCATCTTCACAGTGTCTCTTCAGTCTTTACCAATCAAAAGAATTTTTTTTTATTTTTCATCTTTATCATCTCAACAAAAATACATAATTGAAGAATAAAAAAAAACAAAAATTCAAACGACAAATAACTTGATTTATAAAGAAAAAAATAATATAAAAAATTCACGTTAATATTTTTAGAGCTATTTTTATATTTATATTAAACATAAAAATATAAAATAAAAAAATAAATAATAAAAATACATAGACAAAGTGAAAAAATACAAAAAAAGGGATAAAAAAAAATATTGCAAGGTTTTTTGAACGTGTTGTATGTAAACGAGGGCCTCTTTTGCAATAAGGTCACTTTCAGTGCTCTCAGTTGGAAGAGAGCTATCTACAAAAGCACTAGAAAAATAATAATAAAAACTTATGCAATGTGTTTTTGGTTAAAATGTTATTTCACTTTAAAGTTTCACTTATAAATGTTTTTTTTTTTTTCTTTTATAAATGATATAATAAACGTTTTTTTTGCAAACTTGAATATTTTTTTTTTTACAAAATCAAAGTTGAATCAATTTTATATATCCAACTAGCTGCAATTTACAATTTAAAAAATAGAAAAAACATACTTATAAAGTATGAAGTTTTCAAGTATAATAAGAATGAAAAAAAAAAAAAATTTAGATAAATATTGTGAATAGTTGGGTTGTCAAAAGACATGCGAATATAAGTGAAGCTATTAATATGGCAAAGTGACATTAACCGATCCGAAAGTAAAAAAAAATAATAATACATAGATTTAATATTCAATTAAGAAATAAAAATTCAGGTTACAATTTCAATTGAATATTTCAAACATATTATAACGGTTTATATACTTTTCCGTTTGTAAAAAAAGCAAAAATAAAATCAACAAAAGTCTCATGAACGACTTGACTTTTTTTAATATTATTTTTTTATTATTTAACTTTTATTCTTGGAGCATTTATCGGGCGCCAAGTATTTTTTTTTTGGCGTCATTCTGGCCTGTCCTTAGCTTTTCTCAACGATTTCTTAAACTACCGGCATCGTATATTTCATCGTCCACTGAAACAATGGACCAAGCTCAGATCCTTCAAGAGAATCTTCACCAAGACAATCCCTTTTTTTTTTATTATTTCTCTTTTTCTTTCTCATGAGAAAAACTAACTGGTAAGAAAAAAAATAAATGATTTCGATTAATTGGTCAATGGCTAAGCTTTTATCTAAGATTTACACAAATGGCTTTGGAAAATAAATTATATATTATTATTGTATATATATTTGATTAACTTTTTTGTGTTTTATTTTTTTATTGAATTAATTTATTGTTATTATTACAACAACTGGTATTTTTAATTTGTCAAATGAAAACATGATTTATCGCAGATGTTGAAAAAGTAAATATACAAGTTGAAATAATTTTATTTTTTTAATCCAAAATACTCGCATATCTCTCCCTGTAGGCTAATCAGTCTGTGTATATATATATAAAAGTTTAAAATCCCTCGTGTAAAATCAACCAACTGTAAATTCAATGCTAAAAAATTAAAATCTTCTGGCGAAAAAAAAGAAGGGCAAAATCCATGAGACAGAACAACTCAATTTTTGAACTGCACAAGGGATGTGGTGCCAAATACATCAAAAAAAATAAATAAAAAAAGCTACATGAATTTGGATTTACACCAAAAGAAAATTTACAATATACCTTTCCAAACAAAAAGCATTCGGTCTAATAATTTTAACTAAATTTTTATCCAAATGAAATTGCATTCATTATAATAATTATTAAAATTTTTTCCAGTTAAAATAAATGAAATAAAACGTTGTAATTTTTCTCTAATTTAAAATGTTATTTTTTTTCAAATAAAAGCCATGTTTAAAACAAACACAAACACACATTAAACAATGTGTATATATAAATTTAAATTAAATGAAATCAGTGTTGGAAATAATATAATTAGATTTTCACTGTTCAAGAAACTGGCAAAATATCTGGAGAAAGAGACAAATAACATTGTTTTAAATTAAAATCAAAATACACAACAAAAGTGATAAGGATAAACTTGATAACTTGATCATAGACAATTGTGTATATATAAATTTTACTAAAATGTTATTTTGAAAAAATAATATTGTTAAAAAGGCATTCATTAATGCTAACTGCAGTTGAATTTAAATTTAATCACAAGTTTTTTTTTAATATTAAAACATTACATAAAAACATGTGATTATAATTGTTATTTATTAAACTATTAAACAATTAAATTATAAATTATTTGTCTATGTTTTTTTTCATATACAATTTCGTATAAAATCTAATAGACTTAATTGACTTACAAACGACAACGAGATGCAACAAGTAAACAAGTAAGCAAGCTTGTCTGATGATGGTCTGTGAAAGTACATGTAGAGAGAGACAAGAGAGAGAGAGAGAAATTAACTGAGAAGTAAAAGGGCTTATATATTAAGAGAAAAGTTTTGTTGTGTTGTTGTAAATTGAAATACACAAACAAGCAAGTTATAAACAAGTATAATAATTAAAAAAAAAAATAAAAAAAAATATAGTAATAAGTTTAGTAAATTGAAGAGGCATCATGTAACAAACCTAGTTATATTCCAAATCAAGGCAAACCACATTTCATGACTTAGTTTTGTGACTGCATTAGCTGTGTTATTTCAAACAATTCACAAGATATAGACAACTTGCGTTGTTGTATTTTAAACAATAGACACAACTTGGAAATGTTAAATTGTTGTTACTACTACTTGATACGCAAATTTTACTTATATGTTGACATGCATTAAATCTTTATACATTCATTGACCATATGTGTGTTAATGTAAATACTAAAAAGGGTAAATGTATGTGGTAAACTACTTTACAACATTTGTAAATCCATTGTCACCATGTCACAATGACCGACTAATTTTAAATCTTTTTAATAAACTTTTTTATTTAAATTTAAATACTCTTTTTGGTGTTTATAATTCTGTCATATAACATAAAGTATTTAATTAACATTTTAATAAATAGCATTTATTTTTTTAATAATCAGAGAAAGGGATAAAATTATTTATATAGACTTTTGAAATAAGTTTATGCAAAAGCACAGATGTATATATTAAATTAATTAATTCTCACAATTTAGATATCATTTTATCTCTCTATATGTATATCATTTATTTTTTAAGTATATAATTTAATTCAAAACACAATATAGACATGTGTTTTTGAGAGTTCAAAAGATTCAAGTATATAATTAATTTAAATGAAAAAACTTTTGATGAAATTATAGATTGTATATGAGGGAGAGATTTATTTGATTTTTTTTTTTGCTTGGCAATTAATGAAGGAAAATATAAAGAGAGATGAGTTGGGAAATGTAAATAAGTGAAATACGGTAGTGATATATTCCTGTGCACCCCTGAAAGACAAACCTCAAACGACAAATCAAAGGACATTGGTTTTATCCTTGGTTTTTTTTTAAAATGTAAATTTTGTATATCCTTTTAAAATGTCAGGGTAAATAATTTATTTTTGCAACACATTAAATTCACAACAGTATTAAAGTTTTAAGTTAAATTTTCAGCATGTATTAAGAGTCTTTAATTATGTTTCTAAAATAGGTATACTATCTATTTTGAAATATTGGAAAATGTTTGGTCAAATACAGACAAAAGTTTTATAGATAAAATGTATATTGAGTCTGTTGCAGACACAAAGTTAAACGATGAACTATGACAACAACAAAGAGATGGAAAACAAAAAAAATATATATATATAAAAATAGAAATTTTTAATAGAAAAAAGTATAACAAAAAGAAAGATACTGGAGAATTTTTTCAACTGTGTCAAAGTGATATCCAACTGAGAATCACGCTTCTGTATCATTTTTTTTTTCTCTCTCCCAAAAGCTTTGATATAAAAAAAAAAAAAAATATATATTTAATAAAAGTAAAAGTTTAAGAATATAATATTTCATATTTATTACTTTTATTAATAAATTTTTCCTTTAAATTAAACTCAGAATATTAATTGATTTATTTTGTGAATTTTTAAAAAATTTATACATTATTAAATTTCAACAAAAAATAATTTAATTTTAACAAATTTTATTCTATATTTCTATTTAAGGCTGAATGTCAAAATATTGAAAAAAAATTCCCTCTCACAGATTTTGATCAAAGTAGGCTTATTTTTTAAGTGAAATAAAGATCTATTTTATCAAATTTTTTTTGCAATTTTCTACCACGATTTAAGCGAGATAATTGGGGTCAAAGTTGACATTTTACACATGTAGGAAGCATCGGCACGTTTTCACTTCTACTGAAAAAACGCTCTCACAAAAAACCTTTATTTTACTACAGCTAATACTTCTTCAAATTACGAAAATAATAAAAATGTCAATCGATTTCTACCACGGATTTTGAAAGTTATTAATTATTTAAGAATATTAAAACAGTCAAAAAGTACCGGGTGAAACATTGAAAAATCAACTGAGTAGATTAATTATTATTGTAAATACACTCATACTTTTAAAGACGCGGCAGTAAAGTATAAAAATTTTAGACATTAGGGGGCGCTTATTATTTTTTTTAACTATGGTTATAAGGGTGCCCTTTTGCACCCAAAGAGTCGTCCTACTTTGGGATTTACATTCAGCCTTAAAATTTAAAAAAAAAAAACCATTGATATTATATGTTTTAAAATTGTCAACAAAATAATTATTTTTCATCAATTTCCAGCTGATTTTAGCGTTAAATTTCTGAAAATTTCGAGGCACAATTAACATCAAAATTCACACAATAATGACAGCAATTTTATTGAGCAATGAATTAAGAGACTAAGATAAAAAATAAATAAATTTAAATACAACAACATTAACGTCAAAGCACCTCAAAATCATTGATTATATCATTAAATATATGGCGTCCATCTAATCAAGCTAAAATATATTAGCCTTCTACCTCCCGGGACCAAACTAAAGCCATATCAGTCTCTAGAAATTTATCTACATATACGAAAGCTTGCATGAACTCTGCAATGTGTATAATGTTTCTATTCCAAGTGTAACACCAAATTGTCCCCACACATACACGTGATATCGCAATTGCGCAAATGAATTTAAAACAACATGTATACATTTCTGCAATTCAAATGTAACCATGTAAATAAAATAGAGATACATTGATTATTACTCCGATATAATAATTGATCATAAAAAAAATATAAAATAATAATAATTTCGATATGTAACGATCATCAGATCACGGGTCAGTGAGCTTGCAACTTGGCAGACAAACGTCGGCCCCAGTTTGCCGTGTTGAAACAACGCCAAATATATATCTATATATTATTATTGGATAGAGTAGTTGAATTTTGGGGTTACACCACCATCATCATCATCCACAAACCCTTTACAACATACACATACTTGAAACATTTCAAAACGTGTTCAATCGTAGCCAATTGCTATATATATTTTTTTATATTTCCTATCATGATTTTTATTTTCTGTTTTTTTATATTACAAACATTTTAAAAATTCATAGTTGAATCACGGAAAAACTAAAATCTCAATGAGATGTATATTATTGCTAGCTATTTATTGAGTGATATATATATAAAAATTTAAATAAATATTACCATAAATCACTGGTGTATATTCAGTTAACATTGTAATTTAAAATGTATATTTTCAACTTGAATGAATAATGAATATTTTGCGCGTATATACAACAGCAAATTATTGAGATTGAAAGTAAATTGTGTATATATATTTTATAAATATGTATTGTTATTTGTGTGTGTGTAGTTTTGGTGTGGTTACAGTGGTAAAAGCTGAGTTAAACCTAGAGAGCCTGAATAATTCGTCGATTTCCAACGGACATAGGATTCCCGGAAGGCAAGATGGCGGATGAGGCCAAATGGAATCTCTTATCCCTGTGCAATCTTATACTAAGTTTATATACATACACCAACAGTCCAACACCGAAAGAGACACTATCAGATTCACTACATAGACATAGAATTTTGTTGTGTATAGAAACTCAAACGATTAATCATTAGCCGATGGAACGACTAGACTAATAGTTTGGTGCTATTGCAGCAATAATTTTATAATTACTTTCATCCCAATTTATTATTATTATCAAATTTACACGCTTTTTTGTTAACATAAAAAATCATTTAGATATAGAATTTTTTTTTTCTTTTAATGGATTTGAACGTAAAATGATTGGAAAAAATAAATACATTTAAAAAAATCATTATCATTTTATTGTCAGACACACAATTCAACGACAATTTGCAATAAAAATAATATGGCTATAAATAAATAATACCCAACAAATCTTGAGACAAGTATAATTGTGAAAAAAAAAAAAATGTGAATTGTATATAGAGGGAAAAAAAAAAAAAAAATATTAAAAGAACAAGAACATAAGCCATGATAAAAAAAAATTGGACGACCAATGTATCACACTCAACGAAAATAGTCTGGGATTCACTGAAATGTAGCATGAAAATAAAAGTGGTGACGAAAAAAGAAAAAGAAAAAAAGCAACGACATTATAGATGAAGGAAAGAAATAAAATTGAAGGGAAAAAAAAAAATAAAAATAAATATGAAAAAAAGAAAAAAAAAAAAAGTTAAGTATGAAGAAAATGGAGTAAAATAGTAAAACGAGTAAAAGACATTGGTATTATAAAAAGATGAAAAGACACAACGATCATTCCAAGTGACTCGATGAGTCTCAATTATCCTCCTCTTTTGTGTTTTATATATTTATTTTTTTTTCTCTGCAATGATTTTGAAATACTTTTTCACTGTAAAATTACTACTGTACGTACATGAATTTGGAGGGCAACAATAACAACAACAATAACAACAATACAGCATTCACTTTTTCAATAAATAATTAGTTAGTTGTTCTGAAAATAACCACAACACAAAGTGAGAGGTCATTTTACTTAAAGGTATTGTATATAGCTGATGGAAAAAAAAAAAACTAGGTGATTTAGTAAACCAGCGAAAGCTGATATAATCACTCGAGAATATAGACATAATTTATCTATAAATAAATTAATTTATTAATATGTAATTTTATATGAAATACATATGAAAATAATATAGTAATTCTTTTGTGTTATATATATATTTATTTTTAATATTATAAATTTTCTCTAGTAGTTTATGTTTCTTTCTTTTGTTTGTGTATTTTATATAATATTTTTGTGTATATTATTAACAATAGCAACAGTGTAACAACGTCAGCATATTTTAATATCATATATACACAGTGTAAAAAATAAATAAATAAAAAAGAGGGACAAGATGAAGAAGAACAAGTATATGAAAACGTAACGGAAGCATCTGTCAGCTTGTTTACACGACGAGACATTTGAAAATAAACTTTTGAACAATTTTGAATTATACATTGTACATATGTATGCATGAATATACAGTTACAAATACATGTTGATTATGATGATAATGATGATTAACACAACTGCTATATATTTTTAAAAAATATAATTTAACCCATGATCAATATTATTTTTATAAAATATATTCAAAGGACAATTCAAACAACAAAATAAAAATAATTTAATTTTTTTTTTTTAGCTATTTTTTATCAAGCTTAAAATATAATTTAAATAATTTTTTTTTAATGGCGTTATTCCATTGTTTTAAACTGCAATAATTAGCATTTTAATCGGGATCTTTAGCACGATGACCATTATCTTTAAACGAGTATTCATGATAGCGGCAACTTTACTGATTCAAATGGCAACTCATACCACTATTTCGACATTTTATAGCTCAACAAAAATCATATCATTAATGCTTAATACTATTTTAAAAAAAAAAAAAGATATTAAAGGTACATAAAGTTGAGTATCTTTTTAACTTATTTTTATATTCAGAATTTTTACGATCAATTTTATCAAAGGATTGTTATTTTCACTCATCTTCTTGCTCTTTAATTTCTTTTTTTTTTTATCATTCCACTTCATTTTTAAGGGGTAGAGCTTTTTTTTCATTTTTTTTTGCCCTACCTTCATTGCAACTGCAACGAATTATTTTTTGCATGCAAGTACATTTTTTTTTTATTTGAAAATTGGGTGTGTGTGTGTGTAAAAGGGGTTTGGCAAAATATAAAAAGACTGAGTTTCTTGAGAGGATAGTTAAGGGGAACACTAGCCCTCTCTTTTGTCTTTGTCATCGATTTATATTTTTTAATTATATTTTTTTCATATGCATGCGCAGGAGAATCAAATTACACACGTGTAATTCTCGGCTCTATTTGGGTTTAATAAAACCCTATAAGAACTTGAATATAATTGGGAATTAACAAAACAATAGAATAGAGAAAAATAGCTTTTTTTTATTTTTCATATTTACCACTTAATTTTGTTTATCATTATTATCATCTAAGCTATTATATAAATTTTTTTATTCTTTCATTTTTGATTACATTAGGTTTTTTTTTTTTTTTCGTTTTGTTTTATTTTTTATTTATTTTTATAGCTATAAATTTACAGAAGCTTCATTGTGAATTCTTTGTTAGACAAGCTGCAAGCTCGTGAGCAACAGCTGTGTACGTATATCATTTGAAAAAAAAAATCATATAAAAAACAATTTCATAAAAGACAATGAAAAATTGAAAAATAAAAATTATAAAAATTGATTATTTTTTTTTTTTGTACATGTCCAAGATGAATGTATAAATGAAATAGAAAACCGCAAAATCGATTTTATATAATAAATTTGTATATTGAAAAATAAATTTAAAAAAAATATAATAATAATGGAAAAACGTTTTAAAAGCTGTCTAGTCGAAAATTCAAATGTCCATCTATTAGATTGTTTGGGGTGGTTTGGTCTGTAAAATTTTTTTATTTTTTTTTTTTTCAATTGATTGATTTTCTGTGGCAATATCAAATTTAATTGCTTTACATCTATTCAATATATATTTTTGTTTACTTTTATTTTTAAACTTGAATATTGTGATAAATAAAATTTATTTAAAGATTTTTTTTTTTTAAATTTATGAGTTCAGAGCCGAAATAAAAATCTAAAAAAAAAAAAAAGTTATGAAATATTTCGATAAGAGAAAAATCTATTCATTTCGATAAAAAAAAACACGTTATTTTATTTTTAAAAAAGAGTTATATTATTTTTTTTTTGTTAAGTAATTTTCAATGTTGCCTAAAAAATTTTTATTTTTAAATTTAAATAGAAATAAAATGTCAAATAAATATATTCAAAGAAATAATGTAAATAAATTATTTATAACGTTATCGATTTAATAAAATTTATATGCAAAAAAGAAAATTGTTTTTTAATAAATATTTGTATGACTGAGAGCTTTTTCTAAAGGACATTGGCAAAGCTTTATAAATATCCATTGGCAAAACAGAATGACAAAGTGTATACTGATGAAAGCTGGCGGCTTCTATTGAACAAAACTCGATTGAAGTGATTTGCCGACGCATCAAATGCATATATATTTTAATCACATATACTGTCACAATATAAAAAATTTTTTTTTTCATTCATTTATCAATGCAAAATGCTAATGAGACATCAAAATTTCCAAGCTCAAAAATTCTAAAAAAAAACACCAAAAAACGTGTCCTCAAAAAAATCGAAACACTCACTAAAATATCGTTAAAAAAATTAAATTAAATTTTTTTTTTTTATCCATTTATTAATGCTAATAAAACAACAATTTTTTTTTATTTAAAAAATTTAAATAAATTATTTAAAAAACAATATAAAAAAATATTTCGAAAAAAAAAAAAAATCAAGTTTTTTATATTTCTATAATTTCGATGAAAGATTTTTGAATTTATATTCAAAATAAAATGTAAATATTTTTTAAAAATTAATCAGATTCTCATTTTTATTATGTCAATGAATTTTTTTATTTATAAATAATTATTAAAAAAAAAAAATAGTATAAAAAAAAAAAAATAAAATCCATCAGCAAGTTGTACGAAAACTTGATTACGCGCGAGCGGCACCATCAAGGCATGGGTTGAATGAAAATAGTTTTATATTGGTTTTATATTTTTACATATATACTGTATATATTTAGCATGTATATATAAATTTGTATGGAGTATATATAATATTATCTGATGACAATATATAGCTTTAGAATTGAAAGTGAGTTATACATATAAACAGCTCTCTGTGCGCACAATGCAATTTACCAAAGTTTCCAGACGTGAACATCAACACCCAGTGATGTTGTTGGTGGTGGTGTTGGTGGTGATGGTGATAGTATTGGTACTGAACTAAAAGACAATGGTGAAACTATGCAGCACAAATGCGACGCATCGATGAATTCAGTTTGTCGAAACCGATTGATTTTCTCTATTCTATTTTACTTGTTTAATATTATAAATACATAGACACACTTCATCAGAATTAAAGTTAAAAAAACTTTTCATCTTTTTTTCTACAAAATAAAGTTAAATCAATTTTAATTTTTTTGTTGGTATTTGTAACAATATTGGCAAAGAAAACCACTAAGAAAATTAAAAAAAAATCTTTAGAAATTTATTATACAAAATATACTGATAAACTTTAACTAAATTTTTAATATTAAATTTAAAAAATTACAAAATTATTTATACTCTATCAATGACAAATAAACAAAAAAAAAAAAAAAAAGTTTTTTAATTTACTTTTATATATATATATATTACAGCAATATTTGTATTTTTTTTTAAAAATTTTTTTCGTATTAATTTTTAATATTTTTTAATTATAAAAAGGGATAACATAAAAGTTGTTTAATTTAATAAATGAATAACGTGATTTTAGGCATACACAAAAGTATATTAAACATAAATATATTAAATATATATCGTGCACAAAGTAATTAAATACTTTTGAGTTGAGAATTGAGAAAACTAATTGTAAGTCGTCTAATTTTAGTACTCGTTGATCCTCAAAATACATCAAAACAATATTGTACATATACATAATAGTAGTACGCATTTAAAATATATACATATTATGTATAGATGGTCCTGAATAAAAGGAAGCAAGAGAGAGAGAGAAACAGTATAGGGTTTAGTAATTGTTTCAAGTATGCTTGAACGAATATGAGGGGCTGACTATATGCATTACACTTCACAGAGCCTCACAAAGGATACATCTACACCAACACAAAAATATACACAGTTAATATTCACATAAATATATTATACACATACACACAAACAAGAGGCAGCAAGTGTCGTTTATAATTTTACCAAAATTATTAGTTTCTAGCAAAATTTATGGTATACCTAAATACGAAAATTTTCTCATCGTCACTTTAACAGTACCATGTAATTATCCAATTTATTATAAATTTTTTTTTTTTTTTTCATAATGTAAACACATTATTGTCAAAGTAAAATATTGAAAATTGTATTTTTATTTTTGGTATTATTAATTGATTACTGATTGATCCTAAATCAAATAGAAAAATAAAAGAAAAAAAAAATTATTTATTTATTTTAGTGCTTACTTTTTTTATTTTGGCTATATTTTATTATATTTTTATTCTGATCTCAACCTAAAAACCATCGATAACTTAATATTTATATATGTAATTTTTTTTTTTTTTAGCTATAAAAATCTGCTACCAGTCTTTTACCCCTCAACACAATTTTCCATCATTCTTCTCATCTAGAGCCATTTTATCTGAAGCTTTTTCCCTTCAACATGGAAGAAATAAAAACAACCCTCATGAATTCAAACGAACCCCAATCTTATATATATTTTTGTACTGAGCTATAGAAAATACACGAAAAACAGTTTGCCAAGGCAGTTAGCTTTCCCTTTGGCACGCGTAACTCTTGTTGGCAAAATTACACAAACAGACATTTAAAAGTACCTCATGATATACACAAAATAGAGGGTAAAAATTTTAAACTTTTGATCTAGATATATATATATGACTTATCATGATGATGAGAAAACTTAAAAATATTATTTTCATTAAATAAAATATCTCCATTGCAATATCATAAAAAAAATTAAAAAAAAAAAAATTCGTATTATTATTATTAAAAAAAATTAATCTATATTTATACTGATCAATTATTCAACTGGTATAATAAACGTGTGCACCCTAGCATATTATTATTAAACAATAATTCTTTTATTTTTTTTTTTTTAATATTATTGAGGTAGCTTTTGCATTTGAGCATTCAAAAAAAAAAAAATAAAATAGGGGATGAAAATATGGATAGATTGGTTGTCCCATGTTGAGTTTCGAAGGGCAGTTATATAGCTAAATTGTGAGAATGAATGGTTGTCGTTTTATATATATATTTTTTTTGTATTATTGGGGAGAGACAGAGAAAAAAAGAGAGCGCACCCTTGGAGTTTGAGAAACTCTGATGTGCTTTAGCGGCTTTGGTGTGTACTCGACCCCCTGGTTACTTGACCATGGTTGCCAGATTTCTCACTCAATATTTTTAGTTAAATAAAAAAAAGTGTAGAATGATGAGGATTTAGATTCAGATCAACGTCATCATACTGGTATATTACCAAAGGGAGATATTTTGTGTATGACTATTGAAGTCACTGATTAAAAATATAGATATATTTAGATGAATGAATAGATGGACAGATAGATTGGATAATGCTGAGGATGATTATCATGATGATAAGGTTAATGATATTATATGAAAGACATAAAAAAAATATACAAAAATATATATACAAGTGTGGGGAGACAGGTGGTTAAGAAATATATATAAAAACTTGATTTTTTTTTTTCGATTTTAAAACACTATATGGGCATTAATGTTTGTACTTTTATTTCAACATGATTTTTTTAAATATATTTAAAATTTAAACTACCTGTGTGGCGGCTAACTATCTATTTTATATATATTTTTTTTTTATCAACAAATTATATTACACAGCGGAGAGAGAGAGAGAGAGGGAGATTGTATCTTTAATTTAACAAGATTCTTTTTTTTTGGTTTTTTTTTTTCAACTATTAATCAATTCTTTACGTCAATTTTTATATATAAAGCTAAATTTATTTATTTTTCTATTTATATTTTCTCTTTGCACTCCGGTAATTGGAATTTTGATTGAACCAGAAGAAGGAAATTGATGATGAAAATTGGCAACTCTGGTTTCTTAACCACAACATTGGGGTAAGAATATTATATTTTAAAATGTCATTTTAAATACGTATATATATTTTCCGGCTTTCATTATGGAAACATAAAAATAATAATAAAGTAAATATATAACAAGATGTTAAAGAAATTGAAAAGAAAAAAAAAGAGAAAATATGCTTGTCAAACATAAATGACATTTCATGCGGATAACATGGATGACCTGGTGTTAATTTTATTGTCAAACAGTCAAAATGACAACCTTGAATACTATATACTAAACATGCATATAAAAAAAAAATTATTTTCCAAGGAAATTGGGCAACAAACGAGGACCCATGGTGAGTTGAAAATGTCTTCACTTAAAGGTTGCATGTTAAAATTGATTGTTTCTTTTCTTGGGCTATTGTGAGGTTTTGAAATTTCATCAGGGTCAAAATGGAAAACTGGTATAAACGAGGTTAAAAACCATTGAAAATGACACAACGTGCTTATTGCTTCGAAAAACATTCGTTCCACATTTGTTGGATCCAACACAAAAAACCTTTTTTTTTTTTTTTCTTCTTCATTTATCTATTTTATGTTTTTTTTTTTTTCCTATTTTCTAATAAAATCTTTATCGATTTACATTGAAATTATTTAAAAGAAAAAAAAAAGCTTTTAATTTTATGATCAATAAATTAAATTTAAATTAGTTTATTTATTGTTAATATAGATGAAAATAAAATAACAACAATGAAATTAAACTACCCTATATATTTTTACTCTGTCATTTCATAAATTCACAGGCTTCAACACTCCCCTTGAATTCAAAAAATAAATACCAATTTATTACAAAACGGAAAAGAGCAAAAAAAAAATTGGATAAAACCGATAATATCGAGTGATGATGATGATGATGATGATAATAATTGTGTGTATGGATCATTTATCATCTCTCCAACCCTCGAATTTCCTCACGCTATTTATATATTATTTTGTAACAATAAATATTTTATATATAAAATGCCAATAAATACTGTTTTCGTATTAACAATTTGTTCATTTTTTTATTATAAATTCTTATTTTTAATAATATTTAAATGAACGAATAACTAGAGCATGTATTCATACACTTCCACACAATTTTTTTTCACCACATTTTTTACCTGTTTTTTTTTTTTATAAATTTATATATTTATATATATTTTTTTTTTTTTTTCAATTTTTTATTGTCATTTGCATCGAGAGAATATATATTTCTCGTTTTTTTTCTTTCTTTTTTTTTTTTATTTCACATGGATATACGTGAGGAAAAATGAAAATGAAAAAAAATAAAAAAAAAAACAACAAGATATTATATTTGCAAAGAGTTGAATGAACAAAATAAAAATAAATAAAATAACCATTGATGGTGAAAATAATAAATATGAAAAAAATATTTATATTAAAATAAAAAAATAAAAATTTTATAACAAATATTTTCATTTGAATGACCACACAAGTGAAAGAGGCTATTGTGGATCTATAAATTGATGTCACCATATTAGCTCGTCTATTTTGAATATAAAAATTTTTATTTCAATAATATACCTTGTTTTATTTTTCATTCGGTAAATATTTTCCAGATGCTTTATTATCTCTCTAATGATAACAATAAATTTTTTTAGGTATTTTAATTTTTTGATTATTGTTGAGGTTGATTTATCTAGATTGAATAATGACAATTCCCACTGGTAAATATCAATTATTATACCAAATAATCAATGATGCATTAATTACGTTAATTTGTTGAATTTCATATTGATATAAATCTCTATGACGTTTCAACATAATTGTCAATACAATTTGTCATCCCGATAAACAAACAATACAATATAAACAAAAGTTTTAATTAAAAAATAAAAAAATATAAAATTAATTTTATTTATTAAAATTAAACATGACAATATTATATTAAATTGATTAATAAAATTAATGTTTATTTTTTTATTTTTTTTATACTGTCTCAACCTATTTAACGTACCTTTTTATTTTATTTCATTTTCTTTATCTACAATTTTATATAAAAGCCACAATTCACTGTTTAAAAGTTTGTAGGACTACTATACCTAAAAGTTTCAAATATAAAAGTAAAGAACTGTGAAAGTAAAAATAAAAACAGATATAATAAAAAGGGACCAAGAAGAAAAGTATATAGTAGTTGAAGAAAATAAAAAAAAAAAAAAAAAAAAATAAGAACAAACGTTTGTCAGTGGTACGTGCCAACTACGTTGTCTTTGGTTCGAAATTCGCGGGAAAGAGGCAGAAAAGAAGAAGAAGACAAGAAGAAGAAGACAAGAAGAAGAAGATACGACAACGAACATCATCAGAGGGGTTGTAACAGCAAAAATAAAAAAATATTAAAAAAAAAAAAACTTCGAAAAGAAGAAGTAGAAATATAGGGGATGAGAACAAGTCATCCAAATCGTAATTAGTCTGAAGCAGAGAGAGTGGTAATTAATGAAGAAAAAATACTTTAAGAAGAAAAAAAAAAAATAATTCTATTTACAATAAATAAATAAATAAATAAATAAATATAATATATAAAAAAATTTATTAAATAATTGTATTAATAATAATAATATTTTTTATAAATAAAAAAAGTCATTTTAAAAATTGAAATAGGAATTATAATAATAATGAATAACGCAATTAAAAGTATGGTCAATAAATATGTAATTTTCACAAGCGTTTATTTACCTATCTCATCTCGTGTAGCAATTTATATATATATATGTATTTGAACTAGGCATTCACACACTGAAAAGGGGGGTAAATGTGGTATGTTCATGCCTCACGGGAGTTGTGCAATTGCTGCAATTATCGTCTCGTTGCCAGAGTTCGTGTGGCCTTTCGCACGCGTTCGAAGAAAATATAAATAAATAAAAAAAAAAATATATATGAATAAGAAAATAATAAATATAAAAATAACATTCAAATGAAAAAAATATATATACAGGCAGTCTGTTAACTTTCGAAATTCCATTTATGTAAAAGATGCATTGATGGGAATTTTATTTTTCATATTTAAATTGTTTTTTTTTTTTTTTTTTTTATGGTCAAAATATTGAATCGTTGGAGTAATCATTTAGTACTTTACATGTAATTTTTTTTTTATATAAAGATTTTGAATATTTCAAGGTGTAGATTATATTTTTTTTAAAGTATTCAATGAAATTTTCAGATTAATTCAAAGTACGTGGTTGAAGCTTGATGAGAAACTGCTACAAACTTCAAAATTTTACATATGCTATCTTTAATTTCAATGACGTAAATTTTAACTCATCAAATTCAATGTATACACATAATACAAATATATTTCACAAGAATAATTTTAAATAATTTATACAAACTTTGGAATTATACCCGCCAACTGAATTAATATATATATAAAGTTTTAAATTCATTCAACTATATTATATTTCATTACTTAACAATAAAATTAAATAAATAAAAAAAAAGAAAATTTTTTTTAAATTATTAAATCTCATAATTAAAAAAAACTATAGTTATGTTTGTTGAATAAAAATAACGAAAGCGTACACTGAATTTTATTTCATTCAAACAACCCAAATAATAATAAAAATATTTTGTGTATATTTTATTAAAACATTGGTTAATGAAAAATAAATATTATTCTTTAAATTTGCGTGTATATATTTTATTTTTTTCTGCAAGCTTAATCTATAATATTTTTTTTTTGTATAAAAATTTGATGGTGTTTGTGGATGGAATAGAAAAGTGTATACACTTTTATAGATAGCGATAATAATAGCAGAAGAATGGATAAAAAAAAAATGAATGAAATAAAGAAGAGAAGAGTTGAAAAAAAATAAAAAAAATAGTCACTGGTTAGTTGTTATCAGGGATGCAGGTACTTTGGATTCCTGTGGGTGTACTTTTGGATAAGGGGTATAGAAGAGGAGAGACTGTTTTATTTTCGATAGGCAAAGTTATGCACCACCAGCATCTAAACTCTTTTTTTTTTTTTTGTAAAATTAAATTGTTAATATCTTTATAGAAAGTATACAAAATTGATTAAAATTATACATTATTTTGTATTATAATAATTTAATAAAAAAAGAGACAAATAAATTGCGAGTTAAATTGAATCAAATAATTTATGTGAAAATATATAAAGTTTAATTTACAATTGAATAAATTTAAGTGTGTTGCAGGTGTATATAACAAAAGAATATATAGTAAATAATATATATTTATTTATGTGCTCATTTTAGTATATATATATATGTATTTTTGCAATGCAGCATCCGTGCCTTGCATACGTCCATAAAATGTTTTTTATCACACAGCCTTATTCTACAGTTCTCGTTGGTATAAAGCTTATGGGAATCTGGGTGGCAGATAAGAAGAGACCCGCGAGGCCAACTTAACCTCCAGTGAAAAGGGTGAATTTTATGGGCTTAAATATACTACAGATATATGTATTAGATTGTCTTGAATTTTATAATGTAAATTAAAACTTGAAAATACAAATTAAAATCATCCTTAAATATATAAAAATAACAAAAATTTTTTACTCTTTTTTTTTTTTCTTCTAATTAAAAAGTCATTTAGAAAATATAAATTTTAATTACTTTTTTTTTATAAACAATAGACTGTATTTATTTAATATATTGTTTTTTATTTTTTTTTTTTTACTATTTTTTTTTAAACAGCAACTATTGATTGGACACTTGGAAAAATGTGTTAAAGCAATGAAGCACGCGATTTAACTTTTTTTTTTTTTTAAATAAAACATACAAATGAAAATAATAATAATAAAAAAAAATTTGTTCAATAGATGGTGCCGCCATTTTGTAAATTTAAAGCTTGCCATGAAAAAGTGATCTTGTGTGTGCCGGGTGTAAAGTAAATCCCTCTCTCACCCCATTCAAGCATTCAAATTCTTCTCACAAAATGAGTGAGTTTAAAATAAAGCTTTTTTACTTGTATTTTTTTTTTTTTTTTTTTCAAATATATTTAAACGAGACACACAAAAAAACGTCAAGTAAAAAAAAAAAAAAAACACCCATGTGTTCATGTGAAAAATCATGTTTGAGTATTCAAAAATTGTAACTGGGACTTTTAAAAAACTTTGTTATTTTAGTTCATTTTTAAAACATGAAAAAAAATAATATAAAAATTCAATATTTTTTTAACATTTTACTTGGATTATTTTCTCAAAGTAACTATATAAAAAATTTTATATAGAAACAAATTTTCTACTTATTTTATTTTTTTCAATTTTATATACCAATCACATCAAGATATTTCAATGTATTGAGTCATAAAATTGACACGCCACTTTGTGTGAGCATAGAAAAAAAAAATATATAAATTACATTCTAATAAATTCTTGGATATGAATCTAAAATACAAAAGAATGAAAAAAAAAAAATTTATCCAAAAAACCGTTAGGTTATTTTCCATAAAGTATGGTGTAGATGAGTGTGAGCTGCACAAGTACCTCTATGGCTTTTATGCACGCGAAATTCAAGAGGTGTATATAGCGAGCCATATACTTAAAAAAAAAATATACATACATGCACTTGTGTCTGCCATGTGTTGAAGAAAGTACATTTTATTTTTCAAAAAAAACTTTATTTATTTATATTTTTTTACCATCGAGTTATGCCTCTGTACAGTAAAAAAAAAAAAATAAATAAATCTATGCAAAAGTGAGAAAACAAGTTTGTATATAAATTTTCTAAGCTTATTTTAAAAAATTGTGTGAGAAGATATAAAGCTGGAGAGTTAAAGCAATATGTATACACCTGTATATTAACCAAGTGAGATGAAAAAAAAATAAAAATATTAAAAAATAAATGAGATAAATAAAGACAAGAAATTGTTGGCATGCTGAAGCACGATTATTCAGCGTGTATATTGAACATGAAGTATTTGCAATCGACGTACTCAAAAGTTAACCATGAAAGAACCATATCTGTCTTGAATTTTATTTCAACCACAGGTATGTACCGATTTATTTTATATATACCGTTTGATTTCATGCTCCCACCGTTAAACTTCAATATTCGTTTAGTTTATTTTTTTCTTCATTTTAGCAATATTACACACCTTTATATACTGTACTTGGTATAAAATTTTTATATTACATGTATTGGGCCTAATCTCGGCCAGCGGCACACACTCAATTTATCTCTTATATGTACGTTTTTTTATTTTTTTATACACACACACTCACTGATGAGTATCACGTTGCGGTCAAACTAAAACTGTACCAAGTGGATTATTCGCCGTTCGTAATGTAATAAACCTCAAAGAATTATTTTTTTTTTTTTCATTTTCTTTATCTTTTGTTGCTTTTATTTTAATCATTTTTTGGATTATTTATTATTACAGTATTTATTCCCACCCACAATCAAAAGAAATATAAAATTTTTTTTTTTTCTGCAAATTTTTTTTTTGATAAGTTAAATATTTTTATTATTTTTAGTGGGGGTATGGTGGAATTCAAGGGTTAAACATTTAATTTTTATTTTTTTTTTTATAAATCTACTTATATTTTATGGATATTGTTACGGATTATATTTTTTTTTTTAATATAAAAATGTAATGCTCAATTTTATAGAAAATAAATTGTTGAAAAAATTTTATATATAAGTTTTTTTTTTCTTCGATGTAACTACTTTTTGAAGTGCAAATTTATTTTTTTTTATCTTTAAGGAAGAGATGTATATCTTTGAAAAAAAAAATATATATATTTTATGATGAGTTTTGAATTTTTATTTGAAAAAAAAAAAAAAAAAAAAATGAGATAATTTTATAAAGAAAATTCTCATGATGATGTATTGTTGATAAAAAAAAAAAAAATAGTAAAATTATATTTTTTTTTTTTTAATGTAACCAGTGAATTGAAGGTTCACGAGTGCCATTGAAATATGACTTTTCAAAGAAAAAAATTATATATTTAAAATTGTAGATAAAAAAAAATAGAAAAAAAAAAGTGCACATATGTTGCTTATCTATAATGACATAGGAAAAAATCTAGTAGAAAAAATAATTTCCCCTGGGAATGTTGACCCCCTCTGTTACCTTTTAAAACATAGCCACAATAATTTTGATAAATTAATGATGATGATAGTCATGAAGATTGAGATATATATAATTTTTTCAAAAAAAAAAAAAAATATAAAACGACGTTATATTTAAATGATAAATAATTAAAATTGCGCGTCGACAAAAAATAATATATAAAACTAAACTAATAAAAATTAATAATAATAAATAACATTGTGAATGTTTTAAAAACGTTTGCTTTATATACGAATGGAATATCTTTGTGCATCCGTTTTCATCTGGCGTCGGTGTCTCGCTGAATTAATTATCCAACTCGGGTATTTAATTATGTGGCCACTGTGAATGGTCGTTGGCTTTGAATATGGTGATAGGAATGAGAAAGAATATCAAGGTTGACAAAAAAATAAAAATATTAAATTGAGGATTAAAATACACATTCACAAGTCACAACTACCAACATCATCACGGCTCCACGTTAGGTGTATTAGCCTAATTAAATCGAGTTGTTCTTTTACACTATATACCACTTGGAAAAAATATTTTTTTCAAATTTTTTTAAACTCCAAAAAAATCTGCAAAAAAAATCATAAATTCTCCTTTTTTTTTTTTGAATAACATTTAGCAAAAAAGTAATCATTAATTTTATGTGTAACTGATTTTTTCTGTTTTATTTCTACAGAGAAATTTTGTTTCGAAAAAAAAGCTGAATTTTTTTTTTTCGTGGAGCTTGTGGGGGAAGTAGAATTGTCTATATATGGATCAACGAGTTTCTTGGTTGTAAGGTGGATAAAACCACACAGCAAGTATCAAAATAAGGTGAAGAAAAAAAACCACCAGGTCACCAGCAATAGCTGGGTTAAAAAAAGAAAAAAATAAATAGTAAAATTAGAGAGGTAAAAAATTTATATATATGAGTTTAAATGACCTGGTTGAAATAAACCACCACATCGAGTCGTTGTCGTGGTGTGTTCATCGATTATTTAACTCAAATACAATATAACATATTTTTTTAGTATTATTTTTCACAATCACATTTTATATATATTACCCCAATCTTAAAACCACAATCACCCTATTTTTTTTTCTATTTTATATACCAAAAAAAGAACCCCAAAGTTTTTCAGTATTTTATTTTACTTAAATTTTTTATTTTTAAAATGTTTTTATGGGCGTAAAAAATCGATTGATTTTACAAACCATATATGATTTTTATTTTTTCATTTAAGTGTATAAACTTGTTTAAAATAAAATTAAAAATATAATATGATTATTAACCTTTTCAATTACACAAAATTAGCTTTATAAAAAAATTTGATTTATGTAATAAAAAGCTGGCTATTTTTTGTTCAATATTTATTATCAAAATTTGGTTTTAAATTTAAAAAATAAAAAAATTTACAAGCAACCCTTTTATTTATAAGCTTGACCTTTATTTTTTAAAAGTTTTAAAGTTAGTCTTGATAAAAAGCCAAGCATATATATTTTGCTAGAAAAAAAAAATCAAAAAATCAAGCCAAGAAAAATAAATCAATGTACTCTTCCATCATGAGCATAAACACGAGATAATTATCTAAAATTTTTATGTTTACCCACTTGTTATTTTAGTGATTGCATCATTGATATTATTTTACAATTAAAAAAAAAAACTACAACACCTTTCGATGGCTCTTTAAATAAAAAAACAACCCTCAAACAAAAAAAGCCAATTGAAATTCACAAAAAATAATTTAAAAACCTCAAAAATATTATTTTTTTTATGGATTAAATATTTTCTAGATGTATCATAGATAAACACAAATCAAATCAATTAATCCAATTTAATTTTTAATTCAACTTTTCAATAATCTATAACTGTTTATTATATTTTGTTTCAATGTAATATTTATCAAACCGTTATTTTATATTTAATTATCATTAACCACTGCGTACATAGCTACTACGACTGATATAAATTCCATTAATACAACATTTTTATCAAATATTAAATTACACTAGCTATACACTGTATGAAAAAATAAAATATATATACATACAACTATGAAGGTGCTTATTTTGTTATTTATGAGATAAGCGACGCGAGACAAAAGGGCAAAAGGCCGTCATATTAAACCACCGCCCAGCTATACATACATACACAAGGCATATTGGATTTTTAAGATGATAAAAATACGTGAGTGAGTATATGTTTGTTATATAAACCAGTGAAAAAAAATATATATATAAAGCAATAATGCACCACTATTCTGTGTGTGTGAGTGTGTGCAGCGCTGGAAGAGACTAAGAGAGTTTGATCTAGAATTCGCGGACAACTATATGTGTATATAGTTGAATCAGCTTTTGCCAAGTTTCAATTTCGGGGTTAAGCTCTCACATGGGACATACATTGCCTAGGTATATAATACAATACACACTATATATAAAGTTCATTGGAGAATGTATTGGTATGGTGCAGGTTGAGAGAAAGAATCTACGAATTTTGGACACAAGCAAGAACGAATTTCTGCAACACGCGAGGATAAAATATCCTGCAGATAGTTGTTGTTGTTGTTGTTGTTGTCATTGTTGTATATACAATTTTGCAAGTATATATAATATCCACGTGTGTCTCGTTTACGTGTCGTGTTGCCATACAAACCTGGCAAGTTTCCAATTTTACGCTGAAGGGGATAAACGAGAGAATAGAATGAGAGACAAGATATACCAATTATTTCCGACACTGCAGACACACTTGGTCAACTATATCTATCTATATATCAAATATAAATCCCCCATCGTCTTTATCCCCCTGGATAACATATCCAAGATATATTGGTTGCTCACTCGAGAGGATCATCATCATCATCATCATGTGCATTTTATATTTCCTTATTTTTATATCGACGAGTTAATTAAATTCTTGAAATATTTACTCAATTTATATTTGTAATTATTGTTGTTGGCTTTTTTTTTTTTTTATTTCTTGCATGCACTTTATGAAAGTATAATATTAAACATGCAGGGAGTGTAGATTTAATATTGCTGTTTAAATTTGTTTTTTTTCTTTTTTTGAGGAAAATAGCAAAGTGGAATGTCGCGGTGCACGCGATCGTTATAAATTTTTTTATTTTTTGTATCACACCTAATTTTTTTAACATGCAAATATTGTAAAAATCAAAATAATATATTTTATCATTATGAATTTTTAGTATATCGTTATCAATAAAATTAAGTGATAAAAATGATCGTAAAAAATAAAATCGATTATATTTTCATTTTTAAAATAATATATATATATAAATTTGCTATAAAAATTTTTACAAAGAATCTATAAAATTTAGTTTTTATATGTATGTAAATTTTAAAGTTTCCATATAAATAAATTTATTTACATTTAAATTCTTTGAAAAATACTTTTTTTTATTTTTTCAACTATCAATGTCATATTTCTCGCGAATGGTTTCTTCATTATCATTTAAAATAAAAAAAGTAATCTCATATATTTATTTTGTGATTATAAAAGTGTAAAAAAATGTGTGTGTGTGTATATTTGTGTCATGTTGTGTGACGGTAGTTGAGGTGTAATATGTAGTACAAAACACGCAGACATGAATTGAGTCATACCGGAAAGTTTATACCGGAATTAACAAACCAGACATGTTAATAGTTATATGCGCGCCTCTCGTCACTATATATAATTTGTTGTATCAACAAACTTGACCGACACGCTCTTTGCTTATTTATTCATATGTAACTATTAATAATATTAATATTAATACATTTCATAACTCAATTGACATAATAAATAAATAGAAAAAAGTTTAAAAATATATATTCAAACGAGATGTATTATTTTTTCTATCAATTCATTCATTAATAATAAATAAAATATTGAAATTAGATAAAGTTAATATAAACAAATTTATTTATAAATAATTTTTTTGTATTATTTATATATTTACACCTTTTGTTGAATAAAATTCATGGAAATAGCAGGTGTTTCTTTCTTGAAGATAAGCAAACAACACTGTGGGGTATATTAAGTCTCAAAAAATGCTAATGTACTCTCTTCTATCGACTACAAAAAGAAAAGTAAACCTCCTCCTTTTTTATTTCAAATATTAAAAATGAAAAATAAATGCTAAACACGACATCGATATAAACAATATATCTTATTTTTTTTTTTTTTTCTTTTTGAAAAATAATGGTGTCGTTATAACTGTCGTTCTATTTTTCTTTTTTAAATTTTTTTTTTTTTTCTTTATTACACAATACATCACTGTGCAAATATACACATGCCACTGGAATATATTTATTATTTCAAACATCAAACAACCCATCTATATAAAATTTCAAAATATAAAAAAATACAATTTATTTATCATAAATTAAAAAATAAAAATTTTCATTGTATAAGTTAAATAAAAATTCAAATGAAATTTATATTTTTAATAATAATAGTCGTATAAAAATATACTTGAGCTTACACTTTGATGCTTAAAAAACAAAAATGATAATGATTATGACCCAGTTGCAGAAGAGATAGCTCTACAATTTTTTTAATATATATAAAAAAAAAATATATATATATATTTAATTTTCCCTTTTAAAAGTAATGAATAATTTTTCAATTTTTTTTATTCGCGAAAAATAAAAGTGTACATACTTGTTTTTCCCACCGCCATCATCATCGTGATTATTATTATTTTCATTATGAGCCCTTGTAAAGTGTATACATACAAGCAATCTTAGTGAGAGAATATTTAACATTTTGGCGCGTGTCTTTTAAATTGTAACAGTCAAGTATATATGTGTGTGTGTATTTTTTTTATGTATATATATATAAAAAGTATCACATACATTCAAGAGAGAGCTTCGTGTCTGGTGGCAATAAGATGCAGAGTGTCGAGGCAAAGGAAAGATGGTCTTTGCCATATTTTGCAACACACATACATACATATATGTAGTCTACCTGTACACACACACACACATATGAACGTGTATATATATTTAATATAAAGTGAGGATATAAAGAAGAGAGCCGCTCGCTAATTAGCTCCATGTTAGCTTGAAGAAATGAGACATTTTATCTTTCTCTTTCACACCATAGTAAAAAATTTTCTTACTCTTTTTATCATCATCATCATCATCAGGTCTATACAATCTTAAATTCGTGCTTCAAAGAGAAAGAGAAAGACGGTTTTATTCAAGTAACGATCTTTTTAAGATAGAAAATAAAAAAATATAAAATTATTGTAGACATTGTAAATCTTGAACCGTTATTCGTTTCCTTATTACTATATCGTCAAACTAATTTTTTTTTTATATAGATAAAAAATCGAGAAATTGAGAAGAAGAAGATGATGATAATAAAAAATCCAATTGGCAATTAATATTTCTTTGTTGTTATAGTAAAGAGGTTAAAAAAAAAAAAAAAATTATTTTTTTAGTTAAAAGATATTGAAGTGAATATAAAGTTGAAGAAGATCAACTCACATATATAGAGACAAAAAAAAAAAATAGAGTGCGATGAGTCGATTCGGGTCGCACCTAATCGCAAGAAAAGTGTTTAAAGATCATTGGTTTGGAAAATTGGGATCCTGCCAGACAGACCGACTAAGCTATATAGGCGCAATGGCCTTGTCACTTTTGGCTGCTTTATTCTCTCAACTAACTCATTCCAGTGTACACTCTCTTCTATATATTTCGACCAACTAACTCACTGTGATGATGCTATATGTGCTTTTTCATTTTATATACATATACATATATATATTCATGTGGATAGTCTAGTCATGCGGTGGTCACATTGATGGTTAACGTGGCTTTTGATCAACCATCAAAATTCAAAATACATTTAACATCAAAACTCTCAAAATATTTTTCATATCATATTTCTGTGTTTAACAAATATATATTCATCATTCAAAATAGAAAAAAAAAAAAAAACAAATCAATAAATTTTATAAATCAATTAATTATATTTAAAAAAAAATTGATTTTAATTTTTTTTTTTCCTTTTTTGGAGCAGGTGTTTATAAAAACAACCTGAATATAATTAAAAAAATTTTTTTTTTTTTTTTTTTTAATTCTTAGAAACCCTATTGAAGAACAGATCAATCCCCATGATAAATGTATAAAATGGTTTAAATAAAAACCATTTAGTTGCATTAAATTTTTCGAAAAAAAAAAAATATATTTTTTAAATTTTTTAGATTTTATTTTAAAAAAAATTTATATCGCAATAATTATTTACTTTTTTTTGTCTAATTTTTAATGGTTTTTAATTTATATATCAAGGGGCGTATGTCCAGTATAATTGATAATTAAAAAAATGAAATTTACCTTGAAAAAAAAAAATAATAAAATTGTTAGGGTTGTCTCAATAATTGGGGTGAGCAAACAGACAGACATAAAATTTGATTAAAAATTTACTAATATTTTTTAAAACTTTCAGAGCATTTAGGTATTTTTAATTTGATGATTTGATATATATTAAAACATGTTTGGTATATTAACATTAGTGCTAATAGTTGCACAAAGTAATAATAATATTTAATAACTAATATGCAAAGAGAAAGTTCAGTGGGTTAAGGAGGTATATATATATAATAAGAGTCGTTCTCAAGATGATGAAGAAGAAGAAGAAGATGAGAAGCAAGTTGGTAAAGACGAGCAATCGAGATGGCTCATCATACTCAGCTTGGCAAAATGCTAATAATTCACGTGACCGGTTTAACCAGACACAAGATTGCCAGACTAACAGGCAGGTCTCTGCTGATTTTACCAGGCCCATCCACACACACACAAGTTTATATTTATATATGAAATAAAACATATGCTGGATGTGGCAATATTAAACCTGGATATATTATTATATGCCGTGTCTATAGATATTATATAGCACATATTGTGAAGAATCATCATGTGAGTGCATACCACATGACGCCCTACAAATACACGTGTTTATAATGATCGTAGATATTACAAAAAAAATTTATAAAATTATTTCTCTTACTATCATCAAAAGATCTCGGCTTTTTTAATAGTTTATAATTTTTAAATATAAAAAATTTTAAATAAAAAAAAACTTACCAGTTTAAATTTGAGAAGGTGTTGAAAATTATCACCGGATGTCACCGGAAGCCATCGAAAATATTCCACACAATTTCCTGTAAAAATATCGAAAAATATATCGTCAATAATATAATCATAATATTAAATTTATTAATTTTTTATATATTAATTATTCATATGGATTTTTAAATGACATAAAGATGAGGTGAGAAAAAAAAAAAGTTAATTTTTATTTATATTAATGAAAACGAGTGAGTCATTGGGTTTGTCTGCTTCTGTATTAATATATATATATTTTTTTTTTAATTCAATTTTATATTCATTTTATTATTTTTATTTCGATGAAAATAATATAAAAAAGACAATTTTTATGATCATTGCTGGGTTGGTATAACTGTCGCTGATTTTATGAGGATATATATGCTGAAATGAGTACCAATTTTACTCTCATGTTTTATTTATCGCTTGTACACGCTTTGATACGCCGAAACAGGTGCGATTAAATTTTTTTTTTTATGTATTTAATACCCATTTTTTTTTCAACGATTTTATTTTTTTGTAAATGTTTATGTTTGTTTGGGTTTTTTTTTTTGCATTTTTTTTTTTTGCTGAAAATAAATGTGATATTCACGGGTTTTAAAATCCCAGCCAAGTATTTGTGATATGTTTGCTTGTTTTTGATGCATTGCCGATAGTCACTGATATATTTTTTTCACCTTTAACCCATCACTCCCTTTTACATCTACAACTCATCATCAAAAATCATATATAAAAAAGTTTTTTGTTTCCACTCTTTTACGTGATATCTAATGCACTTTTTCCTTGACAAAAAAAATTTCTAGTTTCATTTTTTTTATCACTATTTTATGTATATATATTTTCTAGCTTTTTGTGCTTTTTTTTTGAGACTATTTATCATAGAAAATGTCGCTTTATCCATGTGCTGCTGGTTGCTTGAATACATGCATTATAAAATGACGTTAAAAATTTGAAATTTCAAGTACAATCGATGATCAAGTTTTTGTAAAACACACAGTGTTTCAAGACCAAATTAAAAGTTAAAATTAAAAATAGAATTTAACAGAAAAAAAAAACAATAGGTTAAATTTTACGAGATTTTCGTGACTTGAATATTACTAGAAGAGAAAAGGTAGTCGCCTGCGGCAAGTTAACATTTTCACCCTGGTTCAAAACTCATTTCCAAACACTCATAAACCCGTCTGTGTTCCGGCAATGCCAGAATTAAATAATGATCACAAAAAGAACCAAAAAAAAAATGGATAATCCTTGAAAAAAAATATACGATTTTTCCTTTTATTATATGTTTTTTTTTTTTTTTAAATTATTCATGTCAAAGAGAATATCTGTATAAAGTAAATTATTTTTTTATATTTTTTTTAATATTCTAAAATATCTTTTTATTATTATTATTTTTTTGCAAGTATAAAGGCTTCAGCTAGAAAAATTATTGTCTCTAAAAAATTAAAAAAAAAGCTAAAAGAGTTTGTGCAATGGCGTGAAGTTTTTTATACAAAAAAAAAAAAAAAAAAAAAATTCACAGATGAATTTATATATATGTGTGTGTGAATATAGATAATGTTAAGTCAGTATCAAAAAAAAAAAAAAAAACATTGGAAATTGAACAAAATGGAAAAGACCATGGACTTTTTGTGAGGAGAGAAAAAAAACCAAGTAGATAAGAAATTTACGGAAAATAAAAAATAAAATAGTACAAAATAAGAAGGATGGTTGAAGAATAAAAGCGGAATATAATAAAAATAAAAGGAAATGAATATATATGTGAATATAGGATGCACAAGAGACATAATAAAAAAATAATAAAAAAAAATTTAAAAACTCTTTATACATTATTACTCTCACAATCCCGCAGTGCTTTTCATAATATACCACAAGATTATCAAGACAGATGAACAATACAAAAGAAAAAAAAAATTATTAAATAATAAAAAATATATTAATAATATAACATTACAAAATATATTTATTAGCTTACAAAAAAAAAAAACCATAAATAAATACAAAAAAAAACGAACCAATTATTGTTTTAAAATATTCATAAGGAGTTATTATTTTGTGTTAATTAACCAAGAATTATTATTCTATAATAAATAATAACAAGACAAAGTTATTGCAACTGACAGGTTAAAACAATATGTTTAATTTAAAAACAACAAAACAATGAATTGAAATTTTAACAAAGGAAACAATTAAGATATTAAAAAAAAATATCAAGTAAATTCACAGATGACTCATTAAATTCATCATAACAATAATAAATTAATATTAAAATATATAAAAATCATGTTTTTTAAATAAATAAATAAATAATAATAAAAAATATAATGACATTGAAAATATTCTTTACAATAATCAGAATATAAAAGAGAGTGGATGAAAAAAAATAAAAAAAAAAATTAAATTAATAATAACAAGTATATGATAAGGCAAATGATATGACTAATGGAATAAAAATTTTTATATTTTTTTTTTTCCATAAGGAGGAGTTATTGTGTGTGTCTGTTTATATATTTACCTAACATATTCGTTAGTTGTATATTCATCACATAAAGAAGCACACAGAAAATGCTTTATTCAATAAAATAAAAAAATTATTTTTCATTTTTTTTTTTTTACATTTGTTATTAAAGATATATGAATAGTCAGATATTTATTATTATTAAATAATAATATGCTCCAGGACATGACAAGCAAATTCCGCAAAGAAATTTATTTTTTATTTTATATATTTTTTTTAATTTATCATAGATGGTTCAGAGTGTCATCCCTGTACGCCCATATTGTCACAGTCACACCCTGTATTTTTTTTTTTATTATTAAATATACATTTTTATTTTTAAAATATTTAATGTTAAATAATAAAAATAATATTTGTTTTTTTTAGAAGATAATAATAATGTTTAAATAAATGCATGACTTGCAATGAAAATATATATTCAAAAATCAATTTATATCTGCCATTTTTTGTAGAAATAAAAATAGATATTTTTTAAATTTATATACCTATATGTGAAATTTAATATTAAAAAAAAATATTCTTGGTATAGTCGAAACGTGGTCGATTCGTATCACTGACTGTATATATTTTCAAATATAAACCGATTGAATCATACCAGCGTTAAAATTAAATTTCCTAAATTGGATTTAAATTTTCACCGGTCCCTTCAGAATATAACTGTGTCTTTTCCACATGTCCTTTGATAAAATACCCTTTTTTTTTATATCAAATATAAAATTTTCTATATATTTTTTCATCTCAAAAATATAAAATCAAATTTTAACAAATATAGAAATACAATTTATCCAAGTAGTAGTATGTTTTGCAAATTTAATTTAAAAAATAATGTAAATTTAATATAAAACAATATTATTTTTACGATAAAAATAATATTTTTTTTCTTTGTTATAAAACAATAATAATAATTTTGAAATATTTATATCTGGTTATTGAACTTTGACGACGACAAGTTGTGTAGAAAAAAAAATTTCCTTGCATTAATAATAAGAGGTATATTTTTTTTTTTTTTTACTTGACTTGTAAAAGTCGACACCAACCGATCAACTTATATCCATAGAGAAAAACTTTATATATAGATTTTCTATGTAGTTTTTTCTTTTGATATATGTATTATTTTTTTTTTTTCTTTTACAACTTGATTTTTTTCCCAGGCCACTACCCCGCCGTTGAAAACTCTCCACCAAAGAAACGCATTTATTCATATTTTTCATCTATAAATATAACATGTCACAAAAGTAAGACTTCTGTGCATGACGATGTTTTTATTTTCCATATATACTGTATGCAATAAAGTTTGCTATAATAGCTTGCAGCTTGCGACTAATTTTTTTTTAAAAAACTTTTTTTATAACTCGAGGTATAAAACAATAAAACTTTTAGTTTTTTTTTTTTGTAATTATAGTTAATGTGAAAAGTCGATTTAAAAGGATTATGAGGTATTTTATTAAATTGTGTTTATTTTATTTATATATTTTTGTGTGCATAAAGAGCGAGAGAGCGAGAGAGAAAGATCAAAGAAAATATGACTTTTTAGTTTGTGTATACGTATAATTGTGTATAAAAAATAAGTTGGGTATTTTGGAAAAGTAAGACTGGTGTAAAAGCATGTTAATAAATAATAATGTTTTCTTTTAACATGGGTAATTCAGAGTTTGTCGTTTATTATAAAACCGGAAACTTTTTTACACAATAGTTACGCGTGTTTAACACTAAAAAAAAAAAAGTTGCATCTTTTATATCAAACCATATATTTAGCTAGAAGCTGCAGGTTTTTTAAAAAATTTTTTATGATATTAAGTATGAAATATATATTCAACAATAATTTAACAATTTTTTTTCATTAAAAGTTTTGAAATATATATTTATGGATAGAGTGAGTGAATTAAATTGTCACTAGATAAATATTCAAAATAAAAAGCTCAAATTTATATACAAATAAAAATAAATTTTTGAAAAATGACACATGACGTATTTGTATAAATATTTAAAAATTAATGACCGGAAATTTAGAAAGAAAATAGATTTAAAAAATGAAAAATATTTTTTGAAAAAAAATTATAACGCTTGAGATATTTTTACATATTAGTTAAATATAATTTTTCCAATGAAAAGAATAAATTTTAAACTTAAAAATAAAAGCTCTATCATGTGAAAAAAAAAAAAAATAATACTTTAATAGTTTGTATATTGTGTTTTTTAAATTTTTTTTAGTTTAAAAAAAACTATTGTGTATGAAATTAAGTTCGCAAAAATATAGACAATAGATGTAACGACGTGATACTCATTTATATTTTAAAAAACTTTTTTTTTTTAGAATAAAAGTTGTTTAACAAAGTTGGTATAAGATACAGAATTCGATACTTGTAAGTTTTCAGTCGAGCGAAAACGATCAATGTGTTTGACGAAAACTTGTGGCTTAACTTTAAAGAGAGAGATAAGTAAATTAAATTCAATTAAATTGTATTAATCATCAAATCAAATATACGCAAATAAATTTCAACAAAATTATATTATCATACTTGCAATAAATATATATATAAATTTAAAAAGTAAATTGTTTTTTTTTTTTATATATAAAAATGAACATTGAAGAGAGCCATTTGTGCAATGTATTTATATTCGGATAAGAGACTATCGAAAATCGATTGAATACCACCATTAAGGTTACAATAGATGCAGAGTGCTCTAAATATCTTATGTGTGCTATTTGATGCTCCATAAAGATGCATACAAACGATCTCAGAGATTGAAAAAAAAAATACATATAAAATATCAAGTATAAATTTAAATATTTATCATAAAAATTGGCCATCAAAAAATAAGCTATCAATCCTATCATAAAAAAATTAAATTAAAAAAACATTTCCTCTTTTTTTTTCTATCTATTCTTCGACTAACGGACTTGAGAAAAATATATATATATAATTAAAAAAACTTTAATTTCTATCTCGTCAATGATGACTAGGGAAAAGTAGTACAATTATATATGTATGTATTAGTAAACCAAGGGTCGTGGAATCTTAAGAGGCCAAAAGAGTCGTTCAAAACTTTGTCCCACGCCGACTTCATTTCCTGTCCACTGAGAATTACCGTGCCTGGATGCACTTTGAGATTTTAAAATGACGAAAAAAAACCCTCAACGTGCTTCTGTCACGTCCTTCAACTTGCCTTCTTGCTTTTCTTCTACCCTTATCTACTTCCTTTTTATATATTTTCCCTTATACCAACTCTCTCCCTCAGTGCTTTTTTTTTTCAAATACTTTTTACCACAATTTTTTATCCTATATATATAATGTTCATTAATTTTTTTGTTGTATTTTTTTGTCGAGAAAAAAATTCAACAATAACAAAAAAATATTTACCTGACAATGACGCATGTAAAAAAAAATAAATAGTATTAAAAAAAAATTAATTTATTAGAGCAATTGTGTGTGTTGATGTGAAATTACATTAGCGTAAAAATTTTTTTATTTTTTATCAATTAGAATAATTAATTATTTAATTAATATTATTAATTTGTAAATTTTTTTTTCCATCAAAATAACAAGTGCGAATATATACACAAATTTTAATTAAATATACAAAATTTTTAATTGATATAAATTTGATATTAATAAATTATAAAATGAAAAATATATTTACAATTGGATATTTGGTGGTTGACAATATTACCATTGGTGGTTTCCAATGCGACCAAGCTCAAAACCCAATGACTTTTCACTCCATAAATTTAGACAAGTATTTTATATATTGAAGAGTGATATAGCCCCTTTAACAAACCCTCCCTCCAGCCTCCAAAACACATACAAACATTAAAGTAATAATTTACACACACACACGCAATTTAAACTAACACTAAAAAAAATATATATAATATATAACCATTCAAATGGAATGCTTGTTTTCGCCAATTTCAACATAACATACATTCAATGTTCACTAAAAAATTTTTGGTTTCACACTATTTTTTCTTTTTTTCAAATTCTATTTACTATAATTTAGTTTTTTATTTTTTTTAATTATTTCAATGGTGGTTAAAATGAACATATATAAATTATACGATCGTCAATATAAATTAGGTAATTCAAATAATCCAATTAAATCCAATTTTACGATATATATAAAAATTTGATCAAGTTGGAATAATAAATATTTGAGTAGATGAATAAATTATTACATCAAAAAATGACTTATCGCACATTATGACTTGTTAAATTTTCAAAAATAAATAAAATAAATGTCTGATTTTGAGATGAAAAAGAAAAAAAAATAATCTTGCTACCCTAAAAACTTGAATACTTATCACTCAATTTTTTTATTTTTTTTTATTTGATTTTTCTAGTGGATGTATGTATATTTAGTGGCATAAAGTGCCATGCCAAAAACAGTAATACGGACAGTGACGAGGCATTACGTATTCGGGTAAAATTTATATGGTACATCAACCACAAAATATTTCATATCATCCATGTGATATATATTCAATGTGAATAGTATAAAAAATAATTTTAAAATACTTTGAATGTGTCTATGAAATTATTATTTCAAAAAATAATAATACGAGATTTTGAATTATTATTTTTAAATGACGGGTATAATAAAATATGCAGAAATAAAAATATTTTTCTATTTTGTCATTCTTTTTTATTTGTCATTCTGTTTTTGGATTCAATTTTTCATATGGACATTTGAGGATTTGTTTTTATTTTTTATAAATTTGTTTATGAATAATATTATCAAACACTCACATTTTTTTAATAATAAATTTATTTATTTATTTATCAAATTGATGTGTCAGGATTACTGTTTGCAAAAAAAAATATTAATAATTTATTATAGTTAATCTGGGAGTCAGTTTGAATAATAAATAAATTTTATAAATAATTTGATGATATATATTTTCTAACTCTTGGCTTATCAGTTGTTAGTAAACTAATTTATTATTAAAATTATTTACTAGCAAACGTGTAGATATATTGTCTTGAAGATTTATTAATTTAAAAAAAAATTATATTAAATTGGAGAGAGGCCAAAAAATCAAATGATTGATCAAGTGAAAAATAAATTATTAAATACTTTTTCAATATTTTCATATAAATTTATATAATTAAAAAAAACACTGTGTAAAATTTTAATAATTAATATCCAAAAAAATATCAAACATTTTTGATATTTTTTTGAATTTTTTTTATGAACTATATATTGTTTCAACTGAAAACACAAAGTGTCCTTACTTTGTTTATTATAATTATCAAAAACACTATCACATTCCCCAAAGAATAATACAAAAAAAAAAAAATGAAAAAATATTTTATATTTTGAATTATAAAAAAATAAAAATGAATAAATCATTAAAAAGAAAATGTAAAATAAAAATTTAATATGTTTTGGTGATATTATTGTCGTCGTATGTGTTTGATAATTAAACACCGAGATTTTTAAGGGTATTATTTAATGCACATGTATGCACATAAATGACAAATAGTTTTTACTGTTATATAAGACGAAATGGTGATGCACTTTGAAAGCTGGTGTCCAGTTATATGACCACCACAACTATGTCATATATAAATTCTATGTATGTATATATGATGACCACCAACACACTTAACCAAAATAACACATACTAAAATAAAATTGTATACGAAGTGACCTCATATTCTACTATATACCTGTGCTAAAATCCCACTAAATATAATTCACCGTCCGAGAGAATATACGACGAGCAAAACTCAATTTCGCAAAAGCGAGGAAAACCCTTCGCGAGAGCTACATAAAGGCAGTTGAAAAATAAATAAAAAAAAAAGCAACAAAAAAAAAAAAGGACACGCACAGTGTGACACTTGGCTGAGGGTAAAATAATAACAAAAAAAAAAGTGCTAAAAATAATAATAATATCAAGAGTAGTTTTAACAAAAAAAAGAGAAATGAAAAAAAAGTTTTTTAGTGCTATGGAAAGCCACCAAGGTAAAGAAAGAAACTAGAGTTAAAAAAAAAAAAAATTCTTTTTTTTTGACGACACGAAAGTATAAGCCTTTTTAAAGAAAATAACCTGACCAACCCAAAAAACTATTATCTTGAAAAACGTTTAACAATTTAGACAAAAAAAAAATTAGATGATTTTAATTGTCGTTTTTTTTATTTCCAACAAGTATGATGATTAAATTTAATGAGAATTAATAAACATCACCCTCATATTGTTCAAGTTAATTCAATTAAAAATTATTATAATTAATAAAAAAAAAAAAAAAATATATGGTGTATAATCCGACACGTTAATTAAAAGTTTTTTAAAAATTAAAAAAATATAATTTTAATATAAAAAAAAAAAAAGAGCGAGGATAATCTTTTTTATTATTATTATATTGTGATCTACATAAATTGCTAACGTAGATATTTTTTGGTGGTAATATCATTGAAGATATTAAAAAGTGTCATCTTGACTTGATTCAGTCTTGAGTTCATCATCCCTGTAAGACGAGCGTGTTGGCCCTTTGTCTTTGGCCCCGTGGGCAATTGAGTGCTCAGCATATAAAGTTAAACATGCCAAAGTCTCATACTATATGTAATACAGAGTCAAATTAGCCTCAGGGTGAAAACTCATACACCTATACATCTATAAACGTAACACCAGTTAGATGAAGCTCATGGAGACCAATGAGCTTGCAGGGTAAAGAAATGAAACTGCAGAAAATGGACAATCTCTTTCGACTTTAAAATGACTTTATATATATTTTTTTTAAAAACTCTTTTGAATTTTTATAGGGAGTTTAAATATCATTCAATTTAATATACAATTCAATGGATTATAAATGACAATTCAATTGATTAAAAAATATTATTTAAATAAATAATTTTAAAGATTAAAAATAAATATTTTTTTTACATTTTATTTTCAGTAATTCGTTTGTATTATTTTTTGATGTTAGTGTGTGTGGTAGACGACTGAAAATCGAGCGGAAAATATATCGTATATTACCGACCACCTGAACCGACAAAGAGGGAAAAAAAATATATAAAAAAAAAACGGTGAAAAAAAAAAAAATAAATATAGAAGCATCTCTCTACCTTTGAAGACAAGGTCTGTCGGGAGTTGGTCGCCAGGTGCACCAAGACACTGGGTGGTATATACTATATATATACGTGATCTAAGAAATGGAAAAATATATATGTGAAAATAGAAAAGAATGCGACAAACGTATATCCATTGGGATTGCTACACTAGCACATTTTTATTATATTTTTTTTTTTTTAAATACAAGTACACGTATTTTAAAGTTGAGATGTACTGACAACTTTGCTATAAAAACTCAAAAAATGAAAAGTAAAAAAATACAACCCATAAAGATGTCGAAGAAAAAATAAAAAGAAATATAATTTTAAAAATAAAATCATAGAAAAATATTGGAAAAGTAATAGTAAAAGTTTAAAAAATTTAAACAATATATTCATTTGTGTATTTTAAAAAATAGAGGTAAAAATTGCACGCAATCTTGACGATCACCTGGACTCTCGTCGGGCTGAGATCTAGACACAGTCACGAGCGTGCATGTCGGCACTCTTTCATGTCGACAAAATAAAAAAATAAAAAAAATGGACACAGGATGAAACTAAAAAATAAAATACAACACTGTAACATTCTATGATAACGATATAGTGATGATAAGAGACTTTGTCAACTCTCTTTGTGTATGTCGCGACATCAAAAAGACGATGAAGAGTACTCAACAAAAAGAAAAAAAAAATCTTATATACGTGCACCACCAGGAAATGAAAAAGTAATATAATAAATAAAAAAAAATCATCAAACAATAGATTAAAACAGCCGAAAATAAAATCCATAAATTTTAGCTGATGCATTTGATCAAAATAAAAATTATATTTTTCAAAGTATATTATCGTAGTAATGATATTTTAATTAATGAGTGTGTATATACTATACACCGTTAACGAACATCAATTTAATTTTTTTTTTCTAAGCAATATAATTTATTTTTATTTTTTTATATATATAATTTTGCATTATAAGCACTTTGACATGTGGTACCATGTCTTGTCTAATAACTCTTCCACGCCTACATCATTTCACCGTTGTATTAATACAACATCCTCCCTCTCCTCACTCCTCAATCCACCTCATAACAATCATAATTTAATAAACAAAAATAAAAAAAATTATTATTATACTCCCACAAAAGTTTGTGTCCAATATCTGCCATATATTAATTCAATTAACAAACTTTTTTGATCCTTTAAATTGATAACTTTATATATACTAACTTTGTATAAAAAAAAAATAATAATAAAACAAGTAAATTAATTTATCCTGTCAGCGTTTAATTATCATTATTATTATATATAATTAATATTTCAAAATTTATATATAATAACTTGTTATAGTTTTTTTTCTTTTTAACTATTGCCAATTTAATTATAGCCAGATGAATAAATCGCTTTTCAAAGTCACTATTATCAGCTTCCCATTATATTGCGGAAGAAAAATTATTTTTATTTTATTTTTTCTTTATTCCCCTTCTTGTGTGTGATTGTAAATGTATAAAAAAAAAAATGTATATATGTCACCATTAATCCACTTCATCGCCGTCTTATTCATCACGCACGTGCCATTTTTATCTTCCGCTTAAATGTGTACACAATATGATGCACACACACTTACTCACTCTCACGATGATAATATTAATCTTAATGAACAGCATATATGCACACCCTCTTTATTAAAATATACAAAAAAATTTAAAGAATTTATTTTTTATATATAATTTAAATGTCTAAAAATGGAGAACGCTTATGGAGTTTTATGAAAAAAAAATTGACAAAGTGCACAGAGTGATACTTTTTTTTTACATACAAAAAAATAAATTAAATAAAACGACGATAATTTTTAGTACATGTGTGTGTGTTAGAGGGTATAACGAGGGTCAAAACTCGTGGGTTCTTTAATGAGTTAAAAAGGGAATTAAAACGAACAAAAAATTTTGTAAAAAAAAAATAATAATATAATAGTGATGGAGAATTTAAAAAAAAAAATAGAGTGGTATTCAAAACGACACTGGTTTACAACTACCCCTGCATGTACTAATACATATAGTTATATAAAAAAATAATAATTTGAAATGGGAATTTGTGCTGAATGAAAAAACATCGCGTCATTTGAATTTGTTCATTCGTAGCGAGTCACATTGAACGGAAGTGGTTCACTGAAAACAGGGAAATCCGTTAATAAGAATAACGAAAGTGGATGATGAAAAATGTGGTGAAACTAGTCGTCCTTGTATTCTCATAATATATATAAATAAAAAATATATATGTACAACCACAAATGCATATTGGGGCGTCGTCTGTTGGGCACGTGGAAGAAAATTTCAAGAGAACCAAGGGTGCAATATATATCTATAGAAAAAATATATAAACTAATGGAAAATATTTCGATGGATTTGACACTGGCTTGCAGATGTCCTTTAGAAAACTTCCTCCCCCATAAAAAAAAAAAAAAATAGGAAGAAATAAGTCATCGAACGAAAAAGAAAAATAAAAAAAAAACCGATAAAATAATATTATTAAAATCGCCTGTGTAATGTTATTTAAATAAAATTAATATTTAAAATAATAACAAGGGTTAAATAATGAAATTCTTTGGAATTATCTAGTGCGGAAAGTAGTTAAAAAAAAAAAAAATTTTATATTGAAAGAAGAGAATAAATAAAGGGGAAAAAAAAAGGATCGAAACCATTCGAATTTCTTGTGTCCTAGATTATATTTACTCGTCTGTATAGTGTATATAACGTGGAGTTGCTACGACGTTGCTTCAAAATCAAAATGCGGCAAAGTTAACAAAGTGATATATATCTATAAATATATTGTAGTATAGTGCTGAATTCGATAGGATCAATATAGATCGAAGAGATGGATGAGAAGTGAAGGTATATATGCGAGCGCAGAGAAAAATATATTAAGAAAAGGACTTGGTAAGGTATATATAAGAATTGAGGGGAGGGAAGTGAAGTGAAGAGAAAAAAAAAGAATCCAAAAAATCGAATGAACAATATATATAAAAATAAAAAAAGCGTCTATACAGTCTTCGAGGTCGACAGCGTAACGAGGCCTCGACTCTGACAAATCGGATCAGCGTTCATTCAAACGGAAAAATATTGTCGACAATCGTCGACGACGACAGCACCAAACAATGAAATACATAAAAAAAAAAAAATGTTACGTGAAGCCTTTGTAAATCAGCTTAATAAACCAACTCATAATTTCATTAGGAAAAAATTTTTTACATCAAAATTTCATGAAAATAAAGTATTTTTTGCTGATGAATGTTGCATTCAATATTGAAGTAGTTGATGAAGAAGAAGCAGAAGAAGAAGAAGAATCAATGCAGTTTAAAAAATTAAAAAATAGTTGGATATAAAAATATTTTTTTTTTAAGGCCTGTCCAGTTTACACATACACTGAGTCATTACACTCAAAGCTATCAGCGTATTTTGACATATACAAGAACAATAATGTGCCATTAATTTTGTATTTCGTGGACGATCGCGCCACTTAACATACATACACTAAGTGTCATAATAAATGTATTACAACAATGATTAATAAAATCGAATATATTATCAAATATTGCTTAAAAATAAATGAACGATAAAAATAAAAGTAATATCCATAAATTCTGTATTTGGTATATCTTATAATTATAATTCAAATCTAAATTCACGACAAAATATTAACTTCATACTCAGTGTGTTCATTTAAAAATACATAATAATTTTTGTTATAAAATAGTGTGGATGTTTCCATTAAAATATTGTTTATAAGAGACATCCTATCAAATTCACGATCATGAAAACTACACAAATTATGTTCATTCCATTTCACTAGATATCTATAAATAATTAGCATAAAAGTACTAAATTAAGTCGTAGATCAATAACTGCACTTTTATTCAAATTAATTAATGTCAATATTATGTATAATTACGTTAGATTGAACAAATACCTAAATGTGAAATAATGACACGATAATTATCGAACAGAAGATTAGTTGAATTTTACGCTAATAATGTTTAGTGTTCAGCAAATAAAAGTATCAAAGCTCAATTAATTTGAATAAAACTGTAAATTGTATTAAATCAATATTTGTTATACCAATAAATACTACCCTGGATATCCCAATTTTTACTGTAAGTATATAATCTAAACAATAATTTTTATATATCAGAACATGAAAAAACCCCAAAATCGAGTTTTACCCGACGATTACCCTGCTAGCATAGTAAAAATTGTTATTTTTTTTTCTCAGTGTATACAGTTTCTCACTGACCAAACATACTATAGTTTGCTTCAAGATATGCCATAAATGGTCTCTGGATGAACGAGCGTGCGCTTCAGCTTGCAAACACAAAAAAAAATATATATATAAAATCTAAAAGGAGCAAATGAATATCCTCATCGACCTGCACCTTTTGTTATTATTATTTTTCTTGTTGTTCTTGAAGAACACCTACAATTTTTTCAGCAATATATTCGTCAATTTTAACACATAAATTAATGATAATCATCATCAACAATAAATATTAAGAAAAATTATTGTTAATATATTTAAGTACGAATGAAAAATTGTGTGAATTTATTTAATTTATTTATTGTTAAAAATATGCAAAAATCATCAGAAAAAATTCACGACAGGCCAATATAACGGAACGTTAATTTAAAAGCCAAAATAATTTCCCAGGAAATTCTCGCGTTTTACCATGGTTCCGGTTGTCGTGGTGGTTGTAATCCGTGCACGGATACAACCAAGACGATGAAAAACGAATAACAATAATAAATTTAACTTAAAAAATATATATAAAAATATATATAAAAGTAGAACGAGTGATTCACCCCATCCAATCGTAACTCTATTTAATATCCTGAATAAAAATATAATAAAAAATGAAAAAAAAAAGTTTATAAATAAAAATAAATAAAAAAAAAAAAAGAGGAAAATGAGTAATAAAAAATAGTAGTATAAATAAAAAGGTATTGCAGAGTGAGTCGATGAAGATCGAAGAACAAAAAAAAAATTAAAAAAAAAGTATTTTCTTGGACTTTTCGGTTGAATGATTTTCATGGCTCCGTATCGTTTCATACCGGTCGCTTAAATTCTCTCTTCAACCCTCACAAAACTACAGCTATTTTTTAAATATTATATTTTTTTTCTCAATTTAAAAGTTTGTAGCTAAGATTTCTCTTTATTTTTTTTCTTTGATATAGCGGTGTGTGTGGCCACTATCCAAACCGTGACGAATTCGCGTTATACTTGAGTTGGCCCATCGTCCTACGACCTCAAATGAAAAAGTCACAAAAGAACCAGAAAAATAAATGTTACTTTTTTGAAAAATAAAATACCTTTACCACAATGTAAGTATATAAATGGAATTTTTTATTTTTTTTTCATTTTCAATCATAAGTTTTAATCCCACTTGCTAAGAAAGTCATCTAATCCGATTTTTTTTGGATACTTTTAAATGCTTCCGGTGTCATCATGTAAAAAAAATATTTAAAAGCAAAAAATAATGTAATCCATTTATTTAAAAGCCGATTGAGATAGCTGTATTATTGTTGAAAATATTATTTAAATTATTAAACTAGTTTACATGTGATTTAATATACATTCAATATCATTTATTGAATAATTTAATTTGATGTTAACTGTGTGATGGGCAAATCACAACAAGCCTACTGGTCAATAAATAAAATATATAAAAAAAATATACCACCAACTGGATTTGAGTATAATCATTGAATTTTTTATCCTCGACAATGTGAAAATAATAATAAAAACAAAAGAAGAAATAAAAATAAAAAATGTTGTTCAGGACCGGTTAGCAATACTGAGTACCAAGTAAGAGGATTCAAAAAATAATAAAAAATAAAGTCGAGACATCTATCGATCTAAAATTCCATTGGTCGCAATCATGCACATATGTATAGGTAAAAAAAAATAAATAAATAAAAATAACAACGAATCTACAGTGAACGTGTGAGTATGGATGTTGAATTGGATCCAAGATTAAAGATTGAACGAACGTCGTTTGTCAGTCCAACTTGATCATTTCTCTCTCTTATACTTTTTCTTTGCAATGTTTATTTACCACTTTTTTATTTCTACTTGACATTTTTTTTATTCGCATATATGTTTTTATTTATTTTTTTTGTATATCATCGCCAAAGTATCATTTACAAGTTAAAGCTCACGTTCGAGAAAAACTTTCACTGCCAAAAAATAATATCCTTTCCTAAAAAATATATTTAAACTGACTAAAACATATGCGACCCAACATTGGGCTGTATAATTTATTTACAAAAAAAAAAAATATACATTTGTATATAATTTTATTGGGTGGGCGGTTAGTCAAGTTAAAGATTTTGAAAATTGATACTAAATATCTGATTATTAAAATGATAACAGAATCATAATTGCCACGAGTTACAAAATTAAAAAATTGTTAAAAAAATATACCAGAGATATTTTAGCATCATCATCAGTAATAAAAAGCACAAAAATATATCAACAATAAAAAATTAAAACGAGTAAATAATATCGTGTGAACTAAAAGAGGTAAAAATAAAAAAATTGTCTTGATAATAAATCTTTAATTTAAAATGCCAGAGAGAATTGTGTGTGTTATGTCTAAATCGACTTTTAAAAAGCCTTCTTAAATATTTTTTTTTTATAATTTCTATTTTAAAAATCATAAATGTCCTTTCAGTTATAATTTCGCGATAATTCACGCCTCAAAAAATTCAACAACAATAAGACCCCTTTACCAAAACAACCCAAAAAAAAAAATATAAAAAACATAAACGAGAAATTAATGACATATACAATTTTTTTTCCTCAATTAGTTGTTTTTTTTTTTTTTTTAAATTTTATAATCTGGCACAAAAATAAACAATGGTACATCCGCTGTTTAAGGTGGCTAGTTTTCGGTGTGTGCCTAATACAAGTAGACTGGTTTTAAAAAAAAAAATTACCTACACAGACCACAATAGACTAAAATTGAACAAAAAAAAAGCAAGCTCAAGTAAGTCGTGAGACTAATCACAATGGACTACTACTACTCTGCTTAATATATTTTTTTCTCTTATTTTTCTTTTACCTACATTCCTCTTGCACACCTTGTTCACAATAATAACTCGCCTGATGTGTTCATGGTATGTGTAATTGTATGTGTACATGACCATTCTGATTCTTTCATTAATATCCTCCTTGTCTTCTCCCTCAATTTTTTTTTTTTTTTTTTCATTTACCTCTGGCTATTTTATCGCCCCCAACTGCTGCTTCTTCTTCTTCTTCTTCAACTTCTTTTTTTGCACCATGTATAAAATGTATAAAAAGGTATACACACACGTCTTTCTCGTTTTCATTCTTGTCCTTTTTTTATTCTATTTTTCGTTCTTCTCTTCTCTTCTCTTTGCTTACCACGCATCGCAAAGTATTTTTTTTTTTTTTTTATATAAATTTATCCTCGACAATTCCAAGCGTCGTCCTTTGAGTGCGAAGAGAGAATTTCATATATATAAGGTATAATAAAATATAATAATATAAATATATATTTGTGTGTAAGCATCAGAATAGAGGGTGTATTATGTGTGTAATGTCTATACATGTATAGGTATAAATGGGCCTGTTATATACCAACGACGACGACGACCGCCGCTGGTGGATATTTTTTTTTTTTTTCCTTTTTTTTTATTATTATATCTTTTTTTTTATTTTTATTTTTACTCTTCTCAATATATATATATGCCTTTTACTTTTTCTCACTTACTCACTTTGCAGAATCGGCAAAATATCCGGATCGAAAATTTCTATATCCTGCGTTTATCATCGGACGTGTCATATCGCTGACGCTGAATTCCAGACTCAAATTTTTTTTCATTTTTATTTTACTCGATTTTGATGTATATATAGGTATCGTTGTGAATGTAAAAAAGGAATTAGCTTGAATCGACGAAAAATGTACGTTTCATATTTTTTTTTTCATTTTGCTTTTTTATTTTTTCGATGACGAATATTATCTATGGTATTTTTTTTTTTATATATTTATTCGTCTTTTTTATAGTTCTTTCAATGTTGAAATTATTACATGTATTGTGTGTAGATAGATATATAAAATGATAAGAGATGGAACATTATATCCCTGCTCGAGTTTTTCCATTTTGTCCGCATGTTACAATATTTTTATATAAAAGAGGGTTTGAAATAGTTGAAAAATGTAAATTCACACGAAAATGTTGACAACGAAGAGAGAAGTAAATTGTATACTCAAAAAACTATATCAAGTGAGTTAATAAATAGTATTTTTAAAATTGTTAAATAAATTTTACAACACGTCTGACTATTGTCTGTTTATTTCACTTACACGCAATCCGCAAAAAAAGAGAAAAAAAAATCCAACAAGATAATAAATCATCGCGCATGAATATTAAGACAAGTAAAAAAAAAACAAAAAGAGTCATGATAATGAGAAATAAAAATAATCAAGCAGTTGAAATATAAAAAAAAAAAAATTTTTTTGTTTATGATGTAGTTTGGTTTAGCATATAGGTAATTCAGACAGCAAGAATTTTAAATACCCCCGGATAACCTGACCGCGGAATGATCAGCATGCAGTGTTCACATTCAAGTGATTCAACCAACACACACATACTCATCAAAAGGTGTATCATGTATATTAAATTCACATGACAGTCATATACTTGCAAAGTGACCGACACAACTCCAATAGTGTATGGCTATTCTTTGTCATCGTTGAAATAGCAAACAACAACAACAATAACAGTAGCAACAACAACAACGATGCGACAATAACGACAATGACATCAAGCGACTTGAGCTATTTCAATTGCAATTTCAATTGTTATTATCACAACTATCACAACTACTGTGCTACTATTTTAACACAGTCAACACACTTGAGAATTCATATTTCATAAAGATAAACAAAAAAAAAATATAATTATTATTAATAAAAACAAAAAGTTAATTTTGAATATTCATATACATAATAACTAGATGTATATCTTGATATTATACACAACCACAAAACACTGACTAAATTAAATTTATACTGGAATAATAATACAAGATTTTTGGTAAAAGAAAATAGCTTAAGAAAAGTCACTGGATTATTATGTCCACCAACTGTATCAACATAAAACATTTTAACACATTAATATGTCAAAATATTATTCTTTTATATTATTTTATATTTTTATTTTATTATTAACATATATTTTCATATTTTATAATATTATTTGAATTATACAAATAAAATTATACTAAAAAATATACAAAATTACTATTTTTTTTTTGTTTTTAAAAAGTTTGATAGTATCTATCATATAAATTTATAAACCGTAAACAAAAAATAGTAATAAATTAATCATGAATATATAAAAATAAAAAAAAATATATAAATCATTTTTCAAATTTGATGATCCAGGGTATTTTCTGTCTCATAAAACTCCATTACCATACACGAACACATTTTTGATAAGAAGCCTGTTTTTTTTTTGTCCCTCTCAAGAGACATGTAATTTTTTTCTATATATTTTTTTTTTTTTTGCAAGTATCTATCTGGTATCTATCAATCTTGATTTTTTTTTTTTTATTTTTTTATATTTATTTCTTTAGTATTTGTCTCAGGCAGACGGGCGTAACGAATGCGCGGTGAACTAGGCAAGCAGTCAACTTGATTCAAGGGGGTTTAGGGGGATGTGATGGTTGAAAAGAACCAATGGATATTGTGGGTGATTGAGAGAAGAGAATGAAAAGTACAAGGGTGGTAAATTTCAACTGTAACATATATATACAAAGTATGTATATATATAAAATACATCGAATTACTTTTCGTAGGAATCAATGTACCGCGGACGCCGGACTGCCGTTAAACACAAATTTATTGTCGATTGGCGGACGCCAGGCCAAATACAAGTATTGGAAACTATCAAACCCCTATTTTACCCCCTCAACACTCCAATCAACCCCCTGTAGATTAACATCTAGCTATGGAAAATAGAAAACTATCGACAAATAGTTTTCCGGATAGCTTGTTACAATAATACTACTTTTATTTTTATTTTTCTCTTCTGTATATTTTTATCACTATTTCTCTGTTTTTTTTTTCTGTATATTCATTTTCATCCCTCTTGTATTACCCTCTGGGGAAAACTTGACATCACTGAAAATCAGCCACTTGAAACTTTTAACATTTGTACTAAAATTTACAGCTAAAAATATACGCAGATGGTTTTTTGGAATTAAAATAACGCACGGATTCTTTTTTTGAATGATTTTTTTGAATTGTAACAAAATTGGGGATAATTTTTTGTATTTTATTTATTTTTTATTTCAACTTTGAAAGGTTAATTATTTGTTGAAAGAAATGTCAAATTGTGGATGTTTGAATTAGGACTATACGAGAATTTTTTTTTTTTTTTTTTTACTTTTGTAGATACTATCAAGTTTGATTGGAGTAAATCGTATTTTCAAATGGTCAATATATTTTTTTTGTACTCTATTTTGTTTGTTTATCATTAACAGTGAAAAAAAAAAGGTCAAAAAAAAATTTTACAATAAAATGAAGGATTTAAAATAAAAAAAATAAATTTAAAATTGAATTAACATGATGAAAAATTTATTTGAAATATAGATTTTTCTTTTCCAATTAATCGGACTTTACAGTAAAATAAATTTCGTGGAATGAAAATATTTAATATTCATTTGTTTTTTTATATTTTATAATAAAAAAAAAAATTGATGGGAAGTATATAGACATGGTTGGCTAGATTACCAATCGCAATACGCATGTCTATAAATATATTATGAATGTGTAATTCATACTGATCCTGAGTAAGACAAGGAATCAAACAGAAAAAAAAGTAAAAAAAAAATACCAAGAGAAAGGTTCGATACACTTGGATTGCTCGAGTGATTGGATCAAGATTTTATAATTCTACGAGTTGAATGTAAAGAAAGAAAAATAATAATAATTTAAATAAAAAAAAAAAAAAAAAGTACCGCAGTATACCAGCGGTAATATATCCCAGATCAGAAAACCAAAGTTTCTCACGCCTTTGATTTTTCTTTATTTTAAATTAAATATATATTTTCCAATTGAAAAAAAAAAGTAAATTAAATTTATATAAAATACTTTTGTTTAAATATTCACGCGAATAATAATACACAACAATTTTAACTTTTCAATTGATAATGAGTTAATTTAAATCCATCATGATCCAAGTTTACACACTTTTTCACAAGTAAACTTCATTTAACTTGGTAATACAATTTTCAAACTAAAACACATCTTTAAATTCAAGAAAATACATTTAAAAAAAATATATAAATAATCTCAAATAACCAACTTATTTTCAATCTTAAATTAAATTACTCCAAAAAGAAAATAAAATACCGGAAATACAAAAAAAAAACGAAAACAAAATTACTCATCAAAGCATCGAAAAATAATTTCGACAATCTCCGGTATAATAAAAAAAAAAAAAAAAAGGAACCACAACACATATTTCATTACATTTTTTTTTATTTTCTTTATGACTAGCTCAAAAAAATAATGATAATAATAATAATCTTGCCACCCTAGTAATTCACACCTGCACATTAATACCCAGACAAAAATTTTTCCCCAGTCTAATGCTCAAACGAATCGATCAAATAAAATATTCCCTGCAATATAATGCCACAAGGTGTGTTGTTAATCTTTGTCCATAATGTCGAATGACCCATCATACATCTAAAGCGTGCGCATCGAGTATATAATATAATAAATAAAATAAAAAAAAAATTAAAAACAAAACCACATTTATACAAAAGTATCTTTCTCTCGAGAGAGAGATGAGTTGAATTGAGGTAAGAAGGATAAAAAGTACCCATCAAATATAGCAAGTAGAAAAAAAAAAAAAGATAAATATACTTGCTGGATGATGATGATGATGATGATGCTGATGAAGAAGAAAAAAGGAGAAGAAGAGAAAGAGGACGAGGTTGGTTGGTTGCATTGATGTAAGGTGCCTCAACCTCGGTCTGCCTCGACCCCTGGACTAATACAAAATAAAATGAGTAAAAGACCGGTAGATGAGAGAGAAAAAAGGAGAGAAGAGACTCAAATTGTTGTTGTTGTTGTTGTTGCTGTTGTTGTTGAGTGAGCAAAGATTTTTAAATCCAATGATATAAAAAGAGAGCAAGTGAGATGAAAATATTTTTAAAAAATAAAATAAAGAGAGGAAAGAGAGGGAATAAGAAGGGGTTAAGGGAGGAAAGATAAGAGAATTGAAAAAGTGGTGGTATGGATATAAAACAAAGATAGATTATTATAAAAATATATCAAGAGAAAAAAGAGGCAAGTTGTTACGGTCAAGTGAAGGTAACTATCCTCCAACAAACACACACACAAATACAAAATTTTCACTTGTGTATTTATTTACTTATGCGTGTGTGGTTGTTGAAAAAATGTGAGTGCAAGATGCACATGCACACATTTAAAAAACAGGAAAGATGCACCATCGTAGGTATCAAATACAACAAGAGAGGGAAGTTGAGATGATAAAAGAAAAAGGAAAGAAAGAATGAATGTGGAATTCTCAGCTGATATATTGAAAGAGGGGAAAAAGGAAAAATATATATATAAAGAAAACGAATAACCAAGTTGTTGAGAAAACCAAGTAAAAAAAAAGAAAAAAATGCATACAGTGTTGCCGGATTTCTTATAAAATATATACAACCAAATTTACAATCGAAAAAAAAAATAAAATAATGAATATGATGATCATTTAAAGGATTTTTTTTATTAATTTTATTTTTTTAACATTTTATATAGGCATAATTAAAAATAAATATTATTTTTTTTTAATTTTTATTATAATCAGCCACAAACAAATCATTTATTATGTGGTTTATAACTCAAATGAGTTGAAAAAAAAAAAATGAAAATTATATTCTTGTATTTTATTTTTTTATTAACTCTTTTTTTTTTGTTTGTTTTATTTTTAATTTAACTAGTAATTTATTATTATTATTTTTTGAATCACTAACAAGTTATTTGAAAGGTAAAAAGTTCAACTTTAAAAGTACTGGCAAAGAACTCATGCTAATGAGTTAAGTTTTCCTGGAATTTTATTGATTGAAAATAAAACTTGATAATATTTATAATAAAAAGGTTTTTTATTAATTATATTTAAATTTTATATTCAAGTATTTTTGATGATGACTAATTGAATATTATTTATTTTAAAAGCATATGATTGTCGTCGTCGTCGTCATTTAAATGAATAAAATTTAAATTCATTCAGTGAATTTAAGAGTTTAACAACTCTTGAGGTACATGCATACAATCGTTTGATGATATCCGGCTTTATATATTTTTTTTTTTTATATATTTCTTTGTCAACATGCATAAGTCAACAATAGTTTTTATGATAAAAAGAAATTTATACAGTGACTCAGACTAAAGAATAATAAATTTTTTATTTTTCTATTTTATACAATTGTCATCTTTGTAAAAATTATAATTGAAATATATATTTTCATATGGCGAGACTTGAAAATACACAAGCTAATTATTAAATTGAATAAAATATATTTTATAAATCTTCTTTTTCATTTTGACACACGATCAAAGAAACGAGAATGTAAATGACGACAGAGTTAACAAAAAAAAAAATATATATATGATAATTTTAATAGAAAAAAAAAGGGTTGAAATTGTTGTTGTTATTTTTTTTAATACAAGATTTATGAAGGTACAGATGATAAGGTAAATATAACCGGGTGCCTCTCATCAAATCAACTGATACTTTTTTATATTTATTTTATTATTTCTAGTCCAGCAAAAGGGGAAATATTTTTTTCACCACAAGATTGAAATATATTACTCTGTACACCATTGAAAACCGATACGATTTCTCGAGACGAATACTTCGTAATAAAAAAAACCAGTAGAAAATAAAATACAAATCTAACCAAAGTACATTTCCAGACGATGTTGTTGCCTGGTGTGTGCAAAGCCTTTCAACAAAAATAAAAAAAAATATATATCACTACCTTTCAACACTATCACTAGTACACAAAAAATAAAAAAGTCTATATATCATTTTTTTTTTTAAATCTACTCTCAGTACTTTTAGTGTAACAATTGATTTTCCCTTTTATAGTTTTTTTTTTTTTTTCACTTTAAAAAATGAATTCCAAGAGCAATAACTTTGATTTAAAAAAAAAATAATTTCAAAGTAATATAGCATTAATTTATATACATGAAAGAAATATTATAATTATGTAAAAGTATATATATCAAAATGGTAAATAGTTTTATAATATTTATTTAACGTAAATTTATTAGATAATATATTTCATGAAATTTATGAAGATTTAGTATTAGTAATTAAATTTACTTTCCATGACATTATTCGTATTTTTATTATTCTCATTTCTTACTAGAACATATCATCAATTTAATGATGAAATTATAATCTATATATAAATAATATTACACACAGTGTTAAATATTTAATCAAGTTTTTAAATATTCTATTCTCTCCCGACTGCAAGTAACTTCACTCTCTCCTCTAGATAATTAATAATAAAAAAACTGGCAAAAAATTTATAAAACCACCAGTAAAATGACAACAACAAATACAACAACTTTAATATTTTAATTTTTAAAAATACGTGCATATTCAAGATGTAATTTCTCGAGTATACTAATTACTGTCGGCACGTGCGTACTCCAGTTTCATATATGACTGCAATTATATACAGGTAGAAGAGAAAAAAAAAAATAATAATTAAATACAAGATGTATGAATAAATGTCTGTTACATATCGTGTCTTGAAGACTTTATGAGATTGTAAATATTATTATAATGAATATAACAACGTATAAATAATAGCAAAAAAAATTGAGATAATTAAAAGAAGAAAAATAAATAGGAAGATTCACTTTAATAAATAAAAAAAATAATAATAAATGTGATATAGAAGAAGAAAAAAAATGAAAAATTGATGTTGGCAATAGTTGAGAGATATGAGATTACATATCGAGAGATGAAAAGAGAGTTTAAGATTAAATAAATATATATATATGTGGCTGAGAAATAAGACGAAGAAATATGTTCAAGTCTTCATGGACAAGCAGTTGGCACAGATATTGAGAGAGGAAGGACAAATGTCGCTTATACCGTAATCATCCGATAACTGGATATGTCTTTTTATATATATGTATTCTAGATGATGATATTAACTGGGAGAGATGTTGGTTGTTGTTGTTGTTGTTGTTGGTGGTGGTGTCATAGCAACCAAGCATCATTTGATTTATCAAAAATAATAAAATTGATAAAATGGAAAACATTGTTGTTGAAAAAGAAGAAAAATTTTTGGAAAATATGATGAATTTTTTATATTAATATTGAATTGTGAATTGAAGTATTTAATTTTTAATTTTTTTTAATTTAAATTTATTTTTTTAAAGGTTTTTTATTCATAAAAAATTAATTTTCTTTTAATTTTTTTATTTAAATAATATTTTAATATTTATTTCTTGAAATTTTTTATACTCAATTTATATAAAAAAAAAAAATTTAAACAATACAATTTCCTTTTTTTTGATTTTTAGAAAATCATTCAAATTTATTTTTAAAATGTTATTCATAAAAATTAAAAATTAAATATTAAAATTCATTCAAAAAAAACTAACTATTCATAAAAATTAATTTTCTTTTAAAATTTTCAAAATTATTTTAATTCATTTTTAAATGCTTTTTATAAAAAAAAAAAAATTTTTTTTTCATTTCTCTATTGTAAATTACTATTTCCTTTATATAAATATAAATATATAATAATTTTTAAGCACAGATAATCATGTTAAGTCCGTTAGTTGTGATTATAGTAGCATCAAGCTAATGTGTATAGAGAAGAAGCGCATTAATACACGATACAATGTTACAAAAAAAAAAAAATAAAAATAAAAACGGTATATTCACATAGCTAACCTGTGAATTATCAAAGTGACACGAACTGCTATTTAATTTACGTCAAAATTATTACACCCAACATACAATAATACATGAAAAGAAAAAATAAAAAAAAATTTCAAAATACATAATTTTTATCTATATATATATTTTTACTCCGAAAAAAAAAAAATAAATAAAAACTTAACAATAATATAAAATAAAAAACTATGTAACTGTGTTTCTAGCAGTCATACTTTATTCGAAAGTTGGCATCTCGTTTGTCACGCTGTTTAAATATAATTTTTCCTCTTCAAAACGAAAAAAAAAAAATTAAAAAAAATTGCAAGCAAGTGTCTAAAATAAATATGAAAAAAAAAAAAAATTCTTCATACCTTTAAAAAATGAGGTTTATCACGATTTAGCAGTTACCAAAGATCAAAAATATATATATTTATAAAATAATAATAATAAAATGTGCAAGCTTTGTCGATCGTGTCACGCTTCGTGAAATTCAATAAATTCAGTGGAATCCCGATAGGGAGAATTCCTAATGCGACTCGACCTCTCGTAGTCGTTGTCTTGGTTGTCTTCTACGACGACGACGACGAGCAACACTTTATATCCAAGGTGAAACAGAAGAATAAAAACAAGACACACACAAAATAAATGTAAAAAAAAAAAGAAGAAGACACCACAACACACAAGCCAAAGACAAAGCGACAACACAATATAAAAACAAAAGATTTATAATAAAAAAAAAAAAAATCTATAAATTTAACCATAGATTTTTTTTTTTCAACAGTTTTATTTTATGTTTTTTTTTTTATATTTATTTAAACCTTTCAAACCCTCATGTATATTTTTTATAATTTTTTTTCATTTGAGAATCTAGAATTACCACAAAAGACCAGATAAAGAATGCCCATATTGGTAGATATACAAATTGAGGGACAGTTTAAATATTAAAAGGATATGTTGGTTCGGTAGACTGGGTATATAAAAAAATAAAAAAAAACCATCAAATAGTAGTGGATAAAATAAAAGAGCTAGATGACCAAGCGAGAAAAGTTAAGAGCCTGACACCGATATTGCTCGTGTTGTCCGTGCAGAACAACAGATATACAATTTCCAAACGAATCGATTCTCCAATATATATGCTTGGCAGAGAAGGAGAGACAAGTATTGAACAGCTATCATGTAGAGAGAGAAAGACAGTGACAATCAGTAGGTATGTACAATTGCATGTACAGTATATTCTACACGCACATAAAAGCAACACAGAATTTCATCCCCACATGTTATTTTGTGTAAAAAAAAAATAAAAACCCTCCGCAAATTCTAAACCCCCTGTAACGAATTCGATTATCATTCAGCGTTATTCTCTCTACTCGAATATCAAGTTAACTGATCGACTACACACACAAAGAGACAATAAAACTATATTAAATAATAAAAATCAAATTTAAAGTTTAAATAATCAGCATTTTTCTTTTTTGTTAAAAATTTTTGCTGATAGTTTATAAAGAAAATATTTTTTTAAAGTGAGATTTTAAGTTGAAAGTTTTTGGAGTTTATTAAAGACCTATTGGTAGGATATATGAAAAAAAATAAAAAAAAAAAGAAGCTAAATAAACACAAATAAAGTTAAGTTTGGAAAAAAAATAAAAAGTTTTAAAATTTGAAATGAAGTCAAAAGTGGAGAGTTTGTATGTTGCCTCGGGTTTAATTACTCAAGAATAAAACATCTAGTTTGCATATTTTATTACACGAAAATGAGATTGAATAGTGAGTTTATATATATAAAGATAGAGATAGTTTAAATCAACGTTTCTTCTTGGTTCATGTCGCATTGGCTTTGGCACGATGCTTATTCAACTCCCTCATGCAGTACCCTCTTTATTTTCCCCTGAGATACTGTCGAGACAAGCAACTGAGACACAACCCTCGTCACTAGTCAACACCCACCCAAAATTCACCTACCTATACCAATTTATAAAACTAACTCACTCTCTCTCTCTCTTTCACTATATAAATATCCATCTTGAATAGAAATTTTCAAGAAAAAAAAATAAATAAATTAAGTAAAATCTCTCCCAATGACTTGAAGTATTAAATGCCACCTAAAAAAATATTTTAAAACATGATAACATTCATTATCAAATGATCCTTTTTTTACATATTTTATTTTTACTTATTTTTTCATCAAATATATTATACCAACAAGGGTGCAGAAAATATATAAATTATAAAAAAAAAAAGATAAACAAATGATTTATCTCTATCAAAAATCATTCAACACTTTTTTGTGATTTTTAAACCTCAAGGCTTGAAAAAAAAATTTTAAAAATAAAAGTACCATCATCAGTAATCAACCAGTATTTTTTTATTTTTTTTTCAACCTTTCTCTCTCTCTTCTCTCTCTCTCTTGTACACATGCAGTTGGTCATTTGCATGAAACAACTTTCGTCATAGGTTTATCATTTTATCCAATCAAAAAACTACTCCGAAAAAAAAAAAAATATATACACAAGGGGTTAACCGGATCCTACTTGTACTCATCAATTCTAAATAATAATAATAATAAATATTGTTAATAATAATTAGATAAATTTTAAAGAATTAAATTTTACGATTTTTTTTTTTACTCCGTTTATGGAAAGCCGGCGTTTATTTTTTTTTTGTATATTTTTTAGAGTTGGCATTTTACATTCGACCTTCGTCATCTACCTTTTTATCGTATATTTGAATCACCCCCTTCTCTTTAACGCTATTCTGACGTATCTTCCGACAAAAAGCCCCGTCGGGAAAAGCAACCGAGTCACGAACTCAACTGACTTTTCTCTCAAGGAGTAGTCGTCGTCGTCGTCGTCAATATACATGATGCTAGAAAATAAAAGACGAGATGATATGAGAAATCTCTCTTCTTTCAACTATGCCCTCTTGACGCCTCGATAAAGTATTATTATTATTGTTATTATTATCGAAATATAAATAAAAAAAATAGCAGCATATTGCTGAGAGAGTATACTTGATCGTTTTTCTTGCTTGAATGAACAAACACTCACTCGAAATGTAATGATAAATAAAAATAAAAAATATATAAATAAATAAACTAAAATAATACAAATGTTATATATTAAAATGTGAAGATGTAATGATTGATTCTCTCAAGTTTCACTCACCCAAAGTCCTTGTAAGTAGGCTCTTATTATTACGCTTTTTTTTTTTTTCTTCTTTTTTTTTTCTTCTTTCAATTTCAAGTACTTGTTAATCCGTGACAAAAAATTAAATTAAAACATAAATCCAACGTGTTTAAAATACCAACGTTTGGTATTAATAATTAAATAATAATAACAATTTATTTTAATTATGAAAAATAAATTTAAATAAAACTTTTTTTTTTCACTTTTTTTTTTTTTTTTATAACAGAATTTCGTTTAACACCACAAAAAATAATTATAATTAAATAATAATAATAATCACACTTTGGAGTATAAAAATAAATAAATAAAAAAAAATTAAACTAAAAAAAAAACCACCGGTTTCTTCTGTGTCACAATATTCGTTGTCACTAAAATTTTTTTTTTTTTTTTTCAAATGATTTGATATAATTTATTGCTCCAGTTTTAAAATTAAAGCATAAATTAAATAACACAATAAAAATCTTTGTGTATTTTATTATATTAAATAATACAACAATCACTTCACGTTAATAAATTTTATTAATTTATATTATTTTATGCGTTTCAAAGAACGGCTTAAAAAAGTTGGCACCCGTTGTTGATGTTACCGACCGATAAAGGGGTGTGTTTTTTTATATTTTTTTTCAAAAATTATAATTTAATTTTTAAACTACACTTTAACAAAACTTAGCACAAATAAAAAATTACATTTTATTAGATTAAATTTATTATTTTAAATTGAAAAGAAACAAACAATTCACGATAAAATTAAAATGATTTTTTTTTTTATTATCTTTTGGAGTATTAGACCATAATTAAATGGATTAAACAGTATTAACTCACGTTGTAAAAATTTATATCGATAAAATATAGGTTGTTTATGAAAATTGAATATGAAAAAAAATAAATTAACCAAAACATATACACAATAATAATATATACCGGCTACAGACGAGCATAGTTTCACCCGCTGTGAGGCCTCATAGGCAACTGATGCGTGTTTCGCCAACACGGCCAATCCCCTCTTCCCCCACACGTCCATTTTGTTCAATGGTGATTGGTGACACACAGACTCCGCCATCTTGTGAGCAAGAAACTAAATTTTTACTGTAACTGTGTGAATGTGTGTGTTGGCTATACATATAAAAATACAAAAACCGGAATTTTATATAAACTGGAAGAGAAAGAGAGTCGCGCAATGTGAAACAAAAAAAGAAGGGGAAATAATTGCACAAGTGTGTTTGGGGGTTGAGCAGGGGAGAGACAACGCAAAAATAAAAATTTTTGGGGTAAAAAAAGGGTCAAGAAATAAATGAAAATCATTTTTTTTTTTTTTTTGCATAATATTAATTGTGGTTGTTTTATTTTAACTAGAACAATTGAGTTTTTTTTTTTTGTTTTATAATAGAATATTTTTTAATTGACTGAAAAATAAATTATTTTAAGATTAAAAATAATTCATCAAATATTTTTCGTGTATATTTGCTTGAGGCAATTTTTTTTTTGGCTCATTTTGACTTTTTTTTTTTTTTTCATCTTCTTGTTTTACTCCTCTTTAATATCGTATTCTTCATTTTTATTTATTTTTTTTTTTATGGATAATTATACACCGATCCTTCGTAATTCGTTTGCGATTTTTTTTTTTTTCGTTACATTGCAAGTTTATTTTTTTTTAAATCTCAGGTGCCTTTCATAGTTTCATTCTTGTGTTTTATTTATAATCCATGGGCATCTATATGCAACACGATATATAACATATGAATATAATATTTTTTTTTTTTATTTTTTTCGTCTGATAAGTTAAAAAATTTCTTGGAATATTAAAATTAACATCAACGCTTGTAGGCTTATTTATCCTTTAACTTTTTTATACCCTAATTTATTTATTTTTCAACATTTGGTTGTTATTTTATTTTTTTTTTTTTTTGTGGATATAAAAAAGAAAATTGTTTGAAATATAATTTAACATATTTTTGCTGTTATCTTGGTTGTATATATGTCGTCTTCTTGGTGAAAACCCCCAAAGGGATGCCAAAGAAAAGCCCACAAAATTCAACATCTGGAACTCGTCTCTCCCTTGGTTATACATGATAAATAAACACATCAATGTTTTATATTTTTTTATACATATATGTAGTATAATTTAATTATATTTTTCAACAATAAAAAACATTTTTAAACATTGTTTAATAATATCCCGAAATATATGCGCTTTTACGTAAACTTTATTTTTCGATTTCTTTACATTTTTCGAATCCGGCTTTATTTATTTTTCGAATCCTTTGTTAAACAATAAACATGGATATTTAATTCTATCTCTTTATTTATTTGTTGATGAAATTTATGGAATTTTTAGTTTAATATAAATATATACACTGTCAATTAAATCACTGATATTAATTCAGTGGGGAAATTTTGGTTGCTTCACCCTTGTCAAGACTTAATTTTCATGGAAATTTTTTTGAGCTTATATATAAACCATTTCATTAAATATATCACATCACACACCCCGATTATTTTACTCCCCAAAGTGTAGGATCATTACCTCGTGTTCTTGGAGCTGATTGAATTTTTTTTTTCTTTCATTTTTTCCTTCTCAAGTTTTATATATATTTATACACTCGAGATTCTTCTGCATAAACTTTGTGTGTTTTTTTTTTTTTTAATATAAATTTCTTTATTTTCTTTTATTTTTAATTATTTTTTTTTAACTTGCGTGTATATCTCATATTCCCAAGTGACCTCGCCATGAATATATATGCGCATCTTTTTTAACAAATTAAATGTAAACCACCAAGTGGTCAACTCAAGTGACCTGCATTATTTTTATAAATATATATATTTACAAAAACGTAAATTATTTTTTTATCCATATTATAAAAAAACTTAATTTATTTTTCATATATACCTACTATTTTTTTTTTTAATTTAAAAAGTTCATTAGGTTTAGTATCAACAAGGGAAATTTATTATTTTTATATGAAGCTTTTTTTCTTACCTCTGGAATTAGGAATATTGTGTCGCTAAATCGTTACGAGCTGAATAATATTATGAGGATGGACAGGGTCGAACAAGTGAGTCGTATAATTTCATGTTATTTTTATTTTATTTTATTTTTTGTACTTAGTCGAATGAGGTTTCGAAGCGATGCTAGGCAACCGGAAAAGCTCGTCGTCAAGTAGACAAGTTAACTAAAAAAATAAAACTAAAAAAAACATTAAAATAAGCTTCAAATTAATATAGAAAATGAGTTGATTAATTATGAAAAATAATCAATATAAATAAGCAAAATTTATATAATACTTGCTCTTATTTTATAACAAAAAGGGTTGAAATTGTAATTATTCGTTTGCCATATTGTACTTGATATAAACCGGATGTTTCAGTATGAAAAAAAGGAAACACTTAATTGTTATTTTGATATAATACAACACTAAATTTTTTACAAATAAAAAATAAAAAAAAAAATCATATTGCATGTGTGTGTTATTGAGGGCAACAGTTGTTAATGTAAAAATTATTTACCTCAAAATTTCATTGTTAAAAATAACTATTATAATTTTGAAAAACCACAAATCCTTGTATATTTTTAAATATATTTTTTTTTCAATCGATTTCTGCGCAACGAGCAAGATTACGTCGACCTGAATTCACATATGGCACAGTTCTTAATCAACCCTTTAACAAGAATATGCAAAAAATTTATGAAATCTAATTCATCATGAAAACTGTCACCTGAATTTCATAAAAAAAGTAATGAAAAAAAAAAATAAATACATTTTCAAATTGAATAATTAAATAATCTGTAATTAAACGTGTCGAAATTAATTATTACATAGATAATTTTCCAATGGATTACATATAAATAAAAGCACAACATGACACTAAAATTGAAACAAAAAAAAAATTGCAATTGAATTTTGTAAACGATTGATATGCACGTACCAAATTAACGTATTCAATCTTTTTTGACATTTTAGTTTTTCCATCAAGCCTCGCGAAATACATACCCATAAAATAAAAATAAATTAAGCCAATTAATTTTGATTAAAATTTGCATATATAAAAAAATTTTATATTTACTTTTTATTATTTAAATTTAACATACACATCTAAAAGGGTCATAATTTTTTTTTTATTTTTATCATCAAAAATTTTATGTAAATAATTTATATTTAGTGTGTTTCGTTTAAATTTATATTTTGATTTTGTTTTTTTGGTACATGTGTGGGGGGATAAATAATGTAAATGAAGATTAAAAATAATTTTAAAAAATTGATAAAAAATAAAATAGGCAAATTGTTGATGCGTGTGACGTGAAGATGGAAAATTATGATTGAAACAATTTGGATGTCGGTCATTGGAAACACGCGAGGGCATGCGTTCCATTAAAATTAGGTACACACCATCAAGAATTTTGTCCGCACGCGCAAACATATTTACTTCGTCCTTTTAATATTTGCATAAAACATAGGTATATTGTTGACTATTTTAAATAATTTATATTCAAGAAAAATTGCAGGATAAACAAGAGCCAAACGATGAAAATATAATAAACGATAAAAATTCATTATAAAAAATATAATTAAAATATATATATTAAATTTTATGGGTATAATTAATAACACCTGTTTAATATTTTAATAATTTTATTATTCAATTGGCTATTTATTGCATTGTATTATTTTTAAACACAAATCAAATTGACGAAATTGTTTTTTTTCGATTTCGATTTTCACGAGTTTAAAATTAATTTCGATTTTCGAATTGAGTTGAAAATTATTGGATAATTTATTTATTTATAAAAATGTTTTTAGTAGATTTATCAATTGTTTAAATGTATTTTTTAAATTATTGGAAAAATAAAATTCACGGTTGGGAGTTTAGAAAATCAAATTTCATCTCTGGAGTATCAAAATACACTCACACACAACATTTGATCATTTCACTTCACAGTTCACTCAAGTTTTATTTATACATGGACATATATATAACTAGCATATATACAATTTTAGGTATTTCATTTTATACTCTGGCATCGTTAACTTATTCATGACATTCACCAACAACTGTAAAATAATGTTCAAACTAAAAAGATAAATAATTTTTTTTTTTTTTTAATGTTATTCCCATCAGCTGAGTGTGTGGTTGAATTAAAAAAACAAATAAAAAAACCTTTTTTTTTTTCAAGTAATTAAGATAAAGATTATGTTTTTAGATTAGACAAATTAGATTGAATAAATAATTTATCAATTAATTATTAATAAATAAATAAATTATTAGTTTTTTATTTTAAATGGAAAATAAAAATTTTTATAAAATTTGTATATTTATTAGATTTAATGTTATAAAATGTAACAAATTATTCAAAATTTATTTATTTATTTATTATTTATAAATTAATATTATTATTTTGTTTATAAATAAATTATTTATTAGTAATAAAAGGGCTTATGTAATTATTTTATTTTCGAAATTTATTTTTATCTTTAAAAAGGCTCGATTGTTTTTGACTTTTAAATTGTTATTAACATTTATTTTTTTGTTAACAAAAAAATCATTTATTACAAGGATATATATGTCCTTTTTTTTAGTAGAAATTTTTTATTTTTTTACCAATGGAAAAAGGGCTTATCTTTGGTTTTACGTTTTACTCTTTGAGTGTTAGTAAAAAAAAAAATAATAAAAATCCAAGTAAACTACATTTATCATTGGTTAAAAAATAAAAAATCCTAAAAATAAAAATCCTTTCTAAATCCATAAAATAAGGTCCTTTATAAATGATTATTATCTTAATTTTACATTAATATTTTATTATTTTTTCAAGCCTTATAAATTCGAAATCAATCTCTTTCTTATATTCAAATCAATTTTCTATATGTTTTAGTACTTAAGCCCTTTTATTAATAAGTAAAAAAAATTTATAAATATCCAAAATAAGTTTACCAAACACCTTCAAATAATTTATCATATAATAATTTAAAGTAAAAAAAAAAACAAATAAATAAATCAAACGATCAAAGTATATTTAAATAACAACCACGATGTTTAAATGAAATATTAATTCATATTGAGTGAAATATCGTGGGCTTAAAATATAAACACACAAATGAAAATTGTGGAATAATAGATATACATATATCGATTAGTATACACGTATAATTTTTCAATCAAAATGAATATTAATTTATGTATTTAATACATTATACAAACTGATGATTTTGTTGTTGTATCAATTGTACAACAAATTTATTAAATTTTATATTAATAACAATGTGTAAAACATAAATTAAACACCAATTTAATTGACAATAATAATTATTTAAATTATAATAATTAAATATTACATTAATTATTTATTTTTTTTTTTATATAAATTAATTAGATGGACATTCAAATATTCAAATCAATAATCAATTTACTATATTAAACCACACTAATTTCGTAACATTTGAACTAATCGATTTCCGCAAATATTTCCGATTCCGATTGTCTATTGAAGAACCGCAAATATCATTGTTATATAAATCATTAAACTTTAAAATAATAAATTAATTTTGCCTGAATAAAAATAAATGTAAAAAAAACCCTTTTTTTATTAATTAAAATTTAGATTAATTAAATTTTTTATTAATTACTGTTATTTGAAAATAAACTGTGGGTATATTAGCTTTTAATTTGACACTAAAGACATCTTAATATATATTTTTTTTTAATCTTATTTCTTTAATTCTTTTGTCAAGTGGCGATAGAAAAAGACCACCAGGAAGAAAGCTAGTAAGTATTATAGACCACCAGCTCAATAACCGACAAATTTAACTGAGCAAAGAGGCTAAAAAATATATAAAAAGAAATATTCAGTTAAGTTGCAAATGGTATAGTCATGGATGATGGTTCATGTCCCATCAGACCGAAAACTTCTTGGAACAATGAAATAGCAACTGATGCTAAAATTCCAAAGAAGTCAACATGCACACACAAAAACTTTCGAAAAACGTTTGAAGTGGTGCGGAACGCAAAAACTAAAATCAAATAAAATAGAGACTAATAATAATAATAATAATAAAAAAAAGAGATATGTTGCCGGAACAAAGGTGCGTGTCTAAAGTCAAAAACAACCCGGAAATATTCTAGTCTCTATGGCAAAAAAAAAGAAAAAGAAAAAAAAAAAAACTACCACTGTAGCTGAGAGGAAAAAGGTAGATGTATTTTTGAGAATTTAATGGACATTGATGTCAGCATGTTGAACACAGGAGGAGGTCCATGATAGTCACCATCATCAAAGTAAAAAAATACTCCAAAATTTAAAATAAAATGAATGATTTTTTTAGCTTTAAAATTCATTTACAATCATGGTATTGATGTTTTATAATTTTTCTATGATTAGGCAATTTTGCAAGTATAAAAATAAATTATTTATAATTTTTTTTCAAGTATTTAAGATTAATTTTCATTGTCACAGTTTGATATCTTTTTTTTTTTTTAGACAAACACAAGGTCCTCATGGTCACAGCTGTAGAACAGAGGTGTTTTACTGTCGTCTGGTATCATTTTTTCTTTTTCCAAATGAAAAAAAAATCCATCATTATATATTGTCACTGAAAAACCAAAGCACTCAGTGACTCATCATGTTGAAAAACCTAAATAACAGACAAAAAAAAATCTTCTTTTATTAAATAAAACTGTAAAAATATATTTATAAATTTTATAGATTTTTTTTTTTTTTAAATCAAATTAATGACAATTTTCAGTTGAAAAAAAGTATAATCCAATATTGCAATATCATGGCATTTAGGTGAATAATTTCGCAGTTTGTGATGCCTCATAAAAGCAACCCCCCACCTTCACTATACCCCTATTGATATTTGCATTTTTTAATGGAAAATTCGTTGACTATAAAACGAAGCAACTCCATGTTATTAATGAAATTAAATTTTCCAAACAAATTTAAAAAAAAAAAGTTTCTTTTAATATAAAATATTATAAAAAAAAATCAAATTTAAATAATATTAATTAAAAGAGAAAAAATATAAAATTTATTTTCATTAATATTGTCATTTGGCTAGAGTGTATTGACGCTTTTTTTTTTTTTTTATATTAACCCGGGTGTATAATGGAAAATTAATTAAAATTATCGAAAATTTTAATCCATAAATGTCAAACGAAAATAATAACAGTAAATTTATTTCGATTGTAAATAATTGGTAGAAAAAATTTGATATAAATGGAAAATGATGATGAATTTTCAATTAAATTATAGACAGACATGTATACATTTAGATGATCCTCTTTACATTTAATGCCATAATCACATTATCCAACAAATTAAATTGGTCGCGACGTGCGCATTTTAACACTTAATCTCTTTAAAATCCACTCATCATACATACACACGCAACGACAATTAAATTCACACATTATCAAAAAAAAAAAACTATTTTTTAAAGTTTAAAATTTATCATTTAAAAATAGATTAATTTAATAGCTTTGATTATAAATTCCTCTAAATAATAATAAAAAAAGATAGACAAATAAAATTATAGATAAATTTTTTTTTATTTAAAATATATCGCGTGACTTTTTTTGATAAACCAATTTTAAAAATATTGGCAAGTTAATTTATACAAAATATCAAGATATAAATAATGATTTATAATAAATTAGTTAACATTTGTAAAATCGTGTTAAATGTTAACTATGGTAGCTTGACAAAGCGCGTGCGTAAATGTGCGTGACGATTATTATAATAACGTAGTAACACGCAAAGTTGATGCTCTTCCTCATTCGCTTGACCACAATTTTTTTATTTTTTATATATTCACATGGATTTATTTACATATGATGTTTGTGTACATAAAATCTACTTAGAGAAAAATTAAATTCAAACGGGACAATAATTCATAACAGTTTTGTGCGGTTTCATTTCGAAAAAAAAATAAAAAAAGTTATTTACTTTGATGAAAAAAAAAAAACATCATCATGAACCAGTTTAAATTTTGAATTTTATTAATTTTAATTTAATTAAAATTACATTTTTTTAAAAGTTATAATTTATAGTTTTTTAAAAAATTTTTTTCTGCTTCACTTTCAGCAATTAATACTAAAAATGATGGTGTACCACATCTCAATGAAAATCTATAAAAATAAATGAAATAAAATTACAAAAATATCAATTAATTAATTAATTATAATATTAATAAAATTAATTTACTAACTGTTTACGTGATATAATTGATGATAATGTTCTACTAATGTCAACTTTATGAATACTTTTTTTATCTTTTCCCTCAAAATAAACATTTAAATTATCAACAATATAACGTTGTTCAATATCCCATTCTGGTGGTTCAATAAATAAATCTTCAAGTTGATCTAAAAATGGTGTATCTTCATGAAAACTTTGTATAAAATCAGTTTGCATTGTTTCAGGATAAAGTATCATAACTGGCCAAACTAAACGATTTGTTTTATTATCAAATTTAACTCTATTTTGTGATAACTGTGGTATTTGTGGTACAAAATCATTTAAATCAATTGTCATTTTACCAATTGGTATATCAATATTAATATTACGATCAATAATTGCTTTAACAAGTCTATCTTCTTCTGTTTCTAATTTTTTTAAACGTGCATCTTTCATTCTATCATCACGTTCTTTCTTTTTTCTTTCAATTATTGAATTTTTTAGGAGGCTCATTATCTCCTCATTGTTATCACCATATTCATTGATATATTTGTTACATAAATCAATGCATTTTGTATATTTTTTTATGTTAAAACAACATACTGCTGCTCTACTCATGGCTTTTGGATAATTTGATTGATATTTTAATGCAGTCATGCAATCATTTAAACATGATAAATAATTTTTTATCATAAAATGACAAGCAGCACGATTATTATATAATTGAGCTAGTAAATTATCATCATTACATTTTGATCTGATACCTTCTGTATAACTCAATATAGCTAAACGATATTTTTTACATTTAAAATTAAAATTACCATCTTCTTTGTAATTTGCTGCCAATTCTAAAAATATAAATATTATAAAATATTTTGTTGAATTATTAATTAAAAAATAATTTTTTTTACCTTCTGGTGTATTTTCATTTGCATCGTATTTTAATTGTTGAAGACCTTCCATAAGTGGTGACACTTCATCACCAGGCTCTGGACTTTTTTTCATAAAAAATGGATGTTTTTCAAATTCTTCTTGCCATTTATCCTCTGGCCATCCTTCTGTGTATCTTTTTTTTTCTAAACTATTGATAAAATTATCAAGATCTTTATCCATTTGATCAGCTAAATTTGCTCTTTCTTCATTTGTCCAATTTTTCTTTTCCATATTATCAGTCATTTTTGTTTGTATTATCTAAAAATTTAATTAATAGAAATATTTTACATTCAACTTAACCTCAAATTTTCAAGTAAACATTTACATATTTTTTTTCATTTTACAATTAATTTTATGACAAATTATTAACAATATAATTTATAACAATTCATTAACAACAATATACAATTATTAAATAATTATATAGGTAATTACCAAATTATCCTTTTGTCAATTGTTTTTTTGCTATTTTTAAACACTGGAATATTTTTTTTTTCTGTAACAAGAGTACCAGCAACGTCAGATACAGGAGCAATTTTTTTATCTCCCGGTAATTTTAGAACCTTTTTATTGGAATTAGGGGCACGTGTTATCTTTTTTTTTTTATAACAAAAATGACATCATCAATATCATTAAGGTGTCATCACACACTTTAGAAAAATACCTCTAGTTTGTATGATGATCGTTTGAGGTCTCTTGGTGCTCCAATAAAAAATAAAAATATAAAAAATTAAATTAAGCACTTCAAAGCACTTGACAACTAAAACGTCATTAATAAAATTGATCATCATTCATTAAATTTGTATCAACTACACCACCAGCATAATTTGTAAGTTTAACATAAAAAAAAATTAAACATTTTGCTTCATTTTTTGATTCATAAATAAATCTAATTCAAAATGAATTATTTAAAAATTTATAATTATTTATTGTTTAAATAGATTAACTAAAGTAATTTAATTTTTTATCAATTATCAATTTAGATAAACAATAATCATGTCGACAAGCAGATTTACTGGTATTGAAGTTGGACCACCAATTGAAATATTTGCTTTAAATAAAATCTACACTGATGATTCATTTGAACAAAAAGTAAATCTAACAATTGGAGGTATGTATTTAAAAATCATATTAACTCAATGATTATTTATCAAACAAATTTATTATGAAATTATTATTAAAAAAACAAGTTAAAGATAACAAGAGAAAGTTATTTTTATGATGATAATATTATTAAAACATAACATATTTACAATAATATGATATTGACCTTGCTGGACCTCACACGACATGTAGATGTCAGTTAAAAAATATTGTTACATAATCATTTACGTATCTGGAATATTTATTATCAAATTTATTTATTAAACAAGCATTAATTACAATTAATTTAATTTTTATAATTTAAGCATACAGAACAAATGATGGCAAACCTTGGGTTTTACCAGTTGTTAAAAAAGTTGAAAAATTACTAGCTCATGATGAGCTACAAAATCATGAGTATCTTCCAGTTCTTGGTCTTGATGCATTTAGTAAATCAGCAGTTGAAATGTTACTTGGTAAAAAATCATCATCAATTATTGAAGGTAGAGCATTTGGAGTACAATGTTTATCTGGTACTGGATCATTAAGAGTTGGAGCTGAATTTCTTTCACGTATTCTTAAATATGATACTGTATATTACAGTTCACCATCATGGGGTAAGAAAAATTATCATCATCATCAATTTCAAGCATTGATAATAGCTTAATTTGTTAATATTAATTTACAGAAAATCATCGTCTTATTTTTGTTAATGGTGGTTTTAAAAATACTCACGAGTACAGATACTGGAATCAAACTGGAAGAAATATTGATTTTGATGGAATGATTGAAGATTTAAGTAATGCATCTGAAAATTCAGTTGTTATATTACATGCATGTGCACATAATCCAACTGGTTGTGATCCAACTCCAGAACAATGGATGAAAATTGCTGATGTTATTGAAGAAAAAAAATTATTTACATTCTTTGATAGTGCTTATCAAGTACGTAATATTATTTTATACTTAAAGTGATTATTAATTAATCAATTTATTTAATTTTTAAATAGGGTTTTGCTACTGGTAATTTAGAAAATGATGCATTTGCTGTACGTTTATTTGCTGAACGTGGAATTGAATTTTTTTGTGCTCAAAGTTTTGCTAAAAATTTTGGTCTTTATAATGAACGTGCTGGTAATTTAGTTGTTCATATGAATAATACAAATGAAGTTATACAAACAAAATCACAATTGACATTAATTGTCAGAGGAATGTACAGTAATCCACCAAATCATGGAGCTCGTATTGTTGCAACTGTACTGGGAAATGAAGACTTGTATGAAGAATGGTAAATGTTTAATTAAAAACAATTAAAAATAACAATTAATAATTGTTTAATGTATTGTTTATAGGAAGGATCATATTCGTACAATGTCTGGAAGAATTAAGGAAATGAGAAAAGCACTTTATGATCATCTTGTATCACTCAAGACACCTGGTAATTGGGAACATATTTTAAATCAAATTGGAATGTTTTCTTACACTGGAATGTCAGGTAATTAACTAACTATTATTTTAATATTATATATTGATGCTAATTGTTTTTATTTTCAATATTTAAAGAACGCCAAGTTGAATATCTCAAGAGTCATTATCATATCTACATGCCTCGCAGTGCTCGAATGAATATGTGTGGTTTAAATGAAAAAAATGTTGAATATGTTGCAAATGCATTCAACAAAGCAGTCAATGAATTTCCACATAATGTTTAATTATTTTTAAATAATTAAAACAAGCATAAATTAAAAACAACCAAAATAATTGAGTTATAAAAGATATTGTTGATTAGAATATTTAATAATTAATTTTAATCAAGTACAAAAATACACACCCCACCAATAATTAATGTTTAAAAATGTTAAATTGTTTTTTAATTTGTAAATTTGTGCCAAGGTTTAGCACATTTTAATAGTGGACAACAAACAAAAACATTGATGATTCATCAATTTTTCTGTTAAAATAATAGCAATAATACAAATTTAAATTTGTAAAATTGACCAATTAATAAATGTTTTATGTAAAAATAAAATTATTTAAATATTAATGATAGATTGTTAATATTTTTTTCTATTAATTTATCAATTTAATGATGCAATTTACCTTTTTTTTTCAGCAAATTAAATAAAAAACAATGGCAATTTTAAAATCAAACAATATTTTTACTATGACAGTTGTTTTTTTTAATATTACAATATTGTATACATTATTTACAGAAAAAAAAATAGCTACATGTTGATAATGTCTTGATGCTCTAAATAATAGAAATGCTTTATCTTACATTTCCCATTTTGATACTTTTTTTTTATAACTTTGTTTACCATCAGCTTCAATGGCAACATAATGTCCACTGTTTTCATACTTTGATCTCATGTATAAAATATATCCTGAGCATCCAACTATTGAAATAAGACCTAGTCCCATCACCCATAAATTCTAAAATTTAAAATAACAATTAAATAATACAATTTATTATATTTATTATGTTTTAAACTAACCGGTTTAATATACAATTCATAGTTAATTGCTCTAAAAAGTGTTGTACTTTTGAGTGATCGTAAACCATCACCTGGAGCAGGTTCTGCTGGTTTAGCAGTTGTCTGTTTAACTGTTTCATCAGCCATAATTTATCTGTCAATAAATATCACTGTCTCAATCAGTCTCAATATAAAAACATCAAGGCACTCTCAAAACCAGTCCACCAACTCACGTGTTTATTGTTGTTGTTGTTTTTTTATGTTGTTGTTCTTCAATATCCAGGACACTGTTTACCAATCCAATAACATCAACAGCCAAAAATCAAATTACAATGAAAAATATTAATGATAAAATTGATACAGCATGTGAACTTTTATCCAAAGAAGCTGCAGGTATGTTTGAAATAAAAATTAAACTAAAATTTCTAACCTCGAAATTAAATTGATTTAATTTATTACAGAACTCTACTTGCCAAAAAAAATAGCTGAAATTGATGCATCAATTGAATCAATTGATCCCTTTGATTTTTATCGTAATTATGTATCAAAAAATATACCTTTATTAATTAAAAATGGAGTTAAAAATTGGCAAGCTTATGAAAAATGGAATATTAATTATTTTCGTGAAAAATTAAATGATAAAATTGTCACAGTTGCTGTAACACCAAATGGATATGCTGATGCAGTTACACTTGATTTATCATCAGGAAATAAATATTTTACAATGCCTGAAGAAAGATCATTAAAAATGACAGAATTTTTAGATAATTTAGATAATCCAAATGACAATGAAATTTTTTATATTCAACAACAAAATTCAAATTTTCAAAGCTGTTATTATGAGCTATGGAAAGATGTTGATTGTCATCTGAAATGGGCTAATGATGCATTTGGACAAGATCCAGATGCTATTAATTTTTGGATGGGTGATGGAAGAGCAATAACATCCAGCAAGTATTTTTATTTTATTAAATCGAAATTTTAGAAAAAAACAAACAAATTTTAATAAAACTTTGAATTTTATATTTTATCTAGTGCATAAAGATCCATATGAAAATATTTATTGTGTAATATCAGGAGAAAAAGAATTTACATTACATCCACCAACAGATTTACCATGGATTCCATATGAAAAATATCAATCAGCAATTTATAAAAAAGTAAATGACAATTGGAAAATTGATCCAATTGAATCAAATGGTTCAACTGATGATGATGATAAAATACCATGGGTATCAGTGGATCCATTGAAGCCAGATTATCAAAAGTAAATATACACTCATTATATTAATTTAAAAAATAATATTAATTAATTAATTAATTTTAGATATCCAAAATATAAAAATGCAACGACAATCAAAGTCAAAGTTGAAGCTGGTGATGTTCTTTATCTTCCTGCACTCTGGTTCCATCATGTTCAACAATCTCACAGCTGTATTGCAATTAACTACTGGTACGACATGGAATACGATATAAAATATGCATATTTTAAAACTCTAGAAGCTTTAACTCAATAAAACAACAAAAGAAACTTAACAAAAACTATTTTCTTTTTTTTTTTTTTATTAAACCATTTATATTATCCATTATTTATTATCATACTGCACAATTTATATTATCATCATCATCATCAATATTTAAAATCTAATATTCGAATAATATTTTACAACTAAAATACACACAATTTTAATTTTTTATTTTCTTCTTACGTTAATTTATCAAAGAAAAACAAATTTGAATTTTTCGTCATTTCTTTTTTTTTTTATATTTTTTAAAAAATACTGACAAATCCAAATTTAATTATTTATATATATAAAAAAAAGGAGCCTTTATTATCTATATAATATTTATTAGATATTATCTAAAACTAATGAGATTATTTAAATATTGGAATTGAGAATGAAAAAAAAAAATCTGTCAAAATTAAAATAAACATTTTTAGAAAAATGTGTACAAATTATTTTTTAAATTCGAAATGAATAGTATAATTATATTTGTAAATGATTAATATAATAATAATATTTAAAAATGATTTAAATTTGTGCATTTAATGTTTATTTATATGTTTTTTTCTAATAATTATTAATATTATAAATTAAATGCATTAACGCCGATAGGATTTGACATATTTGGATTTTAATAAACGTGCATGTAATTTACGTTTTTTTTGATACGTCGATATTGGTGATGATGAGGATGATGATGATGATGAATCAATCGACGAATCATTAATTAATTTTCAGGCCATTTCATAATCTTCATCATCATCATCTTCAAATTCACTCATTGTTCTAAATGCACGTTTACCATAAACAGGTGCATGTTGAGTTTCATACATTTTACGATTTTCCAAATAACGTTTATAATTACTTTCACGTTTTCTTCTTTGTTCTTCAGCTTGTTGACGCATTCTCTCTGGATTAACATGTGATGTAACCATATGTCTTGTCAATGAACTCATGAATTTATATGTTATTCCACAAACATCACATGATAAAATTTCATCTGGTGTTTCTTTTTTACTATTAGTCTCAACCTGTTGAATCAACAAACAAACAAATTAATTATTTAAATAATTTACAATTACAATTAAATAATAAATAAAAATAAAAAACAAAAAGCAAGTTGATCCATTTGTATTTAAAGAAAAAAAAAAAACTATTTAATTATTTTTTTTCTTTTTGACAAATTAAAAACAACCAGGATTCACAAAAAAATTAATTCTAAAAGGATTTACATTTCTTTTTTTTTTTCAAATAAAAATAATAAAATTGGAATATGGAAAAAAATAAAAAAAAAAAAAAACCTTTTAAAATTAATTATTAAAAATGAATTAAACAACTCACCGGTTGTTTTCCATTTCCCGGCTGTTCATGGACCAACAAATGCCGATGTAGATTATTCAAACGATTAAATTCTCTTCCACAAACCTCACACTTGTGTTTTTTATCTGGATCATGACTTGATCTTTTATGTATAGCTAAATCTTGTGCAGTAATAAATGATTTTGAACATAAATTACAATGAAAATTTTTAGGTTCACCAGCAAGATGTGATTTTTCATGTTTTTCAAGTGTATCTTTATCCATAAATCTACGTGCACAATAAATACATGGTAATGGTTTTGAATTTGGATTATGATCAATCATATGACGACGTAATATTTCTTTTGTTGGAAATAATTTATAACATTCTAAACATGAAAATGGACGATCACCAGTATGCATTTTACGATGTGTTGCTAATGAATTTTGATCTGGAAATTTTTTATCACATAAATCACATGGAAAATTACGTACAGTTATATCTTCTTCACGTGCATGTTTCAATCTTCTATGTTTTAATAAATGTGTATGTGATTTAAATGTTCTATGGCATATTTCACATTTTAAACTATCATTTGTTGGTATTATAACTTGTGTTCTTTTTAATCCATTTTCATCTTCAGATATTATTAATGATATTTCAACTGTATTATTATCATTTTCATTATCTATATCATTACCAATATTATTATCATCTTGTAATACTTGATTATTTTGATTTTCATAATCTTGAATTGCCATTTGTTCATCAGCAGTTGCTTCTTGTTCATCACTACTTGTATGAAATTCATAATTACCATCTTCAGTCATATAAACTAAACGCATTTTACCATTTTCATCTTCAAAATATAAATTATTTTGTTCATCCTGAAGTAAATATACTTGCTGAAATACAAAAAAATACAAAAAATTAAATTTAACATTAGCTTTTATCAAAATAGTATTTATTTTACCTCGGGATTTTCATTTGATTGTTCTTGTTCAAGTTCATCAGTAACAATATTATCAGTTGACTCTTCCCATTGTTGTTGATCTTGTTGTTGTTGATCTTGTTGTTCATCAGTATCAAGTACTTGTTCATCAAAATACTGTTCATTTTCATTGTATGTTTGTGCAACATAATATGTTCTCATATCATCACCCTCATAATAAACTGTTCCCTCAATTGGTACTGTACCATCATCAAGTTTTTCCATTCTAAAATTAGCACCTTCATCATTTTTCTTTTTATTATTTGTACCAAGAACAGTATACACCAAATTATTTTCTGTATTTTTAACAATTTCATGTGGATTTTCATCTTCATATTCATCTTGTTCAACAAGTGTTTGATTTATTTCACCATCAACATTATTATCCATATCATCTTCATCATCATGACGAGGTATTTGCATTTGTTGCTCATATTGAACTGTATTTTTAGATTTTTTAGAACGATATAATTTTGTTGATGAACCATTACTTATTATTTCATTTTTAATTTGTTTAATTGATTGTTGTTGTTGTTGTTCTCCAAGAGGATCATTATTTTCATCCTCTTGCCATTCTTGATAAGTAACAACAGCATCATAACTATTTGCATTATCACCATTTAATTGTTCATCATGTTGTTTAACATCAGTTTCTTGTTCTCCAAGTGAATCCATTGATTCAACCATTGCCTCAATACTTTGTTCATTTCCTTCAGCCAATTCTTCTTTTTCTTCTTCAAGTATTTCAGTAACATACTCTGTTTCACCATCATCCTCAACATATTCACCTTCAGCATATTCTTCACCCTCATCAACTTCAATTTCTTCTTCAATTATTTCAATTTCTTCTTCAATTTCCTCTTCAAATTCTTCAGTTGTATATTTTATTTCTTCTTTTTCTCCATGAACAACACCATCACCACCACCAGCATCTTTTTCCTCCAATATTGCTTGGAGTTCTTCAATCTCCATGATTAATTAATTTAGGTAGGTAATACAAAAATCCTTAAAAAAAAAAACAAAACAAATTTATAGATTTTAATATTAATTATTCTCAAAATAACAACAACAATAACAATCATTAACAATTATTAATAATACATAATTTTTATGTCAAAAATAAAAAAAAGGTTAAAGTACAAACAAGCAGTGAAAACTTGTACATGAAAATTGCCAAAAGGTAGCACGATGAGCGTTAGTCATTAAATACCGTAACAAAACCTCAAAATTACAAACGTGTTTAATAATTAAGATATTAATTAAATCAACAACAATAACATATATATAATCAAAATATTTATACATTTGACAATAATAAAAAATAAAATTGAAAATTTAGATAAAGGCGGTTTAAGCAGTCGGTACGTGTATGCCTTGTATTTATCAACGGACAGCAAAATGGCTACATAAATTGTAATCTCTCCCTCAAAAGCCGTTTGTTAATTTTAGTCACTTTTTTAATTACTAGTAACAAATAAACATAAACAATATTATTGATATAATGTTTGTATTAACATACCTTGTTTGTAATTAACATCAATTATGTGTAAGATGTGAATTGGATTTAATGTAATTGTTAATAATTATTACTCGGTCGATACGCGGCCATTGAGTGACGCCGTTATGAAATTGAGTGAAATGAGCCAATTATTTGTCTTGTTGTTAACAAAAATATCCCTAATATATTCATCAACAATTTTCACCAATCAAGCATCAAGTTTACTAGGTACTTTTTTTGTTATTCAAATTGAACGGCGCGCGCATTTATATCCCGCCATTTTAAAATTCTTGTATTAATTAATTGACAGGATAGCAATGTTTTTGTTGTTGGTAAAACAATAAACAATTAATTCATTGTTGTTGGATTTATACTGTGGTACCTATATTTTTTTTTATTATTATGTTGTTGATTTTGGTGGTTGGAGTTTTTTCAATGTTTGATTTTGTCGCGGCGTCAAGTGGATTTGATTTTGGCGATGGTTTGGCATTAATTGTTGGATTGATAATTGCATTAATTGCATTTTTTGCTTGTATGGGTGCATATGCCAGACGGAGATCTCAATTTGATGCGATTTGATGTAATAGTTTAGGAGGTATGAAAAATATTTTTAAATGGAATTTTTTAAATTATATTTGTATTAATTTTTCTTGGGGTTTTTCGATTTTCAGATTAAATTTCAAGATATAAATTAGAAAAGAATGTTTACCATGATGTTTGTATTGTTGTTAACAAATGTGAATTATATATTTTTATATTGATATAATTATAAAATAAACATTTTTTAAAATTGTTTATATAAAGTATATTTATTGTTTTAATTAAAATATTTGAGGTATTTGGTGATTCTGAAAATTTTTATAGAGATGAGATACATTATTTAATGAATTAATGCCTGATCCAGATAATGAATTATAATAAATGTATAACTTGAGAATTATAAACCTCGTTGCTTATTATAGTTGTCTATTACAAGAATTAATTTTATTTTCAAATTTCACCGGACGAATGTTGAATTTTATTAGAGAAATACAAAATAAGGAAGGCAAACTTTAAAAAACAAAATACCTCTTTGCTTATTATAGTTGCCTAATATAAGAATTAATTTTTTTTTTTTTTAATTTCGCCGGAAGAACTTTGAACTTTATTAGGAAAATAAGATATAGAGAATAATTTTTTCACAGGATCATAGAATGAGCAAATAGGTAGTTTATTTTATTTCTGGTTCACCTCCTGAGTTACCTGCTCTCCTGATATTTTGAAAATAAATTTTATTTCTTTAAAAACAATTAGAAAAAAAATAGTGGCGACATTAATTTTTTAACAGGATCATAGAATGAGCAAAGAGGTATTTTATTTTATTTCTGGTTCACCTCCTGAGTTACCTGCTCTCCTGATATTTTGAAAATAAATTTTATTTTTTTAAAAACAATTAAAAAAAAATAGTGGCGAAATTAATTGTTTCACAGGATCATAGAATGAGCAAGGAGGTATTTTATTTAATTTCTAGCTCACCTCCTGAGTTACCTGCTCTCCTGATATTTCGAAAATAAATTTTATTTCTTTAAAATCAATTAGAAAAAAAATAGTGGCGACATTAATTTTTTCACAGGATCATAGAACAGGCAAAGAGGTATTTTATTTAATTTCTAGCATACCTCCTGTGTTACCTGCTCTCCTGATATTTTGAAAATAAATTTTATTTCTTTAAAAACAATTAGAAAAAAAATAGTGGCGACATTAATTTTTAACAGGATCATAGAACAAGAAAAGAGGTATTTCATGTTATTTCTAGTTCATATAATAGGTATACTTCGAAAAACAAAATACCCCCTTCCTTATTATAGTTGCCTGATACAAGAATTAATTTTTTCTCGAATTTCGCCGAGCAGACTTTGAATTTTATTAGGAAAATATAAAATAAAGAAGGTAAACTTCAAAAAACAAAATACCTCTTTGCTTATTATAGTTGCCTTATACAAGAATTTTTTTTTTCGAATTTCGCCGGACGAATTTCGAATTTTATCAGGGAATAATAAATTAGAAGGGGTAAACTTTGAAAAACAAATAATACCTATCTTTTCTCATTATATTTTCTTCATACAAATACTCTATTTTTAGGATGAAAAACTATCAAATACCTAAAAATTTACCAAACTAAATTCCAGTTATCAATAAATACCATCCAACAAAAATAACATTTAGCCAATTAAAAAAAAAAAATAAAGAACAAATAAATAAAATATCCGTTTATTCAATAATTAATTTAATAATAATTTTTTCTTTTCATCATTCTAAAATTAATCAAGATAAATTAATACATTATATATATTAAATATATTTTCGTTTCATCTAATCCATTTGCAAAAAAAAAAAAGAAAAAAAATAAACAAATCAATTACTAATTCACTGATAATCATCGTTATAAATTGACAATATCAATTCGTAAAAACAAATTAAATATGTTTATAATATAATAATAATAATCAATCGTGTGTCTAGAATTGAATCAATAAAAAAAAAAGAATAATAAACAGTGTTTAAATATATAATATATTTGAATATCATATATGAATGTGTCGATGTTGTGTGTAATTATGAGGGCTTGAAAATATCTAACTAATAACACATGATTGTTTTAATTTAATTCAAGTATTTAAAATTGCTAGAAATACATTAAAGCATAACAATAACTATTATTTAATTGTTCATCCTTTCATTCTTTCATTCACTTAATTTATAAATTATAATTTATTTATCGTATACTGAAATTAAATTTTAAACAAAAATAATCATAATTCATTTGTCATATTTATTTGTTTTTTTTTTATCAACACACACACGCACACACACTTTTTTTTTTATTTTTTATCTATCAAGCGTTCATAAAATTAATTATTATATAATTTATCCTTTCAAACATTCGCGATATTCCATTTGACAGTCTTACATTTATATCATGTTCGAGCTAAATGGTAAATTAATAAAATATTTATTATTTACCATTATGATCGTAAAGACTAGGGTGAGGCCTGCACAATTATTATGAACCATGCCTATTTGTTATTAATTTTAATTTTTATATTCTTTTGCCAAATTTATTTTTTCTCTTTTTATATTTCTCTCTCAATCACTCGTTCGCACAATTCAATTACAATTTTAAATTATTTTTCAGTGCGAACGTTTTAATTTTATTTTTTACTACAACTACCTATTTCTCTTGATTATTTATTTTTATATTATTACTCGTTATCACCAACATAAATGAGTAATATCATTTTAAAACATTTTTTTTTTTTTTTTGTGGCACGTTTAAGGATTCATCAATAATGAATTGTGTGGAAAAAAATATATTTTTTTGTTTATGTTTATATAAAGAGAAGACAGAAGTTTGACAAATTATTATTTTTATTTTTTTAAAATATTTTATAATAAAAAATAGAAAAAAAAGAGAGAAAAAAATAAAAATAAATTTGTAATAATGGAAAAATATATATTATATATTTATTATATAATATTGAGAGAGAAAATTTATTGTTCTATATTTTTATGATTTAATTGTGTTTGTTCATGATGTGGTTCAGCTGGTGGTGTACCATCATGTGAATTACCAAGACGTGGTGTTGCTGGTGTAGCTGGTTGTGATGATTGTGGTGTACCAGAAGTTGGTGCATAAACAATTCTATAACCAGCTGGTAAAAATAAACCACCATGTGGTGAATAACTAAATGCTTGAAAATTAGCAAGTGCACCTGGTTCATGATAATGTATATATCCAGATGTACCAGTACTTGTTATTGGTGTTGTTGTTATACTATTTGAATTACCACAATTTGATGTTGTAACATCTGTTTGTAATATTTGAGGAAATTGACATTGTTGTTGTTGTTGTTGTTGATGTTGTTGTGTTGTTGATCCATTTGTTGAACCAATTATTTGTTCATCAGATGTTTGTGAATAATTTGTAACTTGTTGTGTTGATGGCATGACAATTGGTATGACATAAGCATGTGGAATATTTGTTGTTGTTGTTGATGATGATTGTTGTGGTGTTTGTATTAATTTTTGTGTTGCTAAACGTAATGTTTCTTCTGTATCTGGACAATAACCACGTCTAAATGATGCTTGTGGTGCTGAACTGAACATAAGATAATCCTCCACGCCAAGTGGTCGTGATGGTCCTATTATTTTTATTAAAAATAAATTATCCAATTAATAATCAACACTTAAATTTATAATAAATAATAATAATAATAATAATTTATACCTGTTACAGTTGTCGCCACAGTATGATATAGCAACGGATGATGTTGATGTTGATGTAATGCACTCGCTTGCTGTTGTTGTTGTATCAATAACTGCAATTGATGCTGTTGAAATTTTTCCAATTCATCTCTGTGTCTTCTTTGTAGTGTTTCTAATTCAGACGTTTGTCTTTTAATTAACAATTGATATTCTTCACTTGGTGTTAATGATGATGTTATTCTATCTTCTTTATCTAAATCAATTGCAGTATGTCCAATTGACGTTGTCATAACACTTGATGATGGTGGTGGTAATGAACTTTCACGACTGTGTATTACTTGAATAGTATTTTGTTGTTGTTGGTGTTGCTGTTGCTGCTGTTGATGTTGTTGTTGTACATCATCATTTTGATGATGAATATTATTATTTCTTGGCTCATCAATTGATTGTTGATATGGTATACCCATTTGTTGACAATAAGCTTGTTGTTGTTGATGTACATCAATTGCAGGTGGTCCAGCCACTTTTGATACCATAAAACGTGATATTTTTCTTACTGGTTGTTGTGGTGTTTGTTGCTGTACAGCTCTTTGTTCATCAGAATATTCCATATTAACTGGTGTACTCATACCTGAATTATTATTATTACTAACAACAGACATATTTGTCATTGGAACAATAGGTTGTCCTTGTGGTGTTTGCATTAATGTTTGAGACATAATTTGTTGCATATGATTTATAGCTGATATTGATGGTATCAATGGCAATGATGATGTCATTGATATAGCATCATTACGTTGATGAATTTTATTAAGTTCACGATCTAAATCATGTAACTGTGTACCACCAGTTTTTTGTGTACGTGATTTAACATTATCCTTACTTGGACTCATTGTTTCAACAGCTGTTGTATTTTCAATATTTGTATTATCAACAACAACAACTTGGCTATATTGATTATCTAATAATTGATTATTATCAAATACATTCATAACACTTTGATCAATATGATTTGTTGGAGTTGAATGTATTGTTGTTTGTGGTGAATTAACATTAATATTTTGTATACTTGATGCAACATGAGCTGATATTTTTTGATGATTGTATGTTGTTATATCAGATTGTTGTGGAATTGTTGTATGTTGTTGTTGTTGTTGTTGTTGTGGAATTGTTGTTGTTGTTACAGCCAATGATTCAGATGGATGACTAGTTAATTCAGCAAGTTTTTGTCCAAGTGCAGCAATTGATTGTGGACCAATATCAGCAACTTTATCTAGTGAATTTTGTTGACTTAATTTATGATGTTGATGTTGTGTTTGATGTATTGCTTGATGTTGAGGATAAGATATTGAATCAGTTGTTTCAATAATATTATGTTCTGGTGTTAAATCATTATCTGTTAATAATTGACAATCACTACTTGTACGTCGACTTATTGAATTACAATCAATTGCTGAATCTGTTTCTGTTCTAATATGACTTATTTCTTGTAGTCTTAATTGACAATTTTGATCTTGTACATTTGTAAATTGATTATCAATTTGATTATCTTGAATCAACTGACCAGATTGTTGTTGCTGTTGTTGTTGTTGTTGTAATTGTTGAACATGCTGTATATTTGGTATTTGTTGAACATATTGATTTTGAACTGGCATTATCCATTGTCCTTGTACAATATTTTGAACATTTGTACTATTTTGTATTAATTGTCCTTGAATTTGTCCAGGTTGTCCTTGATTTTGTGTATGCATTAATTGTTGTACTTGTTGATGTTGAACAGCAGAATAATTTTGTTGAACATGAACCGACTGTTGTTGTTGATGCTGTGGTATCTGAGCAACTTGTGGCTGTTGCTGCTGTTGTATTTGTACAACTTGTTGTTGTATTTGAGTGACTTGTGGTGACTGTTGTTGCTGTATTTGGTTAACTTGTGGTTGTTGTTGTTGTATTTGAGTGACTTGAGGTGACTGCTGCTGTTGCTGTTGTATTTGAGCAACTTGTGGCTGTTGTTGTTGTTGAATTTGGGTGACTTGAGGCTGTTGTTGCTGTTGTACAACTTGTTGTTGTTGTTGGACAACTTGTTGTTGCTGTTGGACAATTTGTTGTTGTAGTATCTGGTTCAATTGAGACTGTTGTTGTATTGGAGTGACTTGAGGTTGCTGTTGCTGCTGAGCAACTTGGGCAACTTGTTGTTGTTGTTGAATTTGAGCAACTTGTGGTTGTTGTTGTATTTGATTAACCTGTTGTTGCTGCTGTTGTTGATCAGGTTGATTATTATTTTGAAAATATTGTTCAGAATGATAGGCTGGAAGAGTTGATGATTGATTTGTATTAATAACTGATTGTTCATGTGTTGCAGATGCTCCACCAGTTTGAGATGGTGTTTTATTATTGCCAGTTGTTTTTGGTTGTGATAATATATTTGCCAAATTTTGTGCAAGATCAGGAAGTGTCGATGATACAACTTCAGCTTTAATTTTTGGTACATTATCAGCTGTTGTTGATGGTGATGTTGTTGTTGTTGCTGCTGCTTGTTGCTGAAGCTGTACTGGAAGAGGAAGAGACTGTTGTTGTTGCTGTTGTGTTACATTTGTTTGCATAACAACAACAGTTTCTTGTTTTGTTTGTGTTATTAAACTTGTTGTTGGTGTTTGCATTTGTCCAGCCATTTGTTGCATCTGTACACCCATTTGAACTTGATTAAAATTTTGTGTCTGTTGAGATATTTGTTCAACTTGATTTAAACTTTGTATCTGTTGAGAAACTTGTTGTTGTATTTGTTCAACAGATATTGCCTCAACACTCGGTGTATATTCCGGTGCTTTTGATTCTTGTGATATTTGATTAACTAACGGTGTTTGCATTTGTCCAACTATTTGTTGAATTTTAACTCCCATTTGTACTTGATTAAAATTTTGTACTTGATGAGGAATTTGTTGTTGCTGTTGTTGTTGTTGTATTTGTTCAACTTGATTATTAAAATTTTGTATTGGTTGAGAAATTATTTGTGATATTTGTTGATGTAATTGGACTTGTTCAATTTGATTAAAATTTTGCATTTGTGATATTTGTTGAGGAATTTGTTGTTGTTGTTGTTGTTGCTGTTGTATATGTTCAACTTGATTATTAAAATTTTGCATTTGTTGTGGAATTTGTTCTTGATGAAATGTTTGTATTTGTTGTGGAATCTGTTGTTGTTGTTGATCAGGCTGATTAAAATTTTGTGATTGTTGTGGAATAATTTGATGAATTTGTTGTTGATGTATTTTATCATTTGGAATAATTTCAACAGTCTCTATCTCATTCTGTTTTGGAATATTTTTAGTATCATAAATACCATCATGAGTTCCAACACTAACAACTTCTGGCTCACCAGTAAAGCCTTTATTTTCAACAACTGGACTTACAAAAAATCTTGATATTTTTCTAACTGGTGTTGATTTTTTAATAGCAACTTCAGATGATGAATCAACTGTTAATTCTTTATCTTGTAATTGTGTATTGTCTTGTGTTACAGCTGAATTATCAACAGGTATTTTATCATCATCAACTTGAACGATATCTTGTATTAAAGTTGAAGAATCAGTACCCGATGATTTTGTCATAACATCAGATGAATCATCAAGACTAACATTATGCGAATCAGTTGAATTATCTTCTAAGCCTTGTGTTGCCTCACCAGAATTTTCAGGATGATCAGATGAAATTAATGTCACATCATTATTTTGTGTTGATGTTGATGAACGCCTCGATATTTCCTCAGTAGCACCAGGCTGATCTCCAGTCACACCAGACTGATCAGTAGACAATATATTTTGCTGATTTCTATCAGCTTGAGACAATGATATTTGTGAAATAATATGATCAATTGGCAAAAGTTTTGTCGTCGATGAAGTATTTGATGTTTCGTCTCTCTGAAATTTTTATATTATTTATTAATATTTTAATTAAAAAAAAAAATCAAATTTTATATCAATCTTATCATCAATTATCATTAAAACAACAAATTATATAAATAAATCATAAATTAAAATGAGTAAACAGAAAACGCAAGTTGCTAATTACACTCTTTATTAATGTAATTAATATATTTTGTTTTTTTTTTTATTTAACGTTGATATTAAATCGCCACATGAAACCAAGGAAAAAAAAAAAAATATAATTAAAAAATTACAACAGACCAAAAGATAAGGAGAGGAACAAGTAAGTAAATTATAAAATGAAAATTAAAATTTCAATTTTAAAAAAGGAAATTAAAAAAAAAAACTTGTGAAGAACGAATAAACCAAAAGGAAATTAAAAAAAAATAATACGAAAATCATCAGGATTAAATTGTCTAATCATTGATTAAAACAAAAATAAAATATTTTTTATATTTTTGTGTGTTTGAGGGAGTTTGAAACTCACCGAACGATGCCTACGATGTGTTTTGTAAGCAGATCGATGACTGCTCGATCGAGTCAGCGAGCCGTGTCTCACCTGCTGCGTCCAAATGTGAAATACACACAATAATTTCCCTCAATAATATATCAATAAATTACGAAAAAAAAAGGAAAAAAAAAATTAACAACAATTTCGAACGACATATCAAATCAAATGGATAATATCAAAAATAAAAAAAAATAACCAGCGTTTTCTTATTAAATAAATAAATACTAATTATATTATCTCTATTAAAATAAATATTATTTATTACCTTGGATGCATCGAGACTGTGATCTCTATCTCTCGGTCGACGACTATGAACTGGACTACCACCAGCTGATTGATCAGGTGGACCATGTGCAATTAATGGAAGTGTTCTTGTTGGTTCAAGACGTAATTTTTTAACAATATCATCAATTAATTCAACAAATGTATCACACTGACTTTGTGGCATTAAATTTTTAGCAATTAAATCATTTGCAATATCCAATGGTACAACATCATCACGATCAAATTTAAATGTAACAGTTTTTTGTTTACTTGTATCTAATTGACATTCAACCATCATTGATTGTCCATCACCATTACTAACTGATAATACTGTTAATATAATACCAGATTTTTTTCTTTTTGTTGTTGATCTTTTTGGACGATTTTTTTCTGGTTGTGTTATACTTTCAGAATTTTCAGATGTTGCATCTGTTGATGAAGCTTGACCTACTGATTGTGCATGCTGTTGCTGTTGCTGTTGTACTTGTTGTTGTGGCTGTGACTGTGGCTGTTGTTGTTGTTGTTGCAACTGATGATCAGTTGGTAAATTTAATTGACCACCATCAGACACAATTGAAGCAACATTTTCTATTGTGTCTTGTTTAAATATACCAACATGAGTATTGTCATTTAATTGTTGTATCAATTGTTGTGGATTAACTTGACTATTTGTCGATTGATTTTGTTGATTAATATTTGTCATTGTTATTGGCATTGTTGCTTGGGCATTGTATTGCATTTGCATCATCATTGCAGATTGTTGTTGCTGCATTTGTTGTTGTTGTTGTTGAATTTGCTGTTGAATTTGTTGTTGAGGTTGTTGTTGTTGTTGTTGATTATTTGGCATTACATTAACAACAGCAGTTGGTGCCTGAACATTTTGAATTGTTTGAACATTTTGTACACTTTGCATATTTTGTACACTTTGAACATTTTGAATATTCTGTACATTTTGTACATTTTGTACATTCTGAACACTTTGTACACTTTGTACATTTTGTACATTTTGTACACTCTGTACATTTTGAACATTCTGGACATTCTGGACACTTTGTACATTTTGTACACTTTGTACTTGCATTGGAGATGTATTTTGTATAAAATTTTGTGTTGCTGATACATTTGAATATATTGCTTGTGTATTTGTTTGTGTTGGTTGAGCAGTTTGCATAAGCTCAACATGTCCAGTAGCACCACTTGTATTATTTGGATAAGGATGATATATTTGTAATTGATAAATAGCTCCTTGTTGATAATATTGTTGATGATGCATTTGCATACCAGGTTGATTATTTTGTATTTGTATTGGTTGCATTTGTTGTTGCATTTGTGGTGGTGTTTGAATTTGTGTTTGCGCGTATTGCATATGTGTTTGCCCTTGTTGTTGCTGTCCTTGTCCTTGTATAACTTGCATTTGTTGAGGTATTTGATTTTGTATTTGCATTTGATTTACATGTACATATTGCTGTGGCTGTTGTTGTTGTGATGTTTCTTGTACATTTTGTTGTTGTTGTTGCTGCTGTTGTGGCTGTTGTTGTTGTTGTATTATTTGTGGAAATTGTGGAGGTCCTTGTAGTGTTTGTGGTGTTGAACATTGTGATGAATTTGTTGAGAGTGCTTGTTGATTAACAACTGGCACATGTTGTTGTTGTTGTTGTGGTTGATATTGTTGAGGCTGTTGTTGTTGTTGCTGCTGTTGTTGTTGAGGCTGCTGTTGATATTGTTGTGGTGTTGACATTTGAACTTGTTGTGGTAAACATTGCTGTTGCTGTTGTTGTGGTTGTGGTTGTCCTTGGGCATTATTTTGTTGCTGCTGTTGTTGTTGTTGTTGTTGTGATATTTGCATGTTCATTGATTGATTTTGTAATTGCATATTTATTGTTGATTGTATGTGTGCTTGTTGTTGGGCTTGTAATTGTAATTGTGCTTGTTGTAATAAAATTTGTTGTTGTTGTTGTTGTAATAAATTTTCATTAGCTGTTGTTGATTCAGCAGCTTCACGATCTAAACGTTCTTTTTCATCTTTTAATTTTTTTTCTTCTCTATCTCTTTGTAATCCAGTTATTTGTGATTTTAACATTTTAGCAACAGCTTTAGCATCTTCTTCAAGTATTAAACTTGATTTAGCCATTTCAAGTGCAACTTCATCAGCATTATCAGCTTGTATATCAAAATCAAATTGTATTGCTTCATTTTCTTTATGTTTATTACTACGTTTTTTAGAATCCATAACACGTAAACGAAATTCAACACGTGATAATTCAGGATCAGCAACAGCAGCATCACGTGATATCATTTCTAGCTTTAAACCAACATCTTCAACAAAAAATTCATGATTTAATAAATCTTTGACAAATGGACGTTCAATTTTTTCTAATCTTATACACATTTCAATGATATCACGTACTTCTGGTATTTCAACTTTTTCAAGTGATGCTGGTTTAATACCAGTTGTTACTTTTTTAAATATTTGAGCTGGACTAGCACATTCAGAATATGGATATTCACTTGTTGCCATTTCAAGCATACACATACCAAATGCATAAACATCAACTGATTCATCATAATGTTCTTCATACATTTCTGGTGCCATAAATTCAGGTGTACCAATTACTGATTTAACAAAACTATGATTTTTTAATGTTGCTAAACCTAAATCACCAATTTTAACACAACCACTTGTACCAGTTATAAATATATTATCGCATTTTAAATCACGATGTATTATTGGTGGTGAACGTGAATGTAAAAAACTTAAACCTTTTAATATTTGACGACACCATGATTTAACAAATTTTGTATTTATTCTTTTAAATCTTTTTAAATATGTTTTAAGTGTACCAGATGTCATTAATTCAGTAACAAGTACTATAAATTTTTTACCTTTTGAATTAACTTCCCAATAATCATAAAAACGTACAATATTTGGATGTTGTAAACCTTTTAACATTTCAGCTTCATCACGAAAACGTAAACGTTCATTTTTATTTAATTTTTTATCTTGTAATTCACACCATGCAACTTGTACACCAGTTTGTGTATCAACACCACGATATACTGTTTTAAAACTACCACGACCAAGTTCTTCAGCATATTTAAAATAACGTTCATCTGGTGATGATGCTACAGCTTTTTCACCATCATCATCTTCAACTTTTTGAATTTTTTTTTGTATTATTATATTTTTACCATCATCAATTGGTACTATTTTTTGTTCATCTTCAACAACATCATCTTGAACTCTTGTATTATCATTATTTTCATTATTTATTATTGACATTGCATTATCATCATTTGAATTTTCAATTTTATCTGTATTATCATCTTCATCTTCAACAACTATTGTTGGTGTCGTAATTGTCGTCGTTGTCGTCGTCGTCGTCGTCGATGTTGTTGCTGTTTCTGTCTTACTTTCAGCATCATCATCATCGTCATTATTATCACCATCTTCATCATTAACGATTAGATTTTCATCCAATTGAGATGATACAACATTACCAATTTCCGTTAATGATTCATCATCAAGTGCTTGAGCAGCAACAGTATTACTCATATCACTTGCATTATTATTATCATTATCATCAACTATCGCAACATTATTTTTAATTTCATTATCAATTTTTATATCTTGTTTTTCATTATTATTATCAATTATTATTTCTTCATCAATATCAACTTTTGATGTCATAAATCTTGTACTTTTTAATCTTTCAAATTTATTATTATTATCAATTTTACTACTATTATTACTACTTCCACTTGTACCTTCTCCTCCACCTTCATCATCACCATCATCATCATTATTATTATTATTACTACAACTATTATTATTACTATTATTATTATTTTTATTAATACAATTTATTATTGTTGAATCATTTGATATTTTTCTTTTTGGAATTTGTGAAGTTGTTGATTCAATTATTATTTTTTTATTTCTATAATCATTTATAATTGTATCTGATAAATCTTTTGATATTTTTCTCGTTTTATCAGTATGTTCAATTGATTTTGATGATGATGATGATGACGATGATGATAATGATAACGATGATGCTGATGATAATGACGTGCCAGATATTTTACGTTTATTTTCTCCATCAACAACATTTTTATTAATTGATATTTTTCTAATTTGTGTTGATGATGATGATGATGTAGATGATGTTGGTTTATTTGATACATCATCAATTGTATTATTATCTAATAATATATCTGTTTTTTTTTTATCATCAATTAAAGAATTACGATCTACAGTCTTATCCTCATCATTAATTTTTTTACTATTTTTTAATTTATTTATTGGTGGTGTTGCTGGTGTTGTACAAATGCCTGGTATTTTTGACATTGTTGTCGTTGTTGTTTCAAGTACAGGCATTGTTGTTTCATCAATATCACTAACCAATATATCAGTATTTGTTGTATCAATTGAATTACGTTTTTTTTTCGGTGATGATGTACTAATTGTTGTTGTTGTTCCATTACTATTTATTGTTGTTGTTGTTGATGATAATGATGATGACGCTGAATCATTAAATTGTTCATGAATTTTTTGATTTTTTTTATTACTATACAATGATGATGATGACGATGATGATGATGATAATGAACGATTTGATGCTTTACGATCACTGTTATTATTAACAACACTATTTGGTTGATTTACAATTGATATTTTACGTTGACGTTGACGATGATGATGATTATGATGATGATGATTGTTATTATTATTATTATTAATATTATTAATATTATTATTACTTCTTTGAGTTGTTATAACACTGCTATTATCTTGATTGGCTAAGTGGCCCAAGTTGATTCCACTTTGGTTACCACTCCCAGTATTTCCACCACCGCCACCACCACCACCACTACTTGCCACCAATTTTGGACACAAATTCGACAAACCAACACCACCGGTCCCGCCTGACGAACGTTGTCTACTTGTCTCATACCTGAAAAATATAAAAAATTCAACATTTATTTTTAAATATTCAAACAAAATATTATTGCCAAAAAAAAAAAATGATTTAATTTATTTTTTTAAATAAATTATCTACTACGTTTTACAAACAATGATAATATATATTGAATTATTTTATGTGCTCTAAATAGCTTTATTGCATGATTTCTCTTTTTTTTATTTTAAATATTTTTTTTTTTTTGTTACTTTTAATCACGTAACACATACTCAATATATATCATATCAAAAAAAAACCTTGAAATTAAGTAAACAGATGAAAGTGGCGCCAGGCAAATGACTTATTTATTTAATCATTATCAATATGAAATAATTAAATATATAAAATGAAAATTAAGCAAGATAAATCTATAAATAAAAAAATAAATTATTTCAATGATGATAAAATAGATTAAATTTATTAAAAAAAAAAAAATAGTTAAAGAATTTTCAAGTGAAAATAATAAATAAAAAAAAATGAAATTAAAACAGTTATAAATGTATTTTTTTAATACAGCTGTGTATATTGTCGTCAAGTGGATAACAATCTAGACACAAATGAAAAGATTAATAAATACGTGATGATAATGATAATGATTATAATGGTCATACGTCAATTGTATAATTAGCATAAAAAAATAATGTGATTAAATAGATGATTAAATAAAATAATATATGTTAATGCGTGCAATTAAAATGAAGATATTTAAGCCATGAATTTTTGATACAGACATCATTATACCTGTCCTGTCTGGTGTGGCCAGATGGAAATAGTCCTCTCACTACGTTTCCTATAGCTGCACGTTTTTTAAACTCTTTATCACGTCCTCTGTAACTACCACCAACACCACCAACAACAGTGCTTACAACTTTATGATCTTGACGATGTACACGTTCAGTCTAAATATATAAAAATCATCAAAAAAAATTAGTAACATCATCATTTAATTAACAAAATTAAAAAAAAAAAAAAAAACAGAAATTAATAAACCTACATTTTTAGCAAGCTATTTCATATTTATAAATAATATTAATGACATTTAAATTGTTTAAAAATTATAGATTGTTGTTAAACTGAAATATCAAAAAAAAAAAAAATGAAAAATAATATAGATTTATTTTTTAAACAGGCAGATTAAATTAATAGTAATTATTAAATTTTAAATTACCTTTAAACTGAGAAATTTTATATTGTAATTTGTTGTTGTTGTTGTTGGATTTGTTTGTACTGGACTTAAATCACAACGTAATTTTCTATGTGATTTTTCAACAACTGGTTGATCAACAACAATATTAATTTGACTATTATTTGAATTGTAGCCTCTAGATGATAATAGAATGTCAACTGAATTATTTTTAATATCAGTATTTGTTGGACTCACTGATTTATTATCATTGAAACATCTAGGCATTATATGTTTCCAACTTTTATTATTTTTAAAATATTTATTATTTATTTAGTCTCAAGATTTTACAATTTTCTTTGAGATATATTTTTTTTTTATTTACAATTATTTGTTTCGTCTTCTTATTCTTCTTTTTTATTTATTTACAAACTTGACTAATATTATTTTTTTTTATTTAATTTGACTCGTTTTGTTTATTATTTTTTTATCATATCTTATTCTCATGTTTTTTTTATATGTAATTTTATACATCAATTTAAATATTTTATATCTAAATTAAAATATTTATTTAAATAATCATATAATTTTATATTTTTTGCATTATCCAAAATCCATGAGAACAATTGACAATCGTTATTTATGTCATTTTCACAATCATTTAATTCATTTAAATCTGTAAAATAAAAAATTTAAAATTAATATATTTTCAAAGCAAAATTAAACATTAATACTGACCTTTTATCATTTCTAAATGTAAAAAAAATAATTCACTTGTGCCCAGGTAAAACGAAAAGAAAGAAAAATAAAAAAAAAAAAAAAAGTTTAAATCCTTATCAAGTTGAATATCTGAAACAGAATAAAAAAAAAAAAATCAAAGGTCATTAAAATTAATCATTATTAATATTATTTTTTGTATATTTAATGTTGGATTTTTTGTTGGCCCAGTTAATAGAGCCATTGAACAACAAATGACGTTTAAAAAATTAATGACTATTATGTAAAAAAATAAAAAGAAAAAAAAAATTTATCAAGACCATCAACCTGGCAACAACAACCCCCCCAAATTCTGACAAACGATTATATGATATTTTTTTATCGATTTAAATGTCATTAATATTTAATAACAATTGAACATTAAATGACACTCAAACTGTACATCAATGAAATATAAAACTACAATTTATTTTTTTCTTTATTTTTCAATATAAAAATATGTTGATTATGCTTAACCATATCAAAAAGTATCATGGGCATATTTAATTTTCTAAAAATGTTTATTACTGCGCAAAAAATATAATAAATTATATGCTGTCATCAGTTTGTAATTCCAACTAAAATATAATATAATATTTAAAATTAACTATACTATAAAAAACTGATAATATTATTTTAATTTAACAACAAATTATTTCATGTCAATGCGCAGAAATGTCAGTTATTTTGAGGTCAACACGTGTAACTACGCACAAATTAATTTTACAAATTAAATAACTAAAAGCCATATTTAATTAGTTTAATGAAGTTAAATAAATTAGAAAAATTGTCAACAAGATTTATCATACACAAATTGACAACAAAGTGTATACAATCTTTTTGTGAAATAATAATAAAAAAAAAAACAAACAGTATTATGATAATAATTTATAAAAAAATAAAAATGAAATTGATCGTATTATTGATTCTTTGAAACCTGGAGCATTATCATCATACCACCCACATAATTTTAACGAGAAATAAAATGACGCATGCTCAGATAATTATAAATAAATCAAAACAATTATTAAAAATAAAAAAAAATTATAATAAAACAAAATTTACAATTAAAATAAAAATCAAATTAACAAAAATATCAAAATTAATTTCAAAATTATTATACACTTGTCATTAATCAATTAATAAATAAAAAAAAAAAACCGATTAAGGAAGCTAAAAATTAAGAAAAGATAAATTTGAAAAAAAAAAAAAATTCTATTTGACAGTGCGCAACAAAAAATAATAATAAAAAAAAAAAAAAAAAGAGGTAATAGAGGCGACAGTGAGGCGTCACGGTTGTATAGTTTAAATATATATATGTACAAATTTAACTTACATTGAGTACAATACATATAGAAATTAAATATAAGAAAAAAAGAAGAGATTTAAAAAAAAAAAAATGATAAAGTAACACGGGGGGCACGTGCGTGTAAAAAACCGAGGGCACTACGCACACCGCAAATCAAATAAGCTCGCATATATTTTTTTTTTTTATTTAAACTATTTATTATTATTATATATTATTTTCTATCTCGCCAATTTGCGATATAATGTTGGCAGACACAGACGTCAGTTTGCCACATTGATGTGTTCACCCATACACTCATGGAATAATAATCCCCACCCAAAGTAAATAAATAAAATAGTTTAACAATAAAACAAAATATATTATTAAATAATAATACTATTTTTTTATTATTATTTTTTTGTAAATAATAAAACACATTTTGACATGGAAAAATAAATCAAAGTCATGATGATAATTTTGACGTTTTATCCAAAATACAAACATGTCAATAAAAATAATTAATAATTTTAGCTGATGCCTCAAGTTGATGAACTTGCTCCAATTTTTTTTTTTTTCTTTTTAAATACCACAAACACATATACATGTAAATTTCATATGTATACACACTCACACACATTCACAAAAATAATAACAAAATAAAAGAAAAAAAAAAAAAATTGTTTAGAGAAATACCAAGTTCTGTCATTAACCGGGAACTTGAATATTTTTTAATAAACACAAATAAATAAACCACACATTGATAAATAAACTGATTATTATTATAAAAAAATTTTTGATATTGACAGTTATCTGTTTTCCTGTTTGTCATAAGCTAACAACTAAAAAAATAACAACTTAAATTCAATATAAATATATATAAAAATTACCTGACAACAATGTTGTGTATTATAATCAACACAAAATATCCAAATTTCAATAAACCAAAATATCCATTAATAATAAAAAAAAAAAAAAAAAAAAAAAAACCTCAACTTGTATTGTTTTTTCTATTTAGAAAAACAAAATAAATAAATTTAAAAAAAAAAAAAAAACTACACTAGTCAATAGGACATGTACAAAACTCGTGTCTATGTATTAAATTTGTTAATATATGTATATAAATAAATACACTAATATACATATAATAATAATAAATATATATATTTAAAAGATGAAGACTAATAAAAACGACAACTCTTTCGCGTGCACGACACCACACTAACACCGAAAACGAAGCAACAATTCCCCCTCTACATAATCATCATTTTCTCGTCATTAATCCTCTCTTTCTCTTCACACCCCTTATCCTTGATATATTTCAATGTTCTCTCTTACACTGTATATTTTAGCTTTCCTCCCGCCCGCCCCATATTACCCCTTAAACGGCCCCTTTGACGGTCACCAGCAGCAGCACCAGCAGCACTAGCGGCAGCAGCAAAAATCATGCTTCATTTTTACCCCTACCATTTCGCTTTTTTTTTATAAATATATATTTCTTTTCCCGGTTTTATTTTATTTTTTTTTATTTTACACTTGGTATGCGTGCATGTATATATTTATTGAATTTGTATGTATATTATTGAAGAACCCCGGCGCCAATATATATACAATTTTTCCCCTTCACCCCCCGGCCGCTTTTGGTGCCTTTTAACTTCCCCTCAGCGACATTCTTGACTACTCGTCTCTTATTCTTTATTTATTTATTTTTTTTTTTTTCATAATTATTTACTCACATTTTTATAATACAGTTTTAAAACGACATTTTAATACACAAATTTTATTGTTTATTATTTTAAAATAATTATAAACTTTGGTTATTTGTTGATGATAATTATTTTATTTATATTGTTTTTTTTTTTTTTTATTTTTTTTGTTGGTCTTTCTCTCGACTGGGTGGATGAGACACACGTCGTGACATCAAACACGTCGCCAGTCGAGACCAGTCGAGACAAGAAGTTTCCATTTGGATAATTTTTTTTTTATATTTATATTGCGCCATCTTGCGGTGCTATGTATTATTTTTGCGGGGGTTGTTGTGTGTTGATGAAGGGGAAGGTTGATTCGCGGGGTGTATGAGAGAGAAAACACCGACAAAAAGTGGGCGGGGAGGGAGAGAAAATTTGCAAGGTCTTTGGCGATTTTTTTTTTTTTTATTTTATTATTATCATAATATAGATTTTTCATATTATTGTTATTATGATTGTTAATGTATTGTAATAAAATAAAGTTTATTTTAAAAAAGCTAAAAAATAAATTATATTATTGAATTTGATTATTTTAAATAAACTTATGCAATTTTTTTTTTAATGATTTATTTATTTTTTTTTTTTATAAAAAAAAAATTTGTAATTTTTCTTTTGTAATTATTTTTATTGGCTCATTCTGATGTTGCAAGTCAGTGATTGGTTGAAATTTTTTGAACAAGCCAATAATAAAATTGGCGCTAAAATTTCAAGGATTATTCAATTGTATTTTTAAAAGGAACAAAGTCGAAGCGTGTTAAACATTTTTTCCTAAATTATCCTGATCCTTATTTCCACCCCCAACACATGAAATTTATGAAAAACTTTTGAAGGGATTATACATAAGTATAAATATAAATTTTTTTTTTTTTATCCTGTTGTCATCCCACTGACTTTCCTTGGATTTTTCCTCGCTGTCTCTCCCCTTCTTTCACTCGCTTATTATCTTGGTAGATGAGTAAATGAGACATGTACATATAAAACTTTCTTGCACACATATACACACATAATTTTTTGATAATAAAAATTTATTTGTGTGTGAGTACACTTGTAGGTGCCATGGTAACAGAAATGAACAGAATGGAATAAAATGGAACACAAGTAAAGGAGATCCCGTGTCCGGTTAAGCCAACAACGTAAAGACTGGAATAGAAATCCCCTTTGGCATGACCAAAAAAAAAAAAAAACATTATAAAAATATTCGAGGACTATGTACACATACATAGATATTTATTCTTGTCATGCAATATTCGCTTTCTTTATTCATTATATCCATTTTATCCATTTTTGTGTGTGTGCTTGCTATTTTTTTATTTTATTAATTTTTTTTTTTCCATTGCCAACTATGTACACACAGTTGTTGGTTGATTTTTTTTTTTGTTAAAATTGCGATTATTTGAGTCATATTCTTATCGGATTTCTGAGAAGCTATCCAGTTCTATTTCGATATTTAATTTTTTTTAAATATCATTAGTAATATTGTTCTATTAATAGATATGATTTATTTTTTATCTCATTTGGAGGGGATGATGGTTATGGAATTTGATACTTGATAATAATGTCACCGAGAATATTATTTTCAAGGAATTTTATTTTTTTATTTTTATCATTGAAAATTGAGTAGATTGTATGTCGTTTTTTTTTTTTTATCTATTAATATTTAGACACTAAATATTTGAAAAATTAATTTTATTGAGTAACTTTTAATATTATTTTGGGAGAAATAATTTTTTTATTTTAATTTAATGTATTTATTGAGCTGTAATTGTTGGTAGATTATTTTATTAATTTTTTTTGTATGTTAATTATTGTTAACACATTTTTCATTCAAGCCGAGAATGAAATTGTCACGTGGTGGATATTTACTTGATTATAATTGGTTGATAAATTGTTGCCGGGCCATGTGACAAGCTTTGGTTGACCAATCAGAGCTTGTACTCCATTTTTATACTGAGGAAATCACGCATGAGCAGTTTTGTCTAGCAAAATAGCAAAATATTTAGCAACCTAACCAATAAATAAATAACAATTGACAAGATTCACGTGTCAACATTAATTTGTTTAATAAAATTTAACAACAATGGTAAGAAAACTTAAATTTCACGAGCAAAAATTGCTGAAAAAAGTTGATTTTATATCATGGCCTGCTGATAATAATTTACGTGAAGTTAAAGTATTAAAAAAATATCATATACAAAAAAGAGATGACTATACAATGTAAGTATTAAAAATAAACTTTATATTGAAATATAAACTAAATGTATTTGTTTAAAGACAGTTGATTATATGATTTATTATTTTAGGTATAATAAATTATCACGTGAAGCACGTGACATTGCAAAAAAAATTAAAGAAATTGATCCAGCTCATCCATTTAGAGTTGAACACAGTGCAATGTTATTGGAAAAATTATACAGCATGGGATTAATTGGACAAAAATTTGATTTATCACATTGTCAAAAACTAACAGCAAGTTGTTTTTGTAGAAGAAGATTACCAGTTGTCATGGTAAGAAGTAAAATGAGTCAAAATATTAAAATGGCTACTAAATTTATTGAACAAGGTCATGTTAGAGTTGGTACTGAAATTATCAAAGATCCAGCTTTTCTTGTAACCAGGTAAATATATTTAAAGCATCATAACAAATAGCTAGAACTCAAAATAATCATTTATATTTTATTTTTTTTTCGAAAAGAAACATGGAAGATTTCGTTACCTGGGTTGATACTTCAGCAATTAAAAAACACATTTTAGAATACAATAACAATGTAAGTACTCAAAAAAATATTAATCCTCATTTATTTATTATAAATTTTTGATAAATTAAATTTTTAATTGTTTTTTTTATTTTTCAGAGAGATGATTTTGATATTTTATAAATAAAATAATTATTTATTTATCAACAAACAAACTGTAAATAACAGCTAAAAATTCTGGCTTTTTTTTTTTGTTTGATCCATTTTTTTTTATTACAAAAACCATATACAATTTGGATAATTAATCTAATTAATTGATTGATAATTTGAGACGACAAATAAAAAAACATTTTCACTTTAATTATTTACACTGTATATGGAATTTATATTTAAATAAAAAGAAAATAATAATAATAATAAACAAATGACTTGTATTGATAATTATTCGCAAAAAAAAAAAAAAAACATTTGTAACTTATTATTTAGAAAAAAAAGAATTAAAACTATCTTTTTAAGATAAGGAGAAAAAAAAAGATAAATATTTTATTTTTTAGCAAATGATATTTTCATGGCATTTGATGGTGTTATTTTAAAACCTTGTAAGGCTTCTTTAGCAGCACCAGATTGTATTTCATTTTCAAATTCAACAAATGCAATATCATGACGATTTGGTACAAGTCGTACTTCTTTAAAACCAGGAAATTGATTAAACAACATTGACAACATCATTTCACTTGTTTCATCTGGTAAATTTGTTAAGAATAAAATTTGATTTGGTGGTTGTTCTGGTACAGCAGCATTTATTAAACCAGTATGTTGTTGTGCACCTTCAGTATAACCAGTTGTTGTTTTAGATTGTTCTTTAGCACGTTTTTTAGCACGTTTAGCTTCTTCTTCTTGTGGTGCTGGTACACGTTTTGGTTTTTTTGGTCTTTCAGCATATGTACCTTTTAATTTAGCAATAACATCACTATCTGATTTTGAATATTGTATCCTCTAAAATATCGAAAAACAAAAAATTAAATTAGCCATAATTCAAGATGTTAAATATTTATTAATTTAAGCTGTAAATTTTTACCATTGGTTTGTCATAAAATGGAAAACCTTGCATTGATCTTAATGCATTTGTTGCACTTGATATTTCCTTGAATATAACAAATGCTTGACCACGCATTTTTAATGTCTTCATTGCAACAATATCCATTATTTGTCCAAATTGAGAAAATATTGCATAAAGTGATTTTTTTAATTCTTCTTTTTTTATTTTCTCGTTTAAATTATTAATGTATATTGTATTATTCGGACGAATATCCATGATTACTATAAACAATAAAATTAATATGAAAATTTGTTTAAATAATTTGTCCAAGCAAACACAACAAATATTTGTCAATTTTTTTTACTCATATTTGATAAATAAAAAATGACACATAAATATTAAATAATTATTATAAATATTACCTGGAATATTGGAGATCAATGTTTTACTTTAAATACAATTTATATTTGTTTACAATTAATTGTTAATTGTTATTAATTGTCAACGTTTTGTCGGCGTCAACTTGTTATTTTCTTTTGAGGTTGGTTTAACTTTTAAGTCAAGCCTTCATATCGACGACAATTTTACAAAGCCAAGTTTACAATGATTTTTTTGGTAATAATAACAATAATAATATATTATTAATATTTATTTATTATTATGCATTATTATAAATAAATAATTGTAATTTTTTAATGATTTATTAGGACGAATAAATTTGTTTTAATATATAAAAATTTAGGCATAATTTATTGGATTGGAGAAACTTTTCATTCATAATTAAATTAAAATTTGATTTATTTTTTTTATTGATGTTTTTTATGGGACAATAATTAGGGTAAATAAAAATGCTGTTGCTGGAAATGCTGGAAGCTGGAGCCCTCTGTTGAAATTCAATTTTCTAAACTAGTTTCCTAAACTAATTTATATATGTAATTTAATTAATTTATATAATTCAACTTGTAGGCATATAATAATAAAAAATTTTATTAAAATCTAAAAAAAAGTATAAATAAGTTAACAATAAACACTAAACCCTGGATAACAAAATAACTCTTTAAAAAATAAGTTGAATACTCCATTATGATGATTTGAGAATAATCAATTACCAAATTTTAATATTTGCATATACCATTAGTGGTTTTTGACAATGTTTTGTTGATTCACGTATTTTTTCGACAGCTCTTAGAGTTACCTTTGTATTTTGAATATGTAAACATTTTAAATTTGGTAAATTTTCAACAACTTTAAATACCCCTTTATCAGTGATATTGATGCAATTTGCTATATTCAAGATGATCAATTTTTGATTGAATAAACATTGAATCGATTCATCAGTGATAAATTGATTTTTTCCTAATAGCGGATCACAATCAATTAAACCAAGATCGAATTCTTCTAATTGTTCTAATTCATTAATTGCACGCATACCAATATCACTTATATTTGTGCCAGTTATATTTAAAATCCTTAATCTTTTAGCATTATTACAAAGATTAATCAAAAATTCATCTCTAACACCATAATCACTAAGAATATATAACTTCTCGAGATTTTTCAAATACCCAATTGGATACATATTGATTCTTGTATCAAGGATTGGATGATTTTTCGACCGAGAAGACATTAGCATTAGATCAGTCAAATTTTTAATTTCACCTATCGACTGGAGTAATAGTTGACTTAGTTCAACATTACTTATTACTAAGCGATTCAAAGCGGTTAGTCGAGGAAGTACCTGAAAATTAAATAATTTTTTTTATTGTAATATATATAATATTTATTAAAAATTTAAACTTACCGAAGCCAATGGATCTGGTAAAAAAATTTTATTTATTTCTAAAGTACATGCAAATTCTAAACTTTTCAAGGTTCCACCAATTTGTTCCAATGACTTGACTAGAGTCATTAGTAGAGTTGAATTTTCACATTCCCAGTGAATCGTTAGATATTTAAGCTGAGACATATTAGAAAAACAATTTTCAAAATCTTGACTCATTATTTCTTTGAATCTTGCATAAAGAGACTCAAGATTTGAACAATTAGCATTGATTATTGGCATTATTTGAGAAGTAGGATATTGTTTTACATTTAGACAAGTTAAATTACTTCCACAGAGATTAAGTAGGTACTCTAGATCATTTGCTTTTTCACGTATTTCATTAACTGAATCATTTCTTTTGCTATTAAATGTATATCTTGTAAAGCATGAAGAAAGAAACTGATTCCCCCTATCTTTACATACTGAAAAATTAATTAAATATTTTCATTAGTATATTTAGGGTAATAAAAAATTTTGTTTTTATCATAAAAAATTATAGTGTTGTTCTTTTCTTACTTTTTTCGAGTCGTGGTTGACTAACAAATAGAGGAGCCATGCGAATCATACGCAAATCACTCTCTGCTTTTAGTTTTTTTTCATATTCATTTTCATTATTATAATCATCTATAGATATTAATACTGCAGAGTGTGGAGGTTTTGTTGATAACTCAAGCTGTATAAGAAAAAAATTAGTTTATTATTTAATTTAATCAACAATAAACAAAAACAGTAGGTGCAAAAATATAATATAAAACTTACTTCTTCTTTTGAAATTGACCTGAATTTTTCAAACCATTCGGTAGGACTTAAATCTGCAGTCTTCTCATTCATCTTACTTGGATTAGTCTCCATATTTTATTTTCACTTAACTTGAAAAAAAAAAAACCAAATGAATTATTATATCGTCAAAATAATATTAAATTTATCAACTTTGTAGCATTTGTTGCACTTGATATTTCATTGAATATAACAAATGCTTGACCACGCATTTCTATATTGCAACAATATTGTATTGCATAAAGTGATTTTTTTAATTCTTCTTTTTTTATTTTCTCGTTTAAATTATTAATGTATATTGTATTATTCGGACAAATATCCATGATTACTATAAACAATAAAATTAATATGAAAATTTGTTTAATTAATTTGTCCAAGCAAACACAACAAATATTTGTCAATTTTTTTACTCATATTTGATAAATAAAAAATGACACATAAATATTAAATAATTATTATAAATATTACCTGGAATATTGGAGATCAATGTTTTACTTTAAATACAATTTATATTTGTTTACAAGTAATTGTTAATTGTTATTAATTCAACGTCAACGTTTTGTCAGGGTCAACTTGTTATTTATTTTTATTTGTTTTTATTTGAGGTTGGTTTAAGCTGGTTTAAGTCAAGCCTTCATGACGACGACGATTTTACAAAGCCAAGTTTACAATGATTTTTTTTGGTAGTAATAACAATAATAATAATATATTATTAATAATTAATATTTATTTATTATTTATGAATAAATAAATGTGATACTTTGATGATTTATTAGCATGAATAAATTTATTTAAATACATAAATATTTTGGCATAATTTATTAGATCAAATTCAGAAACTTTTCATTCATAATTTCATTCATAATAGCTAGGGTAAATAATAATTAATTTGGTCATTTAGCAGTATTAATTTATGTTATTATCTAATTATTGAAATATAAAAATATATGTCTTAAGCAAACACTTTTTCATTAATAAAATAATATCATCAAGTAGTAATCACATGATTATTTGATTACAAAATATATTTATTTTAAATGAACGTTTGTACTTTGTATTGAGCATCAAGCCCAATAATTAATTACACACTTTTTTTTTTCTTGTTGTTTTGGATTGTTGATGAAAAATAAATATATATTCCTAAGTATATAAAGAGTTTAAATTGAGAATTTGATTTTTTTCTTTATTTTTGAATCTCTTAAAATTAATTGAATGAATTTTTAATTGAGCCACTTGGTTCGTTTCTAATACTTATGATAAATCGTTTTATCTTTAATAATGAGAATCAATCATACAGATGTATATAAATAAATCTGTAAATAAATAAATAAATAGTAAATTAAATAAAAATTTGTTTTTAATATTTTTACTATTTACTGATAAAACGAGATATGTATTTTTGTTTTACTGTATTAGTTTTTTGTCTCAATTGATTTATTTGTCTGACAAAAAACTATTCAGCTATTCATTTTATTTCAAACGATAAAAAAAACGAAAATTAAATTTACAAATAATTATAATAAATCTAATAAAAAATAACAAATATAATAAAAAAATGAAAATTGCAACTTGGCAGTGTTGAATTATTATTCTAGTTTTTTTGATTGCTTATGATTATGAGAGTAACACAGCCTCTACCTCCATGTCCACTAGCTAATTTTTTTAATTTAATAAAAAAAACTTGATGGACTTGTAATGGGTACAGCAGATTGAGTATTTTCATATACGATGAGTGGTTCTGGACAATCTTCTGTTAATTTAAGTATTTTTTCGACAGCTCTTCGAGTTACCTTTGTATTTTCAATATTTAAAAATTGTAAATTTGGTAAATTTTCAACAACTTTAAATACCCCTTTATCAGTGATATTAATGCAATTTGATATATTCAAGATGATCAATTTTTGATTGAATAAACATTGAATTGATTCATCAGTGATAAATTCATTTTTTCTTGATGGTCGAAACGAACAAGTTAAACCAAGATTGAATTTTTCTAATTGTTTCAATTCATCAATTGCACTCATACCAAACATAGTTATATGGCTTTTATATTACTTTAATTAATTCATCAACATAATATCAAATATAAATTCTCGAGATTTTTCAAATACCCAATTGGAAACATATTGATTCTTGTATCAAGGATTGGATGATTATTCGGCCAAGAAGTCATTAAAGATAGATAAGTCAAGTTTTCAATTTCACCTATCGATTGTAGTAATAGTTGACTTAGTCCAAAATCACTTATTTCTAAACGATTCAAAGCGGTTAGTCGAGGAAGTACCTGAAAATTAAATAATATTTTTTATTGTAATATATATAATATTTATTAAAAATTTAAACTCACCGAAGCCAATGGATCTGGTGAGAAAATTTTATTTTCTTCTAAAGTACATAACAATTCTAATCTTTTCAAGGTTCCACCAATTTGTTCCAATGACTTGGCTAAAGTCATTGGTAGAGTTGAACTTTCACATTGCCATTCAATCGTTAGATCTTTAAGCTGAGACATATTAGAAAAACAATTTTCAAAATCTTGATTCATTATTTCTTTGAATCTTGAATAAAGAGACTCAAGATTTGGACAATTAGCATTGATTATTGGCATTATTTCAGAAATCGGATATTGTTTTACATTTAGACAAGTTAAATTACTTCCACAGAGATTAATTAGGTACTCTAGATCATTTGCTTTTTCATGAATTTCGTTAACTGAATCATTTTCATTGCTATTAAATGTATATTTTGTAAAGCATGAAGAAAGAAATCGATTCGTCCTATCTTTACATACTGAAAAATTAATTAAATATTTTCATTAGTATATTTAGAGTAATACAAAATTTTTTTTTTCTTTTATCATTAAAAATTATATAGTGTTGTTATTTTCTTACTTTTTTCGAGTCGTGGTTGACTAACAAATAGGGGAGCCATGCGAATCATACGCAAATCACTCTCTGCCTTTAGTTTTCTTCTATATTCATTTTCATGATCATAATCATTATTATCATCATCATCATCACCTATAACTATTATTACTCCAGAATGTGGGCGTTTTGTTGATAACTCAAGCTGTATAAGAAAAGAATTAGTTTATTATTTTATTTTATTAACAGTAAACAATAACAGTAGCTGCAAAAATATAATATAAAACTTACTTCTTCTTTTGAAATTGACCTAAATTCTTCAAACCATTCGGTAGGATTTAAATCTGCAGTCTTCTTATTCATCTTACTTGGATTAGTCTCCATATTTTATTTTCGCTTAACTTGAAAAAAAAAAACAAAAATCAATGAATTATTATATCGTCAAAATAATATTAAATTCATCAACTTTGTTGCATTTGTTGCAATTGATATTTCCTCGAATATAACAAATGCTTGACCACGCATTTTCAATATCTTTATTGCAACAATATCTATTATTTGTCCAAATTGAGAAAATATTGCATAAAGTGATTTTTTTAAATCTTCTTTTTTTATTTTCCCGTTTAAATTATTAATGTATATTGTATTATTCAGACAAATATCCATGATTACTATAAACAATAAAATTAATATGAAAATTTGTTTAAATAATTTGTCCAAGCACACAACAAATATTTGTCAATTTTTTTTACTCATATTTGATAAATAAAAAATGACACATAAATATTAAATAATTATTATAAATTTTACCTGGAATATTGGAGATCAATGTTTAACTTTAAATACAATTTAGGTATATTTGTTTACAATAAATTGTTAATTGTTATTAAATTTTAATTCAACGTCAATGTTTTGTCAGGGTCAACTTGTTATTTATTTTTATTTGTTTTTATTTGAGGTTGGTTTGGGACTTGGGTTGGTTTAAGCTGGTTTAAGTCAAGCCTTCATGACGACGACGATTTTACAAAGCCAAGTTTACAATGATTTTTTTGGTAATAATAACAATATATTATTAATAATTAATATTTATTTATTATTTATGAATAAATAAATGTGATACTTTGATGATTTATTAGCATGAATAAATTTATTTAAATACATTAATATTTTGGCATACTTTATTGGATTAAATTGAGAAACTTTTCATTCATAATTAAATTAAAATTTGATTTATTTTTTTTTATTGATATTTTTATGAGATAATAGCTAGGGTAAATAATAATTAATTTATAAATAAAAAAGAAATTATTAATTTGGTTATTCGGCAGTATTAATTTGTGCTATTATCTAATTGAAATATAAAAATATCTGTTTTAAGCACACACTTTTTCATTAATAAAATAATATCATCAAGTAGTAATCACATGATTATTTGATTACAAAATATATTTATTTAAATGAACGTACTTTGTATTGAGCAACAAGCCCAATAATTAATTACACACTTTTTTTTCTCTTGTTGTTTTGGATTGTTGATGAAAAATAAATATATATTCCTAAGTATATAATGAGTTTAAATTGAGAATTTGATTTTTTTCTTTATTTTTGAATCTCTTAAAATTAATTAAATGAATTTTCAATTGAGCCACTTGGTTCGTTTCTAATATGATAAATCGTTTTATCTTTAATAATGAGAATCAATCGTACAGATGGATATAAATATATCTGTAAATAAATGAATAAATAATAAATTAAATAAAAATTTGTTTTTAATATTTTTACTATTTATTGATGAAACGAAATAAGTATTTTTGTTTTATATATTATTATAATTTCGATAATTTACAGTAATGATTATGAGAGTAACACAGCCTCTACCTCCATGTCCACTGGCTAATTTTTTTAGATTTATTAATAAAAAAAACTTGATGGACTTGTAATGGGTACAGCAGATTGAGTATTTTCATATACGATAAGTGGTTCTGGACAATCTTCTGTTAATTTAAGTATTTTTTCGACAGCTCTTCGAGTTACCTTTGTATTTTTAATATTTAAAAATTGTAAATTTGGTAAATTTTCAACAACTTTAAATACCCCTTTATCAGTGATATTGATGCAATTTGATATATTCAAGATGATCAATTTTTGATTGAATAAACATTGAATTGATTCATCAGTGATAAATTCATTTTTTCTTGATGGTCGAAACGAACAAGTTAAACCAAGATTGAATTTTTCCAATTGTTCTAATTTATTAATTGCACTCATACCAAAATCACTTATATTTGTGCCAGTTATATGTAAAAACTTTAATCTTTTAGCATTATTACAAAGATTAATCAAAAATTCATCTCTAACACCATAATCACAATCAATACATAAATTCTCGAGATTTTTCAAATACCCAATTGGATGCATATTGATCCTTGTATCAAGGATTGGATGATTATTCGGCCAAGAAGTCATTAAAGATAGATAAGTCAAATTTTCAATTTCACCTATCGACTGTAGTAATAGTTGACTTAGTCCAAAACTACGTATTTCTAAACGATTCAAAGCGGTTAGTCGAGGAAGTACCTGAAAAATAAAAAATAATTTATTAAAAATTAAATAATATTTTTTATTGTAATAAATATAATATTTATTAAAATTTAAACTCACCGAAGCCAATGGATCTGGTAAGAAAATTTTATTTTCTTCTAAAATACATAAAAAGTCTAATCTTTTCAAGGTTCCAGCAATTTGTTCCAATGACTTGGCTAGAGTCATTGGTAGAGTTGAATTTTCACATTGCCATTCAATCGTTAGATCTTTAAGCTGAGACATATTAGAAAAACAATTTTCAAAATCTTGACTCATTATCTCTTTGAATCTTGAATAAAGATTCTCAAGATTTGAACAATTAGCATTGATTATTGGCATTATTTGAGAAGTAGGATATTCTTTTACATTTAGATAAGTTAAATTACTTCCACAGAGATTAATTAGGTACTCTAGATCATTTGCTTTTTCATGAAATTCATTAACTGAATCATCTTCATCGCTCTTAAATGAATATTCTGTAAAGCATGAAGAAAGAAACTGATTCGTCCTATCTTTACATACTGAAAAATTAATTAAATATTTTCATTAGTATATTTAGAGTAATACAAAATTTTTTTTTGTTTTTATCATAAAAAATTATATAGTGTTGTTATTTTCTTACTTTTTTCGAGTCGTGGTTGACTAACAAATAGAGGAGCCATGCGAATCATACGCAAATCACTCTCTGCTTTTCGTTTTTTTCCATATTCATTTTCATTTATATAATCATCTCTAGATATTAATACTGCAGAATGTGGAGGTTTTGTTGATAACTCAAGCTGTATAAGAAAAAAATTAGTTTATTATTTAATTTAATCAACAACAAACAAAAACAGTAGCTGCAAAAATATAATATAAAACTTACTTCTTCTTTTGAAATTGACCTGAATTTTTCAAACCATTCGGTAGGACTTAAATCTGCAGTCTTCTCATTCATCTTACTTGGATTAGTCTCCATATTTTATTTTCGCTTAACTTGAAAAAAAAAAAACAAAAATCAATGAATTATTATATCGTCAAAATAATATTAAATTCATCAACTTTGTTGCATTTGTTGCACTTGATATTTCATTGAATATAACAAATGCTTGACCACGCATTTTCAATATCTTTATTGCAACAATATCCATTATTTGCCCAAATTGAGAAAACATTGCATAAAGTGATTTTTTTAATTCTTCTTTTTTTATTTTCTCGTTTAAATTATTAATGTATATTGTATTATTCGGACAAATATCCATGATTACTATAAACAATAAAATTAATATGAAAATTTGTTTAATTAATTTGTCCAAGCAAACACAACAAATATTTGTCAATTTTTTTACTCATATTTGATAAATAAAATATGACACATAAACATTAAATAATTATTATAAATTTTACCTGGAATATTGGAGATCAATGTTTAACTTTAAATACAATTTAGGTATATTTGTTTACAATAAATTGTTAATTGTTATGAAATTTTAATTCAACGTCAATGTTTTGTTATTTTTTTTTGGAGCATTTTCGAGGTTCGTTTGAAGTCAAATTTCCATGGCGACGACAATTTTACAAAGCCAAGTTTACAATATTTTTTGGTCATAATAATAATAATAATAACAATAATATATTATTAATTTTTATTTATTATTATGATCAAATAATTGTGATATTATAATGATTTATTATCATGAATAAATTTGTTTTAATATATAAAAATTTTGGCATAATTTATTAGATTAAATTGAGAAACTTTTCATTCATAATTAAATTAAAATTTGATTCATTTTTTTTTATTGATATTTTTATGGGGTAATAATTAGGGTAAATAATAATCAATAAATAATTTGTCAATGATAATTAATAGAACAAGACAAAAATTAAAATGTATAAAATTATTTTAAACAAATAAAATTTATGTATGCAAATAAATTATGAAATTGCGTCTGCGCTCAAATATGAATTTACATAATTTTCATGACATATTTTACGTGAAATAAATTGTATAAAATTTATTTTCAAATTTATTTATTATAAAGAGATGATTAAAATACAACAAATTTGTTTAAATAATTCAAGGGCGGAGTTGTAACATTTATTCTTTGTCTTTAAAAATCGATTGTCAAAGGAAAAAAAAAGAAAAAAAAAAAAGCAATCGAATATAACAGAAAAAAAAAAAAAAAAACAATAATAAATTGACTGTCCAACGGCTTGAAACAATAAAAAGGGGTAGAGGGTTGAAAAAAATTTAAAAATAAAAGTATATTCAAGCCAATGAAATTAAATCTACAAAAAAAAATTGGAGTAATTTTTTTTGCTGCTTGTATATTCAAGTTTAATTAGTTAATTAAAATTAATAAATAAATAATAATTAAGCAAATCGATTGATGAAAAAAAGAAAAGCAAAAAAAAAAAAAGGCTGGAATTTACAGGGAGGATAATGCTGTTGCTGGAAATGCTGGAAGCTGGAGCCCTCTGTTGAAATTTAATTTTCTAAACTAGTTTCTTAATTTATAATTCAATCTGTGTGCATATAATAATAATAAACTTTAATCTAAAAAAGAGTAAAAATAAATTAACAATAAAATTAATAAACCCTGGATAATAAAAAGTTTTAAAAGTTCCATGAAATTTCGTTTTTAATATTGAGCAAAAATATTTATTTAATTAATTTATAATTAATTATTAATCTTTGATAAATAAATTTCAAATATTTGAGTTAATTTTAATTAAAATTTCAATCCTTCAATTATCTATAATTAATTAATTCAAACAAATTATCAACAAAGACTCCACAAGCAACAATGAAACACCAAAATTTTATATAAAAAATCTTTCATCTCTTTTTATCTTCAATGCTCAAGATACCCGCCACAACACTGACCAACATGGCTACCTCTTGATTTCCTACCCCTACTCATTATCCCAATAAATTCTCAAAATAATACGATAAAAATTTATAAAATTTTTTTCAAAATATTATTATTAAAAAAAAATTCATCTAAAATTTACAAAAAAAAAATATCATAATAAATTCATTAAATAAACTAATTGTTTATTTTTTTATTTTTAATTTATAACAATAAATAAATAAAGTATAAAAAAAATAAAAAAAAAAAAATATATAAAATGAGGGAGTCGGCCAAGCAGCAGCAGCTTCCTGAAGACAGGATCGATCGGGGAGAGACACACACACAACACACAAAATAAGGGGTAATTTTTTGGCGGGAATTCCCACGGCACGCTGTATAAATCCCCTCCTTTACCCCCAACTTTCCCCTCATTCATAAAAGCCATCACATAAATATACAACTTAAAATAATTAAATTAAAAAAAAAATAAATAAATTATAACATAAAATAATAATGAAAAAAATCACCAAATTATTTAAAAAAAAAAACAATTATTAATATTTATAATTATTAAAATAAAAAAATAATAATTTAAAAAAAAACCTAATTAAAAAAAATGAATAGAATTTGCAAGAGAGTGAGTGAGAAAATAGGAAAAAAAAAAAAGCTAAAAATTTTTATTTTTTTTTTTCAATGATAGTGGGAGAAAGCGAATAAATAAATTGTCAGAGTATGGGGTTGTTGAGAGGTAGGCGAGGGAAGGGATGTATATATGTATATTAATAATATACATGTATATGTGTATTAAAATATAGTTGTATTTGTGATAGAGGGTATTTGCGATAGTGCAACTCGAAGTCTCGAATCGCGTCTCAGTGTGCTTTGAAGCCGACAATTGTACGTGTGAACCGGCAACTTGCCATTTTATCACAAATAAATACAACTTACAATAACCCAAGGTAAGCATTATCATAAAAAACTCAAATAATAATCAAATTAAATTTTAAATTAAATATAATTTATTATAAATTTTTTAAAAATAATTATTTTTAATTTTATATTATTGTTAAACTCATAAATATTTATCATAAATTTTTTCATTTTTTTTTTTGACATTTTATTTTTTCCATTTATTTATTTACTCAATTAAACTAACAATATATAATTTTTTATAAATTTTTTTTTTTTTTTTTGGAGTATTTTTATTGATATTATTATTATATTTTAACTGTTGATAAGTATTATTATTTTTAATTAAAAAAAAAAATAGTTGAATGTTTGTGTGTTGCGTCGCACACTCGACGCCGCGTCTTTCATTCAATGGCGTCTTACCGGCCAATAATCATTAATTTTACAAATGTTAATACATAATATTTGTTGATAATTATTTGGTGATTAATTTAGTATATTTATTTGTTAATTTTATAAATTTATTTCATCATAGTTTTTAGTCAGCTTGGGTGAGTTGTTAAATGACGCGCGAATATTTGGTGGCGTCGGTTTTTTTTTCATTTATTGTTATTATCACGGTTATATTATTTGTGCATGTATATTATTTGCCAACAATACTCCGTGAATGTAGCAAAGCGCCGTCGCGACCCACGCGTCGTTTTGTTCCAACTTCAGCTTGTTTAATTTTTGCTTTGGCAATTTCGAAAATGGCGGGCGACATTTATTTTTATTTTATTATTGTGAAAAAAATTTTTTTTTTTACAATAATTATTTCGCCATTAATTTAATACTAATTTATTTGATATTTTTAGTATTTTTTTTGATAATTTTTTAGTATTTTTATGTGATGATGAGAATTTTTTATAAATTTTATTTTTATTTTTTTTTTTTGTTGTGGAAATATAATGGCGGGAAGCTCTGACATTTTGATGATGGTCAATGCGACGGTGAGATAAACGAATTTTTATTGGACCATAGGATGATGCGTAATTATTTTGCAAAATTAAAGACAATCTTTGCGTCGTAATTTTTTTATTTTTTTTATTTTTTTTTTTTATGCATTTTTTTTTTTTTTTAAATTGAGATGAGATTTTATTTTTTATTTTTTTTTAAGCGGTATTTTAGATTATTAAAAAAAATCGACCGACGCCTTTAAGAAAATCGATAGTTGCCCAGGTATTCTGTTAACAGAGCCCTCCTTTATTTATTTTTTATATTTCATTATTATTATATTTTTTTTTTATTATAATCTGGCTGTTCTTGGAATCTCCATATTTTTTCGTGTATTATTAATTTTTTTTCTTGTAATATATTTATGATTAATTTCTAGCTTGTTTATTTAATTTTATAAATTAATGATTAATTAATTTTTGTTGTTTGTTATCTAGGGTATAAATTATTAAAAAATGTCAGACGATAATTCACCAGCTGTAGAAGAGCAGAAAAAGAAGCGTGGTCGTCCAGCGAAATCAGATAAAACTGGTGTTGTAAAAGAACCAAAAAAGCGTGGTAGATCTGTTGCTGAAAAAAATAATTCACCACGTACACCAAAATCTGATAATGAAGATGATGCACCAGCTGGACCAGTCAAGAGAGGTAGAGGTAGACCAAAAGGTTCACACAAGAAGAAGGTAAACAAATAATTTTATCCATTGTTTTTATTTATTAAACCTCTTGTTTCTTTATTATAAATAATTAATTTATTATTGTTTTGGTTTAAAAGGGATCACCCAAATCATCATCAGCAGGCTCAGGTGGTCGTGGACGTGGAAGACCCAAGAAAGTAGAAGATAAACCTGAAAGCACCGGTGAAGAAGAAGATGAACAAGAAGAAGATGAAGAAGAAGAAGAAAATTGAACTTTGATAAAATAATAAAAAAAAAAAAATCTACCATAAATAATAATAATATTAATAATAATAATAAAAAATTAAAAAACAAGTGAAAAAAAAAAGGAAAAAAAGAAAAATTATATAAAGATACAAAAAAAAAAAACAAAAAAAAAATTAAATTTACTCTTGAATATTATTTTATTTTTTCGTAAATGTTTTTCGATATATATATATATTTTTTTTTTTTCTTTTTTTCTTTTGAGTCATCGTCAAAATAATTGTAATATTCTTCGATTTTTCATAATTATTGATTAGAAATATTTAAGACGATAAAGAAGAAGGAAAAAAAAAAAAAAAAGGAAAATTAATTTTAAGCAGCTCTCAATTTTATTTTCTAGTATTATTATTGTCAAAACATTCTAAACGAGATCAAATAATAATATTTTATGCCGAACATGTGATTATCTCGAATTAATTAATACTCTTCTTTGTTTTTTATTTTTTTTTTTTTTCAATCTTTTTTCTGACCTAAATGAGCATGCTCGACGTTTTTTTAATTTTCATCTACTCGTGCATACTCTTGATGCTACCGTCGAGAAAATTGAATATTATTAAATGAAAAAAAAAATAACAACAAATTGTTTAATAAAATTCTATCAATATTAAAATAATAACTAAAAAAAAAAGTTATGAACAACTGGTAATTCCAAGATCATCAAGTTGAATTAAAAAATTTGATGAAAATGAGACTTCTTTTTCATCTGAATTTTTTATTTTATTGTAAACGAATGATCAACAAAATAAACAAAAAAAAAAAAATAGGTTAATGAGTGCGTGAGATGATTCAACAAATTAAATAATTAATTATCAGTAAAAAAAATTATCAAGAATAAATGAAAATTACTGGAGATCCATTTGAAATAGAAAAAAATAAAATAAAAATAAATCAACTGCGTGAATGTAAAATTTGTATTAAAGTAAATAAATTCACAAAATACTCTTATTTAATTAATGAATTTTTTAAAACCATATTTTATTAATTGAAAATTAATATACATTATATTTTTTTATTTAAATTTCTATTAGGCATAGCTACAATTAATGTGGATACTTTTTAATTTGAATTAATTGCTTTGGAAGCTACTGAAAAAAATTAAGTCAAATTGATTATCTAACAGTATTTATAATTAATTTAAGAAAAAAAAAAATATATAATTTTTATAAATTATAAAACAAGTGAAAGAGATCCTATCACAGGCGGTCATTATAATTATTTTTTAATACTAATTTATTCTATGATATCGCAGAGTAATTTCGACATTTCGACAAACTCAAATTGCCAAGTAGAAAAAGGCCTTTTGTTTTTTTAATTTTCTAATATTTATTTTTCAAATAAATTGACACGACAGATTGTCATTATCTGCAATTTTATTAAGTCAATGATTTTTATTAAATATATTTAAATATAGATTTATTATTTTTATTTGAATAATCATTTTAACAAACCTGCAACTTTTGGCAAGTTTTAAAACAATTTTAGGTACTCGCAAAATATTTTTTTTTAAATTCATGTGCAATGTGCAATTATCGTGAGCAATTATATCTAAATTTATCTTCAAAATTCTACCTGATATTATCATCAATTAAACCACAAAAAAATTTAATAATTCCAAGCACTTTTATTTATTGTAATTAGTGCCAAATTTAAATATAATATTTATTTCGATTTTTAGAATCTACTAAATTTTTAAATTTCTATCCTTTTAAATATTAATTTTACTAATTAAATTACACTGTAGTTTTTTTTTCAAAAATTAAATTTTTAATTATCAATTTATCCTCAAAATATTATCATTTATTATTTTTTTTTCTCTGTTTAATTTTAAATTTTTCATAATCATTTTTATATATGTTTTTTTTTTTTAATTTCGTTAATTTCGATTTTTATGTTTTTGGCCCATTAAAACCTCCCCCCGTCCCAATCATTGCAGCTTTAAAAAAATAATTATATATTTCTTTGGTAAATACCACAAAAATAAAAATAATATTTATATTTTTGTGGTACGTGAACACTGTCAGCATTGTTCTTCATCATTACTAATTGTTTGTAATTCAACAATTTCATTGCTATCATTATCTTTACGTGTATAATTTTTTTTACAATTATCATTTGAACCTGGTAAAAATCTCGTTGGTATTTTCATTGGATTATCATCATAATAACTCGGTTCACTTATCCGAGTTATTTTTTGTCAATGTGAATATAATTCATGATTATCTTCATGTTCCATTGTTTGATAACCCTGCTGTTAAAAAAAAATTAATTTTTCTGTTATTAATGAGAGTAGTTTTATTGATTTATTATAAATAATATAATCATACTCGTCTTTGTCGTCCACTTAAAGTTTCATCAAGTAATTCTGTTTCCCAATCATCTTCAGCTTCATCACCAGGCTCTAAATTATACAATGGCATTAAACGATTTTTCAATACTTCAAGTTTACGTTTTCTTGACATAATTAATACCTAGATGATAGAAAAAATAATTAAACAATTATTTATTAATTAAAAAATCTAAATATATTAATATTCTTACCACACCAGATAGTATAATGACAAATATCATAACACCAAGTGGTACAAATATATACTCAAGTCCTTCTGGTGGTCCAAATTCATCAAATGGTTTTTCTGTTGTTGTTGATGTTGTTATTAATTTTGTACATATTGATTTATTTGTTGTTGAATTATTATTAACATCATAATCTGGCTCATTTGTTGTTATTAATTTAAATAATTCAAATGGTATTGATGTCGTTGTTGTTGTTGATGTTGTTGGTCTTGTTGTTGTTGCTACTACTGTTGATGTTGATGATAATAATGTTGTTGTTGTTTGTTTTCTTGTTGTTGGTTTTGTTGTTGTTGTTGTTGATGTTGTTGATGCTGTTGTTGTATCATTTAATCCATCTGTAAATCCTGTATACTCTTCATTCATTGTAACATTGTACAATAGCTTTGTAACATCAGTTGTAACTTTTTCAAGTATTTTTGTTAATAAAGATGATGCATTAGTAGTTGCATTTTCCATGACCTTTTTTATTTTTTTATATCAAACAAATATTAATTACTATTTTTAGAATTATGAATTATTAAATTTAACAATTTCTACGTTCAATACTTTAAAGCTATAAATCGAATTGTGATATAACATTTGATTATTTGATTTATTTTTAGATTGTTTATTGAATTAATAATAAGAATTATCAATTGATTAAGAAATATCTTATTTATATTATTTAATGTCAAATGATAATAATAAATACCTTTGATGATAATTTAAAATATTGTTAATTTAATAAAATTAATTATTTAATATGATCACGTTTCTCCATCAACACTTGGCAATTTATTTTTATTAACAATGTAATTATTATTTATAAATAAATCCACTTTTATATACATTCAATAAATAAATTTACAAATTATATCAACACTTTAAAAAATAAAATGTTCCAATGTTGAGGAAACAGATCAATCGACTGATAAAAGATTACAGAATAAAAAAAATAATAAATATATATATAGCGAGATTTAAAACGTACCTCTATCTATCGATAAAGAAGAACTTGAAATTTTCTACAAAAGGTGACGCCATTTTGAATGTCTCTAATGAGTTTTCCATCATTTTTCTCATTTTTCGCGGTCTGACCGGTGTTGTTTTGTGTGTGAATAACAAATAAAAAAATTTATAACAACAACAAAGACTGATTTTATTAACAATGATTTGATTCAACATGATCAACAAACACATGCTGTCATATTGATCCAACATCAACAAAAAGCACACATCACAATGGTAAATAAAAATAAAAAATTTTAATATTTGTTTTGTTTTGTTTTATGGTTAAGTTAATAATTACTTTTTTTTATTTATTAGAAACGTTCACATGCACCAAGTGCACTTGGTAAACGTCCACTTTTAGTTAACATTGAAAATAAAATACCAGAACATCGTTTAAAATTAAATTTACCAAAACCAGTTATTATTGGATCAACAAAAACTGATGATTCAACAAATGAACCAAAATTCAAAAGAACAAGATTAACAACAAAACCAAGATCAATAGTAATACAAGATAAAAAGTTAGTACAATTAACAGATAAAGATGTTGCAGCAACACAAGAAGTTATATCTGAACATGAACAAAAAATAAGATCATTATTAAAGAAAAAATTTCAAATACCAATACCAGGTTATCAGTTATCTGGTAGAGCATTAGGTGCAAAATTATCTGGTCCAAGAAGATCATTATGGGATCCATATGAAGCAAATGCACTTGTTGTTTATGAACCACCAGAATTATCAGAACATGAAAGATTAAAAATAGATGAAAGTAAAAAATTAGTACATGTTGTTGTTGATCCATTATTATGTAATGTATTACGTCCACATCAACGTGAAGGTGTTAAATTTATGTATGAATGTGTTACTGGTAAAAGAATTGAAAATGCATATGGTTGTATAATGGCTGATGAAATGGGTCTTGGTAAAACATTACAATGTATAACATTACTTTGGACATTATTAAAACAAGGTCCAGAAGCTAAAGGTTTAATTGAAAAAGCAATAATTGTATCACCAAGTTCACTTGTTAAAAATTGGTACAATGAAATTGGTAAATGGCTTGGTAATAAAATAAAACCATTGGCAATTGATGGTGGTAGTAAAAGTGATATTGATAATAAACTTAATAGTTTTATGAAAACATATGGACGTAGATGTGTTAATCCAGTATTAATAATAAGTTATGAAACATTTAGATTACATGCACATGTATTACATAGTGATGAAGTTGGTCTTGTTTTATGTGATGAAGGACATAGACTTAAAAATTCAGAAAATCAAACTTATCAATCATTAATGGGTCTTAAAGCTAAACGACGTGTATTGTTATCTGGTACACCAATACAAAATGATTTATTAGAATATTTTTCATTAGTACATTTTGTTAATCAAGGTTTACTTGGTACTGCACAAGAATTTAGAAAAAAATTTGAAAATCCAATATTACGAGGACAAGATGCTGCTGCTAGTGATAAAGAAAGAAGTATTGCTGAAGAAAGATTAGCTGAACTTGTTAATGTTGTTAATAAATGTTTAATTAGACGTACATCTGCATTATTATCAAAATATTTACCAATTAAATATGAACTTGTTGTATGTGTTAAAATGACCAAGCTACAAACACAATTATATAAAAATTTTATATCAAGTGAAGCTATTAAAAAATCCATGATAAGTATGTGTATAATTTATAGACAATTTTATATGAATTTTAATTTAATTTTTAATTTTAATTTAACAGATGTTGATGGAGAAAAAAAAAAAGGTGGAAGTTTATCAGCATTATCAGCTATAACATTACTTAAAAAATTGTGCAATCATCCTGATCTTGTTTATGAAAAAATAAAAGAAAATTCCGAAGGCTTTGAAGGTGCTGAAAAGCTATTACCACCAAATTATTCAACAAAGTAAGTTGATGTTTTTGATAGATTTAGATGAAAAAAATATTGTTATTTGATTGTTGTTTTTTGTTGCAGAGATGTTTTGCCTGAAATGTCTGGTAAATTGATGGTTCTTGATACACTTCTTGCATCAATAAAATCAACGACAACTGATAAAATAGTACTTGTATCAAATTACACACAGACACTTGATTTATTTGAAAAACTATGTCGTAAACGTGTTTATCGTTATGTTCGTCTTGATGGTACAATGACAATTAAAAAACGTGCAAAAGTTGTTGAAAATTTTAATGATCCTGTTGGTGGTGATTTTATATTTATGCTTAGTTCAAAAGCTGGTGGTTGTGGATTGAATTTAATTGGTGCAAATCGTTTAGTTATGTTTGATCCTGATTGGAATCCAGCAAATGATGATCAAGCAATGGCACGTGTATGGCGTGATGGACAAAAAAAACCATGTTTTGTTTATCGTTTTCTTTGTACTGGTACTATTGAAGAAAAAATATTTCAACGACAAGCACATAAAAAAGCATTAAGTTCAACAGTTGTTGATCAAGATGAAGATGTTGCACGTCATTTTACACTGACTGATTTACGTGATTTATTTAAACTTGAAGAAAATACTGTATCAGATACACATTCAAAATTTAAATGTAAAAGATGTGTACATGGTATTGAAATTAAAAATCCACCAGAAAATTCAGATTGTAATTCTGATTTATCTGATTGGAGACATTCACATAATCCAAGAAATTTACCTGATATACCATTAAGACAATGTTGGTCATGTGGTATATCATTTGTTTTTCATCATCGTTCTGCTGAAGTTGTCAAAGATAAACCCAAAGAAATTATACAAGAAATAACACAAGATGAATGTAAAAATTATGAAGATGAATAATTAGAAAAATTGTATTATCCTGATAATTCTATTACTATATTTTTTCAAATATTGCTGGCAACATTGAAGTCTGTGTTATCAATTTTCATAAAAAAAAAATAATCAACTCATTAAACATGTAGAAAAATTATAATAAATTATCTCGCTTTCTTATTTTATTAATTAATTTAAAAAAAATTATCATAGACATTTCTTTTTTTCTACTAGAAAATTTATAATTTTTCATTATTAATTTTCATTATTTAATTAACAATAGATAATTTTTCTTTAAATTCATAATAAAATTAATATAAAATTATAACTTTAAAATGAATTATTAAATAAGTTTTTATATTTTTCTAATAAATAATAATAAAAAAATTACGCAATATAGAAAGTAAAAAAAATTATTTTTCATAAATTCATCAACAACTTGGTTAATGTTTTTCGAAATGTCAAGATAATAATAATAAAAATAGTTAACCCATTCGTTGAGGAATTTATTTATTTTTTCTCAACAGCAGGTAATATATAATGGCAAAGAGGGATAGCAAAAAAGAGGGGAAGAAGAAGAAAGAGGAAAAAAAAAATAAGCGAAATGCGTCGTTTTATTATTCAGCTTTGTTCAACACGATGCAACTCACTGGGGGAAATACTGATCACGTGATTGGAATCGAGACTTGTCATTGGTCAAATGTGTGTCATATCCCCACTAGTGGAAAATTTTTTAAGGGAGCGGTTACTTCTCCTCATCGAACATTCTCCCAAATAATGCTCACAATAGTTCCAGATGTGGCCATGTTTAGTTAATCTTTGAAGTTTCTCATAATTATCGATTTTAATTAAAAAAAGAAAATAATCAAATCCAACAAAATAAACAACAATAATTTCTATCATTTAAAGAAATTAATTTCACATTGAAAAATTTTTTTACCAAACCGATATTATTCAACGACCAATAATCTCGTTTTAAAAAAGACAAAATAATTTATAATTATTATTAAACGACTAAATAATATTGTCGAAAATAATAATAATATAACCGCCGATCGCACTCTGCCCAAAAAAAAAAAAAAGAGCACGCTAATATTTTTCTGACAAAAAATATAAAAAAATTTTTATTGTTGGGTTTAATTTGAATAACAAGATTAGTCAAAAGGTTAATAATAAATTATTTTTTTAAAAATAAATAAAATGAAAAAACTTGAAGATAAAATCATCGGTAACGCGTTTGGTTAGAAAAAAAAAAAAAATTTAATATAAAAAAACGAGGTCAATAGTGACATTAGACTATTCATCTCGTTCGCGTCCATTTTTTATTTTTCATTTTCAATTTTCTTAGCATTCAAAATGGAGAAATTTATAACTTGATACATTATTTATCTTAAAAAAAACAATTGTTATCATCCCTTGGGTCATCGGAGTTGTGAACTACACAAAATAATAAGTATAAAAAAAAAGAAAAAAATATATTTAAAAACGAAAAATAAATTGGCTAATTTAATTTTGTTAAATATATTCAAGATTAGTTTGAGGCATTTTTTTTTTGCGTTGCAAATTATATTTATTATCAATAGAATCACGTGATGCAAAATCATTTTTTTGTTTGACAAAAAAAAAAAAAATTATCTGCGCAAGGGAAAATAACGTCCCCACTACGTAAATCAAAAAAAAAAAAAAAAAGAAGCATTTTAATGTCCATCGACACATCGGTGTGTTTAAAAAAATTAAAATCAATGCCACGTCAACTAGAATGACGTTGTTTGTCGTCGTCATCATCAAGAATAATTGAAATAATTATTAAAATTAAAAAAAAATCCTTTCTAAAGATTTAATATAAAAATACGCCTAACCTAAAAAATACCCAGGCTTATTTTTCTGAATATCAAGATAATTATTTGAGTGAGAAAATATCTATTTAAAAAAAAAACTAGTGATATTTATAAAAATAATTAATAAATAATAACAAAGAAAGAGAGTTGGTGGGGAAAAAAATACGAACAAATTTCAAGAAGGGGAACTATTATCAAGTTTTTTTTTTTTTTTTTTTTTTTTGGGGAATGATAATAATACCACACATACACACACACATATACACATAAATATTTTTAATAAATAGCCATATTTATTATTAATAATCCAAGGACAAAATTTATTATTATCCATTTGATGAAATTATTATTTTGATAAAAGTCTTGTTAATTTGTTTGTGTTTGTTAATAATATCAAACAATTAAAATAACCCGACAAATTAATTATAAACAACAAGAGTTTGCTCATATTATTATTATAAAATTATAAATAAAAAGGGCGATAGAGTGTTGGGTCAATTTATTATTAACAAGTGTTTTAAAAACAATAAAAAAAAAACACAAATAAATATTGATAATTTAGACCCGTTTAAAGTATCGGCGGTAATTATAAATAAAAGTTTTAAAATAAATAAAAAAATTAATTTATTAATTAATTTTATTTATTAAAAATATTATAATTAATAATAAAAGGTCGTTATAATGGCACTTGAAAGTGTCCCCGCGGCCGAGAGTCTGATACCAAGGTTTGCTCCAAATTTCTAAGAAAAAAATTTACTTTTTTAATTTAGTTTAAATATGGGAGACATGAATTTATAATTGACTAGTAGAAAAAGGATAAAATATATTTTGATCTATTTTTCTTAATTTTAATTTATATATATATTTTTTTTTTTTCGTCAATGAAGATGATTGCCCAATGTTCCCAGTTAATGTCTACCAGGAGTGACGTCAATTATTTCGACAAAGAAGATGTTAATTATTGTGAAATTACACAAAAAATTTATGAAAAAAAATTATATATATTTATAAAAAAAAGAAAATTAGATCATAATATTGAATGAAAAATTAAGAAAATTTAATTTTCTTTATTTTTTTTTTTTTTTTCGATTGATTATATAATCAGTCATCTTTTTTTCTACTGTCGAAATATTTTTTTTTTTTTTTTTATTATAACAGACGTATTTTTCATTCAGACCTAAAAACATTGGGGGAATTTAAAAAACATATAAATAAATTGCTTGACTGACTTACTGACTGACAATTCATGTGACTAATTAAAAAAAATTTGTTGAAAATAATCAATGGCATGTTCATTGAAAAAAAAAAAAAAAAAGTGAAAATTGACAATTAAAAACAACTATTACTATCTATTTTAATAATTGTTTAACAACAATAATCTTTAATTTTCTATCAAATTATTTTTATCATTTATTTAATTATTGTTTTTTATCATAATGACATTAGCAATGGTGATGGTGATGATGATAATGATGATGATGATAATGAAGCCAAACGAAAATTTAATTTAAAAAAAATGAAATTTAAGTAAATGTTTTTATCAATGATTTAATGAATGTTGATATATATGCAACGATGATGAAAATGCTTGATGATGCTTCACAGAAAATTCGGTAAGGTAAAAATATTAAAAAGACAAAAAAAAAAACACAAAAATAATCATTTTTAGTGTCATGGGGACAACGATTGGCTATTTTTTTATTTTTTCAAAATTTTAATTTTCTTATTAATAAATTAATAATAACTAAGTTATAATTTAACATAAATTTTTTTAAAATTTCTAATTAATTTTCTGTAGATTATTTTCATCTATTAATTAATATTTTTTTTATTTAAAAACAAATATCTTTTATTTTGTTGTAAAAATGAAAAAAAAAAAAACAAATTAATTTTTTTCTTTTTTAAAAAAAAATATATTGTTGGGTTGGCTTTGTCATGGCTAACGATTTTTTTTCTTGCATGATTGAGTTGATGGTGTTGGTGGTGTTGTTGGTGTGGGTGTTGATATTGATGGTAGTGGTGGAGGCTAGTTGATAGACAGAGAGAGAGAGAAGGGAGTTGGGTTTTTGAGTCTTATGTTTTTGGAGTGATTCGTATGACCTTGTTTGATCAAATTAATAATATTGTTTGATCAATAAATATACAATCAAACACCAAATACATGTGCATGATTAAAATACATTTATTATATACTTAAAAAATATAAACAGCCAATTTTTGTCCCTAGCAACGAAATTAATTTTATCAAAAAATTTCTTAAAGGAATGATATGATTTTAATCAGGTGAATGTTTAAAAATACATAAATACTATTTAAACACACATCATCTTCAAGTAAATATTTAAATTTTATATTTAACAAAGAGAAAAAAACTTTTTTCTATTTTTAAAATGATGATTAATGTTTTTTATCAGTATTTATCATCATCAAAGCAAATATGTTTGTAAAAAAAAATGAAATACAGATGTTTCGTTGGCAATCATCATCACTGTTATCATTGTCATCATGATTATGAGGAAAATATGAATTGAAAAATAATGAATATGATTTTCTAATGTTTTTTTTTTTTTTCTTGTTTAAATTAATTTACAGCAATGAGGATGACAATGATGATCTTGAAGATGGTGAAATACAATCAGATGAAGATGATACACCAACTGCACCAGTACCAGTACCAAAACAAAAATCTCCATCACCAAAATTATCATCTTCATCATCAAAATCAACATCATCAAAAAGTAAAAATAAAACATCATCATCATCAACAACAACAACAAGTAGTAATAATGTAAATAAAACAAGTAAATATGGTAAAAATCCATCAGAAGATTGGGCACGTGATGTTGAAAAAGCTCTAAAAGCAGCACTTGAAGATGACAGACCTAAAAATTCAGATAGTAAATCATCAAGAAGTAGTAAAAGTAGCAGTAGTCATAGTAGAAGTAAAAGTAGAAAAAGAACAAGAGAAGAACGTGATGAAGAAAGATCAAAAGAACGAAAGGTAAATAATAATTTTATATATATAAATAAATAAACAACAATAACATCATTAATAACAATAATAATAATTGCATTAATTTGTTTTAAATTGATATAGAAACGTCGTGTAAGTGATGAAGAAAATGGTAATGTTGATGATGACGATGAAATGTTATTTGTACGTGGTGCATCACCAAGTAAAAAAGACATATCAAATTCACCATTATCAAGACGTTCACCACGAAGATCACCATCAAGACGTTCACATGAACGTGATAATTATTATGATTCTGATAATGCATCTGATGATAGAAATGAACGACGTCATCGTGAACGTAATCGTCGTAGTTTAACACCACCAACACAAAAACGAACACAAAGTTCTAAAAATGATCATAATAATGATAGTAATAATAGTAGAAATAATAATAGTAGTAGTAGTAATCGTGGACATGAAAGAAATGATAATAGAAACGATAATAGAAATGATAATAGAAATGATGGTAGGAATGATAATAGAAATGATAATAGAAGTGACAATAGAAATGATAGAAATAATTCAAATAGACGTAATCAAATTGATTTATTACAAGATCCAGAATCAATATGTGTTTATTTTATGCAAGGTAAATGTCAACGTGGTGATGATTGTCCATTTTCACATAATGCATTACCACCACATAAAATGGAATTATGTAAATTTTATTTAATGGATTGTTGTGCTAAAAGAGATAAATGTTTATATATGCATCATGATTTTCCATGTAAATTTTTTCATACTGGTCTTGATTGTGTTGCTGGTAAAAATTGTAAATTTTCACATGAACCACTTGATGAACAATTAAAAAAAATATTATTAAAACATCTTGAAACAGCACCAAAAGAAATACTTGGTGATTTTCCACGTTTAAGTCGTGAAGGTGCATTATTAATGATAAATAATGCATCAAGATATACATCAGGACAAGGACAAGATATTAATACATTAAAAATACCAAGTTTATTTGATTTAGCATTACCAACACCAGCTGGTATTGAATTAAATAATGACAAAGATGATAATAATGATAATAATGAACATTTAAAATCACCAAAATCATCATCAACAACAATTAATAATAATAATAGTAATAATAATAATAATAATAATAATAATAATAATAATGGCAGCAGCAATAATCATAGCAATAGTAATAATAATATAAATAATATGAACAATATTAATAATATTAATAATATGAATAATATGAATAATATGAATAATATTAATAATAATAAAAGAACAAGATGGGGATCTGATAAAGATCGTGTACCACTTGAACAAATAATGTTACTACAATCAGTAACACAATTAGGTATGGCATTTCCAAATGTTGTTACAATGGCAGTACAACAACAAATGCGTCAACGTTTATTACTACAACAATGTCTTAAAAATATGGAACTATCTGGTATTGATTTTACAGCTGATAATAATATACATCCATCTGTTGTTAATCCTAATGAACAACAATTATCAATAATGCAAGGTAATAATTATAATGATGATGGTAATATAAATTATCATGGGCTAAATGATGTATCAAATTTAGCTGGTGAAGCTGCTAAATGGAATAGAGCTGAATTTGATGAACTTAGTGATAAAGAAGAAGAAGAAGGAACAAAACTTGTCATTGAAGTACCAAATGATGATGAAAAATTAAAACTTAATGATGATAATGATAAAAAAATAATAAATAATGATGATATATTATCAAAATTACCAGTTAAAGCACAAGAATTATTTAAAAGAATTCAACAACAACAAAAAAAACTTGAACCAGATGTTAATTTAACAAATGCATCAATTGCAGTTGAAAATGCAATGAAAGAACAAGAAGAATGGTATTCAGATGATAGTGATACTAATGCTAATGATAATGAAGATGACGATGATGATGATGATGATGATGAAGATGGTAATTTACAAATTGTTATAAAAGATCAAGAAAGTCCACAAAAAGAAGCACAAAATAGTATACCACAACCAGCAGTTATTAGTGATACAGTTGGTCATTTAAGTAAAATTGATATTAGTGCTGAGGTTACAAAAATATTATCATCAATAAAACCACAAGTATCATCAAGTAAAAAAAATTTAAGTCATGAATTAACAACAGCAACAACAATAAAAGATGATAATGATAATGCAAATAAACAATCATCAATTATTGATAATAATACATCAAGTCCAATTAATTCACCATCAACAAGTACAATACCAGTATCAAGAGATCCAAGAAGATCAAGAGATCCACGTCAACGTAGACTTGATGAATCATTTGCAACAACAAAACCAACTAGTCCATCAAGAAATGATGTACAAAAAAAAGAAGCAAAATCATCATATAGTCTTGAAACAAGTATATATTCATCTGGTATTACAGATAGTAATATGGATATTGATTTTCGTGGTGGTAGAATGGATCAAGATTTACGTAGACAAGACATGGATTTACGTCAACATTATCAAAATTTTGGTGATACAGATTTACGTAATAATGATGTTGATCTTAGACAAATATTATCATTACCATATAAATCAGTAACATCACATTTACCAGGTCCTGAAATTGATGGTAGTATTGGTTCACATCCACCAGTAACATATAAAGTATATGTTGTTGATATACCACGTCCAAATTATACTGGTTTAAAAATATCTAAAAATGATCCAGCTGTTAAATATGATCCACGTTTACGTAAAATATTTCGTTTAACTAAAAATGATATTGCTGATTCACCAATGTCACCACCACCAGTTAAAATGGATACACCAAAATCACCACCACCACTACCACATTTACCAATGACAATACCACCACCATCATTATCAACAGCAGCAACAACATCAACAACAGTACAGCCAGTAATACGTTCTGATCCACGTATTAAAACACTTGAACTTGCTAATCAATTAACATCATCAACATCAGGCAATAATAGTATGATGGCTGGTTCACTTATTCCTGGACAAAAACAAAATGAAATGCAAATGAGAATTGGTGGTCCAGGTATGCAAGTACCTGGTAATATTAATATTCAAGGATTAGGACAAAATTCAATGATGGCAGGTATGGCACAAAATCCAATGATGGCTGGTATGTTAAATCAATCTGGTAATATACCAGGTGGTGGAGTTGGAGCTGGAGGTCCATTAGCATTAGGTCAAAATAATCAAATGATAAATCCAAATCAAATAAATCCATTTGATCCATTATTTAATAATGGTGGTCCTGGTATTCTTGGTCCTGGACCACCAGTTATTGGCATTGGTTATTCAGATGTTGGACAAAATTATGACGGGCCAAATTATCCACCTAATAATTATAATAATTTTGGACCACATCAGAGTGATGGTATATGGGAAATTGGACAAGCACCAATGAATTTTGGTGGTGATTGGATGAATAATAATAAAAAAAATAATAATGGTGCTTCTAAGAGAAGATGTCGATCAAGAAACAGAAATCGTAATAGAAATCAACAACATCAACAGCAACAACAACAGCAACAACAACAAAAACAGCCACAACAAAATCAACAACAGCAACAACAAAAACAGCCACAACAAAATCAACAACAACAACAAAATTTGGGACCTGTTAATCGTGATAATAAATCACCAGTTTAATTATCATTTAATTAATAAATAATTAATATTAATTAGTATTTAATATTTAAAAAAATTAAAAAAGAAAATTTTCTTTTTTTTTATTTCATTTTTTTATTAAGGCGCTTCTTCTTTCTTTTTTTTTTTTTTCATTATTTAATAGTGAAGAGAAATAAAACTAACTAACTATTGTATTATTATTATTAATATTTGCAAAAAAAAAAAAAATTTTTATATGAAAAAAAAAAAATAAAAGGAATTATTAAATAAGATAATAAAAAAATAACACAGCTCAATATTAATAATTATAAAATGTTTTTTGTTTATAAAAAAAAAAATTATTGTTAAATGACTTAATACTTCCAAGATAATGATTAAATAAAAATTATTATATACGTATATTACTCAAAATATATAATTAAAAAATAATTGAGATTTGTTATTAATTTATTAATTGATCGCTTTGATATTGTAAATATTTAATTATAATTATTTGACATGATTAATTGCGATCAATAAATTATGAAATAAAAATTTAAGAATTACGAAAAAAAAATTAATAAAAATGTTTTTATTTATTTAATTAATTAATATAATTTACTGTTATTATTTTTGTATATTTAATTAAAAAATTTATTTATATTTTAATGAGCTACTGATGTTAATGGATCTGCTTTGATTGAAGATAAATCAATTCTTGAATCTATATCATCATCAAGTTCACCGACAATTGCTCTGTAAATAACATACAAATAATATTAATAATTTTTTAGATTGTTTATTGATTGTTGTTAATTTAATACTTACACATTATCACCTCTAATAATATGTAAACCTAGAACAACTTGTTCAACACCTTGATTCATACTGTAAACTCTTTCATGTGATTCATCAAGAATCAAATTAATTGTCTGATCGAAACCCTTTAATGTTCCCTAAAATAATAATTTTATTATTATACAATTATTAATTATTAATTAGTTATTTAATTTTTTAATTACTTACTATGAAATTTCTACCATCAGAGGTGATTATTGATACAGTATCTAAATAAATAATAGTCAAGGTTAACCTATAAATATTGACAAATAATTTTATGATTTTTATGATTATTTTTTAATTAAAAAGGATACGATTTACGTAACTTTCAAGTCCTGATGCCATTTTTGTTATTTTTTATTATAAATAAATAAACAAAGATAATTAATTTGTTTAATAAAAAAATTAATAATCTCAATTTGTTGTATATTTTTTTTGTTTTTCAAACAACAAACTTTTTACAATTTAATTAACAAAGTTTTTTATTTTATTTATCAGACAATCAGGTTTTAAAAAATAATATTTATTTTGTTTAAATAATATCAATTTGTTTTAAATAAATTGCTTGTTTACGTTGAAAATATATTTTGGAGTATTTTTTTTTTGTGTGTTGTTGTTTCACTCGTTTTTTTTTTTTTTATCTTTGTCAAACAACTGCGCATGTCTATCAAAGTTTAATAAAAAAAAAAAAAGAATTTCCAATTAAATTAACTTAATTAATTGTCCAATTTTAAATATTTATGTGAAAAATTATTAATTCTATTATTGTCAACTTTATTTTTACCATTCATTCATTGTTAGAAATAATTAATAATAATTTTTTTTGTCACAACAACAAACCTAAACACGAAATTTAATTTAATTTTACAATGTAATTGGGTACTGTATAAAAAAGTAGAAATAATAATTAAATTTTTATTATTTAATTATGATAAATTTTATGTTTTATTGTGATTAGTTTTTTTCTTTTTTTAAATTAGTTTTTATATAATACAAGATGATTTCAAACAATAGGATTATAATAAATAATATATCAAGATTAATTTCAAAGATTAACGAAAACTAGATCAACTTTGTTTTTTATTATCAATATTATCAGTTTTTAGTTGATCTTTTTTGTATATGGTTCTTCGATCATCATCATCATCATCATCCATCGTCTTCTGTAAAAAAAAGTAATAGGTATATTGTCAGTTATAGGATAATACATTGTCAGTTCTTAAAAAAAAAAAAAAAAGGTTGATGAATACTTACTACTTGAATGTACGCGAACGACATAAGGCCGACAACTGAAGCCACCATTACAGCCGTCCCAACTAAAATGAAATCACCCACTTTTTTGAGTATAATCTTTTTATTAACGTATGCCGCATGGATCACTTGTCGAAATTTTCCATCTGATTTTTGGAGTACATTTGGACTCGGTTCTGCGAATTTTTTAACACCATCTAAAACAATTAATAATTATCAAGTATTATTTTTAAAAATTTAAAATTAACCTGGACAATATTAATAAACTTACACTGTGACAATTTAAGTAATGACTGACGCAATAGGTTCAACATGTTTGCTGATATATACTGACTTGAAGACGCAGTTCTCAAAAAGACAATGAAGCAACAAAGCAGAGTAGCAGACAGACTGAAGACCTGAGTAGAGGTCTGACTTCTGAGATTGACTTTTACTTGTAGTAGTGTAGTTGTAGATCTATGTAAATATGTATGCAGTACTGCACTGACCAATAATGACTAACGACTATTGGCTAATGACCAGTGATGACCAGTTCAAGACAATATATAGACACTTTGAAGTTGACTATTCATTTAGTCATTAACTTCCCCTCTACGTCACTATTTCTCGATAGATAACAATTAAAAAAACAATTATAAATATGAAAAAAAAAATATAATGTAAAAAAAATAGTTGGTGCTTTCACCTGACTTTAAATATTGACAATTTAATTTGAATAAATAATTAAAATCTTGAACGTTTCATACTGTTTATATAAATGATAATTGTTTATTTTAATTTTGCCAACAATTGAGTATATTAATTATTGTTATTAATATTATTTATCAGTAAATTATCCACTGATTTGATGTTCATTTAAATACACGAGGATGCATGTACAAAATTAATTTTTTTAAAAGCCAACAAAAAAAAGAAAAAGAATTTAAATACATAGAATGTGTAGCAACAATTAAGATTAATTATTAAAACATTTAAATAAGTGTTCATTAGAATATTTAAATAAAGTATGTATATTTAATTTTGTAATTCAAATGTTTTAATAAATCCTAATTGTTACACATTCTATATTTATTAATTTATTTTTTGTTTAAATTTTAATTTTTATATTTTAAATAATGTCACTTTAAAATTACAGGTTTTTTTTTATTTTTAAAATTTTATTATTAATTATCTAAATGAGATACTATAATTCATACAAAATAAATATTAATTAATTAGTTAATTTTTTTTAGTTTAATTATTAAAAAAAATTGAAACATTGATTGAAAATAGCAATCGTTGTCATTTATAATATCATATTGATCAGATACATTATAAGTTATATCTAATTTTTTTAGATATAGTTAAAGGTATTGAAATTTAAATAAATGCTCATTAGAATATTTTAATAATGTTTATAGATTTAATTTTGTAATTCAGATGTTTTAATGAATTCTAATTATTACACATTTTATTTATTAATTTCTTTTGAGCAATCCTCGTTATTCGTATCATACTGAACAGATGCATTGTATGATTCTTGATTGATGATATTAAAAATAGATTCTTCATAAATTTCAGTTATATAAAATTGATTAAGACCAATATTAAGCGAATGTAGAGCCTTTAAATTCCTAAAAACTTCAAGCTTAATTTTACTCAATATGTTTGAGTGTAAACTCAAGTATTCAAGTTTTGTATTTTCATTAAAAATATCGATTGGAAGATCTGTTAAGATATTTTTACTCATAAGTAATATTTCCAAATTGTATAAATTATTGAAAGTTTTAGGATCGAGACCCAACAGTGAATTTGATTGAACATTTAATTCAATTAAAGATGTTAATCCTGTAAATATTTCTCGTGAAAGAAATTTTAAATTATTATTTTGCAAATGTAAAAATTGAAGCTCAAACAAATTTTTAAAAGTATGAGCCTCAAGACATGTAAGTTCATTGGATCCCAAATCCAAGTTTATCAGGTTTTCCAATCCATTGAATATTTCTTGTGAAAGATGTGTTAATTTATTAACACTGATATTTAAAGATGCCAGTTTGGACAAGTGTTGAAAAGTATTTGGCACAATACTTGTCAGTTTGTTTGATTGTAAATTTAATTGTCTTAAAGATTTCAATTCATTAAATACTCCTGGTGAAAGAGTTGTTAAATTATTTTGACTTAAATCTAATTCTTTAAGATTGGCCAAGCTGCTAAAAGTATCAGGCTCAATGTTTGTCAGCTTGTTTGATTGTAAATCCAGCTCTTCTAGAGATTCCAATCCATTAAATATTTCTTGTGAAAGGATTGTTAAATAATTACCATTGAGTTTTAATTCATAAAGATTGGTCAAGTCATTGAAAATATTAGGCTTGAGATGATCCAATTGATTTAATGACAAATTTAGACGACGTAGTGATTTCAATCCATCAAAAACTCCAGGTGGAAGATATGTTAAATTATTATTGCTGATATCTAAATAGATGATATTGGACAAATTGTTAAATGTTTCAGCCTCAAGACTTAGTAGTTTGTTTGAATGTAAATCCAATATAGTTAGAGATTCCAATCGAGTGAATATTCTTGGTGGAAGATATGTTAAATTATTATTATTCATTCTCAATTCATTGAGATTGGGCAAGCTATCAAAAATATCAGTCTCAATAATAATCAGTTTGTTCCAGCCCAATGACAAATGACTCAGACATTTTAATTCATCAAATATACCATGTGGTAGATAAGCCAAGCTGTTACGACTGATGTTTAATTTGTAGAGCTTGGATAATGTGTTAAAGATATTAGGCTCAAGATAATCGAGTTCATTTGATTCTAAATTTAACGAATTTAGCAGCTCTAATCCATCAAATAATTCTTGTGGAAGAGTTGTTAAATTATTATTATTTATTTTTAATTCCCAGAGCTTGGACAAGGCAAAGAATGTGTAAGGGCGAATACTTTCCAGTTGATTATAATTTATATTCAACCAACGTAGTGATGTCAAGCCAAAAAATAATTCCTCTGGAATAGATCTTAAATAATTATTGTTGATATTTAAATATTCAAGATTTGACAATTTAATGAAAATGTTAGAGTCAAGATCTTCCAGTTGATTTGATTCCAAGTCTAACCAAGTCAGTGAATTTAATCCTCTGAATATATCTTGTGGAAGTGACGATAAACTGTTACTATTAATTTTTAATTCTTCAAGATTGGACAAATTTTTAAAGGTATCAGGCTCAATCTTTTTCAGGTTGTTTGTTTGTAAATATAATTTTTCTAAAGATTTCAATCCATTAAATACACCTTGTGGAAGAGATGTTAATTTATTATTATTTAAGCTTAGTTTGTAGAGGTTGGATAAATCATTGAATATATCAGGTTCAAGACTTGTAAGTCCATTTGATTCCAAGTGTAACCAATGTAATGATGTCAAGCCAATGAATAATTCTTTTGGAAGAACTGTTAAATTATTTTTTTTCAAATCTAAATATTGAAGATTTGACAAGTTATTAAAAATTTTAGGCTCAAGATCTTTCAGTTTATTTGATTCCAAATCCAAAAAACGTAATGATTTTAATCCATTGAATAATTCTTGAGGAAGGGATTTTAAATTGTTGTCATTGATTTTTAATTCATTGAGATTGACCAAGTTGGTGAATACATTGGCATCAAGATGTGTCAATTGATTTGATTCCAAATTCAATTCACAAAGTAAATCCAGTCCATTGAAAACTCTTTTTGGAAGTGATGTTAATTTTTTTTTACTCATATCAATTTCTGTCGTTGAAGAACAAACATTTTCCATGTAAAAAATCGAAAGTGGATCACAAAAATATTTTTTGTATGTTAATTCTAAAACATAAATTTAATATAAATAATTTTTTTAATAATTACAGCTTAAATAAAAATAACTCACCTTCAGTTGTCGATTGCTTTTTAGATATGTCATTATCAAATGGTTCATCTGCAACTTGACCTTGTAATTTTAATTCATCAACAAGTGGTCTCATTTCATCATCTGTATGTTCTTCTAACACAACATCCTCATCAACGTCAACCATCATTTTGTTATTATTTTTTCTGTAAATAATAATGTTTAATAAATTATATCAAAGTGTCATTATCAAGTTTTAATATTTTAAAGAAAATGCCTTTTTTTTTCACACAAAAATAAATAAATAAAAAATTTGAAGTAATAGTTTTTACTTACCAACGATTTCGCGCTTTTTTAAATTAACTTGAGATAAAAAAAAAATTGGGTGTTATGTTAATTAAATATTTGTCAAGAACATAGTAAGACACGATATGTGCTGTCATCAACGTTTTGTACAGAAATACTGGGAAATACACATAACTCAAGCAAAGCATCCAAAGCATACCTCAAGAAAGCTCGACATTTTTAGCAATTTTTAGCAGGTCCCCACAAGTTATAGCCACGTGCTTTTATTTAAAAATGAATGAAAAATTAAATGAGTGATGGAAACAAACCATAATTTGTTTTTTCTATAAGAAAAAGAAACTAGAATATATAGTGAATATTTTTTTTCCCTCAAAAATTAATATTCAATTCAATTCATTGTAATATGTATACATTATAAATTTTAATAATTAATAATTATACAATCTAATATTACCAAAAATTAAAAAACCAATTAAAAAACCTAGTATAATAATTTATTATTATTAATATTATTTATTAGTAAATTGAATACATAGAACAAGTGTTGTAACAATTGAGATTAATTATTAGAAAATTTAAATGAATTGTTTATATATTAGCACATTTGCTACATTTGAATGAAGGATATATATTTAATTTTTTAATACAAATGTTTTGATAATTCCTAATTGTTACACATTCTATATTCATTAATTTATTTTTTGTTTAAATTATAATTTTTATATTTTAAATATTGTCACTTTAAAATTACATTTTTTTTTTTAATTTTAAAAATTTTATTATTAATTATCTACATGAGATATATTGATGAAATACATTGTATGTTTCTTGCTTAATACTTATAATAACAGATTCTTTATAAATTTCAGTTAAATTAAATTGATTATTTTGAATATTGAGCTGATATAATTGAGTCAAATTGTTAAAAACTCGAGGCTCAATTTCACTAAACTTGTTTGATTGTAAACACAAAGCTCCAAGTTCTTTATTATTATTAAAAATATCAAATGGAAGATCTGTTAAGTTATTATAACTTATATCTAATTTTTTAAATAGTTAAAATTATTGAAATTTAAATAAATGCTCATTAGAGTATTTTAATAAAGTATAAGTATATATTTAATTTTGTAATTCAGATGTTTTCATGAATTCTAATTATTACACATTTTATTTATTTATTTTTTGTGAGCAATCCTCATTATTTGTATCATACTGAACAGATGCATTGTATGATTCTTGATTGATGTTATTAAAAATAGATTCTTTATAAATTTCAGTTGAATTAAATTAATTACGTCCAATATTAAGCTAGGGTATAGTCTTTAAATTGCTAAAAAAATCAGGCTCAGGTTTACTAATTATGTTTGAGTGAAAACTCAAGTATTCAAGTTTTGTATTTTCATTAAAAATATTATTTGGAAGACGTCTTAAGATATTTTTACTCATAAATAATACTTCCAAATTGTATAAATTATTGAAAGTATCATGATCAATACCTGACAGTGAATTTGATTGAACATTTAATTCAATTAAAGATGTTAATCCTGTAAATATTTCTCGTGAAAGAAATTTTAATTTATTACATTGCAAATGTAAAATTTGAAGCTCAAACAAATTTTTAAAAGTATTAGCCTCAAGACATGTAAGTTTATTGGATCTCAAATCCAACTTTATCAGGTTTTCCAATCCATTGAATATTTCTTGTGAAAGATGTGTTAATTTATTAACACTGATATTTAAAGATGCCAGTTTGGACAAGTGTTGAAAAGTATTTGGCTCAATACTTGTCAGTTTGTTTGATTGTAAATTCAATTGTCTTAAAGATTTCAATTCATTGAATACTCCTGGTGAAAGAGTTGTTAAATTATTTTGACTTAAATTTAATTCTCTAAGATTGGCCAAGCTGCTAAAAGTATCAGGCTCAATGTTTGTCAGCTTGTTTGATTGTAAATCCAGCTCTTCTAGAGATTCCAATCCATTAAATATTTCTTGTGAAATGATTGGTAAATAATTTTCATTGAGTTTTAATTCAGAAAGATTGGTCAAGTGATTGAAAATATAAGGCTCGAGATATGTCAATTGATTTGACGACAAATTTAAATGACGTAGTGATTTTAATCCATCAAAAACTCCATATGGAAGAAGTATTAAATTATTTTTGCTGATATCTAAATAGGTGATATTAGACAAATTGTTAAATGTTCCAGCCTCAAGATTTGTTAGTTTGTTTGAATTTAAATCCAATATAGTCAGAGATTTCAATCCATTGAATATTCTTGGTGGAAGTGATGTTAAATCATTATTATTGATTCTCAACTCGTTGAGATTGGACAAGCTATCAAAAATATCAGTCTCAAGAATAAAAAGTTTGTTCCGGTCCAATGACAAATGACTGAGACATTTTAATTCATCAAATATACCATGTGGTAGATAAGCCAAGCTGTTACGACTGATGTTTAATTTGTAGAGCTTGGTTAATTTCTTAAATATATTAGGCTCAAGATAATCCAGTTTATTTGATTCTAAATTTAACGAATTTAGCAGCTTCAATTCATCAAATAATTCTGGTGGAAGAGTTGTTAAATTATTATTATTTATTTTTAATTCCCAGAGCTTGGACAAGACAAAGAATGTATAAGGGCTAATACTTTCCAGTTGATTATAATTTATATTCAACCAACGTAGAGATTTCAAGCCAAAAAATAATTCCTCTGGAATAGATCTTAAATAATTATTTTTGATATCTAAATATTCAAGATTTGACAAGTTATTGAAAGTACTAGAGTGAAGATGTGCCAGTCGATTTGCATTCAAGTCTAACCAAGTCAGTGAATTTAATCCATTGAATATATCTTGTGGAAGTAATAATAAACTGTTACTATTAATTTTTAATTCTTCGAGACTGGACAAATTTTTGAAGGTATCAGGCTCAATTTTTTCCAGGTTGTTTGATTGTAAATACAATTTTTCTAAAGATTTCAATCCATTAAATACACCTTGTGGAAGAGATGTTAATTTATTATTATTTAAGCTTAATTTGTGGAGGTTGGATAAATCATTGAATATATCAGGTTCAAGCTTTGTAAGTCCATTTGATTCCAAGTGTAACCAATGTAGTGATGTCAAGCCAATAAATAATTCTTTTGGAAGAACTGTCAAATTATTTTTTTTCAAATCTAAATATTGAAGATTTGACAAGTTATTGAAAATTTTAGGCCCAAGATCTTTCAGTTTATTTGATTCCAAATCCAACCAACGTAGTGATTTTAATCCATTGAATGATTCTTGTGGAAGTGATTGTAAATCATTGGCATTGATTTTTAATTCATTTAGATTGACCAAGTTGGTGAATACATTGGCAACAAGATGTGTCAATTGATTTAATTCCAAATTTAATTCACAGAGTAAATCCAGTCCATTAAAAACTCTTTTTGGAAGTGATGTTAATTTTTTTTTACTCATATCAATTGCTTTGGTTGAAGAACAAACATTTTCCATATAAAAAACCGAAGTTGGATCACAAAAGTATTCTTTGTATGCTGTTGCTAAAACATAAATTTAATAAAAATTATTTTCTTATTAATAACAGTTTAAATAAATATAAAAATAACTTACTTTTAATTGTTGATTGCTTGTCATTATCAAATGGTTCATCTGCAACTTGACCTTGTAATTTTAACTCATCAACAAGTGGTCTCATTTCATCATCAGCTGTTTGTTCTTCTAATACAACATCCTCATCAACGTTAACCATGATTTTGTTATTATTTTTTCTGTAAATAATAATGTTTAATAAATTATATCAAATGTCATTATCAAGTTTTAATATTTTAAAGAAAATACCTTTTTTTTTTTACACAACAATAAATAAATAAAAAATTTAAAATAATAGTTTCTACTTACCAACGATTTTGCGGTTTTTCAAATTAACTTGAGATAAAAAAAAATTGGTTATGTTAATTAAATATTTGTCAAGAAATTAGTAAGACGTATCATCAACGTTTTGTACAGATATACTAGGAAATATTTATGATTCAACCAACACATGCCTCAGGAAAACTCGAAATTAGTAATAGCAACTCCCCACAAATTATAGCCACGTGCTTTTATTTATGAAATGAATGAAAAATAAAATGAGTGATGGAAACAAACCATAATTCGTTTTTTCTAGGAAAAAGAAACTAGAAAATATATAGTAAATATTTTTTTTTCCCTCAAAAATTAATATTTAAATCAATTCATTGTAATAATTATATATTAATAATTAATTATTATACATTTTAATATTACCAAAAATTAAAAAACTAATTATTATTATTATTATTAATATTATTTATCAGTAGATTAAATACATAAAAAGTGTTGTAACAATTGAGATTAATTATTAGAAAATTTAAATGAAATGTTTATTAGCACATTTGCACATTTGAATGAAAGATATATATTTAATTTTTTGATACAAATGTTTTGATAAATCCTAATTATTACATATTCTATTAATTCATTTGTTTTTTGTTTAAATTATAATTTTTATATTTTGAATATTGTCACTTTAAAATTACAGTTTTTTTTTTTATTTTTAAAATTTTATTATTGATTTTCTACATGAGATACTATAATTCATACAAAATAGGAATTAATTAATTAATTAATTTTGTTTAGTTTAATTATTGAAAATAATTAATAAATTGTTTGAAAAAAGCAATCCTTGTCATTTATAATATCATATTGATCAAATTCATTGTATGTTTCTTGCTTGATACTTTTAATAACAGATTCTTTATAAATTTCAGTTAAATTAAATTGATTATTTTGAATATTGAGCTGATATAATTGAGTCAAATTGTTAAAAACTTGAGGTTTAATTTCACTAAACTTGTTTGATTGTAAACACAAATCTCCAAGTTCTTTATTATTATTAAAAATATCAATTGGAAGATGTGTTAAGTTATTATAACTTAAATCTAAGCTTTGTAAATTGTAAAAATTATTAAAAGTATCAAGCTCGAGATGTATCAGTGTATTTGATCTAACATTTAATCCAATTAAAGATGTTAATCTTGTAAACATTTCTCGTGAAAGAAATGTTAAATTATTATTTTGCAAATGCAAAATTTCAAGCTTATACAAATTTTTAAAAGTATCAGCTTCAATATATGTAATTTTATTTGATGCCAAGTCCAAGTTTTCTAGGGATCTCAATCCATTAAATACTAGTTGTGGAAGATATGTTAATTTATTATTCCTGAGAAGTAAATATTTAAGATTACCCAGGTAATAGAATAAATCAGGTTTGATATGTGTCAACTTGTTTGATTCCAATGTCAAATATGTTAGCTTTGTCAAACTATCAAATATACATTGTGGAATATATGTTAAATTATTATTTGAAAGATCTAAAACATCGAGGCTGATCAAGTCTTTGAAAATAGTTGAGTCAAGACGTGTCAGATTATTTAATTTTAATGACACTCGTTTTAGCTTTGTCAATCCCTTAAATATATTTTTTGGAAGAGACGTTAATTTATTATCATCCAGGAATATAGATTCAATTTCAGTCAGGTTACTAAACAAATCAGGTTCAAGAGTTGTCAAATTGTTTTCACTAAAAATCACATCACCTGCATTATCAAATCCATAGAAAATATCTGATGGAAGAGATGTTAAATTTCTTCTACTTAAACGATGAAAGGGTTTTAAGTATCTACTACAAGTATATGGTTCATAATAAATAGTACTTGAATTACAAAAGTATTTATGGCATGTTTGTTCTGAAACAATAAAAATTTTAAATTTTAAAAAAAATCTTTTTAATAATTAAAGTTGAAAAATTAATAACTTACTTCGAGCTATTGATTGATCATCAGGCAAGGAATATATGGCAGGTAGAACATGGTCCTCAGTTATTGAACAATAACTTACTATATCACGATATTCATAATAGCGTGTTGACAATGCTCCCTAAAATTAAATTTTAAAAATAAATGCATTAAAATTTTTTTAATTACACAGTAAAAATATGTCGTTAATTATTTATAATATTAAATTATGGTAATTTTTTGTTTTTTATTATTAAAAAAATCAATTAAAAAAAACATGTTTACATAAACAATAATAATTGTGTAAAATAAATTTTAAAAAATGTTTTAAGCTTGAAATATTTTTATAAATATAATATAATGATTAAATATTTTTATATTATTTAAAAAAAAAATAAATAAACCATGTGTTTGCATGATTAACGTGACGCGTGTTTTAATTGATAATTTAATTTTTTTTCCATAACGTTATAAAATTTATTTTAAATTATTATTTTTAATTACCCCAATTAGACAATTTATCAAGACTGCAATAATTATGGATCTCGTCATCATCATCATCAGCTTGATAATGAGTTTCAATGAACAGTGGTCAACTGATCACGTTGCAATTTGCAAAAAATTTATTTTGCACAGGTATTTTCACAGGTTATGGAGATGAAATTAGTGCTTTCTTTTTTGGCAAATTCATGAATTTTCAACACCATGAAAGCCTATAAAAATTCAATAGAAACCTGTATACCACATGGTACCACACGCAGGTGTAGCATTTTTGCATAGAGATTTACAATAGAAAGATACACAATAGAGTGTCTCTCCTCTCTCTCCCTCTCAATCAAAGCTATAGAAATATTATTAACAAAAAAAAAGAAGAATATAAATAAAATATCTAACAATCAAGATTCATTAAAACATAAATTTTATTTAAATATTTTGTGAATTTAATAAAAAAACAATACTGATCCTAATAATATTATTTAAAAATAGCAGCTTTTTATTAATTGCATTTATTATTAATTTAATACTCAAGCACTATCACCTCTAATAATAATATGTAAAACTAGAACAACTTGTTCATTTATATTTCATTGGACAACATGGTGTTTTTTAATTTTCTATTTTTTTTTATTCACTTATTATTGATCTCAAAAAATATAGAAACAAATGGCAAAAAAAAAAAAGGAAAATTTTAATAAAATTAGTAAAAATAAATTGATTTTTTATAGCATGAATTTATTAAAAGTTGCTTCAAATAGAAAAAAATGTTGGGCTTAAAATTCAAGCTAAGCTTGCTTTTCATTGAGCAGAACACAACATTCAAAGTCCAGTGTTTAATTAAAGTTGTCAGTTGAAATGTCTGGGCTAATATTTTTATTCATATATAAAATTTTAAGTTTTGGCAAGTTGCTGAAGGTATCAGGCTTAACACTTGTCAGATAATTTGAGTATAAATCTAAACAATATAGAGATTCCAATCCATTGAATATTTCTTGTGAAAGATGTGTTAATTTATTAACACTGATATTTAAAAATGCCAGTTTGGACAAGTGTTGAAAAGTATTTGGCTCAAGACTTGTCAGTTTGTTTGATTGTAAATTTAATTGTCTTAAAGATTTCAATTCATTGAATACTCCTGGTGAAAGAGTTGTTAAATTATTTTGACTCAAATCTACCTCTTTAAGATTGACCAAACTGCTAAAAGTATTTGGCTCAATAATTGTCAGCTTGTTTGATTGTAAATCCAAGTCTTCTAGAGATTCCAATCCATTAAATATTTCTTGTGAAAGGATTGTTAAATAATTACCATTGAGTTTTAATTCATAAAGATTGGTCAAGTCATTGAAAATATTAGACCCAAGATATGTCAATTGATTTGATGACAAATTTAAACGACGTAGTGATTTCAATCCATCAAAAATTCCAGGTGGAAGAAATGTTAAATTATTTTTGCTGATATCTAAATAGGTGATATTGGACAAATTGTTAAATGTTTCAGCCTCAAAACTTGTTAGTTTGTTTGAATTTAAATCCAACATAATCAGAGATTCCAATTTATTAAATATATCTTTTGGAAGTGATGTTAAATCATTATTATTGATTCTCAACTCGTTGAGATTAGACAAGCTATCAAAAATATCAGGCTCAAGAGTCATAAGTTTGTTCCAGCCCAATGACAAATGACTCAGACATATTAATGTATGAAATACATCATGTGGTAGACAAGTTAACTTGTTTCTACTGATGTTTAATTTGTACAGGCTGAGTAAGTTTTCAAAAATATTAGGCTCAAGATGTTCCAGTTTATTTGATTCTAAATTCAACGAATTCAGTAGCTCCATATTTTTAAAAGTATAGCGTGAAAGAGTTTTAAAACAATTATCATTGATTTTAAATTCCCAGAGTTTGGAAAAGTCAAAGAACCCATAATACCCCATATATGTCAGTTTATTTGAGTTTAAATGCAACCAACGTAGTGATTTCAAGCCATCCAATTGTGGAACGGTTCTTAAACAATTATTTTTTAAATCTAAATATTCAAGATTTGACAAGTTTTTGAAAATGTTAGAGTCAATGTTAAAATTTTCCAGTTGATTTGAATCCAAGTATAACCAAGTCAGTGAATTTAATCCATTGAATATATTTGGTGGAAATCTTTTCAAACTATTATTATTGATTTTTAATTCATCGAGATTGGACAAAGTTTTGAAGGTATCAGGCAGAAGACTTTCCAAATTGTTTGATTGTAAATACAATTTTTTTAGAGATTTTAATTCATTAAATACACCACGTGGAAGAATTGTTAATTTATTATTATTTAAATTTAGTTTGTAGAGATTAGATAAATCATTGAAGGTATCAGGCTGAAGACTTGTAAGTTTATTTGATTCCAAGTGTAACCAATGTAGTGATGTCAAGCCAATAAATAATTCTTCTGGAAGAAGTGTTAATTGATTTCGTTTTAAATCTAAATATTGAAGATTTGACAAGTTATTGAAAATTTTAGGCTCAAGATATTCCAGTTGATTTGATTCTAAATCCAACCAACGTAATGATTTTAATCCATTAAATAATTCTTGTGGAAGTGATTCTAAATTATTGTCATTGATTTTTAATTCATTGAGATTGACCAAGTTGGTGAATACATTGGCATCAAGATGTGTCAATTGATTTGATTCCAAATTTAACTCAACAAGTAAATCTAATTTATCTAACAATCCACGTGGAAGTGATGTTAATTTTTTGTTACTCATATCAATTTCTGTGGTTGAAGAATCATCACAAATATTTTCAATGTAAAAAACAAAACTTGGATCACAAAAGTATTCTTTGTATGTTATTGCTGAAATATAAATTTAATAAAAATTATTTTCTTATTAATAACAGTTTAAATAAAAATAAAAATAACTTACTTTCAATTGTTGATTGCTTTTTAGATATGTCATTATCAAATGGTTCATTTGCAACTTGACCTTGTAATTTTAATTCATCAACAAGTGGTCTCATTTCATCATCTGTTTGTTCTTCTAACACAGCATCTTCATCAACATTAACCATCATTTTGTTATTATTTTTTCTGTAAATAATAATGTTTAATAAATTATATCAAAATGTCATTATCAAGTTTTAATATTTTAAAGAAAATGTCTTATTTTTTACACAACAACAAATAAATTAAAAAAATTAAAAATAATAGTTTTTACTGACCAACAATTTTGTGATTTTTTAAATTAATTTGAGATAAAAAAAAATTGGGTGTTATATTATGTCAAGAAATCAGTAAGATACGATGTGCTGTCATCATAACATAATTCAAGCAAAGCATAGCTCAGAAAAACTCGACAAGACAATTTGTAGCAATTATTGTAATAACCATGTGGTTTTATTTATAAACAAAAATAATGAAAAATAAAAAATGAGTGATGGAAACAAACCATAATTCGTTTTTTCTAGGGAAAAATATCTAGAAAATATAGTAAATATTTTTTTTTTCCTCAAAAAAACACACCAGAGAGAAGTCTAATTTTATTTAAATATTTTGTAAATTTAATAAGAAGCAAAATTGATCCTAATAATATTATTTAAAAATTGCAGTTTTTTATTAATTGCATTTATTATTAATTTAATACTCAAGCACTATCACCTCTAATAATAATATGTAAAACTATGACAACTTGTTCAACATCTTCATTTATATTTCATTGGACAACATGGAGTTTTTTAAATTTCAATTTTTTTTATTTACTGATTGTTGATCTCAAAAGATATAGAAACAAATAGCAAAAAAAAGGGAAAAATTTTAATAAAAATAGTAAAAATAAATTGATTTGTTATAACATGGATTTATTAAAAGTTGCTTCAAACAGAAAAAAATGTTGGCTTTAAAATTATAGCTAAGCTTGCTTTTCATTGAGCAGAACTCAACATTCAAAGTCCAGTGTTTAATTAAAGTTGTCAGTTGAAATGTCTGGGCTAATATTTTTATTCATATATAAAATTTCAAGTTTTGGCAAGTTGCTGAAGGTATCAGGCTTAACACTTGTCAGATAATTTGAGTCTAAATCCAAACAATATAGAGATTCCAATCCATTGAATATTTCTTGTGAAAGATGTGTTAATTTATTATCATTGATATTTAAAGTTGCCAGTTTGGACAAGTGTTGAAAAGTATTTGGCTCAAGACTTGTCAGTTTGTTTGATTGTAAATTTAATTGTCTTAAAAATTTCAATTCATTAAATACTCCTGATGAAATAGTTGTTAAATTATTTCGACTCAAATCTACTTGTTTAAGATTGGCCAAACTGCTAAAAGTATCAGGCTCAATAATTGTCAGCTTGTTTGATTGTAAATCCAACTCTTCTAGAGATTTCAATCCATTAAATATTTCTTGTGAAAGGATTGTTAAATAATTACCTTTGAGTTTTAATTCATGAAGATTGGTCAAGTCATTGAAAATATTAGGCTCGAGATCATCCAATTGATTTAATGACAAATTCAAACGACGTAAGGATTTTAATCCATCAAAAGTTCCAGGTGGAAGAAATGTTAATTTATTTTTGCTGATATCTAAATAGGTGATATTGGACAAATTGTTAAATGTTTCAGCCTCAAAACTTGTCAGTTTGTTTGAATTTAAATCCAATACAGTTAGAGATTCCAATTTATTAAATATATCCTTTGGAAGTGATGTTAAATCATTATTATTGATTCTCAACTCGTTGAGATTGGACAAGCTATCAAAAATATCAGGCTCAAGAGTATCAAGATGGTTCCAACCCAATGATAAATGACTCAGACATATTAATGTATGAAATACATCATGTGGTAGACAAGTTAAAATGTTTCTACTGATGTTTAATTTGTAGAGCTTGGATAAATTGTTAAAGATATTAGGCTCAAGATGTTCCAGTCTATTTGATTGTAAATTCAACGAATTCAGTTGCTCCATTTTTTCAAAAGTGTAGTGTGGAAGAGTTTCAAAAGAATTGTTATTGATATTAAATTCCCAGAGTGTAGGCAAGTCCAATAATTCATGATATCTCATATGTGCCAGTTCATTTAAGCTTAAATGCAACCAACGTAGTGATTTCAAGCCATTCAATTGTAAAACTTCTCTTAAACAATTATCTCTTAAATCTAAATATTCAAGATTTGACAAGTTTTTGAAAATACCAGAGTCAAGATGAAGCAGTCGATTGGAATCCAAGTATAACCAAGTCAGTGAATTTAATCCATTGAATATATCAAGTGGAAAATATGTCATACTATTATTACTAATTTTCAATTCATCAAGATTAAACAAATTTTTAAAGGTATCACGCTCAAGCTTTTTCAGACAGTTGGATTGTAAATACAATTTTTCTAAAGATTTTAATCCATTAAATACACCTTGTGGAAGAGATGTTAATTTATTATTATTTAAGTTCAGTTGGTAGAGGTTGGATAAATCATTGAAGGTATCAGGTTCAAGACTTGTAAGTCCATTTGATTCCAAGTGTAACCAATGTAATGATGTCAAGCCAATGAATAATTCTTTTGAAAGAACTGTTAAATTATTTTTTTTCAAATCTAAATATTGAAGATTTGACAAGTTATTAAAAATTTTAGGCTCAAGATCTTTCAGTTTATTTGATTCCAAATCCAAAAAACGTAATGATTTCAATCCATTGAATATTTCTTGAGGAAGGGATTCTAAATTATTGTCATTGATTTTTAATTCATTGAGATTCACCAAGTTGGTGAATACATTGGCATCAAGATGTGTCAATTGATTTGATTCCAAATTCAACTCAGTAAGTAAATCTAATTTATGTAACAATCCACGTGGAAGTGATGTTAATTTTTTGTTACTCATATCAATTTCTGTGGTTGAAGAATCATCACAAATATTTTCAATGTAAAAAACAAAACTTGGATCACAAAAGTATTCTTTGTATGTTGTTGCTAAAACATAAATTTAATAAAAATTATTTTCACATAAATATCAGTTCAAGTAAAAATAAAAATAACTCACTTTCAGTTGTCAATTGCTTTTCAGATATGTCATTATCAAATGATTCATTTGCAACTTGACCTTGTAATTTTAATTCATCAACAAGTGGTCTCATTTCATCATCTGTATGTTCTTCTAACACAACATCTTCATCAACGTTAACCATCATTTTGTTATTATTTTTTCTGTAAATAATAATGTTTGTTAAAATTGCCTTTTTTCTTTACACAACAATTAACTTAAAAAATTCAAAATAGCATTTTTTTATTGACCAACAATTTTACAATTTTTTAAGTTAATTAGTTTTTATATTAAATTGTTAAGAAATCAGTAAGACACGTTGTGCTATCATCAAAGTTTTGTACAGAAATACTGAGAAATACATATAATTCAAGAAAAACATAGCTGAGGACAGCTGAGGAAAATTCAACAAAACCTCCATAAGTCATAAAAACCATGTGGTCTTATTTATAAACAAAAATAATGAAAAATATAAAAAAAAAAAAAAATAAGTAAACACTGTGATGTAAACAGACCATAATTGTTTTTTTCTAGGGAAAAAGAAACTATTTAATGCTATTTAAAATATAATAGTAAATACTAAATATTAATATTCAATTCAATTTATTATAATAATAATTATATATTCTAATTTTACCAACAATTAAAAGAATTAATTATCAATATTAATATTATTGTTTGTTATTGTTTTGAATATTCAAATCAAGTAGATATCTAGAGATATTTCATTTAATTTTGTTTCATTTGCTGATCTAGTTTTATCTGGTGATTAAATCAACTTCACGGTGGGTGGGGGGCAAGGAAAAAGAAAATATTATTATCGTTTGGCAGTTTGGATGTGTGTCTGAATCTGTCAAGTGTGTTTATAAAATTAATAATTTATAAATATTAATTAATTGTTAAATTAATATTATTAAAATACTTTTCTAGTATTTTTTTTTCTGTCAATTTATTTAATCATCGTCGTTTATAGATCTATATTTTTTATTAACATTTACACCATCAAGTTATTGTTATTTAAAAAGTGTCAATTATTATTATTGTTGATTTTATTAATTAATTAATAATATATTATCAATATGCCTGTTTTTCATACGAAAACTATTGAAAGCATTCTTGAGCCTGTAGCCCAGCAGGTAATATTTTGTCATAATTTAAAATTAATTTTATACTCCAAAATATTATTTTTATTTTTTTAAATGACCTCAGAACTGATCTACACTTATTTTTCTATTTTCTAAAATTAACATCTTCATTTTATCATTGTTTTTAAATTAACTAAAAAACAAACAAAGTTTTCAAGTAATTATTAATATTTTTTTAAAATTTATTTGTTTAATAATTATTGTATTTATTTATTAAAAAAAAAAATTTTTTTGTTGATCATATTAATGTTTACCTTGACACTAACTCGAAAAAAAAATTATCCAATAATTATAATTAAATTAACAAAGTGAAACACTTGTTTATTTGTTATTTTTTTTTTCTAAAAATTGAATGACCATTTTAGTTGAAATCAACATAATAAACATTATGTGGCACATATATATTAAGATATGACATCATTCATTGCGAGTTACTTGGCCCTCGTGTGTATTATTTACAATAAATAATAATAATAATTTAAAATAAATAAACAAATTCAAGATATTCAATGAAAAAATAAAAAACTGGAGGCGTTGAATTATTGATGCATATTAAATTTGATTTCTCAATAATTTATTTTTTTTATTTTTATGATTATCATGCAATTATTTAAATAATTTCATAATTATTATTTAAAAATAAATGTAAATTAAAAATTTAATTTTACATAAAATTTATATGTTAAAATATCTTTTAAAAATTAAAGAAACCAAAAATAAAAAATAAATAAATAATTTATTTATATTTATCTTGTTAATTAATTTTGAAAATTTTATAAATAATTAATATACAACAATTAATAAATTAAATTAATAATTGGTTTTTTTTTTTTTGTTAGTATGGTTTTTTTAATTTTATCTTGGATTTTTTTTTTTCCTTATTTTGGGTTTTTTTTTGTTGATAAATATTATCAAAAAAATAATCATTGATGATTAATTTTGACCACGCCTCTGTATTTTTATTTGTAATAATATTGTTCAAGTATTTAAAAAGGGGAAGGTTATGAAGAAGTAATTCTAAAAATAATACTTGGATGAAAATAAATATAAAAAGGCCATCCGGCTGTTGTAAATTTGCCGAGAGGACCAGATTAAAACCACCAGCATTTTTTTTTTTTACATTATTGCACAATTGTTTGTATAAATAATTTAAAAAACAAATGATTTATCATAAAATATACCTATAAATAATTAAATAATCTAAATTAAATTTATTTTCATCAATGCTAATAATTAAAAATACAAAAAAATTAAGAGAGGCTTTCTGGTCTGGTACCCACTGAGATTAAAAGTCATTCAGACAAATATGGAATGACTTAACTTTTCATTTAGAAATATGAATTAATTTTTATTTTTATGCTTCAAATAAAAACCATAATAATTAATGAATAAATAAAATACACGTCTTTGTTTTAAATCAAAAAAAAAAAAAGATTAAAAAGAATTTAAATTTAATTTTAACAACACTGCCAAACTATTTTTAAATTTAATTTTGAAAATATTAATTATTAAAATAGGTATCAAGGCTAGTTATTCTTCATGAAGAAGCTGAAGATGGAAATGCAATGCCAGATCTTGGACGGCCAGTCCAGGCAGTCAGTACTGCTGTTACAAATTTGGTCAAGGTCAGTAAATAATTACTAGAAAAAATCAGCATCATAAAATAATAAAATAATAAACAATTAAAATTATTAAATAGGTTGGTAAAGAAACAATAAATTCATCAGATGATGCATTACTTAAACAAGATATGCCATCAGCACTTCAACGTGTTGAGGGTGCATCACGTCTTCTTGAAGAAGCATCTGGTCTTCTTAAACAAGATCCATATTCTGGACCAGCACGTAAAAAATTAATAGAAGGTTCACGTGGTATCCTACAAGGAACAAGTTCATTATTATTATGTTTTGATGAAAGTGAAGTACGTAAAATAATACGTGAATGTAAACGTGTATTAGATTATCTTGCTGTTACTGAAGTCATTGAAACAATGGAAGATCTTGTACATTTTTTAAAAAATTTAAGTCCATGTTTAAGTAAAGTATCACGTGAAATAAGTGCTAGAGAAAAAGAATTAACTCATCAAGTACATAGAGAAATATTAGTACGTTGTTTAGAACAAATTAAAACATTAGCACCAATACTTATTTGTTCAATGAAAATATTTATTCATATTATATCACAAGGTGGTAAAGGTGCTGATGAAGCTGCTGAAAATCGTAATTATTTATCTGGTAGAATGTCTGATGAATTAAATGAAATAATACGTGTATTACAATTAACAACATATGATGAAGAAGAATGGGATGCTGATCAATTAACTGTATTAAAAAAAGCACAAAGTGCTATTGAATCACGTGTTAGAGCAGCACATGATTGGCTTGATGATGGTAGAGCAATGAGAGGTGGTGTTGGTGAAAAAAGTTTACGTCAAATTATTGAACAAACAGATAAACTTGCTGAACGTTATTTACCACCAACACAAGCTGATCCACTTGCTAAATTATCATCACAAATATCAACAATGACTGATGCACTTTGTGAATTACGTCAAGATGGAAAAGGAACAACACCACAAGCTGAATCATTAGCACGTGGAATTAAAGATAAATTAAATGATTTAAGAACATCTGTTGCATCAGCACTTGTTGCTGCTGATAAATCTGGTATAGCTCAAACTGCTCATACTGTTACTGGACGTCTTGAACAAGCTAATAAATGGCTATTAAATCCTCAACATGATGACAGAGGTCTTGGACAACGTGCTATTGCTATGATTATTCATGAAGGAAAAAAAGTAAGTAACATATTTATTTTGATAATTAACATTTAAAAAAAAAACCATAACAAGTAAAAAACAATTTATTTTATTATTATAATTGCTGCATTTAATTTAATGATAGAATCAAAAAATTATTGCACATGTAAGTTTTATTATTTTGTTAGGGAAAAATTTAAACTATTAATTATTAAATAAAGTTAATTAATTAATCAATAGGTTGCTGATGGTTTACCTGGTATTCATAAAGCTGAAATACTTCAATTATGTGATGAAGTTGATAATTTATCTCATCAATTGGCAAATTTATGTGGACATGGTCAAGGAAATACACCAAGAGCACAAGAAATTGCACGTCAATTATCACAAAAATTATATGAACTTAAAAATCGTATACAACAAGCTGTTGTATCACGTGTTGTTGAAGATTTTATTGATATAACAACACCATTAAAACAATTTACTGAAGCTGTATTAACTGTTGAAGGTACACCTGGTCGTGAACAAAATTTTAATGATAAAACACTTTGTTTACAAAATTTTTCAAATCGTGCTGCTAAAACAGCACGTATGGTTGCTGCTGGTGGTAGTGGTGGTAATAAAAAACTTGCTGAAGCATTATTAAATAGTGCATCACAAGTTGAATCATTAACACCACAATTAATAAATGCTGGTAGAATACGTATGAGTTATCCACAAAGTGTTGCTGCTGATGAACATTTTGAAAATTTACGTCAACAATATGCTGAAACAATGCAACGTACACGTGCATTATGTGATGAAGCAACAGATAGTGCTGATTTTGTTAGAACATCAGAAGAACAAATGCAAAAACATACATTTTTATGTGAAGATTCAATTGCAAAACAACAACCACAAAAAATGGTTGATAATACAGCATCAATTGCTAGACTTGCTAATCGTGTTATACTTGTTGCTAAACAAGAAAGTGATAATAGTGAAGATTTACCATTTATACAAAGAGTTAATCAAGCATCAGATATATTACAACGTAGTGTTGCACCAATGGTACAAGATGCTAAACGTGTTGCTATTAATATCAATGATCCACCATCAATTTCACACTGGAGAGAAAGTAATCGTGCTGTTAGTTGATTATTTATTATTAAACAATTTAACTTGACTATTAATTAACAAAAAAAAATTAAATACAATTAATATATTTTTGCAGCTTTTAAATAGTGTTGGACAAGTTCGTAGAGCTCTTCATCCAGATCAACGAACATCACCAGATTTATCACAGCTACGAATTAATGATGGTAAGATATTTTGTCTTTTATTTAGCTTTATAAAATTAATTTAATATATCTCGGATGTTTGTTGGAATATTCGTAATTTATGATGGATTATTTTCCTTTTTTTTTTTGATAATTTAAATTGATAATTACAGTGGAAAAAGTGCCATCACCTCGTCATACTTATTTTGCTGATAAAGGTACAATTATTATGTCGCATGTGTTTATATTTAAGCATGAAAAAAATATATATTATTTATCATTGAGAGATAATAATTTGAGAGTGAAAAAATAATTAGATTACATGATTTCATTCATCTCATATCATGTTATTTATTTTTTATATTTTTTTTTTTTGTATGATAAATGTTTTTGTCAGTCGATGAAGATTTACGGGATTCATCTTCACCCAGTCATCTTGGGGCATTTATCTCCGCCCCGGATGAATCGAAATCGGAGAAAATATCAGTCAGTCCTCTACCCAATTGGGCTCTTGGAGGTACAAAAAAAAAAACAACTGAATGAATCTAAAATCTACCTTTATAAATAGAATGATTTTTGTATTTTTTTTTTTTTGTTTATGAAATTTATCATTGTGATTTTTTATCAGGGGATAATTCAGATCTTCTTAGCAAGGAATTTCCACCTGATGACAACGATAAAACGGTCATAACCGGAGGTAATTCGTAATGTCAAAAAAAAAAAAAAAATACTCCAAGCATCCAAAGCTCCAGTTGTTGTCTGTTTTTAATGAATGTCCTTTTTTTTTTTATCTCGCCATCAGCCACCACATCTTTCGCATGAATATATTAATAATTTTCTTAATTTAATTTTAATTTTTGTTATTAATTTAATATTGTTTTTTAATGCTGCATGGATTTATCAGAATTTTATTTTGATAATTATGTCAATGAAGATGACAATGGTAAGAAAATTTTTCAGATAATTTTGCCTGTTTACTGAAAAGTAAAATAATTACTGCATCAAAATGCCTGTACCTGTGCATGGGATAAAAATAAAATAATAAAATTGATTGTAATAATGTTTTTTAAATGTTTTTTTAGAATTGGCACCACCAAGACCACCATTACCAGGTGGTACAGTTGCACCACCAAGACCACCACCACCAGAAACAGATGACGAGGATGATTTATTTATGCATGTACCACTTCCAAATCAACCAATCATGGTAAATTAATATTTTCATCAAATTAAAACATCAAAAAAGCTGATGAATTTATATTAAATTATGTTTATATTTGTTGCATTTAGATGGCTGCTCATGGTCTTCATCAAGAAGTTCGTCAGTGGTCCAGTAAAGATAATGACATTATTGCTGCAGCTAAAAAAATGGCAATACTCATGGCAAGATTATCTGGACTTGTTAGAGGTGAAGGAGGAAATAAACGTGATTTAATTGCATGTGCTAAAGCTATTGCTGAAGCATCACAAGAAGTAACACGTCTTGCTAAAGAACTTGCACGTGAATGTACAGATAAACGTATTCGAACGGTAAGAAAATATATAATACAATGTTAATTTATTATTTTTTATTAATTTATATATTTTTAATTTAACAGAATTTATTACAAGTTTGTGAAAGAATTCCAACAATTGGTACACAGTTGAAAATTTTATCAACAGTTAAAGCAACTATGCTTGGTGCACAAGGTAAAATATTAAAATATTTATATGATTTTTTAAAACATAAAAAAACTTGAAAAATATGTTGCTATTTTTTGGTGCTTTAAAAATAAGTTAAAGTAAAAAAAAAAAACATTGGTAATTAGACACAATGTTTGCTTTTAAAAATTTCATATAAAAATAATTTTAAAACAAATCAAAATCATTAATATTAACTCATCAAATATTTTTTTTATGTGTATAGAAAGGCTCCCCACCTGGGAAGAGCTCATGCTATATGGTAAAAATAAGCGTAAATTAAAAAAAAATCACATGCTTGCATTAATTAGCTTCACAATTAGGTGTTTTGTTAAAAAAAAACATTAAAATATCATTATTCATTGCATGGGCATGTTTAATAGTAATAAAAAAAAAAACCCAAAAGAGACAGATAGTAAAAATAGTAAAATTAAAATTAAATTTCGTAAAATAAATTTATGGAAATTTAGTTAATGTCGTGGTAAATATAATTATAGCTTTTGTCTGCACTTGATAGAAATTTAATTTAATTAAAAGATAATAAGATGAAAAAATTTAATTAATTATTAAAATTACTTTTGTCTCTTTATTTGGACACTTTATTACGGCATGAATGCGGTTGGCTTCATGAATCTTCTTGTACTCTTTCAACGTTTACAGATCAATTAATTGGATGCAGTAAGTCTTGATAGCCTAGCCCTTTTTTTTTTTTTTTTTTTTTATTTAAATATTGTAAAATGATAGAGAATAGTTTCAAAGATAACTATTAAAAATCAGGAATGATGTAGAATTAAATAATTTAATAAATATGATAGCTGTATAAATGAATTTTATGATTGAAATTGTTTAGGTACTGAGGAAGATCAAGAAGCAACTGACATGCTTGTTGGTAATGCACAAAATTTAATGCAAAGTGTTAAAGAAACAGTTCGTGCTGCTGAATGTGCAAGTATTAAAATACGTACTGCATCTGGAATGAAATTGAGATGGGTACGACGTCAACCATGGTATCAATATTAAAGTTAATTATTATTAATCATTGTAAATGACATAATCAATGTGAAGATTTTATATCTGCTCATCAACATTTTCTAAAAGCTTTCATTTGTCTTTTTATATTTGAAAATATATTTGAATTATTTTAGATTATGTTGACATTGATTGTCACTGATTATTAACACGAATTAATATAAATTTATATATGTATATTTAAAGTAATTAAACTACGTTAATCATTGTGTAAATTTTTAACTAAAAAAACATTTTTAACAATTTTTTAAATGACGATTATACTGCGTTAGATATTATTAAACAATAAAAATTGGCCTTCAATATTATAGACTGGTTATTAATTTACATTTTTAATATATAAAATTTGAGATATTGTAAAATCTTTTTGGACAATCAATTCATTATTTTTATTATAAATTTTTAACAGAAAATAGAAACACCATAAATAGTATTTTTAATAATAATTTTTGTCAATGAAAAATTATTGACTTTAATAATTTATTATTTTATAAATTGTAAATCTTCCAACGGTGCTAAAAAAATTATAAAATAATAGCAGTGCAATATGTATAAAATACTGGGAGTAAAATAATACATTTGTTTTTGTTTATAAATTAAATTTTTTGCCAATTTAATTGTATGTATTAATCAATGTTTTTTAGTTGATAACACTGTATTAAACCTTTCAAATAATAAAATAAGTTCTAATTAAAATATATATTTTTTAACTGATTGAATACCTCTTTGCTGATTCTAATATCCTGATAAGAAACTTCAATTTTCTTGTGTTCTATAATCCTGATACGAATAAATTTTTTATTTCAAAAAGTATCAGGTAAATTTTAATTAAAATACCTCTTGTCTTGTTCTATAATCCTGATCGAACACAATATTTTTTTTTCAATTATTTCTATTTTTTAATTATTTAATATCAGGAGAGCAGGTAACACAGGTGAGCTGGAAATTACATAAAATACCTCTTTGCTTATTCTATGATCCTGTTAAAAATTAATGTCACCACTATTTTTTTTCTAATTGTTTTTTAAAAAATAAAATTTATTTCCGAAATATCAGGAGAGCAGGTAACATAAGAGGTGAACTAGGAATTGTATAAAATACCTCCTCGCCTGTTCTACGATCCTGTGAAAAAATTAATGTCGCCACTATTTTTCTTCTAATTGTTTTTAAAGAATTAAAATTTTTTGTTGAAATATCAGGAGAGCAGGTAACGCAGGAGGTGATCTAGAAATAAAATAAAATACCTCTTTGCCTGTTCTATGATCCTGTTAAGAAATTAATCTCGCCACTTTTTTTTTTCTAATTGTTTTTTAAAAAATAAAATTTATTTTTAAAATATCAGGAGAGCAGGTAACGCAGGAGGTGATCTAGAAATGAAATAAAATTTCTCTTTGCCTGTTCTATGACGAGTGATGCCGCGATACGATACGATACGATATGAGGCCTCAAAAAAAAAAAAAAAAAAAAACAAGAAACTTAGAAAAAATAACGAAGTTCCCCCGCCGGGAATCGAACCCTCAAGTCACGCCACATCACGCCACGTCGCGCCACATCACGCCACATCACGCCACGTCACGCCACATCGCGCCACGTCACGCCACGTCGCGCCACATCGCGCCACGTCGCGCCACATCGCGCCACGTCACGCCACATCGCGCCACGTCACGCCACATCGCGCCACATCACGCCACGTCACGCCACGTCACGCCACATCGCGCCACGTCGCGCCACGTCACGCCACATCACGCCACATCGCGCCACGTCACGCCACATCGCGCCACATCACGCCACGTCGCGCCACGTCACGCCACGTCACGCCACGTCACGCCACATCACGCCACATCACGCCACATCACGCCACATCACGCCACATCACGCCACATCGCGCCACGTCACGCCACATCACGCCACGTCGCGCCACATCACGCCACATCACGCCACGTCACGCCACATCGCGCCACGTCACGCCACGTCGCGCCACATCGCGCCACGTCACGCCACATCGCGCCACGTCAAGCCACATCGCGCCACATCACGCCACGTCACGCCACGTCACGCCACATCGCGCCACGTCGCGCCACGTCACGCCACATCACGCCACATCGCGCCACGTCACGCCACATCGCGCCACATCACGCCACGTCGCGCCACGTCACGCCACGTCACGCCACGTCACGCCACATCACGCCACATCACGCCACATCACGCCACATCGCGCCACGTCACGCCACATCACGCCACATCGCGCCACGTCACGCCACATCGCGCCACATCACGCCACGTCGCGCCACGTCACGCCACGTCGCGCCACGTCACGCCACATCGCGCCACATCACGCCACGTCGCGCCACGTCACGCCACATCACGCCACGTCGCGCCACGTCACGCCACGTCACGCCACATCGCGCCACGTCACGCCACATCACGCCACATCGCGCCACGTCGCGCCACGTCACGCCACATCGCGCCACGTCACGCCACATCGCGCCACGTCACGCCACATCGCGCCACATCTCGCCACGTCGCGCCACGTCACGCCACGTCACGCCACGTCACGCCACATCGCGCCACATTGTATAAGGAAATTGTATAAAATACCTCCTCGCCTGTTCTATGATCCTGTTGAAAAATTAATGTCGCCACTAATTTTTTTCTGATTGTTTTTAAAGAAATAAAATTTATTTTTAAAATATCAGGAGAGCAGGTAACTCAGGAGGTGAACAAGAAATTGTATAAAATACCTCCTCGCCTGTTCTATGATCCTGTTAAAAAATTAATGTCGCCACTATTTTTTTTCTAGATGTTTTTAAAGAAATAAAATTTATTTTCAAAATATTGGGAGAGCAGATAACGCAGGACGTGATCTAGAAATAAAATAAAATACCTCTTTGCTCATTCTATGATCCTGTTAAAAAATTAATGTCGCCACTATTTTTTTTCTAATTGTTTTTAAAGAAATAAAATCTATTTTTGAAATATCAGGAGAGCAAGTAAGGCAGGAGGTGATCTAAAAATAAAATAAAATACCTCCTCGCCTGTTCTATGATCCTGTGAAAAAATTAATGTCACCACTATTTTTTTTCTAATTGTTTTTAAAGAAATAAAATCTATTTTTGAAATATCAGGAGAGCAGGTAAGGCAGGAGGTGATCTAGAAATAAAATAATATACCTCTTTGCTCATTCTATGATCCTGTGAAAAAATTAATGTCACCACTATTTTTTTTCTAATTGTATTTAAAAAAATAAAATTTATTTTTAAAATATCAGGAGAGCAGGAAACTCAGGAGGTGAACAAGAAATTGTATAAAATACATCTCGCCTGTTCTATGATTCTGTTAAAAAATTAATGTCGCCACTATTTTTTTTCTAATTGTTTTTAAAGAAATAAAATTTATTTTTTAAATAACAGGAGAGCAGATAACGCAAGAGGTGATCTAGAAATAAAATAAAATACCTCCTCGCCTGTTCTATGATCCTGTGAAAAAATTAATGTCACCACTATTTTTTTTCTAATTGTATTTAAAAAAATAAAATTTATTTTTAAAATATCAGGAGAGCAGGTAACTCGAAGGTCAACTAGGAATTGTATAAAATACCTCCTCGCCTGTTCTATGATCCTGTTGAAAAATTAATGTCGCCAATAATTTTTTTCTGATTGTTTTTGAAGAAATAAAATTTATTTTTAAAATATCAGGAGAGCAGGTAACTCAGGAGGTGAACAAGAAATTGTATAAAATACATCCTCGCCTGTTCTATGATCCTGTTAAAAAATTAATGTCGCCACTATTTTTTTTCTAATTGTTTTTAAAGAAATAAAATCTATTTTTGAAATATCAGGAGAGCAGGTAAGGCAGGAGGTGATCTAGAAATAAAATAAAATACCTCTTTGCTCATTCTATGATCCTGTTAAAAAATTAATGTCGCCACTATTTTTTTTCTAATTGTTTTTAAAGAAATAAAATTTATTTTTTAAATAACAGAAGAGCAGATAACGCAAGAGGTGATCTAGAAATAAAATAAAATACCTCTTTGCTCATTCTATGATCCTGTTAAAAAATTAATGTCGCCACTATTTTTTTTCTAATTGTTTTTAAAGAAATAAAATCTATTTTTGAAATATCAGGAGAGCAGGTAAGGCAGGAGGTGATCTAGAAATAAAATAATATACCTCTTTGCTCATTCTATGATTCTGTTGAAAAATTAATGTCGCCACTATTTTTTTTCTAATTGTTTTTAAAGAAATAAAATTTATTTTTAAAATATCAGGATAGCAGGTAACGCAGGAGGTGATCTAAAAATAAAATAAAATACCTCCTCGCCTGTTCTATGATCCTGTGAAAAAATTGATGTCACCACTATTTTTATTCTAATTGTATCTAAAAAAATAAAATTTATTTTTAAAATATCAGGAGAGCAGGTAACTCGAAGGTGAACTAGGAATTGTATAAAATACCTCCTCGCCTGTTCTATGATCCTGTTGAAAAATTAATGTCGCCAATAATTTTTTTCTGATTGTTTTTAAAGAAATAAAATTTATTTTTAAAATATCAGGAGAGCAGGAAACTCAGGAGATGAACAAGAAATTGTATAAAATACATCCTCGCCTATTCTATGATCCTGTTAAAAAATTATTGTCGCCACTATTTTTTTTCTAATTGTTTTTAGAAAAATAAAATCTATTTTTAAAATATCAGGAGAGCAGGTAACTCAGGAATTGAACAAAAAAAACATCGCGCCACGTCACGCCACGTAACGCCACGTAACGCCACATCACGCCACATCACGCCACATCGCGCCACGTCACGCCACATCGCGCCACATCGCGCCACGTCACGCCACATCACGCCACATCACGCCACGTCGCGCCACATCACGCCACATCACGCCACGTCGCGCCACGTCACGCCACGTCACGCCACATCGCGCCACGTCACGCCACATCGCGCCACGTCACGCCACGTCGCGCCACATCGCGCCACGTCAAGCCACATCGCGCCACATCACGCCACGTCACGCCACGTCACGCCACATCACGCCACATCGCGCCACGTCGCGCCACGTCACGCCACGTCACGCCACATCACGCCACATCACGCCACATCGCGCCACGTCACGCTACATCGCGCCACGTCACGCTACATCACGCCACATCACGCCACATCGCGCCACGTCGCGCCACGTCACGCCACATCGCGCCACGTCACGCCACATCGCGCCACATCACGCCACGTCGCGCCACGTCACGCCACATCACGCCACGTCACGCCACATCACGCCACATCGCGCCACGTCACGCCACATCACGCCACGTCACGCCACATCGCGCCACGTCACGCCACGTCACGCCACATCACGCCACGCCACGTCACGCCACATCACGCCACGTCGCGCCACGCCACGTCACGCCACATCGCGCCACGTCACGCCACGTCACGCCACATCACGCCACATCGCGCCACGTCGCGCCACGTCACGCCACATCGCGCCACATCACGCCACGTCGCGCCACGTCACGCCACATCACGCCACGTCACGCCACATCACGCCACATCACGCCACGTCACGCCACGTCACGCCACGTCACGCCACATCACGCCACATCACGCCACATCACGCCACATCACGCTACATCGCGCCACGTCAAGCCACATCGCGCCACATCACGCCACATCACGCCACGTCGCGCCACATCACGCCACATCGCGCCACGTCACGCCACGTCACGCTACATCACGCCACATCACGCCACATCGTGCCACGTCACGCCACATCACGCCACATCGCGCCACGTCGCGCCACGTCACGCCACGTCACGCCACATCACGCCACATCACGCCACATCGCGCCACGTCACTCTACATCGCGCCACGTCACGCCACATCACGCCACATCACGCCACGTCGCGCCACGTCGCGCCACGTCACGCCACATCGCGCCACGTCACGCCACGTCACGCCACATCACGCCACGTCGCGCCACGTCACGCCACATCACGCCACATCACGCCACATCGCGCCACATCACGCCACATCACGCCACATCGCGCCACGTCACGCCACGTCACGCCACGTCACGCCACATCACGCCACATCACGCCACATCACGCCACGTCGCGCCACATCACGCCACATCACGCCACATCGCGCCACGTCACGCCACATCGCGCCACATCACGCCACATCACGCCACGTCGCGCCACATCACGCCACATCGCGCCACGTCACGCCACGTCACGCCACATCACGCCACATCACGCCACGTCGCGCCACGTCACGCCACATCACGCCACATCGCGCCACGTCGCGCCACGTCACGCCACGTCACGCCACATCACGCCACATCACGCCACATCGCGCCACATCACGCCACGTCGCGCCACGTCGCGCCACATCACGCCACATCGCGCCACGTCACGCCACATCACGCCACATCACGCCACGTCACGCCACGTCACGCCACATCACGCCACATCACGCCACATCGCGCCACATCGCGCCACGGCACGCTACATCGCGCCACATTGTATAAGGGAATTGTATAAAATACCTCCTCGCCTGTTCTATGATCCTGTTAAAAAATTAATGTCGCCACTATTTTTTTTCTAGATGTTTTTAAAGAAATAAAATTTATTTTTAAAATATCAGGATAGCAGGTAACGCAGGAGGTGATCTAAAAATAAAATAAAATACCTCCTTGCCTGTTCTATGATCCTGTTAAAAAATTAATGTCGCCACTATTTTTTTTTTAATTGTTTTTAAAGAAATAAAATTTATTTTTTAAATAACAGAAGAGCAGATAACGCAAGAGGTGATCTAGAAATAAAATAAAATACCTCTTTGCTCATTCTATGATCCTGTTAAAAAATTAATGTCGCCACTATTTTTTTTCTAATTGTTTTTAAAGAAATAAAATCTATTTTTGAAATATCAGGAGAGCAGGTAACGCAGGAGGTGATCTGGAAATAAAATAAAATACCTCTTTGCCTGTTCTATGATCCTGTTAAAAAATTAATGTCGCCACTATTTTTTTTCTAATTGTTTTTAAAGAAATAAAATCTATTTTTGAAATATCAGGAGAGCAGGTAACGCAGGAGGTGATCTGGAAATAAAATAAAATACCTCTTTGCCTGTTCTATGATCCTGTGAAAAAATTAATGTCACCACTATTTTTTTTCTAATTGTATTTAAAAAAATAAAATTCATTTTTAAAATATCAGGAGAGCAGGTAACTCGAAGGTGAACTAGGAATTGTATAAAATACCTCCTCGCCTGTTCTATGATCCTGTTGAAAAATTAATGTCGCCACTATTTTTTTTCTAATTGTTTTTAAAGAAATAAAATTTATTTTTTAAATAACAGGAGAGCAGATAACGCAAGAGGTGATCTAAAAATAAAATAAAATACCTCCTCGCCTGTTCTATGATCCTGTGAAAAAATTAATGTCACCACTATTTTTTTTCTAATTGTATTTAAAAAAATAAAATTCATTTTTAAAATATCAGGAGAGCAGGTAACTCGAAGGTGAACTAGGAATTGTATAAAATACCTCCTCGCCTGTTCTATGATCCTGTTGAAAAATTAATGTCGCCAATAATTTTTTTCTGATTGTTTTTAAAGAAATAAAATTTATTTTTAAAATATCAGGAGAGCAGGAAACTCAGGAGGTGAACAAGAAATTGTATAAAATACATCCTCGCCTGTTCTATGATCCTGTTAAAAAATTAATGTCGCCACTATTTTTTTTCTAATTGTTTTTAAAGAAATAAAATCTATTTTTAAAATATCAGGAGAGCAGGTAACTCAGGAGGTGAACAAGAAACACATCGCGCCACGTCACGCCACGTCACGCCACATCACGCCACATCACGCCACGTCGCGCCACGTCACGCCACATCGCGCCACGTCGCGCCACGTCACGCCACGTCACGCCACATCGCGCCACGTCACGCCACATCGCGCCACGTCACGCCACGTCGCGCCACATCGCGCCACGTCACGCCACATCGCGCCACGTCACGCCACATCGCGCCACATCACGCCACATCACGCCACATCGCGCCACGTCGCGCCACGTCACGCCACATCACGCCACATCGCGCCACATCGCGCCACGTCACGCCACATCACGCCACATCACGCCACATCGCGCCACGTCGCGCCACGTCACGCCACATCGCGCCACGTCGCGCCACGTCACGCCACATCACGCCACGTCGCGCCACGTCACGCCACATCACGCCACGTCACGCCACATCACGCCACATCGCGCCACGTCACGCCACATCACGCCACGTCACGCCACATCGCGCCACGTCACGCCACGTCACGCCACATCACGCCACATCGCGCCACATCACGCCACATCGCGCCACGTCACGCCACATCACGCCACATCACGCCACATCGCGCCACGTCGCGCAACGTCACGCCACATCGCGCCACATCACGCCACGTCGCGCCACGTCACGCCACATCACGCCACGTCACGCCACATCACTCCACATCGCGCCACGTCACGCCACATCGCGCCACATCTCGCCACGTCACGCCACGTCACGCCACGTCACGCCACGTCACGCCACATCACGCCACGTCGCGCCACATCACGCCACATCGCGCCACATTGTATAAGGAAATTGTATAAAATACCTCCTCGCCTGTTCTATGATCCTGTTGAAAAATTAATGTCGCCACTAATTTTTTTCTGATTGTTTTTAAAGAAATAAAATTTATTTTTAAAATATCAGGAGAGCAGGTAACTCAGGAGGTGAACAAGAAATTGTATAAAATACATCCTCGCCTGTTCTATGATCCTGTTAAAAAATTAATGTCGCCACTATTTTTTTTCTAATTGTTTTTAAAGAAATAAAATTTATTTTCAAAATATTGGGAGAGCAAATAACGCAGGAGGTGATCTAGAAATAAAATAAAATACCTTTTTGCCTGTTCTATGATCCTGTTAAAAAATTAATGTCGCCACTATTTTTTTTCTAATTGTTTTTAAAGAAATAAAATTTATTTTTTAAATAACAGGAGAGCAGATAACGCAAGAGGTGATCTAGAAATAAAATAAAATACCTCTTTGCTCATTCTATGATCCTGTTAAAAAATTAATGTCGCCACTATTTTTTTTCTAATTGTTTTTGAAGAAATAAAATTTATTTTCAAAATATTGGGAGAGCAAATAACGCAGGAGGTGATCTAGAAATAAAATAAAATACCTTTTTGCCTGTTCTATGATCCTGTGAAAAAATTAATTTCGCCACTATTTTTTTTCTAATTGTTTTTAAAGAAATAAAATCTATTTTTGAAATATCAGGAGAGCAGGTAAGGCAGGAGGTGATCTAGAAATAAAATAATATACCTCTTTGCTCATTCTATGATCCTGTGAAAAAATTAATGTCACCACTATTTTTTTTCTAATTGTATTTAAAAAAATAAAATTCATTTTTAAAATATCAGGAGAGCAGGTAACTCGAAGGTGAACTAGGAATTGTATAAAATACCTCCTCGCCTGTTCTATGATCCTGTTGAAAAATTAATGTCGCCACTATTTTTTTTCTAATTGTTTTTAAAGAAATAAAATCTATTTTTGAAATATCAGGAGAGCAGGTAACTCAGGAGGTGAACAAGAAATTGTATAAAATACATCCTTGCCTGTTCTATAATCCTGATTAAACAGATTATTTCTTTGAAAATAATTTCTTTTTTTTTCAAAGAAATAAATTTCATTTTTGAAATATCAGGGAAACAGGAATGCCTGAAAATGAACTGTATAAAATACTTGTTGCTTCAATTATTTATCAGGAGTATAGAATGCTAAAGAAGGTATTCTCGAATTTTTCGAATACCAACTTAGTTTTGAAATAATTCAACTATTTTAATAAAACAGTGATCATTCGTTTTTGGTACTGATTATATATATCCTGTTGTGTCTCTATTATATTATAACTATTCTCTTCATCATAATTTTAATTTCTATCAATTTTTTTTCTCATTCATCATTAATAAATTTATTGCTGGAAATAAATAAATGTAACAACGACACAACAACATGTAGCAACGAGAGAATTTAATGAAAGTAATTAAAAAATGCTAAAAAGTTTCGATCAATTAGATTACTAATAAAATGCCGTCAATCCTTTTTATAATAGGAAAATAAATGAGATGTATATTCGCTATTATTTTTGATAAGCAATTAACAATAAGTGATTGTCCTTTTTTCTTTTTCTTTTCAAGTATTTATTATTTCCATAGAAATATATTTGTTGCTATGGCAATAATTGTTTTTTATTTCAATTCTAAATTTATACTGTAAAGAAACCTCTCAAAAGTTTCATAATCTCTGACAACTAATTATAATTCAATTACAAATCAAGGTAAGCAGAAATATAATATTAATTTGACCTAAAAAAAAGCTCAACAAATTAAGATAGGAAACAAGCATTCTTATCACAAATAAAAATCACTCAATAATTAATATAATAATTCTTGTTTGTTATATTTTGGTTCAACTCTGTAATGAGTATACATTTTCACTCAAAAAATAAAATAAATTAAATATACAAAATAACGAAAAGAAATTAAATTAAAATTATTATTTTTTCATTTTTTTAATCAACATTATTTTTTTATTCTAGATGAAAATTTATCTCATCAATTGATTAACAATTATTTTTTTTTACTTAACAATTACACTCTTTTTATATTATCATTAATTTTTTTTTTTTTAATTTAAATATTTAAACAACGACCTAATAAAACATTATCAATCTAAATATTTATTTTCGGGTTTTTTTTTTTTTTTTACAATAAATAATTCTACAGCTAATTATTATTATTTTTTTTTGCATCTAAATAATTTTTTATATTAATTAAAATTATATTTTTTAATTGACCAATATATTTGAGATAATTTTTCATCAAAATTAAATATTACATAATTGCAAATAATAACAATTTTTATTTATTTATTTCATTGATATTATTTTCGTTGGTAAATGTGTGATTTTATTTAAAAAATAACACATAATTCAGGCAATTTTTTTCATTCATTATTATGGCTAATTAGATTAACAATAAATCTTAGAAAAAATTAGATCTATGATGGAAATGAAAACGTGTTTAGAACATTTAATAAAATTATAATTAAAAAAGTGTTATATTTAGTTGTAAAGAAATTTTATGAGAAATTTAATTAAATTTTTTTATAGCTTAGTTTTGCCCTGTAGTTTAATTTCAGATTAATTTGTAAATTATTTATGGCAAGTTGTTACACCCCCATTGCATAATTGATTTTTAATCTACAAAAAAAATGGTTTTTTTTTTAAATGAAAAATGTGAACTTATTCATTTTTGATTGTGAGGCAGTATGGTATTGAACGAGTTTCATCTCTTCTCGACTTTTATCCTCAAATGTATTTTAAATTTTTATTTTGTTTATTTTTATTTACTGTTTTGCTTTTTGTCAATTTAAATTTAAAATTTCATTGAGTTTATGGCAATATTGAGTAATTAGCTACTCAAATTTTTAATTATTATTTTATCAATCGACGATATTTTGAATTCATTTTATTTAGAATATTAGATGATTTGCATTACGCAAAATCTAAAAACTAAAAATAATATTTAATTTATTTTAAATATTATGATATGAAAAATTGAATTTTATAATTTTTATTTACGCAGTCTAATAATTTAGCAATTATAATTAAATGCCAACATTTTAATGCTAAACTAAATTAATCAACTCGAATGCCAATATTTTTAGTTAAACTATTAATTAAACTTCATTAAAAATTAAAATTAATTATTCATTCAACTTTTTTTTTTTTTGTATTTAATAATTAATCATACAATAATTAAACAAAATAAAAATTTTTCATAATTATTTCTACAGTCTTTCTAGTAAAAATCATTAATTAATTTTTATTTTCTATAATTTTTTACAACATTTTTACGTCAACAAATAGCAACACTCACCAAAGAATTTAGTAAATCTTTATCTTTTTACAATTTAATAAATATTTTTAAATATATTTTTTAATTTATTTATGACTGACTCAACAATAACACTCTTATGTATTGTTTTTTTTTTAAAACTTATTTCTATTTAAATTAATTTCATTTCTCATTACCCTTGACAATACTCATTTTATATTCTCAATTTCACAGCCACGTATAATTTAATTTTATACATAATTATTATTAATATTTAATATTTTTTTTTGTTACAATTCAAATAAATTATTTGGCACTTTACCAATATTCACACGTAAAATTTACACTCCAAATTGCTGTCACACAAAAATCACGTGTTATTATTTATTTTTTCATTTGATTTCATCAAAATATTAATTTATTTATTAAATTTATTTTATTTTTATTCATATTGTGCAATTTAATAAAATTAAAAAATTCATTTTTATTATATATAAATTATTCAAACACTAATTTTAAATGCAAATTAAACATTTCTTTTATTTTTATTTCATCATCATCGTTATTTTTATTTTTAAATCTCAGTTTTTTGAATAAATTTAACATTAAACAATCTCATAACTATTCCACTAAATTACTACGAAATTTTATTTTTATTTTTTTTAATTTTTCTACAGGTACACATTCTCATTTTTATTTTCCATTTTATATATTTTTTTAGGGTTGATTTTAAAGCTCTCTCTCAATGCAACAATAATCATTTTTTGTTTCATAATTTATCAAACAATTTATCTATTAATAATTCTTTTAAATATTTAAATAAATTTAAAATTAATAATATAATTTTATTAACAAAATAATTTTTCTTCTGGCTGGTCCCACCAGTGAGTACCATTTAACCGTTGAAGATTTGATTCTTGTACAACATTATCAGTCGTAGTAATTGTTGTTGAACATTCTGAAACTGATAAAGGTTGAATGATTGGTAGTGGTATTGATGATTGTAAAAATTTATTATCATCAGTAATTATTGTTGATGATGACAAGTGTATATAAGAAGGTGATGGTAATGATGAACTTGTCATTGATTGTGATGACATTGTTGTTGCTGAATTTGGTGAGACTGCTGTTGTTAATATTGCCGAACATGTTGAATTTTTTTTCAACGGAGATCAGAGTTCACAGTCAAACATTGCCAATGAACGTGTAATAACTTCGTCCTAATTAAATTAAATAATTAAATTAATTATCAATAATTAAAATATATATAATTTAGATAAATTAATCTTACTTTTAAACAACTTTCAATAAATTCTTCAATTGTTATAACACCATCATGATTTAAATCTAATTTTTCAAATACCCTATCAAGTTGTTCTCTAGCTTTTCTTTCTTCATCTGCTGGATGTTTACGTCCCATTAATTCATGAACAGCAGCAACAACTTCACCAAGTTCACTTCTTGTTATACAACCATCACCATTTATATCGTAAAGTTTAAATGTCCATCGTAATTTTTCATAAACACTTCCACGTAAAAGTGTTGATAGTGTTACAAGAAGATCCTATAATTAAATTTTATAAATTAATTTTTTTTTTTTTTTTAAACAATTGTTTAAGATTGTTATTAAAATTTTTATATTACCCTGAAGTTTATAGCTCCATTGCAGTTGACATCAAAGGCCTTGAATACATAATGTGCATAAGAACTAGAATCTACAATTTTAAAAAAAAATAATACAACATGTTAAAGCGTCTCATTTCCATAAAAAATTATTATTTTTGCTTGAGAAAGCTTGATGATTGACTTACTTCCGTGTGGAAAAAATTTTGCATAAATATCCTTGAAGGATTCTTCATGTACTACACCCTCTGGGCATTCCTAAACAAATAAAAAAAAAAAACAATATTATTTTCACAATAACAAGTAAATATATTTAAAAACTAATTTTAATTTATTCTAATTTTTTTTTAGGTAAAGCCTAAAATATTATAAAATTTATAATCTATATAAAAACAGGCAATTATTAAAGAAAATTAAATTTAAAATTATCTGAAAATTTTGAAAAATAAACATGAAAATACCACAGATAATTTCAAGAAACGTTATTGAAGCCTACAGGTAAAAAAAAAATAATAATATCTATAAAATACTCTAAACTGTTATTTAAATTTCTAAAATTAAATTTAAAAAAAAAAAAACAGATGTTCAAATGAGACGAAATTACTTCCCATTGAGATAAATCGTAGTATACAATCTGATAATGAAAATTGGGATGAAAATATTGTCCCAGAATTACGTAAAATTTCACTAAATATATTAGCTGAAAATTGGATAATAAATCCAGTATTAGATGAGCTTGAAAATAGTGCTGATAGAGATGAATTATTGGAATTATTATCAACAAATATTCCACTTGATATAATCATCAAAAAAATTCCAGACGAGTGTTACTGGTCAAGAGCAGCCAAGGCCAGGTTAAAAATCCCAAAAATTTATTAATTAAATAATTAAATTAATTAACAAATGATTAATAATATTATTAATTTAAGATGGCAATATAATAATCCAGGTGAGCATGGAAATTCATGGCGTCGTCTTTATTGTGAACGTCATCTTGCTGAATTCATAGAAAAAATGGATAATGATGACTATCATAAAAATGAATGTGACAAGTTGATTGATCTTGTTGCACCATATATTAAAATTCTAAATATACGTTCATTAATTCCATTCATGTAAGTATAAACATTTTTTAAAAATCAATTACAAATTAATAATAAAATGATTTTTGTTTTTTAAAAAGATATCCTGTCAAGGTTTTCCATCAAGATGATGATGATATAAATTTAACACCTGAATTAATGACTGTTCATCATGTTCAATTTGAAAATATATTAATTAAATTACCAGAACTTTGTGAAATACATATTAATTTTGGAGTTATATACATGAATGATGGATTTGAATGGCGTGATTTTGAGTATAATCGAAAAATCCATTATCATGCAATTGAAAAAGATTTATTATCATGTTAATTTGATGTTTATTTAATGATTGTTCTATTTTTTTTTGATAGATTTTCTGTTGAAGATTGTCTGAGTCTTGGTAAAGGTATAAAAAATTCATTGAAGTTGGTGAAGATAACAATAACTCGATCAAATCTTGATCAACCTCGTGTTGCTGCTCTTCTTCATGGAGTTGTTGTCAATAATCATGTATAAAATTTATTAAATTATTTAATGATTTAGCCAATAATATTTTTTGATTTAATTTTAGATTCAGGTGTTGGATTTATCACATTGTAAACTTGGTGATACTGGTGCTCATGCTATTGGTGAATTTTTGAGAATTCATAAACGTATTAAAGAATTACATCTGGTTAATAATGGAATTGGTCCAAATGGATTAGCTGGTATTGTTCATGGATTACTACAGGATTCATCAGCACCATTAAAATACTTAAATTTACGATTAAATCCACTTCGGGATGAAGGAGGTGTTCATATTTGTGCTTGTAATAAAATTTAATCAACTTTTTTTATATTTTTTTTTGTTGATTATGTTGAAGTACTTGATGAAAATTTAATATTCATGAAATTGTTGGATTTTTTTTATTTTTCTTTTTCAGTACTTTTACGAATTTCAAGTCTTGAAAAATTAAATGTCAGTGGGTGTTGTTTTAATACAGAAACTGGATTGGGTCTTGCTGAAGTTTTATCATCTGGTTTTATGAAAATTTTATATTTAAGTTTAAATTTATCTAATAATGATTTAGGTCATATTGGTAAGTTTTTAGTTTTTTTTTTTTAATTTTATTTTAAATTACATTTTATCATAAAAAATTATATCTTTTGCTGTTTTTTTTTTTTTATAGCTGGTGAAGCATTTAATATTGCAATAAAAAATTGTAAAAAAATCGTTGAATTGGATATGAGAATGTGCAATTTTAAAAAAGAGTCTGAGTTCTTGATCAGTAAAAATATTACAAGGTAATGTTATTTTATTATTATTTATTTTTTTTGATAGTTAAAAATAGTATTAAAATATAGTTTTAATTTTTTTTTTTTTTTTAATTTTATTGAGTGTGAATTATTAAGTAAAAACTTTTTAGAATAATATAAAGACAGTTTTTTATTATTTAAATATTATACTGAAAAAATCAAAATTAAATAAATATATTTATTGGAAATTAACGAGAAAAACGTGCCAAAGTACTGGGTTCAAATCAACGAAAAAATAAAATGAAAATAATATGATTTATATAAAAAAATTAAAATTGCGGGTTGATGAAAATAAATAAAAAAAAAAAATGGGTATAAAAAGTTAACATGAAAATTGTTGGCAAGGTTCCAGTATTCCTTAATTGATAGGATGTCTCGTTTGAATATTACACACCAATATGCCTCGGGACAACTCGACAATCAGTATGATTTATAAATTCATAGCTTGTTATTATTACAATTTCAATTATACCACTTATCATCAAATTCACCAAGCATTTTATTTTCTTGTTAATGTAAAAAATTATCAATCCCAAGAGCTTAAAAAAAAAAAACATGAATAATATCATTTGTCAAAAAATGTAAATATCTATTGGCATATTGCCAATATCATCATAAAACTGATTGATATAATTTATAAGTATTTTATTTACTGCAAAATTTTACACTAATTATATTGTAAAATTTATAAATTTAATATAGATGTATTATTTTCATATTTATGTATGATTTATAATTTTTTTTTGATAATTATTATTTTAATTTTATGTGTAATTATGTTATCAAAAATTTGGTATTTAGAAAAAATGAATTTGATATCATTACATGGATATATTGATTTGGCTGTTTTTATTGTTGGACAAATTGGTATAAATTTAATCATCACAACATGTGCAATGAATAAAATAAAAATGATCAATATAACTGATAAATTAATAAAGCATGATAATCAAATGAAAAAAATTCATAAAAAAATTAATAAAAATGAAAATTATATTTATAATATTTTTTTAATAATTTTAATTAGTATTATTTTTTGGATTATTATTTTTTTAATTAACAATTCAACTTTTAGTATGTGGGAAAATTTTATTTACTTGTTACCTTCAATAATAATGATTTTTTTTTTGTTACAATTTTCATTGAGTTTAATGATTATTAATGATAGAATTATCAAATTAAATAATATACTTGATTCATTTGAAAAATGTCCAATATTATTTCTTGATTATTTAAATTATTCATCGACAATTCAACTTGATGATTTATCAATTTCTGCTACTTTTGAAATAATTAGAAAAGAAAGAACTAATCTTGATCTATTATTATTCTTAGTATTTTTAGTACTAATTTAATTAATTCAGCCTGTAAAATTGTTATTGACGTTGAATCAAATGTCAGAAACATTTATATTTTTAACTCTTCAAGTTTTTTTTTTTATACTATTTTTGGTTTAATAATTATTGATGATAAAATTTAAAAATCAAAAAATATACTTGCTTCATTTTTAAAAATAATCTCAATTAAAGCTTCAAAAAAAAAGAAGCCTAATTTAAAAAAAAGTAAATGTCATTTGGCATTTTGCCAACATCATCATCACACACACAAAACTGATTGTTTCATATTTTTATTTTTAACAATCATTTGATATCTAACTCAAAGAAAATCATCAACATACAGCTTTTTTTTTTTTTTCTTTTCGTATACATATAATTTTTTTTTTTCGTTTTTGTTTTTTCTAAAAAGATCCTCTTTGTCTCTTCTGATATATACACTACTTTCTCCTCAATTTAGATTTTTTTTTTATTTATTTTTTCACTACTTTTTCACCCTTTTACTTATTTATTTTTCTCCTTTTTTTTTATCTCATTTGTTGGATTCCATTTATCAAGTTGCGAAACAAAGGGCTGAAGGTTTTATTTTACTTTTTGTTTTTTTTTTTTAGAAATAAAGAAGAAATGAGTAGAAAAAAAGGAAGGTCAGAATATGAAAGAAGACGAAGTAGTGCTTTTATTCCTTTACGTGCTAAAAGTCTACTGCCACCAGCAGGTTTTGAGGATGTACAAAAACCTCAACAACCAACAATTGGTGTACATTTTTTAAATGACAATCTAAATGTTCATTTTGACGATGATAATTCAAGTACAATTACATTTTAAACAATACATTTTCAGCTATGAAAAAAATACTAAATAAAAAGGTAAAAAAAAAATAAAATTTGCAGTCATCATTATATTTTTTTCTATTGACAATATAATCATGTCAAGTTTAATATTTTTCAAAATTCTTTTCATTGAAAAAATGAAAAGAAAAAACAAAATAATTAGTGATGCCGCGAGACGAGACGAGACGAGAGTCAGCCCTCTCTCGTCTCGTCTCGACTTTAAAAGATCGTCTCTCGTCTCGCCTCGTCTCTCGTGACGAGAGAAAATTTGTCTCTCGTCTCGAATATTCTCGTTCCTCGTCAGCTATCTCGCTCTGTCTCGACTTCTCTCGGTCAAATTTATTTTTGGTGTTTTATTTCAATATAAAATAATTCATTACTTTGAATTTATTATAATTTTTTTTTTTCAATTTTAAATAAATTTTTATGCTTAGATATTATTCGATTATTCCGGTAATTTTGCGAAAAAAAAATATAGTATGGAGAATATTATGTTATCATACTGTATTATATATAAAACAAGAAGCAATATAAAATAATATTATAATCAACATATTGATGAAAAATCGTAAATTTATTATAATAAATTTTTAAAGAAATTATAAAAGCGTCTTAAAAGAAATGTATTATCATATAAGTAGATTGAAAAATATATAAAAATCAAAAAAATAAAAACATGAACTAAAAATATTTATCTTCGACTTTTCTCTCGCATATCACATTGGTGTTCTGTCTCTGTTCATCTCTCGCGACGAGAGAAAATTCGTCTCTCGTCTCGAAATTTATCGTCTCTCGTCACCTCTCTCTCGTCTCGTCTCGAGTTCTCTCGTCTATCGCGGCATCACTAAAAATAATTAAGTTAATCAAGAGCCTGCAAAAATGCGATCATTATATTTTAATTTACAAAAATATTTATTCATTGATAAAAAAAATATATATAATGAGAGTAAAAAAAAATGTAACAAATGGGAATGCATAGTCAGCAAAGTATTTATAATGATAATGATGATGAAATGTTGTTAAAAGGATCCTTGAATTGTTCAAGTTTTGATGTTTCATCAAGTAGATTGTTGAGATTCGATAGAAACAACTTGGAAATTACATGTCTGATTTAACATTGACTTGTACTACTTACTTTTTTTTTTATTTTGTTAATCAAATGAACAAGTAGTTTAAAAAATATATTATATTTTTTTTAAATAAGTATGATAAATTGAGCGATTTATTTATTTGAATACCTACGTGAAATTTTTTTGTGATATAGAATTTTTTTTTTTACTAACAGAGAAAATATTTGAGAGAATGAATGAATATGTCGAGCATAAATAATAAAAAACATATCATATATTTAAAATACACAAGTTTTTGTATATGAGAAAAAATAAAGTCATGTTTATTTTGCTGAGGGCTAGACATTGTTCTATTGATCTCATAAATGCCTTTAACTTCTATGAGAGATTATATTGTTTTTAGGGGTAAAAGCAAAAGCATGTTTATATTTTGTCCTGCAGTTATATATAAATCCAATTCAACGTGATATAAAATAAATATAAAAATACATAAAAATAACTTGAGTAATCAGAAAAAAAAACAAGTCAATTTTATGCTGGCAATAAATTTTATATTTATTGATGCTTCAAGCTGTTCTGTCAGTTGTGTTAAATAAATAAGAAATTTAAAAAAAAAAAATATATATACATGTTTGGGGATGATTTTTTAAAACTATTATTATTAGGGTTTTATAAATTCATCATTGGAACAGTTAAAAAATTTAAAAAATTTGACAAATTACTTTTACAACAAGTAGATATAAATTATTATAAAAAAAATAATATTATTCAAGTTGTTTTAATATTAATTATTTATTTAATCATGTGTTTATTTCGTCTTTTGATTAGTTGGATGGCTTATAATTCTTGGGAACTTCTTGTGACTTATAACCTTTCTGAAATTATCATTAATTGTTACGTGATTAATTATTGTATAATTTTATTAATGATTGAGAGTAGAATGTCATTGGTTAATCAAGGAATATCTTTACTAACGAAAAAATTGTTACCAAATGATGATTTAATTGATCAAATTGATTCAATTTTAATGCCATCAATTAAAATGACAAAATCAGATATTTCATTTATTGTCAAGTGTATTAATATTTTACGAAATTCACGTGATATTTTACATGATTTAGCTGAAGATGTTTCAAATTATCATTCATTTGCAACTTTATTTGTTATTGGTCGTCATTGTTTTTCATTAATTCAAACAACATATCGAGTTTCTTTGAACGTTTTGCTTGGTAATAATTTAACTGATTTAAAATCAATAAACTGGATTATATCACTCACCCAAACATTGACAATTGTTTTACTTGGTACTGTGTTAATATTTTATCCAAAAACAAGTTTGTATAAATTTTATCAATATTATTCATGTAATATTAAGTTTTTTCATCTTCTATTTTATAATTATTATCATTATTTTTTTTGTTTGATAAAGAATCAAGTACCATCCGGAAAAGTTGGTAGTTTTGTAAACATGGGTGTCTAATATAACATTCAGACTTGCTATGAATGAAATCGAACGGGGTCGAGAAATAAAGGGTGTTATGTTTAAACAATTCTCCCCTATATTTTATAACAATAATAATAACAATAACAACAATAACATCATCATCAATATCATCATTATCATGATCATCATTTTGTTTTCTCTATTTTTCTCTTTAAAAAAGGTGGAGGTTGCACGTTTATGACGTCATTGTTGGAAATCGATACAGCTCGCTTGTCCACAAATACTCCCTCTTTTGCACTCGACCCTTCATGTTTCTCACTTCTCATATCTCGCTCATCTTCATTCAACCCTCTACTGTTTTCTCACACTTTCGCTCCATTTACAGTTTTCTTCTTCTTTTTCTTATTCGATACTATCAAAATCCTACTTGCAATAGTGCTTTTTTTTTCCTTTCTTAATAATGCACTTGAACCAGAGAAAAAAAGAAATATATATGTAAGTACCGATTCAATTGACACTCTACTTTGTTGTGTATACTATTTTTTATTTTTTATTTTATTTCTCTACTATTGATTTACAGAAATAAAAATATATGCTTCAACTGAGATCAACCAATGTGATCCAAAATAAGTACTGTGTGGTTATGAGGAAATATTTTACTGAAGGCCAACAATAAATTACTGGCTTTTCATTGATTATTATTAAATAAAAAAAAAAACAACAAAATTAATGTTAAATATGTCAGTTATTGTTTGAACAAAGTACAAGTTACAACGCATGAAAATATGTATCAAAATAATACAATTTATTTAATACTATTGAAATTATTTTTTTTTATTTTTGGTACTGGAAATTTTAAGCTAATTATATTACCAAAAAATTGTAAAATTTATAAATTTAATATAGATGTATTATTTTCATATTTATGTATGATTTATAATTTTTTTTTGATAATTGTTATTTTAATTTTATGTGTAATTATGTTATCAAAAATTTGGTATTTAGAAAAAATGAATTTGATATCATTACATGGATATATTGATTTGGCTGTTTTTATTGTTGGACAAATTGGTATAAATTTAATCATCACAACATGTGCAATGAATAAAATAAAAATGATCAATATAACTGATAAATTAATAAAGCATGATAATCGAATGAAAAAAATTCATAAAAAAATTAATAAAAATGAAAATTATATTTATAATATTTTTTTAATAATTTTAATTAGTATTATTTTTTGGATTATTATTTTTTTAATTAACAATTCAACTTTTAGTATGTGGGAAAATTTTATTTACTTGTTACCTTCAATAATAATGATTTTTTTTTTGTTACAATTTTCATTGAGTTTAATGATTATTAATGATAGAATTATCAAATTAAATAATATACTTGGTTCATTTGAAAAATGTCCAATATTATTTCTTGATTATTTAAATTATTCATCGACAATTCAACTTGATGATTTATCAATTTCTGCTACTTTTGAAATAATTAGAAAAGAAAGAACTAATCTCGCTATTATTACTGGTGATATATTTAAATTTTATTCATTTCCAAGCATTATTATTTTAAGTATTTTTAGTGCTAATTTAATTGATTCAACGTATGAAATTGTTGTGGATCTTAAATTAAATGCTAGTTATCTTAATATATTGGCAAATATATTGTGGACATTTATTTTTTTAATCCCAATTATTTCACTATGTTTGACTGTTAAAAATCTTGATAGAAATGTATGTATTTTTAATATTTACAAATAATTATTACAGTATAATTATTTTCTCAATTTATAAAAATTTTCTTTCAGATGTATATAAGTGGACTTGAAGTTTATAAAGTTAAAAATGCATATTTAATTAATGAAAAAATAAAATTACAGGTAATTTTTATAAAAAAAGAAAATTACATATCATAAAAAAATTAAAAATATAAATTTCTTGTTATTTTTAATAATATAGATGGATAAATTTTCCTTGGAATTACTTCATAGAAAATTCGACTTTACAGCATGTAAATTATTTCCTTTTGATTCAACCTTATTAGGTTCAGTAAGTAATGGAAAAAAATAATAATAATACTTTTTTCATCAAAATAAATTACATAACTTTTATTGATTTTAAAATTGCTTGATCTTATATTGCCATCAGAAAATAAAAAAAATAAGTATAACTTTCGAAAAATACACACATCAGTTTTCCCTTGAATTTTCTACAGACACTGATGTATAATTTGGAATCATTTTACAAAATTGCTTAGCAACATTGATACCAACCACAACAATTTTTTGCAAAACAATGAGTCAGTTTGTGTGAAAAACCAGTTGAAGTAAGAAGTATATTTAAAAATGCCACGTATTATTAAAAAAAAGAATTACACAAGTACAATTATACTATTTTTGTTGAGTCAGGCTCCATTCAATCTGAGCATTTTACCAGTTTTATTTAAAAAATCTTATACTGCTACACGGTATCAACGTCACAAACTAAATTACAATTTATTTGTAATAATTATAATATTAATATTACATATTAAAATTTTTGTAAATCCAAATCGTGATTTTTATACTAATTCAAAACTTAATAAAATATTGGATCTTAGTATTAGATTCTGCAGTTGTATATCATCAATGATTGTTTTAATTTCATGTTTCATTGACAATAAATTCATCATTGAAACAGTTAAAAAATTTAAAAAATTTGACAAATCACTTTTACAACTTACTATAGATATAAATTATTATAAAAAAAATAATATTATTCAAGTTATTTCAATATTAATTATTTATTTAATTATGTGTTTATTTCGTCTTTTGTTTCTTTGGATGCCTTATAATTCTTGGGAACTTTTAGTGACTTATAACCTTTCTGAAATTATCATTAATTGTTACGTGATTAATTATTGTATAATTTTATTAATGATTGAGAGTAGAATGTCATTGGTTAATCAAGGAATATCTTTACTCACAAAAAAATTATTACCAAACGATGATTTAATTGATCAAATTGATTTAATTTTAATGCCATCAATTAGAATGACAAAATCAGATATTTCATTTATTGTCAAGTGTATTAATATTTTACGAAATTCACGTGATATTTTACATGATTTAGCTGAAGATGTTTCAAGTTATCATTCATTTGCAATTTTATTTGTTATTGGTCGTCATTGTTTTACATTAATTCAAACAACATATAGAATTTTTGAGAGCATTTTGCTTGTTAATAATTTTACTGATTTTAAATCAATAAGTTTGTTATTCTCATTTGTCCAAACTTTGACAATTATTTTACTGAGCATACGTGTTCATACACTTACAAAACAAGTTTGTATTGACTTTTATATTTATCATTTATCATTTATCAATTTAGTTATAATAATTTTTTGTTACAGATGAATATGACTGCTCATATTGTCGCCAAAGTTACAAATATTTATTCATCATACTGGGAAATTAAATCTCAGGTAGCTATATATTTTACAATTGTTAAATTTAAAATGATTTTCAATTAATTATTGATATTCATTATGAAATTGAATTTTTTTGTTTTCCATAGCTGATTCCATTTTCCGCAGAGTTATTACACACAGAAGTTGAATTTACTGCTTTGGGGATGTTTTCTTTGGATTGCACTCTTTTACATTCAGTTAATAAAACATAAATTTTGAATTTTTAAATTTTATATTTTTTCGTGTATATAATAATCTATATATTATTTATTTTGTTAGATGTTTGGAGTGACAGTAACGTACCTGGCAATTCTTCTCCAAGTTCAAAAAGCCACAACATAAATTATTACAATTTAATTTATATAAAAAAAATTCACGTAGATTAAAAAATAAATAATTTCACTTAGATAATAGAATAACTCACATTTATTATAATAATAAATATATACACTTTTCAAAAGTGCGATTTAATCAATTTTAAATTTCTTGAAAATAAATATTATTGATTTTAAAATTACATGACACTTGTATCTATAATTTAAAAAAAAATATATAATTGAATTAAATAAAAAAAATAAAAACACAAATAATATAATGCATATAATTTTAAATAAAATTTAAAAATTACCTAGCAACATTTACATCAAACAAAAAGCATTTTTACGCAGCTAAAAACAACAACCATCATCAGTCTGTTTAAAAAATCATTCAAAGCAACATTAATTCCCAAAAATGCACCGTAAATTAAATAAAAGAAATAATTTAATAATTAAAAAATTATTATTCATATTAACTCAAGCACCATTAAATTTTATAATTCTACCATTACTATTCAATAAAAAAAATTCAACAAAATACTCACGTAATAAATTAAATTACAATTTTTTTATTATAATTATTATTCTAATATTATATATAAAAGCAACAATTAATTTTTATCAAGTTGAATATGAGCTTGATTCAACAATGGGTAAAATAATTGGAATTATTGTTGGTGCATGTGGAAGTGCAACATCAATGATTATTTTATTATCATGTTTAATCAAAAAAAAATTCATCAAAAATACAATGATTAATATTAGCAAATTTGATAACAAAGTATTTAAAAAATTATCAAAAATATATCGTAAAAAAAGTGGAAATAAAAATATATTATTTATAATAATGATTTATTTGTTTATTGGAATTTCGCGTATTATTGTTGAGTATTTTGCATTTTATTCTTGGGAAGCTGTTGTAACATATGGCATTGCTGAGTTGATTATAAATTGTTATGTCATTAATTATTGTATTATACTATTGTTAATTAAAAATAGAATGAAATCAGTTAATCAAGGAATATTATATTTATCAAATCAATCATTATTTAGCAATGAAAATAATAGTTTTACATTGACATCAACATCATCATCGTCATCAGTGAGAATAAAAAAATCAAAAATTAAATTTATTGTCAATTGTATTGATGATTTGAGAAATGTTAGAAGCATTTTACATGAAATATGTTTAGAGACATTGGATTATCATTCATTGCCAATAACAATTGTCATTGGACATCATTGCTTGACACTAATTCACAATGCATATATTATTTTTTTACAAATATTGATGAGTCATAATGAACTTAGTTTTATGACATTAAATTCATTGTTTTGGACACTTCAAGTTGTACCAATTGTTTTGCTGAGTTATCAAGTTCATACACTTCAAAAACAAGTAAGAAAAAAAACTATATATTTAATTTCTTTTTCGAATTATAATATATGTAATTTTTTTTTTTTTTTGTAGATGAAATTGACGGGATGTGTTATTTTTAAAATTTCAAAAATATATTCAGCGTATTGGGAAATTCAAACAGAGGTATTAAATATAAATTATTTAAGCAATTAATAATTGTTTTGAATATTAAAAAGATTGTATAGAATTTTTAAAATTATTATTACAGAGATTTTTTGATATTAATTTTCATCAAATTACCAAAATGATAGAAATTAAATTGAAAAAAAAAAAATAGATTCTTCAATATAATGATTTTAAAAATAAAAAAAAAATTATTTAATTTATAAATATTAATTAAAAATGAAAATTTAATTTGTTTATGTGTTTTTTATTTTCAGATTATTTCATTTTCAACAGAATTAATGCATAGAAATATTTTTTTTACTGCGTTTGAAATGTTTTCACTGGATTGCACACTTTTACATTCGGTTAATATAAAATTAATTAATGATTATTTTTAAAATAGCTAATTAATATCTATAAAGAAGCTATTAATATATTTATAAATAATTTTTATTTACAGATATTTGGAACAGTAGTAACTTACTTAATAATTCTCTTGCAATTTCAAGAAGAAAAAATTGATCAAATTATTCATCCAACAGATTGAATAATTATAATTAAAAAATATATATCTTGTTAAAATGGGAAAAATATAATTAGTATTATTTTTATCTATTGTAGAAATAAGTATTGAAGAGCTATAGAAAAAATAATAAAAAATATATTTTATTGTAAAATAGAAAATAAAAAAAAATATAGAAATAAATATAGTGTCAGTGAATATCGAATATTTATGTTTTTTCGTTATCGAAAAAAAAAAAAAATACATATATAAATATTTAATAAAAAAACATGTCCTCATTTTGTGACTAAATTTTTATTTGAAAATATTAAAATATAATTATTTAATTTCAAGTAAAATGATAATTATAAATTTGTTTTTATAAAATTAATTAATTTTTACTTTATTTGCATTAACATTGTTGAAAAAAAAAATAATAAAAAAATTTTTTTCTTCATTTTTTATACGACATTATTAGCAAATACTTTTTCTCAATATTTTTGAGGAATAATTATGAAATTGGAAAAAATAACTAGATGTAAATTTGAATTAAATATTAATTATTCAAAATAATTATGATTTTTATTTTAAACATTTATGTTGATTAATTAATTTTTATTTGACAAAATTCAAATTCATTTATTATGTTATTCTTTTTTTTTTTTTACCAACAACGAAATTTTTTTATTCATTTTACAGATAACGTATCACTTTTAGATCATTGTAGTTTTCAGAAAATAGCATTGTGTACCGTGTAACTCGTAAAGTATGACACGGTGTAAAAAATATTGAAATATAATATTCTTTTGTATTTTTTTTTCGTCAATATTCTGCATAAAAATTGTTACAATAAGTCAGTCAGAAGCGAGAAATTGTCAGAACAAGTTGTCTAAAATTGAACAATACCAAAATGTCATTGAAAAAAAAAATAATAAATTTTTTAAATCACTTTGTTTCAAAAATAATTATTGTATTAAATTACACACCATTTAATTTTTTAGTATTTGGAATTTTATTTGATAAAATTATATCGATAAATCAAAATTCATATTCACGTTTAAAATCCATTTACAGTATCTGTGTGATAACTATTTTGATGATTGTATATTGTATAATGATTCCACAACTTACTCAAATGTCTTATGAACATCGTGTTAGTTTCACAAATTTTATAAATATCACAGTGGCAATATGTGGATGTTTAACATCACTCATCGGACTTGCAATGCATATTATTAAAAAAAAAAAATTTATCAAAGTAATTGATAAATTGAGTGAATTTGAGCAAATTGTTAGAAATAATTTATCAATTTTATACAATAATCAACGTAAATTATATCGAGTTATTATTATTTTATTAGTGTGGTTAATTGTAATATTATTGCGTTTTTTTATAACATTAACTATTCTTCCTAAAAGTGTTTTTTACACTTATGTTTTACCAGAAATTATAAATGGATGTTTTGTAATTAATTATGGTCTGACAATGATGTTGCTTGAAGATAAATTAAAATCTTTAAATGATGCATTATCGCGATTTGTTTATAAAAAAAAGATTGGTAATTTAGTAAATGTTCATCCAGCTATTCATGCACGATTGATCAGTGAAGATTGTATTTTTATTCAGTTAATTAGTATTAGAAAAGCTCGAAATATTATTCTTGATATTGCTAATGATATAGCTAATTTTTATTCATTGATTATGTTTTTTATTGTTAATTATTATTTATTATCTTTGTTGAATTCTTTCTACGTATATTTCTTTCGATCATTAATGGGTTTACATAAATTCAATTTGAATGCTGTTAATCTTGTTTTGTGGATGGTCATTGTCTTGTATCCATTGATATTCATCAGCGTTAGTATTCAACGTCTTGAAAATCAGGTATTTTTATATATATGACACAATAATTAATTATTAAAAAAATAAATAATTTAATGTTTAATATTTGATAATTCAATTTTTAAAATTATTCGTTTGATATTTGAAAATTTTTATTTCATATTTTTCATTGTAATTTTCCAGTGTAATTTTTGTATTTATAATTTTTTTTTTAATTGAATTTTTATTTTTTAATTATTCTAGATGCGTAAAACTTCTGCTATTATTGTTGATATCAAGTCTGATTGTTTTACAAAGAGTCAAAAAACACAGGTATAATTAAAATTTAATTCAACAGCTCTTTTCTTATTTTAAACATTAAATGCTTAATTGATTTTTTATTTTCAGCTTAAAATTTTTGCATTAGAATTACAATTTAAAACAAAAGAATTTTTAGTTCTTCGATTATTTCCATTGAATTGCAAATTATTAAAAATGGTATATACAAATAAATAGCCATTCAATTTCAAGTAACTTCAATGCACTTAATTTTATTTTTTTTACTTTTTCAGATGTTCAGTTCAATTGCCACCTATATATTTGTACTTTTACAACTCGGAATTAATTCACATGTTAAAAGCACTGTTTAAAATATAAAACAAATACTATATTTATAAAAAAAATTAATAATAATGTTTTCGTGTCATCCTCACATTTTCTATATTAAATTTAAAATTCAAAAAAAAAAAAAACATTACTAGCAAGCACATAACATACATGCACGTATAATTTTTTTCGAGATTTTGATGTAAATGCAATAAAGGAATTGTTAATTGACACATTTTATTGATGGTAAGCTATTTTAATATTACACACAATTGTGAGATTTCAAATAAAATTAGAGATAATTAATATTGTGTTGATTAACATGTAACATGCAAGTATTAATGTTTTGGAAATATATTTGGCTTCAAAATAAAAAATAAATATATTGCTGATAAATACTGAAAGTTTTCAATGCCAATAAAATAAACAAAAATAAATAATGATATCACTTTTATTGATTTTAAAATTGCTTGATCTTATATTGCCATCAGAAAATAAAAAAATAAGTATAACTTTTGAAAAATACACACAACAATTCTACCTCGAATTTACAGAGAATGATGTATAATTTAGAATCATTTTACAAAATTGCTTAGCAACATTGATACCAAGCACAATAATTTTTTGCAAAACAATGAGTCAGTTTGTGTGAAAAACCAGTTGAAGTAAGAAGCATATTTAAAAATGCCACGTATTATTCAAAAAAAAAATTACACAAGTGCAATTATACTATTTTTGCTGAGTCAAGCTCCATTTAATCTGAGCATTTTACCATTTTTATTTAAAAAATCTTATACTGCTATACGGCATCAACGTCACAAACTAAATTACAATTTATTTGTAATAATTATAATATTAATATTACATATTAAAATTTTTGTCAATTTAAAACGTAATTTTAATACTGGTTGGACACTTAATAAAATATTGGATTACAGTATTAGAGCATGCAGTTGTATATCATCAATGATTGTTTTAATTTCATGTTTCATTGACAATAAATTCATCATTGAAACAGTTAAAAAATTCAAAAAATTTGACAAATCACTTTTACAACAATTAGATATAAATTATTATAAAAAAAATAATATTATTCAAGTTGTTTTAATATTAATTATTTATTTAATCATGTGTTTATTTCGTCTTTTGATTAGTTGGATGGCTTATAATTCTTGGGAACTTCTTGTGACTTATAACCTTTCTGAAATTATCATTAATTGTTACGTGATTAATTATTGTATAATTTTATTAATGATTGAGAGTAGAATGTCATTGGTTAATCAAGGAATATCTTTACTCACGAAAAAATTATTACCAAACGATGATTTGATTGATCAAATTGATTTAATTTTAATGCCATCAATTAAAATGACAAAATCAGATATTTCATTTATTGTCAAGTGTATTAATATTTTACGAAATTCACGTGATATTTTACATGATTTAGCTGAAGATGTTTCAAATTATCATTCATTTGCAATTTTATTTGTTATTGGTCGTCATTGTTTTTCATTAATTCAAACAACATATCGAGTTTCTTTGAACGTTTTGCTTGGTAATAATTTAACTGATTTAAAATCAATAAGCTGGATTATATCACTCACCCAAACATTGACAATTGTTTTACTGAGTATTCGTGTTCACACACTTACAAAACAAGTTTGTATTAAATTTTATATTTATCATTTATCATTTATCAATTTATTTATAATAATTTTTTGTTACAGATGAATATGACTGCTCATATTGTCGCCAAAGTTACAAATATTTATTCACCATACTGGGAAATTAAATCTCAGGTAGCTATATATTTTACAATTGTTAAATTTAAAATGATTTTTAATTAATTATTGATATTCATTATGAAATTGAATTTTTTTTTCATAGATGATTCCATTTTCCGCAGAGTTATTACACACAGAAGTTCAATTTACTGCTTTGGGGATGTTTTCATTGGATTGCACTCTTTTACATTCAGTTAATAAAACATAAATTTTGAATTTTTAAATTCTATATTTTTTCGTGTATATAATAATCTATATATTATTTATTTTGTTAGATATTTGGAGTGACAGTAACGTACCTGGCAATTCTTCTCCAAGTTCAAAAAGCCACAAAATAAATTATTACATTTTAATTTATATAAAAAAAATTCACGTATAGATTAAAAAATAAATTATTTCACCTAGATAATAAAATATTTCACATTTATTATAATAATAAATATATACATTTTTCAAAAGCGCGATTTAATCAATTTTAAATATCTTGAAAATAAATTTTTAAAAATGATTATAATTGATTTCAAAATTACATGATGAAAAAATTAATAAAATTATTCATCCAACAGATTCTATTAAATAATTATAATTAAAAAAAAATATATACTGTTATTTTATTTAATTTAAAACAAAAAAAATAATAAAATATAATAATTATTATTTTTATCTATTGTAGAAATAAATATCAAAGAGCTATAAAAAAAATTATAAAAAATATATTTTATTGTAGAATAGAAAATAAAAGAAAAAAAAAAATAAATAAATAAAATCACTTTCATTCATTAGAAATTAAACATGACTCATGAGGTTATTTTATTTTATTATTTTTTCTCTTGGTAAAACGTGATTTTGATAATGACGTTTTTATTCATGTTATTTTTCTTCAACTTATTATAGAGAAAATGTTATTTAAAAAATATTCGAGTTAGATAGAAAATTCTAATTATTGATTTTGTATGGCTTTCAATATACAGATGGTTTTTTTCCAATTTACATGATGGACAAAGGTTACCTATATGCAAGTCGACAAGTACCTTTTTTTTACAAGCAATAAAATTGTTTTGTTTACTTTGCAGATAAAATCTTTTTTCAGAAAATAGCATCGTGTATATCTAAGTAATAAGTTATATGACACTCTGTGTAAATAGAACTAATATATTATATTCTTTTATATTTTTTTTTCGTCAATATTCTGCATAAAAATTAATACAATAAGTCAGTCAGAAGCAAGAAATTGTCAGAACAAGTTGTCTAAAATTTAACAATACCAAAATGTCATTGAACAAAGAAATAATAAATTTTTTAAATCAATTTGTTTCAAAAATAATTATTGTATTAAATTACACACCATTTAATTTTTTAGTATTTGGAATTTTATTTGATAAAATTATATTGATAAATCAAAATTCATATTCACGTTTAAAATCCATTTACAGTATCAGTGTGATAATAATTTTGACGATAATATACAGTATAATGGTTCCTAAAATTGCTGAAATTTTTCCAACAGTTCAAGTTGGTTTTACACATTTTATAAATATTACAGTGGCAACATGTGGATGTTTAACATCACTCATCGGACTTGCAATGCATATTATTAAAAGAAAAAAATTTATCAAAGTAATTGATAAATTAAGTGAATTTGAGCAAATTGTTAGAAATAATTTATCAATTTTATACAATAATCAACGTAAATTATATCGAGTTATTATTATTTTATTAGTGTGGTTAATTATAATATTATTTCGTTTTTTTATAACATTATTTACTCTTCCCAAAAGTCTTCTTTACACTTCTGTTGTACCGCAAATTATAAATGGATGTTTTGTAATTAATTATGGTCTGACAATGATGTTGCTTGAAGATAAATTAAAATCTTTAAATGATGCATTATCACGATTTGTTTATAAAAAAAAGATTGGTAATTTAGTAAATGTTCATCCAGCTATTCATGCACGATTGATCAGTGAAGATTGTATTTTTATTCAGTTAATTAGTATTAGAAAAGCTCGAAATATTATTCTTGATATTGCTAATGATATAGCTAATTTTTATTCATTGATTATGTTTTTTGTTGTTATTCATTATTTATTATCGTTATTAACTTCTTTGCATCTATATTTTTTACGATCATTGACGAATGTACACGAATTTGGTTGGCAGTTTTTTAATCTTATTTTGTGGACCGTCATTGTCTTGTATCCATTGATATTTATCAGCGTTAGTATTCAACGTCTTGAAAATCAGGTATTTTTAATATATTACACAATTAAAAAAATAAAAAATGTAAAATTTAATATTATTCAAATGTCAAATGAACATTTATTCTATCAAATATTAGTTTAACATTAATTTTATAAATATGAACATTTAATTTTAAAATTATTTCTATGATAATTGATATTCAAAAATTTATATTTCTTATTTTTTATTGTAATTCTCCAGTGTCATTTTTATATTTATAATTTTTTTTTAATTGAATTTTTATTTTTTAATTATTCTAGATGCGTAAAACTTCTGCTATTATTGTTGATATCAAGTCTGAATACTTTACAAAGAGTCAAAAAACACAGGTATAATTAAAATTTAATTCAACAGCTCTTTTCTTATTTTAAACATTAAATGCTCAATTGATTTTTTATTTTCAGCTTAAAATTTTTGCATTAGAATTACAATTTAAAACAAAAGAATTTTTAGTTCTTCGATTATTTCCATTGAATTGCAAATTATTAAAAATGGTATATACAAATAAATAGCCATTTAATTTCAAGTAACTTCAATGCACTTAATTTAATTTTTTTACTTTTCAGATGTTCAGTTCAATTGCCACCTATATATTTGTACTTTTACAACTCGGAATTAATTCACATGTAAAAAGTACTGTTTAAAATATAAAACAAATACTATATTTATAAAAAAAATTAATAATAATGTTTTCGTGTCATCCTCACATTTTCTATATTAAATTTAAAATTTAAAAAAAAAAAAACACACTACTAGCAAGGACACAACAAATACACATATAATTTTTTTTTTACGATTTACAAATAGAAAAAATAATAAACAAAACCACCTGAATTTTCCGTATCAATTTACACGATCAAAAAAATTTAATTTTCAAGTATTGCAATATTTGCTTTTCTTTCGAACAATATTGTAAAAAAAAAAATAAAAAAAAATTGCATTTGTTTTCATTTTTTTTCATCAATAAATTGCCTAGCAACTTGTCACTCTTGTAAAATTGTAAAAAATAGGTGTCAGTTTTAATCGAACACTCGAATAAGATTGTTGAATTTAAAAAAAAAACTATGGCATTACATAACGAGTTAATTATTCATCATTCAATTACACCAGTATTAAATATTTTAAGTCAATCACCTTTTTATCTGAGTGTTTTACGAATTTCATTAAAAAAACTTAACTCACATTATTCTTACGTGAAGATAATGTACAATGTCATTGTGGTTATTGTATTTGGAATGATGTATGGAGTTGCTATACAAGAATTACAAAAAGTTGTATATCCAACAAGTGATATAACAATGAACGCAGCAATTGATTATGCAGTTGGTGTTTGTGGATGTATTGCATCAATTATCACAATGATTTACAATATGATAAATCAAAATAAAATCATAAAAACACTTGAAAAATTCAAGATTATTGATGAACTAATGATAAATAAATTTTCAAAAATTAATTCATACAAATTTGATGATTCAATAAATGTTTTATCATTTGTTGTGGCATTTGGATCACTTGGATCAATCAGAGTTGCAATGGAATTTTATTCTTTTGCTGAATGGTCAGTTGCTGTGACCTATGGCTTAACTGAAATAATAAATGGTTATTGTATGATAAACTTTGCTGGAATTTTATTCATGCTAGAAAAAAGATTTTCCTATATGAATGAGACACTTGAAATACTTTCAAATTTCAATCACATTACTGAGTCTTCAAGATTCGCTGATTCAACAACAAGATGTAAACTTATTATTTATTATATCAAAATGATAAGAATATGCAGAAATGAAATTTATGAAATGTCATGTGAAATTTCTAATTATTATTCAATACCAATATTATTTATTTTAGTGCATTATTGTTTTTCATTAATTCATAATAATTATGATGTTATTTTACAAATATTATCGTTTGATGGAGAATTAATTGGAGTAATCAGTGATTTTATATGGTTTTTAATACTTGTATTTCCAGTTACACTGATGTGTTATCAAGTTCAAAATTTAATTGATCAGGTGCCTTAATTTTTATTATAAAAACTCAATAATAATTATTTAAATAACTTTTTTCTTAAATTAGATGGATTCAACTGGTCCAATTGTATTTGATGTAATGGAAAAATATTCATCAGACAATGAAATTGAATCGGAAGTTAGTATAATCATAAATTTATCATAGAAAATTTATCATTAATTAATTTTACTTTTATTTTTAAACAGTTTATACAATTTGGCTATGAATTACTTGAGAAAAAAGTTGAATTTACAGGATTTGGAATGTTTTCATTGGACTGTACACTTTTACATTCGGTAAGTTTAATAATTTTGCTATAAATTTTAATCAATTGTCTTTGAATGATATATTAAATTTTATTTACTTTTTTTCATCTAGATATTTGGAATGATAGTTACGTACATGGTCATCCTGTTGCAATTTGGTGGTAGCTCTTCGTAATAGTTTAAATAAAAATAAATGGTAGCTGTTTGTGTGAACATATATATTTTTTTTATTTTATCTTTTAAAATCGTGAAATCACGAAATGTCAAACATGAGTGTTGACAATAACATCACGTGAGCCAGTTTTAGTTTCACGCTTGACTCTTTTGAGCAGCATAAAAAGTTAACAGATATACATGTATATAAATCATGTTGACAAGCATTTTTCAAAGCCTCGTAAATTGAGACAAATTATAAAAAAAAATAAAACACTTTATTGAACATTATTGATTATCTTAAAGCATCGAAAATAACAACAGCAACTGTATTACCGCAAGGACATTACATGCATCAGGTCAAACTCGTAATTTTCGAAATAATATTCTTTGAAAATTGGTAAAAATTTAAAAGCCTTGAAGGCTACTAGTCAATATATAGTTTTATAATTTTTTTTTTTTTTTCATTACTCAAATATCCTGAGTTAAATTGATTTTTAATTATTCCTCAAATTCGAGCAATCAAAAAATTATTTCCTATTGTTTTTTAAAATGAAATTGTCGAAATAATTCGATTTTAGAATCAATAAAAATTTGTCAATGAAAAGAATAGGTCACAGGTGTTTACTACTTGAAAGATTATCTACTTGTTAGTTTTTTTTTTTTATTCATTTCATGTTAAACACGTAGTCATACGTGTTTTCCACAAAAAAAAAAATGAAAAAAATCAATAGAGTCATTACAAAACGAATATCAAGAGACTTAAAAACAAGAAAAAGATATTGATTATTTTTTTTCATGTTACATGGTTATGGAAATTCATCAAAAACAATTTTTACAAAATTAAAAAAGACTAGAAAAACATGAATGATCTCTAGACAATTCAGAAAAAAAAATCTCAATTATATTTTATTTTTAAAATTATTATGTTTATTATTTTTTTTAGCTACTAATTATTGTTAAAAAAATATTCATAAAATTTATTATCATTTTGATATTATATTTATTTGTTTAGTTTTATTTTTTTCCTGGTATTTTTCGAGGTAATTAATTCAATAGTAATGGGCGGAGTTTGTAGGCCATTTAAAGAGAGACCACCTGTTTCGATACGTCCAACAGGAATTTCCACAAGCACTGAACATCATGTACGTGGAATAATTTTAAAATAGCCAACACACGATATTTATTTAAAGCAAAAAAAAATAATTTATTCAAACATATGCGGCAGTGTTTTTAATTGTGAAATATTAAATTGAAAAAAAAAGCAAAGTTTTGAAATAATCTAAAAAATAATATTAATAATAAATTAAATTAATTAATAATTAATAATAAAATGATATGAATAATAGAAAAATATATTTTTTGTATTTTAAATTTTATCTATTTTTGAAAAAATATCATGTCAAATATCTTGTGTGCAAAGTTCTAAGTACCTTTTGGTATAAAGTACTTTAGTTTGTTTGATAGCACATAGTCTTGTTTGTTCACAAAATATGACAGTTTCAAAACTAGACTATATTATAGAGAGATATTTTTTTTTTTAGCCTAGAGCTAATCATCAAGTTGTCTTACACAATTTATTTACTTCAGTGAATATTTTGTATAAATAAAAGAAAACATTTAAAATTATTTAAAAAAATTTAAATGTTAAATTAAAGTTTGTTTTAAATAATAGAAAATATTAATGTTTATTTAAATAAAAAATAAATTTTATAATACAAAATTTGTAATAAACAAAAAATTGAAAAATTTTAAATTTTTTAAAATCAAATATTTAAGTATATATTTTTTTTTATCTACAAATAAACATTGAAACTTTGTGAAGCTACACAACCGAGACATTGAATTTTCCTGAAAATCAATACAACAGTAATTAAATTTGTAAATTTTTTATCATCAAATTTATTCATCGAATATTTTTTCTTTTAAAATCAAAATTGACGTTTAAATATTTCGACAGATCTTTGCAGATAATTCTATTTATATAATACCACATGGAATGTACAAAAAAAAAAAAAATCTACATATTTTTAGAAACAAAAAAGAAAGAAAAAAAAAAAAAAAAAACGATACCGTAATATTTCAATTTTTGAAAATGAAGAAACAATGAGCTGCTCTCATTTTGAATTAAAAACAGTAAAACTCCAGCCATTTAACTTGAATATAATCCTCGAAATTATTATGCAAAATTTAAAATAGAAAAAGAAGATTAAGACTTTTGAATAAACCATGAAAAAAAAAACGAAAAAAAACTATAATAAATTCAACAACTAGATAAATTCTTTTGACAAAAAAATTAATAACCAAAAGTCATATTTGCATTTGTAAAATATTAACAAGGTCAGTGTAATAACTTTGAAAAAAGTTTCAAATAAAACCATGACCTTGATCCTAAAACAAACCTCAAAAATAATAAATGAATTTAAATTATTATCAAGATAAAATATTATTAATTTTATTAACAGTCTTGATAATGACAAAAAAAATGACAAAAAAAATTAATTAAAATTCCAATGTTAGTTTAATTCAGTAGCTCATAAGTGACTATCCAAATACCAAGTGTTCTATTTTCCCTTATTTTTTTTTTACGATTATTATTTATTTAATTTAAGAGATGTAAAATTAATTTTAAACACGTTTATGGGTATAATAAAGGAGCACGTTTTCATAGAGTATTAAGATGCTTTTATGGAGAATTTAAAAGACAGAAAATTTTATGTTGTGGTGGTGGTGATTATGATGATACTCGTGGTGGGTCAGGTGTGTATTTGTAATTTTGGCAAAATTCCAATTTCTATTAATAGATAACACGTGTAATTTATAAACCAAAGTACCATTTTCAACTTTCTACCAAGTACTTTTATTTATTTAATTATTTTTTGTTTTTTAAATTAATTTAAATTTTTACTCATTTGATTTTTATCTTTAGTTTTTACATGTTTTTTTTTCCTCGAAATTTAATTTTTTTTTTAAATTTTATTTTAACCAGATTATTTATTAAGCTATTTTTCAATTTATTTAATTTAAATTTTATCTTTTTTTATTTATTTATTTACATTTTATCATGAAAATTTGTTTTAGTTTTTTTTTTTTTTTATTATTTGTAATTTTACTTTGTTTTTTTTATATTAAAATCAAAATTTATATGTATGAAATTATTGGAGTAGTTGATTTTAATTATTAGCCAACATTTTAGTGAGTTGTGATCATGTTGTGTTGAGTTAATTGGATTAGAAGCATAGTTGCCTAGCCCATCAACATTCAAACAAATTGATGAGTCCACAGGGTGCCATCATGCAAGCCTTGTTTAAATTCATATATGGATATACAATCAGAATACATTGATAAACATATATATGTACAATGTAACTATACATTAAATCAATGACAAATATCAACTCTTGTTCTTTATGATATTACACTGAAGAGTCAGACAAACAAATGTATAGTAAAATTTGTAATCACTTTGTGTTACTAATACATTTAATTATTTATCCATGAATAATATATTGATATAAAATTTTAATTAAATAATTAATTTATCAACTTTCTATATGTAATTTAATCTGGAGTTGTAGAAAAAAAAAATCTACCTCTAATAAAAGAGTGAAGAAAAAATTGTTATAGCATTTTTATTTTTTTTTCTTTCAAGGTTTTATTTAAAATATAATTTGTTTGTTTTTTTTTTTTTTAATAAAAATTAATGAAATGGTATTTTAAAAATTAGAGGATTATATAATTAATTAATATTGTTTTTTTTTTTTTGTAAATAAAGTAAAATTGTAATACACTGTAGGTAGTTTAATTTATCCTTCAAATTAAATAAGGGCTTGAAATTAGTGCAGTTGAGTGTTACTAATATTTAAGAGGGTTGATCCAAGTTTGTATTTATCTATTTATAAACACACATATATATATATAGCCTTGAAACTATGTGGGGTGTGTGCATATAATTTGGTTATTTATCTTGACGACCTTTGCAAGTTTCAGGGCAATTAATAGAGGGGAACACGAATGTTTTTGATCTATCATCGCCATCATCATCAACAACATCAACAACAACAACACATCCTTATTATCATCATGACTTTATAAATATATATTTTTAAAACTATACCATGCTTCATTAATTTATCATCAATAATTATTAGAATCAAGTTGTAATAACAACAAGATTAACTATTTATTTTCTAATTATTTCAAAAGTAGCAGAAATTGATAAATCATCAAGTTGAATTGTTGATGAATAATTTAAATAATCAAGAAATAATATTGGACATTTTTCAAATGAATCAAGTATATTATTTAATTTGATAATTCTATCATTAATAATCATTAAACTCAATGAAAATTGTAACAAAAAAAAAATCATTATTATTGAAGGTAACAAGTAAATAAAATTTTCCCACATACTAAAAGTTGAATTGTTAATTAAAAAAATAATAATCCAAAAAATAATACTAATTAAAATTATTAAAAAAATATTATAAATATAATTTTCATTTTTATTAATTTTTTTATGAATTTTTTTCATTCGATTATCATGCTTTATTAATTTATCAGTTATATTGATCATTTTTATTTTATTCATTGCACATGTTGTGATGATTAAATTTATACCAATTTGTCCAACAATGAAAACAGCCAAATCAATATATCCATGTAATGATATCAAATTCATTTTTTCTAAATACCAAATTTTTGATAACATAATTACACATAAAATTAAAATAATAATTATCAAAAAAAAAAATTATAAATCATACATAAATATGAAAATAATACATCTATACTAAATTTATAAATTTTATAGTATAATTAATTTAAAATTTCCATTATCAAAAATAAAAATAATTTGAATACCCTATTCAATAAATATTGTATTATTTTCATACATATTGTCTTTTTTTTTCAATATTTTATTTTAACGTAGTCATAATAATAAAATACCCCGATAAAATCTCAATGATTTATTACATTAATAATTTTTATATCACCCCGATTTTTATTATTATTTTTTATTTTCCAACAATCAATATTTTATTCTAAACTGATGTTTATCATGTCTACTAAATTTTTTTTCTTTTTTATTTTTATAAATAAAATAGCATGTTAAAAAATATTGATCGGTTAATGTACAAGTTAATATGACGAATGTGTATTTGATATAATAAATATTACATCAAAATCGAGCGGCATGCAAACTGCAAAGTGAGCATTTTTATTTTATTTCAAATCCAAAAATACACGTTCATCATTTAAATAATCAATGATGATTAAATGATTTTTAAATGTTAAAATTAAAAAAAAGAAATCCAAACTTTAATTAATGAGATTGAAAAAATAAATGAAATAAAAAATGTAAAACGCGCGATAAAATATATACGACCTTGATTATTTTCGAGGGTTTAAAATTTAATTAAAAAACTTTAATCTTTTCTTTGATGTATATCTAAGTATTTTATATTTAATCTTTTACTCAACTTTTTAAATATATATCAATTGAAAAATTTTATTTTTGATCCAACAGTATATTATTTTAATTTCCAAAATCATCAATTCAAGTGTAAATAATTTACGACTTTGATGATGAAAATTATGAGTATTTAAATTTTTAAATTAAAATGTAAATTAATTTTATAAATAATTTTAATGTTCTCAGAATAAATTGAATCTTATTATTTTCAAAAATAAATTGTGTATATTTTTATTATCATAAATCACGAAAGATATCTTGAACAATCAGCAAAAGATATTATAGTTTTTATTATTTTTTTTTTTCATAAATATTTTGTCTCAATGTATTCGGGTAGATAAGGCATTGTCGGTGAGTACAATAAACGCACATACACACACATTTATATTTTCAGAAACAATGGTAAAATACAAGGTAAAATATACAAGGGACTACATCTGCAATGGAAATTTTATTCAATGTTATCATCCTTGTTGAAAACCCTCTACACAATAAATACAAAAGTTTGATTTGAAAATCATTATTTATATCTAAAAAAATAATAAATATTACTGTTATTATTTTTGATTGTTTTGATAAAATAGAATTTTTTTTTTTCTTTTTACAAGTGTTTTTTTATATGAAATATAAAATGTCAGAGTCTTGATAAAAAATCTTGAATATAAATTTAAATTCACACCTGAAAAATGAATTTTTCGTGAAAATAAAAAGATGAAAAATTGGGGAGAGTAAAAAATACGAAAAGAATTTCAAAAGAAAAATTAAATTTTTAAAAAAAGAACGCGGATATATTTTTTAAAAATGCTTGGGGCTGATTAGAATTTTTTTTTTTTTTTTGCCAAATGTTCACTTTTTAAACTAGAAAAATAAAACAATAGGATTTTTTTTTTTTCATTACTGTAAAGTTGGGGCTTCTGATCCGATCTCAGGTTAAAACTAAAATCGAATTTCTTGATTGTAATCCAGTTGACATTCAGACGTTTAACCACGATGTAAAAAAACACTAATAGAATTTTTTTTTTTTTCACGAAACATACAATATAAAACAATCGTAAAATAAAATTTAAAAAATATACAAATATTTTTCAAAATGACTATAAAATAATCCCTTTAAAAAAAAAAAATTAACAAATTGATAACTCAATTTTAAATTAACAAACAAACATTTTTCATTTTTTTTTTTTTGCAAATTGTCAGTTGAAATGTAGACTTATTTATCGAATAAATTTCAAAAATTAATTTTTAAAATTAACAACAATAATCAACAATATAAAAAATTAATTTTTGAAAATTTTAAATACTTTATTTTATTTTTTTCAATTTACTTTTCATAAAAAAATAGACGTTAATTTTAAAAGTTGAAAAAAATTTATAAATATATTTTGTTAATTTTATTGTCATTTTATTTATTTTTTTATTATCAAATGAATTTAATATATCAATAGTTTTTTTTTCAAACAACACTTTAAGTGTTTTTTTTTATTTTTTTAAGTACACAATAATATAAAGCAATGTGTATATAAAAATGTTTAAAATTAGTTTTTATTGGTGCTGTACGGTGACCTTGTTATTCACTTTAATAAATTTTATTTTTCATTTTAATTTTTTCACTGTGAATTAATTTTAATATACCAAAAAAATATTATTATATTTGTTCCTTCGAATAAGGACAATTTAAAAAATATATTATAATAATTTTTCATCAAATTAATTTAATTTACCGAATTAATATTGTCAAATAAATATTTAATGAGGTCAAGATAATTTAAATATTTTTTTTTTCGGCTATTTTGTTGGCTGGGAATTTTGTATTACTCGTCGATTCACCAAAATTGTTAGACATGTATTTTACACATTTAAATGATATATTTATATAGATAAAAAAAAAATTGAAAAAAAAAAAAATAAACTTGGCATTGCAACGAGACTTATTCGCGAACTAACCAGACAATGTCTAGCACACTTCATTCAAATCCATTCAGAAATTATTGTCGAGGAAAAATAAATCACTCGATTGATTCAATTTTTATTATTTTTAATATTAAATAATGTAAATATTTAAAACAAATAAATACCAAAATAATAAATAACAATAAAAAAATTGAGTGAAAAGTTTTTTTTTATAGTCAATTCAGAAAGATAGATAGAAAAAGTTTCGAAAAATAAAATTCAGGGCAAATCATTTCGTAAATCATTCGTACAAATAAAATTATATATACATCCTTATTTATTTTTTTTATTTAAACTAGTTTTTTCTCTTTTTTTTTATTCTTTATATTTTTCAGGTTTTTTTTTATCTCGTTTTTGTGCAATTTATATTTCAAGATGGAAATTATTTTATTCTCGATAATACTACTTGCCAAGTTATTTAATATCGCAAAATTTCTTCCTGTATTTTTTAAATATATTTATATTTTATCATAAAATGTAATATTTATAAATTTATTTATTTTTATTGTCAAATAAATTGCTATTATTTATAGATCAAAATTTTAATAAATATATATATTTTTTTTTATTTCGAAAAATAATTTGTGTTTCGATTTTCGTTAAAGATTGTTAATTAAATTGATTATTTATTTGTATTTTCTATTACCTGTTTAAAGCCACGATACATAACACGTATTTCCTGTCTTGAAAATTTTGTTTGTCTTAGTAAATCTTCGATGGGTACTGGTCTTGTTGCTTGATGTCTTGCACGTGAACTTTCAAATTCAAATAGTGCCTCTTCAGGACCAGGTGAGTCTGGTGGTGTTGCCATTATTCAAATTAATTATAAATTAAATCAAAATTATCTATTTTTAAATTACTTTTGTTATTGAAATTTTAAACAACAATTAGTGGCAGAAAATTTCATGATTAGCTTCTGAAACAAATTAAAAAAATTTACCAAAAATTAGAAAAAAGTTTTTTTTTTTATGACTAATTACTAACTCAACACATATACACACATAAATATATGAGAGAAAGTAATTAGGTATAAATTAAAAAAATAGTATTAAAAAGTTTGTTTGGCCGTGACCTGCGCCATTGGTTAAGCTTTCCCGATATCTCTCTCGCAAGTCGATAAAATATAAGCCATGTAGACAGCAAATGAGTACTAGACAACCTGGATTTAATTCAGTACAACACTGTACATAACTTTGCTTATATACTGCTAATATATTGACTGACTAAAATGAGTAAGATGAAGCGAGGTAATACTTGCAAGAACATCCCCTGCTCGGATAATATTAATATAAATTTAGCTGACTCGATATAAAATTTTTGGTTTATTTTGAATTCAACAAAATGGATGCAGGCACAAAAGTTAATGACGACGAAGAGTTGTAAGTATTATATTGTATTTAAATACTCAAAAAGAAAAAGAAGAAGAATATAATTAAATTAATATAATATAACAAATTAATTTTTGGCTTATTGTTGTGTTAGCTTGAATATTGATAAATCCGAATTAATGCCATACAAACATCAATTGACATGTGTTAAAAAATTCATGGAAAATCAAAATAGGCCTACAAGTGAGACAGTTATAAATAAACTGGGTAATGATGTGACTGCTGTTGGATCAGTTGCAACAGCTATTTATTGTTTTTTAAGAGCAAAATATCCCATTGATGATATTCATACAGATAATCCAATGAGACGAGCTATTCAATATGCGGTGAGTATTTTATATAGTCTAACTTTTTGTTGGTTATTTTAATTGCTATTAAAAATTAATTGGACATTTTAAATTATTTAGATAACACTTGGTGGTGATACTGATACAATTGCCAGTATGGCTGGTGCAATTGCTGGTGCTTTTTATGGTGATGATAAAATGAGTCAAGAATTATTAAGGCATTGTGAGGCATCAGCTGAATTTGATAAACTTGCTGTTGATTTGTTTGACATTACCATCAAAGAATAATAATAAATTATTATATTTTTTAAATTATTGTTGTGTATGGTGTTTTGTTAATTATTTTACGTGTATAAATTTTTATTCATGTGTAAATATATTTTATTTTATTTTTTATAATAAAAAAACGATAGTGACAATAATGAGCAACATCTTTTTAGGCAATATATTGACAATATATATTTTTTAAAAAAATGTTTCATCTACTTTATCATGTAATTGTCATAAAAAATTCCATAATGAGTTTCTTTTTTTTTTTATTATTCTTTTTACTTACAATAATGTTGAGTGACACTTGGATTGTCTGATGAAAAAAGCTGAGGACTACTTGACTCTTCTTGCTCTTATTTTCAAAAATATTCTAAAGAAAAAATATAAAATGAAACACGCAATAAACTTTTTTAAATTATTTCAAAGCACTGTTTTATTCCTTTTTTTTATTTTTTAAACTTTTAATTAACACCACTTGACGATATGCATTTTCATGCCACTCTTAATAATCCACACATCCAACTAGGGAATAATTTTTTTTATTTGATTTTAAATTCATCAAGAACGGAAATTATTTTGATCGATGTAAATAATAATAGCAATAATTTATTTGATAGATATACTTGTGTTTTTTAAACTCGTATAAATTTCAAATTGTAATGATTGTGTGTGTTATGTTGATTTTTATGATCATGTAACACGTTTAACAACACTACATCTATTTTCAGTATGAATAAAGAAAATTATATATACTTCTAAAGCTATTTTATTTTTTTTATTTTTCATCCAAGCTATACTTTGTCAAATATAGCCGTTTGACAAAAGAAGGCAATGACTTGTCAGCTTATCGGATCACCCACCTTTGGGAAATCCACTTTATCGTAAATTTATTTTTCTTTTTTTTTCTATTTCTTCATGTGACTTTATTCACCAAAATAATATACATCTCAACAATAAATTCATTCAATTTCTCAACTGACTTAAAGTCTTTCTTAATTTTTTTATATCTCAATTGTATTTAAAAAAAAATTAATCAAACAATGAATTTTATATAATTCATCCTTTTTACTCATTCATAGTAATTTTTTTTTTTTTTTTCTATCAATTATTTTTCCCTTCGAAAATCAATTTATCAAATGGATTCAACTGTCAGAATGAAATATATAAATTCAATTCTCTCAAAGCATCTTTTATTTTTCGATAAATCCATTTTATTTTTATTTTTTTTTTTATTTTTTCTTTCAAATCAAGCAATATTAAATATTCGACTAAATTTTTTTTCCATTAAATTATTTATTAATCAATTTTACAATAAATGTTTATTATTTTATTTATTGTATGAATCCATATTTATTTGTGCTTCTAAATCAACAATTTCTTTTTTTTTTAAATCTTTTTTTATTATTATTTTTTAATATTCTAATAGAGTTATTAATTTTATTTTAATTTACACTTGGATTTAGTTATTTATTCATTGTTTTAACTCTATTATTTTTTTCATTAAGTTTATCAATAAATTTATACAACTACCCTTTAATATTGCAAGTTGTAAATCACCCTGTTAATCCATGAATTTATTTATTTATTGATAATATTTATCATGAGATTTAAAATACTGTCGCCCAAATGTCTGCTACTTTTTATTCACACATTAAATCCTCCAACGAAACAACAACTCACAAGATTTATATATTTTTTTTCCCAACCATAAATCATATTATTTCCACACTTAATAAATAAATTTTTACAAAAAAAAAAAAATCCCAAAACAATAAAACCATTAATTATTTACAAAAAGAAAAATAAAATAAAAAAAAAATAATTCATAACTCAAAATTTTCACTTTAAAAAACCATATAACAATTATCAATTTAACCAAAAAACACTGATAAATATTTTCTCAATTCAATCCCAAAATTAAAATATAAAAAAAAAAATTTATTATTTAATAATAACATTAATATTTAATCAATTTTTCAAACTCAATTTTCATATATTTTTAGTTGAAAAATATTTCTATTTCAAATGACCACTATTTATTAAACAATTTGTCTAATAATTATTTAAAAAATAACTAAATATTATAAATTAATAAATTAATAAAAATTAATTTATTGTTAAATTAAAAAATATTTTTAATAATAAAAATTAATTCAGTAGCGAATGACGGCCGGCGCTACACTGTTACACTCTTACTGCTTTTAGTTGAACAGAGCTTTTACTATTTTTTTTTTTTCCCATTTTTTTTTTTACTCCAATATACAATGAAAATATATTATCAATGTGTGTATATGTGTGTTGGGTGGGTGGGTTATTTTGCTATGTTTGCTAGCTTTACTAGTTTTGCTGGGGGGTGGTTAAAGCTCGCCACTATTTTATATATATTTTCTATTTTTTATCGTTGATTTTTCGTACTTTTGCCTACTGCTTTTGCCAACTCACTGATATTTTACTTTTATTATTTATATTTTTTTTATACCTGCTTTTAATTTCCACCTCTTTTTATATATCTCTATTTTTTTTTTTTTTCATTTTTAAAGCTCTCTCTCTCTCTTGCCCTTCCGCGACAAAATTATCTTCGTCATTTTCCGCGAATTCGACAGACACAAACGCCCTCTACATTTTCCTCGTTATAATAAATTTTCTTTTTATCATTTTTAATTAGCACACATATTTTCATTTATTTTATTTATTTTTTTTAAATATATTAACTTGAAATTCTTTATTTATTGATCTTAAAAATTCTTGTAAAATCTTTTGATTATTATTCTTTCTAATTTTATAAATTTGATTATTTTTATTTTTAAATTTTTGATAAAATCAAGTAAATTTATTTGTTTTTTTTTGGGGTTTAATTTTTGGCACAAGGTTAATGACTTGTATTATTGATGAAAAAATTATTTTTAATTTTTATTTATGTCTATAAAAAGAAAATTAATTGACAAGTTGAGCGTGAGTGAGAAAAAAAATAAGTAATATATTTTTAATCAATTTATTTTTATTATTTAGGTAATTGAAGTTAATTAGTTTTTTCGATTTTAAATGCATTAATAGTTTGATAAATGGAAAAAGCTCATTGATTAATTGTGTATTATTAATTATTTTTTTTATCAAATAATAAGGGTGTTTATAAAATAATTTTCTTGTTAATTGATCTCGATTGATCATTGGAGTATTATTAATTTGGATGTTTTGCATTTTTTAATTTTTTTTATTCAAGTCATCAGTTGGACTGGCTGATCCATCTGACGATAATCATGTGAAGCTCGTGTAAAAATATACACAGCTGATCGAGAGAGAGAGAAAAAAAAAAAACTTTTCATGTTTACATTTTGACAGTTGCTGGAGTTATTGAGCCAACAATTGTTTATATTTGGTAAAAAAAAAATAATGAGTAAATTGAGTATTAGAAGAATGGATTTGTCATTGATTAAAAAAAAATTTCGTGGATGTATGCTTGGTGCTTTGTCTGGTGATTGTCTTGGTTCACCTTATGAGGGTGATCATCCACTTTCAGCCGGTGAAAAAATTATATTACAAAAGTCGTTTGATAAATTAGAGGGTGTTTATTATAAAGGTAAAAAAATATTAATAATTTTTATTTCATACTATGTTGATTAATTTTTTGATAATTAATTTGATTGTTTTGTTTTTTCAGCACCAGTTATGCAATATACTGATGATTCGGCAATGACAAAATGTCTTGCTGAATCGTTGATTGAAAAAAAAAATTTAGATCTTGTTGATGTTGTTAAAAAATTTGTAAAAAGTTATTATCGTGAACCGAATCGTGGATATGGTCAAAGTGTCATAACTGTTAGTAAATATAGACTTTAAAAAAATGACTAAAAGGGTATTAAATGTTGTTACGTAAACTGTGATTTTTTTTGTTTTGATGAATAGGTATTTCAAAAACTTAGAGCAAATAAATTTACAGACATATTAAAGCCAGCAAGTGAACAATTTAATGGACAAGGGTCGTTGGGTAATGGTGGTGCAATGAGAATAGCTCCAATAGCATTATTTTCATGTCATGATTATGATGAGATGATAAAAATGACAAGAGATGAAACTAGTCTAACTCATACACATAGTCTTGGTATTAATGGTGCTATTTTACAAGCAATTGCTATTCAACAAAGTTTAGAACTTGATCCAGAAGACGAACTAGATACTTCTGAATACATAGACAATTTAATTGACAAAATGGATGAAATAGAAGTTGAAGACGAAGAGTTGTAAGTATTATATTGTATTTAAATACTCAAAAAGAAAAAGAAGAAGAATATAATTAAATTAATATAATATAACAAATTAATTTTTGACTTATTGTTGTGTTAGCTTGAATATTGATAAATCCGAATTAATGCCATACAAACATCAATTGACATGTGTTAAAAAATTCATGGAAAATCAAAATAAGCCTACAAGTGAGACAGTTATAAATAAACTGGGTAATGATGTGACTGCTGTTGGATCAGTTGCAACAGCTATTTATTGTTTTTTAAGAGCAAAGTATCCCATTGATGATATTCATACAGATAATCCAATGAGACGAGCTATTCAATATGCGGTGAGTATTTTATATAGTCTAACTTTTTGTTGGTTATTTTAATTGCTATTAAAAATTAATTGGACATTTTAAATTATTTAGATAACACTTGGTGGTGATACTGATACAATTGCCAGTATGGCTGGTGCAATTGCTGGTGCTTTTTATGGTGATGATAAAATGAGTCAAGAATTATTAAGGCATTGTGAGGCATCAGCTGAATTTGATAAACTTGCTGTTGATTTGTTTGACATTACCATCAAAGAATAATAATAAATTATTATATTTTTTAAATTATTGTTGTGTATGGTGTTTTGTTAATTATTTTACGTGTATAAATTTTTATTCATGTGTAAATATATTTTATTTTATTTTTTATAATAAAAAAACGATAGTGACAATAATGAGCAACATCTTTTTAGGCAATATATTGACAATATATATTTTTAAAAAAAAATGTTTCATCTACTTTATCATGTAATTGTTATAAAAAATTCCATAATGAGTTTCTTTTTTTTTTTATTATTCTTTTTACTTACAATAATGTTGGATGACACTGTGATTGTTTGATGAAAAAAGCCGAGAGCTCTTCCTGCTCTTATTTAAAAAAAAAAATAAAATTAACAAATCAAACTTTAATTCATATCAAAACACTGTTTTATTATTTTATTTATTTATTTTTTTTCTAAACTAACTAATTAACAATTAACACTTGACGATATTTCAAATGCATTTAACTCAATAATTCAAACTGATCCACACTTTCAACTATGACTTATTTCATGTTGTTTTTAATTAACTATTATTTTAATTTTAAGTAAATACAATTCATTTATTACTTTTTTTATTATTTGCAAAAAAACTTTATCACTGAAATGTGCCCGATACCGGAAAAAAATCTCTGTACTTCTCTGTACAATCGCCATTTGTTTACTGTTTTTTTTTTTACCGGCTCTTGTTTTTTTTTTTTTTTCAAAGTGCATTCAGTGCTGCTCCCTATAACAAGTTTGTTTATTATTATTATTTATCTTATTATTATAGAGAGAGAAAATGACAGCTCCACTCAGCTGATAGTAAATAAATAAATCTAGGACAGTTAAATACAGTTTGTAACTAATTAGTAATTACGCCCATTCTTTAATAAAAAAACAATAATCAATAATTAAAATGGAAGATAATGATGAAGTCATTGAAGGTTTCATCTGTCCAATATGCATGACAGATTTAAAATCACCAGTTCAATTGACTAAACATTTTGAGGAAGTACACAATGATGATCCAGAAATATTAAAATCATTAAAAGGTATTAAATACTATTGACAATTAATAGAATAACAATTAAAAAAAAAAAAGTTTAATAATTTATTTACAGATCTCTTTGGTAAAGCAAAGAAAAAAATAACTAATTTAAAAAATGACGAAATAAATGATAGCTCAAGTGATCAAAACAATTTATCAATATCAAATCGTAATCAATATCCAGAAATAAATTGGGGACCACAAGAAATTGGTAATCATAAATCAATCATCATCATCATCAATAAAATAAGTTATCAAAATGTTTGTTTTTCAGGTGCAACAAATAGTCATACAAATTATTTTCGTGAAATAAGAAACACAAGACTTGAACGTTATTCAACAGAAACAAATAAATTGCTAATACGTTTAGATAAATTATTAAATAATTTACCATCAGATCCAATTGACAGGAAGCTACATGAACAAAAAATAGTACCTTGGATTGATGAAAAAGATGTTAAATTATGTCCAAGTTGTGCTAAAAGTTTTCATGTTGCAAGAAGAAAACATCATTGTCGTTTATGTGGTGCTATTATGTGTAATGATTGTACAATGTTTTTAAGTATAACAGATTCACGTAAAATGACAAATCCAACAAGTGAAGATGATACATCATTATTAACAACAACAAGGGATTCAAAATTAACAGGTAGAATATTTCGTGCTGGTATTGGTTTAACAAAACTTGCATGTTCACCATCAAATGGTAGTTTAAATAGTGTTTTATCATTGATGAATGATCCAGCTAGTGGTGAGCAGCATTTCCGGTTATGTATACATTGTAAGGATCTACTTGATGCCAGAGAAAGATTAAAATTACGTCAATTTACAAAACCAATTGTTGGTAAATTTTATGAAACAATGAGAACATATATGGAAGAAGCAACAAGATTTTTAACAATGTACATGAAAATGTGGCAATCATTAAGGTAATTTATATTTCTAAATATTTCAACATCTTTTAAATGAATTTATATAAATTTTTACTTTATTTAGTGAAGGAGAAACAACATATGATTTACGTGATGCACAAATATTACGTATTAAAATTGCTAAAATTGGTGAAAATATTGATAATATTAGTAAACGTATACTTGCTATTGGAACAAGTGATATTGATAATCCACCACAAGGACAAGTATTGAGACTTCATCAAATGATTAGAAGATCTGCTGAAATTTTTTGTAAAGATAATATATCAACAACTCCATCATTACCAAGTGAAAATGAATATATTTTACTTCAAAAAAATAGAGAAAAAAAAATTGAACAAAGAATTGCATATGAAAGACAATTAGAAATTGAAGAAGCTATTAAAGAACGTAAACGTGATCAAAAAATTGATAATAATAAAAATATTAATGCTGCTGGACAATCATCAAAAAATAATGAGGTAAAATTAGCTAATTTTTAAATATGATAATTGTTTTTAATACTTATTTATTTTAAAGCCTGCTGTTGAAAAAAATGAAGGTTGGGGACCTTCAAATGCAGCTGTTATTGTATCAACAACATCAATGGATCCAATAATTGAACAAATGAATAATTTACGTTCATATATTAAACAAGCAAGATCAGAATTTAAATATGATGAAGTTGCAACACTTGAAAATAATTTACGTGAATTACAAAGTGCATATTTTTTAATGAAACAAAATGATGAATAAATTTATAATCATTTATTATCAACATTCCAAATAGCTTTTTCTTTTTTTGTTTACATCAAATTTCAACTAAGCTTAGCCAAAAAAAAAATATAAATATATTATAATTATTTGCTACAAATGTTTTTTTATATAAAAGAAAAAAGATGTCTATTATTTATGATTATTTAAAAATATAATTAAATAAACAATTTTATAAAAATTATAATTGTTGCTTTATTGATAATTTGTTGAATATTATTTTATTATTTTTTTGTTTCCTCGTAGTGTGGAAGAAAAACTGGTAAACCAATATCACTGTTTGAATTTGATGAATTTGAGTTAATCGATATTGATTCATCGGATGTAATTGATTCAAAAGTAGTTGGATTATTATTATTTAAAAAAGATGGTATTTCAGATGATATGACATTTTCAATTTTTGGTATATACGTTGTTTCTGCATTTGTTGCTTTTAATGATAATGATGAATCTGATGATTCACGTGTATCATTTTGAAGTGGTTCATTAACACCTGACGATGATGTTGATAATGATGAAGATGAAGATTGAGGAGGCTGTACAGTATTGTCAAATGATTTCAATTTAGTATCTTTACAACCATCATAACTATGACAAGCTGCTGTTGATGGTGCAGCATCAGTTATTGATGGTGAAATTTGAGAATTATCTATGCCATTATCTTGCTTTTCAATTTGATTTTCTAACATTTCTGAAACATCAAATGGTGCTCTACAATCTGGTCTTTTTGGTGGATCACAACCTAAAAGTGCAGCAACATAATTAGCAACTTTTATTAATTTAACTTCAACAAGTAAATTCATTAAATCTTCTAATGTTGGCCTTTTTTTTCCCATTGTTGACCATTCTTCAAGAAATATTTCAGCTGCTGATTTTTTTCTACTAGCAACATCTCCTTCAACTAGACTAAATTAAATTATAAAATTAATATTATATTTATTATTTATTTATTTTTTTAACATTTACCTTTCGTCTTTAGCTGTAAATCTGTATTGACCATCTGGTGACTTGATATTTCTCATCAGTACAGCCCATGATCCTGTTTCTGATGTTGGTGAATCATTTAATAATTTAACAATATACAAAAATTCAGCAGTACCTATTTTTCTTAACTCTGTATCTTTTGGGTACACCATTATTTATCAAATAATAATACAAACTTTTATTCAAAAAATTTTATAAAACACTTGTTGATATTTATTTTTATTCTGTCAGTTTATTTTAATTATTTATTTATATTATACTTCAATTTTTATTAATTTTTTAAGATGACACGTGTCTGTTGACAGCCTGACAATGACAAAAAGTGAGATCATCAGTCTCCCACTCTCAAATTTGAAAGTTCTGAAAACGAAATCGAAATCTACTGAAACACTTCATAAAAATAAAAGGAAAAAAAAACAGACTTGCTAAATAATTCATAATAAATTAAAATTAATCATTATAAATAAAATAAAAATATAAAATTAATTCAAATATAATTATTATTTTAACTTTAGTATAAAAATAAAATTATAAAAAATTGTTGATTAATCACGTGGTCACTGATTAGATAACACTGGGTATTTTTTTATTTTTATCAAGAGATGATACATATAATGAAACGAAAATAAAAAATTACACAAAAAATGTATAATAAAAAATAAATAATTTATAAATGTGATTGAATTTTTTTAAATGGATAAACATTATAAATATATGATGTTATAAATTCCGGAAATTCTCTAGCATAAATTAAATCATAAAATAAATCAACAGCAATTGATAATTTACCAGCATCATCATAATTAAAGCTATTGATATTTTTAATGTATATTAAATTAATATCAACACGTTTTTTAATTAATTTTTTATTTATAAAATCATGAGAGTCTTCAATACCAGTTGAATGTCTATTCCATTGCCATATTTGTGATCTTGATATTTCAGCTGTTGCTGAATCTTCAATGGATCCATTATGAATAAAATGTCCATTGCCATTTAGCCAATGATATATAAATAATATTGCAACACAAATATTATGATCAAGACCTGTCATGGTAACACCACCTTTTGGTAAACTCATTAAATCTTCTTCACTTATATTTTCTTTTGTTCCTGGATAATTAATTTGATTATCAAATGGACCACCATGATTTTTCCATAAATCATTCATATGACAAACAAGTTTAATATCATAAATCATAAAACCATCAACACCTTCATTAATTTCACTTAATTTTCCATCACAAATATCATGAAGAACACGTAAATAATCAACTGAATTTTGTTTATCTGGAAGTAATTTTGCAGCCATACCACCAGTTGCATGTGCACCATGTTTATGACATATTTTAACAACAAGTTGCATGTATTTTTTTAAAAATTTTTTATTCATATTAACATATTTATTTCTATCAGGCAAAATAAATGATTTATCATTACCAAATTTTGATATTATTGATGCAGCATAATCCCAAATACCACAGTTTAAACCTAAACTATGATCTTTTAATTCAAATAATATATATTCCATTTCAAAACTAGCTAAAATATTTTCAATTAATACACATGCTTTTATTGAACCATGTGGAATATTAAGATAAATCTCACTCCATGAAAATATGTCATTCCATAATTTAGCTTCATTTGAATTTTCAATTTTTGATAAATAAAATGCTGGACCACATTTTAGCTTTTGTAGATCAATTCCATTATGATAAATCAAGAGACCATAGTCAAATAATGAACCTGGTATATTTTTACCATTTATACTCATATTTGTTTCAATCATATTCCAGGCACGTGGTCGTAGAACAAGAATTGGAGCTTCTGTTATATTTGGAACACCTGGAATATTATTTTTAACTACTTGTGTTACATTATGAAGACCTAGTATTTGATTGTACCAAGTTGGACAATGACCATCATCAAAATCAACCTGGATACCTTGAACATTTGATTTTAATGCTGATGAAAAATGATCCATATTACTTGGACTAACATCACCCAAATCAACATGACGATTTTTCAAACGTTCACCTAAAATATCATCATCTTGTTTTAATATTATTTATCTTCTTTTTTTTTTATTTATACATTGTACTTACACACTGGTGCAACTTGCCAATCATCATTGACTTCCAGCTTTTTAAATCTCGGTATTTTTGGCTTATTTTTAAATTCAGATTTACTTTTTTGACGTTGATTATATAAATTATCAATACGTTCATCAAATTCAACAATTAAATTAACAAGAAATTCAATTGCATCATTTGTTAATAAATTATTAAATTCATTTTCCAAATTTTTTGGAGGTAAATTTATAAATACATTTTGTTTTTTAACTGTTGAATTATTTTTAATAATTTTATCCATGATTTTTTTTATTTAAAACAACAACGACTTGACTGTTACAACCAAGTGATTCAACTGACAAATGTATTCAAGTTTATTTTACAATTTAATTTATTTAAAAAGTATTTTTATCAAAAAATTATTTATTAATATGTTGATGTGAATGACCTAAGATTGTAATTATTTAATTATGTTATCTTATCATTTGGCTGGTCTTACAGCCAGCTTGATATGTCCTTGGCATTTTCTTTGCTGTTAGCAATTCTCGAGCCAAATTGAAATGCACGTTTTGGAAATGTTGATGTATTTGTTAGTCCAATTTTGTAGGCAACAAGACGAAGTAGCAATTTATCACCAAGACCTTGTGGCATTTTTTCACTTGGATTACATCTAAATATATACAAAACAATTTATAAAATGCTAATTTTATGATTAAATAATAATTTTTTAAATTACCTTTCCCAGGCTGGAATATTTTTAACATAATCAACAAATTTTTCATCAAGAAATGGCAAACGAGATTGTCTACCATGATCACAAACAACTCTATCATCACGTCCTAAATTTCTTTCAGATATTCTTGTTATTTCAGCAACAAGTTCAAGGCTCAATGATTTCCATCCACGTTGTCGTAGTGTTGTTCTGTGTCTTGTATAACCACCAAATAATTCATCAGCTCCCATTCCAAGTAATAAAATTCTACATGATGATATTGTTTGTTCATTTGATAATGTTGATCCTTTTCCTCTTGCACCAAACCAAACTGCACAACCTAGACTTTCATCAAGTACCGTTTTAAGTGGATAAACTAAATGACAAATTTTATCTTTTCTACATTCTAATAGCTCTTCTTGGCTAACATTTGTCTGTAAATAAAAAAAAAAATAATATCATCAATGTGTTAATAAAATATTTAAATGATTTTTTATGTTTTTTACCTCAATAAAATTCCAATACCTATGAGGAAATATTTTTTTTAATTCTTCTAAAGCTTGATGACCAGTTTTACGATCAGGTACATCAAATGATACATCAATCTTATTTTTATTAAATTTATTATCAACGTTACTTTTTGCTTTTTCAAATGCAACATTTATCAAATCAATTGGCTCATCATTTGGTATGAATTCATCAACAATTGCTGCTAATATTGTTGAATCTAAACCACCAGAAAATAGTATACCAATTTTTGAATGATTACAAATTTTATTTTCATTATTTATCAATTTATTTTCAATACAATTTTTGCAATAGCTTGGCTTTTTTAATACTCTTGTTTTTACTGATTTTTTTAGCAGTTCAAGAAGACAACAAACTTGATTATTAATTTTTTCATTTTGCAGCAATAGCTCCATGACATCTTGATAACATTTAGACACTTCAATTGTTTCAAAAAATATTGTATCAACAGGTTCAACTGGATATTCGACAGATAAATTTGAGGATAAAATTGGTTTTTCAATGATAACATCAATTGAAAATTTATCTTTCAACCTATCAATAATATCTAGTGATCTTTCAGTTATGTTTTCCCATGGATAACACGTTAAATCAAATTTATTATTATTTTTTAAATCAATTGAAAATATTCCAACAGCTGGTAGCTCAATTAAACCATCAATTTTTTTACTTCCAACTGATGAAAGTGTCAATGATTTATCAACACTATCAATGTCAATTAAAAGACTATGTCTACCAAAAAAATCTCTACCAAAAAAAATTATATCTGTTGATTTTTGATAATAAATAATGCTAAATGGACCACCAATTGATTTCAACACTTCAATGACATTTTTTGATGACTTTAATTTTAACATAAGTGTTAAAGTATCAGAATTTTCATGATCATCATTAAGTGGACCAGAAAAAATATCACCATTCCATAGAAGAATATTTTCTTCATCATCAATACAAGGTTGTGATGTTGGATTTTTTCCTTGCATCCATAATACACTTGCAGCAAGTATTGTCTTCCATTTATTACAAATTATTTTTGCACATTCTGATTGAATATCTGGACCTCGTTTGTTTACATTTTCTTTACAATATTTCCATTTGTTAAATTCATTTTTATTGTTATTGTCTCATATTGCATATTCACATTTACTTGCATTCATTTCATGTTATGTGATTCATTTGATCTTATATCTTACATTTGTTTACTTTTATACAATATTTCCATTTGTTAAATTCATTTTTATTGTTATTCTAATTGATATGCATATTTGCATATATATACACATGTTGAAACTAAATACCCTGATCAGATATGTTAATCTTGATTCTACATATAGAACTAAATCTAGAATTGAATATATATTTGAAATATATTTATGAATGGCAATAACGATTTATCATTAATATCACATATTTATTATTACTTGTTAATTAATTAATTTAATTGTATTACAGTGTATCATTACATTGTCATAATTTATAAATCCATTATTTATTTTTCGATGGAAATGATGATTTCTAAGAAAAATTACGACAAATTATAAATTTCGATCGATTAAAAAAATCGATATTATAAATTTAATTTCAATGATCTAAATCGAAATTGTTTTGCTGTTTAGAAAATATTTTATTTTTGTGTTTACTTTAATTTATTTATATTTTTTTTCTTTTTCTCCACACGCGTTTAAATCAGTCAGTTCAACCTGTTTGAACCTGTTGCTTAAAACTCTAAAAAATATTATCATTATAAATTAATTTAATTCAGCAATTTAATTAAAAAAATTAAATTACAACAACAATTAATATATCTATAAATTATTTATCAGGGTATATTTTTTGATACAATATAAAATTTTATTTTATTTTTCATTAACAATATTTATTTTAGTCAATATTTTAACATAGAAAATTAGTAATCATACGATCATTGATGAGTCATTTAAACAATTCATCAAAACTGCTTGAAAATATTTTTATTTTCTTGAAAAAGTTTATTTATATTTTGGGTTTTCTGTACACTCGTCATAAAGACAAGACGATTCTTTGAATCCAATGGTTTAATAGACAATAGTGTCCGAAATATTAGTCAGTTCTCCTCAACCTGTTGCCTCGTCAGTCTCAAAAATATATTATCAATAAATTCAAAAATTTGGTTACTAAATTTTATTATTATCAGTTGACAATAATGGTAAATTAATTTGTTTAAATAACGTCAATTTAATTATTAAAATTTAAAAATATTCTCTCAACATTTTTAAATCATAAAAAAATAATTATGATATAATCGTGCTGTTTAATAGTTTAAAAAACAAGTCATTATTATTAAAATTTTACATAAAAAAAATGATAAATTAATTGTGTTTTGTAAAATATAAAATTTATCTTTTAAATATATTTTTTTTCATTTAATTTTTAGGCTCATTTATTGAATGCACCAGCAATTAATTCATACCCATGGTATGCCGGAGAAGAGCCTGATATACAAAATGATGAAAATAATGTCAATTCAATTTTAACAACGGTATTTATGCTTTTGCAATTGATGGATTTGTTTTTTTTGAATTTAACGTACAATGAGAGTAATGTAAGTATAGAAATTTTGTAAAACAGTTGATGTTATTTATATACAATAAAAATATAAATTTTAATCAATTTTTTTTTGTTAATTTATATAGACTATGATGAGAAAGTTAATAATCCGCAGTTCATTGAAGATTGGCTTGTGTATTAAGAGTATTTTGTATGAATATTTTATTGGTGATTTGACGAAAAGTTGGAGCCAACAAATTGATGAATCATATATTTTGCTTCGAGTGTCAGAAGGTATATTTAAAAAATATTTTTTATGGTTTATTATTTTTCATGTTGTATATAATTGCATTTATTAATTGATTGTATTTTTACAGTTACATATATGGTGTTGCTCGTTATGGTGTATATGAATTTAATAGACGTCCTGGAATTTCTAGATGACCAATATTTTCAATAATTTTAACAACACTTGCAACAAATTCACCACCTGAACGACTTCCAACTTCAAGTCAACTTCAATATTGATAAACGTCGGACTAAATGTGGACTTGAAAAATAAATTGCAACAAGAATTTAATGGTATATATTGTTTTAAAAAGCTTTGTAATTAAAACAATGAAAAATTAGGTATTTAAAAATAACTGATAGTTTATTTATCAGTGATAAATAATAATCAATATTTTATAAGAAAAAGTATTTTATATACAATGAGTATATAAAAAATTAACGTAAACATTTAATTAATTAGGAGCATTCATGATCAAAAAATATTTTAATGAAAAAATAATATTTCTATTTGAAATTTTTTGACGTATTTTTTATATAAGTTTAAAATAATAACTATTGACTAGAAAATTGTCTTCGAATAAAATAAAATATTGTTTTTATAAAATGTATGTAATGACCTTACAGTGTGATGAGTCAGATTAATTTTAAGATTTTTAATAATTTTGAGAATAAATTAAACAAAAAGTGAAATGAATAAATAACAAATAATAAATAAAAATAGATAAGTAATAAATAAACAAACTTAAAAATAGTCAGCTGTTTTTATTTCAAATACAAATAGAAATTTTAATCGAAAAAAAACAAAAAAAAATTAAAATATCTTTTCAAATCTAGTTTTATACTTGGCTGAGTAAATCATCTCCCAACATCCCTAGAATATCATTAAAAAAATTAATTAAAAATAATTTTTTATAAATGAAAGAAGGATTTATTATAATCATATATTTATTATTATTTTATTAATTATTTGAGTTTATAAATTTTAATAATATTACAGCATCGTCATCACAATATTTTATCATTAATTAGTATATTAAATAATAATTTTAGTTGTTGATTTTATTCATGAAGAGATTATTATTCTCTTTTTTTTTCATTTGAAATAATTATCAACTCAAAATCATTTTAAAATAATTCATTATAATTTACTTTATTTTTTTTTTACAAATTAATATTTTTTTTTTTTTACTTTAGATACATTTTTATCATTGTTTTATATTTTTGTTTTTGTAAAAAAAATTGCAGCGAGCTTGGACTACAATATTTCGATCATGGAAAACAGAAAAATGATGCTTAATAATTTTTATTTATTTTTTTTATTGTGACAAAGCTTCATTAATAAAAACAACCTTTGGAAGATTTTTTAGCGAAAATATACAAGTGACAAAAATCATACTGATATAAATTCATCAGTGAAATAATAGTATCATTTTTTTTTTTTTATTTTTCTTTTAATCACTTTTTTTCAAAAATACTTAATATATAATTTTTTTGGTTGAGAGAGAAAATTGATTGAGTGTTAGCTTGTTGATGGTAAACAAGACAAATATATTTATAAAAAAATGGAAATAACCATTAACTATCAAGCACAAAGCCGAGATAATTTTAACCATTAAAATAATAATAATAATAATAAATCAATTTATGAATTTAATAATAATCAAAAAACAAAAAAAAAAAGAAAAGCCAAAAAAATTTTAAATTTATCTTTCCCTATAATCTAATTAAAAATATTGTATATTGAAAAAAAACAAAATCGAAATTTCGAATTTATTTAATAATATAATCGAAACAAAAGAAAAAAAAAAATTGTAAAATTTAAATTGACTAAATAAAGGTCACGTAAAAGACCTGTAATCTGATTTTTGTTTAATCAAAAAAATTCATGATAAATAATTGAATAATAAAAAAAATTAAAATGCCATGACTTGTGCAGTATTAGCACAATCACCAATGCTCATTCTGTACATGGCCATTTTGGTGATACCATGATAATGTACGAAAGCAGCAGCAATAACAAACACATGAAATATTTGATGACTTTGAAACCATATATCAAATTTACCAGGGAAAAATCTTTCTGGTACTCTTAATGCATAAAACATTGCACCACAAATATAAAGTACTCCCATTAAAATAAGCCAACCAAGTGATGCTTGACTAATTGCTTTCATCCATCCTTCAGCAATTAAATAATGTACTGCTGGTATAACACCACTCAATCCAAAACCCATAAATACACCAGCACGTAATGGACGATAACTTGGTTCACCAAAACGTTCCCATAATGATACAACAATACTTGTTATACCCAACACAAGAACAATTGATAAATATATTAGCTTTGGTTGAAAATCACAATAAAAACCATAATACAACCATGGTACAAAACTTCCCATAATTAACATTGCAATACCACAATAATCTAGTTTTGAAAATAATCTACCAACACATTCACTGTGGCAGTGAACAGTATGAAAGGCAAATGACATACCAAGACATATTATTGCACCAGCAAAAAATGCACCAAATACAATTTTTTCTTCAAATTGTATTTCAACTGGTGGACGAGTTAAAAAAAATATTGCTATTCCAATAAATGCAACACAACCTAAAGAAAACATAAGAAAAAATATTAATCATTTTTTGTATTAATATTATTTTAAAAATTAAAGACAATTAATGTTATTAATTACCAAGTAAATGAGTCCAGATGTTACCAGTTTCAGTATGAATACGAAATATACTTTTAAAACATGCATAAAATGATGGCAGTGGTGGACGATGTCCAGCATGTAGAAAATCATTGTCTTGTAACCATCTTGGTAAATTATGAAAATGACACTGTTTCCATGATGCTTTCCAAACCTGTAACCAATACTTTCCCAACATTAGATATATTCTAGATATTTTTTTTTTTTTTTGATAATTATTAAAAATTATTAATCATTTAAATTATATATTCTACATGAGTATTCTAAATGTTATTTAAATTTAATTTTCTATTTTAAATTAACTACTTATAAAAATTACATGAAAGTGTTAATGAAAATAAACAAATAACTATGTTAATTATTGTGCAAATTAAAAAATTAATTTGAGTTATGTACCGATATATTTATCCTGTAAAATAACTCATGTTATTTATTATTATTTATGTATTAAATTTGACGAGATTATTTTTTTTAAAAATGTTCAAGTGTTTGTTAAATGTGTATTGTTAAATTTTAATTACCTTTCGAACAAATTCTTCAGCATGTTCAGCAGCATTGTGTGCTAATACACCCAAGTCAATTTCATCACTGAGAACACCAGCTTTTAGTACCTCAGTCATCTAGATGATGAATAAATAAATACAATAAATTATCAAACTTAGTGTTGTTGATAATAATAAATTAATAAATATAAAACATACTTCACAATCAAGAAGATGATCATCTTCAGGTGTTGAAGGAAGTGGACAACCAACACCATCCTCTACTTCTTCCAAACAACTAACATCATCATCCTCAAATAGTGCATCAACTTCTTTTAGTCTTGGTACATCAGTATCTAGTGTTACTCGATCTGTCCATGGAATACGATGTCGCAATCCTAGCTCATCAACAACTGGCTTTTTTTCAACATCAACTGTTTTTGCTTCCAGTATAACATCATCAACGTTAACCATCATTTTATTATTGTTTTTCCTGTAAATGGATTTATAAATTATACTAAAATATTTCTATCAAGATATTTTAAAAAATATTTATTTTGTTTTTTTATTGAGGCAGTTTTACCAGCACAAACCTTGACCACTTGTTATTCAATAAATGAACTCCAACAGAATCACATACGTCATGTATTTTTTTTTTTATTTTAATTTTAATTGACTAATAAACTTTTATATCAGTAGAAAATATTTTTTTTCTAATTTTTTAAATTGTTTTATCGTCTTTAGTCTTATCAGTTGAGTTGTTTAATTTTATTTGACCAAAAAAAAAAAAATATAAAAAAGATAATATATTTCGATTTATAATTTAAAAATTTCCAAGAAATTTATTTATTTTTTTTCTTTTAGATAAACATAAAAAAATCATTTTTAAATATATTTTTTTTTATTTTTATATTACCGAGCAAAGTTTAATTTTTGATAAGAAAATGATTAAATTATTCCGGTCTAAAAGTGATCTCAGATTATCAAGTCCCAAAGTCAATCAAATGGCAAATAAAAAATCAACACCACGTGACAAGGAAATGGAGAATATATTTTCATTGTAATTTGTCAAACAATAAATATTTCTTTGTTATAAAAATAAAAAAAAATTAATGAAAATAAATGTTTTTTAAGATAAAATTGCGTGTTACTTTGACATGTGAAATAACAATTATTATTTATTTTTAGATGTAGACAAGTTAAATAATTTGTTACGTATTAAATCAACAAAAATAAGTTTAAAATATATATATTTTGATATTGTAACATACCTGGTGAAATATTTTTCGTTCAGAATAACAACACATTGACTGTTTTTTATCAAATGACAGATATTTTAATTGAAATGTCAACCTACTTAAATGTACACGTTATAATTTATAAAATTTAATGTTATTTATTAATTAATTAATTTTTTAAAACAATTTTAATTAATCTAAATCAATCCATCAAAACTAACTGAATGCTCCGAAATTAAATTAAGTTCTATGAACCGTCAGATCAACGTGGCAGCCATGTTGCTTGTTTTTTTTTTTTTTTTAGCATTTAATAACTAGGCACTTCACCATTTTGATTTTTGGTTATTTTTAGTAACTAATTTGGAGCGGGAAATTTTAAAGTAAAAAATTTTTTTGAGGTAAAAAGAGTTGAAAAATAGAGTTTTTTTTTTAAAGAAATAACGCAAAAACCAAGGGGTTTAAAGAAAAATAGTTCAAATGAAAGTTGTAGGGTAAAAAATTATCTTTAATTTATTTTATAAACATTTTTAGCGTTTTTCGAGGGGTTAACTGGGAAATCGTGATTTAAAGTATCATTAAAAAAGCCTTTAGTCTTTTAACAATTATTTATAAACAATTTAAATGCCAATTCAAAAAAAAATTGAAATAAAATAATATTTTAAATGAAAAATTGCAATTGGGATTTAAAATTGTTTATAACAATATCAATCATTTAAATAATATTTCAATAGAAAATTTAGAAAAAATAAAAAAGTTTCATGTAAAAAAAAAAAATGTTTTTTATTTGTTAAATTATTTAGTAAAAAATTAAAATTTATATAAATAAATAATTGACCAATTGAAAAAATCTTTTTTTTTTACATGGAATTTTTTTATTTTTTTTAAACTCACTTAAGTTTAATTGAGGCGATATACAATGTACATAATGCAACAGTACAATACTGTATTTTAATTAGGTGATCACGACGAATTATAATAGAATATGCATATTTATTATTCAAATGGTAAAAAATGTTGGGCGTAGTGTAATTCTCAGTAAATACATGAGTATCAAGAGTACGTTTGAGGCAGTACCCACATTTTATACACACGCTGCTGAATAAAATTAAAAACCAACAATTAGCCAATATAAAATTTAAAAAAATTAAATTAAAAGCAACAGTAACAACACATGTAATAATAATTATTTTGAATATTAAAAATATTCTAAATCATAAACATTAAATTTATTTAAAAAATAAATTAACAATATTTTTCTCCGATGGTTCTCCGATGTTTTTTAGTTTTCCTCCGATATTTCTACTATTTTCTCCGCGTTACTCTGGTCCCATTTGAATTCCTCCGTATCACTCCATACACCTCCGATTGACTTTGCTGAATTTCGTAAAAAAATCAGAATAAAGCGAGCAGAAAAAAAAGAGCTCGTAGCATTATTAAAAAAAAAAATTCATAGACATCAAATTTTATTTTTATCAAATATAACACATCTTTTTATTTGCATCAATTTAAAAAACAATAAGTACTTTGTTTTTTTGTTAATAAATACAATTTTGTTCATAATTTATTGTTCGTTTAAATCAATTTAATGATGTACTATTATTAATCTATATGATCTTTGGAAATTCATTTAAAATTGTTTAATAATTCATTAATTTTCATCAACAATTTCTTCTTCTTTTTTTATCGCCCAAAATTTAACAATATTTAAATAACATCATATTATTATTTTAAATATTAAAATTTAATTCAATTAACATTTATTATTGTCACTTTAGTTTGAAAAAAAAAAAACACTTTTCAAATACCAAAAAAACAATTGTATTATTTTAAAATTTAATAAAACTTTTTTTGTTTTTTTTTTTTTAAATGCCATCATTAATTATTATTAAACAAAAATTAAAAAAAATAACTTCTTATTTTTTTTTACAGATCTAATGAATAATTCAATCGAAAAATATATATTTTTATTTGATATACTAAAATTGATATTAAAATAATTAGCACCATCATCATCTCAGTCCAAATTGATCCCGAGAATAAGTAACAGCATCATGTATCGTAGCAAATATAACGAAGCTGTGTTGACCATTCGAATACTTTTCACATTTCTGTATAGTTTCATAAACTGGACTTGAACAACATGCTAAATAAACTTGTACATCAATCAATGAAAATTCATCAGCAATTGAATGCAAAACACCAATACCAGATGGATCAACATAACTCAATGCACTCATATCCATAACAATACAATTTAATTCATTGGTATTATCAATTTTATCTTGTACAATTGTTGTTTTAGCTTTTTTAGCTCGTAATTTAAGTACTTTTTGTGGTTCAACATCAACTAATTTAAATACATTTGTTTTAAAACAATTACCATTTGCAAAATTTAATCCACCACAATAATGGAATATTTTTATTCCAGGTAATTCAATAATCTAAAAAATATTTACAATTAATGTCAAATAAAATGGACAAATTTAATTTATAAATTTTTTAATAATTTCATTTAAAAAAATTGATAAATAACTCACTCCTTTGTAACGATTCATGTCAAGATATAAATCAGTATTTGGTACATGACCAAGTAAACAAGTATACGGTTTAATACTCAGTAATAAAATACTAACAAGTGATGTTAATAAACCAGCAAGAAGACCAATATCAATACCAACTAATACAACTGTTAAAACAGTTACAATCCAAACCATACCATCTAATTTACTTAATTTCCAAAAACGTTTAAGTTGTTTTGCTTGCATCAACATTCCTTTTAATGCCACCTAAAATAATAATCATTTAATCATTAAAAAAACAAGATATTTATCAAAATAAATTATCTTATTTTAATATTATTATAATATTAATTAATAAGATACCAAAAAAACATAAATAAATACCACAATTATTGATGCAAGAACACATCTTGGTAGTGGTTCAAAAAATGGTCCAACCCATAATAAAATAACAAGCAATAAACCACATGATATAATACTAGCTATTTGAGTTTTTCCACCAACTGTTTGTTGTATCATTGACCTGCTTAATGATGCTGTAACTGGCATACATGATAACAGTGAACCAGCTAAATTACTAATACCCTAAAAAAATAATTCAATTAGCAATTAATTTATATGATTAAATAAATTCTAATTACCATTGCAAATAATTCTTGATTTGAGTCAATATTGTAGTGTAATTTTTGGGCAAAAATCATAGCCATTGATAGAGTTATTGTGTATGATACCATGCTAATTGCAATGCAATCAATTGCAACAACTGGTACAAGTTCCAATGGTGGTAATTCAAATGCTGGAAGTCTATAGAAATAATTTTATTATATAGAATCTATGATAATTAATAAATAATCTTACCCAGTTGGAATATCACCGACAGTTTTAATACCATACATTTTTGGTAAATCAAATATTTTTGATACAACTGTACCAGCAATAACACCAATCAATTCAATTGGCATTGGCATGTTACATTTTTTTTTTAACCAAGGTTTAAAAAATTCATTATTAATTGTCATTATTATCATTGTTACTATTGATACAATTATTGCTACATAATTTGGCTTGTCAATAACAGCTAATATATCAATTGTTGTCTGTAAAATTAAATAATAATTTAAGGTATATTTATAAATTGGTTTTCGAATATGATTACTTACATATATCATTTCGAAATGATCGACTTTTTCACGTTTAATAAATGATAAACCAAGAAGATCTTTTATTTGTGATATTAATACGTGTATTGCAGCACCAGTTGTAAAACCATTGACAAGTGTTTCACTTAATAATGTACTTATTATTCCAAGGCGTAAAAAATACATGACAATCTGTTGACAACACACAAAAGCAACAAGTTTAAATTAAATAAATAATTAATTTACATTTAAGCTGAGTTAATGATGATGATTGATGAGTTACCTGCATGAGACCAACAGTAAGGGTAACTGCAGTTGCAACTTGCATTGGTGTATAACCAGATGACAAAGTATTATTAACAAAATGAGTTGAATTATTTAATGGAATGTCTAGCTGAGTTGTTGAATATGCAGTTACAGCTTTTCCAGTCATCAAACAAACAATAGCAAATGTACCTTTGATAAAATAAATTATTAATCATCAATAATTTTTGTTGAAAAAAAAAGTAGATATATTATTGAAATAGCTACCCATTGATACATGTCTTGATGTACCAAATAAAAAATAAACAAGTACTGGAAAAAATGCCATGTATATACCAACAACTGGTGGAAGATTACCCAATAATCCATATGCCATACCTTGTGGTATGTGCATTATTGCAACAGTTATACCTGACATAATATCAGCAGGAAAATATTCTTTCCATTTATATTTTTTTAACCAACCAATTACTGGCAATATTGATAAACAACATGATTGAATTTTTTCTTTTTTCATTATATTTTTTATGCTGTTTTTAACTTTTAATTATAACATGAAAATAATATTTATATATTAGTATTTTTAAATAGATAATTTATCAATTTAATAGATATTTTTTTTAATTAAAAACTCACATGTTGTTTTTGGTTTTTCATAATAGAAATCTTGATTGAGAGTATCTTGATCATAGACTGGTCTATTAACACGAAGACGTAAAACCAGCTCTCCTTGTTTTTTATCATTATCTAAAATTTAATTAATGATTAGAAATAAAATTTTAATTTTAATAGTTATCATATGATAAATAATGGAAATTAATTATCATGTGATTTGTTTATTTAAGCATACCCAATAGACTCATAGTGAATTGTAAATATATACACAAGATGCATTGATATGTACTTGTAATTAATATAGAAAAATTTCCTTTAGTGTTGGCCTGTTTCACATACTCCCACTAATAACTTGTGTTAAACTGTCTCATTGGGGATAATTTAAAAAAAAAGTCATCATAAAAATAAATATGCAAGAGAGTTGTGTTGTTATTAAAAAAAAATAAAATAAAAATAAACAAAAAAGAGACAGCTGATCAGCTGACTGGCTTTTCTCTCTTCAAAGATAGAAAGAGATGATGAAGAGAGAGAGGAGAGACAATATAAAGAAATCGTTGGTTGTGTCCTCATGGTTGCCTCGTGGTCTTGTTAAAAAATTTGTAGTAAAAAGTCAAAAGAACATCTTGGAAAGAAAGGTTATACTTGATTATAAATTAAAGACATTAAATTATTATTTGTTAAAGTTAATTAATATAAAATGGATACATTAATAAATGTAGTTGATGTCGACAAAGATGTTGGCAATCTTTCCATTTCGAATTACAATAAAATTGCTGTCGAAAATTTGGGGTTAGTACCACCAGCATAATAAAAATCATAATAGCTTTAATTGTTTATTAATTTTTATTGTTGTGTTTTATTATTATAGAGAAAATACAGAGAATTATTTGTTGTCTTTAAACAAGGACAACACACAACTTCTCATTAATGATATTTTTTCATTGGAGACTGAAAGGAAGGATAATGAACTTATTGTCAAGTTACCAAAGATTTGTACATCATTACCAAGAGCAAGAACAATGCCTAAGCAAAAGGTACCTACCAAATGGCAACAATTTGCCAAGGAGAAAGGCATTAAAAATAAAAAGAAACCTAAGCTTAATTGGGACGAAGAACTCACGGTAAGATCATTTATCTCACAATAAATATGTTAAAATTACTTTTTATAAAATTGATAATTTTAATTTGTGTTAATTTTTTAAACAGAAATGGATACCAACATTTGGATATAAAAAGAATGCTGCTGAATATCAAAAAAATTGGGTTGTTGAATTAACAACAGGAGACACTCCACGAGAAACTAGATTGAGCTCAGCAAAAAGTGAAAAAATAGCAAAAAATGAATTGCAAAGATTACGCAATTTAGCTAGAGCTAAAAAAATTGCAATACCTAGAGTTGGTTTGCCAGCAACAGAATTTGCTTCAGGAAAACAATTAGCAGTTGCCAAGACACTTGCACGACTTTCCACCGCATCAGCTGGTAAATTTCAAAACAGGTAAAATCATGAATTTTTTTTTTTTTTTTGTCATTTCAATTTGCTAATAAATAAAATATTAATTATTGTTTTTTTAATTGTTATTTCTCATAGACTTCCCAAGGAGAAAGATGCCAATAATCTTGCCAAATCATGGTTATTTTAATAATATTAATAATTTTTGTAATAATCATAATTTAAAAATATAATAATTTATATAAAAAAAATTTTTTTATTCTATTTATTCATATATAATTATTAAATTAAACCAACAACTTATATATTTAATAAAAATAACAAAATAATTGTTTAAAATATATTCAATTTATTGAGGATAAACAATTTAAAAAACAGTCATAAAAATAAGTATGCAAGTGTTGTTATTAAAAAAAAAAAAAACACTGAACTCGTATCAGCTGACATTCTGACACGATCAGCTGATCTCTTCTCTCTCTTTTTTTTTTCTCTCTTGGAAATTCAACACATACACATACACGAGTTGTTAAATTCAATAATATTATTATTTATTAAATTAAGCATATATAGACTTGCAGGATCAACAAAGTACATTGAACTCTAAAGTATTCAATAATTATTTTAAATTAAATACCAAGTATCTACGTATAATGAAAAATGATATTATTATCAGTGTACTTGTTAATTGCTACACTTGTAACAGCATCAACAACAGCTAACAAAACAATTGATTCACAAAAAGAATATCGTCCAAGAGGTCCACTTATTAAATGCACATTTTTGTAAGTATATAATTTAAATAATTACGATTATTTATTATAACAAGTTATTCGTTTATTCAGACCTATGGAATTTATTGAGTGTGATGAACTGATTGATCATAAAGGCAACAAAACAGCCAAAGAAGTTAATCAAGGTCTTGGATGTGTCAAGGTAAACAATTAGATAATAAATTTAATAAACAAATAGTAATGTATTTTTATTTTTTAAATAGTTTGGTGGTGCTCGTTATGAAGACGTTGAAAAAGCCAAAGCAACATGTAGAGTTTTACCAGACATTGAATGTCATGGTGAACGTGAATTTAATCGTAGTGGATTTCCATGTGTTAAATACAGTGGACATTATTTTACACTGACATTATTGTACAGTATTTTATTGGGTTTTTTAGGAATGGATAGATTTTGTCTTGGCCAAACTGGTACTGCTGTTGGTAAATTATTAACACTTGGTGGTCTTGGTGTATGGTGGATTGTTGATGTATTTTTACTTGTTACAAATTCACTACTACCTGAAGATGGTAGTAATTGGAATCCATATGTATGAAAATAGCAAAAAACAATAAACATTTATTAATGTAAATAATTAAATAATTAAGCTTTTGATTTATATATTTTTATTGTTATACAAAATATAGTTAATATATATTTATAATTCATAATCATCAGGATGATAAAGTTCAGATAAAAGTCGATAAACATAAGACGGTGCATTTCCTCCACTGTAAAAAAAACAAGTTGATTAATGATAAATTATTGATTGATAGATAATTTAATTAACTTACGTATTTGTTATAAATAATGTGACAAGTTCAGGTGGTACATAATCAAATACTGGATTATATGATTGTATTTTTTCTAATAGTGGTGCATTTGTACCATTAATAACACCTTGAATTGGTGCAGCATGTTTATTAAATGCATCTTGTTCACGTGAACATAAATAAAGTGGTGATAATTTATATAATGGAAGTAATACCATAACTGGTACTGAATAATGTTTAGCTGCTTGTGCAACAGTATGTGATCCAGTTATTGCTTTTAATCCACCATTTGCCATTGTTGTATGTGTACCAATAATAACTTTATTAACTCTTGACATCATTGCAAATATTGCAACATCTGATATTAATGTTGTTTTTATTTTTGATTTTGATAAATTTGATGCCATTTCATGACCCTAAATAATTTAAATAAAACAATATATTAATTTATTTAATTATTATAAATTTTAAAATTATTTATATTATTGATTGATAATTACATTTAAAAATGGTCCACCTTCAGCAACAATAACTTCAAATGTTCTTGTTTCAGCAGCTTTTTTAAAAAATTCTTCAACAATTCTTGATCTTCCAAATGTCATTATTATTTCATTAGCATGAATATGTTCTGATGCTTGTTCAATTATATTTTCTGAGCTATAAAAAAAAAAATATTATTTACAATTAATTGTTTATAATTTGAGAATATATTTTTAGATAATTACCATGTTTCTAGTTCAACTTCAAATTCATTGATGTGTTCAATTATTACTTCTTTAAGACTTGGTACTGATATTGTAAAATCAACATCACCATCACTTTCACATGTTAATATTTTATGTAATGATTCTTGTGTGTCTGTTTCGTCTGGTTTATTTTTTAACTCTGAAACATATTCTTCTCTAATTATTTGCAATATTCTACGAACCATATTGCCAATTGATGCTTCAAGTGGTACTGCTGATATTAAATATTTTCCATTTAATGATATTAACTCCATAAGTTCTCTTGAATAAATATAAAAATACATAATTAATATTATTCATCAATATGTTAGTTTTTTATCTAAAAAAAAATTATATAAATTCTTACTTTGCTGTACTCCATTGTGAATTATTTATGATTTCTTTGAGGACACTTATTGTTGCAACAACAATCTCAAATGTTCTTATTATTTTACTATAAATAAATAAATTAAATTAATATAAACATTGACATTTTTAGGTTAGAGATTTTTCTAATTATTATTTACCCATTATTTATTCTATTTACTAATTGTAAGGCACTGTTGTCAATACTTTTATCTGTTAAATTAACCATGATTATTTATTATGTCTTTTAACAAAACATGTGTTTAATATTTATTTCAATTTAATGATGAAATTGTATAGAATCTTGTGCAAAAAGAATTCGATTAAGCTCACTTTAAGCCACTATCATCATCAGCGACATTTTTTAACAAACCTGATTTACATGATTAACAATAACAACAACAACAAATAATAATCAAAAAATTATTAAAATTTAAAACGCAAATCACATGTTGATGTTGTATATGAAATAAATATTTATAAATATTTTATAGATATTATTATTAAACAATTTAGTTGAATTTTATAAAATAAAACATGTCAAATCTTGGTAACTTGGTAAGTTTTTAAAAACTTTTAACATCATTGTATTTAATTTTAAAAAATAATATGACTTTTTTTTTTTGGTTATAAAAGAGTTAATTGTTTGGATTTTATAAATTAATTTAATTATTTATTATTGTTTTGCAGACAGCAAACGAGCTGCTAGCTGGAAAGAGTGTTTTATCCAGACCAGCTGAAGAATTTGAGAATGATGTAAGATTTAATTTTATATTGCTAAAAATATATCAAATTGATAATGATTTTTTTTTAAATTCTAGTCAACAGTTGAAGCATTGTGGGCAATGAAAGCATTTGAGCATGCTGAAGTATACTTTAACGTAAGTAAATTAAATCCTAAAAAATGAAAAATAATTTACTAAATGATCAATCAATTTTTTTGTATAGATTCTTTGCTCAGTGGATCCAAAAATTCTTAAATTAACAGCATGTGATGATGAAATATACAAAAAATTTCGTGAAACATTTCCAACTTTGAAAGTTGATAACATCAATGAAGATGCTATGAAGTCAGCAGATGGAAAAAATAGATGGAGACCATTTTGTGAGAGTTTTAAAGACACTGTTGAAGATTACAGCATGGGAACATTATTACGTACTGATTGCAGTGATGATTACAATGAACAAAATAGTATACTATCAACAAGAATACAATTTTATGCAATTGAATTGGCAAGAAATCGTGAGGGACATAATGACATTATCAGAACTAAATTTCGTCCAAAAAAACTTGAAAAAACAATGTTTCAATAAATTTTCTATGATAACAAGAGCAACCCCGTGCCTCCAGCGTGTGATTGTATATATTCTTGTGTATTTTTATTGTAACCATTTGAATCATCATAATTAAAATTTTTATCAATTACTTTGTTTATTTTTCATAACTCATTGGATACCTCTTTGTCCATTCAATTATCCTAAGCGAAGCTATCAAGTAATAGCTTCGGAATTTGAATAGTTATATTTATCACTGTTCTAATTGTTGTCTAATTTAAATATATACATTCAATGTCATGACCTAAACTTGAACTGTTATATAAATAAAAATTTAAATGATTTTATAATAATGATTAATTTTAAATTGTTAAATAATTATTTTATTGAATTATTATTAATTTTAGACAGCTGTGAATTTGGATCAAATCAATGTTTCTTATTATGTGGTCTTGGTGGTGTTTTATCATGTGGTCTTACTCATACCATGGTGACATTGGATTTGGTCATGTGACGTAATGGCTGATGAAGGACTTGGTGGTTTTTACTAAGGTCTTGTACCACTTTGGCTTCGTCAAATTCCATATACAATGATGAAGTTTGCATGCTTCGAGCGTACCCTTGAACTTCTTTATAAATATTTGTTACTGGTTATATTGCTGGTGTATTCTATGCTGTTGTTTTACATCCAGCTGATTCTGTTATTATTATTTTAATTAATTTTGCAATTGTATTAAGAAGGTTTGGATATTTATTTATAAATTTATTTATTATTTAAGATTGTCTCCAAGTTAAACCAAGAGAAAGGTGCAACTGCTGGTAATGTTTTACGTAAACTTGGTTTTGCTGGTGTTTGGAAAGGTCATGGACCTAGAATTGTTATGATTGGTACATTGACTGCTGCTCAATGGTTTATCTATGATGGTGTCAAAATATACCTCTGTATGCCACGTCCACCACCATCAGAGATGCCAGAATCACTCAAGAAAAAAACTTGGAATTCAATAAATTTTAAATGATTTTAATTATGTATTAAAGTACAGTTAATCAATAAATTGTTTAGAAGTAAAAAAAAAAAAAATAACACAACATTTAAAACAAAATTGAGAAAAAGAAAAACAAAAAACCAAGTTAATAAAAAATCATCTGAAATTAATTTAATAATTTAAGTTTTAATAGTCTTACTGAAAATTGCCAACCCCACCATAACCATGGATATTGTTGTTTATATTTTTCTTGTATACTAAATATCCCAAACTGTTTTATTTGGTAATTCTTCAGATTTAAAAATTATTGATACTCGGTTTTATTATTTTTTAAATTTATTTTATAAACATTATTTTATGACATTTATTTAATACTATAATTATAAATCAAAACCAATTAAATAATATGACAATAATTTTTTATAACAAAAAAAGAAAAAAAAATTGATTATATGTTTATAAAATGTTTCTCTACATCAAATTTCTGTTTTGTGATTGGAGTGATACATATTTCATTATCATTTAATTTAATTGATACTTCATATCGCAGGTGCAATCTAAAATAAAAATAACAATATTAATGCTGTGAATCAACTTTCTTATTTAAATTAATTGATAAAAGAAGGATTTATTTAACTTACCCTCGATAAGCACCATCTAAACTGTGCAAGTTGATATCCCCGCTTTGAATTAATACATCAATTTTCGGATTTTTTGATTCCTTGTTTTTTATTTTATCGTCAGATTCTTTTAAAGCTTTAATATTAACTGTATGACACACTCTAAAACTGGAAAAAATAAAAATAGTATTTTTTATCACAAGTTTATTATAGAGATAAAAATAGATAATAATTTTTTAATAAGTCAATTATTATTCCTAAATAGAACACGAATTAATAATTATATGATAATCGAATAATCATTATCATTAATGAAAAAACTTACGTTTCACCTGTTTCTTTGACTTTTATTATATGTTTAAATCCTTGAAGTGACAAATCCATTGGAAATTGTAATTTTACTCTGCCTGGATAATCAGCAGCAGCAGCAGCAGCAGCATATCTAAATAATGAATAATTAAAATTCACAGTACGTAACATTTTCTTACTGATAAAATATTATTAAATAAATAATTTAAAAAAACAAAAAATTTGTTTTTTAAACAATACAACTTACAATTCAGCTGCAGTTTTTTTTGTGTTTCCTATTGTATGCATTAGCCCATAAACACCAAAACCGTCCCATTGTTCAGGAGGTGTTCGATGACAATGAGTTTTATAAGTACGACTGTAAGGTAATAATAATTTAATTAATATTTTTTTATGTAATAAAACATGAATAATATATATTATATAGTTTTAATAAACATAAAATAATTGATTAATATTAACTTACTGTTCTTCGTTTTTTGGTGTTTTCAATGTTAATTCGGCATCATAAGCTGTCACATCATCAATATGTGCTGATGGTAAGATTTTTATACCACCACCTTTTAGGATTTGAGTTGGTTTTTTTAAAGCTGTAATGTGAACTGCGTGATTCAAGATAAAACTGTAAAATAAAAATAATATTATTAATAATGTATCGGCGCAACTATAGTAATCATTTTACTTGTCTCAATGATAACTTACGTTTCATCACTATCTTTAACTTTAAATTTTAATTTATCACCATCAAGTAATAGATTTAATCCACCAGCTCGAAATGATATTGGTCCTTTTTCTTCACTAGCAATTGTATCGCTTTCAACTGCAATCAATTCTCCGTTATATTTAGCTGTAAATACGGCAGGAAAAATAAAGCTGTAAAATAATAATTATAATAATATTAATAATGTATAGTTTTTTGTCAACAGTTTAATAAAAATTTGTCAACTTTTTTTTTACCAGATGATAAATAAAAATATAAGCACCTGGCCTTAATAATAAATAATTGCGCTTCAGAACTATTTATTAATGAATAAACACTTACTTTTTTTGACGTTTATTATTGGTGATTAATTCAATTGTACCACTACTTTGTTTTACGAAGAAGTTTCCAAGTATTGTTGATGATGTTTCATTTTTATAAGGTAATTTCGGAGTAAATATTTTATTTGCAGAAACTCTCATCCATTCCCAAAAATTCTTTGATTTTATCTTAGCTATATAAAAAGAAAAAAAAAACAATTTGTTAATAAATAAAAATGAGTAAATTTATAAATTCTTGTAGTTGAAATCCAGTTTACCAATAAGAAAAACAGGGCGCGAAATACACATGGCCATGACCATGGATGCATGCATATTGAGCCAAGAGTATAAATAAGATGAATTTTTATGAATGAAAAAAATTAATTAATCAATAAATATATTTAAAAAAGTATATTATTTGTTACCTTGAGTATGATGGAATGTTACCGATCGATAATCTGATGGTGAATGTGATGTCAATAAAATAAAACTATTATTCGGAGGCTCCTGGGCTCGAAGATACTGTGTTAAATTATTTGTAGCATATTTTGCTGTGCCAACAAGACGCAATGGACTTTTTAAAATTACACTCATTTTTTTAAATATTTTTAATTTAAACAGTTGTCAACACTAATTGTTTAAACAATATATAAATTTATTTGATTTGTCGACAGGGTTATATATACCTACAGCTAATATTCACACGGCCACGTGAGGAAGATAAAAACATAAATATAAATATAAATAAAAGCAAATAATTTACGGTGTAAGAAAATATTAAAGTTAGCAGCTGGAAGCATACCTTAACAATTGAATTATTTTTTTTTTTTTTGAACCAAAACAAACCAAAACCAATCAACCAACATGGACTTTTGGAAGGCTTTTCATCATTCTCATGTTGACTGCCGTACATAACCTTGTCGACAAAACAAATAAAATAAACAATTAAAGTTTAGTGTTGATAATTAAAAAATCCAAAAATTAAAAAAAATGAGTGGTATTTTAAGAAGTTCATTGCGTCTTGTTAACACAGCAAAATATGCTAAAAATAATTCAACACAATATTTTCGAACCATGGCACCCCCGAAAAATGATTTCAATGCTTCATTGGCATTATATCCACCAGATGATCAATCAAAATCAGTACCATTACTCAATACTCAAGGTAACAAATAATATACTTTTTTTTTTATTTATTAATTGATATTACCATGTGTAATATTCACTTGAAATTCAGTTTACCAATGAAGCTTTTGGAAAAGTGAATAGTTATACACTGAGTTGTCATTTGCGCCCTGTTTTTCTTTGGTAAACTGGATTTTAGCTACAAGTATTTATATATTTACTCATTTTTCTTTATTAACAAATTGTTTTTTTTTCTTTTTATATAGCTGAGATAAAATCAAAGAATCTTTGGGAATGGATGAGACTTTCTGCAAATAAAATATTTACTCCAAAATTACCTGATAAAAGAAAAACATTATCATCAATACTTGGAAACTTCATCGTAACACAAAGTAGTGGTACAATAGATATAATCACAAATAATAAACATTACAACAAGTAAGTTTTAATTTATTGATTAATAATTCTGAACCGCAATTATTTATTATTAAGGCCAGGTGCTTATATTTTTATTTAAATAATCATAAAAAATATACTTGATGTTAAGCATCTGGTCAGAACAAAGTTGACAAATTTTTATTAAACTGTTGATAAAAAATATACATTATTAATATTATTATAATTATTATTTTACAGTTTTATTTTTCCTACCGTATTTATAACTGAATTAAACGGAAAATTGGTTGAACCTACAAGCGATACAATTGCTAGTGAAGAAAAAGGACCAATATCATTTCGAGGTGATGGATTGAATCTATTACTTGATGGTGATAAATTAAAATTTAAAGTTGAAAATATTGATGAAACGTAAGTTATCATTGAAATAAGTAAAGTATCCATCATAAAATGATAACTATATTGTTACGCCTATACATTATCGATAATATTATTTTTATTTTACAGTTTTATCTTAAATCACGCAGTTCACGTTACAGCTTTAAAAAAACCAACTCGAATTCTAAAAGGTGGTGGTGTAAATGTCCTACCATCATTACATTTTGATGATATGACAGTTTGTGATGCCAAATTAACATTAAAAACACAAGAAGGCGAAGAACAGTAAGTTAATATTAATCAATTATTTTATGTTTATTAAAACTATTTAATTATCATATATATTATTCATGTTTTATTACATAATAAAGAAATATTAATCAAATTATTATTACCCTACAGTCGTACTTATAAAACTGGTTCTCATACAGCACCTTCCAGACAATGGGACGGTTTTGGTGATTATGGGCTAATGAATATGATGGAAGACAGAAAAAAAACTGCAGCTGAATTGTAAGTTGTATTGTATATTAATCAATTATTTCAAACCAACTTTTGTTTTTTTAAATTATTCAATTTTATCAGTAAGAAAATGTTACGTACTATGAATTTTAATTATTTATTATTTAGATATGCTGATGCTGTTGCTACTGCTGCTATTGTTAAATATCCGGGAAGTGTGAAATTACAATTTCCAATGGATTTGTCACTTCAAGGATTTAAAGAAACAATAAAAATCAAAGAAACAGGTGAAACGTAAGTTTTTTCAGTAATGATTATTTGATTATCATATGACTAGTGTTCTATTAAGCAAAAATGATCGACTAATTAAAAAATTATTATTTATTTTTACCTTCAATAAACTTGTGATCAAAAATACTATTTTTATTTTTTCCAGTTTTATAGTGTGTCATACAGTTAATCTTAAAGTTTTAAAAGAATCTGGCGATAAAATAAAAAACAAGGAATTAAAAAATCCAAAAATTGATGTATTAATTCAAAGCGGGGATATTAACTTCAAACTCTTAGATGGTTCTTATCAAGGGTAAGTTAAATAAATCCTTCTTTTATCAATTAATTTAAATAAAAAAGTTGATTCGCATCATTAATATTGTTATTTTCATTTTACAGAATGCGTCTGCGACATGAGGTCTCGATTACATTAACTGATGATAATCAAATGTATATCACTCCAATGACAAAATTTAGAATGATAGAAGAATAATTTTTGTCATAAAAAACTATTGTCATACTATTTCATTGGTTTTGATTGATTTATAATTATTGTATTAAATAAATGTCATAAAATAATATTTATAAAATAAATTTAAAAAATAATAAAACCGAGCATTAATAATTTTTAAATCTAGAGAATTTTCAAATAAAACAATTTGGGATATTCAGCATACAAGAGAAATTCACATGGTTATGGTGGGGTTGGCAATTTTCAGTAAGGGCTAACAATTTGTGGTTTATTATCATGGGTTGCTAGTTTATCACAATATCTATTACGTGAAAAACAAATGCAACAACATTTAGCACATTCAGGTTTTGCATTATTTCCATGTGGCATAATTTATTAAAAATAATTTCTATAATCAATAATGCAAATTGATTTTAGATAATTTACAAACGTCATGTTGATGATTGTTATGATACAAATAAAAAAAAAAGAAAATGAAATAAAAAACTCTAGGTGAATTAACTTGCAGTATTTTTTTTACAAATCCCAACTGAATAAATGATGCTTCACTAGCATATCTCTAACCCAAATAAATTAATCGCTGAAAATGAACAAACGTAGCAGCCACACAACAACGTGTAGCAACGTGTCAATGTTAGAAATAAAATAATAAAATGCTAAAAATGCTTTTTTATAATTAATAGAAGAAATAAAATAATAATTTCATAATAATTCAATGTGTTATTTTTATTTCATGCGATAATAATGACATTACATGATTAATTTAAAGAATAAATTACTTTTTTTTCTTTTTTATACTAAGACTTATCAATGGATTTGACTGTCTAGCTTGATGTTTTGATTTAGCAGATGTTGCACCACTTAATTCTCTGTTAAATTTACGTTTACGTTTACCAAAACCAATGAGACGTTTTAATGATGCTGGAACAATATATTCTGGTACGTCTTTTAAATGAGCTTGTAATTTAACAGTATGAAGTGCTTTATCTTGTCTCAATGATTGTAAATCACGTGGATTATCCTCAAAGTAACTTTTTAATTTATCACATGTCAATACTTCTTGTTTTATTTCTTTTAATCTTGCTTCACGTACAGCAATTCTTGTTGTTGCTCTCCAAGCATCTTTAGCACGATATCTAATCAAAAACAAACAAACAATTTTAAAATTAATTTCAAATAAACATTAGCCAAGTAATAATAGCTTACCTAAATCCTTCAACCTCTTCAAGTTTAAATTGATATGTTTTAAATAAATTTGAACGTCCATAACATTTTTTTAGCTCTTCTTCAACTTTTTCCATTAATGGTCTTTCTCTAATTGCAATAAAACTCAATGCTGTTCCTTGATTTTTACCTCTTGCTGTACGTCCAGCACGATGAACATATGAATTAACATCAAGTGGAAAATCAAAGTTAATAACATTTGATACAAATTGAAAATCAATACCACGTGCAACACCAGATTCTTTGTCCTTTTTACGTTTACTTTTTTGTTTAATTTTATGTGGCTAACAAAAAAAAAGAATATATTTATTAATTAACAATTAAACATAAAATAATGATCAAGATGATGAAGTTTAAATTACCTCTTCTAAAGCTTGTTCATCAGATGCAATTATAACATCATATGTACCAGTATTAAATTGTGTTACAGCTCTTGATCTTGATGATGCTGGTAATTCTGAATTTAATACACATGTTGGAACTCCAAATTGTTCCAAAAATAATTTTAATTTATAGCAACGATCAACAGTATTAACAAATATAATACTTTTACCTCTGAAAAATTAATTAAATTTTATCAAAAATAAGCATAAATTATTTAATTTTTTATTAACAATTAATTACCTGATTAAATGTAATTTTAATAATGCATATAAAATAGCAGCTTTATCATTTTCTTCAGCTGATAATGTGTAATGTGATAATTGTGATGGTGGAGCAAGTGGTTCTTCATCAAGTTTTAATATTGCTGGATCATGTAGTACCATTTTTTGTAATGTCAAAACATCTTCAGATAACGTTGCTGATGCTAATGCAGCTTGATAAACTTGTGGTAAATATTCAATAACAGCTTTAACTTCTTCTTCATATCCAAATGAAAACATCTGTAAATTTTAACAATAAAAATTAAGCTTTTATTGGCAACACAATTTAATTGTTAATAATAAAAATATAATTACCAAATCTGCTTCATCAATAACAAGTGTATCAAGTGTTTTTTTTAATTTCAAATTATTTGCTTTTAAATGTTGAAGTACACGACCTGGTGTACCAACAATAATATCTGGTTTTTCAGCTAATAATGGTTTTTGTTTGCTCAATTCTTCTTGTGGACTAACATCAACAATTTTAACTTCACGACAACATTTAATTGTCAGTTCAATAAATACTTCATATATTTGTTTACAAAGTTCTTTACTTGGTGCTAATACAAGTGCTTTTATTTCTTGTTGTGTTTGTAATGGTTTATTTGTTAATATTTTTTGTATAAGTGGAATTACAAATGCACCTGTTTTACCAGATCCAGTACGTGCTCTTATTAGCACATCTTTACCTTCAAGAAGTGGTGATATTGTTTGTTCTTGAATTGGTGTTGGTTCTAACCAGCCACATTTTGCAATTGCCTAAAATTATTTCAATTAATTAATTATGATGATGATGATAATAATAAAATTATTTATCTTACCTTTAAAATTCTATCATCCAATCCAAGTTCATGAAAACCAACAACTTTTTTATCTTTTTCATCGTCATTTATAATTATCTCTTCAGACATTTTTAATTTATTTATTTAAATTAATAACTTAAATGTAATTTTAATTTTACAATTAGATACACGTGGTAGTTGTTGTTAATTTGTTATTCAATTGTGAACTATAACCTCAAAACATAAACAGGCAATCATGGAGACAAGAAGACTAGAGAGAGAGAGAGAAGTGCAACCTGCTTTAGTTGTTTTAAAAAATGCCAGATGACACTGGCTATTCCGTTATCAACTGGATCAACAACACCACAACAATTTTTGTGTATGTTTATTTTTATTTTTTAATCAATATGTCCTTCCCTTCGTACTGGCTGACTGACTGTAAATTGTAATAAACATTTCACTCCATTTATGACTCATTTTTATTGTAAAATGATTCATCAATCACTCCACAATATTGCCTGATCATAAAAATACAAAATTTAATTTACTTTCAATGCTTCTTATATTTCATACATGGTCTTGATAATTTCCGGTCTGTTTATTATTTAATAAATAATAATAAAAATTATTTATTGATCTGGAACTCCTGCAAGGCACCACAACTTGCAAGGAATAATATTACATGCTAGCTGCCTTCCACTGCCTTCAAAGTTTGATAAATAATTTTTTTTTTAATGCAGGCAAATGCAGGCATGTTGTTTGGGTGCACCTTGAAGATTATTTTTACTCTCCCTTTTGATAAAAATTAAATTCCTGGAAAATAATGTCAATAAATAATTAAATACATGACTCAAAAAAAAAAAAAAGTTATAGGGTTGTTTGTACAATTTAATGACAACAAAATAATTATTTATTTTTTTTTTTGATACATCAAACACGACATGTAGCATGTTGTCATAAATAAAAATAAAAAATTATTGATTAATATGATGATTCATCGTCAACACACACAAAATCTTATCATGTAATTTTCCATATAAGGTAAAAGAAACGATAAAAAAAAAATAAAATCCACATCACAACTTTCAATTTGATGAAGGAAAAAAAAATGATATCCCTAAATGGATCCCTTGATAAATCATCTCAAAATTTCGCCATCGAAAAAGCCCAATAGAAACCCTCAAAACGATTCAAACTATTTTAATAATCATGGTCAATTTTAAGCAATTAATTATCATTAATTTTTATTCATATAAATATAAAAAATTTAAATAAATAAATAATGGAACTATTTTTTAATAACAAGCATAAAAGGCGTAGGAATTGGTAAAAGGCGTTGATGGGTACTGCGGTCATGAATTGACCAATCAAATGTCTCAATTTGGAAAAATTATTCCACCTCGGCAACCATGGGCGCAGTCGCGAACCGAGGGTATATAAACAAGTGATACACAAATGGCGGATTAGTCGCAAGATTAACACAACTTTAGTTGTTTGTAGAAGTTTCATTGCCAACTTCCGCCAACTATCCAATTTGTGATAAATCTTCATTTGTTTTTTTACGTGAAAATTTAAAAAAAAACAACTAAATCAAAATGGTAAGTTAATTAATCCTAATTACTAAACGAAAAACAATATTAATTAATTTATTTTTAATAAATTTTGTTGGTCATTTTTTGATGACGCCATTTTGTAACGGTATTTTTTTGTTGCCGGCCGGCACACCCATCAAGTGACTCATCTCAATCAATCATCCCACTTATTATTTTTCATAAAATGATTAATTTATTAAATGATTATTGATTAATTGATTTTTTTTTTTTATTTAAATTATAGCGTGAATGTATCTCAATCCATGTTGGACAAGCTGGAGTCCAAATTGGTAATGCCTGCTGGGAATTGTACTGTTTGGAGCATGGTATTCAACCAGATGGTCAAATGCCATCAGATAAAACCATTGGTGGTGGTGATGACAGTTTCAATACCTTCTTCAGTGAAACTGGTGCTGGTAAACATGTACCAAGAGCTGTATTCATTGATTTGGAACCAACTGTTGTTGATGAAGTTAGAACTGGTACATATCGTCAATTATTTCATCCAGAACAATTGATAACTGGCAAAGAAGATGCAGCAAATAATTATGCTCGTGGTCATTATACTATTGGCAAAGAAATTGTTGATTTAGTATTGGACAGAATTCGTAAACTTGCTGATCAATGTACTGGTCTTCAAGGTTTTTTGATTTTCCATTCATTTGGTGGTGGTACTGGTTCTGGTTTTACATCATTACTCATGGAACGTCTTTCTGTTGATTATGGTAAAAAATCAAAACTTGAATTTGCTATTTATCCAGCACCACAAGTATCAACAGCTGTTGTTGAACCATATAATTCAATTTTAACAACACACACAACACTTGAACATTCTGATTGTGCATTTATGGTTGACAACGAGGCAATCTATGATATTTGTCGTAGAAATTTGGATATTGAACGTCCAACATACACAAATTTGAACAGATTAATTGGTCAAATTGTATCATCAATAACAGCATCATTACGTTTTGATGGTGCACTTAATGTTGATTTAACTGAATTCCAAACAAATTTGGTACCATATCCACGTATTCATTTTCCATTGGTAACATATGCACCAGTTATATCAGCTGAAAAAGCATATCATGAACAATTGTCTGTTGCTGAAATAACAAATGCATGCTTTGAACCAGCAAATCAAATGGTCAAGTGTGATCCACGTCATGGTAAATATATGGCATGTTGTATGCTTTATCGTGGTGATGTTGTACCAAAAGATGTCAATGCAGCAATTGCAACAATCAAGACTAAACGTACAATTCAATTTGTTGATTGGTGTCCAACTGGTTTCAAGGTTGGTATCAATTATCAACCACCAACAGTTGTACCAGGTGGTGATCTTGCTAAAGTACAACGTGCTGTTTGTATGTTGTCAAATACAACAGCTATTGCTGAAGCATGGGCACGTCTTGATCATAAATTTGATCTTATGTATGCTAAACGTGCTTTTGTTCATTGGTACGTTGGTGAAGGTATGGAAGAAGGTGAATTCTCCGAGGCACGTGAAGATCTTGCTGCTCTTGAAAAAGACTACGAAGAAGTTGGCATGGATTCAGTTGAAGGTGAAGGAGAAGGTGCTGAAGAATATTAAATTGAATTATTTAATTCAAAAAGAAAATTAAAAAAAAAAAAATAAATTTGTCTTCATTCAATTCCAGAATCTCTCTTTTTTTTTTATGATGATTATTCAAAATTCAATTTAAATAAATACATGGTTTTAAAATGAAATTGTTTATGTTGAATTTATTTATTTATTGTTAAATTTTATTTTTTTAAATTTCAGTACAATTTGTTTTTTTTTTTTTCGCTAATTATTATTCGTTTTTTTTGAACATCATTTGGAGAAAATTTCATCAAGGACTTTATGGCAAAATGCCAAATACTGCATTGAAATTAATTATTCATTTATTCATTGTTTTAATTGATTTTATTTATTGTTTTTTTTTAAAATAATTATGAGTTTCTTTGTCCTATTTTTTTTTAGTGTAAGCGTTACAATATTATTTTGAATATTTTTTTTGTTGTATTTTTTAAGGTCGAGTTGATTTATCAATTAAATTTATTATTAATTAATAATTATACATTCTACAAAGCAAGGATTTTTTTTTTAGTTATTTCATTTATTATTTTCAATACTTTGTACAAAGAAAAAATGGGATTTTTAGTTGAAAAAAAATTAGAAAATAAAAGAAATTTATTACAGTAAAAAAAAAAAATATTTTAATGTTTAACTAAAAAAAAAAAAAGACGAATTTGTAATTCGACTGCACATCAGTATTTTAATTATTAAAAAAAAAAATAATATCTTTCAAATTTACGTGATAAAAGATAATACAATTTCGAAAATTTTAAAAAATTAATTTCGAAATTTAAAAAATTAATTTCGAAATTAAAAAAAGTAATTTCGAAAAATAAAAATCAATTTGATAATTAAAAATTAATTTGACATTATTTTAATGATCCTTATAAAGTCATCACTTTGCTAGCAATACACACCAAGGATGTAACAAAAAAAATATATTTTTTTAAATATTTTTTATAATAATTATATGTGTTTATAATTTATACTCATAAAGTCCATCATAACTCACAAAGCAACATGCACAATATTTTTTATCTTCATTCTACAAATTGCAAATGACTTTTATGCACGTACTAAAAAGCTAGGCCATTTCGCCAATAATTTTAAGAGACAAATTTATTATTAAAAACTTTTTTTTTTATCTTCATTTATATGAGTTTATGAATGATGAATTTTCGTGGAAAAATTTTTTATAATTAATATATTATATATAGTTATTATTTAATTTTAAAATCACCTTAATGTTTCTTTTATTTATTTTTTTTTTTTTTATTAATTATTATTATTTTTCACTTGACATTTTATTTGGATTTATTTTTATAATCATTTAGAGCAATATTGATTTTATCTTTATTTTTTTTTTACGATGCACACAATTATTTTCAAGCTCCATTCATTTTTTTTTTTATTTTTTACAACAATGAAAAAAATATTTAAACAGTTAAAAATATAAGAAAATAAAAAATACAACAAAAAAAAAAAAAAATCATTTTCAAAAAAATTATTATTGTAAAAATTTATCGACATAAATTTTTAATTTTTTCATGATATTTAAAAATTAATAATTATTATTTAAAAATTATTTCTCAAAATTGATTTTGTATATTATTAAAAAAATTGAAATTAAAAAAAAAAAAAAAAAATATATTTTTAATTCGCGTGACGACAGACATGATTTTGTCGTGAATTAGCTGTAAAATTTTTATATATAATAATATATTTTTCGTCGTTATTTTTTTAAATACATTACGCAATGCTTAACTAATTAAAAACGTAAAAACATTAACAATACAATATAGTTTCGTGTCGTAGACGTTAATGTGATGGCAGTCTTGAGTCCTGGAAAGAGTTGCTGGTGTTTTTTTTTTATATTAATTTTTTTCGCTTGTCGTTTACATGGATTGAAATCTCCGTCGTCGTTTTTTATATTTTTAATTTGTTTTTTAAATTCTTTCCTTGCTCATGTGGACTTCGATCTTGGGTCTAACTTGATTTTAACTTATTATTATTCTCTGATAGTTTCTAAAACAAAAAGAAAAAGAAGAGACAAATAAATTAGTACAAGTGTTTTTTAATTTTTGGATTGTTTTAAATTGTTTTTTAATAGTAGAAATGATAATTACCCTAGGATAGGATTATCTACGCTTCAATTGGCTTCTTTTTTTCCTTTTTTTTCTTGAGGAATGATGGTGTTCTCAGGCCTTTCTTCTTTTTCTTTTCCTTTTTAGGTGACTCCTCACTGACGCTTACATCCTGTGACATTGAACCCTTCGAGTAAAAGTACCAAAAAAAACAAACAAACAAATAGGTAAACACAAAATGAATCATGCACATGCGATGATTATTGGTAATTAAAATTAAATGGCTATCATGTTTATAAATAATTAATTAACATGATGATCATCAGATTAAAATTAAACAACTACATGAACAAAGTAATCTTGTCAATGATTTTCCTGGACAGTGTTATTCACAATTATCAATAAAAAAAAATAATCATCAACATAAATTTATAAATAAAATAAATATAAAATAAAATTTTAAATATTGTTGATAAAATTTTAAGGCAATATTGATAAATAACATTAATTAATTGTAAAAATTCATGAAACTCTTCTCAACAAAAATAAATCAATTTGAATTATCAAAAAATTAAAAATAAATAAAAATAATTAAAATAGTATTTAATAAAATTTTAAAATCCATAAATATTATTATTTATAAATAATTAAAATTAATAATATTAAATATTTATTAATAACAAATTTATAAATTAATAAAAACAAATATTTTTAATTTTTAAAATTTATTTTACAATTTATTTAAATACCATTTTAATATTTATATCATGATAACTAATTTCAAAACTTGATCAAGATAAACATCAATTTATTAATTAAATTATAAATTAATTAAAAATAATTAATACTGACCTCTTTACTGCTATGAGAAAATGTGCTGTGATGAGCATCTGAATGATCTCCATTAACCGTGTTTTCTCCTGTAACATAAATACCGAATAAGAATACATTTTTTAATATAAAAAAAAAAAATAAATCATAATTTTAATTTGTTAAATACTTTTGTTAATTAATATTATTAATGTTAGTTTATTTATTTATGATGTGTACCAATAAAAATGAGTTTCTTTCTTACCTCAATGTTTAATATTAGCTTGCAATTATTAAATGAAAATTCGTGCATAAATATTAAACAATAAAAAAAAAATAAATAAACAATAATCTATAATAAAATAATAAACCAAAACAATATTACAGAACGAAAGATTTTTTAATATTTATTCTTCCAATTCTCCATTTTGTTTTTTTTAATTTTTATAAAGATTTTTTTATCGTTTTTTTTTTTTTTTGTTATAAAAAAAAAGAATGAACATTAGTAAATGTGCAATTAAATTGCGTTATACATTGTGAAAAATTATGCTTAATGAGGAAAAAAAAAAAAAAAACTAATAATATCGATAAACATACATATTCAATTTGATATAACAATCAACTGACAAACCTGTGTCAATTTTTAACATTTTTTTTTTTTCATTTGAATAATAAGTATTATCGAAATATTATCGTGCAAAAAATACTTGACAAATTACAAGTATAAATATTAATAATAATAATGAAACTTAAAGTTAATAAAGCAAGTTAATGAAAATGATTTTAATTTTTCAATGTCCTGCAATTGAAACATTTCAATTAAAACCATAAAAATCTCATCCACCAAAATGATAAATTAAATTTAAAATGAAAAATTGAGATAAATATAGTTGTCGTTTAATTAAATAGCATTTTAATGCTACAAATAATTTCATCTAAATCAAATGACTCGTCAAATGATGTTGAACAAGTGCTCATGTTATCAGTAAAACTACAAGTACTGACAATACGATAGAGCGATGTATCTTCATACTTTGGAATGTCAATTTTAATTAATGAATTATCATATGATAATTTAATATCTTCTTCACTTTTAACAATACTTTCAATACGTATAAATTCTTGTGTATCAAGTGACAATATCATAGTACAAGATGAACATATAATTGGCTGATCATCGTCATCATCAACAACAACATTGTTTATCAAATTTTCATTTGAATCATCAACAGTGTTTTCAGTCAGTAATTTTTTACAATTACTACATTTTTTTATCGAGTTATTAATATTATTTAAAGCATCACAAGCATCATCAAAATTTAATGTATATTTTTTATCTTTAAGTGCTGATAATTTTTCTAAACTATCATATGATGATTGATCATCATCACTTTCTGATTTTAATGATTGTACTGTTTGTGTTCCAGTATTTGTTGTTTGACATGATGCATAACATCCATCTGGACTAAGTGTATTAGCAACACTATCATTACCAGTTTCAAAATACATTGTTGTATCATCATTGCATGATAAAAATTCACTTGTTGAATTAATTCTAACATCTTCAATATCATCATTTGATGATTCATTTGTTGTTCCTTCATCTGCTTCAATTATTGGCTCTAATGAATGATCAATATTTTCAGTATCTTCCATTGATTCATCAGCAACATCTTCATTCATTTCAGGTATTGGCTCCAGTGAATCTTTTCTCTCAATAAGCTCATATAAAATATCATTAGAATCATCTTGTTGTACTTGTTTTTTAAAACTTTTATCATCAAAATTTTTACTATTAAGATCATCAATTGATATTGTTCTTTCAAGTGTTACATCATCATCAATTTTTTCGTAATTAATAAAACTTGGTATACCTTCATTTGAACGTATTTTATTCCAATTACATTCTCTTTCATTTTCATTTAAATCCCAAAGTGTTATTAATTTATCTTCTTTAACACTACTTATTGATGTTTCCATTGAATCTTGATCATCATATAATTCAACTGTATTATCATTATTGTTATCATCAATTTGATTATTTGTTGTTTCATATTGTATCATACAAAATGTCTTAAATGTTGAGTTAATTTTTTCATTACTATTATCAGATTTAGTATCAGTATCACCAGATGATATTTGTTCATTTGTTGTTTCATTATCTAATGAATCTTCAATAGCTATTACTGATTTTTCAACAGATAAATTAATTTCAATTGATGATGATATTTCTTCCATACTTCTTTCTGTATTATTTGATTCATTTGAATTATTATTTTCTTCACTTGGTAAATTTTGACATAAACTATTGTCATTTGAACAATTATCACCATCAATAATTTTTTTAAAACGATTTATAAATTGTTTAACACTTTCAGAACATGTTTCTAAATTTGTATCAGTTGGAGTGCTTAAATTACCTTCAATAACTGATACATCAAGTATATTTATGTCTGATGTATTTGCAATGATTTTCATTTGATTTGTATAATGTTTAAATTTATCATTGTCATTTTTAAAATTTTCAATTATTTCAACTTCATTACAAGATGATACAATTGTTTCTAAATTTTCTCTCATTGCATTTTCATTTGTAGCATCATCAACTATTAATTTAACTTCATTTATAAAATCATCTGGACTTGTTGCAAGACCAGAATCTTGTTCTTGAATTTCTTCATTATCAATTGATAAATTCTCTTCATCTTTATCAAATAAATTATTTAAATTATTATTATTTTCATTTGTTGATAGCTCTTTTAATTCGGCATTTGTATTTTCTTTCATTTTTTTTAAATCAATACTTTCCATTGACGTTAATATTTTGGTATTAATAATGTCATTTTTATCAATAATATGATGAATAATTTCTTCAACAATAATAACATCTGTATCATCATCAATATCAAAAGTTTTATTATTAAAATTTTCATCATCAACTGTTGAATTATTTTCAACAACAATTGTTTCAACACTATTTATATTTAATGACTCAATATTATTAACTATTGACTGAACAATTGATTCAGCTTTAACAATTTTTTCACGTTCATCAATACCAGCAATAATTTCATTTGCTGAATTAACAATGTCATTGTGAAATACATGATCATTTGATTGTTGAATTTCTAAAAATGTTGCATGAGGAAGCTCAAGAAGATCTGATCCAAATAAAGAACAACCACCAGTTGAACATCTATCATTTTCAATTGAATCTGTTGGTGATATTGGCTCATTTTTATACTCAATATTATTGTTATTTGATAAATTAATATCAATATTAATATCTCCTGATTCATTTGTCGTATTTGATTGTATTGAATTATCAAATAAATCAATTGTTTTATTTAAATTAATAACATCATTTGTTGAATTATCATTACTTTTTATAATATCATCCCAAAGATAATCTGAATAATCATTATCAATATTTTCATTACTAAAATTATGATTATTTGATATACTTGTTATAAGACAACCAGAACAATTTTCACGACCACAATTAAAATGTTCTTTTGTTAAATTATTATCATCAATATTATCATAATCAATATCATCATCATCATTTGCTGTTGGTGTTAAACTATAAATTAAACTCATTTGATTTGAATCAAGATAATATTTGCTTGAATTATTTGTTTCACGTAATTTATTTGAAAATATTACTTTTGATGGTGTTAAATTTTCATTCATACTATTTATAACTTCACTAACACTATCTTCACGATTATAAATTTGTTGTATTGGTGATGAAAATCTCCAGTATTGATTATCTGGTATTTCAGCTGGAAAACTTTTTTCCATTTTATCAAATGAATCATCAAGCCAATTAATATTATCAAAACTGCTATTAATTTCTTCAGTTATTTCTGTTTTTATATCTGTTATTAATTCATTTTCATTTTCTTCTTTAACATCAACCTCCTCATCATTAATTTCAGTTTTAATATCAACTATTAATTCTTCTTGTTCATCAACAACTGAATTCTCTTCAATTTTAATTGTTTTCATCATCAATTGATCATTATTTTCATTAGAAATTGATATATTTTCTTCTTTTTCATCAACAATTGAATCCTCTTCAATTTTAATTGTTTTCATCATCAATTGATCATTATTTTCATTAGAAATTGATGAATTTTTTTCTGGTGAATCATTCATTACAACAACTGTGTCATTCAAACAATCATCATCATGTTTATCATCATGTATTTTTGATAATTTATTATTAATATTTTCAATATTTTCTTTAACTGTTATCATGTCAGATGAATGAGTCATTGTATGATCAGATGAACTTGATATTTTTAATTCATCATTATTTGTATCAATGACAAATGTATCATCTGGAGTTTGTGGTAACATTTTAAAATCAGAAAAATCATCATCACTTGATGTATTATCATATATTTTTGTTTTTTTATAACTCGATGTGTTTATAAATGCTTCAACAAGTCTTGGACTTTCTAGCTCTTCATTACTTTCAATAATTGGCTCAATTAATCTTTGAATTTTTGACTGATGATCATTAACTGGACTTTGATGATTATCACCAAGTCCATATGTTCTTTTTCTTATTGTATTATTTTTAATATCATCAGCATTATTATTTGTTGAAAAACGATCAACAATACTTTTAACAAATCCTTTACAAATTTTTATCCTATCATTTTTATAATCTAATTTTTTATCTTTAATTAAATTATTAGCATTATTATTTGATGTTGTAGGTAAATTATTAATACGCTGTAAGACCGGTCTTTGATAAAATTCACATAAAAATTTACGTTTAGCAATAACATATGGTTTTGGTTTTTTAAATATTGAATAATTAATTTTTTGTTTTTTAATACTATGAATATTAACAATTTCTATTGTTTTAATATTAATAATTTTTGGTGCTGGATATTTTTTAATTGTGACACTTCTTGTCACCTCGAGTTTTCTTTCTTCTTCATTATTTGGAATCAACCACCAGTCATCAATCTTCATGTTAACATTGTCCATTGACGACATCTCGTTGTTGTAATAATCATCTGTAAAATTTAATTGTCCAAAAACTCCTAAATTGTTTATTTTTTTTATAATAAAACCGTAATTAATAATTGTTGATCGTTGTCACAAATCGCTCGCATCATTCATCGTCGGTATGTTGAATTAAAAAAAAAAACTTTTTTTTTTTTTTTGAAAATAATAAATAATGAAAATGATACAATGAAATATTTTTGCAGATTAATGAAATAAATATTAATGAGTTAACCAGGCTGGAAGGTGCGAGCGTTTGGTGATGCATTGATGAAAAAAATTATAATTTTTTTAAAATAATAAATAATAAATAATAACAAGCCATGCATAAATTATTTAAATTTACAAATAACATTATTACATGCAATTGGAAAAGGTATTTTTATCTCCCCATTGGTTGAAGCATATCACATGAATTTTTGCATTTCTTACCTCTTTGATTTCTATCATTTCTTGGCTCAATTGCAGTTCGTCGCATTTCATTTAGGAATTGAGTTGTTGCTTCTCCTGAGAATAAAATTGAAACAACAAGAAGAAAAAACATGCTGAGACTTTGATTTACATAATAATTTATAAATTAAAAAATTAATAAGCAAAATAAAACAAAAAAAAATCAAAGAAAATAATAGAAAAAAATAAGGAAAAAAAATTTTTTTTTTATTTAATTTTGTTGTTTTCACATAAGGGTAAATATAAATTCCTTCATATGTGGTGGTAAAGTCTTACCTTTATTATTTGTTATTTGATTTTGTGAATTTTTTGATAATAATATTTGTGATTGCTGAACCTGGGGAGTTTCCTTTACAATCGTGCTCAATTTTTTCGTTGGCAGTATATTGTCATGCACTTGGCCCAAATCATGCACTATTGTTTCTAAATAAATTATTTTATCATGCAATAGTATTCTTAAATTTTAAAAGTAGAAAAGAAATCTTTTTTTTTTTTTTTTGTCAATAAAATTGTAAAATATTAATTTTCATATTTTATCATTGAAAAATAATCATGCAAATTAATTTTTCACATGCCTGTGTATTTTATAAAAATTAAAATTATCAATGTAAATATTATTTAAACAAAATATTATTATTATTTGCTTACCATCACTTAAGACAACTTCTGGTTGACTTGGAGCAGGTACTTTTTTTTTTTCTATCCGGAGTACCCGAGGTTCTAATAACGAAAATAAAAATATAAATTAATTAATCAAGTTATTTTTGTCCAATTTATGTTTGTGTTAATTCAAAAAAAAAAATACAAACCATCTCTGCTTTCTTCTTCAGTTTCAGATGTAACAGATATTGGTGATTGAATTGGACTTTTGGCAGTGCTTGATTCATGTGTTGCTCGACTAATATTAAATGATGAAAGTGCTTCTGATTCAGATTGTGATTCATCATAAATATCACCTTTTTGTTTACGTTCAATATCTTTTTTATACTGATCAATATCTTGATCTGTAATAGCATCAAATGGATTTTTAGCATATGGAGTTTTATATACCATTGCATTATGTTGAAAACCACGTTGAATTATTCCTTTACTTGCAGCACCAACTAAAACAACTGATTCACCAGCATTCACAACTGATGCATCCTGCTAATAAATAAAATCAACATTAAATTCAAAACAACATTCCCAAAAAAAAAAACACCAAAATTTAATAATATATTTTTTAAATTTACTTGTAGCTTTTTAGCTTCATCCCACGTGACACCTTCAAGTATATGTGATTGTGGTCCAGCAGATATTTTATCAGCTCTACGATAATCCTTGATCTAATATTAAAATAATATTAATAAATTAATTCAACATATTTATATATTAAAAATAAAAATAATACTAACTTGTTGTTGAAGCTGCTTAAATTCTTTTGGATTGGTATTCTTCGGTACAAATTGTAATGCACCATCAATCTTGACTGGTGTACTGCTATGAGTCGGTGATCCATCAGACACCCACTGCAGACAAAACCAGTACTTGTTAAACGACCCATTCATAAACAATGAATTTATTTAATTATTTTTTTTTTCATTTAAAAAATACATGAATGAATTTAAAAAGCACCTGGTACATAAGACCAGTTTAAAATGACTCTTTCATGTAATGTGTGCCTGTATCATGTTGCTGCTGTTGCTGCTTTTTTTTTTTTTTTTTTCATATAAATTATATTGAGAAAAAAAAAAAAAGAATATAACTATGATACATTTAATTATATTGATGGGTCGATAGATCTGGTTTTGTCAATGCAGTGGATGCATACCAAGGTCACCGATAATCAAATTAAACTGACCAACAGGCACACATTCATTCAAGAGTCATTGCTGATACATGATATACAAATAATACAACTAAATATTAATCTACAAATGAATTATTAATTTATTTATTAACCTAAATAATTTTTATGATTATTATTTTTATTAATTTAATGGTAGAAAAAATAATATTAGTGAATTAATTTTTTGTTAGAGTGATATCCTTGAAGAGGAGTTAAAAATATTTGTGAAATTTAATTATTTATTTGATGTTCCCCATGCGAACCAAAGGCAAAACCACGTTGAGAAATAAATATTTTTTTTGCATGAATTATAATTTATAGAAAAATAAATAAAAATGACTCAAATAAATCGTCATTACGATTACCTCGTCTTGACCCTGATCCACCCACTATGTAAAAAAAAAAAATAAAACAAAAAAAAAAAACAGTATTAGAAAATTTAAAAAAGGGACAAATTTTATTTTTATTATTTACGTTTTTAATTGGTAATTAATGTACTACTGAGACCGCAATTAATTTCACTTGCTCCACATTCACACGTGACATGCTCTAATTTTTAAAATAATAAAAATTTGGATTTTTTTTTGGTTTAGATAATTGCTTTTGTCTTTATTTCAAAAAGCTACAGAAAAAAAAATAATGTATTTTTTTGACAGTACGTTGAGCTTTCACAAAGTTGCAAGCTGCTAATTGTCATTTAAATTAATAATTTTTTTTTTTTTTTTTATATTTATTTATATTGTATGTTATTTATTGTTGATATTTATAATTTATATTTTTCGCTGGTGGAAAATAATCAACAAGCTATATTCGCGTTTTTAAAAAATCACGATTTAAAAAAGCTAAATAAATTTTGAATATTTGAGAATTATTTATTAATAATATATTATTTATAATTAATATTTGTGTTTTATATTATTGAAACAGTTAATCTGGCACTTGAAATAAATTTTTAAAATGGCATGAGTGTAAATAGCTCAAAGTGAGTATTATTTTTTTAAAAAATAAAAAGTTTAAAATAATTTTTGGAATGTATAAATGTTTTTTTTTATAGAATAAATCTGGCTACTAAAAACACATGATTAAATATGAGAAAAATACGTAATTAAAAGCTGAGTATTTAACAATTACAAATATAAAATTATTTGAAATAAAAAAAAAACGTGTGTAAATGGAATTTAAGAAATTATTTGTGAAAAAAAATTTATGAGACTTATTTCGTCTCATTTGAGTAGTAATTTTTTTTCTATATTAGATTATCTATCATTTTGCACATTTAAATTTTGATAATATATAAGTGCTAATAGTAAAAACACGTTGACATTTAAATTGATTATTATTAAATTTTCGTAACTTAAATATTTATTTAAAAAAAAAAATTGATTTTTCTTTTTTTCTGTGTGTTTTCATGATAAAAAATCCAGTCAGTACAAATTGACTGTTGCATAATAATCTCATGAAATTGATGAAGAATTTTATGAAAATTCTTTCGTTAAAATATTTGTAAAAATTTAATAAGTTTCGTTGAAAAATATAAATTGAAAAAAAATCATGACTAGCAATTGTTATTGCAATTTTAAAAATAAATATACTGCTGGTCTCAGATTTAAAATAATTTTAAAAACCGCCTAATGTTTATAGAAAAAAAAAAAAAAAATTCTAGTACTGACTGTTAGCTTCGGAATGTGATGTTTCATTAAAAAAAAATTTTAAAAAAACATCAATGTTTAAACTGGGATAATATAATTACTCAGTTCTATTCTCAAAAGTAATGACTTCTACCTTGGTGATTTTTTTTGGATCTGGTGTTCCGGTCTCGAGAACTTCAACTTTTTGATAAACATTTGGTGTTGTAAGCCAGAGTTTTCTGTCATTTCCTTTGCGTCCACTTTTTAATATTCTGTAGTTATAAAAAATAAGATACAAATAATATAAAAACAATTACATCAATTAATATAATATTATATAAAAATATTTAAGGAAATAAACTTACGCTTCTCTGTATAATTCAATATCAGCAAGTGAATAACCAAGTGATGATACAGTTGGTGGTATTTCAACATCATTTTTAGCTCTTGGTGGTTCACTTTTAACAAGTTTATTTCTATATGAATAACCAGTACGAAAACCAGCATTATCAAGCATTCTCATAAGTGCCTCAAATTCAGTACCACCAATACGCCAACGTTTTTCTAATTTTTTAGCTAATGCTGGTGGTTCAGTAACAATACATGCTGGTGGTGCTGGTGATTTACGTGATGCATCATATATTATTTTTTTATTTTCATCATTAATAAGTGTTAAATTATCAATACCCATTGGCATTAATTTAAGTTGTGTTTCACATGCTAATACAGTATTATAAACATTATAAAATGCTTCTTCAACTGTTTCACCACAACATAATGCACCACGATTTGTTAATAACATAACTTTATTTATTGGACCTAAATTACGTGTTATTTTTTCACGTTCTTCAGGCTCAATAGCATCACCAATAAATTGATGATGTGTTGATACATCACCAATAACAATACTTTCATTACCAATTACCAATTTAAGGAAGACACTGCTGTTGGTGTTGTTATGTGAATAATACATGTTATATCTGGACGTGCAGCATGTATTGTTGAATGCAACTGAAATTCACTCAAATGTATACCAAAATTTGTTGTTCCTTGATCAACAACTTCACCTTGCATATTAACTTTAACAAGACTTGATGCTGTTATTTCATGATACAAAAGACCATATGGATTTACCAAAAAATGTTCTTGATCTTGATTTAAACGTGCTGATATTTGTCCACCAACACCCTGTGTCCATCCATAAAGATCAAGTAATCTAAATACTGATGCTAATTTACAACGTAATTGTTTTTCACCAGGTAAATAACCAGTAACATCACCACCTCTAATATCATTAATAGGCACCACACAATTTGAATTTTTAAATACATTTGAATTAAAACGTGCTCCTTGTGCACCCATCATATCTGATATTTGTTGTAATAAACCAACAGAACCACCACCATCTCTGTGAGCTTCAAGAATACGCTCTAATTCAGCCATAAATGTTTTTGAACTCATCATTTCTAAGACTCTCTTCCTTCTATCCATTTCACGCATATCCTAAAAATTAAATAGCACACACACACATTTATTATTAACCAATACAACAATTTTATTAATCGATATTTAATTATTTTTTTTTTTCATAATACTAACCGCATCAATATCAGCTGGTCTCATTTTACTTTTTTCTTCTTCTGTTAGACCGTCCATCACACCATTTGTATGAGGCTCAGTGAGTTCTTGTTGGCTTGTGTCTGCCATTATTATTGTGCCTCCTTCTTTTAACAAAATCTGTAAATATAAAATCACATTATTATTATCATCATTTTAATTACAAAAAAAAAAAAGAAATAGTATATAATAAATTCAACGTTTTTATTATCCTGAATAAAATCAACATAGTTTTTTAAATTGTCAAGTATACAACTATGAAAATAATTAACACACAATGTCACATGTAACATATTATTCATTTATTTATTTCTTTACAATTTTTGTTGTATATATACATCAAGTGATGATGAATAAACAGGTGGTGGTATCATGACAGATGACAACATCTTATGAAACTTTTCACAATAATGTTGACTGATAAGGGGAAGTCTGCTTGTTAATACTGACATACTCTTGTTAGTATTACATCGTTATGTAACATTTTAATTTTGTCAAATGATTATCAACTAGTATATGACTTTATTTTTTTATTATCATCTCCAAAGAGATATGTAAAAATATTTAAACTGCCTGACAAAATGGACCATCAATAATTACATAAAACTAAAATTTAACTAATTTTTTAATAATCAATCAATAACAACAATTTTTAAATGTCTCTTATGTTTTTTTTAGTGTTGAAAAAAATTGAGCAATTATTGTACCGACATAAAAAAAATGATGACCTTTGTCACAAGAAAAATAAAAATTAAATGACGTCATGTGTTCGTAATTTGTTAAAATGATTCTGATGATGATGATGAAAAATATATTCATCAAAAATATTCAACTGTAATATTAAATTTTACTATTGACCTTTTGAATATATATTTTTTAAATTTAATGCTTTTATTTTTAATAGATCATCAATGTATATTTTATAATTTTTTTTTCAAATAAATATGTAATATGAGGTAACTGTTGAGAGGGGTTCATACTTCTTGGTTTAATACGTAAATGGGGCATTTTATTTGTCGACGTGGTTGAGCTAATAATAAACTGCCGGTTACGCGACAAAGAGGATGCCACGCCTTAGGCTCCAATCGCTCCAGTCTTTACAATAATTTTTCATTTATTTATATATTTTTTTTTTTTTGATAAATCATTTACATGATTATCAATTATTTAATTTTCAAATAGTTGGGAGAGGTTTTTCTCTGTTTTTAAAAATAATATTTAAGCTGTTTTATTGACAATTTAATTTATTACTAGGAGGTTTCTATGATCATGTTGCAAAGATTCTATATTTAGATTTTTGATACGTAACTATTAATCAGTTGGCTGCTGGAAATTGTTAGAAATTCTTGAGTTTATCTCTATTTGTATACAAACTTAAATTTATATTTTTCGTTGATAAAAATTAATGATATTTTATACAAAGAATTTTATTGATCAATTTAATTACTAATTAAAAATTTTTTATTACAAAAATATTAATTTTATTTTGATAAATAAATGATAAAAAATTATTTTTATGATATTTTTAGGCTTTAAAATTTAGATATTTTAATAAATTAAAAATTAATTTTATATAATTATTAATTAGTTAATTAATAACAGCTATTTTTGTATTTGAAATAATTTTTTTTTGATATTTAAACTCTTATTTTCCCACAAATAAAGCCAAAAATATAAAAAAAAAATTTGATTAATGTTTTTTTTTTCAAGTTCAATTAGTACTCGAGACAATAACAATTAGAATGCATTTCCTGTCTGTTATAAATATACGTCTAATTTATAAATTCTTGTTATTTTTTTTGAAATATAACAATTATAATAGACAGATGAAAATTAATAGAAAATTATTGTTGAACGTAATAATTAAAAGACAATTTTCTCGTTGTCTTAATTACTACAAAAAAATGATAAAAAATTGCAATAAATAATTGTAAATATTATGAAATACAAATTACTAAATAAAAAATTAAATAAACAATTAAAAAAATATATTTTAAGCAATAAAAAATTGAAAAGAAAACTAAATTAATCTCAAGCGAAAAAAAAAAAAGCATTATGTTATTCAAATTTTCCTCAATTGTCCACTCAAAATGCCTCTCCCGAAAAACAAGTACACTCCTTTGTTTAATCAGACTAGTAAAAGCAAGCTGTTATTATTATCATCATCAACAACATATATATTTTCAACGAGGGTTGTTGAAGCCAGACCGACGCCTTCGCGTTTCCAGGAATACATGCACAACCAGAGGGTGGAATGGAATATTTCAAATTCATCAACTTTGAATATAACAAAAAAAAATAAAAAAAAAAAATAGGGTTGTTTTTGATATAACGATAACCTTTGTTTTATAAACAAAAAAAAAAAACACTTGTAAGAAAAAATAATAAAAGGGTTTCGATAGAAAAATGTTTTAGTCAAGTAATTTAATTCAGGGTTTTTTTTTTTTCTAATTGTTTTTTAGATAAAAAATTTAAATGATTGTTTAGTATTTTAAATTTTTTATTTGTTGATAAATATAGAGGGCGTATATTTGGTCTAGGTAAAATGATCCTGTTGGTTGAGCTAGCTGGTTACAATAGAAATAATATTGATCTGTTAGTTTGGTTACTAGGGAGAGTTTTTTTTATGACCTCAAAAATAGACTTGACACAATCGACACATTGACCAAAATTTTAATTTTATATAATATATCTAACTTTAAAAGTATAATTTTAATTATAATAAATTATTTTAAATCAGACGAACACAGAGAAATTTAAATTGTCATGGGTATTAAGTCAAATTTACTCGTCTCAAAAATCGACCTACGAGTATATTTGTTGGCTTGAAGTAAGTGAAAGGCTGATGCTCGATTAGTACAGCAGCCTACTTTACAAGTCTGCAACTTTAAGATGATAAAAATATATATATATAGATATACTAAAAGTATTACACCACAAAAATAAAAAAAATAAAATGAAAGACTCGTTTTTATTTTACTTCTCAATGTCTTTGTTGTTTTACTTCTTCTCTTCTCATCTTCATCATCATCATCATCATCAACATCCAGTGGTTTTTTTTTTTTATTTTTAAATTTATATATTTCTACTTTTTATCTTTGAGAATGACTCAGCTTTGGAAGATAACTCTAACGTCTAGTCTGATCTGTCCAGTCTTGCTTGATACACCCACAATTTTTCATCTCAAGTTTTTTTTTTTCTTTATAATATATTTAAATATGAAAAAATTTTACGAAATAACTTTTAGTTGTTTTTTTTATTTCTTCAGGGCTATTAATTATCTTTTTTTTTTTTATTTTTTAGATACATCAATAAAATATACTTGATTTTATTATTTTTGCAAAGAAATATTGCGATGAAAAAAGAAATTTTTTTTTTGAAGTTTAATTTTGTTTTTTTTTTTTTGTTGCACTTGTTAAAGTAATTAGCAAAATTTTTTTAATTTAATTAATAGTTTTACAAGTTGCTTTTACTTTAACTGTTTCAAGAAAGTTATCAAGTGGTTGATTAATTAACATTGTATTTATAAATTACAAATTAAAAGAAAAAAAAAGGTAATAATTTAAATTTTAAAAAATAAATAAATTCATATATACGCATTGATTGAAAGTAAATAAAGAGGTCAAATAAATCGAAGATTTTCCCACAACTTTGAGCAATTAAAGAGTGTATTTTTTTTTTTTTCTTATTGAGGGTATAAAAGGGAGTTTATTTTGTGCTTCAGCTGTCTTCTAGAGCAACTTCATCGAATCGTGAAATAATAAAAATTAAATATATAAATAAACAAGTAAATAAACTATGCAAAAAAAATAGAAAAGTTATTTATCTAATTTTTATAAATTCAATAATGAATATAGTTTATTTAAATAATCTAAAAATATCATTAGAATTATTTTTAAAATATTAGAAAAATTTAAAAAAATATCAAAACATTTTTTAAAATATTAAAACAATTTTTAAACATGAAAAAAATTATCAAATAGTTTAAATAATATTAAAATAATATAACCCAGTGATAATCGATGATTCAAGATTTTTATGAATCATAAAAAAAAAAGCGGATGAAGATGATTAACCTGAATTCTCAACATCCTGACTTTTACAAGTTATCAAAGATTTAAAAAAATACAAAAGAATTATATTTCAACAATATTAAATTGTATAAAATAAATTATAAAAATAAAAAAATTAAATTTATAATAATCCTGAGGATTTATTATTATTATTATTTAATTATTTTGATGTATACGTGATGGATACCTGGCGACGTATTGCCGGGACTTTTGTATTGATCGGTCGAAACGTCGTGGTGCGTCGGGACGTCTGCGACCGGAACCGACTAATAATAAATTAAACCAAAAATATATATAAAAAAAAATAAAGTAAAACCTAAAGCTACATTAACATATTAACAGTGTGATGATAATGAAAGTAAGAGTAATAAAAAAAATAGAAATAAAAATGTTCCTTTCACCGGGAGAGACATATATATTTTACATTCTCCTCTTCATCATCATCACCATCATTTATTAATCAGTTATAAAATCTAAAACACGTTGAATCATATGTAGAATTTCATTCAACAAACAATGCTAATGTTAAAAAAAAATTTATTGTATTTTTTTTAAGAGAGATTTTTTTTTATGTTACATGAAATTTGAAAGTCAATTAATGCAAATGAGAGTTTTCACTTAAATGAAAACACTATTAAATTGTTATTATTATAAATTAACATTTTAATAAATTATTACTCATCAAAAAAATATATTTTACAATACTGTGCTATTTTTTAAAAATAATTTTAATCAAAAGTCAACTGGGTGATGATAAAAAAATATAAAAACAAAAGAAAAAAAAAAAGGGTCATTATAATTAATGGTTGGATGGAGTTCAAAGGTTCATTGACCTTTATATAAAAAAAAAAAAAAAAAGTCTTTTCAGCACTACTATAAACCAGCAGTCTTCTTATAATATCCCTCTTTTTGGGGATTTATTTTGAGAACTAAATGGAGTTGCTTGAAATGCTTGTAATGCAATGAAAAAAAAAAAAGTTTTTAGAACAAAATAAAATTATTTTTGACTATAATAAATATTTAAAAAATTATGTAGGAAATTTTTTTAGTTTTAAAACACAACATGCAAAGGTATGTCAACGGAAATCGGAAGTATGCTTAATAATTGCAGACAGGCGACATCATTTATCACTTCCGGTTGGCCAAAAAAAAAAAAATTATAATAACGAAAATCCCATTAAATTAATTATATAATTTTTCTATTTATTTATAATTTTAATATAAAAAAATATATGATATTATTATTCAAACAATGATGATAATTGTGAAAAAAAAAATTATTTTTTTCAACTTGAAACTTGACCTCTCATTGCGGAAGCGCAAATAGCAAATCAAGCGAAGCGTAAAACCTTTCTCACAAACAGCTGCATAATTTTTTTTTTTTTTACAATAAATTTTATAATTTAATGTATATTATCATCAACATAATACAGATATTTTTAGTAAAAATAAAAAATGATATACAATATTTTCAATCAACTAGAATTTTTATAAATTGTTTTTTTTTTTTCGTTAAATTTCATGTATTTGTGGTTTCATTTTGTAATTTTTTTTTGCAGATGAATTAACTGTTAAAAAACACGTGCAAAATCACGCACATGTCGGTTTAAATATATATAAATAAAAGCTGACTGTCAATTGTACTCTGCTTGTGATAAAAACGAACAAAAAAAAAATTTTTTAAAGAAAAAAAATCTCGTCATATCGAGCACAAATGATTACGTGGAAACGAGTCTGTGTTTATTCGTCTAGACAATCTAATCGATCGTCACGAAACAATTTAATTTTTTTATTATTTATTATTCTCGATTTGTGTTAATGTATTGTCGTTAATTATTTTTAAATTATTTTTAATTTAAAAATAAAATGAGTTTTAAAACAACGAGGAGTTTGATGATTTATTTTTATTATTTTTTTGTAGTCTTGAAAGTTTTGATGGATGTTTAATAAAAATAAATAAAAATATATTCAAACGGTCATCTTGGAGACACAATGTATATATCAGGTTGTGCAACGGTACTTGTGTCGTTAAAAAAATCTCTTATCCAAGAAAATGATCGCTTCGAAAAAAAAAAAAAAATAAATGAAACCGTTTGTTTCTGGTGTGTGGTCTAGGTTTTTTTTTTTACTTGCAAATTAATGATTTTTAATCTTATAAATAAATTCAATATATCGTAATTTTTTAATTGGAATTAATGATCAAAGCAACCCTTCACTTGATGATGAGTTGGATAGAAAAAAAAGGGTGATAAAAATAGAAAATATAAATTATTTTTTCGATCAATATTTCGATTGGTTTCAAGTTTGTTTTAAATTACAAAAAAAAAAAATCATCTAGTTACTCTAAAATTTGTTTTTTTGTGTTTTAAAAATATTACTTTAATTTATTTTTATTTTGTTTAGTTTAGCTTGTCAATAATATTTTATGAAATTGATGTTGGGCCTTGGTGTGACAATAAAAAATGCCAGTAAATAATGATAAATTTTAAAAAAAATTTTAGAGATAAAATTGTGAAAAGATTAACGTCTTTATCAGTATAAAATAAATAACGATTAAATTTCCGATTCATTTTTTGTTCCTCAATAAACTGCATGACGTATTTTCTCAATTTTAAATAATTAAAAAAATTTTAAACTCAATAAAACTTCTCAACAGAAAAAAAAAAATGACTCACTAAATTTTTAATATTTAACGATGGCTATATTTTGAAAGAAAAAAAATTTAATATTAATTTTTTAAATACATTATTTATTCATTGATGAAATATCTCATGTTAAATGACGAACAAAAAAATTCAATAATTTTATACATATGAGTCATAATATTTGTGCAATAATTTAAAATTCAGATAAAAAAAAATAAAAATAAAAACTCTCTACGTATGTGATGAATTTTTAAAAATTAATTTCTTCAACTTTCTCGATGTTAAAAAAAAAAAAAAATAAATCATCATCTTCATCAGGAGGAGAAAAAAGTGAGTAATTTTTTTTTGTATTTTTTGTTTCTCAACTTGTCAAAGCTTGAAAATAGAATGAAAAAAAAAATAGGAAGCCCTGAAAGATTGCGTGACATTCGAAGCTCGGTTGGATTGTATTCTTAGCTTTACAGTACAATGACTCTTTACATTGACCAAAGTGATAATAACATTGTTTATTTAATTAACAAAAAATATTTAAAAAAATAAAAAAAAGCAACAACGAAAGTAACAACTCTTTCAGCTCGAGAAAATTCATTTTCTTTTTTAAAAATCATCTATCATTGTTTATTGTTCAACTATAAATATAATTATTAATAAAATAATATAAATATAAATAATTATCATTATAAATTACTATTTCCGGTTGCAATTTTATATCAGACAATTTATTTACAAATAGATAATCAGGTCAAAGTTTTCTTGTATTTTTGTATCAACAACAATTAACTTGTTGCGAATTTCGATTAAAAATTACATCTCAAGTTTTCTACAAATAAAATCATTATTTCATTTAAATCTTGAATGAAATTATATTCGAAATATTAATTATAATTTATTATTGTTTTTAGAATTTATAAAATCAGTCATTTCAATATTTTTTTATTGACTCGAAATTTCTTTAAATCATAAAAATCTCTCCCGAGAAATTAACTAAAATTAATTCATTAAAAAAAAAAAATAATTATGTCATTAAATTATTAATAATAAGCGTAAAATTAAATTTCAATTTTAAACTCGTTATATTTTTTTAAAATATTTTTATTTGAAATAATAAACTGGATTATTGGACAATTTACCGGCAGTATTTAATTACACATTTTTTTCCAATACGCAATTTGATTCGTACAGATAAAATAATAATAATAATTATTAAAATCGTGTTACAAAGTTGACAAGAAAAGAAACGATAACCTGATGAGAATAGTATTTTTATAATTATTTTTAAAAGTATTGTATTTTCATGTTTACCCTTATCGATCATGAGAGATATTTATTACACAAAAAAAAAAGAAAAATAATTCTGTAACCACTAACGAAACCACAGAGATATTTAAATCGAAAAAAATAATAAAAAACATTTAAAATCATGTTAAATTAAATAATTCATCATGATGGAACTTTGAGGTCAACAAAAATATCTGAAAGATTTTTTTCGAATGAATGTTTCGATTTTATTGTCGAAATTTTTTGTAAATTATTAAATGATAATTGTCACGTTTGAATGATAAATGCTTTAAATACTGGGTCACGTTTTTACTTGTTATATTTATAGGCCACAAGCATGAAGCTATTATTAAATGAGTACAATGTTTTTTTTTTTTTATATTATTATTGATTAAAGTGGGTGGATTAAACTTGAAGACAATTGATTATGACGCATGTCTAATGTAACACACAACATGACATCATATTATCATCAAATATTTTCATCAATTTCCCCTATTTTTTTTTTTATTGATATCTAGATTTTTATTACGAAAATAAATCAGCTAAAATTGAGTCAACTATGTTTAATAATTCCACGACAAATCTAGTCGAAATAAAAATCTATTTTTAAACTATTTATGATTCTTCATTTTTAAAAACAATGCAAGTATAAATTACCATGAAATAAAATGTAACGGTCGTGTACCGTAACATTTAAAAACAAAACAACTTGAGGTTAATGCACCGAAAAATAAAAACAAAATATTTAATAACGTTGACTAAAAAAAAAAGTAACTTCTCATTCATTTTCATATTGAATAGAAAAAAAAAAAAGATGCACTTTGTTCGTATTCAATGATGACATCACACACATACAAAAAGAGATAACAAAAAAAAAATATATATCTTTTCAGTTTGTTTGTTTAACTATCTGTTGACTATTAAAAAAAATTTTAATAATGAAAATTAAAAAGAGAAAAAATTATAAACAAATAAACAAGTGCATAATTATAAGCATCATATTGACGAAAATGATAATACGTTTTTTGTCTTTAACATAGTTATAAAAAATTATTAAAAATATAAAAAAATTATATATTTAATGTGTATTTAATAATAAACAATTAGTAAATTTATTATTATTTTTATTTTTAATATTTAGATAAATATTATGTGTTGAATAAAGTGATGGTAAATAAATGTACTGATGATGATGTCACGGTTTAAACATAGAGATTATCCTACCCGGCGATAAAGCCTTGTCAAACAAGTATTTAAAAAATAAAAATATATTTGTGTTGCTTAAATAATTGTAGTATGTGTGTGTAAATTAATTTTTTTTTTTTTAATTTTAGCAAGAGATCAAATGTAAAACCTGTGTGTCGAAATTAACATTGGCCCAGATGAATGAAATTAAAAAATTTTTCGATAAAAATTTCTATCATGAATGAAAGTTGGTTTATTTTTTAACTAAAAAATAAAAAAAAACAATAGTTTATTTAATTTTTTATATACTCTAGAATTTAATTTACATTTCTAGGTATTTTTTTTTTTAAGTTAATAATATCTATGCAATAATTTTTGAGTAGTTTTATTAGTTGAAAATTTAGTTAAAAATATATACAACAAGGTCGAATTAAAAGAGTATTATTTAACATCTGCAACACGTGATTGTGTAAATAAAAAATATAAAAAAAAATATTAGAATAATAATAAGCTTACTGATTTTAAATTAATGAAAAAAAAATTATTTTTTTAAAACTATTTTTAAGTATTGAAACACACAAGTCACTTTATCACATTTTTTTTTCGAAAAAATTAATTTCTTTTAGAAAAAATTAATTTATTTCGATTAAAAATTCACTAAAAATTCGAAAAAAAAATATCATTGTTATTATTTTAATAGAAATAAATAAATAATTTAATTTTTTAATAGTTTTTTTTTAAAAAAAAACACACCCGCTTGCTATGATATCGTAAAGTCGTTTGCCCTGTTTTCGAATTTCGATTGACTCATGGAGTCACGTTTTCGTGGTAGGAGAATATCATCCTTTCCCCTTCAAACAAAAATCCTCCTCGTAAATTTTTATTTATCTTATTTTTCCCCTTACAAAATTTCTTCAATGTATTATACTAAATCATAAATATATTCTCTTTTATTTCAATAATAAATAATTTAATGATTTTTACTCAATTTTGTAAATCTGAATTTTTCAATTGCCAAATTATTTTTTTTTTACACAAGTTTGTTTTGTTTAAAAAAAAGCATTTATAATAAATCAAGATAAATAAATTTGACATAATTGATATATTTAGATTTGTAAAAATATTTAAGATATATTTTTTTTAATGATATATTGAAATTTGTATTTTTTTTTTAGTTTCTTGAATTAAGCACAGACACTGACATAATAACTCGTGTGGGTAGATTCGACCGTTAACTTTCAATGAGGAAGGGAATAAAATTATTAAAAAAATAAATAAATAAAAAAAAAGATGAAGCTTCATTCAACTGTGGGAGTTTACAATTAATTTAAAATATTGCAAATAAAGTTTCACTTTTGTAAAGATGTGAAGGACATTTTTCAAATTGATTGATAAAAAAATGAAAAAAAAAATGATAAGATCAAGTTGTGTGTTTAAAATTAAAATAGCATGTTATAAATTCAACTAAATAAATAAAAAAAAAAATGACAATAGAGCTTGAAAATATAATACCACCTGTGAATTTTCAAACGACACGTGTGTTTGTAATTTATTTATTTAAAATTAAATCTACAAATAAATAAATCTCAAACGAAACAACAAATAACTTGACCTATATATTGTTTAAAAAAATTTCAAAATAAAAACTAAAAGCCATTTAATAATGTTTATTAAAACCATGAAAATTTAACGTTTTTAGTTTAAAAATAAATATAAATATTTCGATTGAATAGAAATAGAAATACACCATGTTTCTCCAAAGAAAAAAAAAAAGAAAAAAAAAATCAATATTACTTTCGTCTCAAGTTAAAATTACTCGAAAGTAAAAAAAAAAAAAAAAAAAAACAAACTGCAAAATAAATCAACCAATTTCTATTATAATAATTAATAAATAAAAATAAAAAAAAATAAAAAACATGACCTCCAAAATGAAACAAACCCCAGGGCCGTAAAATGGCGGAAACTCGATAGAAAAAAATCGAAAAAAAAAGACATCTTTAAAATAAAAAAAAAAAAAAAGAAACTAATATCAAAAGATAATAAAAAATATGATAAATAAATAATAAAAATAATAAATAAATCAAGATAAATAAATATATCTATTTTTTGTAATTTTAAAATGGGGTTATTGAGAGTCGGTGACACACCCCTCTGCCCAACGTCACTCAATCCAACCCAGGACCTTGTGGTGCCTTGTAGATTATATTTTTTTTTTTTTAAATAATAAATTTTATCCATATATTTTTTCATGTATTAAAACAAACGCCATACATGTTGCACATAATTTCGACCGTAAAAATGACAAATAAAAACAAATAATTGTTGTTTGATTTATTATTTATTAAAAATAATTGATAACTCACCTGTCAAGAGACACCCCGGTTAATATATTTGATATATTTATATATATTTCCAAACTTTGTATTATAAAAAAAAAAAAAAAACACGCAAGTGAAACAACACACACTCGCGGCACACCGAACACCGTTTGACTGTCGACAGCGTAAGCCCCCGATTGGACCGATTGTATGTAGTAGCACGGTTGTTCCGTTTGACGATCACTCTCCCCTCAATTTGCCGCAAATTCTAAAAAAAAAAAAAAAACACAACACACAAATACACACTGTTTGTATGTTTGTGTGTATTACACTTGTACGCAGCAGCACAGGTACACTGTCACACCTATTTTATTATGAATTTTTTTTTATTTTTTAAATTGCGTTTTTGGTATTTTAACTTCACTTAATTATCCTTGATTAATTAATTGAATTAATTGTACTTAATTGTTGGCAATTTTATTGACTTTTATTTATTGTTTGCTTGTTATTATTTGAGATATTATTTTATGGATAAAAGCGTCATGACGGTTGCCGGTTTTTTTAAGCTTTGAAACGAAAAAAAAAATGCCTGTCGATCAAGTCGGTCGTTGTTTTTAATTACTGCGCAGATTATTCACGCAATTTTGATATTATTTTTATGAAATATTAATTTTTTAATTATAATTGTTAAATAATAATTTTGTATTAATTTAAGCTGTCTTTTTTTAACACCGAAATTATGGAATAAAGGTGGTTTTACAATGTTAAAGATGTCAGCTGTTTTTATTGATTAATGCCATTGGCTATTCGATCCGCCATATGCAATCGCCCCCAGGCGGGAAATTTAAAACAATATTGATTATGTATTTTAATAAACACAAGTCATTGATTTAAATTACAAACCATTAAAGACAAATATAATTAACTCTCAGTTATTATTAATTGATTATTTATTTATTTTATCAACTAATTATTATTGTAAATTAAATATAAGCAACAGTTTTTCAGCTAAAAACAAAAAAAAAACAAAAAGATAATACTTTTTGTTTTAATTATTTATCCAATGATTATTGTGATTTTTATTTTTCTTTGTTATTAAGAGTGAAGAAAGTACATATTGCCTAAATTTTCATTTGGTTTTTACACTGATAATTCTAAAATGTATTATATTTTATTTTATTTTTTTTCCTTTTTCATTATTCAGACACACTTTTACTGAGGCGTACATATTTTTATACCATTTTGTACATTTTTTTTTTTAGACTTAATTTACAATTTAATTAATCAAGTGGTCGGGTGATTTTTTTTTTTTTTTTAACGAGGCCTTTTCTAAATTTGACAATGATTATTTTAAAATTAAACTACAATTTTCTACGCAAAATCCATTTATGCATATGTTTAATTAATTATTTTTATCGATATGTCACGTAGACAATACTAATTTTTTTTTAAAAATTAAATTTAGCATTGTTTTTTTATATTTTCCATACATTTTTTAATGTAATTTAACATTGTTCTATTAAAATGACAATAACAAGAAATTAATATTTTCATTTGTTACTGACACGACGTTTAGTACGATTACACTGATTTTTATTTCAATAAAATTGAAATTTTTAGTCAACAAATAATGGCTAGACTTAAAACAAATAAAAAATGAAAAAAAATGATAATTTTTAACATCGTTTTGTAGTCTTGTAACTCTTAAATAAATATAAACATAAAAGGAATGCGAAGGAAGATGTGAATGTTTTTTTTTTTTTTTATAATTTGCCATTTAAAAATCTCATAATATTTTTGGCACATTCATTCGCATTCTTACAAAATCACCAGAGCTACGATTATAATTTTTATTAAAAATTAAAAAAACGTAATATGTAAAATATCAAATTGAAGAAACAACAACAAACAGCAGTTTTATTTTTGATCAAAATTATCAATCTTGAAGACTAGTTACTTTCTCCGAGGCAGTTGTTTGATTCTTTTTTTTTTTTATTTAAATTAAATATCCACGATATGAAAAATAGGAAGAATAATATTTTCCTAAATTTTATAAATAATCAAATGTCCATTTTTAATTATTGCTGGTTTTTTTTTTTTTCATTTGGCTAATGCTCCAAATGACTGGAGCTCAATTTGATATTATAAAAAACTAAAATTACATAACTATTATTGAGCTGCCTCGAAGAAACTTGATCAAAAGTAATTTCTTGTTAAAAAATATAAAAATATTCAATATTATTTATCAAGAAATAACTTGTTTAAATTAATTTTTTATCAATATTTTGTGTTACTTGTCAAACGTTGCTGTCTGGTTTGTTACTGAAACTCATTGGTTGAGCATTTTCCACTAAATTTCCTTTCATACTTGACGTTGGTATTGTTGAATCAACTGCTGCTGATCTCATTTCATCTATCGATGCTCTAAAAATAAAATAATCCAAAATTAAATCAACAAAATTTACCAATCAAAAAAAAATAAAATAACAAAAAAAGTATCCAACTATATTCAAAGTTACGTTATGGATTATGTCTACACAAAAAATAAATAATTCATAACGAGAATATATATTTTTTTTTAATCATTTAAAATAGATTAAAATATTCAACATGCAATTTATCTGAAAAAGATTTGGCTTATCTATATTAAAAAATATGCCACCAAATTAAAAAACAATATGTTGATGATTAAAAAAAAAAAGAGAAGAAATTTATCATTTAACTAGATATATAAAAACAGTGTGAATGATATTATTAAAAGCATTGAAATAAACGTAACCATGTTCCATAATAATAAGAGAATAATAAAATAATAATTCCAACATGCTGAAATTAAATGAAGATATCTGTGAATGTATTAATGATTATTGCCTGGTTAGCGATGTGATGGAATGAATATTGCCATTAATATTGGCGTATTTATGTTGGTCTCCAAACATCTGGATCCTCCATAAGTGTTGTATGATGATCAGTTGATGGAACTGAACCAGGAGGTGGTACTACACCAGACGGTGATGTTGCCATTGCAGCCATATCCGCTCTTGATCCTCTGTTTTTATTGTTATATTCAATTTTTTTTTTTTTTTGTTAAATTTAATCAATTTTTGATTCATCATTTATCCCCGTGTTAGTTTTTATATTGATACACACAATAATATAGCAAAACAAATAAAACAAATACACATGAATTTTAGAAAACAATGTTTTTTTTCTTTTATAAATTGTTTAATTTTTTTTAACTTACTTTTTTCCAATGGACATCATTCCGTATAAAACACCAGTTCCAAATATCAAACCACTTGCAAGAAATTTGCCAAATGAAAAATCCAAGAATAATGGTAATACTGCTAATCTAATAAACAAAAAATTATAATTTTAATTTAATTATATTGAAGATAATTTAAACTTTAGATAGCTTTTAAAAATACAAAAATAATTGAAGCTATAAATTATGAATGAAAATACTTGTTGATTAAACATCTAGGATAATTTTGTGATAGAAAAAAAATTAATGTTTATACTGACCCACAATAGAGAACAGCTCGATTCCAGTAAGGTCGTTTTTCAATGATGTTACTTAATGTTTGAACAAAATCAAGAAATATACAACAACAAGGAGCTTCTCCTGTTAGCACAACAAGACCAGCAATAATTAATGTTACACCACTTAAGAATCCTGGAATTGATGCAACAATAATTGTCAGACAACTAAAAGCACCAAAAAGTATTCCAACTTGAAAACAAAAAAATAAGAAAATATGTTAATTATTTATTGCTGATGCCAGGTGGAATTATATTGACTGAGCTTTTTTTTTTTTTTTTCATGTCAATTATTGATTATAGGCAAATTTGTCATTGATAATTTTTGTAACTTACAAAAACCACCAACGGTTCCCATTGCTCGTGCACCGTATTTCATCCACCAGGGTACATCATCTTGGGATTGTGGATCTTGTCCAGGTCGCTCCATTATGGAAGCTATTTTTTCACTGAATGACTGATAAATAAATTTTTAAATTAATTAACATGTATTGTCATTTAGAGCTAATAATTTTTTTTTTTTTTTTCTTTTTTGTGCTTTTTTTTTTTTTTTAATTGTGGTTTATCATTGGGAGTATATTAAATTTTGGAGTAAAATAATTTTGGATAATTGCGGAAAAAATAAAATAATAATTTAGTAGATATTTAAAATTTATATTACCATTTTTAATTATTGTTTTGACGTTGACTGGATGATTATTCAGCTGTCAAAATTAAATTTTTAATTGGAAAAATAATACTCGATTTTTTTTTATGCCAAACACTGTTGACGTACTCTGAAAAATCGACCAGTTTTATTTTGTTGAATTGCCTCTAGTTGGCGACACTATTAAAAAAAAAAAAAAACAAAAAAAATAAATAAATAATTCAATTGTTAAGGTATGTTTCCAGCTGTTAACTTTAATATTTTTTTACACCGTAAATTATTTGTTTACAGTTTTTTTTATTTGTTTTTATTTACCTAAATGTATAAATTTTAAATTGTTGTCAATTGTCATAAAGAGTAAAGAACCAATAAATTTTGTATAAATGATTTTTATTGTTAAATAAATTGTTGAAAAGTTCATTAGGTGTGTTCGTCTCTCGGCTCAGTTTTGTGACTTTTTGGTGGTTTTATGACGTCAATTGCACTTGGAAGTTATTGTCATTGTCATCTTTGATGAAAAAAAAATTAAAATTAAGACATGAAATTATTCTGTGTTTAGTATTATCATAGTATTTATAAGTATTGGAATTTCAACAATTGGTATTTATTTTACAAAATAATTATAGCTCATTTGGTACTTATTTAACACTTGCATCATTTTTTCTATTTGAATTTACTATTGGTTTTTATTATCCATCAATTTGTTTTATCAGAGAAATTATTGTACCTGAAAATAGTCGTGCAAGTGCTGTCAATTGGTTGAGACTTTCAACAAATATATTTATTTGTATAATATTATTATTTATCAAAACTAATTCACCTGATAATTGTTTAATATTTTTTTCAAGTGCATTATATTTTTAATAAATTATGCAACATGGAAATAATACAAAACCTGAATGTCCTAAATGTCGTTGCATTTGTTTTTCTGTAATAGATATTGTAAATAAACTCATGCTAATGGACCACATATACACGTAGTTTCAACAGTCTTACTGAAAAATGCCATCCCAACATAACCATGGATATGGTTGTTTAAATTTTTCTTGTATACTAGAATATACCAAATTGTTTTATTTGGTAATTCTCCAGATTTATAAAATTATTGATGCTCGGTTTTATTATTTTTTAAATTTATTTTATAAACATTATTTTATGACATTTATTTAATACTATAATTATAAATCATAATCAAAACCAATGAAATAGTATGACAATATTTTTTTGTGACAAAAATTTTTCTTAAATCATTCCATATTTTGTGAGTGGAATGATATATATTTCATTATTATCATTTACTTTCATTGAGACTTCATATCGTAGGCGCAATCTAAAATAAAAATAACAATATTATAATGATGCGAATTAACTTTTTTATTTAAATTATTTGATAAAAGAAGGATTTATTTAACTTACCCTTGATGAGAACCATATAAGGTCTTGAAATAGATATCCCCGCTTTGAATTATTGCATCAAATTTTAGATTTTTTGATTCCTTGTTTATTTTATCGCCGGATTTTTTTAAAACTTTAATATTAACTGTATGACACACTTCAAAACTAGAAAAAATAAAAATAGTATTTTTTATCACAAGTTTATTATAGAGATAAAAATAAATAATAATTTTTTAATAAGTCAATCATTATTCCTTAATAGAACACTAATAATATGATAATCGAATAATCATTAATGAAAAAACTTACGTTTCACCTGTTTCTTTGACTTTTATTATATGTTTAAATCCTTGAAGTGACAAATCCATTGGAAATTGTAATTTTACTCTTCCCGGATATTCAGCAACAGCAGCAGGATTTCTAAATAATAAATAATCAGAACTCGTAATAGGTCATTTTTTTCATAATAAAAGTATTAATTAAGTAATTTGAAAAAACAAAAAATTTGTTTAAAATAATTGATTAATATATACAATACAACTTACAATTCAGCAGTTTTTTTTGCGATTTCCATTAGCCAATCAACACCAAATCCGTTCCATTGTTTGAGAGGTGCTAGATGACGAGTTTCATAAGTACGTCTGTAAGGTAATAATAATTTGATTAATATTTCTTTATGTAATAAAACATGAATAATATATATGATAACTAAATAGTTTTAATAAACATAAAATAAGTGATTAATATCAACTCACGAGTCTCCGCCCGTTGGTGTTTTGAATGTTAATTTGGCATCATAAGCTCTCAAATCATCCAAATCCAATCGTGTCAAGATTTTTAAACCACCATTTTTTTGGATTTGAGCTGCAGGGTCGTTAAAAGCTTTAACATGAACTTCTTGACTCACGATATAACTGTAAAATAAAAATAATATAATTAATCATGTATAGGCGTAACTATAGTAATCATTTTATGATGGATATTTTACTATTATCTTAATGATAACTTACGTTTCATCACTATTATCAAATTTGAATTGTAATTTATCACCATCAAGTAATATAGTGATCAATCCATTACCTCTAAAATATCTTGGTCCTTTTATTTCTTCACTAGCATTTGTATCGCTTGTAGGTTCAATCAATTTTTTGTTTAATTCCGTTGTAAATACGGTAGGAAGAAATATACTGTAAAATAATAATTATAATAATATTAATAATGTATATTTTTTTTATCAACAATTCAATAAAACTTTGTCAATTTTTTTTTGACCACATGCTTAACATCGTGTGCTACTTTTTTCTTTTGACGTTTCGATATATTTTTAATGATTATTTAATTAAAAATATAAGCACCAGCTGGCCTTAATAATAAATAATTTTTTTATCAAATAATTGGTTCAGAATTATTTATTAATGAATAAACACTTACTTGCTGCATCGCTTATTATTTACGAATATGTCCATTGTACCACTACTTTGTGATACGATCAAGTTTCCAAGTATGGATGATAATGTTTTTTTTTCAGGTAAATTCCGACCAAATATTTCCGATGCAAAAACTATCATCAGCCATTCCCAACGACTCTTTGGTTTTAACTCAGCTATATAAAAAAAAAAAAACAATTTGTTAATAAATAGAAATGAGTAAATATATCTGTATAAATACTTGTAGTTGAAATCCAGTTTACCAAAGAAAAACAGGGCGCGAAATGCATTGGGCCAAGAATAAAAGATGAATTTTTATGAATGAACAAATCAATTAATCAATTAATTTATAAAAAAAGTATATTATTTGTTACCTTGAGTATTGAGTAATCGTACTGATTTTGATTGATCATCTGGTGGATGTAATTAATTTATATATCATTGGCTTAAAATATACATGTTTTGATGATGATTTTTATAATTGTTATTTATTATTTTTGTATATGTATAGCTGAAGAAGAATTGGCTGAATATTTAAATAATGAAATTGCTACTAAAAAAGGTAAACCATCAGAGTTCAACTCCAGAAACCCGGGTTCGAATCCTGAGTTAGGTCAAGAAATAACCAAGTTGAGAAGCATGTATAAAGATAATAATAATAATTATAAATAATTTAAAGTTATTTTTTAAATAAACGAATAATTCTGTTTTTTTTTTATCGAAAATACAAATAGAATATAATGAAATGTACTATTGTACATCGTAAATCTCACCATGCAACATAGTAGATTTAACGAACGCTATAGACTTGACTATGCAACATAGTACTTCTTAACAAGATACATCGTATCTTTTCCAATTGAAACATTGTAAACTATACTAGGATAAAAGAATTTTACTATGTGCATAGTACATGTTATTATTTTTTCGAAAACGTCCCCGAGTACCAGAAAAAATAATAAAAATAATTCTTTTTTTTATATAGTGAAACTAATTATTTTTTTTTTACAGTGTAGAAATATATTTTTAATTGAAAAAAACATATATATATTTTTAAATAATATAATTGATGATTTATTTGTTGTTAATTTTTTTTTTGTTTTCTTATTTTTTTTCTTAAGGTTTTGTATGATTATCTTATGAACTTTTTGGAAGACAAAGGTATCTCAAATGACTTGGCTGATGAAATTTCAGAATTTAGCACAATTTATAAACGTAAAGCATACATAAGTACGTTAGAAAGTCTTGTTGAATTCACAACTTCAGAATAATTATACCATAAGTATTATATAAGTATTGAAATGGTAAATTTTCTCCTTTTTTTTCGAGTTGTTTGTAATTGACTAGTAAATTTATTATATAATTTACGTTAATTATTTGAAATAAAAACCAATGATAAAATAATTATTTATAAGAGTTATGATTTTTTTCATTTTTAATAATAACTTAATTAACAAAAAAAAAATATATAGGTATAAATGCAAATACATTTTTAGCTTTAATTCATAAATGCTTTTTTATAACTCTATAAAAAAAATGAATAAATATTTTTAAAACTTCCCCTAGATCAATTAAGGATGAATTTCAGGAATGTTGAAAAAATTGATTTTTCATTATTATTTTTTATTCTTGATGATTATTAAAATTCTTTTTTTAATTTTCTTTTGTTGTTTGAATAATAAAATTATATATTTTAACTATAAATTATTAATAATTAATCAATTTTATAAAAAATAAGAAATAATAAACCGCAAAGATAAAAATCTTTTGAACAAATTCATTTCACAATTTTTCATATGATTTTCAAAAGGTTATTTTGTTGACAAATACTTTGGATGATTATTTTAATATCCTTTCATCAAAATAAATATTTAGAAAATAAAAAAAAACAAAAGTATTTTCTAATCATACATTATAATGTTTATTTATGTTTAGTTGAGTTTATTACACGAATTTAAATTGTTATAAATTATACATTTGAAATTCCTGCGCTTGGAGCAGCACTGATTTGATATAAAGAAGAGTTATATTTTTTTTGATTAAAAAAAAAAAATGATGTGATGGATGTTATTTGCTCTGATTGGTCAAACCATCAAGCAGCCATTAAAGAATATATTTCATCATATTGTCTGATATTGTCTAGCGGCTTATAGCAAAAATTTTATATATATTGTTTAAACAATTAATATTAAATAACTATATTTATATCGTCAAAATAAAAACACAATGAGTGGAATTGTAAGAAATGCATTACGTTTTGTTGTTGGAACAGCAAAACATATTACAAATAATACAACAAAATCTTTAATTAATTCTCAATGTTCACGTTCCATGTGGCACATGGGTAATCGTCTTAATGATACCACCAAAAATTCAATTAAATTGATTAAATCATATAATCTTTGTAATTGTGGATGTGGAAGATTCCAACATACTCAAGGTAATTAATCTTTTTTTTTTTTTATAAATTTATTAATTTATTAATTTATTATTGGCTTATAATATACCACGTGTATTTAAGGTTAATTTTAAGTATTGATTTTTTTATTTTAACAAAATTATTCTTTATGTAATCATTACTAATCAATAAAAAATTTTTTGGGCAATTGATTGATATGTTGTAATGATGATTTTTATTATTTTTATATATGAAGTTGAAGAGAAATTGGCTAAATATTTAAATGGGGAAATTGCTGCTGAAAAAGAAGCAACAAGAGAAAAAACAATACCATCAAAACTTGGTAAATTTGATGTATCACTTGATGGTGCTGAAGTAACATTAATGAAAAAAGAAAATGATGAAACGTAAGTTGAATATTCATCATTATAGATACAAATAAATTTTGACTATTTATTTATATATGTTATTAATATCATTTTTTTACAGAATTAAAATTATTTTCAATGTCAATCACACAATTAATAGCAATGAGAATGAAGCAGTTGATTTAGAACATGCATTATTAAGCAAGCCAAATTTTGATGTTGAAATTACACGTGGTAGACAAACCCTTGGTTTTTCATGTTTATTTAACGTTTCTCCTGATGCAATTGTTTATGAAAATAACAGTTAGTAATCTTGTAATAATAATAATATTTGAAAATTGATGATTATTTATTTTGTGTTTGTTTGTTTTTGTTTTTTAGATTATATTTTTGGTATTGATGAAGTAACTCTTCATGAAGGTGAACGTACTGATACAATTTATGCTGCAGGTGGTGAAGTTATTGATGGGGTTAGTAGAAATATATTTTTAATTAAATAAAACAAATTTATTTAGAAAAATAATATAATTGATGATTTATTTGTTGTTAATTTTTTTTTTGTTTTCTTATTTTTTTTCTTAAGGTTTTGTATGATTATCTTATGGAATTTTTGGAAGACAAAGGTATTTCAAATGACTTTGCTGATGAAATTTCAAAATTCAGTACAATTCATGAACATAATGCATACATAAGTTTGTTAGAAGGTCTTGCTAAATTTACAGCTTCAAAGTAATTATTCCATAAGTATTTAAAATAATAAACTTTTTCCTTTTTTTTTTTAATTTCACAAAAAAAAAAAAAAAAAAAACGAGTTGTTTGTAATAATCTAGTAAATTTATTATATAATTTACGTTAATTATTTGAAATAAAAACCAATGATAAAATAATTATTCATGAGAGTTATGAGTTTCTTTATTCTAATAATAATTTTAATAACAACAAAAATATATATATATTAATAATTTTTTTTAAATTTAATTATAATTTTTTTCTATTTGAGATGCAAATACATTTTTAGCTGTGACTCATAGATGGCTTTTTATATCTCTATAAAAAAAATAAATAAATATTTCTAAAACTTCCCCTATATCAAGGGATGAATTTCAGGAATGTTGAAAAAATTGATTTTTCATTATTACTATTTTTTTTCTTACTGATTAAAAAATTCTTGATAAAATTTTCTTTTTCAGTTTAAATAATAAAATTATATATCTCAACTATAAATTATTAATAATTAATTAATTTTACAAAAAAAAAAAAAAATAATAAACTAAAGATAAAAATCCTTTGAACAAATTCATTTCACAATTATTCATAGATTTTTAAAGGGTTATTTTATTGAGAAATACTTTGAATATTTATTTTAATATTCTTTCATCAAAATAAATATTTAAAAAAAAACAACATCTCAACATCTTTAATAATCCTCTTCAAAAAAAAAAAAAAAAATAAATAAATATCTGTTTATATTTATACACAAATATATGTTTCGTCTTTTCAAATTGTTTTTTTTTTTTTTTTTTCATTATCATATTGACAAAAGCCATTCACCTGTACAATACTTATTGTAAAGCTCAAGGATATCGTTTCCATTTTTCCGGATTTTTTATTTTATTTTTTTTAATATACACATATATATATTGTATTATGTATGTTTGGCAAATAAAAAACCACCCCCTTTAGCATAGTTTTATGTTGAATTTTTACCCTCTTTTCACGCATTGGAAGAATAAACCCCCTCGATACGGCTAGTTGGGCCTCAAACCACCATGGTATGCCTCAGTAGTGCTTATATTTGTACATTTGAAGAGAACTTTTTTTTTTTTCTTTGTTTATTTTATTTATTTTTGGGGGATGAAAGTTAGCCGTGACGGTATAATGCAAAGCATTTAAGGGTATATACACGTGCGACATCAGAGGGTGGTCTAGACCGCCTGGTTGTCTGTACTCGTTAGATCAGACAAAATTAAGCTGGTAAAATTATGTAGATATTGTGTGTTTGGCTATAATTGAAGCTAAGTAAAAAATCTAGCTAAGTAAAGAATCTAGCTAAGCGGAAAAGATGTAGCTGCAGAGAGAAAAATTAAGCTGGTAAATTTCAGGTATTAAAATGTATTTTAATAAAAATTAAATTGTTCATATATTATTTTAAATTGAAAAAATTTTTAAGTATACTTTTTAGATTTCAAATATTTTTATTTAAAAATAAACAGTTAAAAATTAATTATTCTTTATAACTATTCAACAACAAAAAAAAATAATCGAATAACTCCATTATTATATGATTCAAAAATTATATTGATATAAATTTTATGTTTTTAATATTTCTTTTTCTTGATTCTGTTAATCATCATCATGAATAATTATTTTACGAAATTTTTAACTTCCTGTTTTTAAACTTGAATTTCTACCGAAAAATAATCTTCGATTTCTTGCAGTGTTTTATTTTTAGTCTCCGATAAAAACGCATAAAAATACGAAAAGGCATCCAACTGAGAACTTAAAAAACTTAAAATGAGAAATTTTTCCGAAATAAGCAACGCGGAGAAAACTTTTTCCCTTATTTCTCCGCTTGGGTCAATTTTGGAGAAATTCAGAGGTATCACGGTGAAATTTGGGAAAATTCGGAGAAAAATTTCCACCGGGGTAGATTTTTAAGTTTTTAAATTGATTTTTCAGAAATTCCAAATAGAATTGGATCAACCCCTGTTGGGCGAATGTTAAATAATACAAGTTTAATGTTCAACAATGAATCGGTACGCGATGTTACTCATCATTACCACAACGTGAATTGATTTGGCACCCCTGGTGGAAATATTTCTCCGGAATTTCTCCGGATTATTCCGGATTACTCGAATTCCTGTGTAAAATGAAGGAAAAAAAATGACTGAAAAATTTCAATGGGCCAATTCCAGAGTGATACGGAGTTTTCCGGAATTTTACGGAGTTTCTCCGAAGTTCAAGGAGAAATTATTTCCACCAGGGACAAAAATTTTGTTGGAGTATTTCAATATTTTTTTTGGTTGAATTTATTATTATTTAAAAATATTAATATTCCGCCACCTTTTAATATTTAATTAATATTCCGCCAATCTTTTAAAAATATCAGGAGAGCAGGTAACATAAGAAGTAAACTAGAAATCATATAAAATACCTCTTTGCCTGTTCTATGATCCTGTTAGAAAATTAATGTTGCCACTATTTTTTTTCTAATTGTTTTCAAAGAAATAAAATTTATTTTTGAAATATCAGGAGAGCAGGTAACTCAGGAGGTGATCTAGGAATTGAATAAACTATCTCTATTTGCTCATTCTATGATCCTGTTAAAAAATTAATGTCGCCACTATTTTTTTTCTAATTGTTTTTTAAAAAATAAAATTTATTTTCGAAATATCAGGAAAGCAGGTAACAGAGGAGGTGAACTATAAATAAAATAAAATACCTCTTTGCCTGTTCTACGATCCTGTCGAAAAATCAATGTCGCCACTAATTTTTTTCTAATTGTTTTTAAAGAAATAGTATTTATTTTTAAAATATCAGGAGAGCAGGTAACATAAGAAGTAAACTTAAACAAAATTAACAACAACAAAATTTGGGTGAAGAAACGTTCGGAAATATTTCTCCACGATGAGAATACGCGGAGAAACATGTGAAAAAATTAATTTTACAGTGATGCACCCTGGTAGTTGGAATTACTTGCTTGAAAAATATTTCCCCGGAATTTCACCGTGATTACTCCGAGTTTTTTCAAAATTGACCCAAGCGGAGAAATAAGAGGAAAAATTTTCTCCGCGTCGTTTATTTCGGAAAAATTTCTCATTTTAAGTTTTTTAAGTCCTTAGTTGATTGCCTTTTCGATTATTTTATTGAATAATTAAATATAAAAATGTAATGTTTATGTTAATATTTGTTTGCTTTTGTTAACAGAAGTTGAAAAAAAATTGAAAATTTAATTCAAACAATACAAATAGCAAAGTTATTTAACTTGAAAAATAATGACACTGTGAAAATTAGAATTTTTTATTCTTTTTTAACAGGTGGAATGTAACTTGATAATAAATTATCAAGTAATATCAAATCTGAAGAGCTCGATTATTTGTCGATTGTCGGACGACCTCGGTCCGTAAACGGATCTCACATATCTTCTCAAGGCAAGATCCGTCCACGGACCTCGATCCGTGTGAACGAGTCGACTCGTATGAATTCGAGAATAGCCTCCCTGATTTGACAAGAACTTATCGAGAAAAGTCTTTTCCATGGTTACTTTAATAGGTGGAGTTGGATAAAATGGTACAGCTAATACCGTTTTTTGTGAAATGCCACGTTGGATTTCTGAAAAATAAAAAATGAAAAAGTATTTGAAATAAAATTAAACAATTTGTCTTTAAATATTTAAGGTTAAACACATAAATGATAACACTGAATTTAATTATTTATTAATTTAACTCACCCTTGTACATTATTGATATTGATATGTAAGAGAAAAATTGTGCTGATCCAGAATTTGACATAATTGCTAGAAAATGAAAATTATTCAATGAGAAAATATTATAAGCAAAAGTATTGCCTTTATACTTTCAGTAGTAGCTGAAGATGTAAAGATTATTACCATTGAATATTTTTTTTAAAAAAAAGTTAATTTTCATATTATTATCATTAATAATTTTTATTAATATAACAATTTTATAAAATACAAGATATTAAAAATACAGCAATATTAATTGTATATTTTTATTTAAATTAATTTGAATAGTACTGGTTGCTTATAACTTTTTAATAATATAAATTCATCGACAAGGCTATATTCACCCAACCAAGGACTTAAAAACTTAAAAATCTACCCCGGTGGAAATTTTCTCCGAATTTTTCCAAATTTCACCGTGATACCTCCGAATTTCTCCAAAATTGACCCAAGCGGAGAAATAAGAGGAAAAATTTTCTCCGCGTCGTTTATTTCGAAAAAATTTCTCATTTTAAGTTTTTTAAGTCCTCAGTTGGATATATGAATAGCCTTTTCGTTAATGTTTCTATGATAATTCAAATTTTTTTCATAATATTTCTATTATTATTTTTTGAAGAAATAAAATTTATTTTTTGAATATCAGGGAAGCAGGTGAAAGAGGAGGTGAACTAGAAATTGTATAAAATACCTCTTTCCTTGTTCTATGATCCTGTTAAAAAATTAATGTCGCCACTATTTTCTTTTTAAATGTTTTTGAAGAAATAAAATTTATTTTTAAAATATCAGGCGAGCAGGTAACGCAGGAGGTGAACTAGAAATTGTACAAAATACCTCTTTGCCTGTTCTATGATCCTGATAAAAAATTGATGTCGCCACTATTTTATTTCTAATTGTTTTTTAAAAATCAAAATTTATTCTTAAAATATCAGGAGAGCAGGTAACTCAGGAGGTGAACTAGGAATCTTATAAAATACCTCTTTGCTCATTCTATGATCCTGTTAAAAAATTAATGTCGCCACTATTTTATTTCTAATTGTTTTTTAAAAATCAAAATTTATTCTTAAAATATCAGGAGAGCAGGTAACTCAGGAGGTGAACTAGGAATCTTATAAAATACCTCTTTGCTCATTCTATGATCCTGTTAAAAAATTAATGTCGCCACTATTTTATTTCTAATTGTTTTTTAGAAATTAAAATTTATTTATAACTTATAACTATGGTTATACTTTTAAGTTAGTAATCAGAAAATTAGTTATAACTTAATTAGTAACTCATAAGTTATAACTATAATGATATTTTTTTATTAGAGACAGAATTCGTGGCCATGTAATAATAATAATAATAATAATAATAATAATAATAATAATAAGTCATGCTTAATTCGCATAATTTTATATGGTAACCTTAATTATTTGAATAATTTTTTGATATCAATATATATTAATAAAAATTATATTTTAATTAATAGATGATATAATAATAATTAAAAAATTAATGAAAAAAATTTTCCCCTTATAATGTGATGATCAGTGATTTGATTACTAAAAAATGATCCTTTATATGTAGTAAGTACCGCGTCAGTGGCGCTTTGCTCTCCCGAACATCTGCGGCAACTGATTCTTGCTGTTCTTGCTGACTGACTAGTTGGCAGTTCCTTCATTGTCGCATACTCGCATTCACTTTGAGTTGCTTTGAGTCTTCAAGTCAGTATTTATTGTTGTTTATTAAGGTACAACCAGGGCAAAATGAGAGACATCTGGCGGATGTTTGCTAAAAACGTTATATATTCATGAGTGCGAAAAGGACGAAAGATTAGAAAGAGAATACTGTTTCTCACTTCCACTTAAGGTACTTTCATAGCTACGTTCCAACAATCAGAATTTCTTAAAATTTATACAGTAGATAGTTGAAATATTAATGCATCGTTTTGTAAAATCAGTTTTTTTGTTATAAACCTTAATAATTTTAAAAGTCGACTACTTTTGGAGGGTTATACATGGGCTCTATGGGAGGCTATGTTTGAAATTTCTTTGAACATAACTAAATTACATTTCTAACAATCACTTTTTTCAAAAACTAATCAATAATAGTGAAAAATAATAAGGAATTTTTAATGTTTGTTCACATGTTTTAATGCTGCTTTTGAGTATAATTAAAAATTATCTATCAAAAACACGGATATTACTGATTTTAATGAGGAGCCATGATAACTGGGAGTATTGAAATAGGAGGTAATGCAAAACTTAGCACACAAGAAACTCAATTACACAATAATAGATATCATAATGCAAGTGTTAATAAAAATATTATAAAAATGTTTTATTAACGATATGTATTAGATTGATAATGAATATTGATATTAATTGGATATAAATTAGAAAACTAATATCAGTAAATCAGTGATGCATACTAACAAAAAATTTTTTGTGTGCAATATTGAAATGAATAAATATCATAAGATAATTTTTTTATTAATATATAATTGGTTTTATTGAAATGTATTGCATAAAATTGATAAATAATGAAAAATAAAATGGTTTAGGCAAAAAAATAATCACAAAAGTTCAAACTTTTGGTTTTTGGGTTGGTATGACAAAATCTACAATGTAAAAAAGCATAGATTTTATTAGGACACGCCCCTCAAAATCTAGCTATGAAAGTGCTCTTAAGTATTTAGACAAGGACAAAATTTATTATCCTCTATTAATTAAAAATTAAATATTAAAACCTATAATAAATTTTGTGATGATTTTTCGTCTTTTTCTAGTTTTATCCTTTAGTTTTTGGTAAATATGGCATTATTTTTTTCAGTATTGATGGGTATTATGAAAAAGCCGAACATCATTTTCCATAAGAGCCTATGTTTAACCTCAAAAAAAAGGACCATCTTTAACAGTTAATTAATCAAAAAAACATCTTATAACAAAAAAACTGATTAAAGAAAAAGGTGTATCGTTATTTCAATTATCTACTCTATAAAATTCGTGAAATCGTCATTATTTTTAATTTTCCCTGGTTGTACCTTAACAATTAGCCGACAAGTAATGGGCCGACAAAAAAACAATGATTGTAGCTGATTGTACTTGGATTGTAGATGATTGTAATATATTTAGTTTTGTTTGTCAACCCCCTAATTAATTTTAATTAAATCATGAATATTTGAAGTTGACAGATAATGACAATTCATATAATTTCAAATGGTTGATATTTTATAGTATTAAGATGCTTAATTCGATAGTAAATCGTTTGTACATCATTATTTTTTGTTTGTCATAGTTCAAAATTTATTTTTTAAATATTAATTAAAACCATTGTACTACCAATCTGTTATAGTACTTGCGCATGCGCGGTTACAGTGATAAAAATAATAGATATTGAATTTGATTTATTTTTTTATTAAATAATTATAAATGAATTGATAAGATAGTAATTTGATATTTACTTTAGTTGTTATTATTTAAAAAATGTTATTGTTTATCATTGTACACATTTTATTAATCCTCAACATTGTCCAAACCAACATGACATTTGGTCGTCATTTTATCAGTGTACTCGCGCACGCAAGTTCTAAATTAACAGGGGGATGAATAATACAATAGTTTTTAATTAATATTTAAAAAAATAAAAATTATTGAACAATGACAAACGAAAAATAATGATGTACAAACGATTTGCTATCGATTAAGCATCTTATTACTATAAAAATATCAGCCATTTGAAAATTATAAATTGTCGGCTATCTGGCAACTCCAAATATTCATTAATTAATTAAAATTACGAGTCATAAAACAAAACTAAATATATTACAATCATCTACAATCCAAGTACAATCAGCTACAATTATTGTTTTTTTGTCGGCCCATTACTTGTCGGCTAACTGTTAATAAACTTTATTGTTCGACATGTTGAACCTATTGCGTCAGCCATTACTAAAATCTGTTAAAATTGCACCGCGTAAGTTTATACCAGTTTATACATTATAATATATTTTCTAGGTTGATTTTAAAATTTTTTAAAATAATACTTGATAATTGATGAATTGTTTTAGTTGGTGTTGAAAATTTTGGAAAACCAATTCCAAGAGTACTCACAAGATCATATAGTCGACAACGTCGACATCGACCATTTCAACGTGCAGTTCAATCGAACCATCATCCATTTGCAATACCACAAATACCACGTTGGGTAAAAACCACCATGTGGTTTGGATTAACTGCAGGGATGACAGCACTTTTTGGCGCTTTCTGGTACCAGGTCTTGATAAGGGTACGTTAATGTATATTCATCAACCTTTTTTTTTTTCTTTCAACAACTGACAACTTACTCTATTTACAGGTCATGGATAATTCGATCCTTTATACCAATAAAGAAAATGATAAAAAATAATGCTATTTTTTGTTTGTTTTTTTCATTATAAAATAAGATGTCTAAAATTAATCATGATATATTATATGAATTGATTAATTTATTAATAATATCTGATCCTATTATTAAAAATATCATTTCGAGTTGTGTGAAAACTAATTTAAAAAGAGAAAAAAAACAAATCACAATGAAACAGATGGAATTTATTACAATTAAATAAAAAAAATATTAAAAAATAATAAAAATAAAAATTTTAATTATTAGAAAAACAGAATAAGAAGTAAATTATTGAAAACATATATTAAATACTTTTTTGCTTTTTATATTTCTCTGTTATTGAATAATTTTTTTTCAAAGAAATATACAAAAAATTTAAACTATTAGAGAAACATAAAATTTAGAACATAAGTACACTTCTTCTATTTTATATTTGCTTAATAAATTTGAAAATTTCTCTGCCAGTTCTAAAAACAAATTTTTTTAATACATCGAATACCTCTCTAGTCATTCTATGTTCCTGATACAAATCGAATTTTTTTTTCAAGTATTAGGCAAATATAAAATCGAGTAGGTAAATTTTCAAAAATACCGAATACCTCTTTTGTCATTTTATGTTCCATATACGACTTGCTAAAATGAATGGACTAATTAAATTTTCACAAAAAAATAATATTAAACATTTAAGTGGACCACGTACGTGAAATAATAAAAGCAATATTACAACCAAATGCATTAAAACCATTTTGTGTATTATTTTTTTATTTTTTAATTTATCAATGGTCTGGTACAAATGCATTGACATTTTATGCTGTACAAATATTTAATAAATCAGGTGTTACAATAAATAGTTATTTGATAACTGTTGTACTTGGTGTTGTTAGACTTCTATCAACAATAATGGCATGTGTACTTTGTCGTAAATGTGGAAGAAGACCATTGACAATGATATCATCAATTGGATGTGGTATATCAATGATTGGATTCAGTGGATATTTGTGGTATTATCAATATTGGAAATTAAATAATATTGAGCCATCATTTACTTGGATGCCAGTGTTATTTATATTTTCTTATACTATTGCTTGTACAATTGGATTTTTAGTTATACCTTGGGTAAGTTGTTCATGCTGTTCATGTTGTTCATGCTGTTGTTAGGGTTTTGCTTGGTTTTTTTTTGATATAATATTTGTTATTTTTTTCAGGTCATGATTGGTGAAGTTTATCCAGTTCAAGTTAGGGGAATCATGGGAGGATTAACAACTTTTTCAGCACATTCATTTGTCTTTAGTGTTGTTAAAAGTTTTCCATTTTTAATTGATACAATTACTATGCATGGCACATTTTTAATGTTTGGATGTATATCGCTATTTGGAACAATATATTTTTATACATTTTTACCGGAGACTAAAAATAAAACACTCCAAGAAATTGAAGATTATTTTTCCGGTAGAAATTCAAGTTTAAAAACAGGAAGTTTAAAATTTCGTAAAACAATTATTCATGATGATGATGATAAACAAAATCAAGAAGAAGAAATAACAAAAACATAAAATTTATATCAATAATTTTTAAATCATAATAATGAATTATTTTACTTTTTTTTTGTTGTTGAATGTTTATAAAAAATAATTAATTATTAAGTGTTTAATTTTAAATACAAAATTTTTTTTAAATAAAAATATTTTAGATCTCGTAAAAGTATTTTAATAAATTGAAAAAATAAAAAAAAAATGATTATTGTAAATAAATTAATTTAACGCGCAAAAATTACTTATTTTTTTAAACAAAAGAAAGATAAATAATTATAAGAAATATGATAAATTTAATAAAAATTATAAATTATAGAAAAATAAAGATGAGAATTTTGTGAATTTGATAAAAATATAAACTTATATCTTTTATTTTTATTAACAAAAGTGAACAAAAGCGACCCCGTGCTACCTTGTTATTTTATAAAGTACACCTCTTCTATTTTATAATTCCGTAATAAAATCGAAACTCCTCTGATGGTCTTCTTGGTCCTGGACCACCAGTTATTGGCATTGGTTATTCAGATGTTGGACAAAATTATGACGGGCCAAATTATTTACCTAATAATTATAATAATAGTGGACCACATCAGAGTGATGGTATATGGGTAATTGGACAAGCACCAATGAACTTTGGTGGTGATTGGATGAATAATAATAAAAAAAATAATAATGGTAGTTCTAATAGAAAATGTCGATCAAGAAAAAGAAATCGTAATAGAAATCAACAACAACAAAAACAACCACGACAACAAAAGAATTTGGGACCTGTTAATCGTGATAATAAATCACCAGTTTAATTATTATTTAATTAATAAATAATTAATATTAATTAGTATTTAATATTTAAGAAAATAAAAAAAGAAAATTTTCTTTCTTTTTTTTATTTCATTTTTTTATTAAGGCGCTTCTTCTTCTTCTTTTTTTTTTTCATTATTTAATAGTGAAGAGAAATAAAATTAACTAACTATTGTATTAGTATTATTAATATTTGCAAAAAAAAAATTTTTATATGAAAAAAAAATAAAAGGAATTATTAAATAAGATAAGCAAAATAACAAAGGTCAATATTAATAATTATAAAATGTTTTTTGTTTATGAAAAAATTATTGTTAAATGACTTAATACTTCCAAGATAATGATTAATAAAAATGAAAATTATTATATACGTATTATGTACGTAGTGGAGAAAAGTATCAAAATTTTTTTCAGCATTTTCCGAATCGACGGTGAAAATAGCCGGAAATATTTCTCCACGATGAGAATACGCGGAGAAACATGTTAAAAAAATAATTTTACCGCGGAGAAATTCTTCCGAAATCAACGACGAGGAGAAATTTTTTCGACTCATTTCTCCGCATGGGTCAATTTGGGAGAAATTCGGAGTAATCACGGAGAAATTCAGAAAAATTCTCAGAAATATTTTCACCAGGGTTAAGTACCAATTAAATTGAAAACAATAATTAACAATGATTTGATTGAATAATAATGTGTATTTTGAAACCTAATTGTACATATGAAAAAAGAAATATAATAGAAAAAAAATTTAATAATATTAATTTATTACTAATTAGTAATATCAATTAATAATATAATCAATAATACAAAAAAGTAATTAAACTTTTTTTTTTTTATTTAACGAAAAATTTTTTAGCAACACGCATTATTCTTTCGGATGATTTAGCTAACCATGTAATATTTTAACCAACCATGCCAAAGAAATTAACATGTAGGCAACTTCCTTTCCTTAGCTACCATTTTTCCTATAGCTTTTTATTTTTTTAAATTAATGAAAAGCTATTTTTTTAAATTAATAAAAAGCTATTTATTTATCTATTTAAATAAATTTATTTACAATAATACGATTAACATTCTCAGAGAAAAATTGGTTATCGATAAGACATTATTATACAACAAAAATAATAATCATGATTTTAGAAAAAGCGAGAAGAGCATTATTTATTTATTTTTATATGACTTTTTTGTCGTAAAAAAATAAGCATTCAGTTTTTTTGTTATTTAGACGATTATATTTTTCAACAGGAGGTTTGTGAGCCATGGGAAATGACTGAACATGAAAAAGAAATAGCAACAAAATATATTCTACTTTAACATTCTCTACGTTAACCATCATTTTGTTATTATTTTGTCTGTAAATAATAATGTTGGATTAATAAATTATTTAAAAAGCTTTAAATATTTTAAAGAAAATAACTTTTTTTTTTTTTACACAAGAAGAAGAGGAAGAAGATGCCAAAAAAGTACCTGGCAATTAAAATAATAAAACTAATAAATATTTTATGTAATATATTTACAACAGTTTTTTTTTTTTTTTTTATTGATACAAACTAATGATAAGAACAGACCATAAGTCTACGTTTTTTTTTACCCAAAAGGGTCTCAATTTTTTTATTTAAAAAATATATTGCTAAGTAAAAATTTCGTGAAATTATGCTTCTACAAAATTCCACAACACTAAAATATAATTATCCTACAGTTGATGGTATTTCAGCATTATTTTTAGCTCTTGATGGTTTACTTTCAATAAGTTGATTTCTATATGAATAACCAGTACGAAAACCAGCATTATCAAGCAGTCTCATAAGTGCCTCAAATTCAGTACCACCAATATGCCAACGTTTTTTTAATTTTTTAATTGATGCTGGTGATTTACGTGATGCATCATATATTATTTTTTTATTTTCATCATTAATAAGTGTTAAATTATCAATACCCATTGGCATTAATTTAAGTTGCGTTTTACATGCTACAACAGTATTATAAACATTATAAAATGCTTCTTCAATTGTTTCACCACAACATAATGCACCACGATTTGTTAATAACATAACTTTATTTATTGGACCTAAATTACGTGTTATTTTTTCACGTTCTTCAGGCTCAATAGCATCACCAATAAATTGATGATGTGTTGATACATCACCAATAACAATACTTTCATTACCAATTGGTAAGAGGCCACATTTCAAGGAAGACACTGCTGTTACTGTTGGTGTTGTTATGTGTATAATACATGTTATATCTGGACGTGCAGCATGTATTGTTGAATGTAATTGAAATTCACTCAAATGTATACCAAAATTTGTTGTGCCTTGATCAACAACTTCACCTTGCATATTAACTTTAACAAGACTTGATGCTGTTATTTCATGATACAAAAGACCATATGGATTTACCAAAAAATGTTCTTGATCTTGATTTAAACGTGCTGATATTTGTCCACCAACACCCTGTGTCCATCCATAAAGATCAAGTAATCTAAATACTGATGCTAATTTACAACGTAATTGTTTTTCACCAGGTAAATAACCAGTAACATCACCACCTCTAATATCATTAATAGGCACCACACAATTCAAATTTTTAAATATATTTGAATTAAAGCGTACTCCTTGTCCACCCAACATATCTGATTTTTGTTGTAATAAATCAACACAACCACTATCATCTTTTTCAGCTTCAGGACTAGGTTCTATTTCAGTCATTTTTAATACTTCCTTCCCTCTGTCTGTTTTATTTATATTCTAAAATTAAATGAAACACATTAATTATTAAATATACACAGCTTTATTAGTTTATTTATTTTCTAAACTCACTGCATCAATATCAGCTGGTCTTTTTTTACTCTTTTCTTCTTCTTCTGTTATACCGTTCACCACACCATTTGTATGAGGCTTAGCAAGTTCATGTTGACTTGTGTCTTTTTCTTCTGTTAACAAAACCTTTAAATATAAAATCACATTGTCATTATTATTTTAATTACAAAATATTTGTTGTTAAAATACAGCAGAAGAAATCTCATCTGCATTTACCTGGAAAAACTCTCCAGTAGGTTGAAGTTTCGAAGGATAAACTGTTGGATCTTCATCAACTTTTCGTTTTAATGAGTTATTTAATTTTTCTCTTTCTAATTTTTTTTTATCTATCACATGATTATGAGATATATTACTTTCAACTATAACATTTTGAGAATTTAATTTAAGATAACATCTACAATTACGCTGTGTACAAACCCAACGTTGCAAATTATTTGCTAATTTTTTGTGCCATCCAAATTTTAGACCTCTAACAACAAGCAACGGTCTACCTTTTTCACTCAGCATTTTTTCATAAGTAAGAGACATCCTTAAGATGTAAATAAATAAATAAAAATAATCAAAACAATAAACACGAGGTAGTAAACACTCGTTGTAAATAGTAAACAAACATTCACGAATGAATGACAGATGTAATTTGACACAAGCATGCGCAGTGAGCTCAATAAAAACGGAGTAATTTCTCCGGCAATCGATCAACAACGGAGAAATAAATTAATATAAAAATCAAATGAAAATTAAAAATAATCCTGTCTTCTATCGGGTCTCTTAATTAAAAAAAAATTAATATATTTAAACAATATTTTTTTTAATTCAACAATATATTATTTTTTCCTTCTTTTTAACATTTTTTTTTTTATTTGTTTTTCATTTATTCACATTTTTGTAGACTCCAATCAATTTACGTATATACATACATAATTAAAAATAATCTTTTATTTAAACAAAAAAAATAAAAATAATTATTTATCTATTATTAATTATTAGCTGTTAATTAGCGACGAAAAATAGTAAATATTTCATCAAGAAGCACACAAATTTTCTCATCATTCAAAATTATTTATTATCAATATTAAATAATAATAATTTTTAAAAAATAATAATGGAAGAATTAATAAATAATAAGTTAATAATTTTTTTATATAAATAAATTTTTTTTTTGTTATTATTTAGTTTAAATTGTGACGATTTGTGTGGCTTTAATTTGTCAATTTGATATTTAAAATTTTACATTATTTATAGAAAAAAAAAAATTGATAAATTCATTTAGTTTATTTATTAAATAATTTATTTTTCTTTTATTTTCAATGTACTTTCCACAGTGTAATCATTTTTTAAGTTAAATAACTTTTTTATTTGTATTTTTTTAAATTAAATTTTCAATTTATTTTATCTACTGACAGCAAAAGCAAACAAACATTAATTTACATTTTTCATAATCAATAATTTAATGCAATATTAAAAAAAAAAAAGTTACTTTTTGGCGTATTTTTATTAATAAAATAATCATTTATTTAAATTTTTATTTGGTTTCGCAATTTAATTTTTTACACTGGTAGCAGATTTCACTTTTAAAAAAATTAATTTTTTTCATATTCAAGTCTAATTAATTATGGAAAACTCGATAATTATTTTATTTCAAAAGAAACTTTCAAAAAAAAACTATCAACTAATTAGTGAAAAAAAAAAAGCTATTGTTTTTTAATTTAATAAATGTAAATGACAAAGTTTAACTATTTTTTTTCATGATTTTCGTTTGTTACTTAAATTATTTTAAGACTGAATTTAAAAAATAATAAACCAACTTGTAATTAATACAAAATGACAAGAAGCTACTTGTCAAAATGACCTTTAAATTAAAAAAAAAATAACAATAAAAAAGTTGGCAGTGAAATAAATGCTAATTACGATTTAAAAAAAAAAAATATATAAATTCATTAGCTAGAGATTCGTCAACTAAAAATTAACAATATTAATAAAAATAAATAAATAAAATTTATCATATAATGCTCATAGAGCGTCGATATCTTTTTCTGGTATTATTTGATACAGAATTATGACCAGATATTGGTAATGGTGGTGGTGAAGGTGGTGTAACTGGTGTTACTGGTGTAACAGCAGGTGTTGTTGTTAATAATGTTTCAGCTGATGAAGCTGAAGAGGGGGGCCTGAGCTACCAAATATAGTTTTCAGTTTGTGGTGCCCTCATTACACCAACACCACCACCAAGTCTTCTATAATTCATACAACCACATAATCTCCATTGATTTTGTTCAGGATCATAAACTTCAATTGTTTTTAAATATGCAGTACCATCAAAACCACCAACAGCATATAATTGTCCATTAACAACAGCAAGACCAACCTTTATATCAAAAAAAAAATATAAATATATGATAAAATTGTATAAATGATTGTTTGATTGTTTTATTTACCCCACTTCTTCTTGATGTCATTGCAACAATTGGACTCCATGTATTTGTATGTGGATTGTAACGCTCAGCACTTGATAATTCCATACAATCATCTCTACCACCAACAGCATAAATAAGATTATTAAATACAGCACAGCCTAAATGTTTTCTTCTTGTTGACATTGGTGATACTTGTGACCATTTATTTTGTCTTGGATCATATCTTTCAACTGTATTTAATGGTGATTGTCCATCAGAACCACCAATAGCATATAAATAACCACCAAGTACAGCAACAGCAACACCAAGTCTTCTTGTTGTCATTGGTGATACTTTTGACCATTTATTCTCTTTTGGATCATATCTTTCAACATGATTTAAACACTGTACACCATCTTGTCCACCAACAGCATATAAAAAACCATCAAGTACAGCAACACCAACACTTGTACGACATGATGTTGTTGGTGCAACATCACATGACCATTGATTTGTTTGTGGATCATATCTTTCAATACTATTTAAATAACTTTGTCCATCATGTCCACCAACAGCATATAATAAATCATTTAATACAGCAACACCAACACCACATCTTCTTTTACTCATTGGTGCAACCATTTTCCAATCAGCCGTATTTGGATCAAAACGTTCAACAGATGCTATTGCATCACCAGAACACCAACCACCAACAGCAAATAATACTTCACCTCTTCTTGTTGGTTTACGTGGTCTTGTTCTTGGTCCTTGCATTAATGGTCTTTCTTGAGGTAACAATAAATAATTTAGCTTTATCAACTAAATCACGATATGCATCATCTGATCTAACAAGTAAATCAGAACCAACAGTACCAACTAAAAATTTTGGTGATAATAATGGCAAACGTACGTAACGTAATACTTGTGATAAATTTTGACGTCTTTCACTAACATTATATTTAACCCAATTCATAACTGAACTAAACACCTGTTCTTCTGTTCTAACATTTAATTCATCAGATGATATTATATCAACAAGTTGTCCAACTGGTAATAATAAAAATTCTTCACTTTCCATAACTTCTTGAAAATTATGTTGTGTAAATTTATCAGCAATACGTAATAATTCACGACATGAATGTGTATCAGCAAATGCACGTATACCCAAACAATTTGATGGATCAAGTTGGCGTTTTAAAAATTCACAGCATATATCTTGTATTTCAGCAAGTTGTAGTAAACATGCAGCTGGTAATAATGTTTGTACATTAGCTTCTTCAACAATAATATGTGATGTATAACAAAAATCAATCAACAGTTCCATTGCTATTTCATCAATATCACGTATTGTAACTTCTGTTTGACGTGATTCAGCAAGTTCACCAGTAAACATTGCTCTAAAAAAATTAACAAAATTTTAACATTAATTAATATCATCTTATTTATCAATTACAATATGATGATTCATTACCTAAAATATGGACTACATGCTGATAGAATAACACGATGTGCAAATATTTTTCTTGTTCCAACATTAAGTACAACATCACAAAGTTCACGATGACGTCTCAGTACATTTAATTCAGTGAGGGTTGCACGAGGATGCTTCTCGGATGTATGACTTAAGCGTGCCGGTGATGGTGCTCGTTCAACCATTTCACCCATCCTCGTATTTGAGGATGCTTGGGCAGCAGTGCTACCCGAGGCTCCTCGGCTCCCCCCAGCTAGCTGAAGGCGCAGCGGGGGTGACGCCCAACCCCACACCGAGTCTATCTGCAACACCATTCACCAGGACTACTTATTTTTCAATAATTCACCAATCTTTTTTTTTTTTTTTCATTCATTAATAATTCATACAATTATTCCTTTTTTTTTTTTAACAAAAAAAAAAAACAAAACAAATGTTTTTTTTTTTTTGGGTTCTTTCTTGCCTGTTGATTATTTCAGCTAACCTGTGACTGATTTATAAAATTATCATTAAATTATCATTAATGGTATATTTTAAAAATATAAAAATTAAATTTGCAATTTATTGAGCACCAGGTGTATCAATTGAATTTTTTTTCTAATTTTATTTTTGACTTTTAATTATGGAGTAATTTAAAATATTTAAAAAAAATTATAAAATATTAGCTTATTTATTTGTTTATTAATTTTTTATTAATTATCTATGTACTGATTAGATTAATTAGTTAAATTAGATGAAATTGTTATAAATAAACATTTACCTTTAATGATTTTTTATACCAGTAGGAAAAAAATTTAGGCACCTTTAAAATTTTATTAACGTTGTTGTTATTTTAATTATTATTGCTGTTGTTTATTTATTAATTGTTTATTTGTTTACAAAACATTATTTAATTATTATTTTTGCCTAAAAATAAAAATTGTAGGTATAATAATATTCAGCTCCGATCAAGTTGCTGTGTTTTTTTTTTCTTTTTTCTTTATTGTTGTTTTTGTTTTATTAATATATTTTTTTTTATTCTACAAGGTTGTTTATTTATATTTTTAGCTATATACACACTTCATAAGATGAACACAAAATGGAGAAATCCTTATGCTTGGTTGCACGTAAAAAAATTAATTTATTAACTAGAGATGAACAAAACATTCAAGATATGTCATTTTGACAATTATTATTGTTGTTAGTGTACACAGTGTACACATATTTTTTTATTATTATTTTTTTTTTTTTGCATTAACTGACAATCTGACATTAACTGATTGACAAATCGACTAATCGAAATATCGAATCGAATTACATCCGCCATGTTTATTGTTGATAATACAGAAACCTGTTTAAGTGTCAAAAAAAAATAAAAAAAAATTGACACAACAAACAGATAAAATATAAGGTTATTAATCCAATTATTGTGTCAACAATTGTTTTATTGTTAAAATAAATAAAAACAATAAAATTTAAATATAAAAATCCAGTAGTTTGTTAATACGAATGTTTTTTTGATCAATAATAATAAAAATAATATTTAAAAATGGAAAATAGTGGTGAAAGTGGTGATGATGTACCTCAGGGTAATTTTTTTCAAGCATCTGGTGTATCAAATAATTATATTGGTGTTCATTCAGATGATTTAGAAGGTAAATAATTGAGTTTTTTAATAAATAATATAAATTGAGCAATGAAAATTGAAAATTGTTTGATTGAAAAATAGATGATCCAGAAAATACTGATGATTCAAATCATGGTGGTAGTGATCCATTACATTCTGGTGGACATGGTGGTTCAACATTACGTGAACAAGATCGTTTTTTACCAATAGCAAATGTTGCTAAAATAATGAAACGTGCAATACCAGATTCTGGTAAAATAGCTAAAGATGCACGTGAATGTGTACAAGAATGTGTTTCTGAATTTATATCATTTATAACATCTGAAGCAAGTGATCGTTGTCATATGGAAAAACGTAAAACAATTAATGGTGAAGATATATTATTTGCAATGACAACACTTGGTTTTGATAATTATGTTGAACCACTTAAAGTTTATTTACAAAAATACAGAGAAGCAACAAAAGGTGACAATCCAATTGCTGTTGGACAAACTGGTAATGGAATTAAAACAGATACAACAAATCCAATTTATGAAGAACAATTATATACAATATCAACAGCAAATAATGCATCAACTTCAGATACACCAGTTATTTATAGTTATTCAACTGGTGATCAGATGCAATTTCAATTATCCTGATCATTGAAATTTCAAATGACCTATTGTCATTCATTTTTTGTCTCGAATAATAATTTAAAATCAATTTTCTTTTTTTTTTTTGTTTTTTATTAAGTCTATAATTAATTAATTATAATTAAACGATAGTCTGTTTTTTTTTGTTCTTTTTTTTAATACCTAAAAATTACAAATTAATTATTTAAAAAAACATTTCCAAATTATTTAATTTAAATTTTCCTTTTATTTATTTTTATGCTCCAAGGCATAATTAATAATTTATCAATTAAATTTTTATTTTTTTTCATTTTGTTTCTATTTTTATTTTTTTTCACAGGTTTCAAATAATTTGGTCATACATACAAAGGAAAAATTAGACGAGCCTTTATTGTAATATCATCCAAGCACCAATAAACTATTTTATAATTTTTTTTTTTTTTTTTTTTAAATTATTATTACACTGTTTTATATATATATATATTTTTAAAATTTATATTATTTACCAATTATTCATTATTATTATTTTTGATAATCAACAAGTTTTAATTTTAAAGAACAATGAAAAAAAAATTAAAACAAAAATTAATAATTTCGAAAACCGGCAGTAGTTAATTTTTTTTTTTTTTTTATCGACATTGTGTCGTACATAATAAATAAATAAATAAAGATAAATAATTAAAAATAAATTAAAAAATAATGATGAATAATTTATCACTCTGGTAATTGTGAAGGTGACAATAGTAATTCATGTCCCTTTGTTGATTTATTTTTATTTGTTGTTGATGATGATGATGAAGATGATGGTATTGCCAAATTAATTGGTATTTTATTACAGCTAGTTGTTTCTTTAATTGTTTTAATAGCTGTTGATGTCATAATTTGTTGTGTTGATTTTGGTAATAATGTCGTTGTTGTTTTTGATGAGCTATTATGTTCATCAATATTTTTAACTTTATCTTTATCAACAATAACAACACGACATGGTGTCCATCGACAATCTACACAACAACGACATAAACATAAACAAAGTAATACACGTAATAAACAACATAATAAACCAGCACAAACAAGTGTTGGTCCAACAAGACGTAATTCTGGACTTAAAAATCCTTTTTCACCAGTTCCAACAAATGATATTACAAGTCCAAGTGCTGTTGTTCCAACTGTTAATATAAAAGCACAATTAATTTTTTATTATAAAAAAATGATTTAATAAATTTATAATTAACAACATACGTCCAGCATATAAAACAGTATTAACAGCAGCATTAACTTCACCTCTTCTACGATTTGTAAAATTACTACTTGCTTCTTCATCTTCATCACTGCTACCATAACAATAACTTGCATCACGTATCTGACAAATATGTGAAATAGAAAAAATCTTTTTTTTTTAAATTTATTTAAATATTAATATTATATTTGTTGATAAAAAATATTAACTACCCTGTTACGTTTCATCCAACGTCTGTGTGCTTCACATTGTTTTGTTTTATATCCATCACGGGAACTTTGAGGTGATGCCGGAGACAAGGGAAGCGGTGAAGGTCTGCTACAAGTTTGCCATGCCGCTTTCCCTGGTCCCTGGCCACCGCCACACTGTAATTATTTTACAACAAAATAAATTACATTATTATTTAATTAAAAAATTTCTTTTTTTTTAAATTAAATTATAATTTATTTTGCATTAATTGTTGATGTCAAGTTATATATGGTTTTTTAATTTGTCATTTGTTTTTTGTTAATTTATGATGAACCCCTTTTTTTTAATTTTTTTATTATTACTCACCCCATGAATGTATGACCTGGGGGGATAACGTGGCAATGGTGGTATTAGTCTTGTAGCCAAATTTGATGGCAATTCTCTAAAATTCACCGTTTTACCACCCCTAACACGTTTTTTTTCTCTCCTAATTAATAATGCCGCCTGCATTCCGCTCATTCATTTGCTTTTTAACGTTTTAAAATTATTATTTTCTTTTATTTTATATATCAATTAATATAATAAAAGAAAATTTAACGTTTTTTTTAAATTAAATTTCATTTATTAATAACAACACATTTGTTTATATTTATCATCACAATTATTTAATGTTGTTTGTCTTCTTCTTCATCAACACCAAACACAAACTGCTAATAATTTTTTTTTTAATTTTAATTTAAGTATATTTTTATTTTCAATTATTTAATTAATAATTTTATTAATTTTTTTTTCCACCAGACAGCCAATTATTGTGCTTGTGAATTTGTTTGTTTATTTAAATTCTTTTTTTATTGTTATTTAATTCAATAAAAAAAAAAAGATAATGATTTTTTTTTTGTATTTTTTTTTTTTTGTACAACGTGCCTTCAAGTGCAGTGCAGGGTTGGAAATTATAGGCGAATAGATAATCTACTGATAAAGTGATTCACAGTGGAAAGAAGATTTATTTATTATAAATATTTAATTTATATAATATGCCTAATAGAATTATTAAACCCAATACCTATCATTATTTAGAAGAACTAATTTCTAAATTTTTAAAAAATATTTTATCATTCTCTAAAGCCCTATTGTTAAAATTAACTAATTAATTAATAATAAATAAAAAAAATTAATAGCAAATATTTTGTAGAAAAAAACAAGTTAATTGTTTTTTTAATACTGCTGTAATTTTTTTTATCAATAAATGATATTTAATTGTTATTTTAAAATATATATTTAAATATATTAATACAAACCTGTAATTCTGATGTTGTTGGTGATGCAACTCTTAGATCAAGAAATGACGGTGGTGGAAATGGAAAATTAGATGTTTTTAATTGTAAAGATTGTGAATTTTGTGATTCAAGTGATAATGGTGGTGGTGATATTGGAAATTGTATTGGTGATACTGGTGGAACAAGATGATTTGAATTTGTTATTATTTTATCTGGACGTTTTCTTTTGTGTTGATGTAAATGATGAAAACTATGACTTCGTTGCTTATTTTTATGTTGTTGCTGTTGCTGTTGTTGATGTTGATGTTGATGTTGATGATGATGATGATCATGTGACGAATGAAAAGCTCCAGTTGGTGCTGGTGGATGTAATTGTGCTAAATGAGATCGTGAAAATCTATTTTGATGCTGTAATCCAGATCCAGATCCAGTTTTTTTTGCTGCTGCTGCTGATGATGCACCACCAAGTTGTTTTAATTGTAAACGTTTTTGTTCACGTCGCTTAGCGATACTTGCACCACCTGCTGCTGCATACATTTTTTTATATTTTTTTTTATTTTAAACTTCTTCAATTTAACTGGATGATACGTTTGAAGTCCTTGATGACCTTTTATTTTATTTTTTTATTTTACTTCTTGATTGTATTATTTTTATTAATAATTATTTTTTTTTTTTTTTATATAATTTTCTTCCCGCTTTAACGCCCCCGGGACAGGCGACTCACCGTTAAGAGTTATGCTCCTTCATTTTTCTGCAAAATTTTTTTTTAAATATACTATTTTTTTTATTAATAATTCTTCTTTATGAAATTAATTACTATTATTATTTTTTTTCCATTATTAATATAATTGATATTCTATTAATTTTTTAATATTATTAATAATTTTTCTAGACTGTAATTTTAAGCTTTGCATTGTGCTAATAAAAAGCAACTAACAACTACTTTTTAAAAAAATTTTTAACTCTTTTTTTTTTTTCGTTCATTTTAACAAGATGTATTTTAAATTTTAATAAAGATATTTTTATACTTCTAAAAATGCAAAAATACCTTTATCAACAAATATCAGCTGTAAATTATAATTAAAAAAAAAAAATTAAATTAACAGAAGAAAAGGCAGTATGGATTTTTGGGAATAAAAAAAATGTTAAATCAAAATTGGGACATTGATAAGGGATGATAATCGAGCCAAATATAAAATGCAGGTCAATAGGGTAAAGCAGAAAAGCCAAATAATTAAATAAAAAATAATTAATTAATTCTAAATGATATATAATTTTTTTGAAAAATTAAAAAATTGTGATTGCCGTGATTGTGCGGCACTGTTGGTATAAATTATTAATTAAAATGCCAAGTTAAAGGCTGGCTGGTGGTCCCAGTTGTCGTTAAAAATATCCAACAAAATAATTAAATAAAAAACAATATAATTCATTAATAAATTAAATTAACAAAAAAAAAAAAAAAATTAAATTGATAAAATAAAAATTAAAGACACTGTTCTCCAGTAATTTAAATATTTTTAGTTTTTTGTTTTTTTTTGTGTTTTTTTAGTACCAGTCGTTACACACCATCTGATAAATGTTAAACCATAGTTCTTCAAGAGGCTTCATGCTACATCATTACAATCAACAATAAAATAATTGATAATTTTTGTAATCACTTGACCATTGTCCTTGCTTGTTAAATATCACTGTCACGCCCCTCATCCCTAATGCACCAATTGTCCTGATTGATCCAATTGACAACATTCACAATGCCTTCCATCGATACTTGAATAATTTTTAAATTAAAACTATCAAATGGCAAATACACTACAAGTCATTTCACAATAAATAAACCTGTCATTTAGAAAATAATAAACATTTTTTTTTTTATTATTTCTAGATATTTTTTTTACATCGCGCAAATACTGATGCGCGTTACCACAAATTTATCTTTAAATTGCATCAATAATACTTGAAAAATAAATTAAATATATAATTAATATATAATTATTTTTATTTAATTAATATTAAATATTAAATTGTTTATGTAATTTAAAAATGTCAAGTAATTTTTTTGGCTGAGACACTTTTTTATATCAGCACAAGTTTATTTTCTATTTTTTTTATTTTTTGATATATTTTTTTTTTTATTTTCGCACGTTACCTTCACATAGAGACTATATTATATATGCTTCACGTTTCTCGGTCACCCTTAGCTAGGACATCCCAACCACCCACTTTCGATCCTACCTTTTTTAGTCGATATTTTCTCAACACACAAACTCATCACGAGGCTAAAACTTTTGACCTTTTTTAATAATTATTATTCAAAGATAACAATTTTTTCTATCCATCATCAATTTTTTATTTTATAAAATTAATTAAAAATATTGATTTTAAAATTGTTATAATAAAATACAGAATATAAATTGATTATTATAGATTATTTTTTTTTTATTTTTAAATTATGTTTATTACAAAAAAATTAATTAAAATAATAACAATTATAGCCTACGTTTTCTTCCACCAACTTTTGTGTGAGGATCCCTCTTGCCTTTACCAGCTTTTGGTTTTTTGGCACTAGATTTACCAAGGTGTTTTCTACCCTTTGGTACAGGTGCTCTAAAAAAAATAATTTAATAACAAATTATTAGTTTATTTTGTTGATAAATATACAAGTTAAATTATGTTTTTATTTTTTAAATTTTAAAAGAGAAACTTACGGATCAGCTGGAGCTGGAGTGATTGCCTCACTATTTAAAATTGTTTTCTTTTTTTTGAGGATGACGTCGTTGACCCACTCAGTGTTCCTGTGCTTTTCATCAGCCATATTGAGTGGGCACGACTTCTTCTTCCTCTTCATGCCAGGTACCTCTTTGGCAATGTCCTTGGCATCTTTTTCCTTGGGAAGTCTATTAAAACAACAATTAAAAAAAATAAAACACAAATTAATATTTTATTTATTAATAATTTGAAATAAAAAAAGAGAAAAGAAAAACTTAATTCATGATCTTACCTGTCTTGGAATTTGCCAACAGATGCAGTTGACACTCTAGCAACTGTTTTAGCAGTTGCCAAGTGTTTTGCTGAAGCAAACTGTTCTGTGGTTGGTAAACCAACCCTTGGAACCTTGATGTTCTTTGCCTTAGCCAAATTGCGAAGCCTCTGGAGCTCATTTTTAGCAATCCTTTCTTGCTTGGCTGAACTTTTGGCCTCACGAGGATCAGCTTTTGGAGTATTATCTGCTCCAACTTCGACCAGCCAATCTTTTTGTGTTTCAGCTGCAACTTTTTTGTAGCCGAATGTTGGTATCCATTTCTGTGGAAATATTAAACAAAAATTAAATTAATAATTTATCAACAAATAGACAGATATGGCTTATTGATTGTTTTTATAGATTTGATAATTAAAATTTAACTTACATTGAGTTCTTCGTCCCACTTGAGCTTGGATCTACCCTTCTTTTTGGTCTTGATACCCTTTTCTTTAGCAAATTGTTGCCATTTTGTCAAGGGTTTTGGTTTTGGCACAGATCTTGCCCTTGGCAAAAGAAATGTGGGCTTTGGCAGCTTTGCTACAAAAGCATCATCCCTCCTTTCTGTTTCCAGTGCAAACACATCATTGAACAGCAGCTGAGTGTTGTCTCTGGTTAATGACAACAAGTATGCCTCTTTGTCTTTTCTTAAATAAAAATTCAAACAATAAATAAATAAATAATCAGCAAAATATTGTTTTTTTTATGTCTCATGTGTTCAATGAATTTGGAGGTTATTTGACTAGTACTTACTTTATATTTTCAACATCAAATTGATTGTAATCTGATACCATCAGACTTCCCAAATCTTTATCAACTTCAACAAGCTTTTCAACGCTTGTTGTTTGTATTGATTCTTCTATATTGTTTTTTAAAATTTCGTTAACAATATCCATGGTTAAAAAATTACAGCACTATTCAATTAACAAGTAACCAGACCACGAGGATTCACAACAATTGCAATTTGCAAACACCTCGGATTAGCGCATGCTCAGTAATCAGTATTGTCACTTATGAAAATGAGTGATGGAAACAAACCATAATTATTAGGGGGAAAAGAAACTAAAATATATAGTCAATTTATTTTTTTCACTCTCAAAAATTAATATTCAATTCAATTCATTATATTATTAAAATTTTCTTCACCTCTAACATATGTTGAGCTTGTATCAAGTACACGTCTTTGTCTTCTTTGTACACCAGCTTCAGATGAACGTCTCAATACTAATTGATAAACACCACTTAATCTATTTGCCTCTCGATTACGATAATTCACGATAATTACCAGTAAATAAATGTTTCAATGAACGTGGATCAACACGTGCAATCGTGCATCTATACCATAAATAATCATACTTAAATCTTTTGTTATAAGTGCTGATCTTCGCTACAATTTTGAATTGCTGATATTGTCATAAATATTTGTTCACCATATGTATGACATATAATGTATAATGCAATAGTATATTAATTAATTCATGATATAACTATACAAAATATATAATAATAAAAATTATATGTCAATTAATAGATGATATAAAAAAAATAAAAAATAATGAAAAATTTTTCCTTTATAATGTGATGATATTCATATAAAAATAAATTTAAATCTGGCGCTTTGATCACTAAAAATGGCCCCCATTTGACCCCTTAGTACCGCGTCAGTGGCGCTTTGCTCTGCCAAACACACCTAAACATCTGGAACAATCTGGAAACTCTGCTACATATCTACATATTTACCAGAGAGAAGTCTTCTCTCTGTATTTACATAGATCAACATAGATCTACAACTACAAGCAAAAGTCTGTCTGCTGTCTGCTTTCAGTCCATTTCAGTCTGCTACTCTCAGTCTGCTTCATTGTCTTTTTGAGAACTGAGTCGTCAAGTCAGTATATATCAGTCAATATGTTGAACCTATTGCGTCAGCCATTACTAAAATTGTCAGAGTGTAAGTTTATTAATATTGTCCAGGTTGATTTAAAATTTTTAAAAATAAAATTTGACAATTATTAATTGTTTTAGTTGGTATTAAAAAATTTGCGGAACCGATTCCAAATGGACTCCAAAAATCAGATGGAAGATTTCGACAATTGAACCATGCGGCACGCTTTAATAAAAAGATTATACTCAAAAAAGTGGGTGATTTCATTTTAGTTGGGACGGCTGTAATGATGGCTTCAGTTGTCGGCATTATGTCGTTCGCGTACATTCAAGTAGTATAATTATTAACCTTTTTAAGAACTGACAATGTATTATCCTATAACTGACAATATACCTATTACTTTTTTTTACAGAAGATGATGGATGATGATCAAAGAACCATATACAAAAAAAATCAACTAAAAACTGATGATATTGATAATAAAAAACAAAGTTAATCTAGTTTTTTTTTATTGTAAAGTTAATCTTTGAAATTAATCTTGATATATTAATTATTATTATTGATTCTTATAATTCTATTGTTTATAATCATCTCGTATTATAAAAAAAAACTAATTCAAAAAAAAAGAAATAAAATAATCACAATAAAACATAAAATTTATCATAATTAAATAATAAAAATATTAAGATAAAAATTTGATTATTATTTCTACTTTTTTATACAGTACCCAATACATTGTAAAATTAAATTAAATTTTGAGTTTAGGTTTGTTGTTGTGACAAAGAAAATTTATTAATTTTCTAACAATAAATGAATGGTAAAAATAAAGTTGACAATAAGAGAATTAATAATTTTTCACATAAATATTAATGAATTAAATTAAAATTATCAATAAATATTTAAAATTGGTTAATTTTAGTTGCTGATAATTATTAAAATATTATTTTTTAGAAGCATGGTCAAAATTGGTCAGAGATTATTTGGAAAATATGGTCGAACAAGTGGAACAGTTCTTGGTACTTAATTGTTGATAAATATATTTAATTTTTGTAATCTAGTTTTTTTTTTTTATTAATCCAAGACTGTTGAAATATTTTTGCGACAAAAATGACAGGGGTCTGTTCAAAAAGTTTCATTTTTTCGGATCTTCAAGATGGCGGACATCAGTGTCTATCTTAATTGCTGGGTTGAATCGCCACCACCTTGAAGATCCGAAAAAATGAGACTTTCTGAACGGACCCCAGCTATTGGATATTTCAAAGCTGATCATGAGTGTCATGTTGGCTAAATCGGCATATGTTAATAATTCACCAAAACAATTACTGTCAAAATCGAGATGAAAAAAAAAATTTATTTAATGATGTCATAACATTAACAATACAGTCAAATTCGTGTTAGTGAGTTTTTATTTTTTTTTCAAGATGAATTGAAGTCGTTATTAATTGCTGATTATTTTATATGATGATGACCGATTATTCATTTGGTATTTTATTTATTGATTTAATTGGATTTAATATTTTCTGTTTTTTCATATTTAAGCGTAGTGTCCACACGCAAGTTTTTCGTGCAAGGCCTTGTGGCCCAGTGATGGGTATTCGGGCTCCATATACTTGGTTGGCAGGATTATGAAAAATAAAAAACTGAGATATAGAATCGTTTGGGAATGATTTGGGAACGTTTGGGAAATGATTCTCATAATTTAGGAATGCTTAGTTTAATTAATAATTAATAATTAAAGAATGGGCTAAAATTCACTAGATGTATGCGCACAAGCATATTGCGCATGAAGCATGCATTTACACTGCACCCGTATTCTCAGGGCAAATTTTTTACAATTTAGGGCTTCTTTTTGCCACTGATGGCGCTTATAAAATTTTTTTTATATAGATTTTACATATAAAAGCTCCACAAGCGCCACCGGTGGATGAAACAAGCCCTAAATTGTAATGCCCTGTGAATACGGGTGCTGCACCCGTATTCAGAGGATGTTCTCATTAGGGCGTTTTTTTTCCGATGGTGGCGTTTGTGAAGCCTTTCTATATGAAATCTATATAAAAAAAATTTTGTCAAGCGCCATCAGCGGAAAAAAAAAGCCCTAATGAGAACAATTTTGCCCCGTGAATACGGGTGCTGCAATCATTGCTATTCACTGAAATATAGTAAAACTGCAGTCCAATTCACAGGGCATTACAATTTAGGGCTTTTTTCCTCCACTGGCGGCGCTTGTAGAGCTTTTGTATGTGAAATCTATATAAAAAAAATTTTACAAGCGCCATCACCGGCAAAAAAAAGCCCTAAATTGTAAAAAATTTGCCCTGTGAATTGGACTGCTGGAAGCTGCTGGAAGCCGAACTTAGCGTCGCCGAGAGAGAGATTCAATGGATGGGCTTTTGTCCTTGTCGGTACAGTCACGTCAACTAAAGTTGGTTAAGACTGTACTGAAATATAATGTAACTTTTATATCGTGTAGTACTACAGGCGAGCTACTGAATGTTTGGATCTGAGTATTTTTTCTTAAAGCTTATGACTCCCCTTCTATGCGTCCACTAAGTCACACACACATTTATAAAAAAATAAACGATGTAAATCGAGTGCTGCCGAGTTTACTTTGAGATAGCCGACATCAGCCAAAATCACCATGTCTCGGCAGCACTCGGTTTACATCGTTTATTTTTTTATAAATGTATGCAAATGTATGTGTGACTTAGTGGACGCATAGAAGGGGAATCATAGGCTTCAAGAAAAAATACTCAGATCCAAACATTCAGTAGCTCGCCTGTAGTTTGTTTTGACGTTGACTGTACAAGATTTAATGTGCGCATGCGTGAGTGAGAGGGAAAGCCATTCAATATATTGCTATCTCTAGCGACACTCCGTGCATTGGCTAGGCATAGGAGTTCACCTTCCAGCAGCCCAATTCACAGGGCAAATTTTATACAATTTAGGGCTTTTTTTGGCCGCTGATGGCGCTTGTCAAATTTTTTTTATATAGATTTCACCAGTGTTGGGTAGGTAAGATACCATGTAAGATACCGTATCTTACATCATCGGTTTCATACATCGAGGTATCTTACATTGCGTTCCCAGCGCCTCCTACGAATAAAAGTGGAACCTTCGTGCTACAATTTTTTTTTATCCGATAAATACATGTAATTCATTTATTAAATAAATAAAAGATGTAGCTAAGGAATTGATGTTGCTTAAAAAAGAATTTCTTTGGCAACTGTAATTCCTTAGCTCGGAACAACAAGATCTTGCACGAAAAAATGGAACATGTCCCATTGGCTGTGATAGTCTTGCAAGGCATTTTAAGGCTGATTTCCACCAAATTTCTAGTAATTATCTAGTGATGATAGATCTCGCTGCAAGAACTTGCATGAGATTTCTATAGCGTGGAGACACCGCTTAAGGGAGCTTAAGGTTTCAATGGTTGGCGAATACATAAGGAGCGTTTTTCAATTTTTTCGTCGACGCAGCACAGAAGAGCATTAGCCGGTTACTCCCACTTTACCCTTACATTTTTTCCCCTTTCTGCTTGCTCTACGCGCAGACTTGTTGGAAATACGGTTTTCGCGCAAGCCAGTTTGAGCATGGAAAGGGAGAAAAATGGAAGGGGCAAGTTGTGGAGGTGGTATTTCTGGCGGTCGACCGTCGTGAAAGAAAACTCCTCTTGACTTCTGCGCAAATGCGTGGTCATGATGCGCCAACAAAAAATTGACGAAAGAACGCACCATGTAACTGTGGACGAAAAAACCAGCCTATGTACACAAATTCGATGATGGGATCAATGCCCAATGGGTGGAGGCTGGTATAGCTGGTGATAGCTGGTATAGTCTGGTACCATGGAGTGGAGATTGTATCAGTGGAGACTGGAGCACATGGAGCATTCAGGAGCATTGAACAGTGAACTCGGAAACCAGTCCCTATTGTAGTCGAGTGTGCAAAGCGTGGACCTGGACTCAGATAAATCTCATACCATCCAAGAAGACTAGAGACCTAGTCTTCTTGATACCATCAGAAAACTTGAGCAATTAAAGTAAGCCATGAATCGAGGCTTCTTGTTCTTGTCGGATTTGAACCAACGACATAAGCCAAATCACACTAGGTCTACGTGTCTGAGTCTCTCTGTCGGAAACCACCGCTTAAAGTTTCAATGGTTAGAATTTTGGCAAATAACCCTCAGTATACGAACTAAATAGTGGTTTATTTTGCACTACAAAATTTTGTAACGTCTATAACTGTGAACGAAAAAACCAGTCCAAAAATTCGATGCAATTCGATGGTGGGATATTGAACGCGAAGTTTTTTAGATTTTTTAGATAGTACAAAGTACTGCTCTAATTGATCTCTAATTTCGTCATTCGTAATATTTACTACAACTGGTAAGTTTTTTCATTATTTTCTCGAATGTTTACTTGTGCATTAAAATCAAACCGAAAAAAATTGGATTTTTTATGACAAATGTTGAAAGTTAGCTTTCTGTACTTGGTGTGACGCCATTTTGTGCTTTCATTTTTTTTTGGTCATTCTATAATTATATTTAATCGCCTTTTTTTTTTGTCGACCAAATTTTTATATTAATATATTTTATGAAATCAAAATTACCTACATATACCTATTTATGAATTTTTAATTTATAATTTTTAAAAATGAAAAAACAACTGGTTTCAAATATCTACGCACCATTATTACGAAAATTGTTAGAATTTACTTTAGGTACTTTATAATTATATAAATGATAACTACATAATTATAACTATATATATTATTTTATATATTATTATAGCTATATATTAGGGGACATGGGGGTAAAATGGACACCTTTTAAATTTTACGAAAATAATTAGGTAATAAAAATTCAACAAAGAAAATGTCAGCTGTTCTCAGGCATTACTCTTTCATCAATATTATTAATTTAAAATAGTTAATTATTGCTATATCTAGGAAAAAAAAAATATAATTTTAAATATATTTTGCTATTTTTTTAGTGGTGTCCATTTTAGGCATTTTTTGTTTTTTCATTACATACGTTTCCATTTATATTTTCCTTATGATTTTGTATGATTTTTAACAAAAAAAATTAACTATTTAAATTATTTTCCTAGGGTGTCCGTTTTCCCCTTATCTCCCCTATATATATATTATTATAACTATATAAATTATAAGCTATTTATTATTTTAGAGTTTAACAAAAATAAATTGAATTAAATTAAATATATTTTTTTTATCTTTTAGCCAATAAAATGCAGATAATTAATAAAAACTCGACTGGAACAAGTATCACAGTAGAGGGTTTACATCAAATTCATAATGTTAAAGAAACTAATATGAAAGAAGAAGAAGAAATACATATTATTTTTGCAAGTTAACAATTTTAAATATGAACGAACTATATCTGAAAATATTAAGAAAAAAACACGAGGTAAGATAGGGCTCATACTCTTTTTATTTTTCTAACTTTTTTTTTTGCTAACTATCTTTAAATATTATTTACTATGTTCAATTTTATAAATTTTATCATCAAAAATTAAAAATTAAAATCAATTTTTTTTAACGACTATAGGTCAAGAAATGTAAACTCACCTTTATCCCATGTCTGTTGGGAAAATGTGGTGGAGAAATTCTTACTCATCTACACACAAAAATCAAACACACAAAAATCCAACAGCATAGATATTGTGTATTGGGTATATAACCTTAACAATGATGTATACAACAATGAAAGGTAATTAGATATATATTAAATTAATTTCAATTTTAACAGTTAAATAACTAAGAATATTTTAACTAAATTTTTTTTAATATATAGCCAACAACTTTATGATGATGAAAAGAATTAATTTGGGAGGGTTGGTGTATTTCCCTGTGAACGTTCCAGCTGCAATGACAGGTAAATTTAGAACAAATGAAAATTAACTGCAGTTATTAATGCATTAATTGAAAATAATATAATATTTTTATTTTTTTAGTTCATCATCAAAAATTGATGAAAGAGGAAGGGTCAAACAAGTCTAACCTTGTCAAAAAGTACACCACATCTCGTCAACTTTCAACGCACCCTGGACCAGCTGAATTTGGGCCAGGTAAATTAAAAAAATTATTTTAATAGGTATATTTAATCTGTCATTATTTCATGCAAGATAAATGACCACTTGGTGCAATTTATTAATTGTTGTTGTTGTGTTAAGTTTTATTAAGTATTTGTGAATCATCTTGAAGGCTTCAAATGGATCTGTTAGAATTTTTTTTTGTATTTTTTTAATTTCTTTAAATATACCTTTTGCATTATTACGAGTTGTTGGAATGAATGTACATGGGTATAGAAACTGGAAATGAAAACATATGTACTGGAAATGGTATATAAATTGGTACTGGTATTGGTACTAATATTTTTTGTACTTCATCAGTTGGTGTTGATTTAACACATAGATGTGGACGTGCTGATACAACTTTTGTATGCATTATTTGTTTACATTGTGTGTTATTTGATATTTGTACTTGTTGATGTTGTATTTGATTTTTTTTGTGTTATTGATGAATCTGTCATTGTTTTTTTATTGTTGGTATTATTACTATTATTATTTGATGATGATGTTGGTGTCATTGTTTCTGTTGTTTTTTTACCAGTCAATTGTTGCTGCTGTTGATATTGTTGATGTAGTGTTGTTTACCAGGATAAGTTCTTTTTGATGTACCAGTTGGTACAACTGATGGTGATTTAGTATATTGTCCTTTCAATTTCATAACATAATTGTATGAACAAAAATTTCTAATTGTTGCATCTGACCTTGTTAAATGATATTGTGCTTGTTTTTTTTTTTTTTTTCAAGAAAATGGACAACAATTTGTTCTTCAATTGATCCATCCACCACGCTACAAGGCACGTGGAGTAAGGCGGGTTCCAAAACCACAAGCAAAGTCAACAAAGTCAACTGCAGAAAAATTTAATACTATTTTGGTCAATTCAACTTTGTGCTTTGGAGTAGGAGGCGTACTTCTAAGCTTAGTGTTATCAATCATGTATCAAGACGTTTCAGATTTGCCGGACAATACGCTATGGTTGATTAAATTTTCGCAAAAAGTCATACGTGTCGCTGTACGTGTTTTCGTAAAATAAAAAAAATTAAAATATAATAATTTTTTTTATTTTACAAAAACACGTTATTTATTAATAAATAATAAATAAATAAAAAATAATAAAATTAATAAAAAAAAAAAACGTGAACAAGCAATTTATTTAAAACGAATTAATATTATTTAAATAAAATAAAAAACTTTGATAATTAAATTGTAAAAAGTGTGGTGTTTGTTGTTATTTATTAACATTTTTTTTTTTCGTAATTCTTGAATTTTTATTTCATAATTTATTGATCGCAATAAATCATGTCAAATAATTATAATTAATATTTACAATAGCGATCAATTAATAAATTATACAATTATTTTTTTTATTATTATTCATCCAATCACCACCAAAGTTCATTGGTGCTTGTCCAGTTACCCATATACCATCACTCTGATGTGGTCCAAAATTATTATAATTATTAGGTAGATAATTTGGCCCGTCATAATTTTGTCCAACATCTGAATAACCAATGCCAATTACTGATGGTCCAGGACCAAGAAAACCATCGGAGGAGTTTTCGTTTTTATTAAGGAATTATAAAATAACAATTATTAAAAAAACGAGGTGACACGGGGTCATTTTTGTTAATAAAAATAAAAGATATAAGTTTATATTTTTATCAAATTCACAAAATTCTCATCTTTATTTTTCTATAATTTATAATTTTTATTAAATTTATCATATTTCTTATAATTATTTATCTTTCTTTTGTTTAAAAAAATAAGTAATTTTTGCGCGTTAAATTAATTTATTTACAATAATCATTTTTTTTTTTTTTATTTTTTCAATTTATTAAAATACTTTTACGAGATCTAAAATATTTTTATTTAAAAAAAATTTTGTATTTAAAATTAAACACTTAATAATTAATTATTTTTTATAAACATTCAACAACAAAAAAAAAATAAAATAGCTCATTATGATGATTTAAAAATTATTGATATAAATTTTATGTTTTTGTTATTTCTTCTTCTTGATTTTGTTTATCATCATCATCATGAATAATTGTTTTACGAAATTTTAAACTTCCTGTTTTTAAACTTGAATTTCTACCGGAAAAATAATCTTCAATTTCTTGGAGTGTTTTATTTTTAGTCTCCGGTAAAAATGTATAAAAATATATTGTTCCAAATAGCGATATACATCCAAACATTAAAAATGTGCCATGCATAGTAATTGTATCAATTAAAAATGGAAAACTTTTAACAACACTAAAGACAAATGAATGTGCTGAAAAAGTTGTTAATCCTCCCATGATTCCCCTAACTTGAACTGGATAAACTTCACCAATCATGACCTGAAAAAAAATAACAAATATTATATTAAAAAAAAACCAAGCAAAACCTAAACAACAACATGAACAACATGAACAGCATGAACAACTTACCCAAGGTATAACTAAAAATCCAATTGTACAAGCAATAGTATAAGAAAATATAAATAACACTGGCATCCAAGTAAATGATGGCTCAATATTATTTAATTTCCAATATTGATAATACCACAAATATCCACTGAATCCAATCATTGATATACCACATCCAATTGATGATATCATTGTCAATGGTCTTCTTCCACATTTACGACAAAGTACACATGCCATTATTGTTGATAGAAGTCTAACAACACCAAGTACAACAGTTATCAAATAACTATTTATTGTAACACCTGATTTATTAAATATTTGTACAGCATAAAATGTCAATGCATTTGTACCAGACCATTGACATAAAATTAAAAAAATAATAATACACAAAATGGTTTTAAATTATTTGGTTGTAATATTGCTTTTATTATTTCACGTGGTCCACTTAAATGTTTAATATTATTTTTGTGAAAATTTAATAAGTCCATTCATTTCTTTTATCAAGATTATAATTACTTGAACGAAATTGTTTAAGTGCTTTTTTAGCATCATCTGGACGACTACGTGATATTAAATATGATGGTGATTCAGGATATATAAACATTAAAAATAATGCAGCAAATGGTATTATTGAACTTAATGCTGCAACAATATTCCATGTTGCAATTGAACCTAATATATATTCAAGTAATACACCAGTTGAAACACCAACTGATGATAATGCTGTTAACATACCACGTAAATGTGGTTGTGTTACTTCAGATGTATAAACACGTGCTGGTGCACCAACCATACCAGATCCTAAACCAACTAAAAATCTTCCAATATATAACATTTCAACATTTGTTGCAAAACTTATTAATATCCAACCAATTAATGCTGGTATTTCAGTTATAATTAGAGATTTTTTTCTACCAAGACTATCCATCATATAACCAGTTAATACACAACCAATTGGTGTACCAATTGATGACATACTTGCTGAAATATTTAATTTATATTATTTGCTAATTGTTATATTTTATTTTGATGATTATCAAGTGGTACTTACCAACCCATGATGATTGAACTTTACTTATTGTTATTGTACTGTTTAACGATTCTAATTGTGGTAATGCTATTGCTGAAAAACCAAATGCCATACCAGTATTTATGGTACCTGAAATTAATTCAAAACATTTAGATATAATTTTTTATATTTTTTATATTAAATTAAACTTGCCAAGTTGTGCTACAAATGATGCCAATACTTGTCGTAATGCACTGCCATTTATTGAAGGTCCAACACCAAGTTCTAAGTCATCTAAATTTTTTTGTATTTCTGTTTTTTCATCATCATTTTTCCATACTATTGGCTGGATTTTTTGAGGTACTGCTAATTGATCTATCAGGCTATTTGAATCAGCCATTTTATCTGATGTTTTACTATTTGAAAAATTAAAATTATCATTATTTTTTAGTCAATTGATGGATCATTAAATTGACTGGCATTTATCATGATAATATACTTTTTTTAACCAATTATTTATTGTCTAGTTATTGTGATAAATTGACAATCATCATTATTGTCAATAAACAGTGCAAGGACAAGTGTAAATATATGAATTAAATTGTTACTTTTATTATCGTTATGTTCATTAATATGCAGCTTCGATTAGATCAATTAGAAACATTCAAATATTACTTGTTGTTGTTATAATAACAGTACATTAAACAGTTGATTAAACAATTAATTTATTAATCATAATTATTTTTAATTAAACAAAAAAAAATGAGGCTGTTTTAATTATTCATTTTTTATTTTCTTTGAAATTTTTTTTTTAATATTTTTTATTAATTTTTAATTTTTATATTATTATTATATTATTATCAAATTAATTTATATTTTTTACAAGATAAGATTTTAATTAATAATTTGGATTTTTTTATTTTTAATAATAATTAGAATTGAGTTGTGAGGAAACTATGAAATGAAAGAGAAAATATTAGCTGATTTGTAAATAATAATTATTTTTTTTATAAACAAATTAATAAATTTTTAATTAATAATAATCTTAATATTTTTTCATTCATTTTTAATTAATAATAATTATGATAATTTATTTCTACTATTTTTTTAAATTTTGAATTGAAAAAAAAATATTTTAATGAGGAAAATATGAAAAATAAAAAAGAAAATTAAGCTTATCTGTGGATAAACTTTTTTTTTTTTTTTTTTCATTTAAACTCAATTAACATTTTATAAAAAAAAAATAAATTTTTAATTAATAATAATCATAATATTGTGTTTTTATTATAAAAAAAAAGCTCCGTTATGAATAAACAACATTTTTCATTTTTTTTTTTTCAAATTTTTTTATAAAAAATAAATTAATTAACAATTCATTCATTTTTACATCAACAATATAATTATAATTTTTTGTTTTCGCTGTTTTTTAAATTACCACGAAGAAAATGTTAAACGACAAAAAAAAAAAATACAAGGAAATTAAATATATCCGTAAATAAACTGTTATCATCATTTTTTTTTTTTTTTTCATTAAATCGTCTGAGTCATAAACAGATGTTTAAAAAAAATCCGCATACACAATTATCTTAATATATATTTCAAATAAATATTATTAATATTTTTTCATTAATCAACCAATAATAAGTAAAAAAATTTTGAATAAACACGTTGACATTGCACACAAGGACAACGATCTTTAATTTAATTTTAACTATTTTTTTATTTCCTATTATTTTTGGCTCACACCCAAACTTGGATTTGAAATATATAATTTGTAAATATCACATATGTAAAGTCCAAATTTGCATTAACAATAAAATAAAAAAAAAAAAAATATAACTAAACAATAAATAATTGTTATAAACAATTCTAAAAATAAATTTTCCACAGAAATTACCACTTTTTTAAAAAATTTTTTTTGTTTGAATTTACTTTTTTTCTATCAACACCAGGAAGATATTTATTATTAGAATAATTGCATCATATGCATTAAATAGACCTTTGTTTATCACAAGAAAAAATATTTCAAATCAAGCCAAAAATAATGTTTCAATAAAATATATAATTAACAATGAAATTAATCATTTCCATATTTATATGTACTTACTCATTCATTGCTATTCAAAGCTATTTACACCAACACAATTTATTTATTTAATTTATTTATTTAAACTAAATTATTATTATTATTATTTATAATAATAATAACAACGTATTATTTAAATACTATTATTCTTTATGCTTCCTGAGTTTATTTTTAAATATTTATCACAGTGAAAATTTTTTTTTTACAACTTAATTTTTATATTTTATTTTTTATCACTTTTAAGTGGTAAACAAATACTTGTTTAATATATTATTTTTTAATAAATATATATTTTTTTAATATACTTTTCAACGAATGAGATAATATTTCCATATAAATTTTAATTCTACGTGGTATTTTTTTTTACGTCCACGAGTCATTTGTAAATATTTTTTTTTTATTTTATTTTTTTTCGATAGATAAAAATTGTTTTTAAAATTATTTATAACATTTATAATAGCTATTGATAATTTATGGTTTTTTAAAAAATTGCTTGGAAATTTTATTGTCTTTGATAGAAACGTGTTTGATTAAATTTAAAAAGTCTACTGTCGCTGTTGCTTGCCAGAGCTAAACTGTTCGACTTTTTTTATTCGTACAATAACACTGCTATCTTGTTGGACTCTTTTTTTTTTTACAATTTGACGACTGTTTGTCTGTGTCAAAGAAAATAATCGTCATCACTATAATAAACTCGAATTTTCCACTTGTTATATTTATAAACAAAAAATAAAAAATTAATTTTTGGCTGATAGAAAAACAAAAGATTATTTTTTTATTTATATTTTCTTTTGTTGATGTGATTTATTATTATGAAAAAAAAATTATATCAATCTTATTTATAAGGATATATATTTGTCAATTGAAAAAAAAATTATTATTTTATATTAAATGCAAAAGGGGATTAAAAAAAAATATATATATCTTATCTTTGTTGTTATTTTTCATCATTATAATCACGTTCAATCTACGTGAATGATATTTATGAAAAATATAAAATTATATATCATACAAAATTGCAAATTACATTACATTTATATTTACATTAATTTTTTTTTTATTATTATATACATTAACAGTATTTTTTTACATAAACTTGTTGATTTTTATTTTGTTTTTTTCTCATTGTTTTAATAATAACAGTTTAACCTTGTGAAAAAAAATTTTTTTTAAAAATAATTTAACGACTTTTTTAAATGTTTTAATTATTACATAATAATGTTTAAACAAATATATAAATTAAAATAATTAAAAACATAAATTCCGCTTAAATAAAATAATAGTAAATAATTTTTTTTTTTAAAAAACTCACATTGAAGTACTTGGAGTAGAAAATGTCTCATAACTTTTGTTATTGACAAATGGCATATTGTTTATTATTTGCGTTGATACTAAATGCAAATGTCTGGGTGGTCTGGATCAACTCAACATTTTATTAAATTGTTAGGTCTCAGTTAAGTCAAGTGACTCGCATTGTATTATCACCACCACGAGGTTCAAACTTTTATATCTATATATATATTTTTTTTTTATCATTTCATTCATTGCACTCAATTTAAACAAACAATTTATTTTTTATCATTCGTTTTTTTTAAATTTAAAAATAGTATGTAGCAATGTTTAAAGGGTAAATTGGTAATCAATAATAATTGATCTTATGATAAACAAAAATGAGTATCATTAAATATTTAAATGTTGGTTTTATAAAAAAATAAAAATATAAAAACATGATAAATTTTATAAAATTACATTTATTTAGTTAATTAAAATTCAAGTGTTTTTTATAAGTAATAACTATCACAGGTCTCTGTTGACGACCCCAACAAATATGTTACGTCATAAACACCTCATGTGCGTATTGATTTCGAAACTTTTACTCAATAAATATACACGTGACAAACGCGTGATATACACTCCGCAGGATTGTGGAATATTCCTTTTTAAAAAAATTTAATTATGCTTATTTAATACTCAGGACACTTGTTTAAATTATTTATTTTAATACTTGTAATTTTCTAATATTAAAAATATTTAAAAAATGCATTTTAACATTTTACTATTTTTTAAAAAAACATTCATGTCAATGATTTATTGGTCATAATCACACGATGTAAAATTAACTCAAATAATAAATGAAAATTATTAATCAATTAGATAATAATCATTTTTTATTATTTTTATTTTTTACAATCATCATGTTTGCGTGCTGATATTTTTTTCACATTTACAACTTCTATTTTTATAATTTAATTAAAACATTTACCTTTTTTTTTTTCTATTAATTTATTGTTATTATTAACTATTAAGAATTTTATACGTCAAGATAATTAATTGACAAATCGATCGATAATTTTTTAATATTAATTTTTTTATTTTTCATGAGTGGGTGATGATAATAATGTTTACGTATTTTTAAATATTCATCAGAACATGTGGGAGCTTTTTTTTTTTCTATAGTAAATAGTAACATAATTATAGTGGATAAAAAATAATGACCATCAAACGAGGTCGATGCTCGATTTTACATATCTTGTTGAATAATAAATTATTAATATTGCTGTTTATTTATTATTCTGTTGATTTTTTTTTTTTTATTTTGTTTGTCACGTGTAGATTTGTTTTATCACTTTTATTATTATTTTATTTTTTTTTGTGCTAATGCACGTAATGAAAAAAACATGTGACTTTATAATCTCTTACTTGGCTGAATTTGCTGATATTTTTTTTTTTTTTTTTTTATAATCTTCTGGTCAAAGTGCGATACAACTATTTACAGTTTGTTGATAATGTGGGTATAATAATCAACTATTATCTGTCAATTTATGTATTTTTTAAAATATTGTAACATTGATCTACATTTTTTTTTTCACAAATAAATTATTATTAATTATTTCGTATCATAATAAATAAATTAATTATATATTCATTTACTTTTTTTTTTTTTTTTCTCACGTGGGTATTTATGAATTTCATATTCAAGAAATTTTTATATAAATATTGTATTTTTCATTTTAATTTTTTATATTATTAAAAAATATTTTTATGGAAAAAGTTGTTGGGAATTTTGTAAACAAGTTTTTTCACCTTGAAAATTTGATGATTATTATCAACAAGAATTTTTAATTATTTTTTTAAAATATAAGCAATCATGTGTGTATATTTTTTGTTAATTAATTTTTTTTTTATTTTGTGGTAGGTCAATTTTAAATTGTGCTGATGGTAATGCAGAATAAAAATTTCGATTGATAATTTATTTTAAATAAATTATCGACGAAATAAAAATACAGAAAAATATATTTTTTTTTAATAATTATTATTGATTTTTAATGAAGCCGCGTATTTATTTTAATTTGTTGATCAACACGTGATTCAAAGTGAAAGGCCAAGTGTATCAATTGCCTTGAGTTCCAAATATATTTTGGCTGTGATCCAGAGTGCACTGCAATCTGTAACAAGTTGATATGTGTTGATATTATTTCTACAGTACAACACACATACTCATTACTCTGCAATTGAATTTATTTTTTTTCATTTTTACTATTTTAATGTACATTTAAATCTTCTGGTATTTTAAATATTATTGATCATGAAAATTGATCTATTTTACTTGTACAAAAATATTAAATATATTAAAAATTGCAAATATTATGGAACTTTAATTAAACGACGTAATTTTTCTACTTGTCAGTGGAAATTTAACAACGCAGTCAGCCATTTTTCGGTATAAATATTATTTAAAATATTATTATTTATATTAAATACATTATTTTTATTTATTTATTATTTTTTATTTTTCATAAAACAAGTAATTTTATTATTAATTCATGAATTCTTTATGATTTTTACAACTGGAATATTTGTCCTTGAAAATAACTCGTTAAAACTTCCGGCTTATTTATATTTATTTACATTTTTTTCTATTAAATATTCTGTATATTTCATTTTTTTTTTATTTAATTTATAATGATGCATTTTTTTTAAATTTCATTTAATAAATTTTACGATTAATAATTTCCAGGAATAAGGACGTATTTTTTTTTTCATTTTATTTCCCTTTAAAACCGGTTTTTATTTTTTTATATTTAGTCTAATTTTGTTTCTTGGAATAAAGGGTGACCTATAAATTTTCTTGGAAATTTAAATGCCCGCATTCAAACGGGCATTTAAATTATTCAAAATACTCTGGTTATAAATTTTTTTCTTTATTTAAATTTGATTTTATTTTATTGTCAAATACTGTTTAAATATTATATCATCAATTTAATTTATAAAATATATTTATTTAATTATTTAGTTATTTAATAGAATTAATAAAAATAAATTCTACAGATAATTTAATAATAAAATTAAAATTATTGTTTTTTTATATTTTTATATATGAATTAATTAGCAAAGAATTATTGTACACGTGATAAAATTATATTGATTATAAAAAAAATAAAATTATGCCACGTGATTTAGGGTGTATGGCTTCATATGTGCCATGTCAAATTAATAAAAAGATTAAAGCGTAGCCTTTAAAATGTCAAGCTATGTTGGCCTATGATACACTTGTTGACGCAACATGTTCACGAAACGTTTGCCAAAATAAAAAAAAAGCATAAAATCTCTATTATAAAATCAAAATATGTATTTAAAAAATTGTTTAGTTAATTTTATTATAAATCTCAATCAATTTCCACGCAAACAATTCAAAAATATCGAATAAAAAATTAAAACCAATCAAGTAAAAAAGATAATAAAAAAAAAAATCTAAATTCAATGTCGAGTGAAAAGTTTCAAGTGATAAATCATTATCTAAATCAGAGATATAAAAAGCATGATATTAAAAATGAAAATAAATTATTACAGAATAAAAATAATGATGATTATTATTGGCCAAATACTGATAGTACAATTTGGATGAGATCATGTGAAAATGAAACAATTAAACCAATCAGTGGTAAAATAACTGGTAAAATTCCAAATTGGATAAAAGGAAGTTTATTAAGAAATGGTCCAGGTTGTCTTAAAGTTGGTGATTATACATTTGAACATTTATTTGATAGCTCAGCTCTATTACACAGGTAAAAATCATTTACCAGCTATTTTAATTTTCTATCTTAACTTAATTTTTTATTATTTAGATTTCATATTAATAATGGAAAAATAACATATCAAAATCGTTTTATACAAACAAATGTTTATAAAAAAAATAAACAAGCACAGAGAATTGTTTTAACTGAATTTGGTACAAGATCAGTACCTGATCCTTGTCAAACAATATTTAAACGGTAATATAATTTATAAGTCAAGTTTTTGATTGAATAATTAATTTATTTTTATTGATAAATTTAGTGTAAGTGCAATATTTGATCCAGAAGAAAATATGACTGATAATTCAATGATATCAATTTATCCATTTGGTGATGATTATTATACATTTAATGAGACACCATTTGCTCATAGAATATCACCAGAAACATTGGAGACTAAAGACAGGGTATAATATTAATTTAAATCAACTTAAAATAATGCAAATTATTTAAAGAGTTATTTGTTTAATTAAATAATTAATTTGTTGTTTTATTTGATAGGTTTATTTGACTGATCATGTTAAATCATACGTCTCATCCTCATGTTATGCCTGATGGTGGTGTATATAATATTGGCATGGGTTACAATAAATCTGGACCAGTTTATACTATTGTACATTTTCCAAATATTGATAATAATAGTAAAACAATGTTTGATAATGCTAAAATAATATCAAAAATACCAGCAAGGTGGAAATTAAATCCGGCGTACATGCACACGTTTGGTATAACTGATAATTTTTTTATTATTATTGAACAACCATTGGCTATTTCGTTGATCAATATGCTTGGTGCACAATTGAAAAATAAACCACTTGCAACTTGTTTGAAATGGCATGATGATGAAAATGTATGTAGATTAATTTTTTAATTATTATTTATTATTTTTAGTGGTTATTGTTTTTAAAATAATATGAAAATACTCGATTTTTTCCTTGGCTTGTAGATCAAATTTGGGATTTTTTGCTGTAGGTCGTATTTGATAAAAAAAAATATTTCTAAATGAAATTTTCATGAAATTATGCTTCTATTATTTAAACAATACTTAAATCTAATTATCCTGAGAGTTTTAGAATTTTATTTGAATTATTTTTATTTTTTTTTTAATTTTATATCTTCCATTACGTTCAAGACAAAATTTGTAATTTTTCGCTGCAACTCATTTTCGATAAAAAAAATATTTTTTAATAGAATTTTCATAAAATTATCCTTCTATTATTTAAATAATACTCAAATCTAATTATCCTGAAAGTTTTAGAATTTAATTTCAATTATTTTTATTTTTTTTTTAATTTTATATCTCCCATTAATTTCAATATTAAATTTGGGATTTTTCGCTGTAGGTCGTATTTGATAAAAAAAATATTTTTAAATGGAATTTTCATGAAATTATGCTTCTATTATTTCAACAATACCTAAATCTAATTATCCTGAGAGTTTTAGAATTTAATTTCAATTATTTTTATTTTTTATTCAATTTTATATCTCCCATTACGTTCAAGACAAAATTCGTAATTTTTCGCTGCAACTCATTTTCGATAAAAAAAATATTTCTAAATGGAAATTTCATGAAATTATGCTTCTATAATTTAAACAATACTCAAATCTAATTATCCTAAAATTTTTAGAATTTAATTTCAATTATTTTTATTTTTTTTTAAATTTTATATCTCCCATTACTTGCAGAAAAAATTTGGGATTTTTTGCTGTAGGTCGTATGTGATAACAAAAAATTTTTTAATGGAATTTTCATGAAATTATGCTTTTATAATTTAAACAATACTTAAATCTAATTATCCTAAAAGTTTTAGAATTTAATTTCAATTATTTTTATTTTTTTTTAAATTTTATATCCCTTATTACTCTCAAGACAAAATTCATCATTTTTCGCTCCAACTCATTTTCGATAAAAAAAATATTTCTAAATGGAAATTTGATGAAATTATGCTTTTATAATTTAAACAATACTCAAATCTAATTATCCTAAAATTTTTAGAATTTAGATTCAATTATTTTCCTTTGTTATATTAACCTTTGACTTTTTTTTTCATTTATTTCAAGTCTTTTGTTTAGACTAAAATTATAAATAAATAAATAAATAAATGTGGCTTTTTCGAGTACAAAAAAAGCAAAAATTTATATATTTTATTAAATAATTAATAATTATTAATTTTATTTTTTTCCAGACACTTTTTCATATAATTTCTCGTAAAAATGGAAAAATTGTTAAGACATTTACAGCTGAGGCATTTTTTTTTTTCCACATTATAAACCAATATGAATCTAAAAACAGTGATAAAATAACAATAGACATTTGTTGTTATCGTGATGCAAATATGCTTGATTGTATGTACGTTGATGCAATGAAAAATATGCATAAAAATCCAAATTATGCACAGCTATTTCGAGGAAGACCATTGAGATTTATATTACCAATGAATAATAAATTTACAACTGATAAAGAAATAAATACAGATAATGTATTAAAAAAAAAATCAAGTGCACATAAACTTGATAATGGTAGTGTATTTATCAAGCCAGAATTATTATGTAATTTAGGATGTGAAACACCAAGATATAATCAAACTTATTTGGGCAAAAAATACAGATATTTTTATGCAATTTCAACAGATGTTGATGTTGAAAATCCAGGAGCAGTTAGTATATTTATAAATAAATACCTAATTAATTAATAATAATATAAATTTTTTTTTTTAGGTAATTAAAGTTGATACTAAAACTAAAAAACGTAAAATATTTTATGAAAAAAATTTATATCCAAGTGAGCCAATATTTGTACCAAGACCTGATGCCAAGGTATATCTTATCTTTAAAAAAAAAAAAAAGCATAATTGTTTATAATACTGATATAAAACATGAGATTAAAATATAATTTAAGTTTTTTTATATAAATTAAATTAAAAAAGATAATAGCACTTGTATTGAGATCACCAGCACACAATTATTTAATCTCTTTTTTTTTATTTTTCAATTAAAGATAAATGATAAATCTCTTCATGATATTATCAAGCTTTAAAATTTAATCTATATTAATGATAATAATTTACAAAACAGGATGAAGATGATGGTGTTATATTATGTGCTGGTGTATTTGGTCAAGAGCAAGAGACTGATGTTTGTTTGTTGATACTTGATGCTAAAAATCTTGATGAAGTTGGACGATCAACATTCTCAACACCAGGACCAATTCCAAAGTGTCTTCATGGATGGTTTGCCCCAGATAAAATTTCCACTGATACCAAATAATTAAACAACACAACAATTATCATAATTTAAATTTTCTACTTGTTTTTAATAAGTTATTTTTTGTCTTTTTGGTATTTATGATACAATTTATTTACAAATGACATTATTGGGATAATTAAATTTATAAAAATGAGTCAATGTCATTGCCAATGACACTCAGTCAATAATCAAATTAAATAAAACCATTTAAAAAAGAAACAATCTATCTTGCATACATGGATGGAATGTTATAATATTTTTTAAGGAAGACTCATTTTTAATAATAATAAAACAAAAATTATTTGTGACATAATTTGAAAATACTTAAATAAAAGATTTTTAAAATTATGATAATTAAAATTTTTTAAATTCATCGCTAATTGACAACAACAGTATCAAATTTTGGCATATTTTTTTTTTTGTCACAATCACAATTGAAATATAGACACATGCTCCAGAGATGTAAATTATTTTCCTTTTACAATAATAAAATAATTGTAGCTTAAAAATTTAAATAAAGACAAAAAAAAATATATATAAATTAAATTAACGGCCAGCCGTTAATGATTATTTTTGAAAAATAAAATAAGCATACATCTTCTGGTGGTATTTGCACATCAGGTCACGTCATCATAGACGTGACTATCACAATTTGAAAAGAAAAAAAAAAAAAATAATGTATATTAATTAATTAAACAACAACAAAAAAAAAGAAAAAAAAATATGATAAATAGTTGTTAGACAGTTTCAGCCTTGGTATTATTATCATGATTATCATCATCATCATCATCATCGTCATCATCACCACCAGCTTGATCAATTGAATTAATTTTTTGTAGAGCAATTTTAGCTTCATAATCACCAGCTTCATTTTTAACAATATTTGCAACAGAATTATTTGAAAATGCATCATTATGAATTGGTAATATACCAGAATTAGCATCTTCAATTGATTTTCTAAGTTCTTTAAGTGCAACAACACCAACTAAACGTCCAATTGCTGTAACATATGCATGATTAACACCAACCATACTAAATAAACTATGTACTTTTAATAATGATGTTCTTTCAACAAGTTGAAATGGTGCTGGATCAATATGACATCTTGAAAAATCAACTTCTTTAGACATTTCACTTTCTTCCCAATGTTTTTGATCTTCAGCAGACATATCAATAACTCTTTCACGTGGTAATTGTACTTTTTTTGATGTTGCTGGACTTGGTGTCATTAACATTGGTTGTATTATTTGTGATGATGATGTTATATTATTACAATTATTATCATTAATTGATGTACCAACTTCTGGATCTGGATCAACATCTTGTAGTGTTGCTGATTTACGAAATATTGCTTCAAATGCTAAACGTATTCTACTCTCAGCACCAGTAACTGTTGTATATGGTGTTACTGCTGGACTTGATAATGGACTAAAACCTTTTAATGTAAATGAATTTGTCTTTTTTAATATTGATTTTTTTGGCTGTGAACCAAATATTGGTGAGTGGTATGTATGATGATCACCATTTTGTGATATTGATGATAAATCATTAACACTTTGTCGTTGCATTTTTAGTATATCTGGTGCTGGTATTACTTCAAATCTTGATGGACGTCTTGAACGTTCTTGTTCAAGTAGAGCACGTTCCATTTCTTCACGTGCACGTTCTTCAGCTTCTTTTTGTAGTTTTTGTGCAACCTTTTACAAAATATATTTTAATTTATTTATATTAATTTATTGTTATTTAAATTATTACCTGTAATCTTCGTTCACGACCAATATGTTTTTCAATTAATTTTATCAATTCCAAACGTTGTATTGAACCAAGAAGAATCATAGAGTCGGGATTATCAACTAATGGAAAACCACGAAGTTTTCTATTTTCTTTTAATATGTCTTTCAATTTTTGATATGATATTCCATGCCAAATATATCTGACATCACGTACCATAAAATCTTCCACATAAATATTGTACATTCCTTCAAAGAAAAAAAAGCACCATCAGTATCATATTCATTACAATTTTATTATTACAAATCTTACCCTTTTTTTATCCAATAATAATTTGTTAGCATGTTTTTTTTTTTAAATAAAAATGATGTTATAGTTTTGTATGAAAATGTGCATAGATTTCCTGGTAGAAATATTTCTCCAACTTTTTCCAAATTTCTCCGCCTTTTTTCCAACTTTCTCCACCTTTTTACGAAAATGACCCATGGTTGGAGAAAAGTTGGAAGAAAAATTGGAGAAATATATTTCTACCAGGTTTTATATTGAAAAAATTTGTTGATAAACTTACCAGAACTTGATGGTAAAAGATCAGGAAGATATGGTAATTTTTTGATGAGAATAATACTATCATATATACTTGGTTGTAGGAGAGCTGCAATGGCATTGCTAATTAAAACAGCAATCATAATTGGTACAATATGTGTTATTTGTCCAGTCATTTCGAATATAATAACACTGACTGAGATTGTATGTGTTACACCAGCTGAAAATGCAGCAGCTCCAACAGTTGCATATCCACCTTAAATAAACAAAACAAATTAATCAATTAAATAAATCATCAATTGAATCATTAAATATCATCAACTTGCCAGGTGTAATTGGTGTTATAACACCACCATATCTAACACCATTTGGAAATGATAATGCCATTGATTCACCAACAGCTCTACCAAGTGCAGCACCAATTTTAAATACTGGTATAAATATACCAGATGGTACTGGAACAGTTGAGCTTATTATTGAAAATATAAATGTAAATAATACATAACCAAATAAACCAATAAATACATCATTATATGGTGTTGACCAATGTTTAACAATATTAATTTCTTCAGCATTAAGATGTTCTTTTGTCCATGTAAAATTTGTAAATAAACCATAAACTTGATCATGTGTATTTAATTCACCAGCCATAAATTGTCCAAGTCCCATTGGAAATGATACTGATGCAACAATTAATGATACAATACCAGGATATAAAAATCTATTTTTTTGTAAAAATGCATTCATACTTTTATTTTTTCTCATAAATATAACATATTGACGATGTAACCATACATAAAATGCACCACCAAGACCACTACCAACACCAATTAGAGCAAATACAAATAGCTCTTGTGGATCAAATGGAAAATCCATTGTAAAATTTGTAGCAAACATTGCTGTTATTGTTTCTTCACGTTGAAACCATATTGCTAATAAACGAAACATTGTTGCACCACATACTGCTGTAAAAAAACCACGCCAATAATTTCTAACAGCAAAATAAACAGTTGTAACTTCAATACTAAATAATACACCACCAATTGGTGCTGCAAAACATGATGCAACACCAACAGCAGCAGCAGCAGCTAACATTTCACAATTACGTGATTCATTTTCATATATTCCTTGAAATGATGTTACAAGTTTTGATAATAATGTTGCAACAATACTTGCAATATGTACAAATGGACCTTCTTTACCAAGTGGTAAACCAGATCCTAATGTTGCTGTTAAACCAATTATTTTAGCAACAAGTGTACGAAATGTTAAATATTCTTTTAATGCAACACCACGTAATATTGTTTTCATTTCTGGTATACCAGAACCAATACTTTGTGGTGCAACAATATGAACAAAACCAGCACTAAATAATATTAAAATAACTGGTAATGATACCCATGCTAAATATTGCAAAGCTGGATGTGATGTCAAGTCTTGATACAGCCATATACGTGCTGAAAATAAAATATTTAAATATCACATTTTCATTGATAAATATTAGCAAGTAATTCATTTATATTTTACCATTATTACACATTGAAATTCCACGATCCATAGCGTAACTTAAAAGTGCCATAATAACACCAAGTAATGCTAAAAAAACCCAATCTTCACCGAGTCTTGCACCAGTATGTTTCCATGTAAAAGCAACAAGACCAACAATTTTTCTACATAATGGTCCTCTACGTGATTTTCTCAACTCTTCAGCTCGTAATTTATCAAGTTTTCTTCGTGTTTTTTCACTTGATCGTAATCTACGTGCTTCTTCTTTAGCAAATTCACCAAGGTCTTTTGTATAACGACCATACATCTGGCAAAAAATAAATACATTAAAATAATATTTTCTTTAAATTATTTTTAATAACAAAAAATATATATATCAAAGAGAAAATTTTAATAATCATCATCAAAGCAAACTCACTAAATTTTTAGTTTATTTTTAAAACTAAAAAAAAAATTATTCTTTATTTCTTTTTTTGAGAAATACATGCAAAAGGGTTAAAAAAAATTTTTCTTTTTTAAATATTTCACTTACAAGATATTCATCATTACAGACGAAATAATTTCTATTCAACAAGGTAGCTGGCATATGAATCAATTCGAAATAAAAATAAAATATAATATTATTAATTTAGCATTTGTAATAAGCTTATATTTTTCAATCGAAACACTTAATTTATTGTAACAATATTTATCAAGCATTTTATTTATGAAATACTTTTTTTTTTTTTTATAATGAACAATCACAAGTGAGCATTGTCAAACAACTGATGATTATTTAGTTTTTATTTGTAAACCACTTTATAAATTTTATTGTAAAATTTTGGCAAAGACACGTATAATATTAAATTATTATTTTTAGATACAAGCTATTCAATTTTTTTTTATATATTTATTTCAATTGTAATATTTTTTTTTTATTATTTTTCATAATAATTTGATGACAATTTTAAGCTATAAATCACATAAATTAACACTAAATTTATTATCGTAATAAAAACATTAATAAATATATTTTTTTAAATGATTAAAAATTATTTTTTGAATGATCGCGACAATTGATGGCTAAGTAATTAAAGCCATCAATACATTGTGATGAACAACAACAATTGACTGTGTAAAAAAAAAAAAATGTAAATTAGATTTGTTGGCTTTTTGGCAACGAATCAGTCCTTGTTATCTGCGTATTGCTAGTCTAGCCAACCGAAAATATAAATAGGTTCATTTATAAATTATATTTTCATTTAATTAATATTCAATTTATCATTAATCTTTTTAAAAATCATTATAAAGAAATTCATGATACAATTAAATTTTAAATACTCAAAATTAATTGTATTTTTTTTCTATTGTTTTAATAAATTTTTATTCATTAATTATGACAAATTAAATTAAATAACGAATGGTGGTCATTGCCATTTGCCAGTGAATTTAAACATCGGGGAATTGACGTCAATAATGACCACGTCCCACTGGGCAATAAGCCTCTAATCCAATTTATTTAAAAAAACCATAATTAACTATTTTAAATTCCACCTGAAAATGCTTATTACATACAACAAAAAAAAATAACAATAATTTCTTATATAATATTTAAATTACCAGTAAGTAATTTATTTTTTTGTTTAATTTTTTTTTTTATTCATATTTCTAAAATATTTCAAACGAGATGATTTTTCTTGTAAATTTATTCGTCATTTACATGAAACAATGGTCTATTATTTATTCTAATTAATACAACAATTATTTTCTATCAGACAAAATAATAATAGAAAAAAATTAAAATGAATAATAAAAAAATTTGAATTAGTTTCTGCTTTGAAAAATAAATATATATATTTGATTTTTTTTTTTTGTTTTAAATGACAATTGTTTGATGCATCAGTGTATAATATTTTCAAGGTCATCATAAAGCCATTCACTTGTATTATCCGGTGGATAAGCTTGTCGTGTTATAGTCAAGGTCTCCAAACCCACGCGCTTCTATGATCTCTTTTTTTTTTTTCAAATAGATTTATTTAATTTTTTTTTCATTATAATTACCGGGATTTTTCTATCAATTATTATACATTATTAAAATAAAAAAACAAGTTATTTGTTTTTTTTTTTCGTGATTAAATCATGCAGTATTATAAAATAAAAATAACAGCGAAAAATAATTTTTGGCATTATGACAAATAGTATAATAAACTTAGACATATTATATATAATTTTTGTCTGGCATTGTTGTATTTTGTAATGTTATTTATTTTAAATAAGCATTCATGCAATTTCGAATCGTTATTTTCTTACGATTGTATTTATGTAGTCAAAAGGATCAAATTCCGGTTGCTCATCATCCCTTGGTGGTGGACAAGGATAAAAAACTTGCGAAGGTCTAATAAGTTTTTAAAAAAAAGGAAAAAAATTACTTAATTATTTTTAAAATAACTTTTTGGATTTATTGGTTTTTTTATTTTTCTATACCTCCGTTGACGATTTCCAGATTTTTTTTTAAAACTAGACATTAGTTTTGTAAAATTTTCCCATTCTTTATCAACATCCTCTTCACTACCTTCTGGATAATTTTGAAGATAATGATGATGTTCTTTTTTTCCTACTTGATTACCTGACATTTTTTAATATGAAATTTATTTGTATTTTTAATCACAAATCGTAAAAAACTTGCTAAATATATTTAAGGCAAAATTTCAAGTAGTAATTTAAATAACACAATATTGTTGAATGGTATGTCATAAGTGAATCACACAATACTGAGCCCGTGCTACTAAAGTCAACTTGAATTTATAAATTATCAAGTGACATCGTTGTTACTCCATAACAAGTTAAACATCAAGTAGCGACAATATTTAATTCATAAATTGACAATATTTAACTGCATAATAATAAATATTTCGATAAAACATTTCATCAATTTTTTTTATCTCCATATCATAATTTAATCAAAAAAAAAAATCCAAACATTATTTCGATTTGAAAAAAAATATTTACTTCCTGATAAATTAATTCTATAATGATTATTGTCAATTAAATATTTATTTATATTTTAATAATATATATTTATTATTAAGTATGATGGATATTTTATATTATTTAATTTGTTAAAATAAATATTTATTTAGTTGATTAATGTGTAGGTTTCATTGAGACAGTAATGTTTGTGATATAATGGGTTACTTCCTTTTGGAGACAGTGTAGTTTGTATAATATAAAATGAACAAAAAACATCAGTCACATACAGAATAGGAAGCTCACTTCAAAGTCACGAGTTTAGTTATCAAGTTATCATATTGGTCAAAATGACCTCCTCGACCACTTGACACGTCTCTTCTTTTTTTATTTTATTTTCACACATGAATTATTTATTTGTCTTTATCTTAAATATATTGCTACTTGTTTTTTCCATCACCTACCTCATCAACATCATCATCATCATCGACATGGTCATCATGATGTCCATTAAAATTTAAACAAATCATTTTACAACTTGCTGGTAATATCAGCTCGTAATTAAAATTTCTACTGAGCTTTTAATAATTTTTCGTTTCGATTCCATCTTGGTAGAAATTTTTTAATTTATATTTTTTAATATTTTTCAAAAGATTTGCCGCTTGGAATATTTTACCGACTAGAATAAATAAATAAATCATGGTGCAGTAAATATAACGTAAATTAAATTCAACAAAAAATATCAATATTTGTTTTAATTTATAATAGCATTATCCAATAAAATATATAAAAATTAATTTAAATTATATTTAATTTTTCCTTTAAATAAATCGAGTTCTCTGACCCCCATTGATACAAATTATATACATAAATTAAATTTAAACCCATCAAAGAGTAAATTTTATTTTACAAATAAAATAAAATAAAATAAAATTTTACTGCTTGATAAAATATATAAATAAATAATAAATATAATAATTTTTATTTATTATTTATTTATCTAGCTGCAAATTAAAATTATAAAAATAAATTTAAAAAAAAAGAGGGAAAGTTCCGAAGGCTAAATGATGATAACTCTTTGACCAGTTTGTTTGTCATGTATTTACAAGGCTAAATGTCATCCACCCTCTATCACCCACTTGTTTACCATTACATTATCAATGACCAAACAAAAAAAAATGAAATCCTTAAAATTATTATTTAAATATTTCTCTTTGAGATTAAAAAATAATAAGATCATAAATGAAAAAAGATAAAATCAAGGCTAACAAAATACATTGCGTAAAATTTATTGCTGCATTTTTAATTACCACAAAATCATCATCATCATCAATAAAAAATAATCATTGACGTGTTAAAATCTATCAATCATATCAAGCTAATCAATTGGAAAATATATTTTTAATTGATCAATAATTTATTGTTCATTCAATTGTTAAATTACAAAAAAAAAAAAAAAAAACAAATTAGATAGTAAAATAATAAATTTAAATTTGATTCAATTGAAGTTTCATGACACCAAGTGTCTCAGCCAATTCATTACAAGCTTTAATTTGATTTTCATGATATGTAATACCTCCAACTTGATCAACATGTTTAATTGATGCGTTTTCTGGATCACCAGCAACCATAACACGTTCATTTGAATTTGTTGGCATACCTCGAAGTTGATCTAGAAGTTTATTCATTCTATCATGTGAACCTGGACAAAATACATTTGGATTTATTGCAATAAAACAATGACCAAGATCAGCAATACCATCTGAAGTTTTCCAATTACGTATATTTGGTCCAAATTTACTACCACTAATTATACCACATAAAATTTCAACCATAACCGCAAGACCATAACCTTTGTAACCAGAATTATTTTCAATACCACCAAGTGGTAATAATCTAGCACTTTCTAATGCTTCATTTGCATCATTTGTCATGTTACCAATTTTATCAAATGCCCAACCATCTGGTATTTTTCATTCTTTCTTGATGCTATTTCAATTTTTCCTAATGCAACAGCTGTTGTTGCCATGTCCAATACAAATTCATCATTATTACTTTTCATTGCAATTGATAATGGATTTGTACCAAGTGCTGATTCACAACTTCTTGTTGGTACTTGAAGTGGGCTTGTGTTTGTACAGCTAAAACCAATTAGACCCTCATTTGCTGCCATTAATGTGTAATAACCACATATACCATAATGATTTGATCCACGTGTTGATACCATTCCAATGCCAAATTTGTTAGCTTTATCAATTGCCAATTCCATTGAGTATTTACCAATAACTTGACCTAAACCATTTTGTCCATCAACCAATGCAATTGCCTGTTTAATTAAAAAACATTATCATCATTTTTTAATCAAGTTTATTATTTTTAATTTATGATTCTTATCAGTACAAATATTTTTTTCTAAAATGATAATTACATCAAGGTTTTTTTTATTTTTTTTTTTTTTGTTTACTGATGATAAATTTAATCATCATACAATCATGCAATTGTTTAAAATAAAATAAATGTTAATAAATTATACAAGACCTGATAGTCATTGATGATTTGCGGTCTAGCAATTGGATCTGTTAATTTTTTTTGTATATCTGTAACATACATTGGTACTCTATTCATTCCATGACTAAAATGTCCACGATAATCAGCAGTCATTAAATGATCAGCAACAATTATTGAATCATCATTATTTGCACCAGCTTTTATCATACAATCTTTGATGAATCTAACAACTTCTTCTTTTTTAACAATCATAGATTTAGCAACAAAATTTGTTGACATATTTAAAATATTTGATCTTGCTCCACTTGTTGCAAGTAAAATACTGTTTTTATTTTTAATTAAAAACATATTTGATGTATAAAATTTTTTATCTGATAAATTTATAAACAATAATATATATTTTTTTATTTGATTAATTTTATCTATTTATTTATAAATTAATTAATGATAAAATTTATAATCAATAAATTATGTAACACCAGTTTTTAAACTTTTTTTATAAAAATATATTTTATAATTAAATAGAAAATTAAAAACACAAAATAACTAGCACACAATTTTTTTGTGTTGATGTGTGTGTGTGACACTATTTTTCTATTTTGATTATAATAGAAAAATTTTGTGTAAATGTAGAAAAAGTCTATCGTAATTTGTTGGAGCCACTTGTTCGAGTCAAAGCAAGTCAAAGTTTGATCCGCTTTGACTGGCCTCTTTTTTTACATTACAATTTGAAATTATCATTGAAAAACACACGAGGCAACACTGTGTGTTACACATTAAATAACCGCGAATTTTAAATAATTGTTATTGTTGTTTAATTAATTAAACAATCAATCGAAATATATTTTCTATCGAAAAAATAGCCCAAGAATTTTATTACTATTTGTAAAAAAAATTATTCACATAAATTTTCATTGCAAAATAATAAAAATAATTATTAAATTATATTACATTATAGAAAATAGTATTATAAATTGTTATTATTTATTTATATTTTTATTTAATTATGAGTGATAGTTAAAGAGACAGATTTAATAAAATCACAATGTGTAAATTGTTTTGAAATACACACGTATTGCTAACACATGATAAAAAAAAAATGACGTCATTTTAAAAGTGCATATATAAAATAAAAAAAATGAGTAGATATAAGTGTTATATATTTTTTTATATGTATAATCAATTTGTATACTTGTAATATTTATTTTAAAAATTTATATTAACAAGATAAACTTGTAATTTTTTTTTTTTTTTCAAATAATTGTCTTTAAATTTTATTTTCAAGTCGAGACACTTTGATAAGAACCAAAGTAAATCATGAATAAATTTTTGCATTTTATTTTTTTTTTATGATTAATCAACACCTGTTGATTTCAGCTTGATAATTATGCATATGTTGATATGTAAAATTGTGCAATGATTTTTTTTAAGAAAAAAAAAACTTGATTTTAATTTTCAAGTCACGAGTTTTATTGAATATTTTTTTTTATATAATTCAAATTGGTATTGTTAAATTAGTATTTTAGTTAATATTTTTAGTAATTTAATTTTTCTTTTTATTGATTTTGCTTTGATGATAATTAATTATTATTTTATTGATACTTACCAGTGTGTTTTGATAGCCTAATCCATAAGCTTGTGGATCATCAAGCGAAAGTTCTTTACCTTCCATTTTTGATAACTTCATTTTTAAATATTATATTTTAGTTTTAAAAAAATATAACTGTAACTTTTTTAAATATATTTTTTTAAATATTCATAATTTATTTATAAACAGGAAAATTATTATATTTGTGACACCAATTTCACATTCACGAAACAGTCATCTGACTGAATTACAAAATTCTTATCGGGTTCTTGTGCCAACTTTTTTTTTTTTATTTATTTATTATTATTTTTTTTACCGGTTTTTTTTTTTTTTTCTCTTATCCAAACCTTGAATGAGTTTTTCGTGATGATTTACAATCCATCAAATTATTCACTTTAATTTAAAAATACATATCAACAATCATCGCTTTTTTTTTCTCAACAAAAAATTTAAAAAAGAAAAAAACTTGATTTTAATATCAATGTTAAATAAAAAATAATAATACACCTCTTATTTATTTAAAAAATATTTTTTTTTTAATTAATTTAAATATTAGTTTATAAAATAATTAATTATTTTATCATAAAATAATAATAAAGTGTAGAAAAAAAAAAAAAAAATGTTATCTGAACTTTGTACCGATTGCTTATTTTCCTTGAATGTTTTTTTTTAAATTTTTTCTTGTAAAACAATTATAAATATTGAATTTTAAAAATTGCAAATTTTATCTATATTTATTGATGATATATAAAATTAATTTTAATTGGTTTATTAAGTTATTCCGAAGACGCACAGAGGCGTCGAGACGCGTGACGACGTCTGTTCGACGAGACGGTCGTGACTCGACTGTTCGATGAATGTATAAACTACACTCTGTGATTTGTTCATTTACAATAATATCATAAATATAAGCAAACAAAATATACAACATTTGCAAACAACCATCAAATTTCACACTTGATAATTCATATATATTTTTTTTTTCTTTTTCTTTAAACATCTACTGAGAATAAATTCATGATGTGCAATAATTACAAGCATCTAGCTGCTGAGATTTTCCTCATTGAGGGAGAACAATCAATACTGATAATGACAATTTTAATACAAAGAAATAATTTATCATTGTTTTGTTGTTATTATTTTCAAGATTAAATTGTTACTCAATTGTTTTCTTTTCACTTGTTGCAATTAATCTATCACGTTTAAATATCAACTAGACAAATAATTTAAATATTTTCTTTATTTATTAAAATAACTATACGTATTTACATGCAGATTTTTATAAATTAAGCAGCCCATTTTATTCCCCGAAAAAAAAAAAAAAAAAACACTTTTAATTAATTTATAAAATTATTATTATTATTATTTAAAAATACAATAAATTTTTGTATTTTTGGGATATAAATTGTGCATATATTTTAATATTATCTATTTTTTAAATAAATAAATTAATATTTTTGATCCTTTTTCAACCTTTAAGTTATAAAAAAATTTATTTTGTTCTTTAAAAAAACTGTATTTAAAAATTGTGCGTTTGACAGAATTAATTGCGAATTGATCTGATTTTTTTGGAAGAAATTATAATAGTATTGGTGTGATGTTAATTACAGTTTTTTTATTTTTTTATTTTACCCAAGATGATGGTACACGTTTTAATGTGAAATCCTGGGATCCATCAAATTATTAGCTGTAGAAAATTACTTGTTTCCAGATGATTCTGAACTGCTGCCACCCCAGATTGAAGCTGTTGAAATTAAAATTAAATAAATAAATAAAAATTGAATAATGTTTAAATTGTTGAACAAACTGAACAATCATTTTTTTATGTTAACAAATTATTAAAATATAATTGGATATTTTAGAAAAATAATTATCAAGAAAAGAAATTTTTCCAGTCGATAAAATTTGCTTGAAAAAAATAAATAAAAATGTTATATAAAGTTGAAAAAATAATAATAATAAATAATTGACAAGTTGTGCAACAATTTGTTTGTCCTTAAAATATGATAATTAAATATCAAACTTACAGATAAGTATGATGAGTATGATTAAACCAATGATGCCCATGATAATCATCATTTTAAGATTTTTCCACCACATTTTTCTCTTTAATTTACCAGCTTGTTGTTCAAATTGTGCAGCACCTTGTTGAAGTGCATCAGCACGATTATCTAGTTCTGATAATTTTTGATCTCTTTCAAGTACTTTTTCAACATTAACTTTCATAATACCAACAACTTCATCAACTTGTGCTTGTGTTTGTTGTAATTTTTTAGTTGATACTGCTTGTTGTGGTGTCCTTGGACCACCCAAATCACCATCTCTTGAATATCCACCACCGTCCATGATTCTGCAATTAAATACACAATAAATTAACAATTATTATCATCTTGTTTTTTTTTTTTTTAATAATAAATTAATGTCGTATTATTTTTAAATATAAATAAACGTCAAATGTACACGCCCATAACCTCAAATTAATTTTAAAAGTTTTTCAACAATTTCATCAACAAATGATGATTAAAATTTAAAAAAAAATTTAAATAATTATATGGTAATCTGTAATTAACTATTGTCAATAATTAAATATTTAATTATCAATTTTTCAACACATGATTTTGACACTTGTAGATAATTCTATATTCGAAATTTTGCCTTTTTTTTTTTTTTACTTTTTCTTTTTTAATAATAAAAAAAAAAAATATTGTTTCATTGTTTAATAATACTTACATGATATATTTTTATAGTAAATAATTTAAATAAATTAAGATTATTATTTAAAATAATAACACAAATAAATAATAATGAAAAGAAAAAAAAATAATTGACACGTCTTGCAAGTTTTGTGTGTGCAACAGTTTTTTCAAAATGGCTAACAAAATTATGACGTCATTGCAATTTATAAATAAAAAAAAAAAATAAATAAAGTCTCAGGTTTGTTATCAACTTCTTGACTCACACCTTGGCTATTTTATATTTTTTCCATCATGTGTCATCAGGTCATTTTTATTTCTATAGAAACATTTTTACTTTTATCAATGTAAAGATAAAATAGTCAGCTTATTTTATTGACAATAAAATATGTCTTTAAATATATTTAATAACAAAATCATTGCAAATTTTTGTCATTAAATTATTTACTCCAAATTTTAACAATAATATTATTGTTGTTAATTTCAATAGATTCTTTCAATTTAATTAAATAATTATGAATAAATTTCATTCATTTAAAGAATTTTATTTTACTCATTTTTGGTACAACAGATGTTTTATTTAATTAACATTATATTTAAAAAATTAATACTCAATATTGATTACTAAATAAATAACAACAATTAAGTTTATAAAAAAATATAAAATTATTAGTTTAAATTAAATTGCATTTTAGCCAATTTTAATTCTAAAAAAATAGAAAAATAATTTTTTAAAATTTATAAATTCTTTAAATGATAAATAAATAAACAATAATTAATAAACAAATGAAATTTTTAATTTAAATAAAAGCTAATTAAATAGTTTCTTTGAAAATGTAAAAAAAAAAAATACTCACCCTTTTTGTACTCCATTTTGAAAATAGTGAAAAAATAATTAAATTTAAAAATAAAAAAAGCGAAAAAAGCTTATTTTCGTTTTTTTGTTTATTATTAATTAATAATTAAATAATTAAATAAAATATAATTTAATTATTTTATTTATTTTTTAAGATAATAGCTAAAATTTTATGATTCTAATGATATTTTTTAGTGTGCTAGAGATATAAAATGTACTGAGAGAAAAAGCAAGTATTTGAGGGGTGTATTTTATCATAATCCAGGGGTATATATCACCAGAGGGGATGAAAAATTCAAGTTATTGACTGATTATTTTGCGCAAACTCTGTGAACTGCGCAAACTAGACCATCACACACGTCGATTGGGTGGGTGTAATAATTATTTTTTCACAGTCGATTCATCGAGCTTCAGCAATCCCTCTGGTAACAAATTTTAAATAAAAAAAAAAATTCTAAATTTCTTTAATAAATCATCCATTAAAATCAATTATTAAAAATTAATTTATAAAAATAATAAACAAGTAGTATAATCTTCAATTTAAAAAAAAAAAATAATAAAATATCCAAGAATTTCTTTCAGTGTAATTTATTTATAAGAAAAAAAAAATTTAATAAAAAATAATATTAATCGATTCATCGAAATTTTGCGATTGTTAAAAATTGTCGAAGCTAAATGTTATAAAAAAATTTATCAATAACCAGGAGAGACAATCCAGTCAGTGATTCATTATTTCTGTTTAGAAAATATCCACGAAATAAGGGTGGAAGGATCAGGCATCCTGAGCCAAAAAAAAACCCCATTATCACTAAAAATTAATTCATCATAACGACATGTAAGTACACCAATTAATAATACTTGTTTCTAATTAAAAAATTTATTTAATTTATATAAATTACTAACAACTAAGTGTTTGTTTTTATCAAACAAAAAAAAATCATTAAATTAGTATTTTTTTAAAAAAAATCATTCAGCTAAAAAAAGTTTTTGACTGGTCTTTAAGTTGCACCCTTGTAGATGAATGAAAAACGAAAAAAAAAAAAAAGAAAAAATGGCTTCTAAGTCAACCCTCCGCATTGCCATCCCTTAAATAAAAAAAATCAACAAAAATAGTTGAAATTATTTTGATAATTTTAGTGGTTTTTAAATTTATTTTTACATTTTTTTTTTTTAATTTTTGTCAATGGAGGGAAATGGTGTTATTCAAAGACGCAGTATATCGATTCATTGATGCACCTACTTTCAAACGAATGACGAAATAATACTCCCACAAAAAAAAAAAAATATAACAAAAAAAAAATCATGAAATTGAAGGTTTTTTTTTTAGTTTGAATTTTTTTTTTTTCAAATTTAATAATTTATTGCAAATAATTGACTGGTATACCTCAAGATGCTTGAAATAATAATGTCATTGATTTTGCCAAAAGTGACGACAATGTAAAGTAGCAAAAAAAAAAAAAAAATAGACAAACTTTTAAACAAAAAAAAAAAAAAAGTATATTTATTTTTTCGAAACATTTTTCTTTTACGAACCACCCTGATCAATATTTCAGTTCGATTATTTCATTGCGCAACATTAAAAATAATAAATAATCAAAAAAAAAATAAAAAATATTTCATCAAAATTAATAGAGTAATAATTACTACAATAATATTATTGTTAATATTTATTTTTATTTTGTTTTTTAATTTTATTGGAGTTACATGACGTTTGACCTTTTGGTGATTGACACCCCATGCATGTTTGACCTTCGTTAATTTCAATTAATTATTTATTTTAAATAATACTTTAATTGTTTATAATAATTACAAAATAACCATACATAAACAATTATTATCATAATTTTAATTTATTTCATTGTAAAAGGGAAAATAAACAAATTTATTAATTTTATTTGTTATTTTTCTTTAGTGCGCTTTTTGTAGCTGAATAGAAGCTGTTATAATAAATAATAATATATGAATTTTTTGGATTTTAATTAGGGCCTCTGAAGGTGGTTTAGCACCAGATGCCGGTGGTGCTGGTGATGGTATTGTTGGGGGTCCTAGGACACCTCAACAAATTGCTTCACAAAAAAGATTGCAACAGACGCAGGCGCAAGTTGATGAGGTTGTCGACATTATGAAAACTAATGTCGAAAAAGTACTTGAACGTGATCAAAAATTATCGGAACTTGATGATCGAGCTGGTAAATATATTTATAAATAAATAATTTTAATTAATTAATAATAAATTAATAAAAAAAAAAAATATTTTTATATTTAAAATTTAAATAATGAACAAGTTTTAGAATAGTAATTAAAAATTTAATTTACATCAGTAAAATAATTTAATGTAAAACAAATTACAGTTTAATAATTAGTGTAATTAAAAAATTTATTAATTACAGATGCACTTCAGCAAGGAGCATCACAATTTGAACAACAAGCAGGAAAATTAAAAAGGAAATTTTGGCTGCAAAATTTAAAGGTATACTTTTTTAAAAATATTTAATTAATTGTTAATTAAATATTTTATTGGCTCTTTTAATTTACAGATGATGATTATTATGGGTGTCATTGCGCTTATCATACTAGCCATCATTGTTGGTAAGTAGAAAAAATTTTATTATCAAAAAAAAAAGAACTGAATTTTGTTTATTTTTCTTAAAAAAATATCAACATTATTTAAATAAAATTTAACACTTAAAATATCGTTATTATTTAGTACATAAATGTACACTCAGGTTCCATTAAATAAATTTCGATTTAATTAAATAAATTTCGATTTCATTAAATGAATTTCGATTAAATCAATTTCTATAGAAATCCAAATCGTAAAAATAAAAAATCCACAAATAAATTTCTCAACAACACTTGATAATAATTAAAAATAGCTATTAACAATAAACAATCTATTAAAAATATAAAAAGTTATTATTAACTTTTAAAAAATATTTTTTTCATCTATAGGGAACTTCATATAGACGCACTGAAAGATGGAAGACTTTTGTGCGTGTGAGTCAGGTAGAATAACGTTTGAAAAAAAAAAGTTTTAAAAAAAGTTGTTTGATTGTATTTTCAAAATTACTACACAATAACACTTACATTAAAAAATTAATAAACATTAACATAAATACATTAGTTAATAAAAAAAGATAATTTTTAAAAGTTAAAAATAAAATACAACATTTTAAACATACATAAACAATAACGGGATAATTATTGCGTTGTGCTATTGTCGTAGGAAAGTGTTTACCCTAAAAATCCGGATGTATATATTGTCTATATTTTTTTTCTTTGCCTATCTATCGCTGTCGTCCTTAAATTTCTATTAAATGTTACGTTGAATTAACAAAAAAAATTAATACTAAATAAAAAATCTAGGGGTTGCTATAACTGTCTGTTTGCTGGTGTATTTTTATTTTTTTTTTTTGTCGACAGTATATAAAATAAACTATTCAAAATCAATTCTTAAAATTGACATAATCGTATACCTGTAAAATTATGTAATTGTTATGTGTCTGTCTGTTTGTTTATTTTTTTTAAATGTGTAAAGGTAATTTCATTTATGAAGCTGATCCCAGGCAATCAAGGAACATTTTTTTTATTCATTAATTTGTCATCAATTAAAATTTTAATAGTAGAATATATTATACAATATTTACACAATTGTTTTATGATAAACAAGAAGAACAATGGTAAGATGAATTCGTCACTGCACCTAGTTTAATATCTTCACAATAATTATTGTCATGAAAAAGGAAAAAAAAAATTAATTTTACTTTTTTTTTTTTTTTTTTTTATTTCGTAGAAAATAAATATAAATAATTAATTTAAATTAACAAAAAATATATAATTAGCATGAATATTATTTAATGAATAATTGAGATTAATTTTTTTTATAATAAAAAAAATTAATTAACACTTTTATAAATTTTTTTTAAATTCATAAAATTAAAGAAACACTTTCATTCAAATCTGGGACGGTTTTCATTTAATTTTTTTTCTATGCATGAAAATATTTGACTAAATTCACGTGATTTTTATCCTTTTTTTTTTTATTTTTTTAATTTTTTTTTTAATTTAAGGGATGTTACAGGGTAATGCGTAGATGAATTCTGCGCATATCGAGTGACCTATTTTTTGTCTAGTTTGCTGCTAACCCAGTTGCATGTGATTGGTCTTAAAATTATTATTATTGAACTGCTTGAATGTGTTAATAAATGCATGATATTAATTATAAAATCAAACTAAAAATAATACTTATAAATAATTTTAAAAAACACAGCTTTAGATAATTAAAAAACACTTAATTTTTATCGAAAATTATAATAATAAATTATTGCTAAGATTATACAAATTTAAAATATGAAAAAATGTATTTTAAATTATTTATTTGACTTGTTTTTTGATTGGTTTGAATCATAGCATGTATAAATTAATTAAAATATATTTTTTGCATGATAAAAATATTTGTTTTTCATTGATTACGTATATATTTATTAAATATACATTTGAAAAACAAATTACATTATCATTACATATATTTCATTTAATTATTTTCAGCACAATTCAACGGTGGACAGGACCCGCCAAACTAAATTTCGTTAAAACAATAATTTACCAAATGAAAATAATAAAAAAAATATTAAATTAACAAGATGATATTTAACAATAAAAAAATTTATTAATTGGGGTAAAAAAATATATATATATTGTGTATAAAAAATTCAAATAATTTAACAGATTGATAAAATAGATTCAAAATAATCAGATGAAAATTAAATAACATTTTTTAATCAATTTTTAAAAGGACTGTCATGTTTTTTAAAAAAAAAAATTATATAAATTTTATGTCAAGAATATGTCAGTTGTTCTTTTCAAAATTTATTAACAAAAATTTAAAAAAAAAATTAAGGGTTTAATTTAAAATTAAGCCTGATCAATGATCATAGTTTAAAATTATAAAAAAAAAAATATTTTTTGAGGTATAATATGAAAATGAGAAAAATTTAAAAAAATAAAATATAAAATTTTACAATAATTAAAAAGAAATAATTAAATTAACAATAATAATTGTCGTTTTATCGTCAAAAATTTATCAGTGTGATTCTTTAAAATCATCTTCTTAATGGAAAAATTAAAATTAAACAATTTTTTTTTTTTTATTGATAAATTATAATACATCTGTCCGTTAATTGTTAGTTAAAAAAACAACTGAAATAATTATTTAAATAATGAGTAATACAGCTTGAAAAAAAAAAAAAAAAAATATGTGTAAATAATCGTAATAACAATTGACATTTTATTTTTAAAAAATTGAATAACAAAATTTTTATTAAAGCCATTATAATAAACACATATCCACAACGCACATTTTTTTTTTAATTATAATTTTTTAAATAGAATAATCAAGAGTTAAATAAATTAAATAATTAAAATCAATTTATTGAATTTCGCGTTGATAAATTAATTGAAAAAATAAAAAATAGAAAAAATTTTTTTTGCGCCCGCTGTGTGTCTTCATAATACTCAAATAGAAAAAATTATTTAAAAAAAAGTCTATCCACGCGTTTTCGTGATGTAAATAACATTATCTCCTCGTTCATAAAAAAAAAAAGTAAATAAATTTTATTGAATGAATTTTAAACGTGTTCCTAGTTTTAGGTATAAAAAAACGAAATGATAAATAATATTGATATAAAATCTTTGATAAATGTTAATCAATATTTATGATTAAATTGTGTCTAATGAATTAACCGCAAACATATTGAACATCGCGGATAAATTGTTTAGTTAATTTTAATTTTAAAAATAAATAAATAATGAAATTTAAAAAATTGCTTGAAATAAATAGGAATAATTTTAAAAAATATCTACCGATGTTATAAAATATATTACCAATGTTAATAAATAATTATTAATGGTAATTATTAAAAAAAAAAAAAAAGAGAAAAACATACACACACACGCATACACCAATGATAATAAATAAAAAAGAAAAAAAAAAATAGAAAAATATATTGTCTAGAGTTTTTTGAGGATTGAGTTTTTGAAAAAAAAAAAAAACAGGAAAATAATTGATTTGATAATTTGGATTGATGATGGATGCTGGATTAGGTCAATTAAAATATTTTTAAAAATTAGCTATAAATCAAGGTAAGAAATTTGATTAAAAGCATGCTAAAATTTTTAAATAAAATTATTAAAATTTCTTACTATTTTTGCATGATAAATCAATAAATTTTTTCACAGCCATTTTTTCACAATATTTTATTAACACCACTGCAATGAATATTTAAAATTAATATATTCAATATTAAAATTTCAACGAATTCATCTCGTTCTGTAAATAAAATTTGCATTTTTATTTTATAGAATTGTATGGCTGCAATTTACATCTTCTTATTAAAAAAAAAAAAAGAAACATTAAATAAAAAAATAAAGAAACTATTCTTTTCATTGAATGTTTAATTATTTTGACAGACACATAACAAAAAAATAATTAAATAATTAAAACTACATTTTTATTCTGTTTTTTTTTCAACTAATTATTTTTTTTAAATTAATTTATATAAACCATTAAATAATATATCTATTTTCTGTAAATAAAATTCAGAAAAATGAAAATTTCTAAATCATATTTAATTGTTTTTTTAATACTAATAATTAAAAAAATATTTTTCATTAATTGTTTAATAATTATTACAGGTAAATTTATGCCAGATAATCCACCTCCTCAAGGACCATACATGTATGGTCCACCACAAGGAATGATGATACCCCAACAACCAGCACCAGCAGCAGCAGCACCAGCTGGTAGCGCTCAACAAACAGCACCAGCAGCATTTGTTGGCTCAATTAATCAAGGAATTTTACGCAGTGTTATGTAAAATAAACAAACAATATGAAAATTTAATTTTCAACAATAAAAAAAACACAAAAAATATCATCATCTTTTGCCTTGTTTAATAAATAAAAAAAAAAATAATAATAGATAATGATAAATGCAACAAAAACCAAGGAAAAAGAACAACAATAAACAAAAAAAAAAATTAACAACAAGATTTATTTATTACAAATTAATAAAAATAATTAAAAATTAAATTTTCGTTCAATTTTAAAAACAAAAATATAATAATTATATTTAAAAAAAAAATCATAATTATTATGATTATGTAAATGATGCATATGTAAATTAGATAATTATATTGTGTGCTCAGTACCCGGTCAACAATGCACTTGTTTAATGCCCGTTAGAAAATTATAAATTAATTTTAAAAAATTATAAAATAAAAAACAATTATTTAAAGAAATAAATATGTATGGTAATAATAATATATAAGCATTCTACTAATCTGTGCTAATTAAACATACAATATCATGAAAATAAAAAAAAAAAAAACAATTGATAATTCGTGTTGTAAATAAATAATTTAAATATTATCGTAATGATAAAATTTAAAGTTTTTTGAATGATGAAAAGTATTAAATACGAAAGTTATTTATTATCTGAAAAGTTAATATTAAATGTGTTTTATTATCATTAATAATTATTCGTACATTTTAACATTGTATTTAATTAACAAAAAGTAAAATTTTAAATTTTCAATTTTCCTTTTTTCAAATACTTAACTAAAAAAATAATATATTATTGTCTTGTTTTTAATTGAATATTTAATTATTTTATTTTAATTGTTTAATTTTCAATTTATGTAAAATGTAAAGTAATTAAAGCTTCATACTTAACTAAAAAAATAATATACATATTGTCTTGTTTTAAATAATTATTTAATTATGATTTTTTTTAATTGTTTTATCTTTTTAAATTTATTTAAAAATTTGGAGGATCTATTTTTTCAGGAAAATTTTATAAAAATTGAAAATTTGACGCGGAGAAAAATAATTAAACATAGGATTTATTTTTTTTCAGCAATAAATAATTATTGGATCATGATGAAATTTTTTTTGAGAGTAGTTGAATCTTTTATCTATTTATCCTAAAAATTTCAAAAATATCTATCGGTCCGTTTTTTCAGGAGAATTTTTATAAAAATTGAAAATTTGATAGCAGGAGAAAAATAATTAAACATACGATTTATTTTTTTTCAGCAATAAATAATCATTGGATCATGATGAAATTTTTTTTGAGTATAGTTGGATCCAGTATCAATTTATCCTAAAAATTTGAGAAATATCTATCGGTCCGTTTTTTCAGGAGAATTTTTATAAAAATTGCAAATTTGAGAGCAGAGAAAAAAAAAAAGAATTAATAGCAAATAAAAATACGAGAGAGGGGGAGAGACAACAACCAATTAAATATCCAAAAAACCAATTACAATCCTTCTTTTTAACAATAGAAAAAAAAATATATATTTTTAAAATAATTTTTTCTATTTTTAATTCACCTCTCAAAAATTAACCGCGTTTTTTTTTTTTAAATTTACCATTTTCTACTTTACCATCATTACCAGTTTTTCATTTAAAATGGCTACCGGAAATAGATGTATATATATTTTATTGACTTGCGCATAAATAAAATTTCTCGACATAAAAAAAAAAAAATTGTTCAGTTGGTTTGTCGAGCTACGATCGAATATTTGTGATCGTTTCTGTTCACTTGGCCATGATGTTGAGTGCCGTTTCAAAGTGCCTCAGGGCCGTCAAACCTACTATTTTACAAAATGAAGTTGCCAAAGTATCTGGAGCATTGTCCGTAAACAGTAAGTCAATTATTTAATTACTTAATAATTATATTGTTTAACTGGAATCATAATAATCACACCGGAACTAACCGGGTCCATCACTACTCTCTCCCTCTCTCTCTCCCTTTTTTCTAATTTTTTTATTAACAATTATGACATTTTTATCATCAAACCAACTCAACCCAACAAATAATTTAACAATTATTTTGCTCAATATGACATAATTACAATTACAATATTTTTTAAATTTTATTTATTTTTTTTTCGATTTTTTAATGTTATATAAGTTCTAACAAATGGATGTTCCATCATGGCGCAACATGGCGGCCTCTTCGGGTCAATCCCAAAAAGCTTGACATTTTTTTTTTCCAACATTTATAAGTTATCTCAATTGTAATTAATTATTAACAATAACTATTTATTATTATTGTTATTGTTAATGGCTTATTTTAAACATTATCAAAACATGAATTTATAAAAAAAATTTGGAGCAGCCATGTTATTATTTTAGCCTAGGATTAATTAATGATTTATCAAGTTTTAAAATTCATGGAAATATGTGGATAATGTGGCTGATGATTATGGTGATCATGGAGCATCAATGTGGGTCTTTAATTTTTAATGACAATTTGAATTATTTGTTGATTATATATTAATGTGTCAGGGCAAGTTTTTTAATCGAATTATGTAACAGCATTGATGCAGCTCTCCATTACACAACTTGGTTTTAAACATAAAGAAAATCATCATTAATTGTTAATAATATTAATTGTTATTATTTATCTTAAATTGTTTATTGTAAAATAATATTACTTAACTTGATGATTGTTTATTTTATTTAATTGTTTTTTTTTGTTTTATTTATTTATTTATTTGTTGTTGTTTTTTAGAACGTGAATATGCTGCAGCTAAAACTCAAGCAAAAGCTGGTACAGCACAAGGACGTGTTGTTGCTGTTATTGGTGCTGTTGTTGATGTACAATTTGATGATGCATTACCACCAATTTTAAATGCTCTTGAAGTACAAAATCGTTCACCAAAACTTATTCTTGAAGTTGCTCAACATCTTGGTGAAAATACTGTTCGTACAATTGCTATGGATGGTACTGAAGGTATTGTACGTGGACAACCAGTATCTGATTCTGGTTTTCCAATAAGAATTCCAGTTGGTGCTGAAACATTAGGACGTATTATTAATGTTATTGGTGAACCAATTGATGAACGTGGTCCAGTTGAAACTGATAAACGTGCACCAATTCATGCTGATGCACCAGAATTTGTTGAAATGTCTGTTGAACAAGAAATTCTTGTAACTGGTATTAAAGTTGTTGATCTTTTAGCTCCATATGCAAAGGGAGGAAAAATTGGTAAGTTAATTGTTTTAATTAATTTTTTTTTTTTTTGCTAAACAAATTGTATAATATATTTATTTTAATTTTGATTAGGTCTCTTTGGTGGTGCTGGAGTCGGTAAAACTGTATTAATTATGGAACTTATCAATAATATTGCTAAAGCCCATGGTGGTTATTCAGTATTTGCTGGTGTTGGTGAACGTACACGTGAGGGTAATGATCTTTATCATGAGATGATTGAAACTGGTGTTATTTCATTGAAAGATAAAACATCAAAAGTAGCACTTGTATATGGTCAAATGAATGAACCACCTGGTGCACGTGCTCGTGTTGCTTTAACTGGTTTAACTGTTGCTGAATATTTCCGTGATGTTGAAGGACAAGATGTATTGCTCTTTATTGACAATATTTTCAGATTTACACAAGCTGGTTCAGAGGTATCAGCTTTGTTAGGTCGTATTCCATCAGCTGTAGGTTATCAGCCAACATTAGCAACTGACATGGGTACCATGCAGGAAAGAATTACAACAACTAAAAAAGGATCAATTACATCAGTACAAGCTATTTATGTACCAGCTGATGATTTAACTGATCCAGCTCCAGCAACAACATTTGCCCATTTGGATGCAACAACTGTACTTTCACGTGCTATTGCTGAATTGGGTATTTATCCAGCTGTCGATCCACTTGATTCAACATCACGTATTATGGATCCAAATATTATTGGTAAAGATCACTACAAAATTGCTCGTGATGTACAAAAAATTCTTCAAGATTATAAATCACTTCAAGATATTATTGCCATCTTGGGTATGGATGAATTGTCAGAAGAAGATAAAATAACTGTTGCACGTGCAAGAAAAATTCAAAGATTCTTGTCACAGCCATTCCAGGTAATTTTTAATTTTAATCAATCAATTATTTATATTTTAAAGGAACAATTTTTTAAATTTTATTATTTTTTTTATTGTTAAAAGGTCGCTGAAGTCTTCACTGGTCATCCTGGTAAACTTGTTCCACTTGCTGAAACAGTAAAAGGTTTCCAAAAAATTCTTGCTGGTGAATTAGATCATCTTCCTGAGGTTGCATTCTACATGGTTGGACCAATTGAAGAGGTCGTTGCCAAGGCAGAAACACTCGCTAAATCATAAGTTCATTTTTAAAATATAACAAATCCTCTTGTCAAGAGAATTTTAAATTTTCAAATAACGTAAAAAAAGAAAAAATTGGTAAATAAAAAACAACATAAACAAATAAAAAAATTAAAATAATTATAATCACATACATAACCCATCAGTCGAATTAATCTTCCAACAAGTTTAAATGTTTTTTTTTTTTTTCGAAATTTGTTGAAAGATTACTTTGACGTTGATCTATCTATGCAGTAAATTCATTAGACATTTTTTTTTTTTTAATCTGCATTGTCAGGGGGAATCGTTAACGTCGTAATGTATTCATGACAATTACGAAATCGTATTGTATATTAGTAAAAAAAAAAAAAAACAAATCGAAAAAAGAAAAGGAAAAAAAATATAAAAATTAAAAAAAAAAGTATAAACATTAGTTATTTATTTATTAAAAGTTTTTATTATAACATTAATTATCATGTTATTATCAAAGTATTATCAAATATTTAATTTTTATTATAAAAAAATAATGACACTTAATTATTGATTAATTAATAATATTTAAATACTTTTCTTTTTTTTTTTTTCATCACTTGAACAAGTAATCCATGAAGGAATTTAACAACACAAAAACGTTAATAATACTATTTAATCTTGAACAGAGTATTTTTTTTTTTTTTTTAAGAAAGTTATTTTAAAAGTCAATAGTTGGCTCAGTGATATTGTAGTGTTGAATCAATTGTTCCCATTGTTCATAATTAATGCTAATCATATTTTGAATGTTGACGTTAATTCCTTTATTTTCTGCTTCTTCTTTTTCTCTGTTTGATGTTGGCATAACACAAAGATCAGCTTCACCTTCAACTGGAAAAATAATTTATTTAGATACAGTTTATAAGTAGGATAATAATTATAATGATATTTAATTACCACGAAGCATACGTAGACGTCCATCACGAACAAGAAAAGCTGTGTGTAAAATATTTTCAATTGTTTTACCAAAATCATGTGGATTAAGAACCAATTTAAAATAATTCATTGGTTGTTTACCAGTATCATTATAAATCATTCTTATTTTTTTAGCAAGTTGTGTAACTGTTTGTTCAACAGTAGTATCTTCTTTTTCAAGTACTGTTACTGTATCAGGTTTTTTTAATGTTACTTTAGCTTCTTTTTCACGATTTAAACGACGTTGAGCAACAGCTGTTTCATTTCTACGTGTTGCTTCTGGTTTAGCAACTGGATTTATGCTACTTAAAAGCATTGATACTTGTGGTGTATTTTTAAATAAACAAAGAATATTTGGTTCAAGAAGTTTCCAATTTGGCTCATCATGTGGTTCATCAGCAAGACCAATAGCAAAAGATATCTGAACAAAAAATAAATTTTAATCATGTTTATCATAAATTTATTATTTTAAAATTAATACTTACTATTTTTTTGACAAAATCAGATCTTTTGTATTGACTCATTTCTTTGGACATTGAATTCATACAGCTTTGAATGATATTTGATGATAATGTCATCACTTCAGAATCAATCAAAACTTGATCTGAATTTTCAACTGTAAAATAAAATTTAACAATAATTAATTCATCAAGCTAATTAAAAATATAAATAACATACTTCTTTCTTCAGTCGCAGCATTTTCCCAATCATGATGAATTTCATCAACCCTCTCAACCATTTCAGTCAAATTATCAAGAGCTTCTGGATCAGCATGATGTTCTATAACGCGATAAGCACCTTTGTAAATAAAAAATCATTAAGTATTATTTAATTCAATTAATTTATAATTTAACATACGTAAATCTGTTGCTTTATTTAATGCATCTCGAAGTGCTGCTTTACGATCAACAGGAGATGCATAAAAACTTCGTCGTTCACGATTTGCCATTGGTGGTGTTGATAATATTGCAGACATTTTTTTTATTATTTTATTAAACACAATAATCAATGACAATTTAATGTTAAAATGATAAAATAAATTAAAACAAAATACGAGTGAACAGGCTCAGACAGGATCACAAAGTAAAATGTGAAAAGTTGTTGTTGTGTGTGCTTTGTGTGGTTGGTTGGTTCAAATTCTTCAAGAAAAAAAAAAAAAAACACGCACGACGATTTTAAGGCAGCGCTTTCATGTAACTTCAATATTTTTTTGTTGTTGATTTATCTGAAAATTAAATTAAAAAATTATTCAATATTTATTCATTATTAATTATTTTTTAATATAAAAATAATTGATATTTAATTATTGTAAATATCATAAAAATATTAAATTATCCAGAGTTGATTTTTTTTGCGTCGAAACTCTGAATTTCGATTGGTTCAAATTGACCACCACCACCGCCATTATCATTACCAAAATTATTAATTTATAAAAAAAAAAAAATAACAGTGTTCAAAGTACAATTTTCTATTGTAAATTAATTATTTACTAATATCAAAATGTTTTAAATAAATCAAAGATATTAAATTAATTTTTTTTTTACTATTTTTTTCTTTATCAATAACTGACACAAACAAAATGTCGTTGGCCTGAAAATTATTTACAACTGTTTGCAACTGTTTTTTCTCATCAGCTGTGATGAATTTCATAACCAAACACACGTAAAAAAAAAACATAAATAAATAATAATAATAAATCTGTCATTATTTGACAGCCAACTCCTTAAATTAATGTTTATTAATTTAATTAACCAAAGAAAATTTTATAGAAGCTAATTTATAATGGATGAAAATTCTCCAAAGGTAATTAAATATAAATAATAAATATTTACAACAAATAAACAAGTGTTTATATTATTTTTTTAAGGATGATCAGAGTAATCATAATGATGATTCATACTCTGAGACAGATGAAATTGAGCCAAAGTTAAAATATGTTAGAATGCAAAATAACATAAAAGATATATTGGAAAATGATGCTGCAAGTTGTATTGCTGTTCATTCAAAGGTAATAAAAATAAATTGCATAAATAAAAAATAAGTATAAACAAGTGTAAATAATATAAAAAATCATTACAGTTTCTTTGTTTGGGTACACACTGGGGTAGAATACATGTACTTGATCATCAAGGAAATAAAATACAATCAAAAACTCTTCAAGGTCATACAGTTGCTGTTAATCAAATATCAATTGATCAAAAAGGTGATTGTATTGCATCATGTTCAGATGATGGTAAAATATTTATATGTGGTCTTTATACATCAGATAATAATCATAATATACCACTTGGTCGTTTGGTTAAAAGTATTGCAATTGATCCAAGTTATTCATTAAATGGTGGTAATAAAAGATTTATAACTGGTGATGATAAATTAGTATTATATGAAAAATCATTATTTTCAAGAATTAAATTAACAATATTATGTGAAGCTGAAGGTGGTGTTAGATCAGTTGCTTGGATGGGACAATTTGTTGCATGGGCATCTGATACTGGTGTACGTGTTTATGATTTAAATGCAAAATGTTCATTGGGTTTATTAAAATGGTCAAAAAGTCAATCAGCTTTACCAGAACATTATCGTTGTAATTTACGTTGGAATAATGAACGTATATTATTAATTGGTTGGATTGATACTGTTAGAATATGTCAAATACGTAAAAGATCAATACAAGAAATGATTAATCGTGATTTACCAGAATATATTGTTGATCCAATATCAACATTTCAAGTTGATTTTTATATATCTGGTATTGCACCACTTGATAAACAATTAGTTATTCTTGGTTGTCCAAAAGAACTTGATGATGATGGAAAAAGTCAAAGACCAACATTACATATTGTTGAACCAAAATATCAAGATTTTATAACAATATGTGCAAATTATCTTAGTTTAAGAGGATATAAAGAATACAGTTGTAATGATTATAATCTTGATTGTTTAACTGATGAAAATCGTTTTTTTATTGTTAGTCCAAAAGATATTGTTATTGCTAGTTTATATGATATTGATGATCGTATTGAATGGTTATTATCACATGGTAAATTTGAATTAGCACTTGAAGCTGTTACAATAAATGATGGTAAAGATTGTAAAAAATATAATTTAATAAATGTTGGAAGAGTTTATCTTGATTATTTATTAACAACTAAAAATTATAATGATGCTGGTAAGCTATGTTTAAAAGTACTTGGTAGAGATAAAAAATTATGGGAAGATGAAGTATATAAATTTGCAAGAGTACATCAATTACGTTCAATATCATCATATTTACCACGTGGTGAAATAACACTTGATCCATTAATATATGAAATGGTATTATTTGAATATTTAAAAATGGATCCAAATGGTTTTTTACAATTAGTTAAAGAATGGTCACCAAAATTATATACTGTTGCTGCTGTTGTTAATGGTGTACTTGAACATTTATTAAATCATATACAATATAAAAATGTTTTACTTGAAGCATTAGCAATATTATATAGTCATGATGGTAAATATGATAAATCATTAGCAATGTATTTAAAATTACGACATAAAGATGTATTTCAATTAATACAAAAACATCAACTTTATCAATCTGTTTATGATATGATTGAAGGACTAATGGATTTAGATGCTGATAGAGCTATACAATTTTTTTTAGATAAAGACAGAGTACCATCTGATATTGTTGTTAAAAAATTACAAAATAATCATCGTTATTTGTATCTTTATTTAGATGCACTTGATAAAAAAGATACTAAAGAATTAAAAGGTAAATATCATGGTTTACTTGTTAGATTATATGCTGATTATTCTCGAGATAAATTATTACCATTATTAAGAAGATCAGATAATTATCCAATTCAACAAGCACTTGATATATGTAGTCAAAAAAAATTTTATCCAGAAATGGTTTATTTACTTGGTAGAATTGGTAATACATCTGAGGCACTTGGACTTATGACTAGAGAACTTAATGATATGGAATCAGCTATTGAATTTTGTCAAGAACATGATGATGAAGAATTATGGAATGATCTTATTAATTATTCATTAAATAATTCAGAAAATATTACATTTTTATTACAAAAAATTGGTACATATGTTGATCCAAGATTAATGGTACAAAGAATTGAACCAACAATGAAAATACCTGGACTTAAAAAAGCACTTGTTAAAATGATGTGTGATTATAATCTTCAAGTTGATGTACAAAAAGGATGTAAAACAATATTATCAAATGATTATTTTAATTTACATGAAAAACTTGTTAGATCACATCAAAAAGGTATATTAATTGATGATGATCAAATGTGTGGAGCATGTCATCGTAAAGTTATTGTTAGAGATCCAAGAAATCTAGTCGTTTTTTATTGTAAACATTTATTTCATAAAGAGTGTCTACCTGATATTGAACAAGTAATTTAAATTTTTTTTTCTATTTAATTCAACAAAATACATAAAACAAATTATTAATTTATTTAATTTTTTTTTTCCAGGAAAATTGTGGAATATGTAATCCACAAAAAGAAAAAACAACACTAGGAAAATGATCTCATCAATTATGAATTTTTTTAAATTTTTGACAATAACAAAAAAAGAAGCCATTATTAATTTTTTTTTCTTGGAAAAAACAAATGTAAATAATTTATTTTTTTTTTTTTTCTATTTCATATTTTAATACTTTATACGTAAATTTATAGAAAGACAAATTAATTAACCAGTGTAATTTACAGTTTATTAGCTCTTTTATTAATTGAACAGAAAAAAAAATTATTAATTTTATTTTTTAAATAATTTTTTTATGAATTATATTTTTGATTAATTTTATTATTCAAGTGTGATATAAATAAACAATGTAAATAATCATCGTTATATAATAATATTAATTTTTATCATGTGCAACAATAAAATGTTTATATAAATTGAAAAAAAAAAAAAATCATTAATTATTGTTAAAATAAAAAAGTGGGAGAAGAGTTAGGTTAGGTTACAAGGGCACAAGAAAATCGCGTGACTGCAGTCTGTCATAATAAATACACTGTTTAACAACAATAAAAAAATTGAAATAATTTACAAAAAATAAAAGGTAAGACAATAAACTAATTAACTATTAAATTTACTTTTAAAATTTGTTTTTAAAAAATTAATTTAAAATGATTTTTTAAAATATTTTTTTTACACAATTTTTTTGAGTTATTTCATCATGTTTGTTTTCAAGGATAAATATAATTAATAATCATGTAATGATTTATTTTTAGTTGAATATTATAAAATGGCACGTCCCTGGAGTTCTGATTTAATTGGTGTTTTAAAAGGTGCACAAATTGTTGCAAATACATTGTTAAAACAACAAAGTGATTGTGCCAAAAAAATATTGGATAATTCAAGTGTTAAATCAGCAGCAGCAGCTAATTTAACAGAAACCTTGGAAAAATTACGTGAAATTGATCCAAGTAAGATACCAGTAAGTTTAAAAAAATTAAAATAAAATTATTATTTATTGTTATTTATTGAATTATTTGTTTTTCTATAGGAAAAAATTTATTTAGAAACAAAAGAAATAATTGACAGAATTTATGTTGTTGAAAGAGGAATATTGGAGTATACTAAACACCAGACATCAGAATTAATTGATCTTGATATTATTAAATCAAATATAAACAATCAAGAAAATAAAATAACTCCAAAATTAGAAATTTATAATCCAGCAAAAGATCCACGTGAAATTAAACCAACAAAATTTGTTGACACTGTTAAAACAACAGCTGATAATTTAATTGATAATGATAAATTACTAAACAATAAAAATATCATTGATGTGCCTGAAAATTATAGTACAGTTAAAGAAAAAATAGAAACAATTGGAAAATTAGAAAAAACAATTCCAAAAATTCAATTAACAAAAAAAGATAAAGAAGTTTTAAGAAAATTAGAATTAGAACATGAAAAAAAATTGGAAAATAATATTAAAAATAAATCACCAGGTTTATCAAGTGTTGAAACAACTGGTGTAAATAATGATGATGATAAAAAAATTAATATAAAACCAAAAATTAAACCAACAATAAAACCAAAACAAACAGTAAGTTTTAAAAAAAAATCGAAATAACAATGATAATTTTTTAAATTAATTTTTATTAGCTTTTAGAAAATGCAAGAGAAAGAAAAGTACCAAGTACAAGAATTGAACGTTTATTTGAATTTGGAAAACTTGGTGTTAAACTTGGTGGTGGAACAGCAGCTGAATATGGTCGTAGATTTTTGGGTATTAAAAATAAAAATAACGAAAGTTTAGACAGTCTTTTTTTAACTCCAAAAAATGCTGAAAGAATTGTATCAACATTATGCACAGTAAGAGGTAAAATATTCTCAGTTTTTTAATTAATTTAAAAATAATTTCTAACACTAATTTTATACCCTACACCATTTGTTATATTTTTAAATTGATTTAAATTTAATTATATTACTAATTTTTAAATTAATGAGTTGATATTTGTTTGTTAAACAAGGTGCTGCTTTAAAAATTGGTCAAATTTTAAGTATCCAAGATAATTCTGTGATAAGTCCAGAATTACAACGAGCATTTGAACGTGTTCGTCAGAGTGCTGACTTCATGCCAACATGGCAAGTATCGGTAAGTTGATAATTAAAAAAAATACAAAAAAATTATGTGACAATTATATTGACTGGTCCAGTAAATCCCCAGACATCTTTTGACAATATTAATGACTTTAATGTTGTATTTTTAAATGCATCCATTGTTATTCCATTGATTCTATTAAATGACAAGTCAATTACATCAGTAACAAGTCCACGAAATACAACTCTGTCAATAGTTTGTAAACTATTGTGTCGTAAACTTAATTTTTCGAGTGTTATTTTAGAAAAAGTCATATCATTTATATAAGTAATATGATTATAATCTAAATTAATTATTTTCAATTTATTCAGGCCATAGAAAAATTCTGGTTTTAATATTTTTAATTCATTTTTTGCCAATGATAAATGTGTGATGCTTGTTTCATTGAAGGCGTTGGAAGAAATATCAGTAATTTTATTTTCACTTAGATCCAATTTTGTGAGTTGATACAATCCATTGAATATATTTTTTTCAATTGTTTTTAATTGATTAGATGATAGTTCAAGATTTGAAAGTTGAACTAGTCCAGTGAATGTATATTGTTGAAGAGTTGTTAATTTATTATTGTTGATAATGAGATTGGTGATTGAATTTAAAGTTGAAAATGCACCTTGTCCAATTTTTGTGATATTATTACTTGATAAATCAAGTTTATTTATTGCTGGATAAAGTTTAAAAAATGTTTGAAGATTAATATTCATCATGTTGCTATTAATTATTGTTAAATTTTCCAACAACACAAGTTCTGGCAGTGATTTTTTAAAATCTTGTCGAGCTCCATTGATTGTTAATGTCAATGAACGTAGTGATTCCAATCCGGCAAATATTCGTGGTTCTAAAGATACAATTCCAGAATTAATTTCCAATGATTCCAACTTTGATAATCCAACAAATCCATCTGGTTTTAAATCTAATTGACCGTCTGTTAATTTGAGACTTAATTTTGTAATATTTAAATTATTAAATGCACCTGGTTTTATTGATGATATACTTTTGTCAACTATATCAAGTTCTTGATCATCATCAAGATCAAAATTAACTTTTTCAATCTTCACCATGGTTTTTAAACTTTTACAAATTTTGTAACCAGCTCGATGAAAATAACAAGCCACTTCTGCATCTTTTATTATTGGACTTCTCAACTCCACAGTGATAAATAAACTCGCAAATATTATCAAGTTAATTGCCAAATATTTATTACTCATTTTTATTAATTTATTTGTAGAGTAAATAATTTATTCTTTTTATTTTTAGTCAACAAGATTTATAATTGTTCTGGCACCTTTGATAATCTTTGAAGAAGTGATATTGATAATGTCAAAATGAACTTTGATAGAACATTCAGGTCATCTTTCACTTATATAAATAAAAAAAACATCCGGTATTTCCAAACAACAAAGTCATTAGCCAAAGTCCTTCGCTACCTGACGAACTTGTTTTTTTTTTTTTTTTTTTTATTTTATCATCAAGTATAAAATAAAAAAAAATATATATATTTTTACTTGTGCTTCATTAGTGAGAGTATTAATTACTCTTGGTCAATTAAATAAATTCTTAACAATTATTAAAAAATATTTAAATTGCTCATGAGAAAAGAAAATTATCAACCAGTTCTCTGGATTTTATTTAAATCAAATATATATTTTTTTATTCTGGTAAACTAAATCGATTTAAATTTATATTTTATAAAGAAACAATTAACAAATAATAGAATGAAAAAAAAAAAATGATTATAATCGATGTTGAAATTATTTAATCGATATTTTACTTATCATTTTTTAAAATTATTTTTTCATTGTTAATCAGTTGAAAATTTTAAACTCGAGTAATATTTGTAAGTGAGGTAAAACCCCAAGTATTTTTGATAACTTCAAGATAATCATCCAGAATAATTGACATTATTCTAGACTTTTTAAATGCATCTCTGGCAATTGTATCAATTTTATTATGAGACAAGTCCATCACGTGTACAAATAAACCCTCGTAATCATTTTCCCCAATAAAATTTATATTGTTATTATTTAAATTTAATTTATCAAGTATTAAATTCGAAAATGCATAACGTTCAATTGAACTTATTTTATTGTTGTTTAAATTAATGTCTTTTAAAGATTTCAAGCCATTAAAACTTCCATGTGTTATTGTTGTTAATTTATTATTTGACAATAATAGAGTAGAAATATTCAAACCATTGAATGATTTATCACCAATATGCGTGATGAGATTGTCAGAGAGATCAAGAGTCTGGAGACTAACTAGACCCCTGAACATTTTTCTTTCTACTGTTTTTAATTTGTTTGATGATATTTTAAGATGCTTGAGTCGGTCCATTCCATCAAACATACCTTCCTCGAGATTTGTCAAGTTGTTTTTGTTGATAATAAGTGTAGTCAATGAATTTAAAGTTGAAAAAGAATCTGCACCAATTTTTATAATATTATTACTTGTCAAATCAAGTAGATTTATTTCTGGATAAAATTTATAAAATGTTTGAGAATTAATAATCATCATGTTGCTATTAATTATTATTAAATTTTCCAACAATACAAGTTCTGGCAGTGATTTTTTAAAATCTTGTCGAGATCCATTGATTGTTAATGTCAATGAACGTAGTGATTCTAATCCGGCAAATATTCCTGGTTCTAAAGATACAATTCCAGAATTAATTTCCAATGATTTCAACTTTGATAATCCAACAAATCCATCTGGTTTTAAATCTAATTGACCGTCTGTTAATTTGAGACTTAATTTTGTAATATTTAAATTATTAAATGCACCTGGTTTTATTGATGATATACTTTTGTCAACTATATCAAGTTCTTGATCATCATCATGCTCAAAATTAACTGTTTCAATCTTCACCATGGTTTTTAAACTTTTACAAATTTTGTAACCAGCTCGATGAAAATTACAAGTCACCTCTGCATCTTTTATTATTGGACTTCTCAACTCCACAATGATAAATAAACTTGCAAATATTATCAAGTTAATTGCCAAATATTTATTACTCATTTTTATTAATTTATTTGTCGAATAATAAATTTTTTTCAAACAATTATTATAGTTGTGGTATCTTTGACAATTGAAATGATACTGATTTTATTTTTTATAATATGAATGAGTTGAATAGAAAGTTTTAGGTCATCTCTGGCTTATATAAATGAAACATCATTTAGTTTTTCGCAAAAACAAAGTCATTAGTAACTAGGTCTACATCCTTTTCTTATTTTATTTTTTATAACAAAGTATAAAATTGTTTTTTTTGTTATTCGATCATTAACGATAGTATGATATATTATATTTCAATTGATCTTTGGACCATCAGCAATTTCACAATACTCTGAAGCCTCGATTATTAATATTTTGTTTTTATTTTTTAATGAAAATATTATGCACCAGTTTAACTGAATTTTTTATTGTACAAATAATTTATACTTGAATAATTTTTGTTGATTCACGAAAACCCCAAGTATTTTTAACAATGACAAGATTTTTATTAATAATTAACGTCATAATTTCAGAGTTTTTAAATGCATGATAGCCTACAATATCAATTGTGTTATTAGAGAGGTCAAGTATTTTAACTGACATATCTTCAAAATCATTTTCACCGATTGTTGTCAATTTATTATTTGACAATGATAGAATGGACATATTAAAACCACTGAATGATTTATCACCAATATGCATGATGAGATTATCAGAGAGATCAAGAGTCTCGAGTTTATCCAGGCCCCTGAACATTTTTCTTCCTATTCTTGTTAGCTTATTTGATGCTATTTCAAGACGCTTAAGTAGATTCAATCCTTCAAAAATTCCTTCCTGAAGAGCTGCCAAATTGTTTTTGTTGATAATGAGTGTAGTCAGTGAATTGAGATTTGAAAATGCACCTTGTCTAATTGTCATGATATTATTCCTTGATAAATCAAGTCGTTTTATTTCTAGATGAATTTTGTTAAATGTTTGAGAATTAATAATCATCATGTAGCTATTAATTATTGTTAAATTTTCCAATGACACAAGCTCTGCCAGTGAGTTTTCAAAATTTTGTCGAGTTCCATCAATTGATAAATTCAATGAACGTAGTGATTCCAGTCCTGCAAATATTCGTGGTCCTAAAGTTATGATTCCAGAATCAATTGTCAATGACTTCAGCATTTTTAAACCATTAAATGAACCTTGACTAACAGTCAAGTTTTGATTTGGTATGTGCAATCGTAAATCAGTTATCGATAAATTCTTGAATGCATTTGGTATTATTGATGAAATCTTGTCGATAATGTGTAGCTCATTATAATAAGTTTGTGTTGGTTGACGATCTTCAACTGATACCAATGCATTGTGAAACGAACAAATTTTAAAGCGTGATTTTACAGTATAAGCTTTATATCCATCACTTTCACGACATGTCTCTGAATATTTAACAATTAACAACATGTAGAAAAAAATACTGCACAACAAGGATAATTTTTTAAGCCTCGTCATCTTGAAATATATTTTTTAATAATAATTATTGTGCGAAGGATGCTTATCAACTGACTACTGTTAATAGCTATTGAAATTTTTTTTTATTTTTTTCCATCAGGTGATCAATGCAAAGATCAATCGTAGTATCAAAACACCAATAAATTTCTTAATGACTTTAAATCAACACTACGGTTATATAAATAATTTTATTTTCAGATTTTAAATATTTAAATGAGTTCAATATTCGAAGGAATAAATAAATTGTAAAATATTTTTAATTGTACCTTTATTAATGAGTTGACAATGACGAAATAATTATTTATAATTTTTAATTTATATTGCAATAACGTGTGTTGATTCATCAAGACCCCAGAAAGATTTAATAACATTAATGTTTTTATCGACAATTAATAATATAATTTTAGAATGTCCAAATACTTTTTTGGCTACCAAATAAAAAAAATTCTCAGAAATATCAAGTACATTTACAGATATATTTTTAAAGCTATTCTCATCTATACGAGAAAATTTATTATTTGTCAAATTTAATTTATCAAGTACTGTGCCTGCAAATGCTGAGTCAATAATTTTACCAATTTGATTATTATTTAAATTAATAACTTTTAAAGATTTTATGTCATTAAAAATTCCATGTTTTATTATTGTCAATTTATTATTTGACAATGATATAGTTGAAATATTAAGATCATTGAATGATTTATCATCAATATAAGTGATGAGATTATCAGAGAGATCAAGAGTCTCGAGTCTAGCTAGACCCCTAAACATTTTTTTTTCTATTCTTGTTAATTTATTTGATATTATCTCAAGATGCTTAAGTAGATCCATTGAATCAAACATACCTTCCTCGAGTTTTACCAAGTGGTTTTTGTTGATAATAAGTGTAGTCAATGAATTTAAAGTTGAAAAAGAATCTGCACCAATTTTTGTGATATTATTACTTGTCAAATCAAGTAGATTTATTTTTGGATAAAGTTTACAAAATGTTTGGGAATTAATAATCTTCATTTTACTATTGATTATTATTAAAGTTTCCAATGACACAAGTTCTGGCAGTGATTTTTTAAAATCTTGTCTAGCTCCATTGATTCTTAATGTCAATGTACGTAGTGATTCTAATCCGGCAAATATTCGTGGTTCCAAAGATACAATTCCAGAATTAATTTCCAATGATTTCAACTTTGATAATCCAACAAATCCATCTGGTTTTAAATCTAATTGACCGTCTGTTAATTTGAGACTTAATTTTGTAATATTTAAATTACTAAATGCACCTGGTTTTATTGATGATATATTTTTGTCAACTATATCAAGTTCTTGATCATCATCAAGCTCAAAATTAACTGTTTCAATCTTCACCATGGTTTTTAAACTTTTACAAATTTTGTAACCAGCTCGATGAAGATTACAAGTCACCTCTGCATCATTTATTATTGGACTTCTCAACTCCACAGTGATAAATAAACTAGCAAATATTATCAAGTTAATTGCCAAATATTTATTACTCATTTTTATTAATTTATTTGTCGAATAATAAATTTTTTTCAAACAATTATTATAGTTGTGGTATCTTTGACAATTGAAATGATACTGATTTTATTTTTGAGTAGAAAGTTTGAGGTCATCTCTGACTTATATAAATGAAACATCATTTAGTTTTTTTAAAAACAAAGTTATTAGTAACTAGGTCTACATTTTTTTTTTTATTACAAAATATGGAATTGTTTTTTTTTTTTTTATCAGCAACAGTATAATAATTTTATTTCAATTTATCTTATTCATGTCAACATTATGTACGACTTTAACTCAATTTTTTTTTTTCTATCGTACAAATAATTTACACTTGAATAATTTTGATAAATGACTAAATTTCTATTTCTAAATAGTAAATTTATATTTAAATTAACAATAATTATACATGAATAAAAACAATATTAGTCAACCAATTAACTAAATTTTTTTTTTGAGATATACAAAAATTTATATTTCAATAATTTTTGTTGATTTATCAAGACCCCAGAAAGATTTAATAACATTAACGTTTTTATTAACAATTAATGATGTAATTTTAGAATGTCCAAATGCATTTTTAGCTACAAAATGATAATCATTCTCAGAAATATCAAGTACTTTTACAAATATATTTTTAAAGCTCTTCCCATCTATACGAGAAATTTTATTTTTTGTCAAATTCAATTTATCAAGTATTAAATTGGAAAATGCATAACGTTCAATTAAACTTATTTTATTGTTTTTTAAATTAATGTCTTTTAAAGATTTTATGTCATTGAAAATTCCATGTTTTATTGTTGTCAATTTATTATTTGATAATAATAAAGTAGAAATATTTAAACCATTGAATGATTTACCATCAATAATAGTGATGAGATTATCAGAGAGATCAAGAGTCTCAAGTCTAGCTAGACCCCTAAACATTTTTTTTTCTATTCGTGTTAGTTTATTTGATGTCATTTCGAGATGTTTAAGCAGATTTGATCCTTCAAACATATCTCCCTGAAGTATTGTCAAATTGTTTTTGTTGATAATAAGTGTAGTCAATGAATTTAAAGTTGAAAATGCACCTTGTCCAATCTTTGTGATATTATTACTTGATAAATCAAGTTTATTTATTGCTGGATAAAGTTTAAAAAATGTTTGAAGATTAATATTCATCATGTTGCTGTTGATTATTGTCAAATTTTCCAACAACACAAGTTCTGCCAGTGATTTTTTAAAATCTTGTCGAGCTCCATTGATTCTTAATGTCAATGTACGTAGTGATTCTAATCCGGCAAATATTCCTGGTTCTAAAGATACAATTCCAGAATTAATTTCCAATGATTCCAACTTTGATAATCCAACAAATCCATCTGGTTTTAAATCTAATTGACCGTCTGTTAATTTGAGACTTAATTTTGTAATATTTAAATTATTAAATGCACCTGGTTTTATTGATGATATATTTTTGTCAACTATATCAAGTTCTTGATCATCATCAAGATCAAAATTAACTTTTTCAATCTTCACCATGGTTTTTAAACTTTTACAAATTTTGTAACCAGCTCGATGAAAATAACAAGCCAATTCTGCATCTTTTATTATTGGACTTCTCAACTCCACAGTGAAAAATAAACTCGCTAATATTATCACGTTAATTGTTAAATATTTAATACTCATGTTTATTCATTTGTTTGTTGAATAATAAATTTTTTTTCAAACAATTATCATAGTTGTATAGTATCTTTGACAATTAAAATAAAACTGAGTTTATTTTTTATAATATGAATGAGTTGAATAGAAAGTTTTAGGTCATCTCTGGCTTATATAAATGAAACATCATTTAGTTTTTCCAACAACAAAGTCATTAATAAGTGAGCCTACATAATTCTTTCTATTTCTTTTTATTACAAAATATAGATCTGTTTTTTTTTTTTATTATTCTCAACAGTATAATAATTTTATCTCAATTGGTGTTTGTTATGTAAATATCATGTTACATTATTTATGTACGACTTTAACTCAATTTTTTTTTGATTCACGGAAACCCCAAGTATTTTTAATAATGATAAGACTTTTATTAATAATTAACGTCTCAATTCTTCAGAGTTTTTAAATGCACGTCTAAATAGTAAATTTATATTTCAATTAACAATAATTAATAATGGCTTATACATAAATGAAAACAAAATCGACTAATAGTTTCAATTAGTTAAATAATTTTGAGATATTCAAAAATTTATATTTCAATAATTTTTGTTGATTTATCAAGACCCCAGAAAGATTTAATAACATTAACGTTTTTATTAACAATTAATGATGTAATTCTAGAATGTCCAAATGCATTTTTGGCTACAAAATGATAATCATTCTCAGAAATATCAAGTACTATTACAAATATATTTTTAAAGCTCTTCTCATCTATACGAGAAATTTTATTTTTTGTCAAATTTAATTTATCAAGTACTGTACCTGCAAATGCTGAGTCAATAATTTTACCAATTTGATTATTATTTAAATTAATAACTTTTAAAGATTTTATATCATTAAAAATTCCATGTTCTATTATTGTCAATTTATTATTTGACAATGATAAAGTTGAAATATTAAGATCATTGAATGATTTATCATCAATATGCATGATGAGATTATCAGAGAGATCAAGAGTCTCGAGTCTAGCTAAACCCCTAAACATTTTTTTTTCTATTCTTGTTAATTTATTTGATGTTATTTCAAGATGCTCAAGTAGATCCATTCCATCAAACATACCTTCCTCGAGTTTTACCAAGTGGTTTTTGTTGATAATAAGTGTTTTGAGTGAAAATAAAGTTGAAAATACATCTGTACCAATTTTTGCGATATTATTACTTGATAAATCAAGACGTTTTATTGTTGGATTCATTTTGTAAAATGTTTGAAGATTAATGTTCATCATGTTGCTATTAATTATTGTTAAATTTTCCAATGACACAAGTTCTGCCAGGGAATTCTTAAAATCTTGTTGAGTTCCATCAATTGACAATGACAATGAACGCAGCGATTTTAATCCAGCAAAAATTCTTGGTTCCAATTGTACAATTCCTGGATTAATTTCCAATGATTCTAACATCAAAATTTCTTGAAATAAATCTGGTTTTATTCTTAATTTATCATTTTGTATTTCAAGCTTTATATGTTTGACATTTAAATTTTCAAATGCACTTGGAGAAATTGATGTAATACTTTTGTCAATAACAATAACTTGCTGTTTGTTATTACGATTTAAAATTGATTCATCAATGCCCACCAAGATATTTGAACAAATTTTTAAACCATTTTTGGAATAACAATTATTTACTTCATCTCCAGTTGGTAAATATCTCAGTCTCACTGAGACAATTAAACCCATTGTAAAATAGCCAAAAATAATGAATTTTATATTCATTTTTATTTGTAATTTATTTTTTCGTTTGAAACACTTGCTTATTGTTGCTATGTAATTTAATTTAATAAACTGACGAATGAATACGAAAAATATACTATTTATACTTAATTATTAATCTTTTATTTACGATAAAAAAAATCCGTAGACAAATAAACGTCTAATTTAACTGTACAATTTAACATCTTTGTTAATCTTTTTTCGGAAATTTCTCGCATTATTATCATTATTATTAACTTAAAAATATCTGTCTGTGTTAAATTTAATAGCAATTTAAATTTACTCATGGATTTAATATTATTTCGCAATTTGTTTTTAACGTTATTAAATTTATTTCTAGAAAGTTTTGGATAAAGAATTGGGACCAGATTGGAGAAATAAAGTTGTAACATTTGAAGAAAAACCTTTTGCTGCTGCATCAATAGGTAAAATAATTAATGAAAATTAATTTCCAACAAATATCAATATAAATTAAATGCAAATTATTAAATTAATAATTTTTTTTTGTTTATTTAGGTCAAGTACATTTGGCAACACTTGCTGATGGTCAATCAGTTGCAATGAAAATTCAGTATCCAGGTGTTGCTGAAGGTATTCAAAGTGACATTGACAATTTAATTGGAACACTAAAAGTAAGAAATTAATTAATTATATCATAAACCTTTTTTAAATTTTATTTATTTTTTTTTACAACAGCTATGGAATGTATTTCCCAAAGGAATGTTCATTGATAATGTTGTAGAAGTTGCTAAACGTGAACTAGCTTGGGAAGTTGATTACATAAGAGAAGCTGAATGTTCTCGTAAATTTAAAAATTTTCTTGAACCATATCCTGATTATTACGTTCCCAATGTTATTGGTAAATATAAATTAACATATTTAATTAAATTTAAAATGATAAATAATATAATTTATAAATTAAAATATTACAGAACAATTATGTGGAAAAAAAGTATTTACAACTGAACTTATTGATGGTGTACCTGTTGATAAATGTGCTGATATGGATATTGAAACACGTGAACATATTTGTAAATTAATTATGAGATTATGTTTAAATGAATTATTTGTATTTCGTTATATGCAAACAGATCCAAATTGGTCAAATTTTTTCTACAATAATGAAACTAAAAAAATGATATTACTTGATTTTGGTGCATGTAGAGAGTATGATAAATTATTTATGGATAATTATATTGAAATAATAAATGGTGCAAGTCAAAATGATCGTAATAAGGTACTTGAATTATCACGTAAAATGAAATTTTTAACTGGATATGAAACAAAAACAATGGAAAATTCTCATGTTGATGCTGTTATGATGTTGGGACAAGTATTTAATGAAAATACTGAAAAATTTAATTTTGGACAACAACAAATAACACGTGGTATTGCTAAAATGGTACCAACAATTATCAATGAAAGATTATGTCCACCACCAGAAGAAATTTATAGTTTACACAGAAAATTATCTGGTGTATTTTTATTATGTGCTAAACTTAATGTACAAATTAATTGTCGTGATATGTTTAGAGATGTTTATAATAATTATAAATTTGGATAAAAAAAATATACAAATTATATTTTTAAATTTATTCATAATGAGTGTAATATTTTAATTGACAAAATTTATTTTAATTAAAATGTTGAAATGTAATTTTAAATTGTGGTTATTATTTTTAATGTTTAATTAATCCTGGATTATACTTATCAGTTTATAATTGATACTGAATTAATGTTTTGAGATTTATTTGTTTATTTTTGGTGAACCAGAAGCTGTTTGGGATGTCATGACTTCATCCTTCAATTAATAATTATTTTTCTAAATAAAAAATTGTTCAAGCCAGTTAATGATTGCCTTAATATATAAACTAAATTTATAAAAAAATATACTGGATATTTCACATGGATTTTTATAAATTTATTTGTCTATTAAATATTAAATAATTAAATAAGAATTACAACATTTCATTGATTAAATTTTCAAAGCTAACAATTAATATAAAAAACAAAATCATCAATTGTTAATTCATCTTGTTTACTACTTTTTAATTATGGCTTGTAAATAACCAGTCAAATAAAAATATTAAAAACAAATTAGATAATAATTCTGACAATATTATTGTCTAATTTTATACAAAAAAAAAACTATCTAATTCATTATCAATTTGTATAATCAAATGTGACCTGAAAAATGTACCCCAAAAATATTAGGAACATATAATCCAGTTATCAATCAAAAATTATCAAATTTATTTGCAAAAAAAAGTTACAAGATTTCAAAACTTTACCGCCAATAATACGCCATGTTGTTATATTTTTTTTTATATTTTTTTTTTTCTCAACATGTCACACACACAATGACAGCATAACATAAATTTTTGTGCAACAAAAAAAACAAAAAGGAATAATATTGTTTTGATAATTAAATCTAAAAAAAGAATGGTAATATTTATTATTTATTAAAAATTATTAATTCTCTTTTCATCAAATGACTATCACTTTAATTAAAATTAACAAATTCAATAATTATTTTCTTGAATAACTACAGCCTTTACATTCACATTATTTTTAGACATTAAATTTTTATATTTTTTTTTTTCCCATGTAATTATTTCTTTATCTAACTTGCTCTTATCTTTTTTTTTTTTTTTTATATATTTCTAAATTATAACGTGGCATTATGTTATTACACTGCCTGTCATTATGTTTACTTGTAATAATTTTAAAATTTCCAAGTATATTTCTAGCCAGCTCAAAAATTATTCAATATTTTGTTAATAATTTTTATTTGTTATTACAAGTAATTAGCTAATTTTCTTATTAAAAAAAAATATTTAATTTCTTTATTAAATAATTGATAATAATAATTATAATTTTTTTTTTCGACAATTTTTGTAACATTTATATTTTTTTATTTAGAATTTCAATTAAATTATTTACAAATTTTATTTGTAAATTCGCAATTTATTCTTTTATAAATTCAAAAAAAAAAAGTAAATATAATTTCTAGTATTATTATTGTTATTATTTGTCTAGGCTGTTATTTCTAGAGGTGTTTTTTTTGTAGAAAAAAAAACACCTGTTCATTTTAATACCTTACCACAGTCGAACAGCATGGTGCAAACTTACAAACTTGTATGAGAATACTAAAAACATGTTTCTCATTGTCTGAAAAATATATTAAACTAGTTAATAATAATACTATTTATTAATTTAATTTACCTAGGTGAGGTGACAATAAGTTCTGCAATGCGGAACAAAACAATTGGTTTGATATTTTTATCAGTTTCTTTATGGGCTGTGATAATATATTATTTCTTTGTTGATGGACCAATTAATCAACCACAAATAAAGGTAAAAAATAAATTTAAATACATAAAAACATTCTAATAATATATTTTATTATTTATTCAAGTTGCCAGATGCCTGGTCTGATCAAATGAACAGGTTGAGTCAAGAAATAAAAGAACAGCTATCTCATAATGAGAAATTATTAAAAAAACTTGTTGAAGCACATCATATAAGTAATAAATTAATTAATCTATTTATTTTTAAGTATATTATTATGTATTAACAATTTACATTATTTATCATAAACAGACAAAAATCATGATGTTAATAGATCACCATGGGAAAATGTACAACAAATTGAAGAAGTAAATGAAATAAATAATATTCAAGATAATATAAAACCTGAATCACCAAATGATGAAAAAATTGAGGTTAATATTATTTAATTAATCAAAATTAATATAAATAAATAATACATTTGTTTTTTTTTTATTTATTTAGATAAACAAGCATCTTGATAAATTACATGGTCTTGCACAAAGAAGAAAATTATCAGATGGTTCACCAATAATAGCAGTATTAGTATTTTCATGTAATAGAATAACAGTTCAACGTTGTTTAAATCAATTAATAAAATATAGACCAAGTGCTGATCAATTTCCAATAATTGTATCACAAGATTGTGAACATGAAGAGACATCAAAAGTAATTGAATCATATGATGATCAAGTATATCATATACGTCAACCAGATCAATCTGATATTGATATTCCACCACGTGAAAAAAAATTTCGTGGTTATTTTAAAATAGCAAGACATTATGGCTGGGCATTAAATCAAGTATTTATTAATTATGGTTTTGAAACGACAATTATTGTTGAGGATGATCTTGATATTGCACCAGATTTTTTTGAATATTTTCTTGGTACATATCCATTACTTGTTGCTGATAAATCATTGTGGTGTGTATCAGCATGGAATGACAATGGTAAAAGAGGACTAGTTGATGAAAATGCTGCACATTTATTATATAGAACTGATTTTTTTCCTGGACTTGGATGGATGCTTAACAAAGATCTTTGGCTTGAATTATCACCAAAATGGCCAAAATCGTTAGTATATTTATTATTTATATTATTATAAATAATTTTGAGATAATTTATTTGGTCTTTTTTTTTTTAGATACTGGGATGATTGGATTCGTAAACCTGAACAGAGAAATAATCGTGCTTGTATTAGACCAGAATTATCAAGAACAAGAACATTTGGAAAAGTTGGTGTTAGCAAGTATGTTTAAAATTAAAATTTTACATATTTATCATTTGATTTATTGCATAAACTAATTAATATTTTTTTTTTGTACAGTGGAATGTTTTTTGAAAAACATTTAAAATACATCAAACTTAATGAAAAATTTGTGCCTTTTACAAATCTTAATTTGACTTATTTATTAAAAGTAAGTTTATTTTTTGTATTTTAATTTTATGAGGTAATTTTATTAATGAAATTTAATTATTTTAGGATAATTATGACATGAAATTTGTCAATGATGTTTATCAATCAACAGTAATAAGTTATTCTGATTTAAAAAATGGACAAATTAAAAATAATACAAAATCTGTTAGAATTCCATATTACACACGTCCGTCTTACAAAGCAACAGCAAAGATGCTTGGATTGATGGATGACTTTAGGGTAAATGAAAATTTATTTAAAAAATTATATTAAATTTGATTTTATTAATGGGTTAATTATTTTATTAACAGAGTGGAGTACCAAGAACTGGTTATCGAGGTGTTATCACATTTTTCTACAACAATCATCGAGTTTATCTTGCTCCAGGCTCAAACTGGAATGGATATGATATATCATGGAGCTAACATATAATTAGAAAATACAATCGTGATCTTTAAGTAATTTTTTTTAAATAAATTAATTATTTATTAATTTTTTTTTTCATTTAAACACCAGAATTTAAAAGTATTTTAATTAATATTCTTTTTTTTTTATTCATTAATTATTATGGCTATGATTTTTAATGACCAAATTAATTTTTAAAAAATACTAAAGACTGGAAATAGTAATTGACATTTTTTTAAAAATTAATTAAACAGTACCTTGTTGAAGACACGAATGTTAAATTACCTCCAAGTTTAAGAGAAGCAAAAAATGAATATTAAAAATATTTGTTATTGATAGAAAAATATGATGAAGGGTTTGAAATATCTTGTGAATGTTTGGATGAGTAGTGGCTAGGTAGATAATTCATTAGTTATATTAGTTTTTGATTGTTTGGTGTTACAAGTTTTAATTTAGTCAATTCTTTTTGTAGCAATTTATCATAAACAACAATAATTAATAAATTCGTTTGACATAATTAGAGTACAAATTATTGTTGTTTGTGATTGACTTGCTTTTTAGATTCAAAAATTAACTCTCAGTTTTGATAACTTAATTATTGTCATTTTGGATCAATAAAATTTTTAATATTTCATATTTTTAACAACTTCTGATGAACCAATTTAATGAAAATTAATTTTGATGTACCAGTTGACAAATTACATAACAAAAATCATAAAAGATATTTTAAAAAATTCCATCAAGTTTAAAAAAAAAATTACAAGAGCTCTAGAATGACGTAAATTTCTTGAAAATAATTGATCGAAAAAGAAAAAAATAATATTAACAATTTTAAATAATATACAGTTATTAATATTTAATCAATCGAAAAAAAAAAAAAAAAAGTGTTTCGTATTATTTTTTATCTGATAAATGACAAAAATGTAAATAAAAAAAAAAATCATGTGAATAGAAAAAACAGAAAAAAAAGAAAACAAACAAAATATAAAAAAAAGAAAGAAAAAAAAATTTTTTTTTAAATAAATAAATACCAAATTTAAAATGTAAAAATTTTATAAATCAAAAAATAATTTTTCATTATTAAAAAAAAATTCGTCTTCCTTTGCATTAACGTTTTAGCAAAAAAAAAAAAAAAAATATAATTATTATTTTTATTATCAATATTAATTCATTTTTTTATTTGTTTTTAATATATATTTATAATATTAATAATTTCTATTCCAAATAATATAAACCATCAAATGTAAATATAAACATGTAGAAAAAAAAAAAAATAATAAAAAACTTGAATTTTATTGTTAAATAAATAAGTAACTTGTAAAAATCTTACCTTATTGATTTTTAATTCATGAGATTATTCAGATTACTTTAATTAAACAAAAAAAAAAAAGAATAATTATTAAATTGACATTTAAACAAATGATTTTATTTATGTCTGTACAACTTTTACTTGTTATTATTCATTTTTATACATTCATACATGTTTGAACAAGCAATGAAATTATCTGTATAATCAAAAGAAAAAAAAAAAATATGATAAATAATCAAATACCAAATAATTGTAGATAAATTTTGTAGTTATTTGTTGATAATTTACAGATAATTTCAGCATACCTCGACTAATAATATAATATAAATATTCTTATTAAAATAAGAATAACATATTGAATGTTGTTTAACTTTGCCACATCCATCTACCACCATATCTTGCTTTTGGAAGTGGTGCATCTTCAGGCAATTTATCAATAAATGGATATTCTTTTATATTTTGATCTGGTTTTGGTCTTTTAGTATCATGTACTTTTACCTCACAAAAATATCCAAATGGAGGACGTTCAATATTCATTTTGTCCAAGACACATTTATCAAGTACAGCTTGAGTTTTTCGACATCTAAAAACAAATTATTATTTATTATAAATATATTTTTTTAATTGTTTTATTTATGTTGCTTATATTTACGGTGTAAAATCTCCTTCACCACTTGATTTATCAATACAATTATAGTACTGATCAAATTCAGGACGACAATTTTTTTTCAATTTTTGAAAAAATGATAATGCACAAGCTGTTACTGCTTTTCCTTCATTAAGACATTTAACTGCACATTTTTCTTCAGTACGACAAAGCATAAATTCCTTGATAACAAAAAACAACAAAAACAAATAAATAACAGTAAAAAATTTTGGAGTAATTTGAAAAGTTAAAAAAAAAATATATTTAAATAAATTTTATAATATTTATATTATTTATAAATTATTAATAATATATTTAGGCTCAATAATAATTATTATATTATTTATTTGATTTATTATAATTGACAGCATTGACTTTTGAAGTTTGACAGGTTATGTGCTAAAAATTCATTATTATGTAACGTTTAATTAGAAAAAAAAAATAAAGAATAATCAATTTTTATTGCTGAAATATAATTTAATTGTTAAATTGTGGATTTAATAATGTTGTTGTTTAAGTGATTGATTTATTTGTTTTTATTTGTTTATTATGTTACTTACATTATTTTCCCATTCACAGGCTTTTCCAAGGTAGAAAGAAGCTGCCTGGAGAACTGGCCATGATAAATTAATTTCTTGAACAGTCAATTCTTCATCTGGTGGAATATATGTTTTATCTGTAACCACCATTTTTAATTTTTAAATTAACAATATTGTTAATTTAACAATATGATTATTAAAAAATTCCAAGAACAAGATCGGGTTTCAATAAACCACGATTCTTGATTATCTTGTCTTTTTTTTCTCTCTCTCTCTTCTTTCTCTCACTCGAGATTGTTCAATGTTGCCAACATTAAATTTACAATCAGCTGATATTTCACACAAAAAAAAACAACAAACAACAACACTGTTTATCATTGTAATTGAATAATAAATATAAACAAATTATTACAACAATTTAAACAAGTTAAAACAGTTGAAATAATTATTTAAAATATAATTTGTAAATTATTTTCATTTTATTTTGAAAAAGCAACAATAAAATAAACTTTATAACCAAAAAAATTATGGATAATATGGAAAATACAGACAATGTTAAAGATAAAAAACAATATAAACAATATATTAATAAAAAAAGTGTTAAAAAAGCATTTAAGCCAAATCAAATTTGTTTATTTTTTATAAATGGAAATTGTAAAATGGGAGATAATTGTACATCATCACATGATATATTACAACCAAGAAAATTAGAATTATGTAAATTTTATATTAGAGGTGATTGTGAAAAAGGTAACAGGTGTCATTACATGCACAATGATTATCCATGTAAATTTTATCACATGTCAAAATGTACACAAAAAAAACACTGCAAATTTTCTCATGAGTCACTTGATCCAAGGGTAAGAAAATTTACATAAATTTATTCATAATAAATAATTAATTATCAAATTAATTTTACAGGTTTTAGATCATTTTATTAAAAAATCAGTACCAGAAACAACAACATTAATTGACAGGCAATTAACAGCTGACGAACAATTGAAAAAAAATAAAGAAGAAAATATTGAAGTTAAAAAAGAAGATAAAAATGAAATTTCAACATTAATTAATGATGATAATATTGAAAAAGATGATGAAAATGAAATTTCTAGATCAGTTTATTATTTAGATACTTCTAATAATTAATTAAATTGTATAAATATATTTTTTTTTCAATTAAACAATAAATTTTTCATTTTGGTATTTTGAATTTTCGCGCGTTTTAATTTATAGCGCTGCTTGTTAATTCTTTTGACATTAAGTTGGAATTTCTCTCTCCTCTCTCTCCTTGCACACAAGAGAGAAAAATATAGACTAAAGTAGGTTTTTTTTTTTGTGTTAACAAAATATAAATAGGAATAAATATTATTAATTAATTAAAACAATGGCTGATGAAGATAATAATGGTGATTCAGATGAATTGCAACAAGAAATAATTCAAAAAAGAATTGCAAAATATGACAGTGGAGCTGCTGATTTAGAAAGAGTGACAGATTATGCTGAGGAAAAAGAAATAACCTCGTCTGATGGATTTTCTTGTGTAAGTTTTATTATCATTATTAAACCACGTGTTGTATTATTTTTAATTAATTATTATTAACAATAATTTAATGAACGAATTTAATTTAATATTATTATTTGTTGAATGTGTATAAAATTATAATTAATTTTTGTTTTATTATTGTTTAAATATCCTTTTAATTTTAAAACAACATAACCTCAATTTTATATTGTTGATATTGAAGATTTTAAATTATTTATTTATGTTAAAATTGAGATTGATTAATTGTTTATTTGTTGATTAATTTACAGGCATTGAGCTTGATTGGCGACAGAAGAAACAAAGAAGCTGCTGAAAAAATTGCAAGGGAAAAAGAATTACAAAAAATATCAATTAAAAAAGAAGATGTTGATCTTATTGTGAGTTAATTTATATTTTTTGTTTTTACATTATTAAATTGTATTGTTTGTGATGTAATTATTTATAATTTTTAATTTTTATTAATTACAGATGAAAGAAATGGAAATCAATAGAAATAAAGCTGAAAGAACTCTCAGGGAACACAATGGAAATGTTGTCGAGGCACTTGTTACATTAACAAATTAAAATTAAATCCAATAAATGAATAATTAAAATTTATCAAAATTCATAAATCAATTTTTAGATACAGTTTATTTATTATTATTATTATCATTTTTTGCCAGCAATATTTATTAATAAACGTAACACTGAATTTAAAAAAATAAAGCACCAATGAACATTTGTTAATATTTTAAGTTTAGCCTCAATTCAATTAATAAACAAACTGTTTTAATTATTTTTTTTTGTAATTTACATTTCTTATTTATTACTGACATGAATAATTATTTAAAACACAGTACTAGAGACAAGAATAAGTTGATTTTTAAGTCATCGATTACGGACAACTGCTGCTAATTAACTTCTTCGGCAATGAGATATTTTTAAGTTATTGTTTGTGTTTCTAGAAAACGAGTTCTCACACTTGCAGATTTTTTGCTAACTGTCCGTATAATTTTTGCATTAATTATAATATTATAAAGAATAGATGGTGAATTTTAAAAAACATAAATTACCTCTTGCCTCGTTATATTCACCTAATACGAACTGCTAATTTTTTTTTTTTACCTGCTCTCCTGATATTTCAAAAATAAATTTTATTTCTTGAAAAACAATTAGAAAAAAAATAGTGGCGACATTAATTTTTTAACAGGATCATAGAACAGGCAAAGAGGTATTTTATTTTATTTCTAGTTTACCTCCTGCATTACCTGCTCTCCTGATATTTCAAAAATAAATTTTATTTCTTGAAAATCAATTAGAAAAAAATAGTGGCGAGTTTAATTTTTTAACAGGATCATAGAATGAGCAAGGAGGTATTTTATTTATTTTCTAGTTCACCTCCTGCATTACCTGCTCTCCTGATATTTCAAAAATAAATTTTATTTCTTGAAAAACAATTAGAAAAAAAATAGTGGCGACATTAGTTTTTTAACAGGATCATAGAAAGAGCAAAAAGGTATTTTATTTGATTTCTAGTTCACCTCCTGCATTACCTGCTCTCCTGATATTTCAAAAATAAATTTTATTTCTTGAAAATCAATTAGAAAAAAAATAGTGGCGACATTAATTTTTTAACAGGATCATAGAACAGGCAAGGAGGTATTTTATTTGATTTCTAGTTCACCTCCTGCATTACCTGCTCTCCTGATATTTCAAAAATAAATTTTATTTCTTGAAAATCAATTAGAAAAAAAATAGTGGCGACATTAATTTTTTAACAGGATCATAGAATAAGCGAGGAGGTATTTTATTTGATTTCTAGTTCACCTCCTCTGTTACCTGCTCTCCTGATATTTCAAAAATAAATTTTATTTCTTGAAAAACAATTAGAAAAAAAATAGTGGCGACATTAATTTTTTAACAGGATCATAGAACAGGCAAGGAGGTATTTTATTTAATTTCTAGTTCACCTCCTGCGTTACCTGCTCTCCTGATATTTCAAAAATAAATTTTATTTCTTGAAAATCAATTAGAAAAAAAATAGTGGCGACATTAATTTTTTAACAGGATCATAGAACAGGCAAAGAGGTATTTTATTTAATTTCTAGTTCACCTCCTGCGTTACCTGCTCTCCTGATATTTCAAAAATAAATTTTATTTTTCAAAAAACAATTAGAAAAAAAATAGTGGCGACATTAATTTTTTAACAGGATCATAGAACAGGCGAAGAGGTATTTTATCCACATCCTAGTTTACCTCCTTCATTACCTGCTCTCCTGATATTTCAAAAATAAATTTTATTTCTTGAAAATCAATTAGAAAAAAAATAGTGGCGACATTAATTTTTTAACAGGATCATAGAATGAGCAAGGAGGTATTTTATTTTATTTCTAGTTTACCTCCTGCATTACCTGCTCTCCTGATATTTCAAAAATAAATTTTATTTCTTGAAAATCAATTAGAAAAAAAATAGTGGCGACATTAATTTTTTAACAGGATCATAGAACAGGCAAGGAGGTATTTTATTTGATTTCTAGTTCACCTCCTGCATTACCTGCTCTCCTGATATTTCAAAAATAAATTTTATTTCTTGAAAATCAATTAGAAAAAAAATAGTGGCGACATTAATTTTTTAACAGGATCATAGAATGAGCAAGGAGGTATTTTATTTGATTTCTAGTTTACCTCCTGCATTACCTGCTCTCCTGATATTTCAAAAATAAATTTTATTTCTTGAAAAACAATTAGAAAAAAAATAGTGGCGACATTAATTTTTTAACAGGATCATAGAACAGGCAAAGAGGTATTTTATTTTATTTCTAGTTTACCTCCTGCATTACCTGCTCTCCTGATATTTCAAAAATAAATTTTATTTCTTGAAAAACAATTAGAAAAAAAATAGTGGCGACATTAATTTTTTAACAGGATCATAGAACAGGCAAAGAGGTATTTTATTTAATTTCTAGTTCACCTCCTGCATTACCTGCTCTCCTGATATTTCAAAAATAAATTTTATTTCTTGAAAATCAATTAGAAAAAAAATAGTGGCGACATTAATTTTTTAACAGGATCATAGAATGAGCAAGGAGGTATTTTATTTTATTTCTAGTTTACCTCCTGCATTACCTGCTCTCCTGATATTTCAAAAATAAATTTTATTTCTTGAAAATCAATTAGAAAAAAAATAGTGGCGACATTAATTTTTTAACAGGATCATAGAACAGGCAAGGAGGTATTTTATTTGATTTCTAGTTTACCTCCTGCATTACCTGCTCTCCTGATATTTCAAAAATAAATTTTATTTCTTGAAAATCAATTAGAAAAAAAATAGTGGCGACATTAATTTTTTAACAGGATCATAGAATGAGCAAGGAGGTCTTTTATTTATTTTCTAGTTCACCTCCTGCATTACCTGCTCTCCTGATATTTCAAAAATAAATTTTATTTCTTGAAAATCAATTAGAAAAAAAATAGTGGCGACATTAATTTTTTAACAGGATCATAGAACAGGCAAGGAGGTATTTTATTTTATTTCTAGTTTACCTCCTGCATTACCTGCTCTCCTGATATTTCAAAAATAAATTTTATTTCTTGAAAATCAATTAGAAAAAAAATAGTGGCGACATTAATTTTTCAACAGGATCATAGAATGAGCAAGGAGGTATTTTATTTGATTTCTAGTTTACCTCCTGCATTACCTGCTCGCCTGATATTTTAAAAATAAATTTTATTTCTTGAAAAACAATTAGAAAAAAAATAGTGGCGACATTAATTTTTTAACAGGATCATAGAACAGGCAAGGAGGTATTTTATTTGATTTCTAGTTTACCTCCTGCATTACCTGCTCTCCTGATATTTCAAAAATAAATTTTATTTCTTGAAAAACAATTAGAAAAAAAATAGTGGCGAGTTTAATTTTTTAACAGGATCATAGAATGAGCAAGGAGGTATTTTATTTTATTTCTAGTTTACCTCCTGCATTACCTGCTCTCCTGATATTTCAAAAATAAATTTTATTTCTTGAAAATCAATTAGAAAAAAAATAGTGGCGACATTAATTTTTTAACAGGATCATAGAATGAGCAAGGAGGTATTTTATTTTATTTCTAGTTTACCTCCTGCATTACCTGCTCTCCTGATATTTCAAAAATAAATTTTATTTCTTGAAAATCAATTAGAAAAAAAATAGTGGCGACATTAATTTTTCAACAGGATCATAGAATGAGCAAGGAGGTATTTTATTTGATTTCTAGTTTACCTCCTGCATTACCTGCTCGCCTGATATTTTAAAAATAAATTTTATTTCTTGAAAAACAATTAGAAAAAAAATAGTGGCGACATTAATTTTTTAACAGGATCATAGAACAGGCAAAGAGGTATTTTATTTGATTTCTAGTTCACCTCCTGCATTACCTGCTCTCCTGATATTTCAAAAATAAATTTTATTTCTTGAAAATCAATTAGAAAAAAAATAGTGGCGAGTTTAATTTTTTAACAGGATCATAGAATGAGCAAGGAGGTATTTTATTTATTTTCTAGTTCACCTCCTGCATTACCTGCTCTCCTGATATTTCAAAAATAAATTTTATTTCTTGAAAAACAATTAGAAAAAAAATAGTGGCGACATTAATTTTTTAACAGGATCATAGAATGAGCAAGGAGGTATTTTATTTGATTTCTAGTTCACCTCCTGCATTACCTGCTCTCCTGATATTTCAAAAATAAATTTTATTTCTTGAAAATCAATTAGAAAAAAAATAGTGGCGACATTAATTTTTTAACAGGATCATAGAATGAGCAAGGAGGTATTTTATTTGATTTCTAGTTCACCTCCTGCATTACCTGCTCTCCTGATATTTCAAAAATAAATTTTATTTCTTGAAAAACAATTAGAAAAAAAATAGTGGCGACATTAATTTTTTAACAGGATCATAGAACAGGCAAAGAGGTATTTTATTTGATTTCTAGTTCACCTCCTGCATTACCTGCTCTCCTGATATTTCAAAAATAAATTTTATTTCTTGAAAATCAATTAGAAAAAAAATAGTGGCGACATTAATTTTTTAACAGGATCATAGAATGAGCAAGGAGGTATTTTATTTAATTTCTAGATCACCTCCTGCATTACCTGCTCTCCTGATATTTCAAAAATAAATTTTATTTCTTGAAAATCAATTAGAAAAAAAATAGTGGCGAGGTTAATTTTTTAACAGGATCATAGAATGAGCAAGGAGGTATTTTATTTAATTTCTAGTTCACCTCCTGCGTTACCTGCTCTCCTGATATTTCAAAAATAAATTTTATTTCTTTAATAACAATTAGAAAAAAAATAGTGGCGAGGTCTATTTTTTAACAGGATCATAGAACAGGCAAGGAGGTATTTCATTTAATTTCTAGTTTACCTCCTGCGTTACCTGCTTTCCTGATATTTCAAAAATAAATTTTATTTCTTTGATAACAATTAGAAAAAAAATAGTGGCGACATTAATTTTTTAACAGGATCATAGAACAGGCAAGGAGGTATTTTATTTTATTTCTAGTTCACCTCCTGCGTTACCTGCTCTCCTGATATTTCAAAAATAAATTTTATTTCTTGAAAAACAATGAGAAAAAAAATAGTGGCGACATTAATTTTTTAACAGGATCATAGAATGAGCAAAGAGGTATTTTATTTTATTTCTAGTGCACCTCCTGCAATTCCTGCTCTCCTGATATTTCAAAAATAAATTTTATTTCTTGAAAAACAATGAGAAAAAAAATAGTGGCGACCTTAATTTTTTAACAGGATCATAGAACAGGCAAAGAGGTATTTTATTTCATTTCTAGTTCACCTCCTGCGTTACCTGCTCTCCTGATATTTCAAAAATAAATTTTATTTCTTGAAAAACAATTAGAAAAAAAATAGTGGCGACATTAATTTTTTAACAGGATCATAGAATGAGCAAGGAGGTATTTTATTTGATTTCTAGTTCACCTCCTGCGTTACCTGCTCTCCTAATACTTCAAAAATAAACTTTCATTCTTTAAAAACAATTAGAAAAAAATCAGTGGCTATATTAATTTTTTAACAGGATCATAGAATGAGCAAGGAGGTATTTTATTTAATTTTTAGATCACCTCCTGCATTACCTGCTCTCCTGCTATTTCAAAAATAAATTTTATTTCTTGAAAATCAATTAGAAAAAAAATAGTGGCGACATTAATTTTTTAACAGGATCATAGAATGAGCAAGGAGGTATTTTATTTAATTTCTAGATCACCTCCTGCATTACCTGCTCTCCTGCTATTTCAAAAATAAATTTTATTTCTTGAAAATCAATTAGAAAAAAAATAGTGGCGACATTAATTTTTTAACAGGATCATAGAACAGGCAAAGAGGTATTTTATTTGATTTCTAGTTCACCTCCTGCATTACCTGCTCTCCTGATATTTCAAAAATAAATTTTATTTCTTGAAAAACAATTAGAAAAAAAATAGTGGCGACATTAATTTTTTAACAGGATCATAGAACAGGCAAAGAGGTATTTTATTTTATTTCTAGTTTATCTCCTGCATTACCTGCTCTCCTGATATTTCAAAAATAAATTTTATTTCTTGAAAAACAATTGGAAAAAAAACAGTGGCGAGTTTAATTTTTTAACAGGATCATAGAATGAGCAAGGAGGTCTTTTATTTATTTTCTAGTTCACCTCCTGCATTACCTGCTCTCCTGATATTTCAAAAATAAATTTTATTTCTTGAAAAACAATTAGAAAAAAAATAGTGGCGAGTTTAATTTTTTAACAGGATCATAGAACAGGCAAAGAGGTATTTTATTTTATTTCTAGTTTACCTCCTGCATTACCTGCTCTCCTGATATTTCAAAAATAAATTTTATTTCTTGAAAAACAATTAGAAAAAAAATAGTGGCGAGTTTAATTTTTTAACAGGATCATAGAATGAGCAAGGAGGTATTTTATTTATTTTCTAGTTCACCTCCTGCATTACCTGCTCTCCTGATATTTCAAAAATAAATTTTATTTCTTGAAAATCAATTAGAAAAAAAATAGTGGCGAGTTTAATTTTTTAACAGGATCATAGAATGAGCAAGGAGGTATTTTATTTGATTTCTAGTTTACCTCCTGCATTACCTGCTCTCCTGATATTTCAAAAATAAATTTTATTTCTTGAAAAACAATTAGAAAAAAAATAGTGGCGACATTAATTTTTTAACAGGATCATAGAACAGGCAAGGAGGTATTTTATTTGATTTCTAGTTTACCTCCTGCATTACCTGCTCTCCTGATATTTCAAAAATAAATTTTATTTCTTGAAAATCAATAAGAAAAAAAATAGTGGCGACATTAATTTTTTAACAGGATCATAGAACAGGCAAGGAGGTATTTTATTTATTTTCTAGTTCACCTCCTGCATTACCTGCTCTCCTGATATTTCAAAAATAAATTTTATTTCTTGAAAAACAATTAGAAAAAAAATAGTGGCGACATTAATTTTTTAACAGGATCATAGAATGAGCAAGGAGGTATTTTATTTTATTTCTAGTTTACCTCCTGCATTACCTGCTCTCCTGATATTTCAAAAATAAATTTTATTTCTTGAAAAACAATTAGAAAAAAAATAGTGGCGAGTTTAATTTTTTAACAGGATCATAGAATGAGCAAGGAGGTATTTTATTTATTTGCTAGTTCACCTCTTATGTTACCTGCTCTCCTAATACTACAAAAATAAACTTTCATTGTTTAAAAACAATTAGAAAATAATCAGTGGCGATATTAATTTTTTCACAGGATCATAGAACAAGGAAAGAGGTATTTCATGTGTTTTCTAGTTTATATAAGGTAAACTTTGAAAAACAAAATACCTCTTTGCTTATTATAGTTGCCTAATGCAAGAATTAATTTTTTTTTCCGAAATTCACTGCACGAATTTCGAATTTTATTAGGGAAATATAAAGTGAAGGAGGTCAACTTTAAAAAACATAATACCTTTTCGCATATCATATTCTCCTAATACAATCCCCAATTTTTTTCTCCTAAAACTGTCTGACGAATAATTAATTTTATTAGGGAAATATAAAATGAAAGAGGTAAATTTTATGAAACATTAGATACCTCTTTGCTTATTAAATTCTCCTTGTAGAAATATCTAATATTTTTAAAAAACTCCCGAACGAAAAAATAATTTCATTAGAAAATTATAATATGAAAGCGTTTAACTTAATAAAACATCAATTATCTCTTCGATCATCACGTTATTTCGTTTCCCTACTAAAAGTCTTAGACAAACCTTGAACTGAAAGAGTCATCCGTTCCCACGATGTTGAGAATAATTTTGATGAAGTCAATTAATTACGTTATATTATTAAATAACCGCCCAAAATGTCTTGAAGCGCAAGTACAACCTAGTACATAAAAGTAACCAGTTGTTCTACAATTTATTTCTCTGAAAATTATAACTAAAAATCGTTAAGTAATAATCATTTAGGAAATGGAATTTAAAAAAAGTACAATAATAATTTATCAAAATTTTTATAATGAAAATGTAATTTATTTGATGTGGTGCAATGACTTAAAATAAATGGAAAAAATGAACTTTTATTTTTTCTTTTCTTTTTTTTCTTCTTCTATGAGCTGGGATCGATGAGCAGCAAATATGCAAAATAACAATTTCAAATCAATACCACACAATGTTTCATTGTAAATATTCAAACAAAATTTAAAAAAAACATCCGAAATTTAAATGCAACATACAATGGAAGTTGTGCCAATAACAACATTGTTAACAAATTCAATGACAATTGACACTTTGCAAATATGCTGATATTCATGATGAGGTAACACTTGTCTTACTTGTACTTATATTTAATCAAAAAAAAAAAACATTATCCAGTCATACCGCTCATATACTCTAGCCGCAGATTGAATTTATACTTTATATTATTTTTCTTCTTCTACAAACAAATGTACACAAATTGTCATAAACATTAGCCCATTTTAGGAAAAAAAAAATCAAAAAAACCATCATTACAAATATTTTTTGTCAAAAATTTATCATTTTTTTTTTTTTTTTCTTTACAATCATCAATTGTCCGACAGTCCCAAAGTTTAAAAATTTTATATATATATTTTAAAATATCATAATGATATTAATTTTTAAATTAAACAATTTGTTTTTTTTTTTCATTATTTTTCTTTCTAAAATAACACAGATGATAATAAATCTTGAAAAAATAATAACTATTTAAATTCAAGAGCGAGTTTTTGACATTCGCAGTCTACATAAACTTAAAAATAATAATAATTATAATTAATAATTAAAAATAATAGTAAATTAACTAATAATTAATGAAAATAATTTTAAATCTATTATCATTTCGTAAATTATAACTGTCTTATTAATTATTTTATTTCTTTAATGTTTTTTTTTTTTTTTCTTATTATTTTTCATTTTTGTTCTTTTCATTATATAAAATACACATTAGATATGTACAACAGGCTTGTAATTGTGTATGTGTGCTCCAAAAAAAAAATGATGGATATATTTAAAAAACCACATGATATTTTGATGAATTATTTTCAAATAATATTGGCAAGGTCTTTGGGACCAGCCGAACAATGAGAAAATTTATTAACTAATTGTCACTGGCTAACTGGGAGAGAGGTAAGAAAGAAGACAAAGAAAAAAATAATAATATTTATATATAGTCGAGACATCCTGGATCCCTTGAAATTCTCGGTGGGTCAGCAGAAGTTATTGTTGAAAAATTATAATTGGACTTATCACAGAACATGTATGGCATTAATTCTTTATCATTCTTGTTATTTTTTTTTTTTTTCTATACATTTTCGTTGGTTTTTACTGTTTTTTTATCTTTTCATTTTTTGTTTAGTTTAATTAATGATAATAACTAGTTTCAAAAGGATCGGGAAGCCAGTACAGTAATGACAAATTATTATTTTTTTGGTTGCCCATAATCATACAATTTTTTTCATTCATTTTCATTTTTTTTTTTTTCATCAGAGTTTTTGCATCAGCTCACAAATATATATTTATTTTTCGTATTGAATCAAATATTAATTACACAAATTAAAAAAGAAATAATAAAAAAAAAAAACAAAACAATTATTCATATCAGACTATAATTGACTAACGTTTTTACAATTTATTTTAATAATTTTTTATTTAAATTTTCTTTGTCAAAAAGATTGTTTTTTTATGAATTATTTTTCTTTTTTTTTTTTGTTTTTCATGTAAATTTAATATTACTCCATTTAATTACACAATCAACAAATGATTAATAATAAATTATGGACAACCTTATTTTAATTTTTCGATAATAATTATCATTCAAAAGTTTTTTTTTTTAATTAAATAATTATCCAATATTATCACTTCATACCGACTATGCAATAGTTGGGAATATTATAAAAAAAAAATATAACAAACTGTGCCATTTTAATGATTTTAATTGAAACAATTGAAAAAAAATAATTTACATTTTCAGTAATATCAATAATGAAACGAAAAAAAAAAAATTTATATTTTAATATTATTGGCAGAATATTGGGGGGATTTTTGAGGGGCACAATTTGTATAACACTAATATTTAATAATAGTATTCACGTCATAGAAGAAAGAGATCATAAAAAACACTAACTAGATTTAATTTTTTTTTTCTTTTTTTCTTTTCCTTATCATGGAAGTATATTTTTTTTTTTGACATTCTTATTAATTTTTAGTATTTTTAACTATTTTTTTTTTTTATTATATTACATATATTTATTAAAAATAATGAAAATAATAATCACTATTAATAATAAATAAAAGTATTTTCTTTAAGTTTATCACGATGGTGTAAAATTTATAAATCATCATTTATTAATCATGCGGCGTTGAAGAAGTAATGTATTGATCCAAATTTGAAAATAAAAAAAAAAAAAAAAAGGAACAAAGTGTTACATCATCGGGGCAAACGCCTTATCACAACTTCTGCGTGTCGGTAGATGTGGCAACATGACGACAAGCTACGTACATCTTGGTCCTTCATCTCCAAAAAGTTTTATTACTTGTCCAGGATATTCTCCACATTTTATTTATTGTTTTTTTTTTTAAATTATTATTATCATTTTGTTTTTGTTAAATACATATTAACAGATTTAATAATCGTACAGTCCAAACTGACTTGATGAATTTTTTTTTTTAAATCTTTCTTATTATTTAAAAAATAATAAAAAAAAAAAGAAATCATTCATTTAGGTGGGCGAACGTTATTCATATTTTAAAATTATTATGAATTCATCACACTCTAATTGGGGCCTCATCGTTTTCTACAGTCTCGTTAGCAATTTCAGTTGCACTGAGTTTATTTATTTTAATTAATTTTATTAACTATTTTTTTTTTATTTGACACACACTACCGACACTCACTGAACACAAGAGTTTTTTTTTTTGTTTATTTTTTCAGTTTTAAAATGTTGATTAATCCATCTTAAATAATTCAAACATTTTTTAAAAAAACATTTTGTTTTTTTCCTCAATTATTTTGGATTAATACGATTTGTTTTTTAACTTGAAAATATTATTATCCATCTCTCGTAATAAACATCATTTTATATATTTTTTGACTTGAAAAAATTTCACCACAAAGACGACGCACTAAAACATTTATTTAAATCACTACTTAATCATTTTTTTAAATTTTTTTTGTTTCTCTTTTATGATGATGATGATGATGATAATGACGATGATGATGATGATGTTATTATTATTAATAACATGTTTTTTTTTTGTTCACTGTACACGAGAGAGATTAAGAGTGATAGAGAGATAATTATTTTTATTTAGTTCATGATGGATGTAGGTGGGGCGGTGATGACACAGTAGTTGTTGTGCCTGGAATAAGCAATGATTGCTTTCAGCTTTGTTTTACTCGCTTTCGTGGTGGTCCAATTGGTGGTATTTGCTGTGTTGCTAGGGCTCGAAATGCTTCCGCCATTAGGTGAGGATGTGAATGTATCATTGATTTGAAACCTGGGGTTTCCATTGCTTCCGCCGCATGCCTAAACAACACAAACAATAAATTAAACATTAAACATAATGTGTTTTTTCTTTTAAATCAATCAATAATTAATGATTTTTTATCAATTTAAAATGTACAAAATACTTACGTATTAATAAATTCTATGGCTTGTCCTTTTAACTGATCAGCACTATGAAGATCAGCAAGTATAAGTGTCTCAGCAGCATTATCAACATTTAAACCAGTACATAATGATTCTTCACACATAACTTTAAGCCTTTCAAGGGCATATTTATCAGCAGCAGCTAATAAATCATCAGCCATTTTATCAAGATTTGCTGCTTTACCAGTATAAATAAATCTTAACATTTCTCTCAATACTTCATGGTCAACATCAGTTATATCAACACGATTTTGTTTACGTTCTTCCATTTCATGTTCAAACATTGCTGAAAAAACTGGACTACGTGCTATAATAAAATTAAAAAAAAAAAAAACAAATTAACAATTTAATTTAACACAAATAATGAATTATAAATTTTTGTATATTTACCAGCAAGAATTGCTTTGTGCGCTTGAAATTCTCTACCACAAACAGTCAATGTGACATCACTAAATTTTTGATTTTCAAATAAACCACCAAGATCATCAGGCAATCGACACTCGGGTACTTTAAATAACACAGCATTACTTTGTCCAGATATATTGACACTGTCAGCAACAACACTTACCTAAAAATTTCATAGAAATAAAAAATAAATATAATTAAATTTTCTAAAATCCTATAACATATTTTTTACTATCACTTATTCACTTATTGTTTTTCATACAATACAATTATTAAATGGAAAAAAAAAAATAATATAAAAAGAAAATATTATATGTATATCAATAATATAAACATACAAAGGTATATACCTCACAGAATATCGTGAGTTTGTCATCTGGTAATAGTCCATTAGCCTCATCAAGTAAAAAATCTCTTCTTATGAATTTTTTAAATCCCCAGTCTTTACCCTGGACAAACCTGTAGGCCCGTTGGCTTTCTGATAACGTCAATAATCCAGTTGACAAAATTTTGTTTTTGTTTTTTCATTGTTTTCCAAAACATAAATTAAATAAATAAAAAAATTAATTTTTTTCTTGTTACATTTATACATTAAAATTTAATTTATTAATTTTATTAATATATATATTTTTTTTTGTACTGACCCATAGCTTTGGTTTCTTCTCTTTTGGCATTAAGAATTGAAAATTTAAATTTAGCTCTAACTTCTGATTTATTGCATGACACCAAGAGCAAATAAAGTGACAAATAATCTTTACTTTCTTCATCTAGGCCTTTTGGATTGACTCTTAAACACCTGTAAAATTAAAAAATTAAAAATTAAATATTATTACACTAATTGATTGACACGTTAATGACTAATTAAATTTACTTGAATAATTTTTTTTTTATATAAATTAAATTAAAACAATGATACAATGATAGCTAATTTTAATCTATTTTTTATTTTAAAATCAACGAAGCCCCAATAATTTAAAAGCACTCTTATTCATCCCCCAATAAATTCATTTGAAATTAGTTTTAATTTAATTATAAAATAATATAAAATAACAATAATAATATTTAAAAATTTTATTATAATAATTATTCATTGTTTATGTAAAATTTATTGAAAAATGAAAATTCATTTTACTTTTGCATGTTGATTTTTATCGGAAATTTTCATGTTAAATTGCTTTTAATTATTGTTAATATTTATAAATAATTTTATTTATATTTTAGATGAGTTAAGTGACTTTTTTAATTGTCTAATTAATTATTTACCATTTAAGTTTGTCATTGGCTCCAGCTGAAAATGTTGATGATTTCAGTACTTCACCCATTTCTTCACGACAAAAACTAAAATTATTTATTGTCCACATATAGCTGAACTTAACGACCTTCACCTGAACAAATAAAAAATTAAAATTTAATTAATAAACAAGTTGATATATTGTTACAAATATTAATCAATAATTTATAAATAAAAATTAACAGCTAAAAAAGAGATAGAAATTTTTTTCTTTTCTATTTTTCTAAATGTAAATCGCTCAATTATTTTTGTTATATTCAAAGAAATTTAACGACAAAAAATTATTATAAATATTAATTTTAATAAACAAATAATATTATTATTTATTAATTTTTTTTTTATGTAATTTTTATTTCACGCCTGGTTGAATAAACATCAACGAAAAAAAAAAAAATAAAAAAAATATAAATAATTAATTCATGTGTAGAAATATTTAAATAAAAATTAAAAATAAATAATTCCAAGAATATATTTTATTTTCCACGTGTTGTGGATGATAAGTCAGGGACATTTTTTTATTTTTTTATTTTTTTTTTTGAAATAAAAATATTAAACAACGTGAAACGGATTGTAACGGTTTTTAATACAATGTCCATTCATTTGATAATAAAAAAAAAAAAAAAAAGAAATATTATTATTAAATGATCTATCTTTTATAAAATTTAAATTATATTTTTTTTAAAATGTTGTTATTTGAGTTTGATATTTTCAAGTGTTGGCCTTCGATAGTTGTGATGACGTGAAAAATAAAAAGACGAGGGCAATGATAATGGGGGGAAAATAAATATATATGAAAAATAAAGTAAAAAAAAAAAAGATAAATAAGAAAGAGAAGACGAGGTCGAGCCCCCAGGAGTCAACGATCCCTGACGTCAAGTCTTCTGTGACGACCTTGGCGAACGGATCTTGTACCAAGCGCCAAATCTACTTGTCTAGTTTTATTTTATCGCAAGTCAAATCATCATCAACATCACCATCATCATCACCATCATCATTGTTATTATCAACATCATGATGATGGGCCAATGAACCCAACAGACATTCATCATCTCTTCAACGGTCATTGTGCGATAGTCTCTTTGACTTTAATAAAGTTACGATAATTTAAAAACAGAAAATTAACAAATTAAATATATTTTTTTATAAAATAAATCAATGCCAATAGGTTACAGTTGATATATCTAAAAAAAAATATTTTTTTTTTAGTGATAAAAATACTGATAGTTTATCTGTTTAAATATTTTCGTTTATTTTTTTTTTTCTAAATAACATTTTAATGTTTAGAAATTGATAAAAAAAAAAAAAAAAAAACAAATATTATTTTTAAGTATCTAACTTGTATGTTTTTTAAATATTTATATAAAATTTTTAATATTGTTAGTTTAAAAATAATGAAAAAAGAGTCAAGAATTTTAAGTTTTTTTGTTGAAAAAAAAAAAAGATAAATTAAAGTACCAGGTGAGATTGTGTTTAGAGTTGTACGTGAATGTTGGAATTTAAATGCGGTCGACGCCCTCTCTTCAACAACACCCACAAATTTAATATTTTAATATTATAAAAAAAATATTAAATGAAAAAAAATAAATATCGTTAGAACAGCATCATTAGAAAAAATAGAAAAATGATAAAAAATTATAAGTTGTTTTAGTTAATTTTTAGTACATAAAATATTGCATTATTAAATAAATTTTTAATGATGTTTTAAGTGTATATAAAATTATGTTAAATCATGATTATGTGATTGGTGATTCAAGTTGTTGAGGTTGCAGGTGTTGTTTTATAAGGCAAACTTAAACGAATAAACTTTAAGAGAAGGAATATATAAACTGTTGCCTCCGGTCGACGCCCTGAGAGTGTCGTTCAACTCTTGACTTCGTCAACGACACCAGGCGCCAATCGGCCTTGAATAATTTTTTTCAAAACCCTTTTTTTATATATTACTTATAAATAAATAAATAATTAATCTAAACTAATAACTACCAATCAAATTTTAATTTTATTATAAAAAAATCAATTTTTTTTTTCATTTGCTCAAATTTTTTTTTTTTTATTTTCAAAATCTAATGGCGTATTTATTAATTATTCAATTTAATTTTTAATATTATTTTCTTTTATTTATAAATATTCTATTGTTAAAAAGTTAAACAAATTTTTTTTTTTATATAAATTAGATATCTTATTTTGAGAATATATAAAAAAATAAAATAACAAATTTTCAACAAAATGGGATGTCTCAAATTGCGGTCGTTCACTTGGCATCGTCACAAGTTTTATATTGCAAAAATAGAATACTCTCGTTGGCTCAGTTTTCATACTATCATCATATTTTATATGCAAATAATAATAATAAATTTTAAAATTATTATTAATTTTTAAAACAAAGATGTTTTTTTATTTTTTGTTTATTTTTTGGTAATTTTTCTTGACTATAGGATTTAATTGATTTTGAAAAATATTAGTAAAATTATTTAGATAATTACCTGTGTGTAACACCAATTTTCAGCAACGGGGGTGTTTACTTCAGGCGGCGGAGGGCTCGGCACCCGACTCACCGCCATACTACTGCTGCTGTGCAAATTCGAGCTGACTCGCGACGTTTGAGGCGCACAGTCGCTCACCGCAAGTCTGAAATTATAAAAAAAAATTACAAAAATTAATAATTTATTAAATATATAACTCAAAAATAATAGTACTATAATTTATTATTAATTTTAAAACAAAGTTTCAAAGATTTTATAATGGCCGATTGGGCTGAATCATATTTTCATATTTCATATTTTTAGCTATTTTTGAAACGTTATGTAAAAATTTTATTAAATTATTGAGACAAGTAAATTATGTTTCAATTAATTCTTATAAATAAGCTTCAATTTTTTTTATATTTATCTATTAATTTAAAAAAATTGTACGGACAAAAATACAGAGAGATTTCTCCAAAATATTTTCGTAGAAAAATCAACTTTTTTCTATGAAGAAAAAGAGCTATTTTCTATAAAAAAAAATAACCTTTTTTATCGAAAAAAAATGGAGTTTTTTTATCGAAAAAAATCTAAAGGCGTGGGTATTATTATTGTATAAAAAAAAACCAAAAGAAACAATAAAAAAAAATGTTGAAAATATTTGAAAATAAAAAAAGGAAAAAAACTTTTGAAAGCATTAGAGGTGAAAGTATTGCATGTAATGATTGCTTTGTTTTTATCAAGGAGGGACGAAGGGGTCATCGACTGATTCAACATGAAAGAGAGGACAAGAATGTAAGAGATAAAAAAATAATTTTTTTTTTTAGGGAGGGCACGCGATGGTACTCACGTGCACCAAGTACGGAAACACACATTTTCAAATGAATATTACACAGCCTTTTTTTTTTTCTTTACAATTCCATCACAAGTTCATCGTACTTTCTTTCGATTATCCTCACTAATTTTTAACTCAAAATTTACAACAGAAAAAAATTATGTATTACAAAATAAAATCATGAAAAATAAAAATTTAAAAATTAAATTACAGCCGAGCTTATCAATGAATGAAAAAAAAAAAAAAGATGAAAGTTTAAATTTACTCTGTAATTTAAAGGAAAAAATAAAATGCGAGGGAAAAAAAAAATGATGATATTGTTGAACATTTGTTTGTTAAAAAGTTTGAAAATTTAAAAAAAAAAAAATTTTTTTTTTATTTGTTTTATTTATATCTTGTGAACAAAAGTGGGTAGTTTGTTGCTTACATGTTTGATCCAATAAAAATAAATGAAAAAAAAAAGACAATAAAGTTTTGGTTTTTATGGAAAAGTATCTTGAAGTTTTTATGGCAGAGTGCATTAGCCCCGCAGGTTCATCGGACCTGTGTTCGACCACCGGTGTATGTTCAACCGGCCGCATCAAACTACCCACCACCACAACTATACACAACTGCATTTATATATATATTTTTTTTTTTTTTTTAAATTATCTATATACAACTTGCAAGTATTTTTATTCTACAAAAACATTGTCTATATATACTTTATAAATATTTTACTCTTTACACTATTTTTTTTTTTTTTTTCATTATTATTTTTTTTGTTCAATTTATCATTAATTATTTAAAAAAATTTAACACAATGACTAGACAACTATTTATTCTTCAAATTAACATGATAAGCTTGAAGAAAAAATATTTAAAAATTATTATTTTTCGTTAATTATTATTTAACTGCCTGAAAAATGAATTTTTAAAAAAAAAAAATTTTTTTTTTCAATGTTATTTATTGATTATTGATTGAAGGAGTATTTTAAATTTTTAAAAAAATATATTTATCATAAATTTAAATAAATAATAATTGATATTTTATGTAATATAAATTTTCTAAAAATTAAAACTTATTATTATTTTTTAAAATATAATTTTAAAGGGAAAGTAGAACAAGTGAAAACGAGGAAGTTAAGTGAAAACTATCCATTCAAAATTGTTTTGAAATGTTTGGTAATTATAGGTGGCCTGTAAGAAACATCGCTTGCCAAATAAACTTGCAGAAAAACACAGTCATTGTGTATTTAAATATCATTACTATAAATAATCATTAAACTGTAATATAAAAAAAAAAAAAATTGTTTATCTAATTTAATTTATGTTTAATTAAAATAATAATAAAAATATTTTAAAATTTTTTTTTTTATCAAAAGCATCAGTTAAAGAATAATAAAAAAAAAAAAAAAAAAAATATGACATTTGAATAAACAAAGGTCAGATTTAAATCACATTGACGTGAGTTTTAAAAAAAAATATATACAGACTTTCAACAGGTCGTTGAAGGGTTAATCAACATTATACCAATAAAATTATGTAAATTAAATTCACCATAATTTTATATAGCAATTTATAATTTTTAAATTTTAATTAGTATAATATTGTCAGTTAATAGAAGAGTTTATATTTTTTTTTTTCATTTTTAATTTAAAACTTAGTACTGAATAATTTAAATTTTATATGTGAATGTGTTTATATATCGTGTATGCATTTTGTGTTAATGTGTAGAGTCAAGGCTAGTTGGTTTAACCGAAGCAAATGTTGATAAGACAAAGGCTAATTTATCCCAAGGGCAATACACGACAAATTATATTTATTTTTATTTTAAATGAAATAACTATAAAAGTGTTAATTAATATGTTAAATATTTATTTGACAAAATAAACAAATAATAAAAAATTGTAAATGTAAAATTTATTTAAATATAAATAGATTTAATTAATTTGAGAGAATTGATTATAAAAAGTTTCAATTTATTTGTATAAAATCGATGAGAGAGTTCAAGTGTCTGCAGGCCAATCAGACGAAAATAAATCACGATCGAGAGACACGCCGGATATAAATCTACAGATAAAAGAGTAAAATGAAATATGCCAAAGAGAAAATTTATACGAGATAAATATAAAATTGAAAAATTTATACAGAGTGCAATTGAATGTACAAATTCATGTTCACAGCTTTAGGCATGTTGAATTTAAACAAGGTATAAATATATCGATTGGACTTTTAAAAATCAATGTAAATTTTTTTTTAACAAGCATTATTTAACGTAAATAATTCACATATAAAATACAACTAAAACTTTACGAGTTAAAATTTAAATTAAAAAAATCCAATTGAAAAAATAATATTAACAGTAAAATAAATCATCAAGAAGCTTATGATTTTAGCTGATAAAAATATTAATTTATAATGATAACAAAAAAAATTGATGACAAAAATAAAAATTAATTTATAAAAATTACATTTCATAGAATAGATAGATGATAATTTATTTATTTTTTTCGAATAGAGAGTGCTGATGAATTGACAAATTATTTGTTGAATATAAAAGGCATGAAATGATAAGATAATTGTGAATTAAATTTCAACATATGTATGGATTTTCAGGGACGTTATTTCAGTGGCATCCTGTCGATAATAATCTAGCTAATTCCATGAAATTCATGAATCAAAATGAGTGTATATATCCTCATTGGCATCCCATCCGCACATTTCCTCGTTCTGGTTCAAATCAGTTTCTCCATTTAAACTCTCATATACACAATAATAATAAAATCATAAAAAAAAAAAACATATTGTTTTTATATTTTATCAAATTAATATTCTCCTTTTTGTATTAAATATTTTTCAACAACCTCATTAATTTGTTTCGAAATAAAAAGCTCAACATAATTAAAGACAAATTAAATTTTTAAAAATAGTCAAAATTAATCTATTATAATATTTAATTAATTAATGAAATATAGCATTGACCTCAAAATATTATTTAATCATTTAAACAAAAAAAAAAAATATCTAAAAGTTTCTCTTAGGTTTTTTTAGAACAATAGAAATGATTTGAAATTTATGATTTGAAAATTAATATGAGGTGATTGGTTTAGTAGAAATTAACGAGTGTATATATAAATAATATTTAAAAAAAAAAAAAAAACAAGGGCCATGCACACAGAGTGTTATGTGCTTTGCCAAGAGAGGACCTCGCAAATTGACCGTGAGTCCCAAGGTCGTCCGGTATCCCACGTCCCCGGGGCACTGGCCCCGACCATACACTCAAGACTAAAGTACCACAATATTCATCCAGCCAACCAATGAACAAATCTCAATATATTTTATTTTTTAAATATTAAAAAAAACCAACTAGTATAGAGGACGAAAGAATATAATGCAAAAAAAGACGTGCCTTCAGAAACAAGCCTTCAGCCTTTTTTATTTATTTTTTTTTTTAAATTTCAATTTATTCTATTCAAGTCGAGGGTTAAAACCATATAGAAAAATATATTTTAACTTGAAACAAACATCAAGGTAATATTATAAACTAAAAAATATTTAAATAATTTTTATAAAATTTAAAAATATATTTTTATTTTTTTTAATTATTTTTTCTTTTCAAACAATCAAGTTAGTAAATTATTTTGATGTTGTAATAAACAATTTAATGGTATTAAAAATTTAAGTGTTTATGTAATATTGATTTTATTTTTTATTACTAATATTATGATTATTTTATAATGATTATTTAATTTTTAAAGTTATGATATTTTGAGTATTTTATTTTTTAAAATTTAACAATAAATTAAGTATATTGAAAAGAATAAATTTGTAGTTTAAGTTTGAGTAAAAAAAAATACACCTGGAGGAAAAATTTTCAAGTCAGTGAAGGTAGAGGAAAAAGAGCGAGAGAGAGGAGAGACAAGGATAGTCGAAACCCTGTACCCTTGAAACGAAGGTTGTACACACACACAGCAACCGAGGACATGGTCTACACCCTCTTCTACCATTTTATTTTATTTCCTTTTTTTCTCTACACAAATATTTTATTTATCTCTCTCTCACTGTAATCATCAAACAAGCTCCCTTTATCAACTTGAATATCCCTTGCTTTGTGCAGTTGGAATTTTATTCCACACCCGTTTTACTGCTACATCGATTCGTCGACAATTCAGACTTGTATTTTTTCATTACAAACTACCTTCAATTGAAACCGCTTTCAATGATTTTTTTAGTAATGAAAAATAATCATTATTTCGTATATTGCCTGATTTTTCTATGAATATTTTTTCGATAAAAAAGGGTTTTTTTTTCGACGAAAAGTTAGTAATCTTTGGTTTTTTTTTTTTCGATAAAAGAAAATGTTTTTTCTACGAAATCTTATCAAAGTAATCTCCGGAAATTTTTTTTTTATATTTACTCTGTACAATATGTGTTTAAATAGTTATGAAGGTTTTGAACAAAGTACAATTTTTGATATTAAAAATATAAAAATACAAGGTTAACTAATCGACAGCTGCATCCGGTGGTTCAATAAAGGACAACCAGTTCTTTCAAGTATCCTTACACTTTTTAAAAAAAAAGCTCTCTATCGATTTTGTAAATATATAACTTAAAAAAAAAACAATAAATTGAATGATAAAATGATAATTTGTTTAAAAAAAATAATAAATTATATTTTGTTTATTAATAAATATAAATAATTTGAATGACGAATGAATCAATTTAATAATATAATTGCATGTGATTGAGTATACTCGAGGTAATAATAAATAAATAAATTGTAGGAAAAAAAAAATGTCGAGGTGACACTAGACTGTGTTCCGCACGTGTAGAAAATTCTCAGTTTAAATATATAAAAAAAGGTAGGGGAAATAATCAACGTGACACGAGACGACCTCGGAAATTGATGAAACGTGCGACACGTGGTTGGCATTAAATTTTTTAAATAATAATATATAAAAAAAAATAATAAACAATTTACTATTTTATTATTTAGTTTATATATTTTACTTGTAAATAATATTTATTTATAATAAAATTCAAGAGATCATATTACTGATCGTATTGATCATGTATATCGGATTTTTCTTTGACATGAATTTGTCATTAAGTTTGATGTAAATAAAATTAATTGAAGGACGATTCAAAGAAGCTATATGTTTATGACGATCAACAGAATAATAATTATTATATTGTAAAAAATAATATCAATGTTTATTGTTACAGCTGTTTTTTTTTCTTTATGTATCAATAAGTTTATTGAAAAAACAAACTGTCGTTATAATTTATTGTTTTTCTTTGTTTTTTTTTTTTTTTTTTTTTTTGTAGCAATGAAAAATTATTGGAGTAATGATTTTTATTTATTTTATTTATAAAAAAATAAAATCATAACTCTTTTTAGTAAATAAATAATTAAATTTCAATAATATTTTGCTGAAAAGAGGTTTCGATTTTCTATATGTTGAGCGAGATTCATTTAATATTTTTTTTTTTCATTTTGGAGTAATTAAACAGGAGGGAACATAATCAAACAAAAAAAATGAAATATATTTTTTTTAAAACTTTAAAATATTGTTAACATTGAAAAGTTTATTATTTTATTTTTATATTTTTCAAATGTAAAATATAATAATTGAATCAATAAAAAATAAATTGATAAGAAAATATCTCAAAAATAAATTGAAATTTTTCTCTAGAAACAATGAGACAACGAGATGATGAAAAATAAAAAATATTATTATTTTTAAATTAAAATCATATTGTCAATTGAAAATAGATAAATTTTATTATTTTATTTTCCACATGACTGTCAGCTGTCGGTAAAATATAAAGAATCATCTAAAAACCCGTAACTTTTTTTAATCTCTAAAAAAACCATCATAGATAAATTTAAAGAAAAAAAAAAAAACCAAATTCTATGGTATCTAAAAGTGGGTCGATTTATAAACGTTATGGGAAAAAAATCATTCAAATAATAAGTACAAAAAAAAAAAAAGAACAAAGAGACTATTTGTTTGAAGAAAAAAAAAAAATTGATTTTAGATAATCGTTAGCTTGTATAACGGTTACAGTAAAAAAAAAAAATTAACAAGACAGTAAAGTTTTTTAGCAAAAATAATATATAAAAAACATTAATAGAAATATTTTTAATAAATAATAAAATTAAAAGAGATGATTTTGATGATGATGATGATGTTGATGAAGAGGGAGTAATCTCAGGGCAGCCGTAAATAACGGGCTTGAGGTTACAAGGAGGTCGATCCGGGTTTGAATCGCGGCCGATAATAATTTTCGAAGCAATTGGAGAGCTCGAAGTGAGGCACGAGCTTTAACGAGGCTATGCGGCTGGCTGCTGTTGCTGATCATTGCTTTACATTGATATTAGTGTGCCTGGTTTTGTACTACCACTTATTCAAATTATAATCGACCTTAATTGTCACATACATATTTAGTTTTTCAATTTTTCAAAAAGAAAACATACCAATGAAAAACACAATCAGCTCAAATAATTTTTCTTCATTTCCAATTACTTGGTAGATAATTACAAAGGTCTTTGATGATAATAATATTAATGAAATTGTAAGATTGTTCAACTACATCATCATCTCATCCCTTTTTGTCAAAATGGTTAATTAAATTTTGAATCTAATTTAAATGACTAAGTGTAGCTGATTGAGGATACTACCGTCAATTAGCCAAGGAAATATAATCAATTTGATTACTTAAATATAATGCTTAAACAGTTGTCTAATAAATTTAACCGATCTTGATTAGAATGTAAATTGAACGTTGAGGAATTTTTTAAAATTTGTTTGATAATATCCAATACAACTGATAAAATATATATTATTTATATAATATTTGCTGGACAATAGCAGGTTTATACTAAAATTAATAATTTTTTTTTTTTGCTTTATGCACATAAAGTACATACCGCGCCAGCGCCATCCTGACATGAGAGAGTCCAGCTGGAGGCGTCGTCAAAGTATCCAGATAAGCGGCGAGTGTTTTATTATTAAATCCCACTGGACACATGCGCACGTATTGATATTATCGTTATAACGTAATTGCACAAAAGTTTATATGTCATATCCACCATTCAATAAAATTATTATATTTTCAATTACACCAACAAACCTTTTATTATTTCTTTTTTTTTTTTTTTTTTTTCTTTTACATTTATAAATATTCGTCAGGAATAATTTTCAATATTTAAATTTAAAATTTTCATAAAACTAATCACTTCACTCATTCACTTTAATTATTATTATATTTTTACTCCAAAAAAATTTTCTTTTTTTTTTCAAAGTTTTTTTTCCAGTTAAATCCTCCAGGGATAAAAAAAAAAAAAAAAAAAAATATAGATATGTATAAAGAAAATAAAATAAAAAAGGAAAATTGTTTTTTTCAATGCCGCAGCTGGAGAGCCGGAATTTATACGGCGTTTAAAAAATATCACAAAAGAACATAAAAAAAAATTCTAATGGAAAATTTTACTTTACTCAATTTTTATTTGAAAAAAAAAAAAATTTAATATATTAAAAAAATATGTCAATGTAAAATTGGCAATTATTATAGATTTGATAATGATATTATTTTTGATAATTGATACACAAAGAGGCGCTTGTTAAAAAAAAATCAGCGGCTCGGACGACTTGTTATTATGACCCGATGGATCACGAGTCTCGACTCCGACTCCGATCTCGGTAGTGGCACGACTGATTCAGCGTCAGCCAACCTCGCCGGTTTTCTCCCACTATCAAAAAAATTTCTATACTCGTTTATGTACATCGGTTATTTCCGTGAGTCATCCCCCACTTGTACCAACCCCTGAATTTTCTACATACTAAAAGCTCACAATGATTTCTCCTACTTTTTACCTTTTACCTTTTTGTTGTCTATAATTTTCATCAATGTCTTCAAAAAAAATGTTCAAGACATACAAAAATTTATTCACAAGTCATGGACAATTATTAAATCAACAAAATTCAAGAAATATTTTCTTCTTTTTTCTATATATTTTTTAGTTTTTAACTTGCAGAGACTTTTAAAAATATTTTTCTGGTTTTTTCTTCAATTTTTCAAATATATTTGGGTGTATCTGTTTGAATTGTTGATGAATATCAATGAAAAAATGACAATAAAATTGGGAGCAGTACAGTGGCACAAAACTTGACCCATCATGATAAATTACGGTGAAGAATGTTGAGAAAAAAAAAATGATACAACAATGTAAAGAGGCGTATTATTAATGGAACTGTATAAGATGCTAAGTTAAACTTGACTTAAAAATATACCATGATGGAATCATAGATTATATCAACTTTTATTTTGGATATAACGGTTCAAGATGATCTACTTTTCTTGCTTTATTATATCCTCTTGTATGTTAAATTTTTAAATACATTTTAAATATGATAAATCAACAATGAAGATGATCAATGTGTTAAAAAATTATGATGCAATTTTTTGGTAATAATTTGCACAGGGATGACGTGATGAAAAATTACAAAATATATTATTAAATTGAGGGTAAGATATAAAACAAGGTGTTCAGTTTTTTTTTTTTTTTAAATAATTTTTTTTTTTTGAAAGAACGGAAAGAGACTGAATGACCTGGGGGACTAAAAGGTTTTTCCCTTGACCTCCTTAGGCAGTATGTCCCTGAACATGTCAACTTCTTTGAATTGAAAAAATATAAAAAAAAAAATTTTTTTACTATCTCTTCAACTATTTTTTGATGTTAAATCTTTAGCTATTATTTTTCAAAATAAATTATTAGTTTGTTCATTAATACCTCAATTTATTTTTTTTATTTTTTATTTTAATGATGAGATAATCAGTCACGTGTTGAAACACGTGCGAAAGTATTTATGATTAAATTTATAATAATAATAAAATGATGATTGGATTATGAAATAAGGGTGATTAGAAAATTTCTACGCTATTTTATATTGGCTTTTTTATATAAAATAACGACAATTAATATTATTTTTTTTTTGTTTTGTTAACAATACTCTCTCTTTCTCATTTCTACTTTCTTTTTTTTTTTTTATTTATTTTTTCAAGTAGAAAACACAGAGATGCTAACAAACAACAAACTTTTTAGCTAAAATAATATATTTAATTTGTTTAAATAAATGATTTTTATTTTTACTTAAATCAGCCGAAAAAAAAAACGAAAAATTTCGATATTCAACGGTAGTCAAAAGCCGCGGGACATTTATAATAAATAAAAAGAAAAATAATAATTTAACACGGTCACTTCGGCCCACATATAATATTTTTTATTTATTATTTTCGTAATACCCAAACGACCACGCTTCAATTTTAACATCATAATACATGGCCTTCGTGTTAAAATAACGACCTTGTCTTACAATCGAAGCAATAAGTAAAGTCTCTGTTCTATTGACACTTAATATTTCCCAATATATAAAACTGTATTGAAAATAAAAAATAAAAAACCAAACATTTTGGGTCATCGTTAAACAAAGTAGATAAAAATTTGTATGTCAATTTTTTTTTTTTCTATAAATAAAAAAATTAAGCAACTATTAATATATTTTCAAATATATTTATATCGAAAAGAGGTCGGGGATTTCTCCAGAATTGATAAATTTTTTTTTTATAAATTCCCCCATAATTTCACAAACCTTTCCCCCTCATTAGGAGAGTCTCAAAATAAAATACATCGCGATCAGGTCACGTAACTTTCACGAATCTAGCGCCGGGTGTTTACAACTGAATTAATTTTTTAAATTTCATTTTGCTGATGGTTATATAAGAGATAAATTCTCACGAATATCGTACCAAATAACTGGTGTCTTGAACCAATCGATACAGTTATAAATATACACATAATTAAATAATCAAGTGATTAGATTTTATAGAAAAAAAAATTTCAAGAAATATAATTTTAAAGAAGAGAAAGGATTAACAGGAATACTTGGCTGTGAGTTGTGCAGGTATGGTGATAAAAGAGAAGAAAAAAAAGACGAAAAATATTCAAGTTATTCGCTGAAGAAAAGAAATAAAAAAAGGGCACACATTAAACACACTCCAGGGGAACTGAAGAAAGCCATGGTGAAGAATATATATATATATTCTTTGAAGAATAAAAAAGAATTATACCAACTACTACCAAGTTGCTGGCTTTTACACGAGCTGTAAGAGTATTTTTTTTTTTTCTTCTTATTTTTTTTTGGGAGAGAAAATAAAAAGGAAAAAAATCGAAATGAAAATGGTCTTTTAGCCGCACGCGCATACGGTCCAACTAGAGTTTTACTTGGTTCGACGCCATGGAAACTGGGGCGTATTGGTAAACGATAAACATCCCAACAGAATTTCAAAAAAAATATATATAATTCTTCTTTATTATCAAGTGTTTTAATTTTTAATCAAATTAATTTTACTAGTGGGAAAAAAAATTTAATAAATATTGCTAAAATAGCGCTATAATTTTGTGGTTAAATTTTTTTTGTTAAAATTATATATTTGAATTTTTTTACGTCTTTTAGGTTTAGAATTTTAATCATTTTTATTGATAGATAAATTTTACTATTTATTAAAAATTTAAAATTGATCAAAAAAATATTATTAGCCCTAAACTAGGCATCCAACTTCTCACTCAATTAAAATTTGAATTTTGCATCAAAACTTGTACCCAATTAAATTGACCAGAAAAAAAAATTAATTACCAGTGTTTATAAATTTAAGAAAGTAAATAATAAAATGAATTTTCACAATAATTATATATACATTTAAAAAAAAATAATCTAGAGCAAAAAAAAAAAAAAAAAGTATCGAAAGGACAACTTTATCAAAGTTACGAAATATATTTTGCTGCAAAAATGAAAAATAAAAAAAAAAAATGTATATACAAGTTTTTTTTTTTTGAAATCCAGTGATATATAATATAAGACGTCTGTATAGACAGATTTCAATTTAAACCAAGATTTTATTTGTATTTTTCATATTGGAAATTGCATATATAAAAAGTACATATAATATATGAATGTATCGCGTGCAATTGAAGGCGCCCACTATTGCCGACACAACCACGTGCTTTCTAAAGCCTATTTATGCCTGTTAAATATTGCAACACTACCAAATGTTGCTCTGAAAGTAATACACACATATACTTTGAAGAAAAAAAAATATATAAACGAGCACTATATTGTGAGAAAGGGTGAATGTGCCAACAACCAACAAAATGTCTGTCCCTTCTATATATTCAACACTTTCATTCTCATTCTGTCTCACTTTTTTTATATATACTTTTACATCCTACTCGTATTATCAATTGGATTATTATTTCAATCAATTCGGAGCAATGGAAAGGCCATAAATAAATAAATTTAAAAATTACAAATTTGGCAAAACACTGTCAATTTTCAGCTACAAGATTATCAAGTCAATCGAGTAGCATTGTTCCACTTGTATATAAAAATTATTTAATATCAATTTTTATCTATTGTTAAAAAAAATAAAATAAAAAACCAGGTGAATGACAGAATAGTAATTTGTGTTAAAAGGCATGATAAGTTAAAAAAAAATTGATTAAAAATGAACTTATGACCTCGAAGTTATAAATTTTTATGAATATATATTTATATTGAAAATTAATTGAAGGTTCAAAATAATAGTTGTATATAGTTTATAACTATTTTAGGGTATATATAAAAGTTTACAATGGTCAGCTTGTGGTGAAACTAATTCTCGGCTATATGATTTAGGAAAATTTAAAGTTTCAAGTGTACATAGACAGTTTAAATTACATACCCAAGTGTATAAAATACCACGTGCTTCAAACCTTCTAGTTACTTTGCATTTTTTATTTCAACATAAACTTTTATTATAAAAAAAAAATAATACAAGCTATACACTATTGTCAAAAGATTTTTAAATAAAACAAGAAAATAATTTAACTAAAAAAATGATAATAATATATATATATAAAAGAAAGAAAAAAAAAATTCATTTTGGAAATAATAAGAGAAAGAGCTTGTAGTAATATACGTGCTGAAGATTGGTGATTGTGTTGAGGGTGAGCAAATGGTATGGAGGGTTCAGATGAGGTCAGGTCATGGGACGAACCTGGACGTACTGACAAACCATTCTCTCTTTATATTGTCTCTCTTTTTCTATCTATATTTCTGTCTCATTGTAAATCCTTGGTACTAACCCAAAGTGCACTCTCTATAGATGTTTTCTATCTTTTTTTTTTTATTCACTTGGCTGGTCGATATGCACCTCTACACTACTGTCTGTACATTTATATATATATATCGTCTTTCCATCTGTTCTCATTTTGGTAACACACACTAACAAAACCAACTTTTACCCTTTGTAAAAGTTGCATGTATTTGTGTATATATCATATTGCTTTGTCGTATAGTAAACCAAGAAAATTTCGAAACTACTACCCTGACTTTTCTCATTTCTATCGAATTTTTTCGCTCGAAAAATAGAAAACTTTTAAATCATAAAGAAGAATAATAATATAAATAATATTCTTTATGTTTATAAATTTTATATTGTTATTATTTGATTTTTTTTTTTATGTTTAATATCGCTCAGGAAGATCTTGATATTTTTTGTTCTTTTCTCGCGCGCATCAACTGGAATTTCTGGGAAGTACAGTGAGTTTTGAGATATTTTAAAAGATTTATATCGAATGGTTTTTTTTTTTGACCTAAACGTAAGAATTAAAGAGAACCTTTTTTTGGAACTATTTTGAAAGTTGACCTTGTTGTAACTGTAAAACATGAGAATTATATTCAACTATACTAAAATTAGACTCTTGAAATATTTATTTAATTTTATTTTATAAAATATATATTATTATATTTTTTTTTTCGCATACAAAGAAGATTTAAATTTACTAAAAATAAACGAAATATTTTTTATTATATTTGTAGTTTTAATTATTTATAAATATTTGTATATTTTAAATTTTTTTTTGTATTTTATTATATTTATTTTAGATTTTTTTTTTGTTCGCTGCAAGTGGGTGTTTTTAATCTGGAGCAAATTACACATATTTTAATTGAGTGTAAATATAATTTTTGATAAAATTTAAAATACCTGTATTCAATTGAAACTGAGTGAGTAAAAATTGAATAAAAAAAAAATTGTATATTGATTTTAAAATTGTAATTATTCAACTGAAGATTTAATTATTTTTTTTTCATTCGGGGAAAGCTGTTTGATAAATAAAATCTATTCTTTTTTCTCAAGTAACTTTCAGACTTAATAATATCATTTTCGTTTACATTTTTACTTAATATATTTAATAAAAAACAAAGAAGAAAAAAATATATATATATTCTCATGAAATAAGATAAGATAAGATGTAAGTTTATCCGGTACTTTCACGTTGTCAAAATTTCACAAGATGATAACACAAGCCTCAAGAACAAATTATCACATTTTTTTTTTTTGCTAAATTTATTTTTCATTTTGTAGACACGTTTTGTGTACAAATTCCAAAAAATATTGTGTAAAAAAATTTTGGCAAAAAGACAAAATGAGGGATGATCTTGGCACGATAATTTTTTTTTTTTCCATTTTTTCTCTCAAGGATAATTTGCATTTTTTAATTTGACGTTAAATTATGCACTTGAAAATTTAATTTTTATTTTTTTTCAAAATATTATTTATGATAAATGCATGACGCAATGAAATAACTAATTCAACATTAAATTAAATTTTTTTATCTTAAAAAGTAACGCTAATAGAAAACTGTTTTTTTTTTTTTTTTTCGAAATTTTATTTGAGGAAGTGGTAACGATTATTTTTGAAGGTATTTGACCAGGGCCTTTTTTTTTAATTTCAATTTTTTTAAAAATGTACAATTAAGTCATAACGGTCACTCGCGTTATAATAGGGTCAAAGTCAAGATGGAGGAGATCCGATATGGTTTATAATTAACTCGGTCAAGGCAGAGGAGCCTCGAGAGTATCTGTGTCTTCATAGGACAAACCAAATTTTCAAATCAACAAATATTAAACACGTGTGTACACATAAATAATAATTCAACTTTAAAATTAATTCTTCAAGTACTTGTCAATTTTTTTTAAACTAAACTTTTGCTTTTTTTATTGCAGTAACTTTATGTTTTATATATTTTACACTATTTTTTAATTTAAAGTAGGCTTGATAAGGCTTTTAATTTGACGCTTGGGAGTACTTTTATTGACATAAAATAGTCAAGTAATAAAAAAAGAAATTTTCAAGTTTTGCGCTGAAACAAGCTATCTTGTAGGATTTCCTTGGGGGTTGTTATATCCACCTTTCATAAAAGTCACGAATTTTTTTTTTTTTTTTTTCATATATACATCAGGGAAAAATAAAAGACGAGTAAAAGAGGATTCAAAATTGCTATATGAGGTCACGTTCAAAAGACCCTCGTCTTTGAAAAATACTGAAAATATTATAGATCTTGAATTAAAACAAGATGAGAAAGTACACGTCAAATATACTCTCAACTACATGCTTTTTTTTTTCCTTCTTTTTTCCAATAATTTATTTTTAGTATAAAAAAAAAATTACATAAAATCTTTTTATTTTATTTTACTGTATACCCAAGGCTTTTGTACTTTGAAACTTGCATATTGTCTTCCGTAAATAAAAATTATTCACTTTGAATTCTGCACGTTGCATATATTTTTTTTTTTTTTTCATATATACGACAAAAATAGCCGCGAGAAATAGTTCATATATTTCTATATGATTATTATTCCATATATTTTTTCCTTCATGCAAAAAAAAAAATATAAAAAAAAGACAATAAACTTTACATTTCTGTAAAATAAATATTTAAAAAACTCTTTAAATTTTGAGTTAAAAAAAATATTTAAAAATCCATCTAGCTAATTTATTAATTTGAGGATTAAATTGAACTAAAATTCAACAAATGTTAAATTTTTAATAAAAATAAAAAAACATAACTGAAAGCTCGAATGACATGAAAATCATTGAAAATAAATAAAAAAGAAGACTGAATTTTATAAGATTACAAGTGGCAATTTATTAAAAAAAAATTAAATAAATAAATTAGTCTTGAGGAATAACACTGTATAACCATCGATTGATTTTAAAACGGCGTAAGAAAGCAGGAAGTGCGCAAGGTCGTGAAAGAAAGTCTGAAATGTGAATAATAACTATAATATCGAATTAAACAGTAAACAAAGCAAATAAAATATCAAAAACAATATACTCGACTGCCTTTTTAATACAAAAAGGCATCCGACCTCACTGTCAAAAATAACCAATTTTAAATGCTCGTATAACCACTTATACCCGCAGTTGTATATTATATGACCATTGTATATTAAACAAGCCCACATACACACACATCATTTTCAATTCGTCTCCATTTATTATATATTTCATTTCATAAACGCGTCCGTTAGGATCCACGACCCCGGAAAGTCATATTTTTTTTTATTATTTATTATTATTTTTTTTATGTGAACATGTAATATACATATTATCCAGGTCAAGTTATATACAAATAAAAAAATTTTTTTTCAATTTTATTATTATTAGTTTGTTAATCCTCTTATGTGTTGCATGGTTTTTTTTTTTTAAATTTAAATTTTCAATAATTTTTGCAACTCACCGACAAATTGACGAAACGAAAACTGATGTTGCCTTTACTGAGGACAACGGTGGACGAAAAAACATCATCCTCAAAAACCTCACAATACTCACAAAATTAAATCCATTAAATTTTTTTTTTTCAACTCCAAAAAGTAATATTATTATATCACAAAAATTTTATCGGGATATTATTTTTTTAAATGTGTTTAAATGATGTCACTGCGAAGTTGATAAAACATTATAATATTATATTTATATTATTGTATTTTAAATATAATAAATTAATTTTTATATTGTAAAATTTATAGAATTTTTTTTTGAGGAACGATTGGTGTATACTTCCGCGAGATAAAAAATCCGTTTAGCTTCTGACGGGATTGTCGATGAGTCGCGTTTTGTTGGAATAGGAATTTTTAATTTATTTATTTTATTTTTACCTCTTTTTTTGCTCACATACATGTGTATAATCACTTGAACATACGTAAGTGTATGTATGAACATTTTTTTTTATATATTTTATACGTAATTCGAGGTCGAATGATGTCACACTAGCGTGTGGTAGAACCAATCGACGATTAGATTGGAAGTTACAATGAAATATGGTTTAATGAAACTCTCAAGATGAACTAGAAAAAAACATTTGTTAAAGAAAAAACTCATTGCTTTATCTAAAACCTAATAAAATATAATATATAATTTTAAAATTGAATTTTGTGTATTTTTAAAATTAGGTTGATTCGAAAATTATATTGTAATATAATTAATTATAATTTCGTGTTTAATTTTTATTTAAAAATATTACCTAATCAAAATGACGATTATATAAAGGGCGGGTTTGATTGTTGGATTGATTGTTGCGTGAGAAATATACGAGATATACAAAATAATGAGGATAAAAATGGATAAAAAAAATATTAAAAAATATCAGGGGAATTTGATTTTTTTTTTATTTTATTTCTTTTATGCGGGGTATATAATGTATTCGGATTAAAGAAGCTGACGAGGGAAAAGAAATAAAATACCCTCGAGACATAGTCCAGGGTGAAATATTAGATAAAGAAAAAAAAGAAAATGCGTTGAAAAGTTTTTAAATAAAAGTATGGTGAAAGATGAAAATTACAAGATGAATATATTACATGATTTAGAATAGTGGTCATAATTTTTTATAGCCAATATAATAACTAGTTAATTTATTTTTGAATTAATTAAATTTGAAAATATTCAAGATAAAAAAAAATTATATATATAGCCGCACATATGGGAAATTTCAAAATTCACTTCAACATTTACAGATAAACTTTTTTGACTAATTTTTTTTGCTTTGGGTTTTTTTTAATGCCAACTTAATTGTGTGATAAATATTAATAATTAACTTTGAAAAATAAAAGCTGAAAGAAAATAATGAAAAATGTCTATTTATAAAGTAGAAAGAATATTATTTTTTTATTTTGTTGATGTTTTTGATGTTCATATGAATTTCCAACCGAAACGCTGATTGTTAAATAAATAAATACAAAAGCGGTCAAAAATTTATAGATAAATAAATCAGTAATTATATCCTGCGCTTAAAAATATACTATTTCAATTGATTTTTTTTTGCATTGTGTTAATTAAAATGTCCAATTATTTGTGGTATAAATTTTGATATAACCATCCATGAAAAACAACAACAAAAAACCAACAATAATTAAAATAAAAAAAAGTAAATTTTCAACCAATAATTTTACAAAAAATCTCAATCTTCCAATTAAGATAATTTAACCAAGAATTTTATGTTCAAAATATTTTTACTATATGATATTTAAAATGGAAAAAAAAAAAAATCAGCGTTAATGAATTATAACTACAGGAACTTTGATAATAAAAAAAATCATCTAAAAAAAATAATAAAATAAATTGAGTAATAATTTAATAATTAAACATGAATAATTAACTCTTGATTTGTATACTTGAAATTAAATAGAAATTTTAATAAAAATTTCTAAAAATAAATAAAATCTTTCAAATGATTTTTTTTTATTTTTGATATGAATTTTGCGAAATATATAAATGAAAGCGTGAGATTTGATTAGACAGGATGTAAAAAAATGAGAAAAAAAATTTAAATATAAAAAGTAAGAAGATTTGCACAGTAAAAAAAAAAAACTTTCGGGTTCCTATATTGAAATTTAATATATGACCAAGTTACAAATGCTAATCGCACATATATTTCTAACCTTCTGTATTAGATACAAAAGTTTGACGGAAGTGAAATTTTAAAATTTATTCCAAGAATAGCAAATGTGTTTATAAAATTTAAAAAAAAAAAAACGGTATATACCTTTGTGTCAATGAAAAGTAGAACAAATTTATTTCTTTTTTTTTCTTAACATTCTATTCTTATTTACAATTCAATTTACTCGTAATATAATTTTTTAATAATTTAAATAAAAAAAAAGACATTTAAAAATTATAAAAATTCAATTTTAAATTATACAAATAAAAAAAATAAAAAAACATTTAATAAATTGCATAAAATATAAATAATTATTTTCAAGTATTTTAAATAAAGCTAAAATAAATAATGAAAAATTAAATATTGATAAAATTGATAAATAAAAAAGTGAAAACATAAATTGTTTTGTCGAGAAATTTATGAAAACTGGAATGAAGAATGGAAAGTAAAGCAAATGTGCATGCAGTGAAAATTCAACATACATACGAATAATTATATTAAAAATAAAATAATATAATTTTTAATAAATATAAAACAAAGAAAAAAAAATAATAAATTAATAATATTTGTATTGTAATAATCGAGTGCATTGAGTGCATCGATATATGCAATGCACTTAATATATTTTTTGGACCCCCTATCACAGCCATATGTCAAAATGGACCCCCATAAATATACATTGAGCACAACATAATATATTGAGAATGAGAAACGTAATATATACATATATATATAACACATAATGTTTAAATTTGAAAGTTCTCAGTGTGTGAGCAACTTTAAATGAGACAGACAAACGAGAACGAGTTGTGCCACAAGAGAGCATTGCTGATTTTCACTCGGGCAATGTTGGTGGGTGGTAGGCGGGAGTTAATATCGAAAGTGCCTAGAAATTATTTTAAGGACGATATGCCTTTCCAATAATATATATATATACCAATCATATTATTTTTATTTTTAACCTATTCAATTATTATTTTTACATTTGACATAATTAATAATTTTTTAAAAATTAAAAACTATATCAATAATAATAATAAATATATTAATTAAAAATATCATTTATTTACCTTAGTATAAAGAATAAAATTTAACTAATTAATTAATATATTATATCATATTTGAAACTCAATTTGAATGTTTAAAAAAAAATTGGAAAAACACATTCGAAAAAATTTGATTATTTACTAATAAAAATGATCAACAGTTGGTGTAATAAATAAATAAATAAATAAATATAACTGGAGAAATAAAAAAAGAGACAATAAAATGAGATAATGCAATGAGGCTTCATCAGAGTTAATTAAAATGATGAGGAGGATCAGAGGTCAAATGACAAATTATAAACGAAGCGTCAATGAAAAATAATAAAAATAATTTATAAACAAAAAATGTAAAAAAAAAAGATATATATATATATAGGAAAAGAAGAGACTGATGATGATGATGTTGGCGAGGTGAGTTGTTGAATTGTGGGAGGAGGGAAAAAGACGACGATTTGGACAGCAATGGCCCTGAGCCACTTGCGACAGTAGGTCAGCTCTCTTCACCTCACTTTGCCTCGTTTTCGAGTCTCCATTATGCCATACTAACTCCCTCCCTCCTACTTCTCCTACCCATGACCACCCACCCATCAAAAAAAAAAAAAAAATTCACTGTTTATACAAAGAATTGGTCCACATATTCATGTCGTTTCTTTGTGTGTTTTTTTTTTTTTTTTCAAAAAAAATATGTCTAATTTTTGGTCTATTATATATTGTGGAAAAGCATGAAAATTTATTTTTTTTTTTACTCTGGTGCTAAAGGCATATATTGGCCGTGTAATATTGGTTTTGTATCTATAATATGATACTACTGAGAGGAAGAATAGAAAGTGGCGGAAGAAGGAGACTTTCTTTTTTGGGGATGGCAAAAAAAAAAAAAAGAAGAGGAAGTGAGAGTTGAAACGATTTTGCCTTCGTGATTTCCCTTTGTGATTTTTTCTTTTAACTTGTCTTTTTTTGCAAAAATTTTTAAAAGTTATATAGCATATTTTTTTGTTGTTGTTGTGATTTTTTTTTTTGATAGTTTTATCAATGCAAAAAGTCTTGAATTGTCGAGAGATAATGAAAAAAGTTTTGAATTTTATTTTTTTATTTTTTTGCTAATGGAGAGATTGAAAATATAAGAGAGAGATTTATAGAGAGATGAAAGGAAAAAGTGAGTTAATAATAATCAATAAAACTCATTGCTCTTTCGAGGCCAGAATAAATCCAGCGTGTAATTGCAATTTAAATGGACTGAATTCACTTGAATGTTTTCATTTAATATTCAGTCGTGCGATCAAGTTGCATCTTCATTATTAATATTCTATAATTTATTTAACAATCAAAAAATAAATTAACTTTTAATAAATAATAAAATTCAAAGTGTAAATTATTATTTATAAAAAAAAAAATTGACCTATTTAACCCTCCTCCATATTATTTATATATAAAAAAAAAAAAAAGGAAAAAAAAAAATAAATAAAATACATCTGTTTCTTGCTTGTTTTAAAAAATGCTCTAAAAAAAAAATATACTAGCATCAAATAAGAAAGACAAGGCAAATATAAATATATATAAAATAATTATAAAAAAAAAAAAAAAATGTCTTATCGTTAACCTCGATCCTCTGTTTAATTTCCAGGAGGTTACTTGCCTCCTCATTAACAACGTCTAACTGTATCACTAGGTCGTCCAGATGCCCAACACACAAAAAAAATCGATAAGATTAAAAAAAAATTTACCCAACATTTTTATATACTTATGCTAATAAAAATGTCAATTGTTATTTTTTATTATTTTGCTTATCAGCAATTGTTTATACTAATGACAAACCACAAGGTTTCAGATATAAAAAAAATTAAAAATGTATTTTATTAAAACCGACAAAGCCCACCAATGATTAGCAAAAATTATTTTCAACATATGTGAAGATCATTATATTTTTTTCTCTATTATATGTGTATATTTTTTTTTTATATTTTTAAGGGGCGTTAATTTTTATTTGAGATGATATCTTTTGATGCAGTCGTGTGTAAAGAGAGATGGTCGTCCCCACGTATGGTGGTCTTTGCCCATGACATTTTGATCACACAAAACATCGAAAAAGAAACTCTCTGGGTGGCAGTAGATAGAAACCAAAAATATACTTTTTTTATACTCTCTGGACCACTCTCTATCCCCTTTGACAATGACCATATATTATTGAGGCCAATTCGAGGGTGGCATATGCCAAAAAAAAGTGAAACTCATATTGAGTCTATTTATATTCATTTTTTTTTTATTTAAAAATACTTTTTATGTGAATTTAATTTTTTTAAAATAGCTATACTCACAAAAACATGTAAATATTTAAATAAAAAAAAATTATAAACTAAATAAATACTGATTTTTTTTGTTAATGGAAAAAAAAAATACGAAATTTCTTTTTCATATTGTTTTCTAAATAAAATAATAGCTTAAAAAAATAAATTCATGATTTATAAATAAATGGATTTTATTTATTCATGGGAATTATTATTTATTAATTTATTATTGTAAATATTTTCTAAAAATATTTACATGAGGATAAATAAAAAAAAATATAAATAGCAAATTACTTGAACGCAAGTGTAAGAGATTTTTTTTTTTCGGGCTTTAATTTTTGATGATGGAGATTTAAGTTGATGGTGAAGGGTAGTGATTATTATACGACAAAAAAAATGGTGGAATATCAAGTTGAGAATGATAAAAGAATAAAAAAAAAAAAGAACGACTTGAATGGGGTGGTGACTCAAAGCTGTCGAGGAGGAGAATCATGGGGTTGTTCAATAGAGGGTTCAAACTTTAGTTGGATAAATCTATCTATCCACATTTATGCTGCATTATATATATATCAAATTCAGAGTATATAAAGTACCTTTAAAAAAATATACACACATGTACAATATGTATTTTTATTTTCCCTGTTTCTTTATCAAATCAAGCGAGGATGAAAAACACCCACAGCCAAAGCCCAAGGGCTTCCAATTTTTTTTTTTTTTTTCTATTTTTTTCCGAGACAAGAGTTTCTAATGGTCAATGAAGTCTTTTTTTTTTTTTTTCTACCCTCAATTTTCATCCCTTATACAAGCACCATTGTGCAACTGTCAGTTTAAAAAAAGAAATTTTCCTGAGAATTTTTTTTTACCTTGCAATGATATTTTTTTTTTGTTGCAAATACTTTTTTATATTTAAATTCATCTTTTATTTTTTTTTCACATTGAAATTGATATATGTTTCTATCATTTCTAGCAGTTTTATATAATGTAAAAATAAAAATTTTAAATAAAAAAAAAAAACTGTGCCAGGGACTACCGCAGAAATGAAAAAAAAAAAAATCATAAAAATAATTAACACTGTGGATTATTAGATCAAGTAAAAGTATCTTGCTTTCACTTTGTATTTAACTTGACACACTCATTGCAAGAAAACATGTATATATTGACAATATTTTATATAAAATTTATAAATTCATTAAGCCTCATTGTAAACAAATTTTAATAAATAAAATGAAAAAGAAAAAAAAAAATTTAAAAACTTACTCTGATGCAAGCGGCAGATAATGTCCAGCATTTTTTTTATTTTTGATTGAATTTGATGAAATTACACAGCAGGATGAGTGAGCAACTGACTTTTTTTTTTGTCTTTTTTATTATTTCAATTTTTTTTTAATTCAGAATAATTGTTATGTAGACCTCGAGAGTAGTGTGATGCTTTTGCGATTTATTACAAAATTTGCCGCTAGCTAAAAAAAATAAAAATAAAAAAACAAAATAAATAATAAACTTAATTAATAATAATAATAAAAAATATAAATTTAAATAGAGCATTAATTAATAATATTTAAAAAAAAACAAAAAACAATTTCAAAGAAATAAAATAAAATTATAAAAAAAGCTAAAATAATTTTTGTATATTTTGCGGTAAGAAGAATACAACAAAGTGGTAAGTGATTTTTTTTGGCCTCGGGATCGATTGCATGGCGAAAGTTTTCTTTCATAAGGTTTAAAATTAAAAAAAAAAAAAATGTTTTAAAATAAGAACGGAAGGGCCTTCTCTTTGCCAGTTAAAAATAACCACAAAAATATTCAAGGTGTATACAAGTAATAATTTTATTTATTTATAATTTTTTTTTTATCTCTCAAATTTTTATCTCATCATTCACTCTCTTTTTATTTATTTTTTTTCTCTCTGGATGTTTCAAACCGCCGCCCTTCTGCATCACCATCATACGGAAGTGCAGTCTGATGAATATGAACAAAGCACATCATCAACAACATGTACTTTATATTTTATATATACCTTCATATAATAAAAATGTAAAAAATAAACTTTTCACTCGATGCTTAAATATAAAAATCGAGTAAATAGAAAAATGATAAAAATCAAATAAAAAAAATATATAAATTTAAATTAAATGCGACAAATTTAATAATTAATTTATTATAATTTAAATAATTATTTTTTTTTTTTTTCAATTGTGAAATTAAAAGCAAGAAATATACACGTTTGGTAAAAAAGAAAATGACCTACTGTCCTTCGTCCAAATCGTGATGACTTTTAGCACAAAAGTAGGTCATGAGATTACAATTAAATAAAAAAATAATAAACAATGACAATATTGGTTTGTTAAACTAAGGGATGTGATAAAAATAGATGATAATTTTTTTATAAAATAGACAATGAAAGTAGAGCCATGATTTTATTCATCATAAAAAAATATATTTAAACTTTCTTTTCTTTTTCATTGTTATGAGATTTTTTTTTATTTTTTATGATGATAATAAATATAGTAAAAATCAGGAGGTTAATTTGATCTAGATTTAGAAAATAAGTTTAGATAATTTTTTTGTTTTAAATAATATAAAAAATATATAATCATTAAAAGCTATCTTTCAATTATTTTTTCTATTTTTTCTTTTTCACATTTGCATTGCTTTGTATAGATAATTTTTAATGCTTAAAATTTTAACTAAAAATTCTCAAGTTCTAAATAAAAATTAAAATAAAAAATCTTTTTAGTAATTTTATCTAGTTAGCTCGGGTGGAAATTCTGAAGCTCGTAAACTCGCTTGGGGATTTAATTTACCAGACAAAACCCTGCTTCGTATACATAAAACTAAAAGAATCTCTCTCAGCAAATTTGAACACGACGATAATAAAAAAAAAAAAAAATTTCTTTTCACCCTATATATCTCTTTTTTATTTTCATCATTAAAAAAATAAAACAAAAAATAATAACAATATCGTTTGGATTTTCACGAGTAAATAAATTTTTCCTCATTCAAATTGATGAAAAAAAAAAATCAAAGGGAAATAAAATAATAATAAAAAATATATGTAAAATATAAAAAAAAAAAGAGTAGTAGCAGAGGCGGAGATTGTAAGAAAAGCATCGAGAACGGACGCATTTTATTTATTATGTAGGTAGGTAGGTTGCCCGGTTCGAGGCACTTGCTGATCTTGGATAAATAAATTCACATTGATATCAAACTGACTTATTTAATGATACTAAAAAAAAAAAAAATTATGTAAAATAAATTGATGGTATTCTATGAGACAAAATTATATTTTAAATTTAAAAATACTTGAGATAAATATATATACACAAAAGTTTTGATGGTACACAGGTTTTTATGAGGTGTGGCAGCCAATGGGGTTGACACATAGGTGTGGCCCTTTGTGGCAATGTGGCCTCGTCTTGTCTCGCCTTGTAAATAACCAACATAAAAATATAATATTAATTTTTTAAGGTCAACAATAATAATTGAAATTAAAATAATTATATAGATAAATTTATGAATTTTTTAAAAAATATATATTTTACTATTTTTAAAAAATTTTTTCAAATTACGTAAAGCTTAAATAACAAGATGAACTTTTCGATAAATTTTTATAATATATTTTTCATGTATAATATAAAATAGTAAATAGATTTAAAATACTAAATTTAGTGATAATAAAATATAGATATTAAATTTTATTTGTATATATTATTGAACTTTGTTAATAATATTTTTTATGTATAACACAAAAATTTAAAATAAATATTTTATAGTCACGAACATGTAATATTTCAATTTTAAAAAAATATAAATATATTATACGAATAGTGTAATCGGATATGAGAAATCATGGTGACTTTAGTTTGTATTATTATTATGCAAAAGTGTGTGTACATTTGTCTCGTACACCCACTGATATCGACATCAGGAAAGAAAAATTTAAAATGTAAAATATTTATATGAAGAAAGAAAGTAACAATGACAATATATAAATTATAAAAAAAAAAAATATATTCATACACAATGTTATTTCGATAACAATAATAACAATAATAGTATATAATAAGAACAAAAGAAATTCTTTAGTAAATTTTATAATTATCATTAGACTTGAAATGAAAAAAAAAAAAAAATATGAAAATTATAATTATTTAATTTTTGTTATGATTTTTTAGAAAGCTCTGAATAATTTGTGTAAAAATTTATAAATTTTCAATTAAATAATTGAAAAATTTATTTTAAATTATTTATTAAATGATAATATATAGATTAATAATTATACTAATTAATTATTAATAATTTATAAATAAAAAAAAAAATATAAAATCATAAATTTATCATGATGAAAAAAATAATTTTTAACATAAAAATTTAAAGATTAATATTATTTTTAATTGAAAAAATACATGGGCTTTATGTTGATTGATAAAAATTAATTATTTATATATTTTTTAAACAATTAAAATATATTTATAAGTTATTAGTTTAAATTTTTTAATTTTACTCAAAATTTTCATTCAGAGTTTATTTATTTTGAAGCTTTTAATTGTTTAGAAATTTTTTTTTTTTATATAAAGAACGTGTAGTTGAAGGTACTGTTAGTGTTGATAATATGAATATGACAGTTGAGCATAACCAGATGGGTCTGACATTTTGACGAGATGCTTGAAAGTGGACGAGTTGTTGTTTCCACACGTGCTCACCTCGAGTTAATAAGTGGACCGAGACTAACTCCTGTCATACGATATTGTACATGTTTTTTTTAAAAAAAAAAAAAATATAAATTTATTGTACACTACATACACAAGTGTATTAATATATTATTAAATTTTTAATAAATTTTTTTTAATATTTAAAAACACGTACACGTGTTTTAGTAATTTCAAGGTGTTAATCATTCTCGCTGCCAATTTTAAACAACTTGCTATTAATGCCTTCATGTCAATCATAAATCATTTAATTTTTTTAATTTTTTTTTGTTAAATATTATATTAGTTTTATAATTATAGTGACTTTGAAAAAATTTTAATTTATATTAATAATTTTTTTGTTCATCAAAAGCAAGGCTATATAAATTTTTTTTTTACATTTTTGAATTTTTTTTTTGTTTTTGCTTTTGTCTGTAGATATAATATATATACACGGAGAGAATTTTTATTTTTAACATAGCAAATTTACAATTTGATGCGTATTATTGTTTCATGATATTTATAAAATATTTATTTTTTTTGTACCATAGTATTATTAACGCAAAATTTATTCATTTATTGATATTATAAAATTTATTGTCAATATCTATAATTTATTTATTTGTTTTTATTTCATTTTATTTTATTTTATTTTATTTCATTTATTATAAACCATTTATTAATTTAGTTATTTATTTAAGCTAACATTTGTTTGTTTTATTAATCATGACTATGCTAAAATATTGAATTGCTTTGCTATATTGTAATTTTAAATGTTGCTTTGATCAGTGACACCTATAATTTCTAAGAGAATTAAATTTTACTATATTGTAAATTTTAGATCATTTTAATTTTATATTGTAATTTTAACCATTTTGTATATATTGACATATAATTTCTGAATTAAATTTTACTATATTGTAAATTTTCAGAGGATCAAATTTTGTACGTAAAATTTATGAATATAAATATATTTTGCTATTGCAATGTAATTTTATAATTATAACTTATAAATCGGTAAAAATTAATTGTAATTTTTATGAACATAGATTATATAAATTATGGTACATTTTAATTTTTAATTGTTTTTGTTAACATTAGTAAATATTTTAATAGTTAGATCAATGATATATAAAATATTTTCTTGTATATATTAATTTTTCATTTTTTCATTTATAAACTCGAGGACGATTGAGTGGTTGAGCTTGAAAAATTGTGTGGTATTGAAGGATCACAAGGACATTGAAAATTAAAAAAAAGAAAATTTTTTTTTTCAACTTTTAAAAATGTAATTTTAAAATTATTGGAAAATAATAATTAAAAATTAAAATATAGCATATAAATTAATAATAAATTGTATATTAATAAATATATAAGCTTTTGTTATTAATTTTTTAAAAAAATGGAGCAAAAATAAAATAAAAATATTAGATTATTCAAGATTTTAGTTGAGTAAAATATTGTTAAATTTTGAGGAAGTAAAATTTAAATTTTCCATCTCACTTTGACATATTATTTATGTCTCTTTCTAATTTTCACTTGAGTATGTCTCAAGTGTTCATTTCTCATCCTTATATATTTTCCATTTTAAACTTCATCATCACATCCCTCGGAATTTACGTCAACCTCGATAAATTTATTTTCAACCGATTATATTTCACATCACGTGTTCATTTTTTATTCTCTCATCTAATTTAAATATTACTTTTAAAATTATAAGATTTTCATAGTAGTACTGAGATGCATTACTTGTCTTTGTCTACATAAATTTATTATTATTCTATCTTGATAACAAAAAAAAAAATATATTAAAAAGATAAAAACAGTCAATTTGTTGAAAAAAAAATATGAAAAATGTAATTTAAAATTTTTTTAAAACTTGTTTATGTATACAAAATGAACAAAGAGTAATTTTATATTAATAATATATTTTTTTGAAATATATAGCTAAGGTTTTTGTTGAAGGTTTCTATGGAGGTGAATTAGAGATACACTCTCTCGATTGACCGGCTTTCTAGTTTCGTTGAATTCTAACCCAAACATCCAACTAAACATGGTGTAACTTTTTAAAATTCACATTTTCACTTTTAAAATATAAATCTAAATTTATGCTTATCATTTAAATGTATGAAATAATTATAAACTTTTGTTAATTAATTATTAAAACAGCAACGAAATTATTAAGATAAAATTACTTTGAAAAAAATCGATTACGTAATATATTCAAAATAGTTAAAAAAATAAAAAAAACAAATATTTATTAATGAAATTTACAGGGTACTTTAATTTTAATGTAATTTAATTATCAAAAAAATAATTTCATGAATTTTTTAATTTTAAAAGTAATTTAAAAATTATCAAAGTTGAACAGAAAAAAAAAACAAAAAAATCGAAATTACATTTTTCTACTTTTACAATTTTTTTATATTTAAAAATTTAATTATAAAAAAAATATAAAGCATATTTTTCCAAGCAGATTATATTAAATTCTCAGTTGACAAATTTATATACCTTTTTTTGCAATATATTTTCAATATCGTATTTCACGTTAAATTTCATGTCGAATGTGAATTTTATTTCTCACGACATTTACACGGTTGCATGGTTACAAAAAGGGATTCATTGAATGCCGAATAAAAATCAAAGAATAATAAAAAAATAAAAATAAAAATAAAGCTCAAATATAATATTAAAAATATGATTGTCAAAATTGATTTGTCGATAAAATAAAAATCATACAAAAAAAAAAGTAAAATAAATTGTGCTTTAAATTTTATTGTTTTATAGTAAAATTTTCAAATAATAAAATTGAATATTATTTATTTATAAAACAAAAAAATAATATATATTTTCCAATTGAATAATACTGAATAATATATTTTTGATAAAATTTATGTGGACATATTTAGCGATAGGGAATAATAGTACATAGATAGACAGGTCGAAGGACAATGTGAGAGGTACGTTCATCAAACTGTGAAAATTTAATCGCTCGAGTGCATCTCGTATATATTATGCGGAATTGAGAATGACGTTTGGTTGACTAGACAACTCAATAGACTTTATAGACCATACACACACACATACACCCACATGAACATTGTGATTTTAACCTGACAAGACCATTCACCAACAACATATGAACGCACAAAATCTTTTCAATTTATTTTTTAAACCCTATAGTAATTTTTATTTATAAATTTAAAAAAAAATTAATATATAAAAATACTGTTAAATTATTAATTAAATAAAATTCAATAAATATATTTTAAAAATGTCGAGAAAAATTTATCTTCAACAACCTTTAAAGAGAATTAAAATTAAAAACAAAAAAAAGTATTTTTAAAATTGACATTTAAAAACTTCAAAGGATAGTTTGTTAAAGTCTAAGAATTTTTATTTTTATTTAAGACCTGTTGAGTCATCATCGATGTAGAAAAAAGTAGGGGTTAGATTAAAGAGGAAAATGTTTTTGAGGAGGTGTTGAGGAAGATGGTAAGTAAGAAAAAAAAAAAATGAAAAAAAAAGTACATAAAAACGATATAATGTGGCTGCATAATATAGGTACATCTGCAATGTATATAGTGATGCGATATGATTAAGTATGTTGTGATGAGGTAGAGGGTACTGAGGTAAAAATGTAGAGAGGGAATAATAAAACAAGCCAGTTGAGAGTGGGCAGGTAGGCGCGTGCCACTTTGGCCACGAGAAACGCGGTCACAGCCTCGGCACGTCTGACTCGTCGGCGAGAACGAGCACCCGAGCATTTGGAACATTTTTAAAAAATCATTTTTTTTTTTTTTCATTTCTTTTTTCACTTTTTTTCGAAATTTAATTTAACACTTTTATCGAACACACCGGACAATTGTATCGTCAAATTTAAAAAAAAAAAAATCGAAAAACTTTAAATTGAAAATAAAAAAATTTATTATTATTTTTGTGCTTGATAAAAATAATAATTAAATAAATTAATAATTAAATAATTAAACAGTAATAATTTAAAGAATTTTAATGATTTTTTTTTTTTTGAATAAATGTTAAATAACGAGCTTTTAAGACACTTAAATCTGAAGACAAAATTCACAAGAATATATTTCAAGAAAATAAAGTTATTTACTGTGAGAAAATTAGTTAAAAGTATTCACATCCTTCCAAAGAGAAAAGTAAATTAAATAAAAAAATATCTTTCATTATTTTTTCGTGCTTGAAATAACGTTGTTAAAAAATAATTTAAAAAAATCAAATTGAAATTCTAAAAATCTTTAAACAAAATAAATTCTATATATCTCTATTTAATTTTTTCTTTATTTATTTTTATAAAAAAAAAATGTCAATTTATGATTAACAAGGTGTTAAAAATAAATGACATAATGATAAAATAATAATATTAATTATAAAAAAGAATCAAAATGAATATAATTAATGTAAAAATTAATTGAAAGTTTCAATACACAATAAAAAAATAAAAGATATATATCAAAAATGTACAAAAAATAGCCAGAGGGTTTTTCTTGTTTATCAAGAGATTTATTGTAAATTAAAATTGATAAAAAAATAAATAAAAAAAAGATGTAGCTTGTTATTGTTAATGTTGATATTGCGGAGTGAAGGGATACAGATAGTAAATAGGTAAATAGCTTAGTTGCGGTGACCCGTCACCTGCGTTCTCGTTATAACGAGAGCAACATGCAGTTGTAACTATATACCTATATACAACTTGTTATATATATATAAAAAAAAAAAATTGGAGAAAGAAATAAGTGCCACATGAATTAATATTAAACACATCATTTCAATTTATGTAATACATATTTTATTTTTATATATATAATTTATTACGACAATAAATAATTATATATATTTTTATTAATTGAAAAAAATTAATATTTATATTTTTAATAACCATAAATATGATGAAAAAAATTTTTTCAAAAATTAATAATTCATTGATGAAAGTGTAAAAAATATTGGGTCTATTTTAATATTATTTTTTACACCTTTAAAACATATTTAAAATTATTCATAAATTTAATTTTTAATTGAGCTTGTTAATTTTAAATTTATATCAAATTTTTTTCATTTAAAAAAAAAAAAAACAATTGTTTTATTTATTGGACAATGTGTATATTTTTATGTATTTATTTTTTTGATTTTTTAATAGTTCTAGTAATGTCAATCATGTTAGTGTCATGGCACCCGAATAAATGTACTGAGATAATTCGATTAATGCTTGTTCACAAAGAATTATTCACCCAGAATGACTAGGTCGCTCGATACAATTACCAGTTGGATTATCTCAGTAACGAACAGCACGAGTTTGTTAAAATAATAAGGCCAGGTACCGTGGGATATGTCATTTTAAAAAATAAAAAAAATTTCAAAGACGTCTTTATAGAAAAAAAATAAATATAAATTGAAAAAAATATTTTTGACTTTGTAAAATATACAAAAGCACAGTAAAAAGCTTTTTTTTTTAAATTGCTTTTGAAGTTGACGTGCAGGTCAGGGCTAAATTCCAAAACAAAAAAAAAAAAAAAAATTAAAATACATGCAAATATACAGTTGAATCGATTGAATAAAATAATACATATAAAGTTACACATAGCCTTGCAACAAACACACAGCTTTAGTGGTGAATTGGAGGACTCTTGAACAAAAAGAATAAAAAATAATAAAAATAATGTATATACGCGAAACAACACGGCCATCGTGAGTTAATTGCTGACCGCCATTTACTCCCACAGTATTGCGATGACCAAGCCAGCAAATCAGCCCATCCAGAAACACAATTATTTTGACCTCAACAACAGACCATCAACAACGACTATGACAAAGACACATATATCGATTATAAGAGGATAATACTTGTACATTTGTTTATGATTGTTTTATACTTAATTACACCTTAATTTTCATCATTTATCATGTCATATGATATACACCAATGAATAATCATTTTTTTATTTTTCCCATGATTTATTAATGATGCACAGTAATAATTCTTCAAATTAATTTTTTTTAATTAACTGATAATTTTATATGTCATAAAAACATTGAAGAGAAATTTATATATAATGATATTTTTTTAAATTAATAATAGTTGTATAATTTTAAGTAAATGTTAATTTTACATTAGCAGATATAATAAACAAGCTAAAATATAATTCTTTTTTTTTTTTTGAATTATGCGCTAGTGGAATATGAATTTTGATGAAAATTAAGATGGTCTATTAACAAGTTGCAGATGTTTTATAATGGAAAACCGATTGATATTAAAATTTATAAAATAGCCCTGTTTTCTTATGTGACTATAAAACTAGTGAAGGTTTGTAATGAGGAAGTGTTCACCAGCACCATCAGCACTACCAGTAACATCAAGAGAAAAACTGTTATAGTGGAGTAGGTTACATAGATAAGTGCTTGAATCTCAGTACGATGGCCTGTCAAGCGAACACGTGGGCTCGATTTATTCTGACATGAACATTATATAAAAATATAAATAAAACGTATTTTTTTAAAATAACACAATAACAGCCCACGTTAAAATTTTCTTAGACTACACATGAGGATATACATGTATATCGGGTGTGTCTACAATTATCTATGATAAATATACTTTAAATTAAATGTAAAATAAATAAATAAATATTAAAAGATATACCACAATCTGTACATATAATTTTTAAATAAATGAAAATAAAAAATGAGCACGAATTTTGATATCAAGCCACCACCAACGTCTGTTGATATTAACACTTATTTATATCTTCGACCTCAAAAATACACATATATATATTAGTAGTTTTTTTTTTTCACAACACACGCATATGCGCCCCCGTTAACCCGATATACAAATAATAATTTTATAATAAACTTTACGTGAAATGAAATATCCGTTCTAGTAGCAAATTTAGAAAAAAAAAAAAGGAAACTAAATTCAATGAAAATTTAAAAGAAGAAATAAAATATTTAAATAAATTAAAAATATTATTGATAAATTATTAATTAAATTTTAAATTTAAACAATTTATTAATTTTTTAAAATTTAAAATTATATTATTATTTATTAATAAATTTTTATTACAAAAAAAAAAACAATGAGTAAATTAAATATTACAAAATTTTATTATTTATTGCATAATGCAAAATAATAATAAAAAAATATTAAATTTGTTTAAATATATATATATTTAATTAGTCAAAAAATATAACATAAATAGCAAATGACATTTTGGAGAAAAGGTCAAGAAGCTTGTCTTGTTGGTTGAGGTCAAACATAATACATTATTAGTAACACACAGTAAGATGCCTTGGGCATTTTAAAATTAAAAAAAAAATATGAGAAAAGGATCTTTCATCGTGAAGTAAATGTGGACATCCTTGAAGGCACTAATATAGAAAGCTAAACCTAATAAAAATGTAACTGATTTCTAGGATTTATTTTCTAAAATAAAAAAAAAATAATTTTTTAAATCAAAGCAATTAAGATTGAATTTTTATTTCAAAAAAATAAAACAAAATTGTTATAGTAATATTTAAAAAGGATGCCAAATAAATAACAATGAATGTTAATTAATTAACTTTCACTTGAACTCATTTTAACTCATTCGTACATAATTTAAAACAAATTAATTTTTTTATTTTAGCCAACTTTATCATGTAGCTTTTTGTTTAATTTTAAATAAATTTATTTCTCTCATATCAAAATAGAAAAAAAAAAGTTAATAATAAGATAAAACTATATGAAAAATATAAATAAATTATTAAATATATTCTTCAAAGAAGATTTAAAAAAATTTGGATGAGTTCACTTTCATTCTAGACAAACCGATGGAGTTTCGCGAGTTTCGTATTGAGCGAGGTGAATGCTCTTGCGCAATGCTGCATGTGAAATTTAATAACACACACAGAGAGAGAGACAATAAATGAGAGAGGGTCTACAGAAGAAAAGAGGAAAAAAATAAATAAATATAAAAAAGAAGGAAAAGTAATAGGAAAAAATAAAAAAAAATGCGTAAAAAATCCAGGGGCCCCTTGAGTTTCAGAATTTTCCTTCACCCTATATATATATCAAAGCAGTCAAAGCATAACCAACACTGCCAGACATGTCTGTTTGCCTTGGTTGGTTTGAATGATTAATAAAATGGAAGTCGAAAGAGGCAGGGAGCATTTGCTATAACCACCCTACACAATAAGACTGAGGGAAATGTAACCCTGCATTTGTATGATATACACTCAACGAAAAAAAATATATAAAATCATAATAACGACATTGTAAATGGTATACATGAACAATTTTCAACTGGTAATTTAAAAAAAAAAAAAAAAGATTACTTAGAATTGTATTAACTTTTGGTTTTTAATAATTTTAAAAGGATAATAAATTTAAAGCTGTTGCATTTTTATTAAAAATTGGCAAAAATTCAAATATTCATAAAAAAATTGATAAATATATATTTTTTTAAATACTTTAAAATGTATATTTAATGAAAAAAAATAAATTAGATTAATTAAAATTAATTATACTTGAAAAAAATAATATTATCTTAAAAGTTTTTTATAAAATAAAAAATTATTTTCTTTTTTTTTAAAAAAATTCATAAAATAATTATTTTATATTAATAATAATTAATTAATTTTTATGTTATTATTATTTTTTATTAATTTAATATTTATACAATATTTATTAAATTTATTTATTTAAATATGAAATAAATTAAATTTTTTTTTGTTAAAAAAAAAACAATCATTTTAATCTGATCCTTGAATTGAGTGCAATTAGAGGTGATATCGATGTCGAGTATATACTTTGCGTTTGTATATACATTATATACACACAGGGTTGTTTTAATATAAAAAAAAAAAAATATGTATGTATGTGTGCAGGGCGGTGCCAAGGGTGCTGAGGTCGAGATCGTTGGGAGGGAGTTCGAGGACGTTGCGACCTCGACTCTTAGTGTGCATCGTCCTCGAGCCTCGACCTTCTCTATATCTATCTTGACATCATGTACATTATTTCATACAAATTTCATATTTTTATATTCACCTCCCCCTCCCACCCTTATATAAACTACCCTTAACCTTATCATCCCTTCCAAAAAAAAAAAAAAAAGAAAAACTCAAATGATTATTTTAAAAAAAAATAGATAAATATGTCAATTAAAATTTAAATATAAATAAAAATAAAAAATAAAATGAATTATTAATTGAATTAACCAAAAATTTAATGAAAAAAAAAAAAAATTAATTATTATTTTTACTAAAAAATAAATAAAATAAATAAAAACTTTTTTTTTTTAAATTAATTTCTGTTAAATTTAAATTTAAAAAAAAAAAAATATTTATTATTTATTGTTATTGTTTATTTAAAAAATAAGTAAATAAAAAAAAAAAAAAAAATTTTTAATATTACAAAATTAATATTTGTTTTATAATATAACATTGCATGATAAAAAAAAAAATAAATAAGAAGAGAGAATAAAAAGAAATAATAAAAAAAAAAAAATAATGGAAAAACTATATTTGAATTGAAGTCAAATTGATGATCAAGTTGCAGCCCTGACATGTGCAAACACCAGAAAATTGTGTTGCAGCCTCGGCATCATCAACACCATCATAGTTACCATTTAACTCATTCAATCACATAAACATACATATTATAAAATATACGTTACACATGTATGTCAATGCAACTTGTCAGTTGTACAATAAACATATATATACATTAAATAAAATTATGTATATATTTATATACACTAAATACATACATAAAAAAAAATTAATATACATGAAATTATGTGTTACAGGTTGATATTTTAGAGTCACTCACGTGAGGGACATTTTCATTTAATTTTATTTTCATTGTATTAGTGTTGCATTGTAAATATTTGATAATTGTTAATTATTTATGTGTATGTATGTAATTATGATATATAAAAGCTATTTTAAATTTGGATTTACGGGTCAGTTCGATTTACAAAAGCCATATTAATCATTTTTCCTGTCTCAATTTCTGGCTTATTATTAAATTCAATATATATTGCACAATTACAAATTGCTTATTATAATTTTTTTTTTTTTTTATTTTATACATTGGCTAATTTATAAATACACGGTATTATTTATTTAAAAAAAAAAAAAATTTTATTTATTGTTTATTTATCATTCTGTGTCAGTAGGTTAAAATTTAGAATTTTTTTTATTCTTTTTTTAGGCATATAATTAATGAAGTTTAAATGAAAAAAGAAAAAAAAAAATGTGACTAATTCTATTGATAAACTGATTCATTGATTAAAAAAATTTTTTATATATTTTTTTTATTTTTCAATGTGGGATAACGGATTATCTCATTGATATGAAATTTTTTTTTTATTATTGTTTGAATTGATTGGAAATTTGTTGGATTAATAGTCCAATAAAATTTTTAATAATTCGATTTATGAATAAATGTAAATATTATTTATCAAAAAAAAAAAAGGCCGTTATATATTTAGATTTCATAATGAGCCAATCGTATCATGTATCTATTTTTTTTTTTTTTAAAGAGGTGAAAGGTGGGCGGTGTGTATTCAAAAAAAAAATGAACATATCTTGAGGCATTTTATGACTAATGAATTAAAAAAAAATATACATAATCAAATAAAACGAAATACAAAAATTAAAAATAGAATAAATAAATAAATATATATTTTGTATATATAAAAAAGAAAAAGTTATTTCGGTATGCCCTGGTTACATCAAGTGTAATTAAGAACATGTAATTGAGTGTTTAAAATCAGCTCAATAAAAAAAAAAAAAGAGTTTATGATTTCTTTTACTTGAGAAATTGAATAAAACATATTTTTTAAAAATTAAATACAATTATTTTTAAATATCAAAAAAAAAAATTTTATATTTTCTTTTAATGGTCAACGCATTATCATCATCATCACCATCATCAACAAAGCCAAGTTGTAAAAATTGCATAGGCCACTTTCACTATCGCAGCTACATTTCATAACTGTTATTATCGAGGACAACATAGATACATGTGTTAAATATCGAAGAAAATAAAAATTATAAACGAGAGTCATTTTGCCCTCGACATACAGAGAAATCATCACAGACAAAGTGGATAAACTGGGTGATGATGATGACGATAATAGCTATGATAAAAAAAATTTGTTGATTCAAGTTATCAAGTATAATTATCACCATCAACATCATCATCATCAACAACACTACCAGCACTATCAACACTATTCATGTTATCAAAAATTCCAGTAGCATCATCAACAACTTCTATTGTTCCGAATTATTTCCCTCGTCTTTCAATAAAAAAAAAAAAAAATAGAACCAGGGATAAATGTATAAAGGGGAAAAAACACATCACAAATTTGGAAGCCATTTTATTTTCTTCACCCTTAGCAAAGCCTGGAGGATCCAGTTGGTATTAGGGAGATTTTTCTTCAATGTAAACACTAAGGAAAATCGAATTTCTTGTGTACTCAATTTAAGCTCAACATTTATCATCGATAATGACACTTTTTCTTCATTCTTTTTTGTTATAAAAAAATGGGGAAAAAAAAAGGTAATTCCTTGCCATGAGAATGGTATTTTTTATTTAAATTAAAATGTCAGATAAATTTGTGAATATACATCTATATTTAGAGAATTAAATTTTAAATCAATTTAAAAATAAATTTAATGTAAATTTAAAATGAAAGCTGATGAATTGTTAGATGGTTTTTCAAGTATTGATAATAGTTAAATCAATTGCAAGTTGATTAATAATTATTATCATTTTTTGATATATTGTTTGGACATTTTTAAATATCAATTTGTTGATGTTAAAATATATATGCAATGTAATCTGATATATAGTCATTGTATGCTTGTATTTTAAGTTTAAACATACACAATTTGATTTACATAATACATGAATATATACAAAGTGCTTTGTGCTTACAGTCTGATGGTTACCAAGCACGTATTCACTGCAAAATCCAGCAAAATTTTAAACCATGATTTTACTTGAGGGCTTTAATTTTCCAAACAAATTTCTGTCTTTAATATAGACAAACGTGTGTTTGTTATACTTTGCAAGCAAACAAACTTTAATACATATATTAAAATTATTATAAGAATTTTATTTAAAAAATAATGATTTTTTTTGTTTTTAAAATTTAACAAATTAACTATTTTTAAAATTTTTACAACCACCAAAATACTCAATATAAATAATAGCTATTTTTTAAATTAAATAAACATTCTTTTTATTATTTTTTTCTAATTCTAAAAATAAAAAAAATCATAAAAATTGTGTCAGGTGATTTAGTTTTTTTTTACGGACCAGGTCAAGCAAAGTCAATCGACTATTAACCGAAAAAATATAAAAATAAAAAATTTAATTTAAAAAAAAAAAAAAAACAACTCTATTATGTTTGTAAAAATCTATTTTCCATTAATTTACTAATTAAATTAAAAATCAAAAGGTATGAAATTAAATGAAAAAAAAAAAAAACGAAAAAAAATTTCAAATAAATGGAAATAAAACGATAATAAATTGAGTAAAAATAAAATAAAAAAATAAATAAATTCAATATCTTTAGTTTGAGAGCATGACCTTCTGGTGATGATCGGTTTAAAAGAGCAGAGGTTGAACCAACGTATCTGGAGCGAAGCCTGAGCACGGATAAAGATCTGTGTCAAATCATCACGATGGATTGTCGGTTAAGCATTTTTTTTTAAATAAAAATTTTTTTATAATTTCTACTTTTACAATGTTAAAAACAAAAAATATATATAGATTTTTTTTTTTCAACTGATGGAGTGAATATATACCTGGTTAAGCTCGCAGCCATCAGTCAAGGACATCAGTCGAACATAAAAATACGATTACTTTTTTGCCAGCCTTCATTTCAACACATTATTTAATTTTTTTTATTTTAAATAATCAGCATATACATGCTTTCACCCTGACAATTATTTATGTTAAAAAAAAAAAAAACAAATAATTTTTTTTAAAAATTAATTTTGAAATTTTAAATATAACAACACTTTCTCTGTATGGCAAATATTTACCTTTCTTTGTTCTCAACACGATCCATTGTATTAAAAAATTAATAATACTTTTTTTTTTTTTTTTTAATTTTATTTTTTAAAATTTTACTTGTACAGCTTATAGTTTCACCTCGAAAGCGCGCGCACATTCAAAACGGTAATGCAGGTCGACCTCCATTTGGGCAAAAGCGGAAATCGGCCCGGGCATATAAATATACATACACAATGTATATATATATATATATGCAAATATATTCAATGTGTTTGGCTGATGGGTACCGTAATCTCGTTACAGGGCCGTGGAGAAGTGAAGACGCGTACAATCATATACATCGAACGGATGATGGAAAAATAAAAAGACAATTAATCGTCAACATCTAATTTTTTATTTTCAATGGATCTTTTATATATTGTCTTTTACTTGTATTATCATCATCATTATTAATGTATATTTTTTTTTTTTTAAAAGAGAATCTTTCACCGATGAAAAAAAACAAAAAGACGTAAAGAGGCGTATCACTTTACAGTCTATTTGTCATTACGGTCTTCAACAATGTTTTAAATTTAATGATTTTTTAACAAATCAATGAAGATGATATTCTCATTGTTTAAATGATATTTTTCAATTTTTTTTATCTTCTGCATAGATCGTTAATTTAAATTGAAAATAAAAAATATTGATTTATAGTTTGTTGGAAATATATTTTTTTAAATAATTGTTATTAATATTTAATTTTCAATTTGTAAATTGGATAATAACAAATTTGAATTTATTGATGATTTAGTTAATTTATTTGATTATTGTTTTTTTTTTTTTTTTTTGTATTTTTATTGACTGACGTGCTATACATAACGTAGTCCGGAGGAGTTGATATGGGCTAATCGAAAATATGCAACACGCGCAGCAGTCTGTATTTTTGATGCAAATAATTGAAATTAAATTTTGTAATTTGCAGAAAAATTATATTTAGGTGTTGTCTAAATATTGGAGTCATAATATTATGGAATTTGTACTTGGAATTATATTTTTAAACAAATACCATCATAGCGAAAAATACCGCGACTATCGTCTAAAAGTCTGGACATAGTGTAAAATTTAAAAAAAAAATAAAAATAATTGAAATTAAATTTTATAATTTTTAGGATAATTATATTAAGTCATTGTTTAAATTATAGAAAAATAATTTCATGAAAATTATACTTGGAAATATTTTTTAAACAATGATGACTTTTGACAAAATAGAAGAGAAAAATGAAGAAAAAAAAAAATGAAAATATAAGCTGTAATCGTATATAGTAGCTAGTCAATTTGAAAGAAAACATTATTGTATATGCTTCAATGATTTGTCTATATTATTTATTTAAAAATATATCTATATATTTTTTGTGTTATACATATTATATGACCACAATGATGCAGCTTGTTGGTGTCACGCGACCAATCGATTCAAACTTCGTGACACATTCGCGTCAAACGTGACTCAAGATTTTTTATTATTTCAATTTATCATTATTTATTTATTTTTAGATATATACATCTATTTTGCATATTAACAACATCTTCAATATAAATATTTAAAACAACAAAAACTCGACTGCAAAAATTTCAATTAAAAAGAAATAAAATAAATAATAATTTTTCTTTTTATAAAAAAAAGATATTTACAATAATTATGATAATAAAATGAATAAATTTATATTGACATACATATTTTAAAATTGATTAACTAGTTTATCAATATCAAACGAGAATAATTTTTTATTTAAAAAAAAAATGAGAAAAGAAATAATATTTTTAAAAAAAAAATAAAATTTAAATTTCAAACAAAATTACCGGAAATGAGCTTTTTACTGAATATTTAATGTAAAACTTTCATTGATTTTAGTTGAAGATATATTTATCTTGAAAATTCAAGTAAAATCAAATATTTATATCAAATAAATTTCATTTTTTCATCGAGATTTGAATAGATAATAAAAATAATTATAGAAAAAAGTAAAGAAAAAATAGAAAATTTAATTCTTATTTTAATTTATTTAAAAAAATTTTTTTAAAAAATAATAATCACATGTCGTGTAAGAATAGTTTAATGAATGAGAGCTACCACTCACTCGAATCCTTGTATTACTTTCGAGTCTTAATGTGCGCCCGCGCTACAAAATACAGCAACGACAACGACAACGACGACTCTACCAGGGCAAAAGCGTTCTTGTAACACATTTCAAAGGACCCAGATTTTAACAATGTGTAAATAAACTTGTACTTAATATATTTATAAATTAATTAAATTTTTTAACCACCCCAGTAAGTCTCCAACTAATGCTCCATCTATTTTTTTTTATATCCCTCAAATTTCATTTTTTTAAATTAAATATTCAATTAATAATTTATAAATAATAAAATTTATATATAATTTTACCAATAAATATATTTAGAAGATGCTTTTATTTATTTTTCATAGAAAAAAAAATTAAAGCTAATAAAAGTTCCCTTATAGTTGGATGGATTTCACTTTTGTCAAGACCGATTTCACAATATAGTAAATTTGCCATGAGGCAAGAGCCAATTTCTTTCACCAATAACAACAAATCACAATAAACATTGATTATTAAAATTAATAAAAATAATAATTATTTATTTATTTGAATCAATAGTAAAATATTAATATTAATTATTTTGTTTGGGTCAATTTTTATTCATGTCAAAAAAAAATTCAAGATTGAGGAGAAAAAAAAAAAAGGGAACGTGAAAATAATTTTTAGCTTTCACCCAGTGCTTGTTATATTGCACCAATGTATATACAGTTGATACCTTCTTTTTTCAAGTTGTGTCTATTCTTGCCTCATTATCTCAGTCAGCACTTGGTGCATTATCTCAAATACCCCAGAACAGAGAGAAAACGACGACTTTTTTTTTTTTTTACTTTTTTTACCATTTGCTTTCCCCAGTTTGATACTACACTATCTCTATCTAATTATCTAACTTTTTTTAAAAACTATTTTTCAAGTCTTATTTATTGAAGTAAATACTGAAATCAGGATTTAAGGATACACGTCTATTTTAACAAACTCAAATTGATATTTAAAATACAACACAAGAACTTTCACTCGTCAAAAAATTACTATTTTTTTTCTGGATCAATTTACCATTCGAAATTTAATTAAAAAAATTAAATTAAAAAAAAATTATTGTTTATAATAAAGCAGTTTAATATAATGAATTTAGATTTAAAATTAATTTTCATTTCTTTTTAGAAATTAGAAATTTTTTTTGAAGAAACAGCGCCATCAGTGAAATCGAAATAGTAACAAATTTTCTGTTTTATCTTTTGAGGTTTATAAAAAATTAACTAAATAAATATAAATTTAAAATATTTGTTATTAAAAATTATATATTTATAAAAATACATAATCATGTAAAAATTGAGTATTAATTATTCAAATATGGCTCACATGAATAATTTAAAAACAAACAATTGAATAAAATTGAAAATAAAATTAATTATTGATTCATTAAAAATAATGAAAATATAAATGAAATTAATCTTTTTTTTTTTTGCGTATTATGCAAGAAATGATTATCTATTACGTATACAATACCAGAATAATAGAGACGACCTCGTGATAGTTATAGACGGAAGAATAATATTGAAAATTGTGTTTTTTTTTTATTAACTCACATGAGTACAATTACGCCATTAAATAACTGAGATAAAAAATTAATCTGGCTGAATTTTTGCAACGAGGAAAAGAATATTTATCCGGTAAAATTAACGACATTATAACAGTAATATATAAATAATTTATAACTTTTAAAATGCCAGACAGGTCGAATGTCGAGGATATAAACAAAGAAACTTAAAGACAAAAAAAAAAAAAACATTATTAAATAGAAAAAAATAAAAAAACATAGCAAAATTGTCAGTCATTTTGTTATGTAAAATCAGTAAAGGTCATCAATGACACGTGTCAATGGGAAAAAATAAAATCAAAACTATTAAAAAAATAAAATTAAAATGACCGATAAAAAACAATCTCTTATCTGTCAATGACAATTGCTTTTTAAACTTAATTATTTTTTATCAATTTACTTTTGAATTAAACTTGTAATTTTTAATGATTAAAAATTATATATATTACAATAAATCATGTAGTATTTTTGTTTCATATCAGTGAAATTTTAATGGCTAATAAAATATCAAAAAATAATTATTGATATAAAATTATTATTATCAATAAATAATTATGGATTATTAAAAATAAATAAATGGATTTTATAACAATGACAAATGTGAGATACGTTTTAAAATATTTGATTGTATCTCAAGTTGAAAATTAAAAAAATATAAAATTAAATGAAGAAGGACGTTTATGCATAATGCATAATAGTGTCGTTGAATTTGCGACAGTATATTTAACTTCCGTGTGTTTATTTAAATAAATAAAATAAAAATAAAATAAAAAATTATTATTTAATATTAAATTATAAATTTGTAAATATTAATTACAAATAATAATTAGCGCAATTTTTATATTCCCAAGGTCAATTTCATGATTTTTTTTTACATTGTTTATTAAATATTTTGTTATTAAACAACAATAAACACTTGCCTTGTTAAACAATCTAAAAACAATAATAATTTTTAAAAGAATGCGTCCAATATCAAATTTCTTGTTTTCTTATTAACAATGAAAAATTAATTTATCATAAATTAACTCACCGAAACATAGACGTCACTTTTTTTCCTTTTCCAGCTAAAAACAAACAAAAAACAAATAATTAATATCAACATAAACAAGATAATAAATGTTTATATAAATTTTTGATTTTAATTAAAGAAAAATAGTTGTTTTTATTTGCAATATTAATATCCGGTTCAACTGGATAAACTAAACCCAGAAAAAAAAAGCAAAATAAAAAAAAATGTATATTAAAACCAATACAAGAATAATGTTGATTATTCTATTTCCGGAATGGCCTTGTTTAGAAGTCGACAAAATAATGGCATTGTGTATCGAGTATTTTAAGATAACATACACGTGCATTAATAATTATTTTTTTTTTATTTTAAATATTTCAAATGGAAAATAAATCAACAAAACTAGCTCACCCGCTGAGAATCTGAAAAATAAAATTAAGAATCATCTGTGTCATTGAAAATTATTATCATTAATATTTTTTTTTTTTACTCCACTTTGTATGATATATAAATTTTTTTCTTTGTAACGAGTTTAATGAACTCAAATATTATTATAATAATTAAACAAAAGAATACCACGAACTTAGTGAAATAATTATTTAAAAAAATTTTATATCAATGTGACACTAATACAAGCAAGTTGATATAAAAAATTTATTAACAATAAAAGCAATTGATAAAGTAATCAAACAAAGAAGCCAATTGTTCATTTTAATTGAGCTCAAAAATATATAAACTAATATTTATTGTTTATTTAAATAATCTAAGGGGACAAGGACATGTCAAGTTGAACATTTAAAATAATAATAATAATAATTTAAAATAAATAAAAATGTATTTTGAAAAAAATTTTAGGTTAGGTTGTAATAATAAAAAAATTGTCAAATAATAATTCGAATAAACGTAAGTAATGTCAACAAGATAATTAAATTCGACATTATAAATGCTGATAAGTCAAGGTTATTTAACGAGTAGCCAATAAACATTGCAAAATAATACTTAAAAAAAAATACAACATGATTAAAATTAATATATGAAAATAAAAAAAAAATAAGATTTAAAAAAAAAATATGTTAAGATTGACAACCTTGAGAGTGTGATTGAGGATGAATTGCGGCGTTAATTTTTTACTTTTTTTTTTTTTTGTTGCTTACCAAATTATTGATGTGAAATATTTGATTATTTATGATTTTTTATTAACTACACTTTAACACGATATCATTGCCACTTTATACTAATTATCCATGACATTTCACTTATTTATAATATTATTGTTCTGGTTTTTATTTATTGTTATTTGCAATATACAAGCATATACAAGAGAGGACCCGGTTGTCACCGACAAGCGTTACCAGTTGGCCACACATACCACCGAAAAAAAAAAAACAACAAAAAAAAAAAAGAAATGACGCCATATTGGTTAGAGCGCTGTCTGGTGGATTAGTTTCAGCAGAGCGGGTGATTTGAAAAATTTATTTGTTTAATTATGAATTATTGATTAATTAATTAATTATATTTTTATAAAAAATTTATCAAATGGACTGAATTTTATATTGTTTATTAATATTTTAAGCAAAAAATTTAAAAAAAATGTTAAAATTTTTTTTTTTTTTATAAAAAGTTATTAATCATTTTGATAAAGGCAGGAATAAATTAATAATTGAAATTAAAATTAATTTATTATTATATAAATTAATTGATTGAATTAAATTTTATTGTTTGATCAAAATTAAACTATTTATTATTACAAAAAAATATAACATTTATCACTTGTTGATATTGATAATTCTAGCCTTCTTGTAGAAACTTTTAAGCTTGAGTCTACACTGGTCTACACTCTATACATTGCTTTGTTGTGCTCAGTTGTGCTCAGCAGTGCTCAGCAGTGCTCAGTTGTGCTTTATTGTTTCATTGTCTTTTTGAGAGTCTTCAAGTCAACATGTTGAGCCTATTGCGTCAGCCATTACTCAAATCTACTGCCAGAATCACACGTTCTAGCACACGTTGTAAGTTTATTAATATATATTTTTCAGGTTAATTTTAAAATTGTTTAAAATAGTATTTAATAATTGATTAATTGTTTTATAGTTGGTGTTAAAAATGTTGCACAACCGATCCCACGAGTACTCCAAAGATCATATGGAAAATGTTCAAGATGTACTGGATGCTGTGGCAATTTGGATGCCGTGAATCAACTAGCAAAAAGCATCAACTGTGGATTCGCTGTAATCGGTTTCGGGGGGATCGGACTTGCCTTCATCTATGTCTACCACTTTATCAAAAATGTAAGTTGTACTTATATTCATCAACCTTTTTTTTTTTTTTAATAACTGACAATATATTATCATGTTACTCTTTTTTTTTTTTTAGGTCATGGCAAGTCCAGAAAATAAAATTCCGGTCCAACAAAGAGTTCATGATTGTCTTGGTAAAGTTTTTGATGGTTAAATAAAAAAACCTACTGAATTTTAAATTTACTAAAAAATATTATATTTTATTAAATGTAAATTAAAAAAAGAAAAAAAAACAAATAACAATAAAACATGGATATAATTTTTCACAATTGAATAAAAAAAATGAACGCATTTAATTATTTCTATGTAAAAAAAAGAAAAGACGTAAAAACCTTATAGGTTTTTTTTTTTTTATAAATATTTAAATAATCCAAACAATTAGATAATAAAATGAAACATGTTTTTTTTTTTAAATTTATTTGTTTAATTATGAATTATTAATTATTTATTAATTATATTTTTGTAAAAAATTTATCAAGTTATTGTTGAGATAATTAAAGATAAAATTTATCAAATGGACTAAATTTTTAAATTGTTTATTAATATTTTAGGCAACAAATTAAAAAAAATTGGTGAAATTTTTTTTTTTTTTTTATATAAAAAGTTATTAATTATTTTGATAAAGGCAACAATCAATTAATAATTAAAATTTAAATTAATTTATTATCTAAATTAATTGATTAAATTCAACTTTATTGTTTAATCAAAATTAAACTATTTATTATTTAAAAAAAATATAACATTTATCACTTGTTGATATTGACAATTCTAGCCTTCTTGCAGAATTTTTTAAGGCATGTCCAACGCCGGTTTTAGAGTGTTGTGGAGGGGAGAATGTCCTATCTATTTTATATTACAAGAAATGCACTGCCAACCCCAAAAAAATAATTTTTTTTTTTTTAAATCAATCATAACACGTTATTTTTACCATATTTGACCTTATTTCACAATAAAAAAATGTTTATTATCTTATTTTATTTAAATTTATTTATCCAAAATATCATTTACTATAAATTAAAAATTATGTTGAAATTTAATGTTGGCCAACTTGAATATAGAGTGAGACTGGCAGAAGAGATCACGGCAATTACGTGTCTGTGTGACCACACATGCAAACTTCTTCTGTCAGTTTTACTCTATGTTCAAACTATGCCGACAATAATATGTCAAAATTCCTAATTTTCGCGTCTATTTTTATTTATTAAAAAAAACCCACCGACAAAAATTTTTCATATACGGCTAAAAAATTTTCGTCTTTTTTTTTTATTTATAATATATCAGTTTTTCGAAATAGTTCCTGTATTTTTTCATAAGTTTCTAACCAGGTTTGTGAAGTGTACTCGGCTGGCCATAAGAGCCTATGTATAACCTAATTCAAAAAATGTCAAATTTTATTAATTAATTTAAGAAAAACCACCGACAAAAAAATTATAAAAAAATTAGAGATTGTGTATTATTACATAAATAATCTACTGTCGAAATTTCAAAAACTTCTCTGTATTTTCGTTCCGCGTTGGACATGCCTTAAGCTTGAGTTTACACTCTACATTGCTCTACATTGTCTGCTTTCGCCTTTCAGTCTTTTGTTGTTCTCAGCAGTGCTCAGCAGTGCTCAGTTGTGCTTTATTGCTTCATTGTCTTTTCGAGAGTCTTCAAGTCAACATGTTGGGCCTATTGCGTCAGCCATTACTCAAATCTACTGCCAACATTTCACGATGTGAGTTTATTAATATATTTTTCAGGTTAATTTTAGAATTGTTTAAAATAATATTTAATAATTGTTTAATTGTTTTATAGTTGGTGTTAAAAATGTTGCACAACCGATCCCACGAGTACTCCAAAGATCATATGGAAAATGTTCAACATGTGGATGCAGTGGCAATTTGGATGGCGTGAATCAACTAGCAAAAACCATCGACTGTGCATTCGTTGGATTCAGTTTGGGGGCGATCATATTTTCCGCCGGCCTCGCCTACGACTATATCAAAGATGTAAGTTGTATATTCATGATGAATAATTCATCAACCTTTTTTTTTTTTTTTTTTAATAACCGACAATATATTATCAAGTTACTCTTTTTTTTTTTTTAGCTCATAAAGGGTCCAGAAAATAAAAAATCCGTCCAAGAAGGCTAGTCCTCTGAGGATTCTTCTTTCCGACCATGATTGATATCAGTTATAACTGTTTTTTTGTTTATTCACTACTTAAATAAATATTCAAATGAATTGTTGAATAAATAAAAACATTAAATAAATAATTTAAATTAATTGTTTACTAAATTTTATTTAAAAAAAACCAGCTTATTTTTCATCTGAGTTTAAAGTTAAATGTACCTATATTTTTTTTTTAATTCTATTTATAATTTTTTTTGTGTAAAAAAAATACATACCTACTTATTGAATTTTAAATTTAATAAAAAATATTGTAGGTATAAAAATTAAATTAAAAAAACAAGTAAAAAACAAATAACAATAAAACATGAATTATTAATTATTTTTTTGTAAAAAATTTATCAGGTTATTGTTGAGATAATTGAAGATAAAATTTATCAAATGGAGTAAATTTTCAAATTTTTTATTAATATTTTAGGCAACAAATTAAAAAAAATTGAGATTTTTTTTTTTTTTTTTATAAAAAGTTATTAATTATCTTGATAAAGGCAGCAATAAATTAATAATTTAAATTTAAATTAATTTATTATAACAAAAAAAAAAAAAATATAACATTTATCACTTGTTAATATTGATAATTCAATTATTAATTTCACATGACAATTAGGTAATTAAATGACAATTAGTAATTTTTTATTTTTAGACACTTTAACGGTATAATGTAAAAAAATTATTATCTAAAAAAAAAAAAATTGTGGTAGTCTAGTCTTCTTGCAGAAACTTTAATGCTTGAGTCTACATACACTCTACATAGGTTTGTCGCTAGTTTCAGGTTGCTTGGTCGTGCTTTATTGCCTTTATTGCTTCATTGTCTCTTTGAGAGTCTTCAAGTCAACATGTTGGGCCTATTACGTCAGCCATTACTCAAATCTGTCAAAATTGCACAGTGTAAGTTTATTAATATATTTTCTAGGTTAATTTTAAAATTGTTTTAAATATAATACTTGATAATTGATAATTGATTGATTGTTTTTAGTTGGTGTTAAAAATGTTGCACAACCGATCCCAAGAGTACTCCAAAGGTCATATGGAAGCTGTCGAAAATGTGGATATTATGACCCTCTGAATCAACCAAAAGGCGATCGCGAATTCGACGGTGTTTCTGTTGGAATCAGTTTGGCGACGATCGGACTTGTCTTCTTCTATTCCTACCACTTTATCAAAAATGTAAGTTGTACTTATATTTATCAACCTTTTTTTTTTTTAATAATACTGACATTATCATGTTACTCTTTTTTTTTTTTAGGTCCTGGCAAGTCCAGAAAATAAAATTCCGGTCCAACGAAGGGTTCATGACTGTCTTTTTAAATTTTCAAAAAAACCTACTGAATTTTAAATTTAATAAAAAATATTATATTATATAAATCTAAATTAAAAAAAGAAAAAAAAAACAAATAACAATAAAACATGGATATAATTTTCCACAATTAAATAAAAAAAATGAACATTTAATTATTATTTATATGTAAAAACAAGAAAAGACGTAAAAACCTTACAGGTTTTTTTCTTTTTTTATAAATATTTAAATAATCCAAATAATTAGATAATAAAAAAAAACATGTTTTTAAAAAATTTATTTGTTTAATTATGAATTATTAATTATTTATTAATTATATTTTTGTAAAAAATTTATCAAGTTATTGTTGAGATAATTGAAGATAAAATTTATCAAATGGACTAAATTTTTAAATTGTTTAATTTAAGCAACAAATTTAAAAAAATTGTTGAAATTTTTTTTTTTTCTTATAAAAAGTTATTAATTATTTTGATAAAGGCAACAATAAATTAATAATTAAAATTTAAATTAATTTATTATTATCTAAATTAATTGATTAAATTAAATTTTATTGTTTAATCAAAATTAAATTTTTTATTATTACAAAAAAATATAACTGCTATCATCACTTTTTAATTTTGATAATTAATTTATTAATTTCACATGGCATTTAGACAATTAAATGACAATCATTTGTAGTCTCTACTCTCTAGTCTTCTTGCAGAAACTTTTAAGCTTGAGTCTACTCTCTACATTGGTTTGTCTGGTTTCAGTCGGTTTTGTTGTGCTTTGTTGCTTCATTGTCTTTTTGCGAGTTTAGTCTTCAATAGTCAACATGTCAAGCCTATTACGTCAGCCCTTACTACAATCTGTCAGAATCGCATGTTGTAAGTTTATCAATATATATTTTTCAGGTTAATTTTAAAATTTTTTAAAATAATATTTAATAATTGATTAATTGTTTTATAGTTGGTGTTAAAAATGTTGCACAACCGATTCCAAGAGTACTTGTAAGATCATATTCATATCGTAGTTATCTACGAGCTAAAACTGCGGGTCGACATCATCTATTCAAAATACCCAAAATACCTGAAATACCAAACTGGGTAAAAAATATCATGTGGCTTGGATTATATGGAGGGCTGGGTTCATTTTCCGTAATGTTTTGGTACAACGTCTTCATAATAGTAAGTGATATATAAACTATATACAGCTATATATTCATCAACTTTTTTTTTTTTTTAACAACTGACAATATATTATATTTTTTTTATAGATGATGGGTAAATCGGACTATTGATGTTGTTCATAATTTTTTTGAACCTTTTGGAACTTTATATATTTAAAAATTACATTAATTAATAATAAAAAAAGTTAAGTTTGTTTTTTTCATTATAAAATTGAATGTTTAAAATTAATCATGATATATATGAATTGATATATTTATTAATAATATTTTTATCCTATTATTTGTGATCATCTTGATCACATGTTTTTATAATAATATAAAAAATAATTTAAAAAAAGAAAAAAAAGTCAAATAACCAATAAAACATAAATTTAAACTAGACAGTATTCTTTTTTACCATCTGGCGCTGTTAAAAAGCGTTGAAATATTGCACTAATTTTGGGAAGAACGGAATTATTATTGTTTTTATTATTTTTTGTTTATTATTATTAACAAAAATGGACGCTTCAAAGACATAATCATGAGTTATTGAAAGTGATTTGATAGCATAATTCAATAAAAACATATTTAAAGACAACAAAACATCAATAATTATTGATTAATTTATTGACAACTTCATTTAATCGGTAAGTCCAAGGACCTTAATAATTAATTAAATATTTTCTATAAATGTAATATGACTACCAAATTATATTGTAAAAAAAAATTGTGCAAAAATATGTGTGTGTCTAGATGAAGAAACACTAAGAGGGAATTTTGTAAGTAGCAAGATGTTTAACCGGCGTCTTGTTTAATTTATTTTTTATATTATTTTTTATTTATATATTTAAAAAAAAAAAAACAATAAATTTTAGACAGTTTATTATTACTTACAAGCATATTTTTTTTTGTTTAAATAATATAACAATAATAATAACAACAACGATAATCAAGAAACGTCAACAAACCTCATGTCAATTTTTTTTTTATCATCGATGATTTTTTTAGCGAAAAAAAATGTTAAATTAATGACTGTGTATTTTGTAATTTTTTAAAATTAAAAAATTAATTTTTTTCTATCGTTAAATGTATATATTCGTTCGTTTAATTTATTTCTTGAATTTTAATGCAAAGTATAAATATCGGAGTTATTTAAAAAACTTTGCAATTAAAAAAAATTACAACAAGAATTATTTAGTGATATCAGTTAAATTTTGTGATTAAATCGTGCTTTAAAAATAAAAAAATTAAAATAATAGATAATTTTTAATTTAATTATTATGATAGTTAAAAAAAACAAACAAAAATAAAAACAAATGAAATTAATTTTAATTGGTAAGTAAATTAAAATGGCTGGTTAAATGCTATCCAAAAAAAAAGAAAAAAATAGTGAATTTTTAAAATAATAATTAATGTAATTACACCTGTTGACACCACCAAAATCATCAATATTTAAAAGAAAGAAAAAACAATTGATAAATAAATAATTAAATGTTAAAAAAATCTAAATATAAAAATTCAAAAAAAAAAAAATGAGTTGATGATTTTAATCATGACTAAAAAATGGGGTAAGTAAATGGAAAATTGTGGCTTTAAAAAAAAAAAACATGAGAAAGAGTAAAAAAAAGTATATAATTATTATATAAACAATTAATTAAAAAAAAAAAAACAATTTATAAGTTATTTGTAATGATTTACTGGAAAAAAAAAATTATTAATATTAGCCAGTTTCATTTTTCCACTTATTTTTTTTGTTTTTATTTACAAAATATAATTTTAAAAGTGGAAAATAAATATTTATTTACAGACAAGCATATTGGTGATTGACTGTAAAAGAACAGGATCAACATCAACAATGCAGAACTATGATGACCTTGATATTGAGGGAAGAAATCCTTCTCATTTATCAGAAGAGGAACGTGAAAAGGTAAATAAACATTTGTTGAGCCATTGTTTCCTTTTGTTGTTGTTAAATGGCTCAAATGTTTTTCAATTAAATTTGTCAACAATGAAGATAAAACTCGTGTCATCAATGAAGATTTAAAAAACAATAATATCTTTTTTTTTTATTTAATAAATATAATGAATAAAAAAATAAAAATTGAATATATATTTTTGATGATTAACAGGAAGAATTTGATAGAAGACGTTTGATGAGATCCAGTGTAACATCAGAAGATGGTATACTACGTCCAGTATATTCAAAGACAGATGAAGGTGATATATGGTGTCACATATGTAATATATCATTATTTGGTGCACAAAAATTATTACGACATAATATATCAAGTCTTCATAGAATAAAATTAGATGAATGGCCATATCCAGTATCATTGTGGTCAAAAAAAGAACCAATTAAATCAAATTTACAAGGACAAATAAATATTAGTGATAGTCTTGCACCTGGTGAACCAGCACCACCTGGTATGGAAGATCAAGTTAATCGTATAACATCAATACAAGTTAGTCTTGATAGACATCAAAGTTCACCACTTGTTGGTCTTGAATATTTATTAGAAATTATTGATAATGATTCACCAGAACCAAGTTATAAATGTGTATTATGTGAAAAACGTGGTGATCCAAGAACAGTTATGGCACATATTACTAGTTATAATCATCGTATGACATATTTACATCGTCATTTTCCAACAATATCAAGAGCAATTACTGATTTACCACGTACTGCTAATTATAAACGTGGTGCTAATGAAATATCAATACTTGTTGCTAAAAAAATTCAAGAAAAATTTGGTCGTTTACAGCCACAACTTGTTGATAAAGGACAATATGAAAAAAATAAAACACAATATACTAAAAATTGTGTTCAAGATTATCATTTTAGGTAGGTCAATTGATTTATTATTTATTTTTCATTTATAATTTTTAAAATATTTTATATAAAAATTTTTTCTCTCATTTGTTTTTTTTTTTTTTTTATAACAAACAATATATATTTTTTATTAAAAAAGAATTTTGTTTTCTTTTTTTTTTTTTTTTTTTTATATATTTACAACGTGTTTTAACAGAGAAACACCCGAGTTAACATTTATGGAAGTTTACGATGTGCGATGGGTGACAAACTTTGAAGAGAAAATGGCAGAAATAACGAGTGAATCAAATAAAAAAGGTGAGTGATTTTATTGTTGTTATTATTATACTATAAATATTATTAAAAAATTATTGTTTAATTTTTTTTCTTTGTCAAATGTATTTTTGTTTTGTGGAATATTTATTTTTTTGTGAATTTGTGTACAAAGATAATGCTGCAAATGAAAATATACATGAGGAAAAAACAACGAAAAAAGAAGAGAGTAAATTGGATAAGGCATTTCCAAAAAAGATTGAACCAGATACAACAAAAACGTTAGTTTAATTAATAAATAAAATATATAAAAATTTATATTGTATATAATATTAATAATATTAATTTTTTCAGAGAAATGAAAATTCGTATATTAACAAAAGATAAAATAAATCGTAAATCTGAAAAAGATGATAAAAAAATACGTCCATCAGATGATACAAAATCATTATCATCATTATCATCAATATCAAGTAGTCCATCACCAACAAGATCACGTTCACGTTCATGTTCACGTTCACGTCGTCGTCAATCAAGTCGTGATCGTTTACGTCATCGTAGTAATAAAATACGTAATCCACGTTCACGTTCACGTTCAAGATCAACAGAGCCATTACGTGAACGTGATAAATGGGATAAATTTCGTGAACAAATACGTCGTGCCGAAGAAACACTAGATAGATCATTAAAATTTCATGAAAAAAATCCAGAAAAACATCCATCATATCCTGATGAATGGAAAAAATTTTGGAATAGACGTTATAAAGAATTACAAGCTGATGGACAAGATCCAAGTAAACATGATTTTAAACCAGAATGGATTGATTTTTGGAATAAAAGAATGCGTGAAATTCATAATGAACAATTGGCATCAAGAAAAGAAGATATTAGAAAACGTCTTGAATTACCAGAAGATAAACCACCAGAAATTAAACATTGGTCATCATCAACAGCAACAACAACAACAACGTCATCATCATCATCATCATCACGTAAAACAGAAAAAATAGTTAAACCAATTGAAACAACAAAACGTTCAAAAATACATATTGAAAGTGATGATGATGATGTTGAATATGTTGGTACTAAAACAATAAAACCAGAAAGAATTGAAAGAATTGAAAGATTACCACCACCACCACCAACAGATAGACAAGATAGATTTGATTATGAACGTCATCCACGTGATGATCCACGTGAATATTATTCATATACTAGAACAAGACCACCATCATATCGTAATTATTATCAACGTGGGGGTGGTAATATGTCAAGACCACCACCACAATCATCATCACGTCATTATTCACATCAATATACAATTAAAGAAAAATCACCAAGTCCAATATTAAATGAAGATAATATATTAAAAGAAGATTTAGAAATTGTTGGTTTATTACGTTTATTAACAGCACTTGAAGGACAACTTGGTTCACTTGGACCAAAAGTTGTTACATTATTATCACGTGCATTAGCTGCTGAAAAAGTTAAACCAAATTCAGCTGAAGAGCTACTTGATGATGAAGATGTTAATGTATTATTTGAAACAGTTAAAGAAAAATTAAAAGGACAATTATTTGCTGGTATGATTGAAAAAATGGCAATTGCACCAACAAAATCAGCAATACAAAATATTGCACAATTATTACATAAAGCAACTGAGGATAAAAAGAAAAAACAACAATTAAAAGAAGAAGAAGAAAAACGTCAAAAACAAGCTGAAATGGCAAAATCACTTGCTGCATTTGCTGCTAGAACAACAATTCCATATTCAAGAACAATTGATTTACCACCAATAAGATCAGAACCAGTTAGTGTACCTGGTATTGGTTCTGTTGATAAAATTGCTATTGCACAACAAATTGCAGCAGCATTACTTGCACAAGGACGTGATAATGTATCACAAGATGAATTAGAAACATTAATAAATGCTGTTGTTGGTATGGCTGAAGCATCAAAACACAGTGATAAACCAATAACTGCTGCTAGTTTTGTTAAAAGTTTAACTGATAATAATAATGAACAAGTTCATGAAACAACCAATAATACAATAATAGAACAACCAAAAGTATCACCACTACCACCACCACCACAACAACAACAACAAATTGTTCCAACACCAGCTGTTGTTGTTGCACAACCAGTTATACCATTAATATCACCACCAATTATAATTAAACAACGTGAACCAACACCACCACCACCACCACCACAAAAAATCATTGATCCAATTGAAGCACATGCTGCAAGAATGGAAAATTTAACAGACAATGATCTCAAAGATTTATTACAAAATTTTAAAGATCTTGGTACTGATGAACAGCATGGATTAATTAATTTTTTGAAAAAATTAGAAGCAAGTGATCCAGAAAGAGTTGAAAAATTACGTGGTTTTGTTAATCTTGGTGGTGGTAATAATAGTACAACATCAAATAATAATAAAAGAAGATCAATATCACCACAAAGTGATGTTGAATATATATCAACAAAATCACGTCAAAGTGTATCACCATTTTCAACAAGAAAAGGTGGTCATAATCCATCAGATGATGAGCATTCAAAATGGAAACCAAAATTAGATATGTTTGCTGATGAAGAAGAAGAGGAAGATAGAGAACGACGTCAGCAACAACAACGAAAACAATTACAACTACAACAACAACAGCAGCAACAAAAACAACAGCAACAACAACAAACAAAACAACAATTAAATAAAAATAGATATGATGATGATAAAAAAAGAGGAAGAATTGAATTATCTGATGATGACGATGATGATGATGATTATTCATTTGAAGATATTTATAAAGCAGCTAATAAAAATGTTGTTGATAGTGAAAAAGCTAAAAATAAAAGAATATCAAGATCAAAATCATTTTCAAGATCATGGTCAAGATCACGTTCACGTTCAATATCACCACCTAAAAATAATAGTAATAATAATAATAATAAACGTAATGATGACTCAATGGGAATGTTGAGTGAAACAAATCGTTTGATTGAGACATTAATGGTTAATTTACCAAATAAATATGTTATTAAATCACACAATAATACATCAAAACCAACATCAAATATATCAAGAAATAATGATGTACCACCACCAGGATCAACAATAGTATCAATGCCACCACCGTCATTTCAAAATCCACCGAGTTATCAAAATCAAAATATTCAATTAACTCAACCACCACCACAACAACAGCAACAGCAAGATGTTACGTATCCAGGACCATTAGGACAACATCAATTTGCTGCTTATCAACAACAAAATTCACAACAATTTAATTCAAATTCAAATTATATGAATATGGGATTAAATAATGGCTATGGAAATTATAATCAAAATAATTATAATCAAGGATTAAATACAAATCAACAGTATTTACAACCACCACCAAATTATGTACCACCACCACAAATGTTTAGTGGTGGTAATAATAATCAGTATGGTGGACAACAGGGACAATTGACACAAGGTCCACCATCTGGACCACCTCCTGTTGGTTATCCTCAACAAACACAATATCCAAATTATTCACAGCAACAACAACAACAACAGCGTTTCTATTGACCATAATTTGAATAATAGTTTCTTTCTATTTTTACGTATTTTTTTTTTTTTTTCGTTCATGTTAATTAAGTTGTTTCAGGTTTTTGAAGAATCGTTACGTCTATTATCAAGGCTTGAAATTTTGTCAAGATATTTATTACTCATTTTTTTTTATACGTGAAATAATTATTTTTAACTTTTTTTTTCAAACAAATCCCTATGTCGTCATTCATTAATTTATCAATAATTTATTTGTTAATAATGTTGACTCAATATATGACACAATAATATATTACTTTTTGTTTTTAATTTAATACTGAATAATATAAATTTATGAATTTAAATTAACACATTGAAAATACTTGATAATTTAATTAATTGTTGATCAACCTTAAATTAAAAATTATTTCATGATGATAATTAGGGGTAACAAGAAAAAATTTATACAGGTTTTTTTTTTTTACATTTAATAATGTCATATATATTTTTTACAGAGATCAATTTGCATTTATTTTGACTCTGTAACTCTAAAATTACAAATAAGAAAAAAAAAAAAGAAAAACAACTAACATCATAATTGTACAATAATAATAATAATTTTCTTTAAAAGAGTACGTGCATGATAATTTGATGATAATAAAAATTAAAAATTAAAATCATTTAATAATATTGTTTAAATATCAACAAAAAAAAAAAAATGACTTTAATTTGTAAGTAACAATTTTTTAAAAATAAATTAAGTCATTTTAAAAATTGAAAAAAAAAACAATATGTTTGACACTAATTGCATATTTACTAATTGCACCTTGACTAGACGTGACAACTTATTTAATTTTAATAAATATTATTACTTCTTTTCAGTCTAATTAATTAATTAATTAAAAAAAAAAAAAATAAAAGTGTTAAGTTATTTTTTTAAAGCATCAATTATATACAATGAAATAAAGATAAAAAAAAAAAAAAAAACATCAACAACATTGATTAATAAATAAATAAATAAATAAAAAACTAAATAATAAATATAATCACATTGAAAATTCACTTTGGAACAAGTCCTCTTGTCTTGGGATATATTGGTGTTGGTGGTTGCATTTGTGGAAGTTTACCAACACTTCTTGGTCTTGGTCTAGCTGATGATGATGATGATGATAAACGTGGTTTTGGTGTACGTAATCTAGCACTTGATGCATCAACATCAATATCACCTTCATCTCTTAATGCCTCTTCCAAAACAGCTTGTATTGTTGGTGCAATTGTTGGACCACGATAATCCATTGTTGTTCTTGCTGGCATATCTAATTCTAAATTTAATATATTTTCACCAGCATATCTATAACCTCGTCCCATTGCTAATGATATTTTAGCATATTCAGATATTGGTCTTCTTGCACCTGGTACTGATATTGGCCGTTTAATAATATCAATATTTATTGGATTTGTATTTTTAATAATCCATGTTTCTTCATCATCATCAAATTTAACTCTTGTTAATATTTTATTTTTTTCTTCAACTGGTATAAAATTATCAATTATTAAATATTTTAATTTTAATTCTTTCATTAAATCATGTTGGGTTTCTTCAAGTTCACGACGATCTCTATTATATTCAATATTAATATCTTCAAGTTCTTGTTTTAATGATTGTAATTTAGCAAAACATTTACGTAATTTTTTAGATTTAATATCAACTTCTTGTTGTAATGTTGTATATGTTTCACGTACACCAATTGTTGTTGATTCTTCATTTTCTAATTTTTGTTGCATTTCAACTTCAAGTTTTTTACGTTCAGCAATTTCAGCTGATTTTTGTTCAAGCGCACGTTGTTGTTCATTTGTATGATCAACAATATTTTTACCACCACATAACATTTTTGATTCAAGTTCATTAATACGTGTTATTAAATTTTCAGTTTCTTGTTTTTCAGCTTTTAATTGTTCAATAATAATATGTTTTTTATCATTATCATTATGATTGTTGTTATTATTATTATTACTATTAATACGATTATCATCTTTTGTTGAATCATCATTATCAGTATCAGTATCATCATGATTATTATCATCTTTTATTACATTTTTTTTAATACGTTTTTTTTTTTTTAATATTGGTCCTTTTTGTGCTAGTTTTTCTTTTAATCTTGATATTTCTTCTTGATATTGACGTAGCAATGCATCTTTTGGATCTTCATTAATACGTGGTTTATTTTTAATATTTTTAGCTCTATTAGCATATCTAAGTGTTGTTAATGTTTCATCATAATTATATGATGCTGGACCAATATTTGCAACCATAATTGTTTTTGAATTACCACCCAATGAATCTTGTAATAAACGAGTTAATTTTGAATCTCTATATGGTACATGAGTTGTTTTACCATCAACAAGTGCTGATATAACATTACCCAATGCAGATAAACTTAAATTAATTTTACTAGCTTCTTTTAAACGATCACCACTTGATCCAGTTTTACTTTGTCTTTCACTACCAGCTAAATCAACAAGATTTAATCTACCAACACGTATACCACCTTTATCATCATTTAATAAACCCATTTCAATTGTTATTAAAAATATTGCATGTGAACGTGAACTATGTTCATTCATATTTGTTGCACCAATTGTTCTATTTAAATTACCACGATTCATTAATTGTTGTATTTCATTTGCACTTTTACATATAACTGATGATAAATCTTTAACAAATACACCATATTCTGGTTTTTCTTTTAATTCAAAACGTAATGATTGATCTGGATGTAATAAATCACGTATTTCTTCTTGATATATTTCTAAATAACTAGCACGTACAAGATATTGCATATTTTTTTCACTACGTCCAATATGATTAAATATATGTTCAAATGAACGTGGTATTATACCACGACGTTCTTGTATTGTTTTTGAACCTTCCATTGTATATGTTTTACCAGTACCAGTTTGTCCATATGCAAATATTGTACCATTAAAACCATCAAGTACTGATGATACTAATGGTCGTACTGTTTCTTCATATAAATCTTGTTGTGATGAATTATAATCATATACAGCATCAAATGTAAATGTTTTTATATTTTCACGTGATGGATCTTCACGTGGATTTCTTATTTCAACAACACCACGTGATGATGATACATCAACAACTTTTAAACAATTACGTGATTTTTCTTTATCATCCATTGGACGACAACGCACCACAACTTGTACACATTGTGTAACAATATCTGATGATATCATTGATGCTGTTGTTGTTGATGACGATGATGATGATGATGATGTCGTTGTTGTCATTGATGTTGCTGTTAATTTTGTTGTTTTATTACGTTTTAATTTTACCTGATTTTCTTTATCCATCTTTTTTTTTTCTCAATGAAACCTTTAAGACATATTTAAAATTATCATAATTAATATCATCATCAACAACAATTATTTGTAATTAGTATATTTTATCGAGTTACCTGATAAGAGTGAGTTTTTTTTTATTTTCTTTTTTGCTGATTAACAAATGGTTGATATATCAATCCAGCTAATTTTTATAACCGGTCAACGATATTGATCCATTGTTTGAGTCACTTTGAATCAACTTGGCAAAACTCCGTTGTCATAGCTTTTGTAAAACACACCCCTTTTCCTTTCCTCCTCATCCAAATTACCCAAAATAATTTATAATATTATTAAGGATTAAAAAAAAAACAATTGGAGTCATAAAAACGCCCTGACGACAATCTTATTGATTACACACACTGACTCATAAGTCAATAATATTGTTATCTCTTTAAAATATTAATAATAATATTTTTAAATTTTATTTAACAATTTTTCATAAAATATTATTTAATTGTTTTTGTGTTTTTTTTTTTTGTATTTTAATTATGACGTTTAAATGAGTGTGAAAACGTCAGTTTGACATTCACCTCAACGAGGAATTATTTTGCCGAATAACAAACCTGTGTCTTTTTATTATTATTATCAGCGTATTTTTTTTTTTTTTTTAATTATATGTGAAGTTGCGCACAAACGTTGCACAATATTTTTTTTATCGATTTTGGAGCATTTTGGCTCTTTGGAGAGCTCCAAAATGCGCAAGGTGATTTTAAATAAAAAAAATATTTCCTACAGTTAAATATAATTAATATAATTATTTATACATAAATTAATTAATTATCTATTCAATTTTAATAATATAAATTTTTAATTATTTAATATAAATTAAGGGTGTAGCTTTTTTACCGACTGGGTCAAAGATGACGTTGACGTCTTGAGAAAAAAAAAAAAAGTGCAATTGTTGTTGTTATTATTATTATACAATATCATTAGATAAAAAAAAAAAAAAAAATTGTCTATTGCTGCCACGTTCAGGTACTGAATGATCACCATTATTTTCATTTTATATTTTTTTTTTTTTGACAGTACAAATATAGTTGCGTAGCCTGTATAAAAAAAATCATCAGCATACTCAAGTACGACCTAATTATTATTGTGACGATTACATGACTCTCATGTGGTCAAAAATTAATAATAAATTTGTTTTATAATTAAATAAAATTAACCGGTGAGTTATTGGTTATATAAAATCAAGTGAATTATTAATTTTGTGTCATGATAATATTTAATTTTCGTGGAAAACACCCAAATTTTTATTTTTTTTTACAACTAAAATTAATTATTCAAGCTAGACTTAAAATTTTTTTTAACATAAAAAATTAATAATATAATATTTAATTGATATATTGTTTAAATAAAAAATTTAATTTTTAATTTATTTTTATTTTTTATCATTAATTAATTGTAATATTTCAATTTGGAGTAATTTTTTTGTGTTTGTATTTTTTTGTTGTTACAGATGATGAAGCTGTGGTTTGTGTTGGTGCATATTGCCTTGGTTGGTACAAATATCTGGGCAACAGCTCATTATCATGATGAAATGCCAGAGGATAATGAATTTGCTGAATTTGAAGATTTTGAAGATGATAGACCAAAAAAGCTAGCCAGTACAGTTGATCAACAATCATCAAATAAATTAGAATTAAATCAAGTATCAGAAGAGGATGATATTGAGATTGAGGATGAGGTTGATACTGAGTTTGATCATTTTCAAGATGATGAAGAATTTGAGGGACTAGATGGTCCAACAAAAAATCCATCAAAAACAGATGAACCATCAACATTAACAATAACAAAAGTACCACTTCATTTACGTGATAGATGGGATTCATATTATCTTGAAATATTAATGATAATTGGTCTTGTTGTTTATTTTATAAATTATATTATTGGTAGATCAAAAAATATAAATATTGCTGAAAATTGGCTTAATGAAAATCGTCAAATACTTGATGATAATTTTTCACTTGTTGGTGATACTGGTAAAGGACTTGAAGATACAAATGATGATGGTTTTATAAAAGAAAGTGAATCACAATATTCAGTATATTGTTCTGGTAGAGTTGGCTGTGAATCAATGTTAATTGAATTAAAATTAATTAAAAGACAAGATCTTGTTGCAATAATATCACAAATAATTAGACCACAAAATGATCAAGCAATATTTTTAGAAATTTAAATATTGGTGTTGCAGCAATTGACTTACCATTGCATATTTGACCAGCTGGTTTTTTTGTCATGTCAGAAGTTGCTGAAGCTGCATCAGCTATTTTGGATACTCGTGTTTTACAAATATTCAATAAATATCCACAATTTATTGACTATATTCACATAAGTGATCAGTACAGTGGTGTCAAGCAACAAGAGTACGTATAAAACAATAAATATAACATGAAAATTGTGTTAATTTAATTTAATTTACAGAGATGCTGGTGCATTAACAATGCCTGAAGTTAAACGAGTTCTTCTTGTTGGATTAAACATAAGTGTCAAAGGAAAATTATTAAATAATGATACACAAGATAAAATGAAATCACTTCTTCAATTTACATTTTATATACTTGATAAATTACGAAGATTTAGATTATCAAAAGAAGCCAAAAATAAAACCGATAAAAATCGTTTAAAAGTTGAAGAAACTTTTTTAAAAACAACTCATGCAGCCCGTGCTGAAGCAGCAGCACAAAAACGTGAAGATAAAAGACAAGCTGAAAAAGAACGTATATTATTAGAAGAAGATCCTGATAAACAACGTAAATGGGAAGAAAAAGAACAAAAAAGATTAGCAAAAAAAAGAGCACCAAGAATGAAACAACTTAAAGTCAAAGCACTTTGATTTATCAAAACAATTCATTTCTTTTTTTTTAATTTTTAATTATTATTATTTCATTGAAATTTATCATATACGTAATAAAAAAAAAATAATAACAATATCTAGAAAATTGATATTTTTAATTTACAAAATTTACCATTTAAAATTCATTTAATTATTTCGTACAAAGTACATTATAACTGCCAAAATTTTCATCAATTTACAATTTAAAAAATAAAATATATATATGAAAATAATGTATAATTTATTGTACATAATAATAAACAATTGTTTAACAAATAAATGATCAAAATAAATATAATAAAAATAGGAAGAAATCTAGTGATTTTAATTAATAACAAAAAAAACATTTATAAATAACAAAATAATAATTTTTAAATGCAATTTAAATCATTATCATAATAATTTTGTTTTTCATTAAGGTACAAGTTGTTCTTTTTATCATCATTATCAATATTATTATCAACAAGTACAGAATTACGTTGAATAACAATTTTTGAAAATAAAAAATTTTGATAAGACACATAATCAGTTATGACAATATTAAGACCACCATAACCAGGACAATTATTTTCAATCCAATTATCAGATGTTGTTCTACAAAGTGTTGCTAAATCACGATGTAATGATCCACAAATATGTTTAAATATATAACTTTTATTTGGTGTTAATAAACACTGTGATACAAAACCAGCATCATTTAATTTTGTTTTTAATCTTGTATTTAAAAAATCAATTAATTTATGTGGATTAACAGTATTTGGCCATGGTGTAGGCCATAAATTACTTGGCCAAAAATCAATTTCAACATTACAAATATCATTTCTATATATAATTATTAATTGATAACTTTTATCATTCATCATGTCAATTGTTATTTGTGTTAAATCCATTGTTGATGGACATATTTTATGATTAAATATATTTTTTAATTTATCAACAAACATATTGTGATGACATTTATTAAATAAATAAAAATGTTGACAATCAATTATTAATTTTTCACCAGGATGATTGTTTAACCAAATTGATATTTCATATAAATATTTTGTTATTTCATCACCAAATAGACCATGAAGAAAATAGATGTCATTATTTGATTTTTTTGCTAATCTAAAATCCAAGTATCTTATTCCACCATTTAATTGTTCAGTTATTGTATCGTATTGTGTTACAGACCAATTGAATATCAATGGTTTTAATAGTATACCAAAATATTTACCAAGAAGTCGAAGATACTTTGATTCATCAGGACCAACATCATTGTTACGTTCAATTGTGTAGGTCATTGTGTTATGAGAACCTAAATAAATAAAACTTATTATTATTTTTTATGAATGCATATTAATTATTGATAATTAATTTTTATCTTGAAGCTTATTATGTTTGACATGAAGTCTTATTATCAACTGAGAATGTGGTGACATTGAATGTACATGTTTACTCTTGTTACGTAAAACACTGCTTTATTTTTTTCTTTTATTTATTTTAATTTATTCTTGAACTCATTTAAAGAAATTTGATATTAATATTTTTATGAGCTCATTGATTTATAGACAAAGAGAAAAACAAATACATAATTCTCCTTGTTTTGTTTGTTAATTAAAATCAACTAATTTGTGTTGAATAAAAAGATAAAAAAAGATTTTTTTTTTTGTTAAATTAATTAATTAAAAATCTTAATGAGCTTACCAGGAATTGCAAGATTAATTATTGGCAATGATTTGAGACATGGAGGTAGATTTGTCATCCAAAATTCCAAATTATCATTTAAAATTATTTTATTTATGTTGCTTTGATGATTGTCCATGTTGACAACAACCGGTGAATCATCAATGTAATCCATTTCGATTTTCGATGATATTTAATTGACAAAAATAATTAAACACTGTTGTACAATTAATATAAATTTTTTTTTTATTATATTAAGGGAGTAAAAAAACAAAATAATGTTTATTATTATTTCCCTATTTTTTTTTTTTTTTGCTAAATTAAATTGCAATGGCTGATGTGTTGTTGACACTTGACTGTGTCACTTGTGAGTGTCAAGTGAATGTGTTAGCTGCATTTCAACAAGCTGTAACCTGATTATTTTAATTTTATTTACTTGATTTAAAAAAAAAATAAAATATTTATATACTGTTCATATTGGAGTACTGCAAATTGCAATTTAATGTACGGCACTGTTATTGTTTACAATTGAAAAGTTAACTTAACCTCTAAATAGTAAATACATTTAAACTGTCGTTAAGTATTATATTTATTTCTATTTTATTTCGTAAAATAGGTAAATATTATTAACTTGAATTTCTTTATTACTGCTGTATTTTTAAAAAGAAAAAAATTTATTTAATTTATTTAAAAATGATTATACATAGTTATTACAAACTATTAAAAAAAAAAAAAATTCTTAAAATTGTCATCATCAAGTTGTTAATCACAGTTAATCATTTTGAAGACGAATTATCAAGTTTAGTAAACTTTAAGTAAATTCCATTCAATGGCTCCAAAGAAAAACCTCGTGTACTAAATTTATATGGTATATCTGTTTTATCACAAACATCAACACGATAACGTTCTAGAATTTTAATCAGCCCAACTTTTGATTGTTGATAAGCGAATCTCATTCCTAAAAAATTTAATAATTTATTTTTATTTCAATCGTTCATCAATCATTTTTATTTTCTAAACTTACCAACACAGTTTCTTGGTCCTTCTCCAAAGCTATAATAATATTATTAATTATCATTAAATAATAATACTTGAATTTACAAATGTTTTAGAAAAAAAAATAATGTATTTAAATATACCTGAGAAAACTCATTGGATGTCGAGACTGAATAGCTTCTGGACTAAAATTTTCTGGATTAAAAACTTCTGGATTTGGATAAATTTTTGGATCATAATGTATTCCATAAACTGGAAATGCAATTTTTGAATTTTTTGGAATTGTTACATTTGTTCCAGACAATGTATACTCAGTATTGGATCCACGAATCAACATTGGAATTGGAGAAAATTTACGTAGAGTTTCTGTTACGGTAGAAATTATTATTTAATATTTAATATTACTATTACTTTATTAATTTTTAATACCTCTAAAAACTTTTTCCATAAACACCATATTTTTAACAGAATCATAAGTCCATTTTCCACCATTTGCTTCTTTTGTTTCTTTAATTTCTTGTCTCAATTGATCTTGATAATTTTCATACTGTGCTAATTCATAAAGAGCATGGCTTATTGTTGAAGCTAAAAAATAAATTAAACAAATTATTATTAAATTTATAAATAAATAATTTATAAACAACTTACATGATGTCTCAAATCCAGCCAAAAAAAATATAAACAATTGTGATGCTAAAAAACTATCAGTTAATTTAATTTCTGGTAATTTATCTGGATTATCTTCAATTTCCATGAGATACTGAAGAAAATCATTACGTGTTAAATTATTTTTACGTCTATAATTCATTGTATCTCTCATTGTATTGATAAAAAAATTTGTAACTTCAGTATCATCAACAATTGAACCCAAAAATTCATAAATTGAAGGAAATAATTCTCTCAATTGAAATAATAATATTTTTTTAAAACTCATATGAAATACTCGTTTACCCATTTTACGAAATTTATTATCATCATCATTCATTGCATTAATTTCTAGACCAAATGCACAAACACCAATAACATCAATTGTAAATCTAGCTGTTAAATCACGTGCTTCAATAATATTATTTTTATCAATAATTTTATCCATAACAGTTTGTAAATTATCACCACAATTAAGTATTAAATTAAACATATCTTTTAATTTTCCAGATGTAAATACTGGTGATAATTTATTTCTCAATGGTCTCCATCTTGCATACTCAAGATGTAGCAATGTTTGTGATAAAGGCTCAGCTTTTTCAAATACTCTCATTGGTCTATCAGAAAATTTTGAAAAATCACTGATAAAAATATCTTTAATAAGATCCAAATCTCTCAACAACAGTATTGGTTCACGACGAAAAAATAAACCAACCATTTTTTCATTTTTATAATCATTATAATAATCTTGGACCAATTGGCCAACTGATTTTTTTCCAGTTATTAGATCACTTATATTACCAAGAAGTGGTACAGGTTTGGGACCTGGTACACCACGTTCATGCCAAAAATTATATGTTGAAATTGACCAACAATAAATTAAAACACCCAAAACAAAAATACCACTTGTTAATTCTAATATCATGATGAATTTATATTTTATTAATTCAATTTGTTCATGTCAAGTTAAATTATATTCATGTGACTTTCGTTGTGGTCTCACACGTAAACTGATGTCGTTGAATCAATTTATATATTATACATCATATTTACTTAGTGTATCATCATGATGACTTTTAAAAAAACTGAGATAATCCAAGATTAAACAAAAAGCTGAAACCTGTTTGTGTTTTTTTTCACAATGATTATATAACGCGCAATATTTTTTTTTCTTTTATACAATGCTATACGTATACGTATGTATGATGAATGATGTTGACGGTCAATTAGTTTATACCCACACACAATAAAATATTATCTTTATATTTTATGCCTTCATGATTATTAAAAATTATATATAAAATTGGTTTATGCGATAAGAGAGCTCAAGTGGTATATTTTTTGTATTATTCAATGTTAAAAATAAAAGTTAATTTTTAAAAATATTAGCTTCTGATTAATATAAGTGTTTTTTGCTTTGAATTAATATAAGCTGGTGATTAATATAATTAAAACTTGCTTAAGCAATCAGTTGAAGATTAAATAAATAATGAGACAAAAAAATATTCAACTTTTGATCACTTGTAGAGACACAACTGAGAATATTATAATGTATTCTTTTTTTTTTTTTTATTACATAAATAAAAAGAGTAAATTATAAAGTGGGAGATATCGCGAAGTTTTACGTAATGATCAAGGTTAAAAAATGATAATATTTTTTAATAAAACCGATTTTTTTAAATACAAGAAAATAATATCCTGACATTTTTAAAATTTATTTTTAATTTTATATTTTGCTTTGAATTACATTTTTGTATATTGTTTTTTTATATTTATTTCATAGACAACAAAAAAGAAAAGGGAAAATTGTTTTTAATTTATTTTTTAAATCTTTGTAAATTTAAGATAAATTCCATTTAGTGGAGCAAGTAGAAAACCTTTTGGATTGACCTTGTATGGAATTTCTGTTTTTTCACAAACATCTACATAATATTTTTCTAGCATTTTGATGATTCCAACTTTTGATTGTTGATAGGCAAATCGTGCACCTAATAAATTTAATAAAAAATTAATTTTTAAAATCAATTTACATTATTTTATTTTTTTATATTAATATCATACCAACGCAATTCCTTGGACCATCTCCAAAAGCTTGAAAACTCATTGGATGCCTTGATTTTATTGCTTTATCAGTAAAATTATACGGATTAAATATTTCTGGATTTTTATAAAATTTCGGATCGAAATGAATCCCTTGAACTGCAATAAAGATTAATGTATTTTTTGGAATTGTTAGATTTGTTCCAGAGAATGTATATTCAGATGTAGATTTTCGACTGAGCATGGTTCCTATTGGATACTTTCTCAGTGTCTCTAAAACAAGAACAAATATTTGTTTAATATTTATTTATTTTAATAATAAACTTAATTATATTATACCTTTAAATAACATGTCTAAAAATTTCATATTTTTTACAGAATCATATGTTAATTTTCCATCATTAGCAGACAAAGTATCTCGTATTTCTTCTCTAAGTTTATCTTGATAATCATGATGCTGGGCAAGTTCATAAAGCATATTGGTCATCGTTGAAGCTGATAATAAATTAATAATTAACTTATATTGTAATTTAAATAAGTTTGCTTATATATAAAAATACTAACATGATGTTTCAAAACCAGCTAAAAAAAATATAAATAATTGTGATGCTAACAATTCATCAGTTAATTTAATCTCAGGCAATTTTTCAGGATTATCTTTAATTTCCATAAGATAATCCAAAAAATCATGACGATATATTTTATTTTCACGTCTATAAGCCATTGTGTCCTTCATTATTTTGATAAAAAAATTTGTAATACTATGTCTTTTAACAATTGGTGCTAAAAATTCATAAACTGATGGAAAAAAATCTCTTAGTTGATATAAAAAAACTTTTTTCCATGTAAACTTAAATATTTGTTTTCCCATTTTACGAAATTCATTATCATCATCATTCATTGCATTAATTTCTAATCCAAATACACATGTGCCAATGACATCAGTTGTATATCTTGCTGTTAAATCACGTGCTTCAATAATATTATTTTTATCAATAACATTGTCCATATGTTTTTGTAACATATCACCACAATTTAATAATAGATAAAACATATCTTTTAATTTTCCAGATGTAAACACCGGTGATAATTTATGTCTAAGTGGACGCCATCGTTTTGTTTCAAGTACTAATAAATTTTGTGATAATGGATCAGCTTTTTCATATGTTTTTAGTGCTCTATCAGAAAATTTTGAAAAATCACTTATAAGAACATCTTTAATTAGATCTAAACTTCTTATTAATAATACTGGTTCACGTCTAGAGAATAATCCAACATATGGTAAATCACTATTATCATCATAATATTTTTTTAAACAATCACCAATTGATTGTTTTCCACGTATTACATCACCAATATTTCCAACTAGTGGTGTTGGTGCTGGTCCTGTTACACCACGATCACTCCAAAATGTAAAACTTGAGATGGACCATTTGTAAATCATTAGCATCAAGACAAATAGACCAGCAATTATTTCCAGTATCATTATTAGTACCAAGTAATTTAACAACTAAAACAAAAATAATCTTAGAATTTTTAAACTTTATTAAATAAGACTTATAAAACAGGCTAGATATTATACCGTCTTCTAAATTCAATCAACACTAAATGCAAACGTATTGATTGAAAAAATATAATTAAAAATTTGAAAAAAATTTATTTAAAAAGTAAATAATACAATATCTGCTGTTCAAACAATTGATAAAAAAAATAAATAATAATAATTTAATTTATGTCCTTGAAATAAAATTGACTCAACTCAAATTAACAGTACTCATGAATAATTTATTAAAATATAAAATCAGTATGTTGATTTTAATGTACAAAAAATATTTTATATTTAAAAATAAAAAATTTATACAATCGGTGCTTTTATTAATTTCAAATAAACTCCATTTACTGGAGTTAATAAAAAACCATGTGGATCAATTTCGAAATTTTTATCAGTTTTATCACAAATATCAACTGTGTATTTTTCGAGTATTTTTACAATCCCAACTTTCGTCTGCATTTTTCCAAATCTTGCACCTGAAATAATTTTATTTATTAAAAATAAAAACATATGTCTTTTTTTGTTTATCAAATAAAATTTAATAATTAAATTACCAATGCAGTTTCTTGGTCCATCTCCAAAGCTGTTAATTAATTTCGAAAAATGATAATATTTATTATTTAATTTATTAATTTATTGAAAAAGAAAAAAGACAAATATATTTATGATAAATACCCGAGGAAAGACATTGGATGACGACTTCTAATAACTTCATCACTAAATCTTTCTGGATCAAATTTATCTGGATCTGGATAATATTTTGGATCATGATGTATACCAAATATTGGTATCCATGTTATTGTATTTTCTGGTATAGATATATTTGTATCTGGGAAAGTATATGCCGTTGTTGACACTCTCATTATTTCTGTAACTGGTGGATATTTTCTAATTGTCTCTTTAAATATTTTATCCAAATAAAACATATTTTTAATTCCTTGATAAGTTATTTTTCCATTTGATTTTTCAAGTTCATCATTTATTTCTTTACGTAATTTTTCTTGAATTTTGTGATTCATAGCAAGTTCGAGAAGGCAATTACTAATCAACGAAGCTGATGTTTCATGGCCAGCAATAAAAAAAACAAATAATTGAGCAGCAAGGAAATTATCTGTTACTTCTAAAAAATAAATCAAACAAAAAAAAAAGCTTAACATTGTAAACGAAATTGACAGTCGTTACAAAGAAGACATACAATTATAAATTAAAAAAAAAAACTCACCAATATCTCCCAGTTTACTTGGATCCTCCTTGAGCATTTTCAATTGATCAACAAAATCATGTTTTGTAATATTATTTTTAATTCTATAATCAATTGTATTTTTGGTAAGATTTATAAAAAAATTTGGTAACTCATAGTCCGTTAATAAATTACCAATTAAATCATAGAAATAACGTGGTGTAAAACACCGTAGGCTAAAATTTAATAAATTTTTCCAATTTGGATCAAATATTTTTTTAGACATTATTTTGAATGGACTATCAGGATCATTAAGTGCATTTGCTTGTAGACCAAATACACATGTACCAATAACATCAATTGTAAATTTAAAAGATATTTCACGCATATTAACAATTTGGCCATTATATTTATTTAAATAATTATCAAGTTGATCAGAACATTCGATTAATAAATAAAACATTTCACGTAATTTTCCCGATGTAAATGCTGGTGTTAATTTAGCTCTTAATGGTCGCCACCTTGCTGGCTCTAAATTAAATAAATGCATTGTCAATGGATCGGTCTTTTCATGTGTACCATATCCACGATCCATGAAACTTGAAAAATCTTTTATTAATATTGATTTAATTAAATCCATGTCATTTATCATTAATGCTGGTCGACGATTTACAAATAAACCAACTATTTTTTCATTATTATATTCGTTATAAATTTTACGAAGAAAACAACCAATTGAATATTTAAATGTCACAAGATCAAGTACATTACCAAGTAGTGGTATTGGCTTTGGTCCATTTACATTACGTATTTTCCAAAAATCAAAGTAACATGTTAACCACTTGTAGTAGTAAATTATTGATAACAGTGATATGGTAACAAGTAATAATTCCACTGTTACAAATACCATTTTAGTCACTTAATTTATCATCAACAACTTCAATCAACCGTTATCATTTTCAGACTGTCAATTAATTTAGATAATTCATTGTTAGTTATTGTTTTTTTTCTTTTTTATTTATTCGGCTAGATAGTAGTATTATTCTTTTCTTAAACAACAGACTGAACACATAAAATTAATGACGTATTCAAAACAATAATGTATTTATTTATTTACAAAACATTTTTTTTTTATATAATAATTTATTTTACGTATACGGATTACGGAGACTATCAATATTGAATTCACGGTCCCTTGAATTGCATTTATATAAATTGTATTGTTTTTTTTTTTATAATAGAAATTTTGATCATCTTTGTCATAAAAATTAATAATAAAAATTAGTAGAATTATTATTTTATTGATATTAAATAATTAGATATGAAACAGATACATATATATCTGTAAAATTATTTTAACAAAAGAATTTTAGATTATTTATTTCATAGACAACAAAAAAGAAAAGGGAAAATTGTTTTTAATTTATTTTTTAAATCTTTGTAAATTTAAGATAAATTCCATTTAGTGGAGCAAGTAGAAAACCTTTTGGATTGACCTTGTATGGAATTTCTGTTTTTTCACAAACATCTACATAATATTTTTCTAGCATTTTGATGATTCCAACTTTTGATTGTTGATAGGCAAATCGTGCACCTAATAAATTTAATAAAAAATTAATTTTTAAAATCAATTTACATTATTTTATTTTTTTATATTAATATCATACCAACGCAATTCCTTGGACCATCTCCAAAAGCTTGAAAACTCATTGGATGCCTTGATTTAATTGCCTCATCAGTAAAATTATACGGATTAAATATTTCTGGATTTTTATATAATTTTGGATCGAAATGAATCCCTTGAGTTGCAATAACGATAGCTGTGTTTTTTGGAATTTTTATATTTGTTCCAGAAAATGTATATTCAGATGTAGATTTTCGACTGAGCATGGTTCCTATTGGATACTTTCTCAGTGTCTCTAAAACAAGAACAAATATTTATTTAATATTTATTTATTTTAATAATAAACTTAATTATATTATACCTTTAAATATCATGTCTAAAAATTTCATATTTTTCACTGAATCATATGTTAATTTTCCATTGGCAGACAAAGTATCTCGTATTTCTTCTCTAAGTTTATCTTGATAATCATGATGCTGGGCAAGTTCATAAAGCATATTTGCCATTGTTGAAGCTATCAATAAATATAATTAATTTAAAAAAGATCAAAGTAATATTTATCAATTTTATTTATATGCAAATACTAACACGATGTTTCGAACCCAGCAGAAAAAAATATAAATAATTGTGAAGCTAACAATTCATCAGTTAATTTAATCTCAGGCAATTTTTCAGGATTATCTTTAATTTCCATAAGATAATCCAAAAAATCATGTCGATATATTTTATTTTCACGTCTATAAGTCATTGTATCATTCATTATTTTAATAAAAAAATTTGTAATACCATGATTTTTAACAATTGGTGCTAAAAATTCATAGACTGATGGAATGATTTCTCTCATTTGAAATAGAAAAATTTTTTTCCAAGTAAATTTAAATACTTCTTTACCCATTTGACGAAATTCACTATCATTTTCACATTCCATTGCTTTCATATCTAATCCAAAAGCACATGTGCCAATGACATCAGTTGTATATCTTGCTGTTAAATCACGTGCTTCAATAATATTATTTTTATCAATAACATTGTCCATATATTTTTGTAACATATCACCACAATTTAATAATAGATAAAACATATCTTTTAATTTTCCAGATGTAAACACCGGTGATAATTTATGTCTAAGTGGACGCCATCGTTTTGTTTCAAGTGCTAATAAATTTTGTGATAATGGATCAGCTTTTTCATATGTTTTTAGTGCTCTATCAGAAAATTTTGAAAAATCACTTATAAGAACATCTTTAACTAGATCTAAACTTCTTATTAATAATACTGGTTCACGTCTAAAGAATAATCCAACACATGGTAAATCACTATTATCATCATAATATTTTTTTAAACAATCACCAATTGATTGTTTTCCACGTATTACATCACCAAGATTTCCAACAAGTGCTGTTGGTGCTGGTCCTGTTACACCACGATCACTCCAAAATGTAAAACTTGAAATCGACCATTTGTAAATAATTAGCATCAAGACAAATAGACCAGCAATTATTTCCAGTATCATTATTAGTACCAAGTGATTTAACAACTAGAACAAAAAATATAATTTACAATTTTTTAACTTTTTTATTTAACAGGAAAGATGATAACGTACTTTGACACGTAATTTAATGAGTGAAAAAAAAACAATGACGTTGATTTTAACTTTGAAAAAATAGTGATTGAAAAATATTATAAATGGTTTTTTTTTTTTTTTTGTTTAGACAATATTTCTAATGATGATTACGTCAAAATTCAAAAAAAAATATCATTTTTTTTTTAAATTATTTATTACGTGAAACATAAACTATAACTATTAAAATTTAATTTTTACTATTATAATTAAAAAAAGAAAATAAACAGTTATTTAAAAAAAAAGAATTTATTTATTAAAATTGATGATAAATTCTTCTTAAATAATAAAACCTTGCTAGATTTGAATTTAATCTCGTCAGTAGTTAACGAGTTACTAAAGAAATAGAAACTTTATCTGTGATGGATTGCTTTATCTGTGAACGTGATGAGTGACGAGATACTAATTATTATAAAAAAGATAGATAAAAAATTGAAAAAAAAAATTGTTTTACAACTAGATAATACGTTACACGTTATACAAGTAGTTGATAAAAAAAAAACATATTTAATAAAACGTGAAATGTCCTTCAAATAAAATTTACTCAACACAATTTAACATTACTTATAATTAATTTATTTAAATATAGCATTAATATCTTGATTTTAATATACATAAAATATTCTATAGTTAAAAATAAAAAATTTATACAATTGGTGTTTTTATTATTTTTAAATAAATTCCATTCTCCGGAGTTAATAAAAAACCACGCGGATCAATCTTGAAATTTTTATCAGTTTTATCACAAATATCAACAGTGTATTTTTCAAGTATTTTTACAATTCCAACTTTTGTCTGCATTGTTCCAAACCTTGCACCTGAAATAATTTTATTTATAAAAAATAAAAACTTATCTTCTTTTTTTATTTATTAAAAAAAAATTTAATAATTATATTACCAATGCAATTACGTTGTCCGTCACCAAAGCTGTTAATAAATTTAAAAAAATGATAATAATAATTATTTAGTTTATTAATAATTTATTGAAAACGAAAAAAAAGATAAATATATTTATGATAAATACCCGAGGAAAGACATTGGATGACGACTTCTAATAACTTTATCACTAAATCTTTCTGGATCAAATTTATCTGGATCTGGATAATATTTTGGATCATGATGTATTGCATATACTGGTATCCATATCACTGTATTTTCTGGTATAGATATATTTGTATCTGGAAATGTATATGACGTTGTTGACACTCTCATTATTTGTGTTAATGGTGGATATTTTCTAATTGTCTCTTTAAATATTTTATCCAAATAAAACATATTTTTAATTCCTTGATAAGTTATTTTTCCATTTGATTTTTCAAGTTCATTATTTATTTCATTGCGTAATTTTTCTTGAATTTTATGATTCATAGCAAGTTCGAGAAGACAATTACTTATTGTTGAAGATGATGATTCATAGCCAGCCAAAAAAAATATAAATAATTGAGCAGCAAGAAAGCTATCTGTTACTTCTGAAAATTGAGAGAAAATAAATTATTTAATATTGTAGAAATAATTGACAGTTGGGCGACCCAAAATAAAAAAAAGTTTATATAAATTAAATATAAAACTCACCAATATCTCCTAGCTTACTTGGATCCTCCTTGAGCATTTTCAATTGATCAACAAAATCATGTTTTGTAACATTATTTTTAATTCTATAATCAATTGTATTTTTAGTAAGATTTATAAAAAAATTAAACAACTCATAGTCCGTTAATAGAGTACCAATTATATTATATAAATAAGGTGATGAAAAACATCGTAATCCAAATTTTAATAAATTTTTCCAATTTGGATCAAATATTCTTTTAGCCATTGTATTGAATGAACTATCAGTATCATCAAGAGCATTTGCTTGTAGACCAAATGCACATACACCAATCACATCAAGTGTAAATTTACCAGATATTTCACGCATATCAACAATTTTGCCATTATATTTATTTAAATAATCATCAAGTTGATCAGAACACTCGATTAATAAATAAAACATTTCACGTAATTTTCCCGATGTAAATGCTGGTGTTAATTTAGCTCTTAATGGTCGCCACCTTGCTGGCTCTAAATTAAATAAATGCATTGTCAATGGATCGGTCTTTTCATGTGTACCATATCCACGATCCATGAAACTTGAAAAATCTTTTATTAATATTGATTTAATTAAATCCATGTCATTTATCATTAATGCTGGTCGACGATTTACAAATAAACCAACTATTTTTTCATTATTATATTCGTTATAAATTTTACGAAGAAAACAACCAATTGAATATTTAAATGTCACAAGATCAAGTACATTACCAAGTAGTGGTATTGGCTTTGGTCCATTTACATTACGTATTTTCCAAAAATCAAAGTAACATGTTAACCACTTGTAGTAGTAAATTATTGATAACAGTGATATGGTAACAATTAATAATTCCACTGTTACAAATACCATTTTAGTCACTTAATTTATCATCAACAACTTCAATCAACCGTTATCATTTTTAGACTGTCAATTAATTTCTGATTAGTTATTGTTTTTTTTTTTTTTTATTCACTTATCTTGATAGTAGTATTATTATTTATTTAAAAAACACAGACTGAATACATAAAATGACGGAATGAAAAACAATAATATATTCGTTTATTGACATAATATTTTATTTTTGAATTTACAATTTATTTTTGTTTATGTTTTATAAATTTTTTAAAATATTATTTTCGTTTATTATAGGATAAAAATTAATCGCATGATTAAAAAAATTATTATTACTCAAAATTTTTACATAAATGTATTTTTTATAAAATTATACAATTGGTGTTTTTGTTATTTTAAGATAAATTCCATTTTGTGGTGTTAATAAAAGTCCACGAGGATTTATTTTAAAATCTTTATCAGTTTTATCGCAAATATCAACTGTGTATTTTTCAAGTATTTTGATAATTCCAACTTTAGTTTGCATCGATCCAAATCTTGCACCTGGAATTTTACATAAATTTAAATCAATATTATTGTATTGAAATTTAGTTAAATATTTTTTTTTTTTTTATAAATATAATTACCGATACAATTCCTCGGTCCATCTCCAAAACTATTTTGTAAATAAAAACGTTAAAATTATTAGATAAGGTAATACTTAATTTTAAAAAAATATCAATCAAAAAATAAACCTTAGAAAAGACATTGGATGACGACTTTTAATAGCTTCATCATTAAATCTTTCTGGATCAAATTCATTTGGATTTGGAAAATATGTTGGATCACGTTGTATTGCATATATTGGTATCCAAATTTTAGTACCAGTTGGAATTGTAACATTGGTATCAGCCAGTGTATATGGAGCTGTTGATTTTCTCATCAACGTTGTAACTGGTGGATATTTTCTTAATGTTTCTTTAATTATTTTATCAAGATATTTCATATTTTTAATTCCTTCATATGTTATTTTACCATCTGCATTATCCAATTCATTTTTTATCTCTCGGCGTAATTTATCACGAAGTTGATGATTCATACCAAGTTCAAATAAGCAATTACTCATTGTTGAAGAACTCGTTTCAAATCCAGCAATGAAAAATACAAATAGCTGAGCAGCTAAAATTGTATCGGTCAATTCTAATAAAAAAAAAAATATATAAATTAATTAATTAATTGATTTTAAAGTTTAATTATATTTAAACTTACCAATATCACCAATTTTACTTGGTTCATCTCTTAGTGTTTTTAATAAATCAATAAAATCATGTCTAATAATATTATTATCTTTTCTATAATTCATCGTGTCGACGGTTAGATTAACAAAAAAATCATTAAGAACGTTATCAGTGAAATATTTACCAAAATAGTTATACAAAAATGGAGCAAAACGACGAAGCCTATGTCTCATCATTGCTTTAAAATCAAAACTAAATATTCTTTTTCCCATTTCACGAAAAACACTGTCATCATCAGCAAGTGAATTTGCTTGTAATCCAAATGCGCACACACCAATTACATCAGTTGTAAATCGAGCTGATATTTCACGCATATCAACAATTTCACCATTAAATTTATTTAAATAATCATTCAATTGATCACCACATTCATTTAATAAATAAAACATTTCTCGTAATTTACCAGATGTAAAGACTGGTGTTAATTTTGTTCTCAATGGTCTCCAACGTTTTGATTCCAAGCTAAATAAATGAGCATTAAGTGGCTCAAATGTTTCATTAAATTCAACACCACGATCGGTAAAACAATTAAAATCTTTAATTAAAACTGTCTTAATTAAATCTAAATCTTTTATTATTAATACTGGTTCACTTGTTGTAAATATTCCAACGAATTTTTCATTGCGCCAATAATTATTGTCATAAATATTTTTAAGATAACAACCAATTGAATATTTTAACGATAATAAATCATATATATTTCCAACAACTGGTATAGGTTTTGGTCCTGGTACACCACGTATTTTCCAAAAATTAAAATTTGCAGTTAAATAATAATATATACCAATTATTATTGACACAACACCAATAAATATTTCAACACTGCTGAAGCTCATTTTAAAATAATATATTCTTCTCTTTCAAAGTAAATTTACACTACTTGTTGCTGTCTCGATCCAAGCTTTAATGATACAATGTATTTATCTCCAAATAATTTATAAACATTTCGACTTTAATATCATTCACCCGACGAATGACATATTTAATCCAACAATGCAAGATTATCAGATGAGATTTTTATTTTCTTTCTTCATTATCATATTTCTTTGTAAATTAATAACAAAATTTATTTAATCATACATGTGTTTATAAATCATCGTTTCAATGATTTATTATTTTTTGAATTAAAAAATGAATTACATTTAAATATCATAATTTATTTGATGTTAAATAATAGCCAACTAATTTAATTATTTAACGCATATTTTAATAACTACAAATTTTCATAAAATTGATTTTCCTTTTTTTTATCATAAATTTTATATGTATATGTAGATGAATTCTTTGTCTGTTCATGACATTACTGATAAATTTATCTTGTCGTTGTATGATTATAAATATTATGATCTGGAAATTTATAAATAATTCATGATAATAATATTGACATTGTCTGTTTTTATTGTTTTTAAAAGTGTCTGTCATAAATGTCGTTGATAACAAAATATTTTTTTGCCGTATCATTAATCGTTATCATTGGATTAAGTTTTTTTTTCAATATAATATATTCAAAAATATTATTATTAGCTTTGTTTTTATTAGTAAATTTTATTTCATGCCCCAATAAAATAATACGTACTTGATGTGTTTGATGAATGCTACTACTTTTTTTTAAGTAGCAAATAAAAAATTATTATATGATTATTTTTCATACATGGTTGTTATATTAATCATCAAACCGATAGTGCATTTGTCATCATTGCATTATTGTTATTTACATATTTTTTTTCTTTAATAACAATTAATTTTTGTTTTTTGTTTTATACATTTTTCAAAATATTATATTTGTTTATTAGAATAAAAATTGATAAAGTAAATTTTTTAATATATTTTTATTTTATTCATCAAAGAAATTACTGATACTTGAAATTTATATATAAATGAATTTTTAATTATACAATTGGTGTTTTTGTTATTTTAAGTTCATTTAAAAATTATTTATTTTTCTGTAATAAAATTTATACAACTTATTACTGTGTCAAGCTTGAATATACAATGTATTTATTTCCGCATAATTTATAAATATTTCCTCATTCACATCTTTAACATGACAGATTACAAATCTTTAATCAATAATGTAAGATTATCAGATGAATTTTTATTTTTATTTATTTATTATATATTTCTTTGTAAATTAAAACAATTTTATAAATTATACATTAATTATAAATCATTCTCAATCGTTTCAACTCTCAAAATTTATTATTAGTTTAATTGAAAAATTAATTACATATAAATATCATAATTTATTTGATCTTAAATAATACTTGAAAACGTAATTTTAAATACTAAAATTTCTATAAAATTGATTTTCCATTTTTATTGTATTTCATATAATAGGTAGATCAATTTCTTATTGATTATGATATTACTGATAAATCTATCTTGTCGTTGTATGATTGTAAATATTGTATCTGGAATAATTTATAAATTCATGATAATAATATTGACATTGTCTTATTTTATTGTTTTATTGATATTGTTTTCATAATCGTCGTCGAAAATAATATATTTTTGCTGTATCATTATCATTCAATTTGAGCTATTATTATCAGCATTGTTTTATTTAGATTAAGGTATAATTTTATTTTATACCTAATAAATATGGTACATTACTTGATGTGTTTGATGAAGGCTACTACTTTTTTAATTAACAAATAAAAAATTATTATATGATTATTTCATACATGGTTTGTTTATATTAATAACGAATTGATTTTTGTTTTTGTTTTGCATTTTCAAATATTATATTTGTTTATTAGAATAAAATTGATAACGTTAATTTTTTAATATATATTTTTATTTTATTAAATCAAAGTAATGTTACTTGAAATTTATATATAAATAAATTTTTTAATTATACAATGGTGTTTTGTTATTTTAAGAAAAATTCATTTTGTGGTGTTAATAAAAATCCACGTGGATTTATTTTTTAAATCTTTATCAGTTTTATCATAAATCAACTGTGTATTTTTTAAATTTTGACGATTCAACTTTAGTTTGCATCGATCCAAAATCTTGCACCTGAAATTTCCATGAATTTAAATTAATATTATTTAAACAATAAACTTTTAGTTAAATATTTTTTTTCAAATATAATTACATAAATTTCTCGGCCCATCTCCCAAAACTTATTTTGTAAATGAAAACGTTAAATTATTAAATAAATTTGATATAATGAATAAAAAAATATCAATTAAAAATAAATTAGTAAACATTGGATGACGATTTTAACAGCTTATCATCAAATTATCATCAAATTCATTTTGGATTTAAAATATGTTGATCACGTTGTATTGAATATATTGGTATCCAAATTTAATACCATTGGAATTTCAACGTGGTAATCAACCAGTGTATATGGAGCTGTTGATTTTCTCATCAACGTTTAACGTGGATATTTTTCTCAATGCTCTTTAATAGCACATAAGATTATTTCATATTTTTTAATTCCGTCAATGTTATTCTTTCATCTGTATCAATTCATTTTTATCTCTCAGCGTAAATTTATCACGTAGCTGATGATTCATACAAATTCAAACAAAAAACAATTAATACTGGTTGAAGAATGTAAAAATCCAACGCAAGAAAATACAAATGCTGAGCAATAAAATTGATCATAAATTTTAATTAAAATATGGTATTATTCAATAGTTTGATTATTTATTCATTTATTTATTTAATAAATTATTTTTACACTTACCAATATCACCAATTTTACTTGGTTCATCTCTTAGTGTTTTTAATAAATCAATAAAATCATGTCTAATAATATTATTATCTTTTCTATAATTCATCGTGTCAATAGTTAAATTAACGAAAAAATCATTAAGCACATTATCAGCAACATATTTACCGAAATAGCTATACAAAAATGGTGCAAAATTACGTAATCTGTTTTTTATTGTTGCTTTAATGAAACTAAATATTTTTTCATTTTTACGAAAAATACTGTCATTATCAGCAATGAATTTGCTTTAATCGAATACGCACACACCAATTACATCAGATTATAAATCGAGTTTTATTTCTGTATTATCATGAATTTTACCATAAATTTATTTAAATAATCATTCAATTGTTTTAGCACATTCATTTTAATAAATTATCATTTCAATAATTTGTTAGATGTAAACTGGTGTTAATTTTGTTTCAACGGAATAACATTTTTTAAGTTAAATAATGAGCAAACTAATTTTTATTATTCAATGTAATTTACAAAACTAAAATTTTATAAAATTCTTAATTAAATCTAAATCTTTCATGTTAATTGGTTTATGATATAAATATAATAAATTTATCTTGTCATTGTATGATTGTATAAATATTTTAAGATAAAATAATTTAATATTTTAACGATAATAAATCATATATATTTCCAACTTAACTGTCATAATTTTGGTCTGGTACATAACGTATTTTCCAAAATTAAAATTTGCAGTTCAATAATAATATATTCAATTAATACACAACACCAATAAATATTATCAACGCTGTTAAAATTCATTTTTAAAATAATGGAATTTTTATTTTTTCAAATAAATTCCATAACTTATTGTTTTTCTGATATGAATGATACAATGTATTTATTCCAAATAATTATATTATTTGCAATAAGGTCATGATAATAATCATCATATAATCTACAGTAAGATTATCAGTGCACTTTTCTTTTCTTTTTATTATTTTTTCATATATATAAATTATCATTTGCAATAATATTATTGAAAGAAAAAATTTTGTGATTAATATGGTAATCGATTAAAAAGAAAATTATTTTGTTGTCATCATTTACAGTTATTCAGTAAATTTTTTAAAATTAATTTTCGTTTTGTATGAATAATTTTATATAAGTAAGTGAGAAAAATGGTATACTAAGGTTAAAACTCAAATGGAAATATTATTAACTTATTAATCTCTTAGCTACATTTCTCAAGGAACTTTTTTGGTATTTTATTTATTTATTTAAAAATAAATTAATGCAATTTATTTGTAGTTAATCAAGGTTAATTAAACAAAAGATGAATAAGAAATAATTGATGAAAATTTATCATTATTGTAATGTTAATCTTTTATAATTTTCATAAATCTGTTACCAAAATAATAAATAATATTATTGTAACTAAATTTTTAATGGTAATTTTTAATGGATTGTTTTGAAAATAATTATATAATAATTTTTCTCTAAATTTTGAGTAGAATTACTATGCAGATTTATTAATTTAATAATTTTTCGGAAATTTTTTGAAAGTAATTTTTATCTGTATAAATACCTCTTTAATTAACTATACATTTTGTTTTATACTTTTCAAACTTATATTTGTTTAAAAAAATAAAATTTACAACATTATTTTTTTTTTAAAAATATATTTTCATTTGATTAATTTAAAAAATTATTGTTACTCAAAATTTATATATAAATGTATTCTTCAATAAATTATACAATTGGTGTTTTTGTTATTTTAAGATAAATTCCATTTTGTGGTGTTAATAAAGCACCACGTGGATTTATTTTAAAATCTTTATCAGTTTTATCGCAAATATCAACTGTGTATTTTTCAAGTATTTTTACAATTCCAACTTTAGTTTGCATCGATCCAAATCTTGCACCTGGAATTTTACATAAATTTAAATTAATATTATTGCAATAAACTTTAGTTGAATAATTTTTTCTCTTTATAAATATAATTACCGATACAATTCCTCGGTCCATCTCCAAAACTATTTTGTAAATAAAAAACATTAAAATTATTAAATAAAATATTTAGTACATTAAATTTAAAGAAAAAATGTATTAATTAAAAAATAAACCTTAGAAAAGACATTGGATGACGACTTTTAACAGCCTCATCATTAAATCTTTCTGGATCAAATTCATTTGGATTTGGAAAATATGTTGGATCACGTTGTATTGCATATATTGGTATCAAAATTTTAGTACCAGTTGGAATTGTAACATTGGTACCAGGCAATGTATATGGAGCTGTTGATTTTCTCATCAACGTCGTAAGTGGTGGATATTTTCTCAATGTTTCTTTAATTATTTTATCAAGATATTTCATATTTTTAATTCCTTCATATGTTATTTTACCATCTGCATTATCCAATTCATTTTTTATCTCTCGGCGTAATTTATCACGAAGTTGATGATTCATACCAAGTTCCAACAAACAATTACTCATTGTTGAAGAGCTTGTTTCAAATCCAGCAATGAAAAATATAAATAGCTGAGCAGCTAGCATTGTATCAGTCAATTCTAATCAACAAAAAAATATATAAATTAATAGATTAATTAGTTTTAAAGTTTGCCTATATTTAAGCTTACCAATATCATCAATTTTACTTGGTTCTTCTTTCAGTGATTTTAATAAATCAATAAAATCATGCCTATTAATATTATTATCTCTTCTGTAATTCATCGTGTCAACAGTTAAATTAACAAAAAAATCATCAAGAACATTATCAGCAAAATATTTTCCAATATAGTTATACAAAAATGGTGCAAAACTACGAAGCCTATGTCTCATCATTGCTTTAAACTCAAAACTAAATATTCTTTTTCCCATTTTACGAAACATACAGTCATCATCAACAAGTGAATTTGCTTGTAATCCAAAAGCACACACACCAATTACATCAGTTGTAAATCGAGCTGATATTTCACGCATATCAACAATTTTACCATTGAATTTATTTAAGTATTCATCAAGTTGATCAGCACATTCATTTAATAAATAAAACATTTCACGTAATTTACCAGATGTAAATACTGGTGTTAATTTAGCTCTCAATGGTCTCCAACGTTTTGATTCCAAGTTAAATAAATGATTATTAATTGGCTCAACTGATTCATTAAATTCAGCACCACGATCAGAAAAAAAATTAAAATCTTTAATTAAAACTGTTTTAATTAAATCTAAATCTTTTATTATTAATACTGGTTCACTTGTTGTAAATATTCCAACGAATTTTTCATTGCGCCAATAATTATTGTCATAAATATTTTTAAGATAACAACCAATTGAATATTTTATCGATATTAAATCATATATATTTCCAAAAATTGGTATGGGTTTTGGTCCTGGTACACCACGTGATTTCCAAAAATTAAAATTTGCAGTTAAATAATAATATATACCAATTATTATTGACACAACACCAATAAATATTTCAACACTGCTGAAGCTCATTTTAAAATAATATATTCTTCTCTTTCAAAGTAAATTAACACAACTTGTTGCTGTCTCGATCCAAGCTTTAATGATACAATGTATTTATCTCTGAATAATTTATAATCATTTCCACTTTAGCATCATTAACTTTACGAATGACGAAGCACATTTAATCCAACATAAGATTATAAAACGAGTTTTTTTATTCTGTATTATCATGATTTTTTTGTAAATTAAAAAAAAAATTATCTTGTTGTTTTTAGTTATACAGGTTGTTTATAAATTATCACTTGCAATAATTTGTTATTGTTCAAATTGAAAAATTAATTACATTTGAATAACATAATTTATGTTACATAATAGCAAACTAATTTTATTATTCAATGTAATTTACAATAACTACAAATTTTTATAAAATTAATTTTCAATTTTTCTATCGGTGTTTGTTTTATGATATTACTTATAATAAATTTATCTTGTCATTGTATGATTGTAAATATTATGATTTAAAATAATTTATAAATTCATAATAATAATACATTGTCGTTTTTTATTGTTTTAAATATTGTCTGTCATAATTGCGGTTGAAAATAAAATAGTTTTTTGCTGTATCATTAATCATTATCATTCAATTAAGTTATCTTTTCAATAAATATAATAAAAAATATTATCAGCTTTACTTTTAAGTATGTATTAACAAGTAGTGGATTTTATTTCTTACCTTATAAAAATAGTACGCACTTGATGTGTCTGATGAATGCGACTAGTTTTTTTTATTAACAAAATTATTATATTATTTGCAATAAGGTCATCATAATAATCATCATATAATCAACCGGTAGTGCACTAATCATCATTGTATTATTGTTATTATAGTTGGAATCCGACAGTTGATACAATAATATGAAAGAAAAAAATTTTTGTTGATATAATACTGGTAATCGATTAAAAAGAAAATTATTTTGTTGTCATCTTTTACAGTTATTCAGTAGTCTTTTTTAAAATACGAGGATCGTTGTTGTAGGTGAAATGAAATTGGAGAAAGAAGTGATTAAAGGTATACTGAGGTGAAAACTCAAATGGAAATATTATTAACTTATTAGTCTCTAAAGAGCAAAGGAAAATTCTTGTTGAGCTTTTTTATATTTTCTTTTTTTTTTTAAATAAATTAATTTGTAGTTAATCAATGGTTAATTAAACAGATGAATAAGTCATATTGAAATTTATCATTATTGTCATCGTTAATCTTTTATATACATATCTGTAATAAAAATAAAAATAATAATAAAGATTAATTTTTTTAAGAAATTTTTAATGGATTAGTTTTGTAACATTGTATATACTAATAATTTTTTTTACTCTAATTATTGAGTACATTATTTTATTTATTTTATTTAGTGTTTTGAAAGTAATTTTTTCATAAATAAAAATACCTCTTTGCTTATCCTATGTTCCTGAATCCTGATACGAACTTGTCTTTTTTTAAAAAAATACAAAATGTTACTTAATTTTTATTTTTTTAAAAATATATTTTCATTTGATTAATTTAAAAAATTATTGTTACTCAAAATTTATATATAAATGTATTCTTCAATAAATTATACAATTGGTGTTTTTGTTATTTTAAGATAAATTCCATTTTGTGGTGTTAATAAAGCACCACGTGGATTTATTTTAAAATCTTTATCAGTTTTATCGCAAATATCAACTGTGTATTTTTCAAGTATTTTTACAATTCCAACTTTAGTTTGCATCGATCCAAATCTTGCACCTGTAATTTTACATAAATTTAAATTAATATTATTGTAATAAACTTTAGTTAAATATTTTTTTTTTTTACAAATATAATTACCGATACAATTTCTCGGCCCATCTCCAAAACTATTTTGTAAATAAAAACGTTAAAATTATTAGATAAGGTAATACTAAATTTTAAAAAAATATGAATTAGAAAATAAACCTTAGAAAAGACATTGGATGACGATTTTTAACAGCTTCATCATTAAATCTTTCTGGATCAAATTCATTTGGATTTGGAAAATATGTTGGATCACGTTGTATTGCATGTATCATTAATCATTATCATTTAATTGAGTTATTTTTTCAAGATATATATTTAAAAATATTATTATAATCATTTTTAAAAATTTCTGTTGATATAATACCGATGATCGGTCAAAAAGAAAACTATTTTATTGACATTTTTTACAGTGATCTAGTTGTTTTTTATTTTTTTTTTTTAATTGTTTATATTATTGGCGTTAATTATTATTAATAATTGTTGTTTTTAGATGTTGAATATTGAAGACGGGTTTGTTGTTGTTTTCAGCACATTATTTCAAGTACTATTTAATGGACTTTTAATCAATTTAATTATTTTTAATTACACTCATATGTTGTTGTTGTAATAACCTTAATTTTTTTTTTGTCAACAGCTTTAACAATTAATAAAAATATCAGCTATAACAATCAACAATTGTTGCTGCTAATTAATAATTATTTCACCAGGATGTCAACTTGATCAATAATATCATTAGAAGGTTTTCATTAATCAATTTATTTTTCACTTGTTTGTTGTTTTATAATTATCTCAAAAATTAAAAAAACCTTGATTAACATTGATTATTATTAATCAGTAACAGACCTATATATTTTACCAAATGATAATGTTTTTTTTTCATTAAAATCAAAGATCATGTATAATTATAAGTGACGTACTTTAACAAATAAATAATTATACGACAAATAAACTTCCCAGACATTGAAAAAAAATCATAAAAAAAAAAAAAAACAACAACTCAATTAGAAAACTTGTTGTTATTTTGAATTGAGTTGTTTTTTTGCTGATAAAATAAATTGACAATTTTCCTAGGATTTTATAAAATAACATGCAATTTTTTTTCTCTAAATTTAGCCAAAAAAAATTATTGTTTAATATACAATTGAAAAATAAATAACATGTAATTATTTTTCATCAAAACAAAAAAAAAACCAGATAAAAAGTATCATCAATTACATAAAGTTTTTTTTTTTTAAATAATTTGACAAATAAATATATTTTCTTTCCTTAAATTTTATTCATAAAATATTTAATCAAAATATAATTAAAAAAAAAAAATAATAATAATTAATCAATTTTTGATAAATTGTGACGTTTATCATTGATTGAGACCCCATTATTTCGTCAAGTTCATCCATGTATAAATTAATAAAACAATAATAATAATTTATTTAAAAAACAAAAAATGATAAAATAAATGTCTAACGGGTTTGCAACGTCAACAAGCAGACCGTGGACTTTGGAACCACGTGGAATTAAATAGTGGGGATAATATCAAGTACATAATAAATTAAAACTACATTAATTTATATATTGCTATTTTCACTTTTACAATTTTTAATTATTATTTACAATGTAATTGGTTTGTTTTTTTTTAAAGATGAATATGTATTTTTAATTAATTAAATAAATGAGAATTTATTTTTATTTTCTATTGGTAAATTAAAGAAAATAGGGTCATTCGAAATACAACTTCACTTGTGAAAATTAGAGAGTACAAAGTGCCTTGTCCTGAATGAATAAATTGTCAGATAATTTTTTTAAATTGTCAATAATATTATCAATAAAATTTTCATTTTGACAAATCAATTGTTGTGATAAAAAAATAATAATTGTTTGATTATTTTTAATTACACAGTGTTATTAAAAATCAGTTGAAAAAAAAAAATACAAGCAACAGCTGGTACCACTTGGTTACGCAATAAATTTGACATAATAAGTCAAAACGATTATGTAATAATCAAAACTAAATAATCAACCTATCAAATAACAAAAATTGATTTGATAAATAATACAATTTATCAGCTGTATAAAATTTTAATTAACCAAATTCATAATTAACAAAAAAAATAAAGAAAAATTTAGAAATATCTTATAAATAAATAAAAAAAAAACTAAAAAAAAAAGGAAATAAAATTTAAAAAATCATTGGTTAATAAAGTATAAATATTAATTAATTCAAAAAAACAAAAAAAATATATATAAATTTTGTATAAATAATTAATTTATAATAATTTAGAAAAAAAAAAAATTCAAAAAATTAATTAAATTTTTAATACACACATATTAGCATTTATCATATTATTTAAAATAATTTTTTTGTGTTTTTTCTGTTTAAGGTTGTTTATAATAAAATTATTTAAATAAAAAAAAAATTTGTGGAAGTGTGTGGTGTGTGTGTGAGCATCGACATTGTGGTGTTGTTGAACGAGAAACTAGGACCGGTCGATACTAAAAGGCCTGCGTGGGGCGAAGAGGAGGTCAGTTAGTCGCACGAGTTCCAATCATACGGATCTGAAATAAAATACATAAATAATATTCAAAACATTGATGATAAAAAAAAATAAAACATTAACGTAAAATTAAAAAAGACAAAAGAAAAAAAAGTTAATTAACAGTGTGATAATTATTTTTCTACAAAAAAATAATATACACACAAACAAACAACATTTATTCTTATCAAATAATAACCAGTGTTAATAAAATATAAAAATAACAATAATAATCATTATAAAACATTGTGTGTCTGAAAATAAATCGAAACACCACATCACAAATTCAGCTGGTAAATTTACAAAAATAGATATTTTTTTTTTTGGAGCATTTAATAAATAAATTGTGTAAATTTAATTTATAAATTATAACAAGTATTTTATAATAGAATAAAACAACGCCTAGAAAAAAAAAATACAGCAAAATTCTCAGAGGGTGTTAAGAGAAACTCCAACTTGACAGAGACAGTGTTTATTTGTGAAAGAGTGACAGAGATAAATAGACATAAAATACGTCGTATTCTTGAAAAAAAAAAAAAAAAATGAATAGAGTGAAAAAATAAAATGTTAAAATTATAAAAAAAATAATAAAAAGGTTATTTTCAATTTTGGTAAAAATTAAAATATATATTAAAATACAAAAATAAGATAAAATAACGACAGACAAAAATATCAACAACAGATGGTAATTAAAATAACATGTAAATTATTAATTAAATAATTTACATAATAAATAAAAAGAAAAAAAAAAATTAATTTTCAATGTTGTAAATTATCAATGCTTGATTAATTTAATTTTTTTTTGATAATTTAATTATATATAGAAAAAAAAAAAAATTAATAAACAAACATTTCGATTGTTTAAAAAATAAATTTTTAAGTAGTTATTCAATCACACAAACTGGCTCCAGAGGTGAGGATTAAACAAATTGGAATGAGGGAAGACCTCTTGTCCATTATACGACACACAAGTAGTGATCATTTTTCTGAAGAACTTTAGCCGTATTTTATTCAGGAAGATTAATAACAAAATAATAATTAATTAATGATTTAAAAAACAAAGAAAATAACACAAAAAAATATAATTGAAATAATTATTATTTAATCTTTCTTACTCTTGTCTAACCACCTCTGTGATAAAAACAACAACAACAACAATAATAACAAAAAGAAAAAATAATGCAATATTAAAAAACGTTTATAAAATATTATTTGAATATTCGGGTGCTGCTGAAATTATAATTTTCTGATAAAGACATAATTTGATTAAAAAATAAAAGAAAAAGTTTATAAATTTATATAAAAAAAAAACAAAAAAAAAAGGAGCAATTTTGATATTGTTATGCCTTGGGCTGCTGCATGCTTGGATCTTCTTGCTAGTCCATTATTAAATTATTGTATTGCTGTTAGAAAATTAGCAATACAATCAGCTGCACTTCAAGATAAAAATTCATCATCAACTTCATCAACAATTGATGATAAAATGGCACCTTGTGCTGAAGAAAAACATGGTATGTTTTATATATAAAATTTATTGTATTTTTAAAAATACAAGTACCTTATATACTTGACCTAAACAAGTACTTTATCATCGTCATTCTTTAAAGGTCATTTATTAAAAATAAATATTAAAAAAATCTTATTAATAATTTATCTTGACATATGCATTTTCTTTTTTTTTTTTTTTTCTTATCTACTTGGTGATTTCATGGCCACTGTTTGTCTGTTGAGAAAATTTTATATTCATTTTAAATTAACAATTAAATAATTATTTAAATTTTATTTTTGTTTTTTTAATCATCAAGTTGAATTTTAAATTTCTTTGTTTTTTAATTTAAATTAGTCAACAGCTAGTAAAAAATAAAAATTTCTAGACTTTTTTTTTTAATTTGTTTATTTAATTATTGTTAATTATATCCAGTTATTTATTTTTTTATTATTTATTGATATTTTTAGTTTATAAATGTTGAAAAGAACACGTGGATTATTGTAATTTATTTGTGTGTTTTGAGGAAATAAAAAAGTTGTGAAGCATATTGTAAATATTGATGATTTTTTTTTTTTTTTTAGATCGATAAAAATGAGTTGTGAATGCTGACTATCACTTGAAATAATTATTATTAAACTTTTTTTATTGTGTTTTATTTATTTATCTATTTATTCATTTATTATAATTTTTTTTTTTAATTATTTCGGTGGTGGTGGTGGTTGTCTTCGTGCTACTTTTTATTATAACGAAATTAGCATTTGGAAAGGATCCACATTTGTTGTTGTTTATATTTTTTATTTATAATTTTAAAATTGATCAGGTAGCTTTTATTTATAATCAATTCATAATGTTATTCTAGACTCTAAATTAAATCTCATATCAAAATAAAAACTCTACTATTTATTTTTTAGTATCCAATAAATTATTTTACTTTTTTTTTTTTTTTTTTGAATTGCATTGCTTTGCCAGGTGTACTCTACTTTATTTTTAAAAATAAAATATATATTTTATATTTTTTAATAATTTTATAAATTTAAAACCGGTTAAAACTGGTTATTTATTTTCATGTATTTTAAAAAACTTCTGCAAATTAAAAATGAATAAAGAAAAGGTAAATTTGACTTGAAATTTACACTCATCATTTGTTAATAATAAATGAATTAAACAAATATAATTATATTATTTTCTTGTTTAATAATACGTTGAGCTTAATAATCAGTTTTTCCCTTAAGAACTGCTGATGATCTTAATGAATAAATCTTAATAATTATCTCGACATGGTTCATCAACTTGATACGAAAATAATTGAGATATTAATTTCTTTTTTTTGACCAATTATTATGATGACGAGTGTGGAGGTCATAATTAAGATACCACAATTTATATTTTTTTTTAAATATTGCCTTTTATATTTTCAAATTAACATTAGTCTATTTGACTTTGTACTCCAAAGTCATTGATTGTATTATCATTCCCGGACTTCATTTGCCCTCAGTGCCAAATAGAATCAATTAACTTTCATAAAAAATATATCATCAGCATAATAAAATACGTCAGCAGACATACAATCATATTTATCATAAAATTTTTAAATTACCACTGATAGAAACTCAACTTTTAAACATCTCTTTACACAATTATTTTAAACTATTTTTAGTATTCTATTTTTAAAATACAAATTCATAAAAATATTAACAATAAAAAAATTTTTCTTTTTATTTGTACAATATTGAATACATATTTACTAAAATAATCATTTTAAAATTATCAATTTTTTTTTTTTTTTTCATTATCAGTAGATAAAATTTATGATAATAATTTTTTTTAATATTTTCTCAATATTTTATTTAAAAAATTTTTTTAAAAAATACATTATCAAGATAATAGTTTAAAAATAAAAAAAAATTTTATCAATAGATTGTCGACAAAAAAAAAATACCTTAAAAAAAAAAATGTAAAATTTTTATTTAATGTTTAAACAAATTTAAGTCTTAAAAATGTGTCAAGGAATTGTTGGTGAGATGTTTTATTATGAGTAAAAAAATTATTTACAATTGTGACGTTATATTATTTTGGCATAAACACAATAAATTATAAATAATAATTTTAATTTTCATTCAATTTGATATATAATTATGGAAAAATTACATATTTTCATTCACTTATTTTTTTAATTCATTTTATGTTTATCAGAAATAAAAATGACCTCATTGATAAATCATTTAGGGTGTATTAGATTTTTAAAATTATTTATTATCATTTTGTGACGCTTTGGGTTTTTTTTTTTTTATCATTGTAATGATTACCAAACATGGGGTCATGTGACCCTCAATTTGACCTTTTGATATTAGCTATTTCTTGGAAAACTCGGTCAAGGAATTGATTTTTCATTTAATCATCACAATCAATATTAAATACAGCTTTGCAAATATTTTTAAGTCTTTTTTTTTTACATGAAATTTATTGATAAATTAATGTTCAAGTTGTTTTATTGCTTTATTTGTTTGTTAATTAATTTTTTTTGCTTTCACTTGAGCTATCCGGATGTTTGTTTTCAGTCACTTCCGATGTATTGTCTTGTTGACACAGCAATTTTTTATTTGTTCATTCAGTTTTGATAAATAACGTAAATTAATCGACAATTTTTAACAATTTTTTTATACTCATTATTTTTAATTTTTTTTTTTTGTTTATAATATGATAAACATGTGCATTTATTATTATAAAAATAAATATTATAAATATATTTCTGGTACTTGAAGGATTTAACTGGTTTTTTTCATTTTTTTTGTTAATTTATAAAGAAAATTGTGAGCCAAAAACAAGGTACAAAGATCCATATTAAACATCATCTAAAAATAACACAACGAAAAACTTTATACACAGAAAATAATAATTTAGATTTAGTATAAATTTTCATTTTCATAAATTCAGCTGTTCTTTGTGTATTTTAATTATATTATTCTCTATTTTTTACATTTTTTTTTTTGTAATAAATGTGTGTTATTGGTAAGATGTTGTTTAGAAATTATTTCATAGATTTTTTTAAAATTCATTCTGTATTTTTCCATTTAATCTATTTTTAATTGCATCATGATTTATCAAAATATTTGTTGTCAAATGATGACATTGATGATATGCAAAAAAATAAAATAATTATTTTTTATCTAGAAAAATTTATTGTACAATAATTATTAAAAATAAAATTACGTAATTTATAAAATAAAAAATATTTTTAAATATCTATTTGTTTGTTGAAATAATATTTTATTTATTTAAAGAAACTAGCCAAGATTCATCAGCTAGAAAACCTGCAGGAATCACAAAATCACCAAGAAAATTTGCTGGTGTTGTTATTGCAACTTCTGGTCTTCCAGCTCGTGGAAAATCACAAGTTGCACAATGTCTTGCTAGACGTCTCAACTGGGATGGTGAATCAGCAAAAGGTAAAAATTACAATAGAAAATATTTTTTTTAATAAATATTAATTTCTTGTAAAAAAAAAAAAAATCATTGCCAAATAATTTATCACAATATTTATCATAATAATTATGAAATTAGTATATTGACCTCATTGAAGCCTATCGACCCTCAAAATGTTCTCATTACGTCATTAAATTAGTTGGCAAACAATTAGACATACTTGACCTAAAAATTAATTTTAATTATCTAAAATAAAAATAGATAAAAATTATAATTAAAAATAATAAATTGTTGTTTTTTTTTGATATTTTCAGTAATGCGAGTTAGTGATTATCGTCGTAAAAAATTGGAGCTATATGGTACACATGAATTATTTCGTCCAGATCATGCTGCAAATTCTGATTTAAGATTATTGGCAACACGTGATGCAATGCATGATTGTGCTGGATGGTTAGCATCTGGTAATACTGTTGCTGTAAGTTTTCATAAATTAATTATTTATTTTTATCAAGTGTATAATGATTTAATTGTAAATTTTTTTTGCTAAAACAGATACTTGATGGTTGCCTTGTACGTAAAGATCAACGTGCTGAGGTTTATGATTATTTTTCAAATCAACTTGGTTATCGTGTTCTATTTATTGAATGTATTTGTGATGATAATGATACATTACAACGTAATTATGAAGAAGTTATTAGATACAGTGTTGATTATGCTGGTATGGATCCAATAGCAGCATCAGATGATTTACGTAATAAAGTACAACATTATATACGTGCATATGAACAAATGGATGAAAAAAATTATCCAAGAATAACAATTGATACATTTACTATGGAAATAAAAGCATATAAAGTATCTGGACATGTTGAATCAAGTGTACTTGGTTATCTTGGTAGTGTTACAACAAAACCACATACAATATATTTTTCACGTCATGGAGAAAGTGAATTTAATGTACTTGGTAAAATTGGTGGTGATGCTGGTTTAAGTCCACGTGGTGAACGTTATGCACAAGCACTTGCATCAAGAATAAATTCAATGCATATTAATGATTTACGTGTTATAACAAGTCGTTTAAGAAGAACAATTGCAACAGCAAGAGGTGTTGAAGCACCACAAGAACATATTGCTGCATTAAATGAATTACATGCTGGTGTTTGTGAAGGTTTATCATATGAAGAAATGCAAGAAAATTATCCACAAGAATTTGCATGGAGAGATCAAGATAAATTACGTTATAGATATCCTTGGGGTGAAAGTTATGTTGATATAATGCAACGTGTTGAACCAGTTATATCAGAACTTCAACAATCAAATAATGTACTTGTTATATCTCATCAAGCTGTTTTACGTTGTCTTATTGGTTTTTTTCTTGATAAAAAACCAGAAGAATTTCCATATATGGAAGTACCATTACACACAATAATACGTATTAGCAGCAAGGGTTTTGATTATTCACTTGAATTTATTAAGCTACCAATTGAATGTGTTAATACAACAAGAACAAAACCACAAAATTGTGCTGCTAATCGTACTGCTGATGATGCATTATTAACTGTACCAGCACATTATGATATACCAGATCCATGGAGAAATCCTGGAAGTGGTCCAACACTTGTTGAACAACACTGAGGGATATTTCAAAAGAAGAAGTCAATGATGACTACCAACTCGTCATCTTCGTCATCAATTGAATGATAATTATCATCATATTTATAAACAAACTTAATTTAAATTTTTTAATAATTTCAAATGAAATGATATCAATAATTGAAAAATTTATATAGTTGAATAATTCAATGTAATGTTATGTATTGGCTTCTTCTTTTTTTAATACTATTTTATATTATTTTTATTTTTTTTTTAATTTACAAAGTTATTCATTTAAATTTATACTTAAAAATTCTTGTTTTTCAAATATTTTTTTTTTCTTTTTAATAACCACTAGCAGCACCTGGAGGTCGTGTGGAATTTCATAAAATTATAATTATTACTATTAAATATATTCTGGTACTTATATTTTTAGTTTTAATTAATTTTTAAATTGTGCCTGAAAAATATAATGAAAATAATTAATCTGAATTTAAATTTTTCAATCGGCTGGATCGAATAAATTGCAAATATAAATTTTTAATTTGCAAAAACAGTAAAATACATATTGAAATACAGAAAAAAAATTAAATTTTTCAATGAATTTCAGTTGTCTGAGTTTAATCTACTATTGACACACAAATTTTTAATCACAATTGTATTATTCAGTGCACAATTTAATTATAAAATAAAAATATATATTTTTAAGGTGGATTTTTTAAGTCCATATTAAACCGCATAACAATGCATAATAGAATGTTTAAAAAAAATGTAGCTAAGTTTAATAATTTTTACGTTATATGGCAGAAAAAAAAAAAACTATAAATGCGAAAAATAAAAAGATAAATGTTTACTTTCATAATAAAAATTAGTGACTACATATATTTAAAAAATAATTAAAAATTGTTTATAAAAAATCTTGTACCTGTAGGCCCACATTTATTGTTAGCCATATAAAAAAAATATTAAAACTTTAGCTACAAAATTAACATGTACTCGTTAAGCTAAATTAGTTGAGATTTTATCCAGCTAAAAATGTAGTGATAAAAAGAAGAAAAAAAAAGAAAAAAATTTAATACAAGATTTTTAATATTGTAGAGTTTATCAAAGAATGAACTAACAGATAAGAAAATGAAAAAAAAAAAAAATAATTAATAATATGATTGCTAATTTTAATTGAAAATTTAAAATTTAAAAAAAAAAATATATGGAATAAATAATTTTTTACATGAAATCATTTTATTTTTTAATTATTATTAAATAAATATTTGTCATTTATATTATTAAATTAATTATTAAGTTGCTCACGTGAGCGGATGACTGAAGACTAGATTATTTTTTTTTTTGTTTCTTTTGACTAGAAATTAATTTGGAATGCGTATGACAGACTAGAGATAATACAATGTTTTTGATAAGTAATGAAAATGATGAAATATATAAAATTAAAAAGTTAATTAATTTGTTTATAATCTCATTAAATTATATGTATAATCTCTCTGTTTAATTGCCAAGTGTAAATCCAATCCTCGTAGCATACGTGAACGTATTTCATGATCACTTGACATTGTATCTCTTCGCCAATTACTTTTATGATTTTTCATCATTTTTTTATCAAATTTTTCAAGAGCTGGTGAATTTTTAACAGCTGTTTTCATAAAATCAAGTGCTATTTTTCTACATGTATTATAGCCAGTTAATTGAATTGATTTTGAATGTACACGATTTAATTCACCGTATTTTTTTCGAGTTGATTTTTCAATTATTGACGACACATCTGCTGATGAACCTGGTAAATCTTTAAATACTTTTGTTAATACTTGACGCATTGTGTCTTCATCTTCATCAGATTCACCTTTAAAAAAAAACATTATAATTATTATAAACAATTGTAAAATAAGCACTTAATTTTATTTCTTTTCAGGACAAAAATAATTACCCAAATCACTGGTATCATCTGCAAAATATGTGTCATCTTTGACAGCCCTTTGAAGCTCCATCACACGAGCAAGAGCAAGCTGAAGATATTCCCTTGTACTTGGTTCCTAAAAGAACACAACAATATAATTTAAAATCACACAATTTATTTGGACGAAAAGAAAAAAAAATAACTACCGTCTCGTTGGTGAATGCTTTTGATTTTTTAATTCCATTTTCTTCATCAGCAAGACATGGTGCCTAAAATTTAATAATTCACCATTAAATAAAATTTTTAGAGAACAAAAAAAAGCAGTTGTTATATCAACTCACCGAACAAGAACGTTTCATTTTACTACACCGAAATATTTCACCGAAAAAAAAATCAAAAATTAAGAAACTTAGATAAATGATTAAAAAACACATAAACTATCCTTGAATAATTTAAACTACGGTTGTTAGTGAGCTTAAATATTGATGAAAATTAATTTTAGTCTAATTGATTTTTCGGATGAAATTATTTCGGTGATATTCGAACCGTTACTCAAATGATTGTGGCACGGGTTGAAGGTTTACGAGGGTGTCCCAGTGGTACAAACCCGTGCCCGTTAGTTTTTTTTTAATATTTTTTTTTCTCCCCCCTTAAAATTGCATTCACCCCCCATGCTCTTTATCGACCCCTAGCAGCTGCAGAATATTCAAGCACGAGCCGTTTAACGGTCGTCAAACAATCACACATATGAACCAGTTTTTTTTTTTTTTTTCCATAACATTTATGAAGGATTTTATTTATTTTTTAGCTGTATGTGTGTTGGAATAATAATAAAATTATAAAACGGGGAGTACATATAGGTGAGGAAATTGATATTTGTATGTATTTGGCTGATAGAAATTTACAGACTTGATTCAACTGTGATATATATTTCGTATGGCATTGAACATCTGTTCAACTTTTTCGAAAAACCAACATTTTTATTTCGTTATTGTTCAATTTTTATTTAGATATGTAATTTACTTTTTTATGTTTATTATTATTTTTTAATTTCCATAAAAACCGTTGTGTTTTTTTAAAAATTATTTCGATTGATAACGAAATTTTTTAAAAATATCGAAATCGAAAAGTTTTTAAATTTTTTTTTTAATTTTAATAAATACTATTTTTTTTTGTATATAATTAAACAATAGCAACAATTAAATATTGTTTATAATAATATTGAAAAATAACAACAAATAAAACTTGGAAAATTTATGAAATTTTAATTTATTTTACAAATAAATATTTATACAAATTTTAAATTAAAAAATAAATTTTATAAATTAACAATAATTAATCGTTTATTTTTTTCTACGTTTGCAAATATTTTTTTTTTGATTAATATTTTTTAAATAAAGACCCAGGGTAAATAATAGTTTTGAAAAAAATAAAGACAAAGAAATTAATCGTCGAAAAATTGAAAAAAAAGAAGGAACATTATCAAGTATTTTGAAAAATAACAAAAAAAAATTAATAGCTGTATTTATTGTTATCTATTTTTATTATTTTCCTTTATTTTTTTCCTGTTTTGTTTATTTTATGCGTAAACAGAACAATTAAAATGCCTAGAAAAGGCAAATAATTAAAAAAACTTTACCTTGATAATATTTCGTCATTTTATGTGCGTTTAAAAAAATTTAAAAAAAACAAACTATTCGATGCATTTTGTAATTATTTATTTTCCTGTTTGACTATCAATATTCTTATCAATGAAATGTGAATAACAATTTTTAAACCGGTATATTTTTTCAAGGTCAAAAAATTAATTATCAACATATAGTTGAAATGGAAAAAATAGAAAAAAAAATAAATATATTAATTTATATTCAATATTAATATCAACTATTATTTTCTTATGCAATTTTGTAAATGAATTTAAATAGAAAAAAAAAATATATAAAACCATAAGGGTAAATTATGGTGAATAATATTTAAAAATAGTGAAATAATTTTTTTAAGGTGAATCGATATAAATTCATTTTAACAATGTAAATTTCGATTGAATTTTTCTTTATTGAATTACTTTTTCAATACACTTTTATTCATTTTACATTTTAACAATAAATCATTTAGATTTAATAAATAAATTTTTCATTTATTTATTTACTTTTTTTTTTCGTTTCAATTACAAATTTCCCAGTATCCAGTCTATTATCTTTTTGACGAATTTAATTATTCCCTCCGCAGGAGTTCCAGCGATTGGAATGTTACCAAGAATACCTCCTTTTTTTTCATCAGAATCTCCTGATGAACCAGAATCTCCACCATCAGCATCTCGTTTAAATTTACCTGATAAAAATATCAAAACAATGAAATAATTATTAATTTTATTTTCATATAAAAAAGCAATACGAAACTTTACTAATAATAATAAATATTCGAAAATTATTATAAATGCCAAATTGTTTTAAAATTATAATAAATAAAATTTATAAAAATTTATCAATAAAATATATAAAATAAATTACCTGCTTCAACGTAAATAACACATACAGCAATTGCAAAAATTACAAGTGCAGTTTTAATTGACATTGTCATTTTTAAGTTTTTTTTTTTTTCCAATTATTGTTTTTAAAAATAATTCAATGATACCTGTTGACTGGTAAATGAAGTATTTACATGAAAATAATGTCCTTTATATTTGTTTATAGACACTCTTTTTCTCCCTCAAAATAATGACCTATCTTTGTTTGTAATTATTTATTTTTTTTCAACAAACAGCAATAATAGTGGTGGAAAAAAATACGAAGGCTATTTTAATATTGTTCTTTATTTTTTTTTCAATACATTTTTTAAACAATTTTTCCTTGATATTATCAGTATTGCACATATGCAAAAAGAAATTATTTACTGTTATCAATTGACGTAACAAAAAAAAAATGAATAATTAAAATTCATATTGGAATTTTTTTTAAATAAAAAAATATACTTTGAATATTTAAAAAAAAAAATAATTGAAAAATTTAGAATATAAAAATGAGATGATGATTGAAATAATTTCAAATTAAATTAAACAAAAGAAATATTTGTGTCAATTAATTTTGATATAAAAAAAAGAAAAAAGAGGCTAGAAAAGTTGACTTTTTAAAAAATGAAAAGGTCAGAGCTATCAAATGATTTTAAAATATAAAAAAAAAATATTTAAACAATTATTATTGTTTTTTTTAGACTCGACAGAATTAGAAGTGAAACGATATCTTCAAAAATGAAAGAAAAAAGCTCAAAATCATTTCAAGATATTGTCAAAATAAAAAATGACCAAGATAATATAAAAATGATAAATGAAAATTCAAAAGAATCAAATGTTATTTGTCCAGCTGATAAAAAACAAATTGAAAAAATGATAAATGACCTTGAAATGTAATTAAAAATTATTTTCTTTTAAAATTATTACGTAATTAAGTTAATATTTTCATTTATTAGATGTAAATTGGCAAAAAAAAATGCTGAAATTCAAATTGTTGATCTAGAAACTAAAAATGAATTTCTACAAAATCGCTATGAATTATTATGTAGCAAACATGAAGACGAAAAATGTAAATTAAAATCAAAAGTTTGTTTTAAAATTTATATATCAAAATTATTTATAAATCTATATAAAACAATTTCCATCTATTTTTAATTCCAATTATTATTTTTTTTTAGTTGTTAGAAACAACTGGACAGCTAAATAATTTACGTGTTCAAACATCAAATTGCCTTGATACATTAACACAACAAGTTGAATCACAAAAAAAAGAATATCTAAAATTAGCTGAAACAATTAATGATCTTCTTTGTGATAAAATTCAGCTTGAAAATTCATTAAAAATTATGAAAAATCAAGTTAAAAGATCCCAAGAAATTGCTGATGTTAGTAAATTATTGCTGTTAAATAACGAACAATTAAAATTAATTGATGATAAAAAAATTCATCAAGAATGTCAAACAGATTCATCAATAAATTAATAAATTATCACAAAAAATACAATTTTTTAAATAAATAAAATATCATTTGATTTAATAAATATTATTTTTATTTTACAGTTTTACTGTATATCATATTGATGAATATTGATCAATAAAAAATTCACTACAAAAGGACAAAGCTGATGCTTGAACAAATTTAGACATTTGTCTCAAATATTTTTTATTAAGTCTATTGTGCTACCTTAAGCCTAAGCTAGCACAACTTTGTTAAGCTTAGGCTTAAGGTAGCACAACAATAGGTTCTGTTGGAACAAGCCACATAATGACTAATTAACAAATTGTCAAAAGTTTCGCATCACTAAGTCAACCTGTTAAATTAACCGTTGATTTCAACCGGATGAAATCAACGATTAATTTAACAGGTTGATGTCAAGAAAAAGATTCATTTACCCCTTAGAGGTAGAAAATAATGTCAATTTGACGTCAATTTTAAACTTTACAGACATCAAGTTGACGTCAAATTAATACTAGTTTCTACCTGGGATTGCTTAGAACTTCACTATTTTTTGCCATAGAGACCAACAACTGCATTTATTTACGCAAAACTGTCAAACAGTTAGATTGAATCCATTATTGAATCCACTATTTAGCCTCTGGAGTTATTTTCGAAAAAAAAATTTTGAAAAGATGAATCACTTATTTGCGAATTGTACTTTCGGTTTTTCTCTGATATAGGACCTAGTATTACCTTTATTTCCGCAGTTGTTTATAAACAAAACATCTCTCAAATACAGAGACATAGGGAATACATTCATGGTTCATAAAAATGATAAGACAAAAAAGTAATAATAAAATATGTTTTATCAATAAAACACTTTTATAATTCAGGGAGTATCACGAGTCCCCAGAACGTAAGACGATTCATTCAATTTTTACGAGATGCTCTATTAGATTTTAATAAAAACCAACGAAATTCTAAAAAAAAAAATTTCTCCGCCTTTTCTCCACTTTTTTCCGAAAATGGCCCATGGTTGGAGAAATGGTGGCAATATTTCTCCGACTTTTCTTTACCTGAAATTTATTCCGACTTTTTCCCACTATTTCTCCAACCTTTCTTCAACCTGTAAAAAAAATTTCTACAAAATCGCTATGAATATTATTATATGTAGCAAACACGAAGACGAAAAATGTAAATTAAAATCAAAAGTTTGTTCTTAATTTATACAAAAAAATTATTTATAAATCTAATAAAACAATTTCAATTATTTTTATTATTTTAATTATTACAGCTAAATAATTTACGTCTTTAAACATCGAATTGCTTTGATACATTCACACAACAAGTTGAATCACAAAAAATTCATTAAAAATTATGAAAAATCAAGTTAAAAGATCCCAAGAAATTGCTGATGTTATCAATTGATTTTAATTGTTCATTATTTAACAGCAATAATTTACTATAGTATTTACTATATATTGATAAATAGTACAAGTTTGTTATGTCATGTATTTTGATGTAGAATGAGATATGAATCAAAAGCCAACATTATGATACATAAATGTCATTGTTGATAAAAAATAAACGCCCGGTGAGAAAATTTACTTTCTTAATTTCATTTGATTAAATATTTAAAAATATTTTTAAAAATTTAATATTTATTTCTCATTCTAGTCCCAGGTAGAAACTAATGTCAATTTGACGTCAACTACTAGACTTCAGGGGCATCAATTGACGTCAAATTGACATTAGTTTCTACCAACGTTGTTATTATTTAAATAAAATCATAATAAAGTTTTTAACAGCTGTTTTCATAAAATCAAGTGCTATTTTTCTACATTTATTATAGCCAGTTAATTGTATTGATTTTGAATGTACACGAATTGATTCATTGTGTAGTAACCTTCATCAACCCCTTAGACATTTGCTAAAATAAATTCAAATACTATTGGCAAATGGCTAAGGAAAAGATGAAACCACTACACTTGTTAAACCTGGCAAAGTAATCTTAGAAAAATCGTTTGTTGAAAAAATGAATATATATATGACCAACAGTTGCATTTATCTACGCAGTGGCCAATGGAAGAGATATCAAAAATTTAAATCATATGTCAAGAAGACACGTGTCATACATTCATGGCTCATAAAAATAAAGCAGTTGTCATAATATTTTTTTTTCAAGTCTATTGTTGGGCTACTTAAACGGAGAGAATTTCCCTTTTGATTTTACGTTAAAAAACTTTTATAATTCAGAGAGTATCACGAGTCCCCAGGACGTAAAACGATTCCTTCAATTTTTACGAGATGCTCTATTAGATTTTAATAAAAACCAACGAAATTCTTCAAAACAAATTTCTCCGCTTTTTCTCCACTTTTTTCCACCTTTTTTCGAAAATGGCCCATGGTTGGAGAAATGGTGGCAATATTTCTCCGACCATCCTTCACCTGAAATTTATTCCAACGTTTTCCCATCATTTTTCCAACCTTTCTCCAACAAACTAATAAATTATCGTGAAAAACATAAATTTTTAAATAAAATAAAAAAAACATTTAATTTAAGCTTTTTTTTTTTCTTTCTTTTATTGATCAGTTACATCAGTCGCTAACTTGTAAGCCATGGCCATGTAATAATAATGATAATAATGATAATAGTAATAATAATAATAATAATAATAAATGTTTAATTAATTTATAATTTTATATTTGCATTTTTACAATGCAAATATGCTGTTAAATTTATTTTACTGATTTAAAAATGAATACACAAACTTTCATACGTCACTGTGATGATTTTAATTAATATATATTTTTTAAATACAGATTAAAATTTATTTATTTATTTATCCATTACATAGTCATTGCTGCTGTATCTTGTAATTCATTTTTTTTATATTTTATTTTGTAACTTTTTAATTACTTGCACTTATGGATGTTTATTAATTTTTTTTTTCATATTTATATTTTCATGTTAATTAATAATTAATGTATACATATATTTCTCATATATATAAACTTTTCTTTTTTTTAAATCTATAGAAGTTTTATATATCAATTGGATTGTATTTTTTTTTCTTGGAAATATTTTTCACAGAATATTCGTATTTGCCAAATTGTTATTAGAAATTTTTTTTTTTCAATATTTCTTCTATAGATAAACCATCAATAGAAGCTTGTGGGTAACTTAAATTTATATTTTTTAAAATTTATATATATATTCATTTATAATATTTAAATGTAATTATATGTTTTTTTTACTTTTTTATTATTTTTTTTTGTTCGTACAGTTTAACAAAATAAAACTAATCGCTACAACAGTCAGCAAGCAAGAGAATTTTTAACACAGTTTGTTATTTATTTTTTTAATTTTATTATTTAAAATTTATTTATTATTATTGTTTAATTATTTAATCGAGTCAATAGTCAGTCCGAGAAGAATATTTAATTTTTCCTCACAAAATGACATCTTAACGAATTTTAATAATTTGTTGCCTGTATTTTTTTTTTTTTATTTCTTTAAATAGTTAATTTACGTTTAATTGTGACTAGAGTTTATTGAATTATATTGCCAAATATAATTTTAATATATTTAAAATTATCAATGGCAAATAAATATTCAGCGTAAATGCTTTTTTTTTAAATTAACAAAAAAACAGTTGTATATAAATAATAAAAAATAAAAAAAGCGTGCTTTTTTATTTTTTTTAGTGTTTATTTTTTTAAATATGGTTTAAGTTTATTCGTTTATGTGTTTGTGTTGTTTTTATATACAATATTAATTAGCTTTTACATAGATGACAATTGTCTTTATTATTTTCAATTTAATGAAATTTAAAACACAATTATTTGTATTTATCAAGGTTAATATTACCATGTTTCAATAATTTTTATGTATTTTTAAATAATTATACTCTTTATGTTATTAATGTCACGAATATAATTATCTCAGTGCTGCAACATTTTTTACAATTTTTGTTGCACATTTAACGCAAGAAAAAGAATTTTATTTTTCTCCTTTTTTTTTCATTTCTTTAGTCGGGTATTTTATCATCTCCCCATGGTGTCTTAAAAATATTAATTAAATCTTAACAAATAATAAATAAAAATAAATAATTTATTTTTTTTTTTTTAATAAATATTAACAACCATATAAATACTATCAACAAAAATTGATAAATAGAATGTAACCAAGTTTATTTTATTTTTAAATAAAAAAAGAAATTTAAAAAAAAAATTAAATTAATATTTGGGGTCATTTGCTCATTTATCCCAGACTACTTTTTTTTTTTTTTTTACTTCAATTATTTACATTCCATGACTGCGTTTAAATTCCAGTTAATTTAATGAAAAATTTAAAAATATAAATTTTTTTTAAATAAACCAATAAACTGTTTTGTTGCTTATTAATTTTTTTTTTTTTTTCTTTTTTACTTTTATTTTTTATACTGACAGAATTCACATCTACTAAAAAAAAAAAACAATTATTATTGCAGTATTTTTATTTATCGAGTTATAAATCGATCAGTGCTTTTATTGATAATTATTTTTTTTTTTAAATTTCAATTTTTATTTAAAAAAAACGAGATCGAAATGAGACTAGATGTTTTAATTTCGTGAAATTTGACAAGAATATTTGTCTCAACCGTAGAAACGTTGTGAAAAAATAAACGCCCGGTGAGAATATCATTTTTCTTAATTTCATTTGATTAAATATTTAAAAATATTTTGAAAAATTTAAATATTTATATCTCATTTTAGTTTCAATAAAATCATAATAAACTGGTATCAATTATTATTTCGAATTATGATTATAGAAAATAATGAAAAACGTAAAATATATTTATTCAAAAATTACGGTGAATCGAAGTTTATAAAAGTCTTGAGCCTCATAAATTGAATATGATTGACGTATTATTTCTTTAGAGGCTCTTTTGACAACACTTACATATTCAACGATTGAATCCTTGACTCACTTTGTTTGTGTTTGTGTTTCTGATGGTGGTGCTGATAATGTTATTGTTGTTGTATTTATTTGTGGTACTTTACGTGCAAGTTTTGATCTTATTTGTCCAGCAAGTAATGGATTAATAGCATAAAGCCAATCATAAACTTCTTTATCACCAAGTGTTTGTAATAAATAACCACGATGTTTTGTAACAACACTATTTAAAAAAAATATAATACAATTAATATTTATATTTATTATTAAATTATGATTAATATATATTTACCTAAATGTATTTGGTACTTTAACCATTGCAAGTTGATCCTCTGAATATTCAACTTGTGCTGTTGCAAGATTAATAAGTGCACGTTCAACTGGATCTTTTTCTTCCCTAAATATAAAGACATATGGTCTTCGTACCGCCTTGAAAATTACTTACCACCCATCTTTTTTTCCAACCATTTGTTTTGTGTTCAAGAACATTTAAATATCCTTTTCTAGCAATAACTGGACTAATACGAATTTCTTCAACTTCAGGAACATAAAGTACAATAGTATCTTTAAGTGGTGATGATGAACCAAGTGGTGCTGGTGCCATTGAATTTGATTGACTTGCTGTATCACCAATCATCATACTTTCTTGAAGTTCTTGTAAACGTGCACGTTCTGGTGAACTCAACCTAAATATGCAGGACTTAGAAGTGCTCCTCACAATAATTCCATCAGCTGGCTGAAAGGTAACACTCCCTCTTTTCATAACCCAGAACGCAGTACATCTTTTTTTTATATATTTTTTTTTATCTCTGATGTCAAGCGGTTGTCCAAAATAATTTAATAGCAAATTTATATTTTTTTCAAATAAATAAAAAACTAATATATAAATATATTTAAAAGCAAATAATAAATTGAATTTATATTATTTTTTTTTCTGTCTAAAAAGCAAATAATAATGCAAATGATTTAATGATAATGATGGACAACCGTTACATGGCGTTTCAGGCATATACAGGGAGTGTTACCTTATCAAAACCAGCAACATAATCACTTTGAAATACTGACTCTTGTGATGATGATGAAACAACAGATGACATCATTGATGTTGATATATCAGTTATATTTTCATCACCTGGTGATACATCTGTCAATACAATTCCTTGTTGTTGTTCTTCTTTTTTAGTTATTCTTCCTTGTATTAGTTTAATATATTTTGTTGCTATTTCTTTTTCACGTTCAGTCATTTCCCATGGTTCATAGACATCTTTACTTGATGATTTTTTAATTTTAACTGGACTTGCATGTTGTTCATTTGTTGCTTTAGCTACCATGTTACAAACCTCCTGTTGAAAAATATAATTGTGTTTAAATAACAAAAGACTCAATGCTTATTTTTTTTACGACAAAAAAATTATATAATAAATAAATAAATATAGCTCTTACCTTTTCGCTTTTTGTAAAATCATGATTATTATTTTTATTGCATAATAATGTCTTATCAATACCCAATTTTTCTCTGAGTAATAATGTATGACGTATTTTTTCAACTTCTTCAAGTCTTGTTAATTTTTCTAGCTCCCATTGATGATCAAATATAAGACTATCACCACGTGGTCTCCATCCATGTAAATTTTCTTCACCTCTAACATATGTTGAGCTTGTATCAAGTACACGTCTTTGTCTTCTTTGTACACCAGCTTCAGATGAACGTCTCAATACCAATTCATAAACACCACTTAATCTATTTGCTTCTTGATTACGATAATTACCAGTAAATAAATGTTTTAATGAACGTGGTCCAACACGTGCATCTCTACCATAAATAATCATACTTAAATCTTTTGTTATAATTGCTGGTCTTCCACAATTTTCAATTTCTAAATATGCTGATATTGTCATAAATATTTGTTCACCATATGATGTTACACGATTTAACAATGCTGAATTATGTAATGAACTATCCCATGCTGCCTCAAAACGAAACATACAACGATCATCACCAGGTATTTCAAGATATTCACCAGGAAATAAACCAAGTGATAATACTGATGAATCATTATCTTCTTCTTCTGGTTCTGGTGTATTACGTATTCTACCAACAACTAATTCACGTACATCTTTCCAACGTAATTCAGATGCTTGTTCATGTACAATTGTAATACGTATACGACGTTGTATACCTTGATGAAGTAAAAATAAACCACGACATGGTAAATCATCACTGTGATCAACAACTGATGGTACATATTCACCATTTGGTGCAAGTTCACATATTTCAAACCATACTAATACATCATATTTTGCATGTATATGTGATGTACTTGGTGATGATGGTAATACTGAGCCAAATTTTGGTGAACGTACTGGTTGACTTATTGGTATTGATGGTGGTAACATTCTTTTGGGTGGTTGTCTTATACCATAATCAAGTTTAGCATCTTTATGAAGTGGATGTTGTTGATAATGACCAAATACTTCAAATACAATTGGTTGAGATTTTAAATAATCTAAAAATGATTTTGTAACAGTTACTGTTATATTTTGTACATGATAAAAACCAGGTGGATTTCCTTTACCAGTATTTTTAACTGGTTCTGTTGAAAATGCTTCATCATGTCTATGCAAAAAATTAAATTGACAAAATATATCAGCATATTCAGTTGATATACCCATTGCTTGTAATACTGTAACACGAAATGTAAATTCAACACCAGTTTGTAAATGATCTGGTAATTCTTCTTCTTTCATATCACTTGCAACTGAACTATCACCACGTCCACTATCACCATCACATACTTCTTCTTCATCTTTTATTATTTCTTTTATTTCATTTTGTCCCTCAACAACTCTTTCTTCTTGCATAAATATTTGTTGATTTTTTTCAAGTGTTTGTGTTAATAAATTTGCACGTTTTGTTGGACGATTATTACCAAATAAATCATCATCAAATGATATACGAGCTGATTGACGTACACCACTTGAATATTCACTGTTTTCCTCTTCTAGAACAAAGCAATTGATCAAGACAAACTTTTCTCGATTTTTTATATTTAATATTATATTTATTTTACATACCAACAACTGCTTGAACTGCAACACGAAGATATCCTTTAACATCACCTTTTTCATTGACAATTGCAACTTTATGAATTAATGGAACTGGATACATTAAATTGCTCAGATAAATAAATGATCTAAATAACAAAAAAAGACATTGTTTTAACATGTACAATTGTTTTTTCTTTTAAATGTTGGTGTTATTTACCTTCCCACCATACGGAACCATGGAAATCTGTCGTAAAATGGATCACCACCAGTTATATTTTCAATATTATAGTCTGGTGATGTTGGTGATAACTCTGCCTCATTGTGATACATCTCTCTCATCAATTCCAATCGTTGTCTAGTTATAAAAAATACCAATTACATTGAAAAATAAATACATCAATCAAATTAATTTCCATGTCTTAAATATTCACCATTTAAAAAAAAAAAATCAATTCAACATGCAGGAAAATTAAAACATGTGAATGAATGATATATTGTAATTTATATTTTAATTATCTTTTGATTTTTTTAAATTTATTTTCAAGCTAAAGCCTCAGCTGTAATGAAAACAAAAAAAATAAAAAATATCAGACGAAATACTGAAATTAAAAATCGACAAAATGCTTGGAGCTTATTTGCGGACGTGCAAATAAAAATTAAAAAAAAAAAAAACAACCACATTTATTATCTTGTTACTGTGAGATTTCTTTTTTTTTTTTTTGTTTATCAAGTGATTAAATGAAAGGGGGGGTTAAATTTTTTTTAAATCCCGATTTAATCGTGCAACCGTGCACCAACCTCGAAGGCAAAAGATTTGCAATTGAGAGCCTTTGATTAGATTGCTGCATTAGACAGTCGAATAAATTCACTTTGTCATCCAGATTGTTGTAACAAGGATCTTCATTGTATATGTGACGCATCAGCTCCAAGCGCTGTCTATAAAATTTTACAGTTTTTCATGATCAAAATATTTTTTATTTCGTTTCCCTATTTGTTTATTTTAAAAAAAAAAAATTCTTTTGCCTTTGAGATGGCATGGATAGATGATTTTAAATAATATATAAAATATAATTTTTTTTTTATATTAATTTATTTACCGAAGTTTATCAAGTGTCCAATAATGAGTTGCACCATTTTTAGTATCTTGAACTTCAACAGCAACAATTGTGCGTGGAAATGGTCGTTCTTCTTCATCATCATCATCAACATTTGGTAAAAGATCTGGTGGTAATGGTGAATATAGTGTGTCTGTTAAAAGTGTAAATTGAAATTGCACCTAAAAGAAAAATAAACAATAATATTAAATTATATTTTTAATAGTTAAATTTGCATAAATAATAATTACTTTTTTCTTCAATTCCACTGATATTGCATTGGCTTCTTTTAGGAATATTGCATTACCCCATAAATCATCACGTAGACTTGTAAATTGATGATATTTCCATTTTCTAAATGCCCATGCTGCAAGTTGGAATTCACGTTCACTCCAGTTGCTCTCTGCGTCAAACAATGGGTTGACTGAAATACAAGCCATCACAAGGCGAAACCAGTCAGAATGGCAAAAAGCAATATTTTTTATTCCAATCCACAACAAGCAAATATTTAAATTTTATTTTTCATTAATATTATCATTTAAATAAGCTATTATTATTGTTTTTTTTTGTTTTGTTTGTTATTTCGAATTTAATTTAGAAAAGCAATTGCTGTGAATTGTTGTAAAATTTGTGTTGCCAATGTAGAGTGATTTTTTGAATATGAAAAAAAAAAAAATAATAATGATTGAATGAACTACTTACCAAATATGTCTTCCTCAATATTATTGAAGTCTTCAGGAGTGTAACTGCTGTACATGGACATTGTCATGCTTTGTTCCTCGACCTGTTTCTGCAGGGCATCTATTCGAGCTTCGTAATTCTGTCAAGTATCATTATATAAGATAAAAGTAATAAAAGAAGATCAAAAAAAAAAAAGTTTCTTTTGATGTTTAATATCTCAAGTAGATTTCAAGATAAAACACAGTCACCAAAAATCATCAAATGAATAAAAAAAATAAAACTTACTTTTCTTTGTTCTTCAAATAATTGATCAGCAGTTTCTTTTTCTTTTCTAAATTGTTCTTCCAATACAACAAGTCTTTTATCCATTTCAACTTTAAGATCAATACCTTGTTTTTCTAACAATTCAATTTGTGCAAAATTCCAATCAACTGTTTCACCATTAGCTGGTGTTTCAGTTGGTGAATTTTTTTCACGTCTTTCACGTACTTGATCTGGATGATTAAATCTAAATACATGATTTTTTCCAAGTATAACACGTGAGCCTGTTTTCAGCACAATTGGCGCGTTTATTTCCCGCCCATTTACGTAAATAAGAGCTCCTGTTTTCGGTATAAGTGTTATGACATTTTGATGATTTTCGAATACACAATGTTCGCTTAGGATATGTGGACCACATAGTTGTATATCTTGGGGTATATTTGCTTCCGCAGATCCTATGCGAGTAAAACCGTCTTTTATATAATAAATCAGGCATTCTGACATCAATGGATCCTCGTTTAAATTTACAAGATGTGGTGTTTTTTTTGGTGAAAATACACCCACTGTTACACCATCCTCTTTTACAGCAACTCCCATTTCTGCAAATACTGCTTCTCTTTGTAAACGTATTGATTCTGTTCGTTTCAACTTTTCTTCCCATGTCTCGTTTAATTCTGTAATCATTTACAACTTTATTGTATTTTATTTATTTTTCATTCAATCAGGGTTTTGTTTTTTTAACCATAAATAAATTCATCAACATCTTGGAATGAAAGAAATTGAATAAAATCAAATATAAATGAGATATACATTATTTTTTCAACACAATAAAAATCATTTTTATACCTGCAATAAGTTTTTCAGATGCTTGCAACTGTTCCACAGCTTCTTCAGCAGTTCTATGTGATGGAATTCTTTGACGTGTCTCCTTGGTATCTTCCTCTCTTTTAGCTGACTTTATAATAGCTGCTTCATCTCCTGCACAAAGACACACACACAGTTTTAAAAGCTTTCACATCTAACAATACGACAATTTATATCTCGCTTTTTTTTTTTATAATGAAAATATAATAATAATAATGATACTAAAAATATTATAACAATAGTTATCAGCGTCTATCCGACTGTGACCATGTGACACATTGTTATAAGCTCAATCCATTATTATCACTGACACATACTGCATTCGAAAAATAAATATTATTTTTTAAAAATAGCCGAGAAATTTATCACAACAGTTGCAACATAATAACAAAGAGAAAAGAAAGAAAAAGCTGTCTCATTTATTAGCTTTACGATAACATTTTTGATATTTTTTTTTTTATAAATGTGTGATTATGTCATGCAAAATCACAGCCAAAATTAAATATTATGTAATTGTTTTTATTTTTTATTTTTTTTGCTAAATTAAATAAAATTTTATATTTTATGCGAAAAATAAAATGCCTACGCGCATGATCAGCTTTTTTCTAAAAATCCTTTGCTTCTTTTTTTCATTTTCATCCAAAGCTTAATGATTAAAAAAAAAAAAAAAATACAAAAGCAATGCTTTTTAAAAGCGCAAAAAGTTGGATAAAATCAATGCTGAAATTTTTGTCTGCTTGCGGTGTCAAGTGTATCTGTTGTTGTATTTTTATTTTTTTTATTGAGCGCTCATTAATTTTATTTCGTTTTTTTTTTTTTTTCGATACTTTTTACTTACTGGATTCTTTCTTTTCATATGAGATAATGCCACCTAGCCCTATGTCGAGGATTATTCGTGAAAAACAAAAAGAAATAAAGGTAAGTGGATTTTCTAAATGATTTTTTTTACAAATATTCTAGCTATCGATAAGAGAATATTTTCATTGTTATTTTCGCTTTTTTAATATCGTTGATGAGTCGAAAAATATTTGATAAATTTATATAAAATTTTTGTTTAACTTACCTTCTTCGAAATCGATACCCTCTTGCTTTAAAAGTTCACGTAATTTTTGTATTTCTTCTTTGAGTTCACGTATAAGTTTAGCATTTGCATCCTCATTGACAACTGCTTTGCAAACAATTTGTTTGGCTCTATCAGCATATCTACAAATAACAAAAAAACCAATCAAGTTAATTAAAATAACATTATTGTCTTTTAATAATTTTAATTTGTTTATTAATATTTACCTGAGAGTTGATAGAGTCTCGTCATAATTTATATCAGCTGGACTGACAGCAGCAATCATAGCTGTTTTTGAATTACCACCAAGATTTTCACGTAACAACCATGTTAAAACTGAATCTCTGTATGGAATAAATTCAGCTTTCTTTTTTTTTTTAGTTGCCTAAAATAATTATGAAAAATTAATTAATTAAAATCAAGAAAAAGAAAGCATTTATCACAATTTTATAAATTACAAAAAAAACACTTACCGCCTAGTTAAATTCACCAGAGCAAGTAAAAAAATTAAATTTAAAAAATAATTAATAAATAAATTTTGAATGTTAAATTATTCCTAATATTAAAAATAAACTTACAACTTCAGCAAGTGCACTAATAACTTTTCCCAATGTTGTTAAACTTTTATTAATATTAGCACCTTCTTTAAGACGTGTACCTTTAGCACCAGTTGAATCAGCTCTTTCAGAACCAGCTAAATCAACTAGCGATATTTTACTAACTTTTTCAGTAACTAAACCAGTTATTGAATCATGTTTTTGTTGTGTAAAAAAAATTGTAAATACAGCATGTGAACGTGATGATGTTTCATTCATATTTGTTGCTGCAACTGTTCTTGCTTTATTACCTTCATCAATACAATCATGAATTTCTTCATATGACATTACAGCAAGTTTTGATAAATCTTCAACATATGGACCAAGTAATGGATGTTCACGTACACGTAAATTACCTTTATTTTTTGGATTTAATAAATCACGTACACGTTCACAATATATTTCCATATAACTTACTTCAACTGAATGTTTTAATGTATCACTTGAATTTTTACTTATTTTACGAAATAAATCTTTACATATTTGTGGTATTATTCCTTCTTGTCCATCTTCTTGTTTACCCATCATTGTATATGATTTACCAGCACCAGTTTGTCCATATGCAAATATACAAACATTGTATCCTTCAAATGCATGCTGTAGCATTTCTTCACCAATATCTTTATAAACCATTATTTGAGATGAATAATTTGGATCAGTTGGATCAATTGAATGATATGAATAATCATAATTAAAACTTTTTATTGCTTCTTTTGTGCCTGGTGGTGCTTTTGGATTAGCAATTGCTAAAAAAATAAAAATATTTTTTATTAATTTATCAATAAATTTATTCAAATTGCACAAAGTACTTTTGGTAATTGGATTAAAATTTTATTTAGCTAATTTAAAAAAAAAAAAACAATAATAGAAATTAAATCCCTTGAGGCTTGAGAAATTAAATTGGTGTATTTTTTTTTTCATTTCAAATCCTGCTGAAAGCTACTTGGAGTTTATTGGGGTCATGTTTGATTTTAGAGGAATAAAGTTAATCAAGTAGAAATAATAGGAGTTAATTTTTAAAATATTTTTTCAGAGATTGGTGCTACTTACTTGTGGTGTTGCCTGACATTTCAATGATACATTGGGCCTCACGTAATACTTCGCGATTGTTAAAGGGCCGCACCCTCACTGCCACTTTCACCGACGACATCTTTGTCTACTTTGAAGTCGACTTTTGTATCAATAAATTCTTGACACTTTTATGTCTCTCCTTCCTTCAATTCTATAAAAAAAATTCGAATTAAGTATTAATTGATCAAAGAAATAATAAAAAAAAATTCTATAAAATTATCAGCTGACCTAGTAATCAAAAATATATATTTCTTTTCAATAAAAATATATTTATTATTATTTTTTGTCTTGATAATAGGGTAGATATCTTTTTATTAAATTAACGTTATTCTTTTTTGAGATAAAACCATCAATTTTATCATTCAATTTTTCAAGGATTTTTTTTAACTTTTACAACTCAAAAGCTTCGACACTTTTTTCAACTTTTTAACGCTTATAAAAGCTCGCAAGGATTTCATCAAATTATACTTAATTAAATTATAAAAAAAAATTTATATTCAATATTTCATAAAAAAAAATATATATCTAATTTTAATCCAATAATTTAATTTTTTATTTTTTTTTAGAGTTTAGAAATTGATAAAGTTGATTGAATTTATGACGATGTTAATATTAAAAATTATAATGATGATTATCATATGTTATTTTATATAACCCTGGGGTGATTTCAATTAACGATTATATTTATTTCAAGTTTTAACCTTGATAAAAAAATAAAAATAAATATAAAAAAATTAGAATTGTTATATGTGTGTATCATGAAAGCTCATAACAATTAAAAAAAATAAATTTTTAGTTATGTTATTCGACAAATTAATTAAACAATTATCTTCTTTTTTGATAAAAAAAAAAGAAACAAAGGTTGTATCAGTTTTTAACGTCATTTTATTAGTCGAATAATTTCGTTTATTTTTTCTCTCGTTGCTATGCAATTTTGAAAATCTCTCCCAACTTTTCGATTGAAAAAAAAGCTCATATAATTAATTTAATTAATTTTAAAGTTTAAATATTTTTGTTTTTATTATTTGATATTTTATTTATATGTATATATATTTAAAATTATTGGATAGTAAAAAAATATTGTCCGGACATGAGATATCCAAGATCGTTACCGGAAAATATTGCGTGTTAACCCCTGGGAATATAAAAGCTCTCGACATGATAAATAAAAGTATAGAATTTCCGGCACATATCTAAAAAATTATTTTCCTAGACTAAAAGGTATGAGGTAAAATAAATGACCAACGAAGCATGGCTACATAAAAATTTCGCCAAATTTCATCAACATGGAAATTATATTTTTCATATCAACATGAGGTCTATACAAATTTTCACAATATATATTAATATTCCAAGTTGATAAATTGATTGATGAGTCATCCGGGAGATATTAGCGATAAATTGTATTATCAGTAATTTGATTTAAAATTGCTTGCACCTTAATATTCGTAAGATAATGGTAATATTGTTACAAAATAAATACAAGACACTATCATTTAATAAAAATAAATATACAGATATATTATTGATTAAAGATAATAAATATAATCCACAAAAAAAAGACTATATTTAAAAGATAAAATCTCTAAATTTGTTAAAATTGTTTTTTTTTTATTTACGTTGTTTTAAAAATTAAAAAAATATATATTATAGTTGAGAGTTAATAAAGATACTATAAAAAACTTTTAAATAAATAAAAATTAATTTTTTTAAAATGGCAATTTATATCTTTAATGTGAATATAAGTTTTTATTTTTCTTGTAATTTAAGATTTTTATTAAACAAAAAAAGTGTGGGAAGAGCTTTTCATGATAATGATGATTCATCGAATTTCCGTTTTCATGTTTGCTGACGTAGGTAGTATGAAAAATAATACTAGTTTGGATGATGACATCAGCAGAGGAAAACCCACAGCAGATGTTGATTGGTAAATAAAAAAAAATTTTTTTTTCATCAATACTATTGATTTTGTGAATAGGACATTATTATAATTATTATTTGTATTATTTTTGATAATTAAAAATGTGTTTATGATTGATAAATATAAGCTTGAATTGATAGATTTTATTTTTTAATTTTATATAATTTTATTTAATTATAAAATGGTCGGGGAAAAACGAATGAGCGTGCGACGGTATTGCAGCGCCAGTCAGACTATTTATTGACTTATTCTACTGAGAGTTTTTTTTTTTAATTTTTCAATGAGATTTTAAGGTTTATAATAATGTATTTGATTAATGCTCCACGTGTGTAATTTTTTAATTACGAAAAACAATGTATATGAGGGTTGAAATAATTAATTTTCGTATATAGTTTTTTAATTAAAAGTTGATTTGAGCTTTTTTTTTCTTTCAAGGTTTTCACGAAGTAAAAATGTTTGGATAACTGATCGAATTGGTTGTTAAGGACGAGTATTTATACATTAAAATATAGCACATTTTATTATTTTTATGTAAACATTTTTAAAATGCGGGTAGGGGAATTAATTAGAGAACAATTTAATTAATACGTGATTATCAACGGGGCTACATCAAATTAAATTTCTCATCACATAAAAAAAACATATAAAAATAAACACAAGGACTATGTTATTTGTTTTTTAAATAACCTTAATTTAAAATAAAAAATTTTTTGGAAGAGTTTATTTTAAAATGAGTTGACGCAGTATGAAAAATTGAAAAATAAAATTTATAAAAATTAAATTTTACAACGTAATTTATTTAATTTAAAATTAATTAATTTTTAAAAACTTTTTTATTACAAAATAAAAGAGAGATGTAAGAGCTTTTCAATTTGAAAAAAAAAAAATTAAAAAATTATTCAGCCTTGAACGTATATGACCTCGTCATGACGTTTCAAAAAGAAAAACAACACCCGTAAGTGCAATCGATCCGATACGTTATTGTCTGAAAGCTCAAAATAAAAAAAAAATTCATATGACATATTAAAAATTACCAAAAATCAAAGCACAAAAAGCTCACCTTTTATTGAATGTAATAAAATATTATATAATCAAAAATTAGCAAGGTGAATAATTTTTTATTTGTCACTATTGTCACAATGGAAAAAACTACTTGTCACTTGAATTAATTAAAATGAAAAAAAATATAAAGAAAGCTTTTTAATAATAATCAAAAATTCACCGCACAAAATAATACTATGATTTAACAACATTTTCACTATTAACAAAGTTGTAATAATCCTTAATATTGTTTTATTTATGAAATATTAAATATCAGTAGTCCAACGATCATCGTCGCGATCGTCGCTGTCCAACTGATTCGTCTAGTAATATTGTTCCAATATCTACAAAGCACAAGTAGCGCCAATTTAATATATTCTTATATATTTTTCTTATTTTTTTTTTTAAAAAACAAAATGGTAGAATAACGTTATACGCATGATCAATTTGTGTTTAGTTAAGTCACATGACTGTGATGCTAACACGACGACATTGTCAGCCAATTGCATTTCATATATTGCAATGGTATATACAAGAAAATTTATATACACACAAATATACCCTACAAAGAGGGGTTGAAAATCAATATCACAAACTAACAGAAGACGTTGTGACGTCATGAAAAACGACGCAGAGGATCGACCAATGCAGACGGGCGGCGCCGGCCAATTTTCAACTTGGTCGTATCCATTCGACCACAATCAATATATATACACTTAAGATGGGAAAATTTTTATTTTTAAAATACACACAAAATGTTGAAAAACAAAAAAGAAATTTTTTAAATATTGTTTTTTTTGTATATAAAAACACACAAGGTTTTTAAAAACAAAAAAAAATCGAAAAAAAATGAACAAAAATAGGGGGTGAAAATTCATGATTAGTTTTGAATAATATAAATAATAATATAAAAAAAAAAATATATCAAAGATTGGATAGTCATCAGTATGAAGCATGTAGGATCAAAAAAAATCTTTGAATAATTTATCAGCCATCGGGGTTTTTTTTTTTTTTTGAATTGAGATGAAAAGAATTGGAATGGGGTTTCAGATTTATGTTACAAATTCACGTGGGATATATATACCCATAGATTATTATTATTATTATATATTTTTTAATTTATTTTATTTTGTTTGATACCAGAAAATTGTGCTATGGACGTCAATGAAATGGCCTAGTAAGTTGTATTCTAAGAAACACTGGGGTGTCGTTTCAATATATAGAACAAATATATGCTAAAATAGAATTTTGGGGTGGTTTAAATAAAATTCCTGGTGATCGATATTGTCACGTAAAACACGTGGTGATATTAAAATTTTTCAATTGAACAAATGTCGTTGCATTGAAAGTATATGCAAGTACCAAAAGAAGAAAGAAAAAAAAAAGCTTTAAATTTTTATTTAATGCAATTATCATGATGACATGATACTTGATATTTAAATGATAATTATGTAATGATAACTGTAATTTTTTGAATGATTTTTATAGGCACTTTTGTCGATAAAAGTTGACATGACATTTTCATCGTATTGTTTAATATCTAACATATAAATCTGTTGTTGTTGTAATTGATAGTTTGACAAGTATTGGATATTGTCAAGCTCAGCTTGTTGCTCACTTGTTGGTCAAGGCTTTTTTTTTTTTATTTAATTTATAAAACAAGTTAATTTTAGTTTATAAATAATTTTTATTTAACATTAGTTGAGGTGAAATTTTATCTGATGAATTAATAAAAACACTTTACCCTGGTGATTACTTGATCTTGAAAAATAAAATAATATTTTTTTTAGATTGTGATTGAAATAATTTTTATCTGATTATCGATATTTTTAAAACAATCTTAATGACATTTACCACACAATTGTTTTATGGAAGATTGATTTTTAATATTATAAATTGTATAAATATTTTGATTAAAATTTAATTATGTCGTCAATAAATTTACTTGAATATAGGTTGAAGTAATTAAGTTTAGTATTAAATTTCATTGAGAATTTAATAGTCATTGTTTAATTTATTGTCAATGCATTACAAGTTGAGACAACAGGATTTGTTAAATTGATGGATTACACTCATGAGATTTGTATTTATTGCCGCAATTCAATGTCTTTTGGGATATTTGTCTTGTCAGTCATTCATTCGTGTTGAAAATAATAATTTTCTAATTTAATTTTTCATAAATATTTCGATTGGAAATTTGTAAAATGTATATATTTATTTTATTTTTCATTTTTGCTTTGTGTTTTTATAACTTACTAAAAATTACTGTCTGAGAAAGAGAAAGATCATCTTTAATCTTTAAAAAAAAAAAACAAATTGACGAAAAAAAAAAAGCTCATTTCAACGAGACATCCAGTAGGTTCTTTGGCCATCAACCTTTTGACGACATTTATGTTTTTTATACAGAACTTTTATACTTCTACAAGCTGACGATAAAAATAAAAATAAAAAAAAAACAGGAAATTGTAAAAGCTTATTTATTCTGATAAATAAAAAGAATAATAAATAATTTTTTTTTGTTCAATTTTTCATGAAGTTTTAATGAAAGTATATATAAAACAAAAATAACAGAAAATAGATGATAAGTTTTTGGTAATAATTTATATTGTGAATACAAAGAAAAACGATTTTATTTATTAACAAATTTAAACGTATTTTTTGTAGAACATAAACAAAACAAAGAAAATAAATTTTATAGTAATCTATCATGAAATAAAAAAATAACAAAAGTCTTTTAATGTATTTATTTTAATTTTAAAAGAAAAGTTTAAAAGATATAGATCGAAAACAAAAAGAAAACCCTTAAAAAATTTGCAATATAATTAATTTTTAAAAAGCGAAAAATTATAAATAAATAATGACGTGGAAATTTGACCCGACTTGAACTCATCTTGTGTTAATCAAAAAGAAAGTTTAGTGTTAACATGAAAAGAATTGAAACATGAAAAAGCTCGCAGAAAAGTTTTGACACTTGCATGGATTTCGACACGCAACACTAACTCATGCCAAAACTAAGAAACTCACAAACTTATATATACGTAAGCTTAATTGGATATTTGATAAAATACATCTTGTCAAATTGCCTCTCTGTAATTTAATGTTTTTATAAACAAAAAAAAAAAATTAATCTCCTTCCTTCTTGTATAATAAAATACTATAAATATATTTTTATATAAATCAATAAAAATTAATTGAAAAAAAAAAAAAATTATATAATAATTTAATTGAATTCTTTAGAGATTGAAATTTATATAGCCAAGTTTTGATATCGTCATTACAAAATTTCACATCCCTTATACAATCTCAGGCACCTCTCGACTCGAGCTTTTTTTTTTTTCTACCACAAGCGAGCTTGAGCCTCATCAAGGCAGGCAAATATAAAAGAGCTTTTTATTTTGAAAAAATAATTAATGTAACATTTTCACTCAATCGTTTCATGCTTTTGAGTTAAAAAATTTATACATTTTTAAAATATTTATTCATAAATTAAATGAGAAAAAATATTTTTAATTTTAAATAATAATTATATAAATAAAAAAAAAAAGTTAATTAAATTTTTTTTGAATAGTTTTATTGATTATTAATAAATAAAAAAAATAATATATCTAAAAATCATAGGAGTAAGTAGGTTACATACAGACAAAAGTTAAAGTTCACTGGAGGGTCATTAATCGTATGTCAGTGTTTGTTTCCGACAGTCACTATTCACATGGAAAAATGTGTGAAATCTGGTGAAAAAAATACGAATAATATAATGAAAGTTTTTTAAATTAAAAGCTAAAATATCAATGATTTCAATTGAATGAATATCTGAAAAAAAAAGCTCAACAAAAAATTATTATTTCATCAATTATTTTGCTTCAATTCTAATTAAAGCTTTAGTAAATTTATTTATATACATGCAAGTATAGGATTTTTATTTTCTTTATGAAAATATAAAACTTTTATCATTTTTTTTTCACCACAAAAGATGAGTACGAGTGACACGAAGCTTTTCAAGATACCATCATCCACGTAGTTAATGTTGCAGTGACAATTTATCGTCAAGTCACGAAACCGCAATTTTCCTGGTACCCAGTGTAATATCTTCCAACCCCAACTGTAACTTTGTACGTCTCAAATAATGAAAAAAAAAAAAAATGAATAAACCTCCACAGATGTAAATGCACATAGACTCTTCTCTAAAGCCTTTTAGCATCCGCATATAAAATTCAAAACTTTTTTAAAATTTCTTTTCTTATTTTCTCCCCGATAGTTATATGTAAAGCTTTTTTTTTTTTAATTTACATTTAAGGACAAAAACATGTTAAAATATATAAAAGTTTTTTAGCATCATTTAAATCAGTAAAGAATTTCTTTGAAAAAAAAAAAAAAAAAAATGCCTCGAGTTGTTTAGACGAGACATTTTAACTTGAAACTAACGAGATCATACAGAGAAAAAAAAAAAAAATTTTGTTGGAGGCTGGTTTGTGCTTTTGACCTTGATCTAAGTTGGCTAACTTTTGGATAAAGAAAATGTCCAGACTGAAATAAAGCACGACCTTGATTTGTCTTAGATTAAAATTTTTAGAAAATAAAAAAGCTCAAAGGTTTTTATGACAACTTTTGTGTAAATAAATTAAAACTATTTGGGTTTTTTTTTTGTTTAAATATTTTCCTGTTATTTGTCTAGATATTAAATTGGTAGTTTTTTTTTTTTTGTTTATTTGATCCCTTGTCTAATGGTGAAATTTAGTGTATGCTAGTCTAGACATTAAATTCACCTATAAGGAAGAAATATGTTTATGCCCAAGAAACTTTTCCACAGGGAGCTAGAAACGTTAAAATATTTAGGTCAAATATGGGTGGGGTTAGAAACAACCACATGGTACGTGGTACAGGGAGTAAAAATATATAGGGATTAAATAGATCGACGTTTATTATTCTCCATGACCTTGGATGAGAAGAATAATGACCTGTATTTATCAAGGTAAGACAATATATTTTTTCATTATTTTAATTATAATTTTAAATATTTTTTCTAATAAATTTTAATAATAAAAAATATATATATTTTAAAAATGTATTTTCTAAAATTTGATAACTCTATTTTATTAACTGAATGATTTACCTAATATTTGTGAAAAAAAGCTTTTAAAAATTTTTTTTTTTCATCAAAAAAGTCCAGAGAAAAATCATGCAAGACAAAAAAAACGTCAGGAGCTTTTTTTTTTATATTTAAAAAATTACTGAATAAATTTTAATGCTATTTTAAATTAAACAGAGCTTTTTTTTTTTCTAAAAATAATAATAAAATTAAAATTCAATAAAATTATTATTCAATGAAATTTAATTTTATTGATTGAAATTTTATGAAATATAAAAATTGATGACATGATGAATAAAAACATCTGAGCTAAAAAAAAAAAAAGCTCAAGAATGTCGATGATAAAATTGAATTAAATATTCAAGATGAATTTGATGAGTGAGATTATTTTATCTATATCTTCCAGTGAAGATAAAATTTTTTTGCGCAAATTGGAAGACAAAGATGTGTACTTCATGTACATGGATGAGTTTATTCTAGAGATAAAAATGGAAGTTTTTTGCGGAGGAGGATGAAAAAGATCGATGGCGTCTGCTGCACAACCAGCCATATTTACAAATAAATATATATATAAAAAAGCTCACAGGATCGAAGTGTATTTTTTTACTTCATGTGAAACGTTAACTTGTACTGAGCACAAACTTCCCTGTCAATGACCTCATTGACCTTTGATCAAGCTCATCCCAATGCAAGCTCATATAAATATATTATAAATTTCCTAAAATTTTAACAACATAAAATATTATCCTGAGCTTTTTGTATTATCCTTTTTTAACCTTCTAAAATTACTGTGCTTTTTGACTCTAACGATACAAAAGCTTTCATTAAGCTTGTATTTAATATAAATATTTTTAAAACAAAAAAATTCTCAAACAATACTCCTTTTTTAATAAAAAATTTGTGAAAATAAATTTGTTATTTTTAAGGGATGAAAAAAGGTATTAAAAAATTTACATATGAATTTTTTTCTTTTGTTCTTGACTCGGTAGAAATACAGGTATAGAAAAAAAAAAAAAAAAACCAAGAAGAGGATGATGTGAAGAGGTCATTGTGAAACAGTGAGAAGTTAGATTAAAGTTTACCCCAAGGGGTTTTTTTTTCTCTCCCAACGATACAACATCAGATAGCATCGATTGACCGCTATAGAAAAGTGGCGCCACAATATAGCTACTATTTTTTTTAACCCTTCTACTCATCCACAATAAGGGTTGATAAAAAAAAAATTTATTTATTCATACAGTATTTCATAATATCTTTATGAAAATTCTATGAAAATTTTTGCAATAATTTTTTTTTCTATTAGTTTATCAAATAAAATATTATTAAATTTCATATGAGCTTGAAGCTTTATATTTGTTTGATGATTTAGCTTTTATTTGTAAATATATGTATTTATTGGTAGTGTTTAATAAGGGCGTATGTGTGGAGCTTTTATTGTTACACCATTGTTATTTGAAAAAATGTAGCAGCAAAATCGATTTTACTAAAACGCACGAGTTGTGAACTTTGTGCTGTTGTGCGCCATTGCATGTACACATATCAACTTACACATTTGTAATTTTAACACATAAAATTATTGTATAGGTATATATTATTTGGGTAATATACAATATCGATCAACCAGAATAAGCTTTTGTGTCATATTGAATAGTAAAACAATATGTAAATTGATGAAAAAAAATACGAAATTTCATTAAAAATTAGGTCAAGTAAATGGAATTTTAATAATAATTAATTAAAGCATTTAATGACAATTAATTAATTAATTATAAACAAAATTAAATAATTAAAATGGCAAATTATTTAATTTCAATAAATCGACAATAAATTTTAATTATTTTTAATTATTTTTATATAATAAAAATAAATTAATTTTTAATTAAAAAAATAATTTAATTGTGTTGTATTGATTGAGCTTTTAAATTTAAATTTTTTTTCAATTTATCGGTAAGATAGAAATTACGTATTACCAATTTTATAGATTTAATTAAAAAAGTAAATAAATAAGAATAATTTAATGAAATTTGTTTAGCTTTTAATTGATAACTAATTAATTATAAAAATTAAATTTAATTATATTTTTATATAAGAGTGTCAATGAAATGTCAATTTTTTTTTTGTTATTTTTTGTCCTTGTTATGGATCGATTAAAAAAGTAAATAAATAATAATTTACAGACATTAAATTTGATAACATTTGTCTTGTTTTTAAATTTGATATATAATGAATATTAAATGAATATATAAAAAAATAAAATTAAAAAATGATAAGTAGTTGATTATAGAAGTGTTATTGTTATGAAAAAAAATTGAACTTTGACTCACCAAATCGATGAAGTGACATGGAAACAGCTGAAACGCTTCTCCCATACTGTTTCATGAATTCCTTCGTTTTATTTGGTTCATTTCCAGTGCATTTCTAAATTCAAAACAACATCTGCGATTCATCTGGCCTCTTCAGGTGAGCTGATAAACTAAAACTGACATATTGTTTACAAATTCCAAACGCACGTTTATTTATTTAAAAATAAATAATATTGTTACTTCAACAATGGCTGATAGTAAGGGTTTATCAAAAACATCAAAAAGAAGATGTCAAAATGTCAGTGACAATGAGGATGGATCTGCAACACCTTTAAGAAAAAGTACTCGAGGTAAAATTAATGTTTAACCTGTTAAAGCATCATCAAAATATCAACAATTAAAATTTTTCATTCTTGTTTATTAGCTAATAAATAAACAATTAAATTTGCAATTTTTTAATTTAATAATTTTAGCTATTTAATGTGATTTTTGTTTGTTAATTTAGCTACAAGATCAAGGAGTGTTACCAATGACAATGAGACATCTCCAACATCTGAAGAATCAACTGGTAATTATTTAATGATTTTTATAAATATTGTTATTTTATAATTATTTGTATTTATTTATTTAAATTTGTTTATGTAGGTTGGAAGAGACGATTGAGAAGAACAAAAAGTTCAAATGATAATTCATCAACAAGTCCATGTAATTATAATTTTTATTAAAAATATAAATAAATTGAATAAAAATTAATTTTTTAACTTTTATTTTAGCAAAAAATTTTAAAAGAGATACCAAGGTTAATAATGAAGATAGTGATGATGAAGCAAATTTTAATTTGAGTCCATTAAAAGAAGAACTTGAAAATGAACTTAAAAATATTGAAGAAGATACACAAAAAGCTTCTGAATTATTTCTTGATGAAGAAGATGTTAGTGGAAATAAAATATATGGTTTTCAAACACCATCAAAAAAAAATGCAATGATACAAAAAGCATTATTATCAAGAACACCAACAACAACAACAACTAAAATTGATCCAAAAATTACAAAAATTGCTTGTGTATTAACTGAAAAAATAAATATACCACCAACAACACCAAAATCAAGTAAAAAAAAATTACCAAAAATATTAGAGGCGTCTAAAACTCCAGTACGATCAACAAGATCAAGTCATCCACAAATTCATTTTGCAAGTGATTCAGATGAAAGTATATCTGAAGACAGTGAATTTATTCCAACTGATGAAGATGATGATGACGATGACGATGATGGTGATGGTGATATTAAAAGTGAAGAAGAAAAAGATCATTCAAATGATGATGAACCAGATGAAAATAGTAGTCCAAAAAGAAAACTTTTGAAAAATCAATTGGTACCAATAACACCTTGTAGACGAGGAAGATCAAGAAACAAAATTATTTATAATGAATATGTAAGTATTTATTCTACCAATAATTTATTTAATGCTGATTGTTTTTTTTAATTTTTTTATGTATTTTCAGCATATGAAAACAGATGATTATTTTGCATCACAATCTGAGCGAGCAGTTACATCAGATAATACCTTAAATCGTTTAAAAAATCCACGTCTTGATGAAGATAAATTAAAGGAATTATTAATTAATAAAGATCATATATCAAAAGAACACAAAGATGGTATTTGTGAACTTGCAAATAATTGTAAATCACACTTTAAAATGTGGCATTATATTATGGAAGAAGGTTACAGTCTTCTTCTTCATGGTCTTGGTTCAAAAAGAAATATTATTCATGAATTTCATGATGTAATGTTATCTGATCATCCAACATTTGTTGTTAATGGATTTTTTCCAAGTTTAACAATCAAAGAAATACTTGATGGTATTATAAATGATGTACTTGAAATTGATTGTCCAGCAAATCAAAATGATTGTTTTAATTTAATTGATAAAACAATGAGAGATAATCCAGATGATAAATTATATTTATTAATTCATAATATTGATGGTGTTATGTTGAGATCAAATAAAGCACAAGATGTATTATCACGTCTTGCTGCTATTCCAAATATTAAATTAATAGCATCAGTTGATCATATTAATGCACCATTACTTTGGGATAATGTTAAAAAATCAAGATATAATTTTTATTGGTGGGATGCAACGACATTTGTACCATATGAAGCTGAAACAATGTATGAAAGTTCATTACTTGTACAACAAAATGGTGCACTTGCTTTATCATCACTTCATAATGTATTTGCATCATTAACTAAAAATGCTAAAGCAATTTATACAATATTAGTTAAATATCAAATTGAAAATGGTAAAGGTAATCATTATTCTGGTATGGCTTTTAAAGATTTATATCTTGGTGCTAGAGAAAATTTTTATGTTAATTCTGATGGTGCATTGAGAGCACAGCTGACTGAATTTATTGATCATAAACTTGTTAAAACTAAAAGAAGTGCTGATCGTGGTGAGTATCTCATTATTCCAATAAGTAATGTAATTTTAAGTAAATTTTTAGAAGATCATGAAACTACATGAATCTTTTTGTTTTTTTTTTCAATTAATTATTTCATTTTTTTATTTTTTTTTTTGGTTGTTCATTCATTTATTTAATCAATATTTTTCATTAATTATTTTTGTATTTTTGTATAACTTGTAATAAGTGCTAGTAAATAAAAAGAGTTGATACATTTTCTTAAACTTTGTGTTGTTTATTTGTTGTTATTTTACAATTTAGTTTAATTATTATTTTTTTTTTTGAATAACATTTACCTGGAGTCTACTGGTTTATCGTCAACTGAACTCTACGTATATTGATTTTGTGTGTTTTATTTTCGTAGAAAAGTCAACTTGATTCTGTTATCACCGAGTGATGATAACCCAGTAAGCTTTAACTCACTGTAATTTGAAAAAAAAAATTCACCAGCTAATTATTTAAGCCTTTCAATTTTCTTATAAACTAATTAATTAATAATTAGAAAATTATTTTTAATTATTGTTCGAAATTATGTAAAGAATAATGTTAAAAATTATTTAATTTATTTCGAAATGTACTTTAATTTTTGGCTGAGTTATTCGATTAATTATTAATTATTTTTTAATTAAATTTAATTTTTAAGTAAGTAATAAATTTAAATTATTCATCTGTCATTGGTTAACTCTTTTTGTTTTCTTTTTTTTCTTAACGGTAGCGCTATCTGTGACAACCTGTCTCTCTCTATTTCGTGATCACAAAAGCCATGTTGTTATCAGTTCATCAGTTGTCAACATCAGTCAACATATTTTTTAACATTTATTATTAATCATTAATCGAGTAATTAGTAATTACAATAATGTTATCACAAATTGTTGTCGACAAATGTTGATATCTCAACAATAAAATTTAATTCGTCACAAATAAATTTATAAATAGTCCAGTGCAAAATACACCTTGAATAATTTCATTAAAATTTTATATTTTCTTTAATTTTTCCAAACGTGAGATCTGACATTTTGCAGTATATATTTATAAATCAATTTATTGAATAAATAAATTTTTACGACAGCTGCATTTTATTATTATTCACGTGATTATTTAGATCGGGGACGATCGATTTTGTAGCACAAGAATGTTAAAAAAAAAAAATAAAAAACAATGTCAGGTATACCTATACTATTTCCTTGTTTAATAATATAAATAACAATTTTAATAAACAATTGTATACACTATCTTTTAGTCCACAAAATAATAAAATTAATTAATATTTTTTCATTGCAGCAAGTGTTTTTGTTTAATTACAAAAAAAAAAAACCAACAAAAGAGGAAAAAAAAAAAGAGTCATTGGCCGAAAGAATTGTAAAGAATAGAGTATAAAATATTGCGTGTCATTGAATGCAAGAAGGATGAGGTAAACGCGTGTGTCATCAAAAAAAAAAATGAATCAAGATTAATAAAGAAAAAAAAAAATAAATTAGAGAGGAGAGCAGGAAAAAGGATTGGAGGGAGAGACGACCCAACAGGTTATTCAACACGATGAAATCTCTCAGTTGTATGGTACAATAATTCCACATGAAGACCTAGACCTTGAACCAGTAAACAACGATGATACATCACATCAACATGTTCAGTTAGTTGCCATAAAATAACAAGTCACTTAATATATTTATTGTGTTTATATTTGACAAAGTGACTAAAAGTAATTAACGATAGAAATTTTGTGTTTTTATTTTGTCAATTGGTAGTTTGTCATTATGCGACAATGTTCATCATCATGGCTCATGTTGTTAATTTTTTTATTGGTAACACCATGTCAACAGTGGCCAACAATCAATTTGTGGTCTTCATTATCAACTAAATATCAACATAATAGTTTATCAAACATGAAAGATTCACGAGGTGAGTTAATTATTTATCTATTTTTTTTTTTTTCAATCAAATTATATTGTTTTAAAAAATAATGGAAAATTTTCTAAAGAGCAATTCAATGACATTAATAATTGGTAATTTAAATTTTTAATTATCTCAATCTCCAAATTTTCCATCAAACAAATGAAATGATAAAAAAAAAAAAAAATCCAATTTTAAATGTCTCAAGTTTTTTGTCAATAAATTAAAATGGAATTTTTTTTTTTTCTGAAATGAAGTTTGTTTACCGTATGAAAATTAAAAAATAAAAGTTTAATTATTTGGAGTTTAACAATAAATAATAGAACAATTTAATAATGATAATTTAATGAAAAAAAAAAAAAAGGTGGAGCTGTAAATATTGGTTGATAAACGTGGTCATTAAAATTATCATTTAATTGTTGATAATGAATAAACCTCTCCCCAGGGTGTTGTCCATTATGAATTTTGATATTATTCAACAAACCCTGATAAATCATGGATTTTATTTAAATCTCGTTTACAATATATTCATCAATATGGATATTAACAAACAAGCCTTAATTCAATAATCCAAGCACGAATTTTAAAACCATCAAAACGTGTATATTCATATCACACATGTTGCTCTTTTTAAAATTTCATTTTACATTTTTTTTTTCTACATTTTTTAATGAGTTATTTAATCACCACAATGTGCCACAATTAATTTAAATTAGCCACATTTTTTTTCAACATTTTATTATTATTTAAAAATATTTTAAACAAAAAAGAAAATAGCTTTTTTTTTCCATTTCTTTTCTTTTGGTATATTTCGTTAATTCATTGTGTGTAATTTTTTTTTGTGGATAATAATTCAATTCAACAAAACATGTAAAATAAAAATTGAAAAAAGAAAATTATGCTACACTTTTGTCATTAGTTAATTTGTTTTTTTTTTTTACCACTCTCTTTGTTGTGGTAAAATTGATAAAAAATATTTTTAAAAATATTATTTCTATATTCCTTTTTATATAGAGAAATATTTTTAGTTTAATTTTTTTTTTGGCATAACGAGGTATCAATGATTAAGTGATTTATTGATACAAATATTGTTGAATTTTTTTTTGTTCTATATCGACTGGTTTATTGGGTATAGTCTCTCCCCTGTTTCAGCGTTTCGATTTATTTGACAGATGAGGGGTGTAGAGGCTAATACCACTCTCAAAAAAGAATCAATCATTTTTTTTATTTATTTTTTAATTTAAACTAGATTTAGTGTCAATGAAATTTAAAAATTTTAAAATTCCAATCTAATAAAAACCTTATGAATATTAAAAATTTACATTGTCGTAAAATATAATGAAATTTATTGGTAAAATTTTTTTCTTTTTTTAATATTAAATTAAAAAATTTTAAGTTTATTATTTATTGATTTGATTTATTTATTTTTTTATTTGTTTTTATTTTTTAGTGCTTAATTTTTTTCCTGTACCAGTTGAAGAGGAGTGTCTATCTGAAGATAAACGTCGACGTGGTACATGTATGAATACCTACGCTTGTAGAATTAATCATGGAAAATCACATGGACCTTGTGCACTTGGTTTTGGTGTTTGTTGTGTATGTAAGTAATAAACTGATAAAAAATTTTTTAAATTTTATAATATTAAAATGAAAATGAAATAAAAAAGTTTGTAGAAAAAATATGATATATTAATTTCTCTTGTCTAGTTTTCTTTTTTAGTTTTTCTTTAATATATTCTTTCCACGTTTTAGCCCAAGGGAAATATAGATATATTTTTTTTTTTTTATTACACGCTGGTTAAGCACATGTTCTATATTTTATCAATTTAATTTTCAACTTAAAAATTATGTATTCAGTAAAATATATAAATTCTTATTGACTTTTGCTTCTATTTTTTTTTTCATTTTCATTTTGTTAAATATAAAAGATATTATGTTAATAAAAATTTATAAATTTATTTTTATATTAATATTTGTAGTTTTAATAAATTATAAATAATAGCTATTGTTAATAACAAAATATTTTTTTTTTTAGCAAAATAAAAAATGTTTAAATTGAATTTTAAAAATAAAAATGAGAAAAATTGAATCTTCAATAATTTTTAAACAAGTTTTGTTTTAAAAAACAAATAAAAATATTAATTTTATACATTTTATAATGAAAATTTAATAAAACAAAACATAATTTAGTATTACGACCTCAAAAAAAGGAAAAAAAAAATTTGTTATCTCAAAACAAGTTTCGAATCATTTGCGGTATTGACCGGCATTCGGATACAGTTACACGATTGCTAACTATATAAAGGTTAACTCTTTGCGTTCCACATAAAAAAATAGCCTCATGATTGAACCCAACTGTGTTATTTTAAATTAATTATATTTTCCAATAAATTATTAAATACTAAAATGTAAATTTCGAAATTTTGTTAGCAAGTAAAAATCATCAGGTACATAAATATGTCATTAACAAGCAACAATAACAATTAACAAGCAACAATAGAAAATTAACAAATAACAATAAAAATTAACAAATTTAAATTAAATTTTAGTTTAAATAAATACATCTTTATGATTAAAGTGACGTTGTATGAATATCAAATTTATTACACAAGGGATTTTGGAGATTTAAACAATGAAATTTTATATATAACGGTGTTTCTCTTTCAATCTTTCTCTTTATACATAAAGTATAGTAAACCAAAGAATTTAAATTACCCAGTTTGTATATTAAGCTTACTCAAATACATATATACTCTTTGAATATTTAAATATAATATTTATAACTTAACTAAAATATAAACTTGAATAATGTAAATTTTCTTCAATTATTACTACACAAATAATATTTTAATTATTATTTATTTTTCAATTTATAATAAATAAATATATTTTTAATATTGTTTATTATTTGTCTATTTACAATTTTTATTTTTCATCTTTATTCCACAACTTACCGTTTAATTTTACAACCGGTTTGTCTTTTTTCATTTCCTTTTCCGTTTTTTTTAAATTATTTTTTATTTCAAAAATGTGTAGTATTATGTGTCCATTTTATTTGACCAGAAAAAAAAAAAACCTCAAAGTGATTCCCAGTTTGGTACTTCAATGTCAACGTTGATATATATATTTTTTTTTTTTTTCGTCTTCAAATAGCTCAATTTTAAGTAGCAACTAGAGGCCTAGTAAAACCATTTTCATTTATTATTTTTTTTTTATTTTTATCACTCACCTTTCAACGACTAAAAAATATATGTATATCTATAAAACACAAGATGAATAAAAACCAAAAAAAGAAGATGAATAAAAATGAAAAAAAACTTTAGCAAACTCCCCAATGATCGTGAATATTTCAACGAGTAGTTTTGTAAGTTTAGTTGGGTCGTGTATTTTTGTCTTTTTTTATAATAATAATTTTTTTTTTTTGCTCGATATAAGTTGTAGAGGGGTTGAAATTGGTGCTCAAGGCTGAAATTACATGAAAACCAAGCAAGAAAAAGTGAGCCATGAATAGAAGTAAGAAAAAGCTCGAAAAAAAAAAAAAAAACAGATAGAAAGCGAAAGAGTGGTTTAACCACCGGGGAATTCCCTTTGGAATGCATGAATACACGCAAGTTTATTTTTATATTTTTTTTATTTTTTACTTACAAAACTCTTTTTCCAATCTCCAAATTGCATGCTGTCCAGATAGATACCCAATTTAAACTGAGGAAATAACACCATCAAAGCAATGCACTTTTTCTCTTTCCATTTCTATTTTTTTTTTTTTTGCTTCATTTTTAATTTTTTTTTTTTCTGGCTCGTGCAGTTTTAGCAATTTTACTTTTTTTATTTTTATACCAGCTGGTTTTTTTTTTTTTATCCTTTTTTTTTCGTTTGGTGCATATTAGAAATTTTTTTTCCACTCGGTGTAGAGCTATTTGGTATTCGAGCTGATAAAATTTTTAGCATATGTTGCTATATGAATTATTGGAAAGCAATTTATATATGAACGAAGGGTTAAAATATATATGATATAACACAAATTTACTTGTTTCATTTAAAAAATTACATCAAGTCATTGTGAAATCACGTGAGGTCAAATGAAAATAATTGCATTAATTTTAATTAATTTTTCTTTTGTAAATTGTTAAATTAATCTAAAACAATTTAAAGTTTACAATTTATTCTGTTGATTATATAATTCATTAAAAGACTTAAAATATATTTTAAAAATTGTAAATATCTTTTAGTTTTTAATATATTTTATTTATGTTTTTTCATAGTCACGACAAGTTGTGGTGGTGAAGTTGGTAGTAACTTGACATACGTTACGAATCCGGATTTTCCAAATCTCATCGATCAACCCATGAATTGTTCAGTTGTGGTAAAAAAGATTGAGCCCCAAGTCAGCCAACTGAGGATTGATTTTTTGCATTTTAATATCGTAAGAATTTTTTAATATTTATTTTATTTACAAAATATGTTATTTGATAATCTAGCCAACTTTTACCAGATTAAAATGATAAATTATATAAAAAAATAAACAGGGTCAGCCAAATAGAAAGACAGGTGTTTGTGATGAGGACATGTTGGAGATAACAAGTGGTGATAGAACATTTCAATTATGTGGTTGGAACAGTGGACAACACAGTAAGCATAAAAAAAAAATTTTATTACTTAAAAAATGTTGTACAACTTGACTGTAAACAATTGTGTTAATTAATTTTTCTACAAATGATTTTTAAAATTTAGTTTACCTTGATGTTGCTGATGGTCCAGTGACATTAGATTTTATATTACCAAGTACATTACAATCAAGAATGTGGGAAATGTCAATTGTACAATTACCATTTGAACAACGTGCACCAGCTGGTTGTCTTCAGTATTTTGATTCAACACGTGGGCTATTAAAAACATTAAATTTTTTACCAAATGGTAGATATCTTGCAAATCAAGATTATTTATTATGTGTTAGACAAGAAAAAGGTATGTGTAGCATTGCATATACACCATGTACAAATGATTCATTTCGTATTGGTCCAATGAGATACAGTGTTAATCAAACAATTGATATGAATGATGCTGAAAGTTCTGGTACTGGTAATAATGATCCAACAACATCAATAAGACGTTGCAATGATCGTGTATTAATACCATGTGACTTTGAAGAATTTATTACGGTATGAAAAAAAAAAAACATCTATGTATTCAATGCATGTATGCTGATTTTTATTTTGTGTAAATCCAAGCGACATTCATATCTCTTTGCAAAGTCCAGTTTATAAATTATTTATAAAATTGATTCAATTTATATTCCTCCCTTACTTTACCAATGTCAAACTATTGTTTTTATTTTTTTTTTTTTTCATTTGTCTTTGTTGTAAACACGTACAACAATCAACAATATTTACTACCCCTTTTTTTTTTACAATTATTATAATTTTATTTTTCATAAATATTCAAATCGATAAAGAAAAAAAAAAACTGCAACAAAGTTCATGGATTTAAAATGCTAATCACGTGACTACTAGTAATTTTTATTTTTTTTTTTGATAAATTATTACAACTCTCTTGGGTTTTATAAAATTTCTTTTTTTTTTCGCGTGCTAAAAATTATCGTTGAATTCTCAGTAAATTTTATCCATTTACCCTATTTTTCATGTCAATCATTATTTAAATGTTAAATTACATAATTGTTTACTCAATTTTGTAACTGATTTTTAATTTTTTTTTCTCATAATTTAAATAATAATAATTATTTTAAAAAATTTAATATGAAAAAATATTTTGAATTGCTTTGAAATTCAAAGCTTTTATGAATAATTAAATTTTCAAGTAATAATATTATGATAAACCAGATTTTGCCTCAAGTAATTTGAATGTTGTTTTTTAAATTTATTTATAATAAAATATAATTTAATTTAAAAAGAAAATAATATTTATTCTTGGCTATTTTTAAATAAATAATAATTGAATAATATTTATTTAATGATAATATTATTTTTGCATATTAGCCGGGTAATGATGGTGCTGGTATTTGTGATCTTGAGCACTGTGGAAATTCTCTTTGTGGACAAAATGAATTTGATGCTGAGGGTAATTGTCGTGTTGAAACATCAGCAACTCCATTTCACATTAGAGTTGCATTTGGATCTGGTAATGAAGATTCAACATCACCAGAAAATAAAGCAGGCATGTGTTTGACATATGAACAATTACCTTGTTCTTAAATTTATGCAACATGTTAATTTATATAAAATATATATAACTAGTCTGTATTTTATTATTTATTTAATAAAATTATTATTTATTTTTTATTATTATTTGTATTTATTAAAAACTTTTATTTATAAATCAAATGAAATATATTTGATATGAGTTTGATACTTCCTTGTTTGGCGTGTTTATCCCCTTGCTGTATCCCTCAAAGCTCATGTTGTTGTTTCCTCTTTTTTTTTTCTTTTTTCTTTTCTTGTTTCCATTATCCATGTACAAGCTTTTCTACTGGTCGTTTATTTTGGCATTATCAGCTCGATTTGGGCGTGATATCGATCTGCTCAAGTGGTTTCCTCGCTAACTTGTTGGAAGACTGAGAAAATAAAATAACAAACGTGTTATAAAATATATTTTTTGACACTATTTACAATTGAATTTTTTTTTTAATTAATAAAACAACAAACAAAAATTGATTTTTAAAATTCAACAGATATTTCAAATGAAGGGTTAAATTATGAAAATATTAATTTAATTAAATGAAAAATTTTTAACTATCATTTTTAATAAATTTTAAATTATTTTTCAAGATTAATTTATAAATTAATTAAAATTATAAATCATCCTTTATTGACATTTACAAAAAAAAATGGCCACCAATTGTTTATTTAATTTTTAAATTATTCGCGCGCAAAAAAAAAAATTGAAAATAAAAAAAAAAAAAAAAAACAAATAAGTGCCATTTTTTTTTTACACATAGTGCGTCATTGTTTTTGAGGGGGAACGTCGCGCTCGTAAACATCTCCAAGTTTTTACAATTTTAGTGTAATTTATAAAAGTGAATAAGTTATAAAAATATAATGATTTAAAAGCTAAAACAATGTGGATTCCATTTGTGTATAAATATTTTATAATCGGAGTGAAATACCTGTGTTTTTTTTTGTGTTTTGCCCATTCATTGTTGATGAAAAGCTGAGATGGATTCTGTGTTTTTACTCTGTCTTCATGTATGTATTTATTCTTGATATATTTATTTTATTATCACATATTTTATAATAATTATTTATTTTTATTAAATAATTATTATCAATATATTATTCTGTGTGTTTTTTATTGAATTTTGGTGAAAAAAATTTAGCTTTTCGTTGCATGCGTATGTGTGTGTTCCATATACTTACACATACACACCAGCGTATAAATTTTGGAGTAAAAAAAAAAAAAAAAAAAAGAATTATTAATAAACTATAAGTATTATAATAATTAATAATTATTTTTTTTATAAATGATTTATATTTATTAGTCGATTTATCATTTTGGTGAAATAATATTTTTTTGACGGCAATTAATATTGTACCCGGCTTTCAATGACCTTTTTTTTCAAAAATATATTTAAAATATCAACAAATAGTAGTTAACAATAATAAATTATCAAACCAAAAAAAAAAAAATACTCCAAAATTGATTGGAGGATTTTTTTTTTGAATTAAATTTGTGAAAATTGCAAAAAATTAATTTTATTTTTCAATTAAAATCAAATTAATGAAACAATATAAACATTGATGGACACGTTGATAATTATTTGAAATTTATTTATTTAAATAAAACATAAATAAATAATAATTCATTTATTAAATTTATTATTTACCAATATATTTTATTATTATTTTTAAATGAAAATCAATCATCAAGATAAATTTTCTGGACCTGTTTTTTTTTTTCAATTAAAAATTTCGTTGAAATAAATTGACTACAATGATTTCACATGACTTAATAAAAATTCCCATGACTTAATAACAAATTAAAAAATATCTCGTTAATTTATATACAGCTATAAAAATGCCAACTCAAAAATCAAATGACCTCTCGTCAAAAATTAATAGAAAAAAAATTTAAAAAATCGAAAAGAAAAAAAAAAACAATATTCTTATTATTATTATAACTATTATAATAATAATAACAATTAATTAAAAAATTCAAGTATTTAATTTCTGTGGGTTATTAAAATAAATTATTACTAATAGTTTTATTTTTTTTTCAAAGAGTCAAATAGTTTTTTATTTACAAACCAGCTTTACCGTCGTTAACTCAACGATCGGCTTACCGTACAATATAATTTATATAATTCGTTTTGTTTGTTATTATTTTTTTTTTATTTTGATGATGTTATTTTAATACTCATTCATTATGATGATTTAAAATTTTTTTAATCTTCTAAATGCATATTACTTTTTTAATTGTTACTCGTGAAAAACAACAACAACTTTTTCAATAGTAATTTTTTCATTTATTTTATCGTTTCGATGGATTTTTTTTTAAATTTTTTCCTATTTCTTTTTTTCATTATATTACTGTCTACCCGGAAATCGAGTATTTCAACGATTTTAATAATAAAATATTTATTATTTATTTAAAAGCAATAATAATGGTTTTTTTATTTTTATTTCTCCATTTTTTTTTTCAGTGATTTTTCTTAATTTAAAAAAAAAAAAAAACAAATAAAATATTCGGGAAATTAAATTGGGTGGCATTGATAGTTTGGACAGCCTTTAATTAAACCCATTATCATTATTAAAAACATTTTTCATAACAAAATAAATGTCAAATTAACAAATTGATTATTTTTTTTTTTTTAATTACAAAACTCGATTAGTTTTTTTTTTTTTTTTTTTTATACAGTTTAAAAAATCATTTATCTTATTTTTAATATATATTTTAACTAATTCATCTTTCATACTTTTTTTTTTTTTTTAATTAATAATGACTAATTAAATAACTGGCAAAAAATTTTAACAAGTAAACAGAAATCGTCGAGTGACGATAATATCGTCGTAAGAAAGCAATTATTTTATATATATTTTATTAATTAAAATTTTTTTTTATTTTAATCATAATCAACTTTTTTTATATACCTATTTTTCATTTTTTCGTATCATTTTTTTTACCTCATTTAATTATCAACTGATTAAAATATTTTCTTGTGTAAAATTATCATGGAAATTAGTAGTGGTTTTTTTTTCTTTTAGCATGTGTAATTGATACTGTTTTTTAAATAATTTTTTTGCATTTATTTTTATTTTTTTAATGCACACAGCAGATGTTTTTGTCATTCGTATTTTATTTATATTTTTAGATGTTTAAAAATTCAAATCTTTTATATTTATATATTATTTTTTTTTCATACTTAAATATTTATATACTCCATTAAATTTCGTAATAATTTTTTCATCCATTTTTCATATTATATTATTTTATTTTTATACTTTCAACTATATATGTGAGTGCGTGTCGTAAAATTTTCTGTACCCAACTTGGATATGCATCACCTTTTGTTCCCTCTGTGTATATACAATTTATTTTTTTTTTTTTCTAAAAATTTCCCCTATAATTTCGTTGTTTTGTGTGTCATTATTTTTTTTATACTCGTTAATTTTATTTTTTTTTTTTCTCAGAGCTTTTTGTGAGATTCTTTATGGTTACTGTGCTTAAGTTTTTATTCCTCCTTTTTTTTTTCGTCAAATGAATTTTTCTTTATTCAAGGAACTAAATGTCGTCATCAATTAAACAACTAAAAATTCTAATTACAACTTGATGATTATTTGTTAAACGAAAAAAAAAAAAAAGAATAAATCAAGATTTTAAATTATTAAATTTACAAATGATTTATGAAAGGAAAAAAAAATAAAAAACTTTAACAATGAATAATTATTTTCTTGATTTTTCTTTCTTTTTTTGGACAATTGTTTTTTGACATTTCTTCGTTATTACTTTTAGCAGAGTCTATTTGCGTAAATGTGCACCACAATCGATCGTTGGTGTCAACTCTCTTCCCCTATTTTCTCCCTTTTATACCACTTATGTGCTCTCCCACCCAATTTTCCAAACCATCTAAAGCTCCTCTATCAGCACCAGCCGTGACAATGGAAATAAAGAAAATAAAAAAAAAAATTTATTCTGGACCAGATGATACAGGAAAAGTTTTATCATTTTTATATAATTTTTGTTATTTTTTTTTTTTTTTTCAACATACGAGCACTTGTCACGCACTTGTGCTTAATTTTGGTTTTATTTATTTATTTTTTCTTTTCTCGTGTGTGTAAAAAGTTTTTTTGGAAATTTATGGGTGCTATAAAGTATTAATGTTTTTGAATTTTTTATTATTATATTTATTACTATGATTATAATTATTATTATTATTTATTTATCTCACTTGTAATTTATTTATTTTTAAAATCCTGTCATTGGTTTTATTTTTTTTTTTTATTGATTTATTTTATTTTATTTTTTTTTTAATCAAAAATAAGCAAACTCTATATTATTTTGAGTTTACAAAATACAAAAAATGTTCATTAATTATTATTAATTTACAATTTTATTTTTTTCTAAATTAAGTTATTATTTTTTTTTTTACTATTCATCAAAATTTAATTCAACGGTCAAAGAATGATAGTAAAAGGCCTGATGATAAACCGGATATGTGTATACGATTGATGAATTTATTTCTTTTGTTATAATATTATTTTCATTATGTCATTTTCATTTTATGTATTTTTATTTTTTTTTTTCATATTATTACATTTTTTTAAAATTTTCTTTTGGATCTTTTGTATGCCTTGGGTTTCCTCGCAACGACAAAAGCCGAGAATCGATATAACGCTAGCTTTTGTGCACGCGATTACAAAATCATGCCTGGATTAAATAAAAAATTATGTATGGCCTTTAAATATATATAAAATAATAATTTATTTATTATAATTTACTGTTAAATTTTTTCCTTCAACATTCGCCTTATGTGCATTTAATATACTCAATTTTTATACAATTTTTTTTGCTCTTGGCGGCTCGTTGAAAATCGAGCGAGGAAAATGTCCATTACTTGGAAAATTTAGTCTCGAAAAACGCCAGGAAATACCTATTTATATGTATATTTTTTTTTTAATCAGGAGAAATATTATACACACTTAGAGAAGTACAGAAAAGAAAATAATAGCTATATTATATTAGTTTTTTGTTGTGAAAATTATTTTTTTTTTTGCACTGATATGTCGATAGAAAGAAGAATAAATATTACGGATAATCTCCATGTATTTTTTTTTTATATACAATATATTTTTTATTTTTTTTTATTTTTGAATATTATTATTTTGTGCATGAATGTGTGTGTCGGTGAATTTTTTTTTATCCAATATTATATTGATATTTTTAATCTACTAAATTTCTTTTTTTTTCTTATTCAAATATGGGCGTTTTTTTTTTTTTTTGCGTTATGGTCCATCTAGCCAATGTATTGCGGAAAATATAAATAAGTTTGTTGACATGAAATTGGAAAAATCGAATTTATATTCATTACAAAATTGTAGAAAAAAAAAAAATAGTTACAGTGGAAATGGAGAAATAAAAATAGTATAATAAAAATGAAAAAAAAAAAATGCTTTTGTGGGAAAATTCCCGGGCCAAGTAAATGTGTGGGTGGAAAAAAGGTAAGGGGTGAAAAGTGGCTGATGATTGGTCCCAGCGGCGTAAGGGTAGATCTATGTGTTGAATAAAAATATAAAAAAAAAAAAAAAAATAAAAAACTATGATTCTTTGCGTTTGGAAAAGCCACTTATCTCTCAAAATTTACCATTCTACCCTCCATTGCAAAACAATTCCCTCGCGAATTATTGTCATTTTTATTATTTTTTTAATATTACGCGTATTTATTTTATTCAAAACACGTATACGTTTAAATTTTCAACTCTCAAAGACAATCTGTTGTCAAATATTACATGTCCATTTGTTTGTTTAAATAATTTTTTATTTATTTTGAAATATAATAACAAAATTAGTATTTTTTTTACGTCAATTGTTTGTTTTTTAAAATGAAAATGAAAATGAAAAAAATTATTCAACATTTACAAAGGCAAATGAAAATGAAAAAAAAAAGTGAAATCATTTCTTTTATTCAAAAATTGATATGGTGAGTTTTAAAACTTTTTCTGTTAGTGAAAAAAACTTTTTTAATAATAAAAATAAAAAAAATTGTATACTCTGTGCGTGCGTCCCTTTTATTTTTCATATGATTTTTATTTTATTTTATTTTTTTCCTCAATTTTGACTGACTATCGAAAATATATTAGGCTGCGAGGGTTTTGAATTTTTTTTTCCTTATGGCTTTTTTTTTTCTTTGGGGTTATTTGCAATAAACGTGAGGCTTTCCCAAACATATAAAAGTGCAAAATGATAGATAAATAAAAGAAAAAAAATTCAAATGATATTTGTGGATCATGTGTGAACATATAGGAAATGAAGAAAAATAAATAAAATAAATTGAGGTTGATGTTTATAAATAAATTTGATGGTTGAGCCAATTAAGGGGGGCTTCACAAAAATATATATAACATTCAAATGTGAAATATTTTTCACAAGTTATATTATTCTTGTGTTTATGTAATTTTTCATGTTTGCGAATTTATATATTTTTTTTTTTATTTATTTATTATTTTTTATATTTATGACAAAAGGCAGCGTGGGTGGGCAATTTATTTTTTCCGTTTTCCCGAGGGGTAGCTCGCTCATTTATATATCTATATAATTTTTTTTTTATTTCTTTTTTTCTATTGTAATAATATCTAGAACGGCCCCATGATTGTGATTGTTTGAATCATTTATTTAATTTATCACGAACGAGAAAAGATAAGGTTTAATTGTGGTCGTCAAAGATTATTGTGAATATGTACGTTTTTTTTTTTTTATTTTTATATTTTCTTCAAGCCCAAAATTATTATTAATATTATTAATATTATTAATAATTATTTATTTATATTTAATTGTTTTTTTTTTTTTGGTTTTATATATATTTTTTTTTGTTATTATTAACCTCGTGTGGTCCGATAAAATTTTAAAACATACCTTGAAATAATTTGAGTAGTTTATAATCATCATGCTGGACTTGGCTTTTTTAAATTCCGCAATTTTTTTTTTTTTAATATAAAGACACTCTTTATTTAATTATTCTGTTATTTATTTATATATTTTTTTTTTTTTTAATTATTTAAAATACAATATCTCACTGAGCATTTAACTCAAAACAGCCTCTATTTATTCACACACATTCTCACACTTTATTTTTTTTAAATTTATTTACCTATTTATTTATAATATTTAAAATTTTTTTTTTTTTTATATTCACTACGATCACACTATATTGAGTTCCATTTTAAATATAGATTTTTAAAATTTCCTTTCGAATTATCTCCAGGAGAGCCCGTTTTTAAAAAATTTTTTTTTATTTTTGCGGCAGTGGAGTGTGTTGTTATCTATTTTAATTTAATCACATTCCATTTGTAAATTTTTTTTATAATTTTCACTTATTAACCGAGGCCAGAAGATGATTTACTCCAGCCAATATCTTGATTGGCTGTTGTCTTGGTCCCGTTGGTCCTCACGTTTGAATTTCTCCTAGTATCATCTGAAAAACCAAAAAATAAAACAAAAATTTATTTTATCGCAAATTTAATTGACCATGCTTTATTAAATAATAAATTTAGTTATTTTATTAAACTTTTTAAACGACCTATATATATTATAATTTTTTTATTTTTGTAAATAGAGTAAAAAAAAAAAAAAAAGCATAAAAGTTAGCAGTATAGTTTTGAATTTTAAAACATATGTTGAAGTTACAAGTTGATGTGTTCTCTTCATGTGTAAAAGAGATAGTTTTAAACATACTTGAAATGATATTTTTGGCATAAATACAATCTGACAAGCTGCCCTATTCAACTGCCACGTGGTTTTCATATTTTATTTTCCCTTAATGTTTGACTTCAGGGTGGATATTGTGTTTCGTTGTTTATATGGTTGATTGTATGATTAAATAATGGACGATAGAATCATCTCAAATGTGAAACAGAAGCTCCAAAGGGCAAAACATAAGGGAGCCAAAAAAAAAAATACGAGAGATAGTCTGTTTTGGTGCTGGTCAATCTAATTTTCCCACAATTCACTTTTCCTCATTTTTTTTTTACTTTAACCTTCATCTAATATGCTCTTTCAATTTTATTTTATTTACTTTGATATTTTCCCAATTTAATTATATATGATAGATAAATTATCAGTAAAATTTTACCCGGGGCTTCAGTGACGAAACTCAATAGTTATTGAACTATTGGTGCAACTCAATTTCAAACTTGGCCCAAGTAATACAACACCAGCCAAGAAATACTAATGAAGTAACAAATAAATTACAATATAAAAATAAAATTAATTAATAAATAATAAAACTAATAATTTATTTTAATTAATATATAATTTAATTTATATATATAATATAAATTATTGTTCTCTTTTTTTTTTTGTGATAACAATGTGAGTTTATATTATATTGTTGAGCAGAGAGTTGAATATAACTTTGTTAGGATTACAGTTGACCTTTTAATATACACTACAAATGTGTAAATGTATTTATGCCAATTATAAACATATTATTTATTTTAGTATATATATATACATGGTGGCTATTTGTATAAAGGTAATTGAATATTTTGCTAATTGAGTAATATACATAGAGGTGATTGGCCACTATGTTAAAGCTTTTGAATCATTGCCAGAGGGAACATTTAAAATTAACTAACCGAAATTTATTAAATAAAATAAACTCTTATTTATATAAATAATAATTTTTTTAATAAATAATTATTAAAATTTTATGCCAATTATGATTTAAAAAATTTTTTTTTCAAGTAGTATATATCAGTCTTTAGTCAGACATAGTGAAAATTAAATATTAAAATTTGGCTTGACAATAAAAAATAATGGTTAATAATTGAATAAATATAAAAACTTACCAATTTTAATTGCAAATGGATCCTTTGGATGATTTGGTTTAATGGCATTCATTCGTCTATTTTGTCCTACGACTTGTCCACCTCCACATCTCCCACCCCCCGGGGGTAGGAGGGCAACTTGCTGACTACATGGTCTTTGTGGACCCTGTGTCTGTCCTCCAACCCCCGGTACCCCAGCACGTGTCCGGGGTTGCTCAACCGGAAGGACTCGACGCCTCTTCTTGGGCAGCTTGGCTCGCGCCTGCGTGTGACTGTAATACATAGCAAAATTGCTAACGATCACGGGCACTGGCAGGGCGATTGTTAATACACCAGCAAGTGCACATAATGCACCAACAAACATTCCAATATATGTTTTTGGTACCATATCACCATATCCAACAGTGGTCATAGTGACAAGTGCCCACCATAAACCAAGTGGTATACTTTTAAAATCATTATCTGGATTATACTGAATCCTTTCAGCGTAGTAGACCAAGCTGGCGAAGATGACGATGCCGAGGACCAGAAAAAAAACCAATAGGGTGAGCTCTTTTGCCGATGCACGAAATGTTTGAATTAATATTTTTAAACCAGATGAATGTCTTGTTAATTTAAATAATCTCATAATACGTATTATACTAAAAAATTCAAGTATATCGGCATTTTCAAGATGGGAGGCGAACTTTTGTAGTGTTAAATCAACATAAAAACTCATTGTTGCAATCATATCAATTAAATTAACTGATGATTTTACAAATTCACAACGTGATGGACTTGCTGTTATTCTTATTAAAAATTCAATTGTAAACCATGCATTACATATACATTCAATGTAAAAAAATGCATCATGAGAATTTGTTAATTCTTTATCAATCATAAAACTTGTTTTATTTCCATTTTGTATTGTACGTTTTTTAATAACTGGTACACGCATATCTGGATGTGTTTTTAGACAAAATGACAATATTGATATGCAGATAAAGAATACGGAGATAACACCAATTATCTGAAAAAATTAATTATATATGCATTAACGATCGAAATAATTTATTTTTTTATTTTTTAACATTTAATATCAAAATATATATTATATACACATAAAACATTCATTGGAAATTTCAAATACATTTTTTTTTTTCCTTGCAATATGTATTTCATTAATATCATTATTATTATTATTATTATTTTATTTATTTTCTTTATGTATTTATCTCACAGCTCCTCCCTTCGATACCAATTTATATATATTTCCCCTATATTTTTTTTATTTTTCTCCCTGATGGACTGTGTTGGTTTTACTCTCTTATCGATCCGATCTCAGTCGTTTTCAACCTACAATTCGTCTATATATATATGAATAAAAATACATGTACACAAGCGCCCTGTGACGACTGCATAATAATAAGCCCAATGGTTTTGTAACGATCGCCCGTGTGTTCTATACATTTCAGCAAGTACAAAAAAAAAAAAAAAAAAATAGTAAAATGTACAAAGCAAATTGAAAAAGAGCTAACCATTCATCAAGTATAAAAATGAAAAAAAATTATTAACAACTTGTTATCAGTATGCTCAGTTTAATTTTTAAAAATATATTTAATATTATTTTCTGCTTGATAAATCTTTTTTTCAATAATAATAATAATAATAAATATTCAAAAGAATAAATAGTGCGTTGTAATGATGAAATGGTGATACTTTTATAAATAAATTTTGACAGTTAAAATGATAGAAAAAAAAGGCTTATTAAAGAAAATATTATTTGTGAATGTAACGGGATGAGGAAGAGAGGTGAAGGTCAAAATATTTTGCATCGTTAATGGCTAAACATTGACAAAACATGTCAACTGTTGATAAATTTAACAAATACACGAATATTGGTGATATATATATGGAGTATATACATGACCTATGTTGATGATATACTATACACAAAACCCATATAATTTGTGGTTTGAATTTCCGTATTAAATTCAAAATTACAGTTCAATACTGTATATATTCATCTTTCTCTTTTGCATACTGTATATAAATTGTATATATATGTTAAATGATTTTTCATCTTTTATTCTGCTTTGTGTATGTATCAACAACATTGCCCCATGTATTTTGATTTTTTTTTTTTTTTTTTTTTGTAACTTCAAACCCACATTATGCACTGACTCTTCCTCTTTCTCGTTAACCTCCACTTTTCATTTATACACCAATGTCATTTGTACATGATCAAATCAGCAACTGGCAAATTACATGTTGATTTCGAAAAACAAATGACAAACACATTAACAATGCTTGCATGTAATTTGTATGTTGCGTGTGTTTTTTTTTTATTTTTTTTTTATTTTGAATAATAAAATTGATGGAAAATATTTATTAATTTTCAAAGGAAAAATTAAATTGTATAGAATTAAATTTTTAATGAAAAAAAAAACCTTGGGATTGATTTATTACTTTATTTTTTTGTAATTTTTATTAAATAATTATAAAAGTTTATCAAAATATTTTATAATTTGGAAATTTAAAAAAATTAAAAATATTTTTTGCCATTTTTTTGAGTTAAAGTTGATAATTCTTTTTGAAAATTTAAATAATATTGTTTTAAATTTTTGAAAAAATTAATTATCTATTTTTCTATCAAATTTATTTATTCATTTATTTTTTTTAAATATTTGAAGGATATTTGTCGAACGATCACGATATTTACGATCTAAAAAAAAACAAACAATATTATCCCGGAACTAATTTTATCAAAAAATTATATAATAAAAGTCTAAGAAAATAGTAAAAAAAAAATTAAGTAAAACACAATTATGTAGAAAGCATTAAGCGATTGTCCGGATCAATTTTATGAACACGCAAAGATTATGAATGCTCACAAAAGGGTAAATAAAAATAAATAAAAAAAAAAAAAAATAGCACGCAAACATACTTGTATGTGACACGGTTGTTTATACTAGAAGTTTGTATATATATAGAAGATTGACTATAATACATTGTCAGTGACGGATTAAAATAGAAATTTTACGAATATCTTGATATGGTCTTGAAGTATGATATTTCCGTAACATGACACAAGTGGAAAAAAGAAAAAAAAAAATAACTAAAAATAAATAAAGCAAGATGTTTACACATAAAATAAAAAAAAACATTTATCAAAGTAATTAGAATATTAATTAATTATAAATTTATAATTGATAAATTGAATCATTAATTTAATGGACAATTTATCATCGTTGTTTTGATTAAATTAATATTGTTTAAAATAATTTCTTTTTATCACACAATGATCAACATACAAATAAACTTTTTGTTAAATTTAATTACCATTCTTGATATATAGTGTAAAAAAAAAAATATTAAATATTATATACCGACCTTGGCTGCATTTGACGAGTATGGTTCATCAAATAATGACCACATTTTTGGCTTTAATTTTTGCCACCATGTTAGCCTCCCTTCGTAATACGCATCTTCAAATCCAAATTTACGCGCCAATTCTTCGTCACTTGGTTTTTCCGTGTCAAGATCCAATCTGTCCAGTACAGTCAGTGTTTCTTGCGTGTCCCGATGCTTAAAAATTGTTGATATATTATTTTTTTTTAAATTACTAAAAATTTCATTTACACAAATATTATTTTTAAATATTTCTTTATTTTTTCTACAGTAGTATGTATACCTATTTAGTCAGACAGAAAAAAAAAATTTTCATCTTATTTTTATAATAATAATGAAAGCTTTTTTTATCAAATTAATCGAGGATATTAAATTTAAAAATTAAATTTGATGTTTAATTTAAAAATTTTAAACTATAATAAAACAATTTTGTAAGAACAAAAAAAAAATATATATAAATTCATGAACAGTTTTAAAATAGTGGTACAATTTTGCAACTTCAGCGATGAAATTATCTTTTTTATATGTATAATCAGATAATGTAAATTTTATTTTCCCCATTATAATTATCAGTGTTACAATATGTACATAAAATTTATGTAACACAGCAAGATATAACATAAAAATTATTCATCAAACAAAAGAAACTTTATAACGTCTGTTTAGCCATCATCACCATTATCATTATAACATTTTTTTTTTTTTCCTCTTCATCTCATGAACAATAGGGTAAAAAAAAAAGTTGATAAATCAAGTTTTTTTTTATTTCTCGCATGAATCAAGATAGATCAGAAGTTTTCAATCCTCCTGAGATATCAAAACTTTATCAAAACTAGCTAGATGATCTTTAATAGGATCAAGTTGAAAAAAGATAAAAATTGAATAAAAAAAAAAAAATAGTAAAATAATTGACGTTGCTTTTTTTTACCATAAAGATAATTGAGTTTATCAAAGGAATAAAAAATGATAATGATAAAAAAAAATCATTTGAAAGTTGTTTTTTCCGGTGGATAAATTTTTGTAAAATAAAAATATGAATTGGTTCGTTGAGTTTTTTTCGATATCTATTTCTCACTTTTATGGAATATAAGTTTGAGAAATTGTTTGAGGGGTAGTTTGATAATAGTGAGGGTGTTTTAATAATCATATATATTTCAAATAATTTTAGCTCCACCCAGTTGAGCTATTTATAAAGGTCATGAAAAAAACTAAATTGTTGTTTTGTCTTTTTTGCTATTACAAATATTATTTATCTCTATTTTCTTTTCATCATCTTCATTCACACTAGAACTATTATATTTTCAACTTGGATCAACCTTATTATCTCCCTATGTCATTGAGCCAAGAGCCAAACTACCCGGATAACATTTGCATAATGGTTATGGGTATTTCAGTAACGAAATTTAACTTCAATAAATGTTATGTTGTACACTGTGTTGGACAAATCATGTCAACATTTATTTCTTAAAAAAATTTTTCAATTTTATATTTATTATCTTGTTGTTTTCTTTATCAAGATATTATTTTATATTATTTTTTTTTTTAGATATTTTTTCACTCAATTTAATTTAAAAGTAAATTTTTTTATTTATTTATTTGTTGTTTTTTTTTTTTTTCATTTTAACTTTATCATAAATTGAAATTCAATATCAAAGAGAAAATTAATTTTTAAAATATATATACAAAAGAAAAAGTTTTATTTTGTTTGATGAAAATTTATAATTAGTTTTTTTATTATTTAAAAATAATAATAAAAAAAAAAATGGAAACGTGTAAATAAGAAATTTTAGCGATTCAGAAAATTCAATATATCTATATCATTCTGAAATCTAATATACATCATATTCGAAAAAAGATAATAATAATGCAAAAAAAAAAAAGCTGACCTAAATATTTTTATAAAAAAAAATATTTATGATCTTGTTGATATATTTTGAAAGATAATATCGTTTTCCATCCAATAAATTTGTATTTTTTAGTAAACACATTTGAAGTGCTTTTACAATGTTCTTACAACAATAATATATTATCAAATTATCCAATAAAAAAAAATTTAAAAGTGCACAGTTTAAAAGTAGGAAAAAATAAATTTAAAAACAGTAATTTTTTTTTTGTACATAAAGTTTAGTCTAAGTGGAAAAGAAACACAAATGTCAGACTTAGTGAATTATCGAAAAATCAAAAGTCGTAAATTTTAGGTATATGATTATAGTAAAAAATAAAAAAAAAATTACAAAAAAAAAATAGGAATCTTATCGAGCACGTATTTCTAGATAAAAAAAAAAAATAATAATAATATACGATTGAATTGAAAAATATAAATTGTAAAAGAAAAAATGTCTTCCGTTATTTATTTATTTTTTTTCTTTAGATCCAAGAATTTAGTTTTTTGCATACCTTGATCATGAAATCAAAGAAAATGTTTGTGAAATGACAACCAATAATGTCTTGAATATTTTTATATTTTATACAAGAAATCGATCGCTCAAAAATTGTTTAAACAAGAATGAAAATGAAAGATATGAAAAAAAAAAAATAATAAACTTCAAAGGTTTCAATGTAAATGACAAAAGGGATCAAAAGACTCGGACAAAGTAAATTCATTGAATAAACACATAAAGTTTGCCAGATAAATTAAAGCAATAGTTGACGTGAGAAAAAATAACATTTACACAGTGTCGAGTGCAACAGGATGATAACAACACGTACACTCCCTTAAAAAAAAACATAAAAAATAAAACAATAAAATAAAATCTACAATTCTAGACAGTCAAAAAATAGCAAGGTTGTATAAATGAAAAATCAAAGAGCAAGAGAGATAAAAAATTATAAAAAATATTTTAAAAATAAAAGGTGAAAATTGAGTCCAGAGTTGGGAAAATTGGAGGCATTGGCTGGCAACAGCTATTTCGTTTCTCGTTAGTAATTTAGTAAAAAGTAATTTCGATGATCGAATTTCTGGTACATTGCCAAAACTACTGGCATCTAGTCATAGTTATTAAAAAATAATAACAATAGAAGATCAAAGATCAGAGAAAATATATTTTTTTTTTTTTGCTATTGCCTATTAGAAATGAAAGAAAAAAAAAAATTCTATGATCTTGGTTATTGAAAATAAATATTATTAACACAACAGTGATTTTTAATACCATCGTGCTTGATCACTATCAGGTGTTGAATTTATTTTTATTACAATTCTACATTATTGATTTTATTTTTTTTTAATTATTTTTATTATCTTTCTTTGATTCTACATTAGAGTGCGCATTAAAATAGCTGCGCACAGGTTTATAAAAATAATGTGATTTTATTTTTTTGACAATCGATATTTAATACTGAAATTTTTTATATTTATTCAATTTACAAACATGTAAATTTAAAAATTGACTTATCCAAAAAATATAAATCAAAAAGAAATAAAAAATCAATTGATTATTACCATTTTCATTAACGGAATAATTTGATTTTGTTATTATTCAATTAACTGACAATGATATCATGCAAATTTAATCTCGATTTAAAATTTTATATTGAAAAAAATTTGAATTTTCAGTTACAGATAAAATATAAAATCTAAAAAATCAATTGGTTATTTTTTTGAGGTAATTAAACACTAGTGAGAGGAGCCAGATTCATAGCCAGGTGCGTCCGTTCTATCGGCTGTATATACAAGAAGCTGACCTTCTGTATTTATTTATTTTAGAACCAACGTTTCGATTGAAAATCCATATGGTGAATAATATTGAGGGGGTTTTGCTTTATATATTCTCAAATTTTCAGAATTTTCCTTTGCGTTTGTTAAATAAATAAATTGAAAACAACAAAATTATGCGTCTAGTGTAAAATCATCAAACTATTCAATTCGATAAAAAGAGACCTCAGTATAATTTGGAGTGCATTTAAAATTACCTGGAATCATTAAAATTATTCGAGACACAGATTTTTAAATTTTTAAGACGTTTAAAATCACGTGAAATAAATTTGAATTCATGAAATTCACGAACCCCTCGATTTAGGGATTTTTGCAAAAGTTCAAGACGAGCATGAAAAATACAGAAAAATAAAAATAAGGGTATGGTAAAATCCCTATTTAGGTATTCGATTGAGGGTAAAAAAAAAAGAAAAAAAAAAAAAAAATGTGGTCACGTGGATGGGGGACATGGGAGACATGACAAAAAATCATCCTTCGAAAGTTTCTATGATGGCATCTTTAAACCCTCTTCACCCAGATTATCCTATGACTCAGACTTATGTTTTTTTTTTTTTTTTTTTTGACTTAATTTATTTCTTGTGACTACTATTCCATCACAAATCGCTATACTTGATGAATTGAACAGTTTGAAAACTTAATTTCGATCAATGACCCTCGATTGAACACACTAAATATCTCAATCAATTTTATCGTGTTACAATTTTGTCTTACTTGATTATCAAATTGTAGAATCAAACTAAATGAATTGTTAGTCCTTGGAAAACAAGGAAAATTGATTTACCAATTTTTTTATTTTATTTTTTATCATATAAAGTTTGAACAGTTAATAAACTAAATATATATTTAAAAAATTATCTACAAACTTAATTAAAAAAAAAAAGATTTTTTTTTTTTTTTCTTTTTTATAACCTCATTTTAAAGGGATGATAAAATTTTTTTTTTAAAATACAATTCTGCTTGACCTGAATGACAAATTTAACAGATTCATCTTTACTCGAGTTTAACTCAATGAAATAATAATTCGTTCTATTAAAGTGTTTTATATTTTTCTTTTTTTTTTTTTCAACCAAACAATTTTCGCTTTTTTTCTTTAGTTCTTCTAGTTTTTTTTTTTTTATCTCTTTATTTTTATGTTTTTTTTTTTTTATTTATTTTTTACTCTGTAAAGTAATGGTCTCTGAAAAAAAAAGAAAATACTACTTTGTGTTTCAAGATGAGTTTATTATACCAAAAAAAAAAAAAAAAAACTAGAATATCAGTTTTCTCATTTACTTTTTTTTTATATCTCTTTTAACATCAAGAATTTTAGCATTACATAACAAGAAGAACATAAAAAAATATAAAATATAGTTCTCAAAAAAAAAATACACAAGATCAACGTCGTTTTGTTTTTTCATAAGTTGTTAAGAAATTTATATTTTAAGTATCTCCAAAAGGATCAATAATATGCAAAGCTTGAAAAATACTTGAACAAATAAATATGAAACTTGATCTATTGAATATATTTACTAGAAAATTTTTATAATTTTAAAATTCTCAAGAATAATACAAATAGCATCATTAAAAAACTTTTATTTAAATAATTTTTCAATTGAAAATAATAATAATAAATGAATAAATATAACTTTTGATATTTATAAAAAAAAAGATATTAAAAAAAACTTTCATTTGACAAAAAAAAAAGTAAATAAAAAAGTCTACATAATCTTTTCTTTTGTATATTTGAGTTTTCACAGTAGAGGTGTACATAAAACTAAGTGTGGTTACTGAGATTTAAAGGTGGTTTACCATTGGATACATATATAAATTTAAATGTCATATATACATTATGCTGAAAAGTATAAAAGTTATATATAATCATTCCTAAAATTCATGAAATAACTTGAGTATATTTTAAAATATGCAATATAACCACAGAATGTTTTTGCCAAGTGCATCACAAGCTTGAATTCCAAAGAATAATAATAAAAACAGTCTTAAAAAAAAGGATTTAAATATTTAAAAAAATCATAATAAATAATAATTTATATAAATGAAATTTATAAAATATTTTTTTGTATAAATAATCGGCTTTAAAATTTAAAATCTAAATTGGAAAAAAAATAATATAAATTTAAAAATAAATATAAATTATGTTTTGATTTCAAAAATATACTGAGAATATAATTAATATATATTAAAATATATTTATTTAAAGCTGGGATTAAAATTTCAGTGTTAAAAAAAAAAAGGGGAATTGTGTGTCAACATGTGAATTGTTAAATGAGATGAAAAATATTAAATGAAGGGGTTGATATCTTGTTAAATTAAATTTTCAAGATAACTTTATGTTAGATATATATATTGTTGTGATTTTGAGTGGGTTAGTTTATACTTGAGGGTAATAGTTGAGTCTCAAAGCAATTAGTAATTCGTCGGTTGGGTCGATAAACATTTTAATAATGGTCTCAGTCATGTCGTGTTATGCGCGTTGTACCGCACCTGGGAAATTAAAAATCATCATATATACATTGTCAATTTGATAACAAACTATCAATATAAATAAATTTAATTATTTTATAAAAAAAAAAAAAATATAATCAATAACCTTTTTTAATTAATATTTATTCAAATGATTAAACTTGAATTATTTGATGAAAAAAAATTTATATTTACTTTTCAGCTTTTTTTCATTGATTTTTAATTTATTATTTTTTTTTCTATTGATTTTAAGCTTATTTTTAACTTTTATATTTAAATTTCATTTTGCGAAAATTAATCTTTAGCATGATATATAATAAATGAAGAATAATTAATATTTTTTTTCGATAATTTATAGTATGATATTTATTTTTTTTATTGTTGAAAAATATATTGTTCAATATAGTGTTACAATTAATTGAATGATTTGAATGGTTATAATTAGAGATAAATTATATTATAAAATGTATTTTAAATGAGAAATAAATGACAAAAGATAAATAGGGGTAAATGTTGAAGTTTGACATTGCTAAATGGTTAGTATTTGAATCGATTTGTGTGACATTTGGTTGTCGTCAGTTAAAATTGGAACTGTGTTGATTCAATATTTGACATGATTAATAGAAAATTTTTATAAATTTTTAATTTATATTCAAATATAAAAAAAAAATATAAATGAAAAAATATATTATACCTGTGTATATGTCATCCAACAGCATGGTTCAACTTGATTTGAATCAAGACCCCAAAAATCAAGTTCTTCTTCAAATAATGGTCCACAAACATCAGTTGGATAATGAAGTTTTCCAGTACGATAATAATTTAATACTTGTGCAAATACACCAGGATGTCTATCAAAAAAATATTCATTTAATATTGGATCATAATTTCCAAGTGCTTCAGTTAATTTTGATAATCTTGTTGCTGGTATTTTTTTTAATGTTGCTTTATATGTTTCATGTCTTATTCCACCGACATTTAATACAACACGATTTTCAGCATCAGCAATTGACAAAGTCATGATTATTATTTGTTAAAAAAAAAAAATTTTAATTTAATTAGCTCTTTTTTTTATTTTTTTATATATATATTTTTTTTTATATTGTTGGCTAACTGCTACCGCTGACAACTACTTGCTGTTGCCGTGCCAAGCCCCGTCACCTATAGTCAACAGATAAACAAAAAAAAAATCTCATAAAATAAATTAATCTAAAAGCCATCAATATTTATTATTATTCAAATCTATTTATATATTTTAACAACAAATAAAAAAATATTCATGTACCCGTATGGGAAGAGCTTTACACTTTTTTGAAAAAATTTCATTGAGCGTGAAATACTTGAGTTGAGATTGCTCTACCTTTCCTAATCCTCTTAGGTAAAAAAAAATAAAAAAAATAAAATTACTAAAAAAAACGATTGAACAAGAGAGAGAGAGAAAGAAAAAAATAAAATAAAGAAAAAAAAACGTAAAGTGGTTTTGATGACAAAAAATGGAGTGTAAGAGCTTTTCCTAAAAATAAAATTAATGATCTTGAGAGGCAAACGCGCGGGCGCGTATCAAATCGATAAGCCCTTTTCGTATAACATCATGAAACAGGGGTTGAATATATATATATTTTTTTTTTATTATTCATTTCGTCATCATCATCATATATATCTTACTTGACCAATATTAATCCACGAGGACTAATCCGCTGCTCATTTATATCTCATAAAGTCCAAATGAATAATTACAATATTAATAATAATTTTTTCTTTTTTGCTATTTAATATTATTTTTGATATGTAGAAATTTATTTCTAGCTTGATTGATTTAAATTAACGATAATTATTATTATGTCAAATCATAAATCACATGTGTGATCATCCTTCGGGTATGAGGGTTATTTCAAAAGGGATTTCAAATAGGAAATTAGGTAATTTGTTAAAATGTCGAATCATTGACAATATGAATGAAGTAAAATTATCAGATGTGTATGAGCTTTTAATTTCATCTGGGAAATTGAATATCAAATATATATTTTATTATTTAATTGTTTATTGAATTTTTGAATAATTAAATTACAAAAAATTGAAGCTTTTTTTTTTCTCTTATTCATTATACTTGGATTATTTTAAAAATAAAATTGTTTTTTAATTTTTTTTAATTATATTATTGTTGCAGATAAGGTGGGTTTCAATTGGACAAGCTGATGAAATTTATTTATGATTTTTATCGTCAATTGCAGTGAGGGTAAGTTTGGAAATTTTTGTGTCAAATTTTAGAGTCATTAAATGATCGATAGAAAATTTCCACTTGGGATTAATCAAAAGCTATCATATTGGGTTAACTGAACATACTGTTATCTCATCGAAAAATATAAATTTTTAAAATCATATAAAAAAATATGATATAACAAGTGTTTGTTTCGTTGTCCATTTTACCCCCCATGACTTTTATAATAATTTTTATTTCGGATTACAATTGTCAAAATTGCCAAGAGTGAGGATTAAATTTACGAGGTTGGGAGGTCTTCCTAGTCATAAATAAAAACATAAAGGTTAAAGCTTTTTTTTTCACTATTCTTTTCCTAATACACCGGTTTGGTAAAGCCTCGTGATAATGTTTTTTACGATTCATAGAATAAAAAATAATCATAAAAAGAAAAAATATAAAAATCATTTCGAAATCGAAAAGATTACACTTACAAAAATCATAAAACTGATTTTTTTTTTTTTTATCTATTTAAATTCTCAAAAAAAAAAAAAATTGTACCAGATATATAAAAACAAAAATTTCATTTTATTATTGATTTTTTTTGTTTGATTTTATTGGGCGTATTTTTAGATGTAAATTTCGATTGAAAAACAAAAATTAAAATTCATTGAAATTCAGCCTCTTACTGGATTATTGAAAATTTTAAGTTTTGAAAATTTCAATCGTTAATGACGACCCAAGATATTATCAAGCTGCTGATTATTTTTTATTGTTTTTTTTTTTTTTTGTTTCTAATTGAACATTGAAAGTTCATAGCAATTGCTATTGTTTTATTTTTTTTTTTTGTTATTTATTTTTGGCTTTCTGAGAAAGATGTTTTTCATTTTTTTTTTTTTTTCTCAATTTTATATCTTTTTTTAATACTTTATTTGTGAGATCCCTTACTTGATTCGTTTTAAACTAAAATCTCAAATTTCTACCCGACATTTGGTATCACAGTTTTACTTTTATTTTTCCAACTTTTACCCTCAGTTTATTTTCCCAATTTCTATTCCCCTATACAACAAGCTTTTTTTTTTTTTATTTATTTTTTTTCTTCAAATGGTGACCTTAATTTGAAGAAACTAACCCGTTGGAAAAAAAATCGAAAATATGAAGTATTTGTCAGTAAATTTATGAAAGTACCTTTGATTTTTTTATTAATATAAAAAAAACATTTCTAAGAATGGTTAGAAACAAGAACACAAAAATAAGTTAAAAAAAAAAAAACAATTCAATGTACATGAAAATGAAAAACAATGTAAAAAAAACGATGAAAAATGAGTCTTTATGAACCAGCCATTAACTTTTGACATATCAATATTTCACTTAAATAATTTCAAGATAAAAAAAATAAAAATAAAGTGTCAAAATTCAAGTTTATATTTTTTTTTTATATGCCAATAGTTTTATGTGTCTTACATATTTTAAAATTTATTTTTTTATTTCTTGCAATATTTTATATTCAAAGTTATGGATAAATTGAAAGATTGATTAACGTAAATTTTATGATATTCAAAATGTGATAAAGAAAATAATACCATGAATATTTCATTGAATAAAAAAAAAAAAAAATGAAATTTTCAATTTTATAAATATTATACGTTTGAATTTACTTCTGAGCGCAAGATAAAAGTATATCTCGTGCATTTCTAATTTAGTCTTTTTACCCTCAAGGCATTTACAGCTCACTTTTTTCATTTTTTTTTCTTTTTAGCAATCGTATTCTATTTTATCATGGAACCTTACACTCATTCTTCATTTTACCTTATACTTTTGACTCTCGACGAGTTTGTTTCATTTTGCTTTTTTGAAAATCTCATGTGTCTTGAATTTTTTTTATTATCATTGTTCTATAGTTAAATAAAACGAGAAAATTATATGAATTTTTTCATTTGGCTCATTGAGCTTTCAAAAGCTACACAATATTATTTAGGAAATTAATTAATTCGATATATATTTTTTACAACAAAAGAATGTATTTTCATTATTTTTGTCAATTTTTTTTCAACCAATATATATTAAATTCTTTCCCTGCATTTATTTTTTTTTTAAATATTCTTTTTTTTATAATCTTGAAAAATAATATATTTTTTAATAAACAGAATAATAAAGCTGTCGAAAAAAAAGGGAATTATTTTTAAATATATAAAATAAAATAGAGATGAAATGGAGGAAAAAAATGATAAGTTTGAAATATTGAATCTTTCAAGTACTTTCATGGGAGATACACCTGACCTGTAAATATATTTTTTTCTTTTTTTCATTATTTTTATATTCACCAATCCTCATTACAACAAACTCAAGAGTAGAAATGGTGATGCATCAAGCTGGCAAAATAAAAAATAAATAAAAAAAAAAAATTGAATTTACCAAGAATTTATCTCGTTTCTGCAGTACAAAAGAGAGTGATATATAAATTCAAAAATAAAAACAAAAAACAAAACCAGGTTAACACTGATTTATCTCTGCATTGCCATGATTTTAAATCTGTTATATCACAAAAAGCTTTATACAAAATAACAACGAAAAATAACAATGGACTTGTAAAATTGTCTGAATTTTATGCTAAAGCTCAAAAAAGCTCAGTTTCATTATAACCGTTTATGCAAAAGGTATTAAAAAATATAAATAAAATCAAATTCATTTGTTTTAATAAAAAATATTTCAATAAACATAATGATGTAGTTGTTGAAACAAAAAAAAAAAAATTCTTTTTAATTAATTAAACTTGACAAATGAATTTTCATTTTATTGATTTTTTTTAAAAAAAACCTCTACACTGTCACACTGGCTCAATAAATCATGAAAAAAAAAATCAATAAGTTAATGAAATTTAATTTTGTAAAATGTTGTTTATTTTTTTTTTTATATGTAATTCATTTACTAATGAGTTTGCGCTTATAAATAAAATAAAAATACATAACTATCATAAAAAATAAAAATAAACAAATAAATAAATCAACGTTGTATATTAAAGTTTAAAAAGTAATAAAATATTTAAAATTTCATGACTATATTGTATATATATTTATGACTTTTTTGTTTTTCCGAGGAGGAAAATAAAACGATATAATAAAAAAATAAAAAAACAACTTTTTGACGATAGTAATTGTTGAACACGAGCAGTGGTTTTTTTTTTTTTTCCACATGTATAATATGATTACACGAATTTATGGAGGAAAAAAAAAAAATAGGTAATATAAAAAAAGCTGGTGGTTGTAAACTTCGTGTTGATCTAAATGGCCTCCACCTCTAGATTTTTCGTATATTTTTTTTTTCATTTTTACTTTGCCTTTGTTGCGCGTGTCGTCACGCACAGAGAAATTATACTTGAGGCAATGTGTAACATACGTTAGTCTCGTGAAGTATATATATATATTTAAACAACATTTAACAAGAATCCCGCCACAATCGATAGTCTGCGTGAAATGCACGCTAAAGTAACCTCAACCGATAACAATTCTGTGCTCATTAAAAAATTAAATAAAAAATATGCAATGCAGTATATTTTTAATGAAAATTAAATATTAAAATATCAAAGGTTTTTTTGAGATAAAATAAGATGAAAAAATTTGATAAAATATAAATTATTAATTATGACTCGTTTGGGGAGGATTAAAACTGTCTAAAAAATTAAATAATTAAAAGAAAAAAAATTTAAAAAATTAACAGACGTTGTAAGAATGAAACTAAAGTGTAAAAAATTTTTGTAATAATAAAATTATATTAATTATAAACAAATAATAAATAAATAAAGTAAAAAAAAAGTGATGCAAAAAAGAAAGGTCGAGAGAATAAGAAGCTGCTTGAAGAGCCAACACAGATGAGACCTGATGAGACTTCGTGTCAGCCGAGTAGATATAAAGGTCAAAAAAAAAAATAAATAAAAAAAAAACATATACAAACTAACGTTTCCCGAGACACTAGAAAAAAAAACATACAAAAAAAAAAACAGCGAGTTAAAGAAAAATAGATATACAACTTTTGAAAAAATATAATAAAAATTATAAAAAAAATAAATAAATTCACACACAGAGTATATATAATAAACCCACCCTGAAGTCTTCTTTCATGTCTCGGTGTTCCTCCGGGACATCTCAGTTCTCGAGTCGTTTCATTTTCATCTCGTTTGTCATCTCGGACATACCGAGCATGACCCTTCCTCCACCAAAAAAAAAAACCCCTCAACACATACTACACCTTCACCAAAATACCATTTACCAAAAATACAATAAAAAAATGAACAAATAAAATTTAAAAAAAAAAAATCACCAACCCCTAACGCGAGGCTACTATCACCAGTTGCAATTTTTTTTATTTTTTTTTTTATTTTCTACATTATTTTTTGCACATACTCAACACACTGACACTCAAACACAATTTATTTTATTTTTTTTTCGTTTCACTTTTTCATCACAAACACACACAAAGCACAATGGTATATACTTCAATCCGAGATTTGTTGTTGTATGTTAAGTCACGCTGCAATCTTGTTTATGACGTGTCTCACTTCAAACATCCATCATTGACAAAAAAATATATATTAATAATAAAAATATACCCTCGTGTATATTTATTATTCATAAAATAAAATAAACAAAAAAAAAAATAAAAATTACAAATAATTATTTACTTATCAATTAAATAAATAAATGTAATTTTTTTTTTTTTAACAATTTTTATTAATAATTTTATTCAAGTACAAAATATAATTTTATTTATAATAAATAAATTATTATTATAATATAAATATATTGTTAAATTAAATGGAAAAAAAAATTGTTTTTTAAAAATTTTTTTATTTTATGTAGTACAACAATACTGTTCTCTGGTTGAGAGCTGACTGAACTGACCCCGACTGTAAGTGGCGCCACAGGGGGTAGGTTAGAATTGTAGGGTAGTTGATATTTGAGTGAGATAAAATATATATTATATTATGATTAAAAGAGAGATAAATATATATATATTGTAGAATAGAACACTACAGGGTAGAGAATGCTATTGCTGTTGGTTAAAATGGGAGGGTTGAAAATATATTTTTACGCATGCGTTGATAATACATATCAATGTGTTGGTTTATATATTTTTTTATATGTATATGTTTATGTGAAAAATTCGTAGCTTGGTGGTTTTAACAAATACACATACTGTCCATCAGTGATTCCATTTTATTTTATTTCTTTTTTTCGCTTTCCACCACATCGTTTTACTTTCTAGTTGTAATTCTTTTAAATTAATTATTATTATTTTTTTTTTTTCTATCAATTAGGTGCTAATCTCTTACTGGACGGTTTGAATTGAAAAACAATATATTTTTTTTTTTTTTTGGTTATACAATTTATCTTGATATATTGAATTTTTTATATGCTAATAAATTGGTCTGACTAAATGTTGGTTATTTCACTGATTTTTTTTTTTTTTTTTTAGAAAATTTATTGCAAGGTTTTAGTAAAATATATTTTATTGTTTTTCACTTAAGTTGAATAAAAATATCAACAATTGTCAGTGACAGGAGAATTGCTTGATTGTCTTATATATAAATCAAACAAATTACAGAAATTTACTATCTTCAGCGGTCAGCGTTTTTTTTTTTTTTTTATTTTTCCTTTTTTCACGTGAACTCGACAGACAACTTTTACCACGAGATATACGAGAAGAATTGTGGTTAAAGAATTGAGGCTGAAAAATAGTCAAGTCAATTCTGTAATAAATATATTTCAAAAAGAAAAAAAAATAAAAAAGAACAAAATAAAGGTATAAAAAAAACAAAAAAAATTCTCTGATTTAGAAAACACTTTAGAACAACTTTTTATATATATATATATTTTCAATGGTTGATTTTATTTATATTATTTACCTTTTATTTATTTATTTTATCTAATTTTATTTTTTATCATTCCCCCTTGGAATCTCGAGGCTAAACTTATTTTCTATCTCATTTGATTTAAATCTATAAATCAGTTTATCGAAGCGCATATGGTTTTTTTTTTTTTTTTTTACTATCGGCTCTCTTTTATTTTGATTTATTTATTTATTTATTTATTTGTTTGTTTGTTGTTATTATAATTTTATTTTTCTCATGCGACAGTGTATTTTAGACTATACAAAAATATTTATTATTAACAATTGAATGCTGCTGACATTAACATATTTATCAAGTTATTTGTTACCTTTTTCAATATATAATTTTTTTATTTGACTGAAAGTTTTATATAAAATTCTTTTGGAATTGTTGAAATATGCATACATGCCAATGCAGCTTGTGGGTTATATCGAATATTTTAACTAAAAGTGCAAAGCTAGAGAGAGAAAAAATATAAAAGACAGAAGTTTACTATTATTCTCGTAAAATATAAAACATTTTCTTTCAATATTTGATGGAAAATAAAATTTTACAGCATATATCATCTGTGCATTTAAAATTTCATGTTTCATTGCTTGACTGACAAAAGAGCTTAACTAATAACAATATTTAAATATAAAAAATAATATGAAAAACAAAAAAATTCAGTTCCTCGAATTAATATAATAAAAACTCTTTTAAAACCTATATTTTTTATTCTTAGAAATTTTTTTATGAATAATAGTAAAAGGGTTTAATTTCACAAATTCAAAACTTTTCATTTTAATAATTTTAATTTGTAAAATGAGTGTATTTCTCTCTACTTTTAAAATACCATGTTCATGTCTGACTAAAACTTGAGATATTCCACTCACGCAAATTAAATTTACAAATAATTTTTCATATAATTCAAAGTCTTTTTGAATTTTTACAAATTAATCTGCAATCAGTAAAATTTAATTTAAATTTTCGGTCTTTAATTTTTGACTTTGACTGCTCAAATATTCCTTTGATTTTTTTTTTTTTTTATTGTATAAATTTTCTCCATTTTTAGAATAGTATATTTATGTCTGACAAAAACTTGAGATGTTCTACTTACATTAATTAAAACAGCAAGTAAAAAAAAAAAAAATTTAATAATTTAAATTCAATAAGGTTTAAAATGGCTTTATTTCCAGAATCCATATAAAAAATTTTATTTATTTTTATAATTTGAAATTATTTGACAAACTTAATGTTTCTTTTATATTTTTAAATTATTTTTTAAATATTTTTAAACTTTAATAATCACTAATTATCAGTAATTAATTAATGAAAATTTTAATTAACAATTTACTTGTTTATCTATTTTTTTTTTAATACGTTTGTTTATTAACTAAATGGCCAAGTATATATTTATATATTTAAGTACGTATAAAATTCATGAATATATCATGATAATTATCGTCAGCATTTTAGTGAATTTAATCATTCAATATCCACCACAATGCTAATAAAATTATACACATTATAATTTCACTGTTAATCTATTTTAACCATGATAAAATTTATAAATAATTATATCCTCAAACAATTTGCTTTCCAGCTTTTTAAAAATACAAAAAAACAAAATTCTAATTGAAAATTTCCATTATTTTTTCAATAAACTTTATCATTTATCAAACAAACACATTGTAATTAAATTTTGATTATTTTTTTTTTTTGTTATCATATCATCAATATCATTATTATTTTTCAATAATAAATTTTTTTCCATTATTTATCATTTTATCAAGCCTCGTGTCTCTAAACAAGCAAAAAAAAAAAAGGAAAAAAAAAAACCTTTGTAGGATTTTGACAGAATAAAAAAAATTGTTATTTTAGTTTGAAAAAAAAAAATTTATATATAAAAATCAGCACACTCTTTTCATCCATATAATACATAAATATTTTTTTAAAAAATTTTTGTTGATGCTGTCAGGTACAGAGTGTGAAAATAGTGTGTGTTATCAGTTTGAAAGGAGAGAGTGTCGAGTTTGATATTTCAACAGACAGAGATTAATGCACATTGAATATAACATAAATTTTAATAATTGTTTTTAAATATAAATCCTGATAATATTATTAAAAATAATCGTGTTTATTATTATTGCTTAATTTGTTGCTTAAACATTTTAATGAAGATGCTTTTAAAATATAAATTTTGCAAATATTGTTTTGAATTTATATAGAGTTGTTGACAGCAAGCTAAACATATCAACCAATATAAATTCAACAAAATGATATGGGTAAAAAGGTCACAAATATTTCATTCATTTTGTATATAACCTTTTCTATATATTTTCCCAAAATCTTTATCAAGTTGTTCGAAAAAAAATAAATAAAATAGCCAATATAAATCAAATATTTGATATAAAAATGTGGAACAAAAAAATAAATAAATAAATGTAAAGTAGGGGTATAAAATATAGAAAAAAAAAAAATGAATAAATAAATAAAAAAAAAAAAAAGGGTTCTGAAGTGAATGAGAACCAAAATGAACCGTGAACAATGTTGAGAGAAATATATTTTATCAGTCAGACAATATCTTCTATGAAAATAACCAGAATATATTTTTTATTGTATCGCGTTGTTACTTTCTTTTATTTTTATAGAAAATATTGAACGACCAATAAAGTATACGCCATACTACTTTTATAAAAAATATATTTGAGTAGAGCATTCTAGCAAAATGAAAATATTTTTTTTTCTTCATTTACAAATGACACACCGACACTATTTTTTGAGTAAAAAAAAAAAATAAAATACATATTTTTCTAAAACGAATATCATATTTTTCATGCTCTAAATAATAATTAGTAGTTATTTTAATTTTAATCAGCCATAGCTTGTTTTTAAAAAAAAAATTTTTTAATTTTCTAATAAAATTATAATTTATGGCTGTATATAAAAAAAAGCTTTTTTACTGGCAAATAATTCAAGTCCACGTGTTTTCAGGTCAGACTGTACAGTTTCTTGAAATACAAGTGTTGACAAAGTTTCATATTTATTAAACAAACACACAGTGTATAAAATACAGAAACAAAGAAAAAAAAAAAAAAAAAGATAAAGGTTGTATTTTAAAAAAAAAATAAGTATAAAGTTTTTAAAAAATATTTTTCTATATACTTATAAATGAACTGATGAAAACGTCAGCTTACTAAGCTTTTAACAAGAATAGTAAATTAAGTTTGTTTCTCTTTTTAGTGTATACCTTCTAAATTCAAATAATCAACTCAAAGAGCTTTATCATATAAAGCACATATCCTTCCATAATTTAACTCATAAACAAACTCATTCAACCTACTGTTTTGTCTGTATAAAAAAACTTACGGAAGTTATTTTTATGTGTATAATAATAATAAAAAAAAAAAAATGTTAAAAATATTAAAAAAAAATACATTCTTTATTTAACGATAAGAGAGGAAATGAAGCGATGAGAAAATATATTGGATACATAAAATATTATAACCAGATATTATACTTAAAATATTCAAGCAAAAATTTTATATATATATTCATAATAAAAATAATATTAAAAAATAGAAAAATAAAAATTGGCTCAGGTGGTTGAAATCAAGTATGATCGTACACCTGTCATCCAACAAAGCATAAATGTCAAATTACATTATGTACATGTCTCTTGTGAGATGACGATTTTTCTATATGCAATACTGTTTTTTTTTTTATTCTGTAATGCAAATTTCGTATCTATGCAAATTATGAAGTCGATAAGGAAGTCAAGATTGGAGAATGACTTTTTTGTCTGAACGCTTTTTATCTTATTACTTTATTTTTCGATTATAATACTTTTATATTCGTGATAAAAATATTTCTAGTCAAGAAATTTGTTAAGTAATTTAATGATAGTAATATAGAGTCAATAAAAAAAAAAAAAAAGTTGATGGAATAATTATTTATTTATAAATTTAAAATTAATAATTATTGTAAATTTTTAAATGACGAGCACATTGGCGCGCTACGCGCGCCTGTATCTATACCTTCTAAAAGGTTCATTATTTATTGATTTTATAAACACAAGTATTATCATAAAAAAAAAAAAAAAAGAATGAATAAGTTGACGAAAAATTTTTAAAATTTATTTATTTACACATCAAATCAAGATTGAATGTTTACTGAAAAAGTTGTGCAACCTTTATATCTTAATTTAAAAAAAAAATAGAAAAAATAGAAAAAATTTTTTTTTTCAAATTTATATTTCCCCACATAGAAACACATAATTCGCACAAAATTTTAAGCCCAATTGCATCAAGATCCGATGATTATTAAAAAAGTTGTGCTAGCTTAATATAACAATTTTTAAAAAAAATGTAAAAAATAAAAAAAAAATTTTCTTTCAAATTTATTTCTTCACACATAAAAAACACATAATTCGCACAAAATTTTAAGCCCAATTGCATCAAGATCTCATGATTATTAACAAAGTTGTGCTAGCTTAATATGTCAATTTTAAAAAAAAATATAAAAAATATTTTAAAAAATTTTGTTTTTAAATTATTTCTTCACACATAAAAAACACATAATTCGCACAAAATTTTAAGCCCAAGTGCATTGAGATCCGATGATTATTGAGAAAGTTGTGCTAGCTTAATATGTAAATTTTTACAAAAAATGTTAAAAAATAAAAAAAAATTTTTTTTCAAATTTATTCCTTCACACATAAAAAACACATAATTCGCACAAAATTTTAAGCCCAAGTCCATCGAGGTCCGATGATTATTCAAAAAGTTGTGCTAGCTTAATATAACAATTTTTAAAAAAAATGTAAAAAAAAAAAAAAAAATTTTCTCCCAAATTTATTTCTTCACACAGAAAAAACAAAGCTAACAAAATAAATAAAAAAATAATAGAAAAAGGCAAACAGAAAGAAATTCGTATGAGAGTAAGTGAGAAAAAAACAATGACCAATCAAATGTCCGGAAGACCGATGATGTTTGTCCTTTTTATATTAGGATTTGTTTTTTTTTATTTTCAAGTTAAAATAGTAATATGTGTTTTTTTTTTAAATTTTTTTTAATATTGTCAGAGATGAAGCGTGACTTTAATCTTTATGTAACTCAATAGCTTTAATATAATTATAATGTCAGAACATTATTGACAATAATTTTATAGTTTGAAGAATTTAATTTAATTTATTTCTCAATCAGGTATTTAATGGTTATTTCTTTTCAATTCTAAATATCGATAAATGATAAAGAAAAAAAAATTACTTTGTAATTAGACAGTGAATAGAGCTTAAATTTTCGTAATAAAAATTATTTTCTAATGAATTTTTGATACTGGAAAAATTTAAAAAATAATTTCATTTAGTTCTTTTTATAATTGAAACTTCCAAAAATATTTCTAGCATAAAATATCTCACAAAGAAAACTCTCACAATCATGAAAAAGAAAAAAAATAAAATTATTATTTTATTTATTTATTCACTGATTTCAAAAATAATATTTATACAGCTTATTTTTTTTCTTCATAATAAAACTGAATATATGATCTTTGAAATAAAAATAAATACATATTTAGAAGTATGGAAATTTTTATATTTATAGTACCAAAAAAAAAAAAAGGCAAAAAAGAAAATTGATTTTATCATGAAAACAAATCACGTGTGTGTCTAATAAAATCGCCACTTGTTCTGATCCGTTTTTTTTTTTGTTTTTTTATGATACTATCATGGTTACAGATTAGACCAATTTACCGAAATCATTGCTTACAATCCAAGTCCAAAAAAAAAAAAAGAAAAAAATAAGAAACCTTTTCTTGTCATTTTAAACTTTGAAATAACAATTTGGATCAGATGATAAACAAAGTCATTAACTGACGAGCTAATTTAATTTACAAACTAACCCCTTAAACTTTTTGAGACAGTATTAAAACACCATAATGAATAATAACCATAATAAAATTAAATTAATAAAAAAAAAAAAAAAAGCTCTAATGAAATTTAAAAGATTTTGATAAAATTTCAAGACATTATAAGTTGCTTTAAAACTTTTGATTGATGATGGCACTTGTTGGGCAAATATAAGTTGAGCCTTGAATGATTTTACTCGGTTATAAAATATCTCAAACAAAAATATCTCAAACCCATCAGCATCCGTCTTAATTTATTCTCAATAAATAAAAAAAAAAATCAACAACTTTATAATAATAATTTAGAAAAAAAATTAAAAAATAATTGTAAACTCATCAATATTTTGTCACGAAGCAGACGAGACTCTGTCTGGAGCGGAATGAACCTCTTCGATTTTATGCTCATATCAAGTGGTTTTCAAACAATGACCCTTTAACACTTGAGTTACTTGAAAAATAAAAGCTTTTTTTTATTTTCTCTTACATTTTTGCTCGTTATTTCTCACGATATTTGATTTTTTTTTTTTTTCTTCTTTCTGATCATGTAGTTTGAAAAGTGGTCTCTTCAAGTTACAATTTTTGCTAGTCAACTTGACAATCAACCTTGTCCACCACCACCATCATCATCATCACCAACCAATAAGACAATGTCATAGAGTCAATGACTCTCTTTGTTAATAATTACCGCTCATAATAACTACGCACACATACAAACATTATGTTACTGTGATATCTTTGTTTCACTAGCGGGTAATCAATCTTGATGACCTGACACGAGTCAGACCTGTCGGTTTTCTTTTTGTGCATAAACACAATGTGTAGCTAAAACCCCGGATGAATATACAAACGATAATCTAAGTGTACAACAGTATACAGCAACCGTGACGCGTATAAATATTTATAAAAAAAAAATATAAATAACAAGTATATGTATAAAACAGAACAATATATTACAAAAGAAAAAAAAAATTATTTAAGGTCGATTCAACGCTTGCGCTTTGAAACTATATAGCTTCAGTGTTTAACTAAAATTTCAAAAACTCTTGCAATTTTTCATCAAAGCGTTAATGCTTTTTTTTCATTGTTTAAAAGGTTTTATTTCAATTTTAAATTCTTTTTTTTTTTTTTGTCTTCTAAACTTGGTAGGTTTTTTTTTTTTTTTTAATTTTTATTATTATATTCTTTTTCAAGTTTTTAAAAAACAAGCTGCAAAAGTAATTTGACTGAATAAATTGGTGGTATAAACAATAACTCTGAGAATAAAAAAAAAAAATATTAAAATAAAAAATTGAGAGAGTTTGAAGGAAATAAATGTACAGTAAATTGGTCTTGTCTTGAATTTTATATTTTATCATACTGACGATGAGTTATATTTTATTTTTTTCCAGTACATCAAGCTGTAAAAATAATAGAAACAAAAAAATATATCCAGAATTGATATTGATTGAAATAAAAGTAAAGTAATTTTTTTTTTTAAGATAGAAATTTTTAAAAATAGAAAATATTAATTTTCATAATTTAAAGGATGAACAAAGACACCCCAAAATTTTTTTCACTCTTATTTTTTATCTAAAAATTATTTTCATCAATTTTTTTAGAGTTTAAATAATCAAGAATAATAATAATAAAGATAAGAACAAAAATAAAAAAATATGTCTTGAAGAATTGAAGATTGAATTCTCACACAATGATTTTTATTTTAAATTTTTTTTTTTACTTTTTTTTTCCGTTTATTCCTCACGATTTTACCTATATTTTACGCTCCCGGGAATGTAACAAAAGAGGCATCGCTTGTTGCAAGCTTTGATGATGAAATCCTTCGACTGGTATCTTCGATAAATCTCATTGAAGACACACAAGTGGTACATGGTCTTTGAGTTTTTATTCCACCTTTTTATCCTTTTTCTCTTTATTGAAACAGAAAAATACACTATCCGTTTTTTCTTGTTATTTGGTGCGTCAAAAACACTGACAACACTAATAAATTATCAACAAACTTTTACATTATTCTACACAAAAAAAAAAGACTTGAATAATTATTTAAAATAAGTTTACAACTCAAACAAACTAAAATAATATTAAAACTTTTTTAAATTTACTATTGAACTAATTAAAAAATATTTAATAATTTTTTTTTTATTTTGTTTACTAATTTATATTTCAATTATAAATAATTATAATTGTCTTGAAAATAATACTGTATAAATTTTGCTACAATTTTTAAAAACTTAAAAGAAAAAAAAAAAGAAAAATAATTTATTTTTTAGCTGATAATTTGGTAAAGTTATATAGCTTCTTGTTTATTTTTTATTTTTCGTTTGTCATAAAGATTATATAGCACTGATAGCATCATCATGATAAAAATAAAAATTGATGATAAACTATATTCTTCAATTTTATTAGTTTTTTTTTTTTTATCTTATGATAAAGCTCAACTTTAAGTTGAGAAATATATATATAAAATTTATGTATAGCATGAAATAAAAATGCTGACAATGTAAGGATGAGAAAAAAAAAAAAAAAAATACATAGAAAATACAATTGCTAAAGAAAATACTGACAAATGAACAAAAACCACTAGTAAACATACTTTTAGATGTTCTTTGTCTTAATTGTCAGTTGCCAAATGTACACAAAATGTTTCACTTATTTTTCGAAATAATAAATACAATTAAACTTTTTGACAAAATTATTATAATTTATTTATATATAAATACAAAAACTTTTATACATATCTTTTGAATTATTCAAAAAGTTGAGCAATTACTTGATGACATTTAGAGTGACAATAAAACATATTATAGTTTTTTTTTTTATAATGATAAAACTTTTAAGCTAAACTTCAAAAGTTTTATTTTATTTTTAAACTATATATATTTTGATGGTTAATTTAAAGAAATCAAATAAATAAATAACAAGTCCTTGAAAATAAAGATATATAAAATAAAAATTTTCAAGACTTAAAATTTTGTTCAGCATTATTTTGAGAGTTAAATTTTACGAGCTCATATTGATCATGTTTTCTGAGGACACTGTTAAAATGCTTGTGGCTATAACTGACCTGTAAAGTTTGTCATCAGTAACACCAGCAATATGTCTATCTCTTCAAGTCTTCCATATTTTTATTTTTTTTCATTTATTATTTATTTTCTTTTGATATTATTTTAAATTATTTTTTTATACTGATGCTCTTTTACAAGATAATTACCCTCTTGTAGAAAAATTTTCTAGAATTTTTATTCATAAAAAAAAAATAGGTGAACATTGACAAACATAAAATATTGTAAATATGTAGGGTGATGGGTCAAAGAGCATCTTGGCAACACTCCAGTTCATGTTTGTTGCAGTTTCGTGATAATAGTGTATTATAAAAAATAAAATATCACAAAAAAAAAAAAATTAACAAAGTGACTATAAAAATATAAAATAAATAGTGTTATTAATTAACAAATAATTTAAATCTTTTAACATGATTTAAAAAAAAAATTTTATAGCTTTAAAATTTGTTGTTAAATACCAGAATAAATATAAATAAAAATTTTCAAGTTAATATTTAAGGTTCTTGGCCTTGATCTTGTCCTCAATTTGCATCAAGTATTTTCATAATAATCTTGAGACAAAATGTGCACTTGATTAAATATCAATGAGCAAAAACATAACATTTAAATTGATACTTGAAAAAGCAATTTAAATTGATGATGCATCATTCAAGTTGATGTACCATTCAATTTAATATTAAACTATTAAAATAATTTTTTATTTTCAACAATTTTATTTGCCAAGTATATTAATCATTACCAAAATGGTCAAGTATTATTCACTTTCTTCAAAATAATAATAACAGTGTAATGTGATATATACTTCATCATCAACAATGTGACATTAACACATATTGATCACACAAATTTATGAATATTCAATGAGTTAATTTGAATTTAGTAATGTATTCAAAATTTGCTTAAAATTTACAATATATAAATTGTATTCAATTGAAAGTTTCAAGTTAATGTTAATGGTGTATATACATGTCAAATTATTTCTTGTCTACAATACAATTGTCAATTTTCATGACTGCATAAATTGTTTACGTACAAGAAAGTCATTGGAATTTATAGTATTTCAAATATTAAATTATTGATTTTTGAAATGAACAGTATGAACTTTGATAAATTTTAAAAATAGTTTTAGTATGTAAAATAAAAAAATATATACAAAGTCAATAAGTATTTATGAATTCTAGAGAATAAAGGGTTAAAGATAAAATGTTGAAATATTTTATGATCATGTTCAATGTGTATTAAGATGAAAAATAGTATAAAAGGTTTCATCGTTGCAAAGAGCTTGAATCTGAATTTCATTTTAAATTTTTAAAATACATTTTTTGTATATAGTTGAGGAGAATTGATGCTTACATTTATATGACCACTTGGTTAGATATTAAAAAAAAAGCATTTTATGATGCTGAAAAAAAACTAGCATTATATTGTGGTTGGTGTTGAATTTACACTTACAAGTTTAATACATTTTCGATATTGTGGATATAATTTATCACGTTGGGTGTTGAGTTTATCTCTTGTACAGTATAGACCACAAAGGAATATATTCAAAAATATATGGTTTATAATATATGACAATATATTATAAAAAAAAAAAAATTATTTTTGATAGTATCATTTATTTTTTTTTTTTGTATAGAAGACAGAAATTGAAAGTAAAAATAGAATTTTTAGAAAAAAAATTCATTTGAACTTTTCTTGATTTAGATTTAAATATTCTTTAAGAAAAAAAATTTCTTTTTTGAATGATAAAAAAAGCTTCTTGGGTCAAGGTAATAATGTTTTGAAAAAAAAATAATTTAAATTGAATTTTAAAAATACTTTGAAAAATTTAAAAATATTTTAAAAAAACCTAGTAATATTTTTAGAAGCTTTAAAAAATATTAGTTACATTGAAAAACACTTTTTTAATTTAAAAAAATATTTCTTTAATTTTTAAAAGTATTTTTTTCAATTTTTAAAAATATTTATCTCAATGAAAATGACAAAAATCCTAGCAGCTATATTTGAAAAATATAAATTAATCTCATTTTTAATATATATGTTTTTGAAAAAAAAAATTAAGACAGCTTTATTAAGTTAATTTTATCTTGACTATTGAGGCCAAAAGCCACTAATCATTTTCTCAATATTTAATAGTATATATATACTGCCAGAGTTCAACGAAAAGACCTGTGTCTGAAAGGAAATAGAGTTTGTATTGAGTTGAATTATCGGCTACCTGGTATTCAATCATCTTTTCAATTTGTACTCTTGCTACCATTTTTATTCTTGATTTATCTTTTTTATTTATTTATATTTTAATTCATTTAATTTTTAATCTTTAAATAAAAAAAAATTCTACAAGTTTATTCAGTTGTGAAGCCCTTGAAACAAATCCGATTGATAGATAATGAAGAATTTAAGTTTTTCATCAAAGACTTGTTAAATACAAATGTTACTTTGAATTAGTACATTTCAATTTCAATAGTAATTAAATACTTTGATAAGGACTCTGTCAAAGAACAAAATAATATATGTAATTTACAAAATCTCATAAATTTCTTTGAGGTATATTTCAGTTATTATATTTATTTTAATGAAAATTAAAAAGAAAAAATATTATTTTTCATTTTTATTTTATTATTGCTTTTTGTTTTCTTTTTCATTTTTTTCATATAATAAAAAATAAAAAACTTTAATATCACTCAACAAGAGTATGCTTTTACTATTAATTAATATTATTTTGCTTTTTTTTTTTTAATTCATGTCTATGACAAAAGTTTACTGGTATTTTTTAATTTTGTCTGACTACACGTTGAGAGTAACTACTGAATTTATATTTCCCGTTACAGATACAATGTAAAAAAAAAAAAATTTATTTAGCAATATCATCGTATGAAGTGAAAGTAGAAAAAAGCTTATCTTGTGTTGCAAAAGCTTCAGTACCATCAAAAAGCTGAGCTTTCACATGTGTCGATAAAATTGAATTCTACCTAACGAAAATGTTAAAATTGCAAATTGCAAGTGTAGCCAAATGATGGTAATTTGTAAAATATTATTTAACAAAATTAATTAATTTACAATTAATCTATAAAAAAAAACCTAAACACATAATTAAATGTGTCTAAAAATTATTAAAACAATTAATTAACAAAATAATCACAAAAAAAAAAGAATAAAATTTTCTAAATAATTTTGTCAATTATTAAATAATCAAAGTAGCAATTGATAATATGAAATAATAATTTAATGGCACTTTAAATAAATCCAAATAGATCATAAAAAAAAAAACATATAAAATACCATTTGGTAACTAATGGCAACGGCTGGTCCAGATGCTAAGCGCGCGCATCTCAACCATCGACTCTCCCTGTCTTGATTTTTTAGTTTTCTTTTATCGTCGTATACCTAAAAACATCCCCTATGCTTTTGATGGGGCGCGTACCATTTATCCCTCAACATTTTAGATAACTCTCGGTCTCACTTTGTTTGTAACTGTATACGCACATCAGTAAGAGTAGGCGTCGCGGCGCGTGGTGTAGCCGCCGCCCGTCTTAATAATAAAATAAAAATTTTTTATTTATTTATTATTTTGACATTTTCATTATCTATTATCAATAATCAAGTAAATATATTTCACTATTTTCCAACAACAACAACAACAACTTGAAATTTTTTTTTATAAAATTATTGAATATTAATTAACATTTGTTTAAAAAATATTCATCAAAGTTCCATATCCGTCCGTGTGTTGATTATTTTAATTTTTTATTATTTCTGTGATTATTATGAAGACAATCCCAAGGTGTCTTAACAACGAAATATATATTTTTTTTTTCTCCAGTGGTTAATCAGTGATTGAGTGTTGATCAAACAAGCCATAGATAAAAGTAGAAATTGTTGAGGCTAAATTAAACAAGTGAAGTGAATTTAATTGAAGCTCTTCTTGACCAGTGTCTATTTAATTATTATTGATAAATAAAAAGAAACTAGTATCAATATTATAATTGATGTGTTAAATGTCAAAAATATATTGATATTAAATTGAAGAATATTTAAAAAAAACATCAGGGTGCGGCCAAGAGTATGGCAGGAATGATACCAATAACAAGAACAGTTGGTAAACCACGAGGATACAGAGGTGCCGGTTCACCAGCTTCTGAAATTGCAATGGATCCACGTAATCTTGATCCAGCTGCTGTTTATTCAAATACATCAACACCACAAATTACAAATCATCCACAGGTCAGGCATAAATTTTTTTTTTCATAATTTATATTACATTTACTTTTCATTTAACATAAATTTAAAAAACTTTTTTTTTTGATATTATTATATACTTGACCTAATTTTAAATATAAGGTCAATGATCCAATTATATCAACAAACAATGAATATTAAATTTAAGTAAAACACATTACATAACAATTTATAAATAAATTATTTTTTTTTGAATTTAACAAAGTGATTTTATGATTATAATAATAATTATTTAATAAAGAAAATAAATCAAGAAAAAAATAAAAAGAGAATCAGTAAAATTGCTGTTAAAAAAAAAAAAATTTAAAGAATAGATTATTCGATTGTGTATGCAGGGGATAAGAGAAGATTGTAACATGGGGTAGAAAAACATGCAAGCAAGATGAGGGTGAAATGGATGAAGAAGGTCGCTTGGGGTTGCAACATGTTCAACGATTGCTTTGCTACTACTGTTACGATTACCTATTCTCGTGTTAAAAAGCCTCAAGCTTTTCCCTTCAGACATAGTTGAAAAAAAAAAAACTTAAACCATTTATTTATTTAATTTAAAAATAATATTTTTAAAATATTATTAGAATTAAGATAGAATATAAATATATAAATAAATGAATGATTTGATAGGTTGATGTATCGACCCAAGTTGACCTAAACTCAAGTAATATTCATGATTGGGATCGTCGTGCAACACCAATGTATTCACGTGAAGATTTTAAAGAACAATATTGTATAACAAGTAGACAATTAGATGCTGTTGAAAAATCAAGTAGTGGTATATTTGGTTGTTTATCAACAAAAGGACCATCACCATGTACAACAACACGTGTATCAATATTATCAGCATGTGTACGTGGTGCATCAAGTGATGAAAATATATGTGATGCACCATATCCAAGAAAGCCTTTTCAAATTTTATATCAACAGCCTTATTCAAATTATCATCGTGGAATAACAAGATATAATCTTGATGATGATGATTGGGTTGATACATCATATTTTCGTCGTAGACCAACATCATTTTGTACAATATCTGATCCAAAACGGTAAGCATCATCATAATATATTATTTCTCATTTTTTTCTCTTCTTTTTTATCGTTTGCTGTTAATTGTTCATAAACAAAGTATAGCACGTCGCTTGTGCATCTTTAGAAATCTAAAAATAATACTAGAAGGTCATAAAAATATAAAAAAATAAATAATAATAAATTAATAATATAGTGTAACAATTGATCTACTTGATCTAATTCACATTAATGATCTTGGTGGAACGATTAAGCTTGTGTTAGTTTATAATTCAACCCTCTTTATCATCATTATACTTTATATAAACTCGTACTCTTTTTTTGTTAGATATATTTTTTATTTCTTTTTTATTTTATTTTTTTTATATTACAATTACTCATGTTTGTATGTAGGGTGACTATGTACACTGAGTTTTATTAAAAGAAACTCGCGCGTTTTCAACAATCCGATAATGCCAGTCACATTTGTAGAATATAAACGGAGGTGGAAAAAAAAAAAAAAGCAATTGATGATGCGGGTATACTAGTGGGTGGGTGAATTTAACTTCAATGTGTATGACTGTATAGTTATTCTATCAATAAAAAAATAAAACAAATAGGTAGAACATTAAATTATCCGTATAAAAATAAAAGAATAAAAACCATTGATGGGTTATGGAAGAAAAAAAAAAAAATAGCTAAACGACCTTACAAATTAAATGAAAAAAGTAAATGAAAAAGTTTTTAAACCACAATGGCTATTTCTACGAGGATTTATTGGTGTTCCAGATATCTCGTGACTGTATCCAATGATTTTAAAACAAATGGTATAGGATTTAGTAAAGTCAGGCCATAATTCTGCTATTTGACTTGAACTCGTAGATACACATGGCTCCCTGAGGATGAAGATTCGATAAGACTTGAGGGACCGAGGCCTGTTCTACCATCAGTACTGCAAACACCACATAGTGCAATACACAAACCAAAACATGTTAGTTTTGCACGTTCACATACATTGACATCATTTGATGTTACATCACTTAGTAGAAGTCCACCAAGAGCACATAATCCAGAGCGTCTCATTGATTCACAGCCAACAATTCAATCAACAACAACAATAACAACTGGACCAGTCATCTATACACCACAACCAGAACAAAAAATTCTTGTATTAGGTATTTATAATTTTATATTATGCATATTAATTTGTGATTATGATGATGATGTAATTTAATTTTGTTATTATAATTGTATTTTAGAAAAATCAAAAAGAGGTGCTATGAAAGCACAAGCAACACAAACTGATTTATTAACTGGTCTACCAAGAATACCAGTAACACTTAGTCCAAGAACAATTCAACGTGTTAAAATGGTATCACAAGGTGCTCAAACAAATGGCATTATAAATGGACGTAAATTAATTAAAAGTTTATCAGAAGCTGGAAAATTTGGTACACCATTAGGTAAATCAAAAGAAGAAAAAAATGAACATGCTGAACATGAACCATTACAAAGAACACAAAGTGAAGAACCACCAAGATCACCATTTCTTGTTAATACACCACCAAAATCACCAAGTTTTAATGATGAAGAAGAAGAAAAAGATGAAGATGAAGACGATAATGATGATGATGATGATATTGAAAATTATATAAACAATGGTATTAAAAAATTATTAGGAAAAAATAATGATGATGAAGAAATATTAATTGATTTTAAACCAGCACCAGTATCACCTGATATTAAAGCTATGATAAGACAAATGCCATTTGTTTATAGACGTCCAATAAATTTACAAAAAACATTATCAGATGGTGAAATTAGAATTGAAAGAAGAGAACTTATTGATGAAGCTGGTGCACCAAGTTATCCACATACATGTCGAAGAAATTATCATGATCCATGGAGCAGACCTAAAAGACCATTGACCCAATTTTTTTCAACACCAAATGATTTATCATTATTGAGGGTTGATTCCCCTCAAGAAGAACACAATGAAGAGGTATATATTAATATAATATTTTTCATTATTATTATAATATTATAAAAAATTTATTTTTATGATTTTTTTTATTTTTTTTTTATTAGGAATTTCATGAAAATATTATTAGACGAGGATTGTATAGAAAAAGAAGTGTATCATTGGAAGATGGAATGCAAGATTTACAAACATGTGATTTTATTCTTCCTCGTTCATTGCCAACATCACCAACATCACCAACATCAAGTCCAGGTATTTTAAAATATAATATTATTAAATAAATTATTAATAATAATAATGAAATAATTTTTTTAGGATCACGTAAAATTATTGAAAATCCAAAATATGAAATAAGAAGACCAAGTTTTTTACGTACATGTCCAATTGTCGGTACAGTATCATCACCATTTGCATCAAGTGATTCTTTGACAAATGACGTAACAAAAGATCACAGTGATGGAATATGGAATGAGTCACAAGCAACAGTACTTCAAGCTGATTCATTATCATTATTAACGCCATCATCATGTAGACGTCATTTATTATTATTACAACATCAACAACGTTCATCAATGGATACAGAGGCACTTGATGTTGAGGATGAAATGGATTATTGTCCACCAAGTCCAAGAATACGTCTTGAGCCAGCAACTCCTATTACACTTACTCCAAGGTTTTTTATATATTTTATATCAACTTTATTATTATTTAAACTATAATTTATGGTTTATCAATATTTTTTTCTTAATTTTATACACAGTGAACCATCAATACTATTAACAAATGGACGATCTCGAGTTAGTTTACAACGTCGAAGTCCAGGATCATCATATTCACAGCCTCAATCACAATCATCAAGTGAAATGGCACTTAGTATTGGTAGAACAGATTCAGGAAGAACATATACAACTGATTTATCTGAAGCATCAACAACTGAAGATTATGTTACTGCAAATGCTTCAATTGGTACTTGTACTGCATCAGCAACAACAAGTTCTTGGTCAAAAGCTGGACATAATCAACTTTCATCAAGTACAGCACCATCTGGACCTACATCAACAACAACAACTGCTGCTGATGGTAGTTCATTTGAAAGTGCAAGTTCAATTTACAGTTTAGCAAGAAGTGAGGTAAGTTAATATATTAAAATAATACTATGGTAGGACGCTTCGCGTCTATCCTACCTTCGTAAAAAAAAAAAGTTTTTATTTTATTTTTTCTTAGCTAAAAAAATAACGAAAAAATATATGTTAAAAGTTTTGCAATATTCAGTCATCCTTTCTATAGCTATTTTATTTTACTTTTTTTTTCTCTTGAGAATTTTACATACGCATCTCTAGGTTTTCCAATCGTGAGAGTGATTCCCCCAAGGGCCAAGATGACTTTCGATTTATAGTTCAAACGTTTTCTCAAACTTGACGACTTATCGATTTGAAAGATATAAAAAAAAAAAAAAAAAAAAGAGACCATAAGCTCAATTTACCATTATAGAATATTGATTTTATAATACTATCCTTGTTAATATAAATGTACGTGTATTTGTAGGCTGTCATTGAAGAGCCACCAAGTCCCAGGATAATACATAAAGAGATTGAAATATCAGTTACACACAGTGATATAATACCACCATTATCAAGAACACGTTCATCAAGTAGTAGTAGTTGTGGTAGTTATGATCTTGATGATGCTGTACCAGAACCATCACAAGATAATTATCAAATGGCACCATTAAGTGGACATACATCTGATGCTGATATAGATAATGATGTAATTAAATTATATATTTTATTAATATACATTATTTAAATAATAAAATATAAATTTTTTTGTTTTACAGTTTTTACCACGTAATAAAGAACATCGTCGTTTATCATCAGGTGAATATGCAGAATCACCACCAGATAATCATACATGGACCGAGGAAGAATGTCATAAACGTCGTAAAAATTTTAATATAAATTTTTCAAGTTGTATTGAAAATGAACGTAATAATAATATTCATCAACAAGAATATTATATTGAAAGTGCTGATGTTAGTCCAACACCAAGTCATCGTCATCGTTCACGTGGTAAAATAAATAATAATAATAGAAATTTATATAGAAATAATAAAAGAAGAGATTCAGCACAAGCAATATTAACAAAAACATCACAAAAAGATGATTGGTCACGAGATATTATTGATGATTCAATACAAATACCAACATCTGATGATTCAAGTTGTAGTCATCATTATCATTTATATCATCATCATCATCATGTACATAATCAAGATAATAATAGACACAGAAGAACACGTGAAAGTCCAAGAAGAAAAACAAGTGGATATGTATCAGCAAGACGAAGAAGTAATGAGGTAATTTATTATAAAATATTTAAATAATATTAAAATAACAAATTAATTAATTTAATTTATATTTTAGGATAAAAATGCAGCATTAACTGGTAGCTTACCAAGAAGACGTTCAAGACCAATTGATGATATATGTTCAAGTCATTTAAGTCCTGGTGGTAGATATACACGTAGTCCTGGTCACAATGGACAAACAACAATAATTATTAAATCATCAACACCAGAAACAAGATTAAAAGCTGTATCTGCTGAATCTTTGAGATCAGTTAGTCCTGGAAGTGACAGTGTTTTTTACAGTGAAAGTGCTGAACCATGCTCAATCAATCATGATTCTCATCATTGTCAAAATTGTGGTAAAGAGGTAAAAATTAATTTCTTTTTTTATAAATAGATCATCATCAGCTAATAGTAATAAATTAAAAAATTATAAAAAATTTTATTTTTGCATATATAGGTGGTAGAGGAAATTGTTCAACCACCAGCTGGTTTTGCAGATTCACCAGAAGGACCACGTACAACAATTGTATCAAAACATGTTACACATAGATTATATAAAAAATTTGATAAAAGATATAGATCAGAAGATCGTGGTGAACGTAAATATCATCGTAATAATAGTAGATCAGATGTACGTGCTAAATCAGAAGAACGTGGTGGTAGATCATCAAGTAAAGGTTCAATTGAAGATGGTATTAGAAAACGTTTACAAGCTAGAAGTACTGATGTCAGTATGGAAGCACTTGCTTGTATGTTATTTTTATATAATAATTAATAATAAAATTTATATTATATTTTTAAATAAAATATTTATTTTATTAGATCGTGAAGATGAGGATTCTTATATTCAGCCATATACAGAAAATGAATGGATTTATATTGGTGAACTTGAAGAGAGTCATGTATGGAAAAGACCAGATAGTCGTGATGGTGATGATGAATCATCAGAGGGACCCTTGAAAGATCGTAGAGGTTCACAAGGTTCAACTGAAAGTGAAAAATCATTTAGAAAAAAATATCAAGCTGCAACACATAGAATGGTTCATCGTAAAAGCTCCGGGGAAATGTATAAACGTATTCAAAGCAAGAGTTTTGGTGAGCTTTTTTATTATTTATACTATTTTTTTTTTTCGTTTGTAAATTTATATATGGTAGTATTTAAAAAAATCAACAATTTGTAGAAATAATTAGGTCAATTGTTGTTGAGAATTTTTTATTTGTTACACAAGGCATTTGTCGATTTATGTCTTTATTTTTTTTTTTTCTTTTGATTTTTTTCTTTTTGCACTAATAAAATGAAGGTTGTTTTATTTTTAATCGATACCTCGACCACGGTCGTTGGGTCGTCTCGGTTGTACGATGCCCCAAGACGAAATAGAAAAAAAAAATAGTAACTAACTACTTTGCGTTCTTTGGATTTTTTTATAAGGCTTTTTTTAACTCTTCATCTTTCATACACTAAGTTTCTCATCAAGAAAACTTTGTCTTTTACAAAACACTTTTTTTTTTTTTTATTATTTTAATTTTTTCCTTTCATTTCCCAAGAGGCCACCGAGTACCTCAAGTACTGTTTTTAGTTTTACTCCTCCAGGCGTCTCATTTTATTCTTTATAGAAAAAAAAATATAAATAAAATGAGGCGTTGGGTGTAATTGAACTTGTTCATACTCAAAAAAATGTTGATGAGTATTTTTTTATATTTCTTTTACATGTTGATGTAGTTGTTAATTTTATATTTATCAACATGAAAAACATTGATGACCTTCTAGTACAAAGTCAGTGTCTGTGATCGATTATTTATTTTTTATTTTTTTATTTATTTTCGATGAAACAGTGAATGAGCGTGTCGTCGTTGGCTATATTTGCAATTGAAAAACTCAAAAGACTCAGTCAGCTATATGTGATAAAAAATAAAAAATAAATTTCTTCATCATCTGCCAACCCTCACTATATTTCAAATGCCTTCTAGAGTCGATGACTCAGTCAACGTGGCATTCTGTCTCTAGTCGCTCTACATTTTTTTCTTTCAATTCAAAAAGAACAAAATTGAAGATAAAAAAAAAAAAAAAAATTACCTCTCAGGCTTTTGAAATTGGTCTTGCTAAAAGAAACATGCCTGAAAAAAAAAAAAAATTCACACTAGAGTAAAAAATGACGCGTTGAGATGAAAAATATTTGAGAAGAAAATGTTTTTTTAATTTTTTTAAAAAAATAATAATAAAAAAGAAAGGAAATAATTCATATGCCTACTCTCTTTTCCTTTCATATGATATTTAAAAATAAAACTCGCGTAACACACCAAAGTTTATCTAAATATAAATATCTTGGTGATTTAACTTTGAGCTTTTGCATATTGCTCAGTATATAAATTGTTTATCTCACTTTAGCATATGATTGTTAATATTTATCTGGCTTTATTGATAATAAAATTTATAATATTTACTACCTAAAGATAGTTTGGTAGAGACGTGATATCATCATAAAAAAATCATAAAAAAAAATAATAAAAAAATATTATTATAAAAGAGAGATAGACAGTGAAAAAATGGGGAATATAATACGAGTTCAGCAAAGCTAGTTGAGGAGCTTTTTGGCTTGCAGTCAGTGGGTCAGGGCGCCAAGTCAAATTCCAAGAGGCCGTTGGCTGAAATATCACAGTACCCAGGACACCTTTTAACAATAATCACATTTTAAAATATTTCTAAAGCAGTCTAGTGTTCATTTTATTTCTCAATATTTTTTTTTTTCATTTAAAAAATTTTATTATTTTTAATTAAGTGTACAAAATATATATTTTCAATTTCAATTTTTATTTTGTGAATAAAGAGTTAAATTGCCGACACGAGTCGTTGGTGTGTGTTGTGTGTCAATGACTTAATCGGTATTTGAAAAAAATATAAAAATGGTTTGCGATTCAGCTGGTACAAATTGTCCACCAGAATTAGGTGATGATGTATCATTAAAAAGTTCACTTGAAGAATTATTAAAATGCATGCTAAGAGTATGGTGTCGAGAAGAGCAAGCATTGACTAAACTTGGTGTTCCTTTACCTGGTAATTATATTCATCAAATTAACAATCTATAAATTCATAAAAAAATTTAATTTATTATTTAAAATATCTATATTTAATTGATGACATATGAAGATCATTGGCTGTATGATTATTTGGCAAATTGTCGAAGCCTCGACCTTGTTATTTTTTTTTTTTCCACATCTAGACATCATACGAGACAACAAAATTATATACAAAATATATTTTTACAATTTATAATGCCAAGAATAATTATTATAAAATTGTTATAATAAAAAATTTATATATTTATTAAATTTACAGTCTGGCGTTTGTCATAGATGATATGTATTTTTGGACTTTGACATGTTCTTTGAAGAGTCGCATAATAAATATTTAATTTCCTCTTAGTAACTCAATTTTAATTTATTTTTTTATATTTATTTACACACTATAGTAACTCTGGCAAAAATAAAACTCTTGTGAATGATTTGTTAATGCTAGAGCAATGCGTACACGACACATTTGTAATTATACAAAAATACTATGACGTAATAATCTCGTCATTTTAAATGAGTGTGTATGTCGCGTGTCCTGGTTATACTTTGTGTATATATTTTATTTATTTATTGACGATGAAACAATACGAGGGACACATTATCCAATATTTTATTCTACCTCATCACTTTTTTTTTTTTTTATTTTATCATGCGCATAAATTGTCCTCATCGTGCTTGAGATACATAAAAAAAAAAAAAGCATATAAAAATTGACAATATTTATCCAGCATGTAGAAAAAATATATTCTCAACTCGTCTGAAACTTAAAATAACATCCTTCAAATGTTATTTTATATATTTTTATTTTTCACTACGTGCATAATGTTTTCTCCCTTTTTTTTTTTATTATTTTTTTTCTTCAAGTTGTAGTCTCTTATTTGGAATTCCATCTAAAATAGAATAGATGACCTCATTTTATATATGCGTCTTGTTATTGCAAATTTTGATAGGATAGAAAGTATATTGTTTTTCTTTATTTTCTTTTTATCACTATGTATATATATTTAAAATAATTTAAATTTAAATATTTTAGAGAGTGACAAAACAGTTATTGTAAAACGTGAAGCTGGTGGTGAATTTGGATTTAGAATTCATGGTTCAAAACCAGTTGTTGTATCAGCAATTGAACCAGATACACCAGCTGAAACATCTGGTCTTGAAGTTGGTGATATTATTATGTCTGTTAATGGAAGAAGTGTTATGGATGCAACACATTCTGAAGTTGTTAGACATGCACATTCTGGACCAGATATATTAGAACTTGAAGTTGCTAGAACATGTGATGTACTTGCACCACGTGTTACAAGAAGTGGACAAAAAGAAAATATTGAAGTACCACTTTATTCAGGATATTTATGGAGAAAAGCAACATCAACAACATCAACAACATCAACAACAAGTATTAATTTCACAGGTTCATTAACTGATAAATGGGTTAGAAGATGGTTTTCATTACGTCGTGATAATTGTCTTTATTACTACAAGACTGATACAGTTAGTTTAATTTATTACATCATTACATTGTGCTTTTAAGAAAGATATTAACTTGTTTATTTATTTTTTTTAAATGTAGGATTCACAGCCAGTTGGAGCTGTAATGTTACTTAAATATGATGTTGAGACGACATCAGAAATTAAGCCATACAGTTTTATTATACGAAAACAAGGAGCACCAATTCATCATTTAGCTGCTGATAATGAAGAAGCTGCAAGAAGATGGATTAATGTTATACGTGAAGCTGTTGAAAGAAATAATCAGGTAAATTATTTATAATATTTAAATTTAAAAAAAAAGATTAAAAATATAAATTTATTATCAGGCTGATACGTGGCTTGATGCATCATTGAGAATGCAGTACATGCCAGCTTCATCAATTCAACGACCAGATTGTTTTGGTTATTTAAGTAAACAACAAGATCGTGCTAGGAAAACATCATCACCAACTGGTTGGTCAAGACGTTATTGTGTATTAAAAGATGCTGCATTATATTTTTATAATGATGCTAATGCTGATAAAGCATTTGGTGTTGCATGTTTACATGGTTTTCGTGTACATGGTAGTGCACCAAATTCTGGTGGTAGAAAACATGCATTTGAATTACAACCACTTGATCCAACACAACGTTGTTATACATTTTCAACTGATTCTGAAATGGATAAAAAAAGGTTTGTATTATTTTTATATTCTTCTTTTGTTTTATGTATATTTATTTATAAAGTTTAACATCTATTATTGGTATTTATCATGCATGATTTAAAATTTAATCATCTAGATTTTATTATAATACATTTCAATGAGCTATTGTAAATTAATATTGATTAACTTTTTGTTAATAATTTATACTCCAGATGGCTGGCAGCACTTGAGTACTCGATCGACCGATGGATAAAGGTAGGCTAACGTGTCTCAACCAATCAACAAGAATAAATTATATACAACCAAGAAAATAATAATATTAAAAAAAAAATAAATAATAGGTAAAACAATAAATATAATAATTTAATTAGCTTTTATTTTTTCAATATTTTACAAACATTATAAAACAGAATAAAAAATTCCTCACCGTCCCGAAAGCACATATTTATTATTTGCCAACTTTAGCTGAATAATAATTTATTGCCAAATTATTTATTATTTATTTAATTAATAATAAATTAAAATCTCATGAAAAAATTATTCTAAATTGATAAAGAAATTTGTTTTTTTTTTAATAATTATAAATGTATAAATGTGAAATTATTAATTATAAAAAAAAAATATATTTATTTATTGATTTTCATGCACAATTGATAATATTTTATCGGTATTCTTAGATATATTATTATTGTTAAAATGAGTCGAGCATCGTATGACAAAAAAAAAGCACTTAAAATATTATTATTATATTAAATATATATATTATATTGTATAGAATTATATAGCAAAAAAAAAAATCCCAAATGAAAAACAAATAATAATTGTAGTCAATATATTGGCTGGAATATTTTATTGAATATATAAAAACGAGACTGCACGAATGAATGATCAATAAAATATTTATAACAATTGTCGAGTAATATATAGTTGTTGTTATTGATAGTTTATATATTATTGTCATAAAAATATTAAATAAATTTGTTAAAATATATATTAAAATATATCCCGATATATTAATTATAATTAGCAGACGAAAAATGAAAATAAATTATTTAAGAATAAAAAGAAGAAAGGATTTATATAAATGACATTTTTGAAATTCAAAAAGAAACATTTATTATTAATTATTAATATTATTTCAAAGCGTGTGTGAATATTAAATTAAGTCATTCATAGATGTATTGTGTACCTCATGAGTCATGCGCACTTGTTCGCATTTAAATGAATTATTCACTAATTAAATAAGTTAATTAAATATTTTTTTTTTTAAAATCATACATTGAGTTTCAAAATTGATGATTTTATTAATATTACATTGAAAAGAAATTCCTTTTCGTGTATAAAATATAATTTTTTAAATTTTAATTATTTACTGTGCTTTAGGTAATTTTTTTAATTGAAAAGAAAAATTAAATTTAAACAGATATTTCTAATTGTTTTCAGTAAATGAATTTAATCAAAAAAAACAAAATTATATAAACACGGAAAAAATTTTTTTTAATGTAAATAAATGTTAGAAATTTTATTTTGTAAAATTGTCAAATTACGACGTCCAATTTTCGATTAAAAAAAAAATAAAAGGTAAAATTTTATTAACGTCGTTTTGAGTCATAATATGGCTGATATAAATTTTTAAATATAATTATAATAAAAAATTGTGGAGGTGATTGATATTTGTGAAAACAAAAAAAATAAAAAAATATATATTTAATGTGTTCCAGTAAGTGGCCCAACACAGATTGGAAAATAAAATATATACGAACAAAGTTGAGAAATAAATAACGAGACTTGGAAAATGAGAAAAAATAAAAAAAAAATTAAATTAAATTTAAAGAAACTGATGGGTAAGACCCGCTCAAATTTTCAGATGATAATAAAGACTTTAATACAAGTTGCCACTGTATTATAAAAACCCCATTTAATTATAAATTATAAATTCATTTTTGATTAGGAAAAAAAACAAAACAACAAACAATCTTTAATAATTAAAATATCATTTTTATTTTCTTTTTTTGTTTAATTTTCTTTTGTAAATTAATTAACAAAATTTGTATTAACTTTCGAACTTTTTTTTTAAATTTAAATTTCATTCAAATTAATTTTCAAAGAAAAATATCAAATTGATAATTTCTATGTTTATCCTAATTTACTCATTTATTTATTTATTTAAATTTTTTTCAATTATAAACTTTATCGGTAAATAAGATATCTTACACAGAAATTTATCGACCGTTTTTTTTTTTTTTGAGAATTTCGAAATATTCCGCAACCGGTACCTATTCATTCACTGATCCCTATAGTTTATATTAAAAAAAAAAATTAATTTGTTTATAAATAATTGATAAATTATGTAAATAAATTATATAAAAAATTATAATAATATATAGGAACCAAAAGAAAATAAAACAACAAAATAATGATAAATATATAAATTTAAAAAAACAACCAATATGCAAATTCAATTAGATTTTGCGAAATCAATGTGCTCACTTTGTAATGTTGTTTTAATAAGAAAATAATAATAATAATAAAATAATAGCAAAAAAAATTGTTATTAAAATATAATTTAAATAATTTAATAATTATATAAATTGTCGTCCTTTGATTAATCGGTGAACGAATAGTTTTTATTTAAAAAAAAAAAATCAAATAAAAACATTCGTTCTTTCTAAAGAAATTTAAAAGGTATTCTAAATAAAGGTATTCGAAATGATGAAATTGGTAGTAACGACGAAAAGTAGAGAAAATCGAAAATATATATATATAAAATAAACATATATTAATTTAATGTAAAAAAAAAAACGTGATAAAAAAGAATCGCCAACCCTAGTAAAAAAAAAAAAAAACGAATACAGTAAACAAGAAAAAAAAAATGTTTACACTAAAAATTTATGTGTTTTAGAATAAAAAAGAAAATAAATAAATGAAGGAAAATTATCACCTGAAAAACCTGCTTTTCCTTTTAAAAACAAAAAATCCTTTGGATATTTATACAAGAGGGATAAGTTGCCGCAAAGATTTGTTTTTTTTTTTTTTATTCTTTTAAATATTATTCTCTATTTAAAGGTAAAAAACATATATGTTTCAGGTAACACTTAGATAAAAAAAAATGAGGATGTTTCTTCTGGTTGGAAAAATAAATTTGAAGCTTTAAATTCAGCCATGTGTAAATGCCACCAACGAAATGAACCAGAAAATCATCAAAAAAAAAAATGAAAGAAAATCTTAAAAGAAATATAAAATAGAAGATATATAAAATTTAAACAAAACTCATCCAATCTTTTTCATGGAGATTTTTGTGATTTTAAATTACAGCCTGAAGCTCGTAAATATAAAAAAAAAAAACACACTGGACCATGGTGCACAACCTAATTATGCAGAACATAAAGAAAAAAAAAAACCGAAAAAATAATAATAAATAAACCAGCATCTTCATCTGATCCTTGCATTAATTTTCAATCGAAAAAAAAAAAAAACCTCACTTCATATACACAAGTAAAAAAAATGTGGATCATAAGAAAAAAAAAGTTCCAATAAATTGCTTGGTTTCAAAAAAATTGTTAAAAATTGCAAGAAAAAATATACATAAAATGAATAATAATAATAAAAATGAAAAATAAATTTAAATAACAGGTTCATCAACACAAAGTGTAAGTTGATAATAGTTAACAAAGTATATATCATGTTATTGAGAATGGGAAAACAAGGAATGAAATCCTTCTGGAATTCGTCCTGGGTCATTCAACGGAGGCAGTATCGGAGCAATATACCGATATAGTTTCTTTTGCAAATGCCGATCTGTTGCCTCCTTCTTCATCTTCTTCTGATATTATTTTTTGTTTATAAATTTATATTTTATTTAGTTTAAATTATATTATTTCATCATTGATGGTGTGCAGGATATTTGTATGTGATGCAGGGCATAAAATGATCTTGGATCTTGGCTCTTCAATATACAAGATAGTCTCAACCGATTCTCAACTATACGTTCTCATTACGAGTCATGTTGGTATGCCAAATACCACAATCCCCAACTTCTTCATATCTAAACTTGGCTTCATTTTTTTTTTTACTCATATTTAAATTATTATTTGGTAAATAGTATCTAATATTATATTGATGTTATTTTATAAAATTTATATAGTTTATTTAGCGTATGAAAATGATGATGTTGATGGTATAAAATAAAACAGCTAAGTTGAGACTAACACTGAGACCAGAGCCAATATGAGAGTGAGTTTTTTAATTTTATTTTTTTGTATTATTTAGTTTTATTATGGGGCATGGTGGAGGAACGCCACGAGGTATAAACTACATATAGCTATGGTTAAACCAGGTTGTCTGTATATATATATATTGTGGGGAAAGACGGGAGGGAACTAGTTCAGTGAACAAAACGACAGCGGAGGCGGTTACACGCCAGCAAACTTGCTCACAACCCGCAACATTGCAGATGATGCCTTGAATCTTTCTTTATTCCTTTGCATATATGTCTTTTTTTTTTTTTTTCTTTAATACTTTTCTTTCTTCCACCACATCTTCTTCTTCCTCTTCTTCTTCATCTTGGTTTTTTAAAACTGTATTACAACAAAGTCTTGAAGTCTTTAACACCCACTATTAGGCTACAAAATTTTATGATAGATTTTATATATTTTTATAGATTAATTCAAATTACATTGACATGAAAATTATTAAATATTATTTTTTATTGTAGCTGTTACAAAGTTTTGAAAATAAAAAAATTATAATAATAGTATCATTAAAAATCATCATCAAATCAATTTTCCCGTTACCTCAAAAAGGTGTTCATCCATTTGTCAACATTTAAAATCCAATAGTCAATATGTTTATCTCTTTTTTTTTTTTATTTTATCTTTGTTTCTTCTAACTCTTGTATAAACTTTTTGGGATATATAACTTGTTCTTTCATTTATACCACACACATATAAAGCCAAGAAGATTGTCTCACTTGCACCATTCCCAGACAATCTTCTTCTTTCACTTGAACGTCTCTTATATATCCTCCTTGGAATCCTGAATTTAAACGCTCCCGACGGCATACTGTCCCAAGTTTTTAAAAAAAAAAATATCAAAAAAAATTTCACTGTAACAAAAATATATTGCCAATTTATTTTACCAGACAAAAATATACCTAAACATAATGAAATTAAAAAAAAAACAAATGCATTAAAAAATTATAAAAAAATATTGTGAAAAAAAAAAAAACAGAATGTGTTTGGAGTAAAATTGGTTTTCTTTGGTGCTTCTTATCTTGAGTCTGACGCATCAACGAAAGAGACAATCCATGTACAAAAAGCGTTAACCATAAGATTTAAAAAAAATAAAAAAAAAAAACCATTACATTACATCAAGATTGTGTTTATCAATTTTTTCTTTTAAATTTTATAATAATTTAAATTTTATTCTTGATAAAATAACAAGTAAAAAAAAATAATTTACAAATGTAGAAGTCATTGGTAAATTGTTGCATATTGAACTTGCCCCCTGAAGGTGTTATCTTTATCACAAATTGCGACACCTCAACTTACTTATCATGAGGTAAAAATATATATTAAAAATATGCTTTTATATTTTTATGATTCATTTCTAAAACCTGATGTAGTTTAAAATGAAAAAAAGGTATATTACTTGTATTTTTTTTTTTCTATTGAATATAATATACCACAAGTGATATTTAAAAATATAAAAAATAAATAATAAACAAGTGGATATTATAGGAAAAATATATGTTAGGCCAGTTCATCAGGTTATTAAAGTTGATTTTCCAGCTCAATGTAGACTTAGTACAGGTGTCTAAAAGACTGGAAGTCGAGACAACTACTAAAGAATCAAGAGGGTAAAGGACAGATTAATATTTTTAAAAAAAAAAAAAAAGATAGAATGAAAATCTCTCTTTGCGTATATGTATACCAACGAAGACGAGTTTTTTAATTTTTTTTTTACTTATTTTTTTAATACACACAGTGTTCAAGACTGGCTGGGGCGTCGGCGGTTGCCGCCAAGGAACCAAGTCTCGATCTCTGGAGAGAGCGCACATCAGAGACTGCCTCTGGCTGCCGGCATTGCGTTTTTTTATTATTTTTTTTTTTAAAATACTTTTTTATTTTATCATTGTATCTTTATCTATCATATTTTCTGTCTCTTACTAAACCCCTTCTCTTTAACATGTAAAATTTTATATATTCAGTGCTGGACTTGGTATCTCCACGGTCCCACTAAATTGCAAATTACAAAAATCCATAAAATTACATTTAATTTTGAAATAATAAATCATCAAACTTATCTATAAAAATACATTTTAATTAATCAAATTTAATTAGATTAATTTTGAGAATATCATCAATGAAAATGTCATTAAATTTTTAATAATTTATATTGATAAATTTTGATGAATAATATTTTTTTAATTTACAAGACATACGGCCCTGTTGAGACACGATTTTTAACGAATTTGAAACCACCTCCTGCGATCAACCTGTGGTCCCAGCAGCAGAAGCAGCATCAACAGCAGCAAAATATACACAAAGTAGATATAGCTACATAAAAGTATCTTCTCTTACTAATAAAAAAAATTTAGACTATCTTTGTTTAGTCTCCATACTGGCTCAACTAATTCTATCATTCAATTTTTATCTTTCTTCAACATAAAATGTTATAAAAGTTGTTCTTTGTTCAAGCCTTGCAACTCAGTTTGATATATCATTTTGTCTCACTTTAATTTTAATATACAATATCTGCAAATGTTAGAATACATATCCCTTCTTTTTATTTTATATATATATCGCTATAGCCATTCTTATTTTTTTATTTTTCTTATGTTGAGTGAGATGAAGAAATGCACCCAGCATCCAGCAACAGCAGCAGCGCTACTAGCGGCATCAAAATGCCAAGAGACTACGCGGCGGTATCTCTCCACAGGTATTTTTTATATATATATAAACGGGAATTCCAGCTGTGTTGGTGATTATACAAATATGTATGGGTTTTATGCTAGCTTTGAAAGCCTACCTGACGGCGTCCAGCACGCAGTAAACTTTCAGCCACGAACCTATACCACCCAATCAAAAATACATGTACAAAAAAAAAGAAAAAATATTATTATTTTTTCATTAATTACTAATGTGCTTATTATTATATAAATAATTTGTAAAAATTAATTTTATACATTGTGTGCTATGATATTTGTTAAGTGTATTTTAAATTTGCAGAAAAAAAAAAAATTGAGTAATCAATGTTGCTAAGGACATGAGTGAATGATCTGGATCAAGGACGGATCTTGTCTTTTTGTGTTTTGTGATATTGTGTTAATTTTTGTGATTAATAATTGTGTAATTGTGAATTAATATTTGTTTTATTGTTTAATTATATTTTTGAATTTAAAAAAAATTAAATTACAGTTTTTCATGGAATTATTTGTCAGTGTTTTGATATATATTTTTTCATAATTGAAATGTTATTTTAAATATAATTATTGTGTAGCTGTGTGGGGGTCTAGTGGTCCTATGGTTTTTTTTTTGTTAATCTTTGGCTAAAGGATGGAATATTGTGGCCTCGAGTTACAAGGCTAAATAAAAGACTCAGGGAACATCCCGGAGTTTTTATTATTATATTTTTTTTCTTCGGAAAATTGTTTTTTTAAAGAAGAAAAAAAAAAAAGGTGAGAAAATTATCCTTTTTTTTTTTTTTTTTTTTGTTTACATTTATTATTTGTTTTGGATTGTTGTGAGATAATGTAGTTTATATTGAAAATACGTATATGTATTTTTTTATGGGATCATTTATGTTTCCAATATGGCCGTTTGGGACCAGCCATGATCGGTCCGCGGAAGCCATGTTGGCAGGTGTGCTCGCGGAGATAACCAGTCTTCTAGATTCGTGGAACGAGTATTCTTACCTGGTTAAATATGTGATACCAATGTATGACCGCAAGAGAGCGCAATTTACGCGATGCATTAAATACCAAAAGTTTATTATATGATAAACAAAATAAATCCTCTATTTTATTTTCTAATTTTGTACAATTTTGTTAACATGTATAAAATTTCCATTTATTTTTTAAGTAAAAAAAATCAATTTAAATGTAAATTTAATTATTGATTTATATTATTACAGATAAAAATAAATCAAAATGCCTACTGATTTGGTAATAACATCATCAACATCAGATGAAACAGTGAGAAATCGTGATTTACATGTCACCTCACGTTCATCTGGTCAATCATCATCAGGTTCAAATAACAATGGTGGAATGTCATCAAGAAATTTTGATCCATCAAGTTTATCAGCATATCATCATCATCATCATCATCACCATCATAATTTTGTAGCTGGTCTTGGTCATCCACATCATCGAGAATCATCAGCATTTGTTCCAGTTGTACCATCAAGATTACATCTTTATCCTGGTGAAATACATTCACATTTATCAGCTCAACAACAACAACAATCATCATCAACATCAACAACAACAACAACAACAAATACAAATACAAATCAAGAACATGATAATAATTCTGATACAACAGTTAGAAAAAATTCATCAAGTTATGATATAATGGCTATGATGGCTGATAAAAGAAAAGAATTAGCAGCAGCAAGAGCATTATTATTACCACCACCACCATTATTAGAACCACCACCTGGTTATCCAGTATTTACTGGACCATTTCCTGGTAATCCAGCAATGTATCCACCAGGTGGACCACTTGGACATCAACATTTAGATAGAAGATTATTAAGAGCACCTGGTAGAGCATCAAGACCTAAAAAACAATTTATTTGTAAATTTTGTAATCGTCAATTTACAAAATCTTATAATTTATTGATACATGAAAGAACACATACTGATGAAAGACCATATTCATGTGATATATGTGGTAAAGCATTTAGAAGACAGGATCATTTACGAGATCATCGGTAAGAATTTTTTTGTTTTATTATTATTTTTTTTTTTTTGGCTATTGAATATAGTAACAGTACTTTTAAAAATATATAATTATAACAATGATTTTTTTATTCTTTGACTCTTTTATCTTTATGTATAAAGATATAAATGACAAAATAGATGTGTCATATATATTTTTTTTTGTTAAGCTAGTAAATAAACACAATGGATTTAATTTTAATGTTTTTTTTTTTTTCTTTTTAACTTTTAGATATATACACAGTAAAGAGAAACCTTTTAAATGTGGTGAGTGTGGAAAAGGCTTCTGTCAAAGTAGAACCCTTGCTGTACATAAAATACTTCATATGGAAGAATCACCCCACAAATGTCCAGTTTGTGCAAGAAGTTTTAATCAACGTAGTAATTTAAAAACTCATTTATTAACACATACTGATCATAAACCATATGAATGTAATTCATGTGGTAAAGTATTTCGTAGAAATTGTGATTTAAGAAGGCATGCATTGACTCATGCAGTTGGTGATGTGCCACCAGAAGCACTTGAAGAAGCACTACGTGATGATGATAGTCCAGAAGAAGATTGTGGGCCTGAATCAGGTCCATCAACATCAACATCAACATCATCTGTAGCTGGAACTACATCGTCAAATAATTTAAATACAAATAATAATATTTCAGCATCATCATCATCATCATTATCATCATCAACACCACCATCATCATCGTCAACGTCTTCAGTAATAGCATCATCATCATCATCGTCAGCAACAACAGCAACAACAACAACTCCTCTTCCATCAACATCACAAAATTCAAGTGTATCATATAGCTCAACATCATCACAACAAAATCATTTAACAAGGCCTCAATTACAAATTAGAAGAGATCTATTACAAATAAAACCATCAACAATAACAAGTGTTAATACAATAACTGGTATACAAAATCAACAAAATACATTAATAACACCACCATCATCACATATATTACAATCATACAGACGTCGTCTTGGTTCACCAGGACCATCAAGAATATTATTAGAAATACAAGAACGTGAAAGAGAACGTGAACGTGAAATTGAAAGACAAAGAGATGAGGAAGAAGCTAGACCACCGAGGGCACCGACTCCACAACCACCAGCAGTACAACAACAACAACAACAACAACCACCACAACCACTACCACCACCACCAAGACCGGCTCCCACTAGACAAGGATTTACAATTGCGGACATTATGCGCCGGTAAAAAAGATATATATTTATATACTCAAGACTTTCACAATTGTTCAATTGTCCTTGAAGATAAATTCTATCTATAAAGCAAAAAAAAAAAAATATATATGACTTGAAATATAAATAGTCTTTTACTTGACATCTTGGAGGATACATTAGTGAGCACAAGTGGGTCTCCTTTTTTTTTTGTCCATTAACGAACAGAATGTACCGTCCATACACAGGTAAATATAGAATCGGTCTGAAATATTTCATCACCATCAATCATCTTGACTCTCGGCTCATCAGTCCCAGGGTCATCCATTATACAAGAGGTGAACTGACGAATTTTTGTGGATCATGCGACGTCACGCTTTCCACTATATAAAAACATCTCATCATGGTATTTTGATTTTTTTTTTTTTTAAATTTTTAAATTATTATTATCTTCAGCCATTATAATGGAGACTCCAATTTTTATTATTCCAAGTGTTTAATGTGTTATATTATTAAAAGTACAATGATTTAAAGAAAAAATTTATTTTTTTTTTTTAGAAAAAAAAAAGTGCAACCACCGTGTTTCATGGTATTCATTATATAATAATTATTCATGTATTTAATTAATGATCTTATTGATTGATTAATTATTATACAATTTATTTTTTATTTTTAAAATTTTATCTTGAGTTCAAAGTGCGTGTGAAAGCGTTAAATTAATTTTTGACTTGCATCAAGTGCAATTAAATACTTAATGGTGATATTACAAAAAAAAAAAAAAAAAATAATAACGACACGTATTATCAGTTAATTTACTTTTATATATTTTTATTTTTCATATATTTAAGATAAATTTAAATTTTGTAAATATAGTTGATAGATATTAATACAAGGCAGCTCAATAATTATCGCTCATAATTAATATCAGTGTGCCAATTTTTATATTTCTATTTAAAAAAAAAAACAAGTATTTTTCGACCAAATTTTTTTTCAATTATTTTTGGACAATAATTTAAAGTGCTTCCATAAGAAAAAAAATTATTTTTTAACAAGTGATTATTTAAATACACCTGTGTATATATTTTTAATTTTTTTCAAGTATTTTTCTAGCTGATAAGGAAAAAAAAAAAATATATAAAATTGAAACAAAGGATCATTCATGATAAAGTATTGTAAACTAAATATTTGTAAAAAATAAAATGCAAATTTAACGGTTTAAATGTGAAATTTTTGGTGAAAGAAATAAATATAATAATAAAAATAATAAAATTGTCTTGATGGTTTATGTGCCACTGTTAAATTCATGGCAGGTGCAATACGCTACGAAATTTTTTGTGCTTCTGGGATCTTTTGTAAGGTGTATAACTCCAAACAGCTACCTGCCCCTCTACCAAGCTATATTATTCTAAAAATATAGTTTTGACCCTCTTCAGTTAATGCCGAGTTTTTTTTATATATTTTTTTTTTATTTCATCGTTTCCAATAACTACTTATATATACTTGCCACCTCGTTTCTCTGCCTATTTTATTCGTGCTTAGCTACCTGGTTTTTTTTTAATATATATTTTTTTTTTTTTCAATACACTCGTTTTCTACACAAAAGTTCTCTATTTATAGGTAGATCCTTTGTGCTAGCTTTAACCTCCCCTATCTTTTTCTTCATCTAAGATCCAGACAGTATCGAAAAAAAATAGTAAAAATAAATTGGGGTGATCCTTATTTTTTGTCATTCAATAAAAATATATATTTGTATATTTTTTTTATTCACGAATGAAAGAAAATTATATTGAAAAGATAGTAAAGAAAAAAAAATGTAATATTTTTAGTTTTATAAAATTATTATGGTCACTGTTTTTTGATTTTTTTTTTTTGCTGTATTATTATTATTATTATTGTATTAGAAATTAATTTTTTTTTATGATGATCATGAATATGTCAGTACTGTATTTTTAAATTTTTATGAATTGTTAATTAAGTGATGATAAAAATAAAAAAAAAATTAATAAAGAATTGTAAATTATTATATAAGAAAATCAACATATTTAATAAATAAAAAAAAATATTATATTGACTTGTGGTAATTAAGGAAAAGAAAATAATATTACTTTAAAATTTTTTAGAAGTTTTAATGACCTTTGAAAAATGCTGACGAATTAAACAGCTAAATTTTGTTGATTATGTTTATTTTGTTTGTTTAAAATTTCAGAGTCATTGAATAATTACTTGGGAATATATTTGAATAATTAAATTAATATTAATTTAATATACATATTTAAAAATATATTCAAGGATAAATTAATGAAGCTGTCAGATATATAAATTGACTTGTTTCAGTCAATATATCATCACAGTAATTTAAAAAAAAATACAAAGACAATATGAAAAGTAATTTTCTAATTTTTACATGTTATTTTATAACAATCAGTTTAATTTTCGTGACTAGAATAAATGGTAAGAATATAAATTAAATGGTCTAGAGAAACAAACAAATTTCTATCAATATTTTTTCTATTGAAGCTGCTGAAGAAGGAATTCAACTACAAGCTGAAATAGGCCAACAATTGGCTGTTAAAATAACAGGTCCACCAGGAAATCTTCCAATTGTTGGATGTTTAATTATAAATATAAAGAATCCAGCAATTAAACACACATATTTTTACAAGTCAACTGATAATAATGGTGAACGTGAAATATCGATCAATGGAACTGAAGATTTAGATCATCATGGGAATAATAATTCTTGTTCATTTATTATAAAAAATTTTACCGACAAATTTATTGGTGAATGGATAATTGAAACACAGTATAAAGAAAATTTTGATTATTCTGGATTATTCAAGTACAAAGAAGACTACATTACAATTAAAATATAATAATGATTTTTTTTTAAATATTAAAAAAAGTAATGATTAATAATAAAATCAGAGACTCAAGACAAAACTAATTGAGCTTTTCCTTCGTGGGAAATTCATTTCTTTCTATAATTCTGTTACGAACTTATCTTTTTTTTTAAGAAAAAAAAACCATTATAATAGAGGAATATAAAATGTAAGAATTGAACTTTATGAAACATTGAAAACCTCTTTGCTAATTGTATTTGCCTAATACAAAATCCTATTTTTTTTAAATTGTGCTGGGTGAGAAATTAATATTATGAGGGAATGATAAAACAATAGAACTATACTTTAACAGGCAAAGAGAAATTTTATACAATTTTTAGTTCACCTCCAACCGTTTATGTTTCCCTAATATTTCAAAACAAAATTTATTTCTTTAAGAATAAAAAGAAATGATTTTTAAAACAATATTCTTTTTTCACAGGATCACAGAACAGGCAAAGAGGTATTTTATACAATTTCTAGTACACCTCTTATGTAACCTGCCCTCCTGATATTTGGAAAATAAATTTTATATTTTGAAAAACAATTAGAAAAAAAATATCGACGACATTAATTTTTTCACAGGATCATAGAACAGGCAAAGAGGTATTTTATTTTATTTCTGGTTCACCTCCTGCATTACCTGTTCTCCTGATATTTCAAAAATAAATTTTATTTTTCAAAATTCAATTAGAAAAAAAATAGTGGCGGCATTAATTTTTTCACAGGATCATAGAACATGCAAAGAGGTATTTTTTACAATTTCTAGTTCACCTCCTGTGATACCTGCTCTCCTGATATTTTGAAAATAAATTTTATTTTTCAAAATTCAATGAGAAAGAAAATAGTGGCGGCATTAATTTTTTAACAGGATCAAAGAACAGGCAAAGAGGTATTTTTTACAATTTCTAGTTCACCTCCTGTGATACCTGCTCTCCTGATATTTTAAAAATAAATTTTATTTCATCAAAATCAATTAGAAAAAAAATAGTGGCGGCATTAATTTTTTCACAGGATCATAGAACAGGCAAAGAGGTATTTTATTTTATTTCTGGTTCACCTCCTGCGTTACCTGCTCTCCTGATATTTTAAAAATAAATTTTATTTCTTCAAAATCAATTAGAAAAAAAATAGTGGCGACATTAATTTTTTAACAGGATCATAGAACAGGCAAAGAGGTATTTTATTTTATTTCTAGTTCACCTCCTGCGTTACCTGCTCTCCTGATATTTTAAAAATAAATTTTATTTCTTCAAAATCAATTAGAAAAAAAATAGTGGCGACATTAATTTTTTAACAGGATCATAGAACAGGCAAAGAGGTATTTTGTACAATTTCTAGTTCACCTCCTGCGTTACCTGCTCTCCTGATATTTTAAAAATAAATTTTATTTCTTCAAAATCAATTAGAAAAAAAATAGTGGCGACATTAATTTTTTAACAGGATCATAGAACAGGCAAAGAGGTATTTTATTTTATTTCTGGTTCACCTCCTGCGTTACCTGCTCTCCTGATATTTCAAAAATAAATTTTATTTTTCAAAATTCAATGAGAAAAAAAATAGTGGCGACATTAATTTTTTAACAGGATCATAGAACAGGCAAAGAGGTATTTTGTACAATTTCTAGTTCACCTCCTGTGATACCTGCTCTCCTGATATTTTAAAAATAAATTTTATTTCTTCAAAATCAATTAGAAAAAAAATAGTGGCGGCATTAATTTTTTAACAGGATCATAGAACAGGCAAAGAGGTATTGTATTTTATTTCTGGTTCACCTCCTGCGTTACCTGCTCTCCTGATATTTCAAAAATAAATTTTATTTTTCAAAATTCAATGAGAAAAAAAATAGTGGCGACATTAATTTTTTAACAGGATCATAGAACAGGCAAAGAGGTATTTTGTACAATTTCTAGTTCACCTCCTGTGATATCTGCTCTCCTGATATTTTAAAAATAAATTTTGTTTCTTTAAAATCAATTAGAAAAAAAATAGTGGCGACATTAATTTTTTAACAGGATCATAGAACAGGCAAAGAGGTATTTTATTTTATTTCTGGTTCACCTCCTGCGTTATCTGCTCTCCTGATATTTTAAAAATAAATTTTATTTCTTCAAAATCAATTAGAAAAAAAATAGTGGCGACATTAATTTTTTAACAGGATCATAGAACAGGCAAAGAGGTATTTTATTTTATTTCTGGTTCACCTCCTGCGTTATCTGCTCTCCTGATATTTTAAAAATAAATTTTATTTCTTCAAAATCAATTAGAAAAAAAATAGTGGCGACATTAATTTTTTAACAGGATCATAGAACAGGCAAAGAGGTATTTTATTTTATTTCTGGTTCACCTCCTGCGTTACCTGCTCTCCTGATATTTTAAAAATAAATTTTATTTCTTCAAAATCAATTAGAAAAAAAATAGTGGCGACATTAATTTTTTAACAGGATCATAGAACAGGCAAAGAGGTATTCTTTACAATTTCTAGTTCACCTCCTGTGATACCTGCTCTCCTGATATTTTGAAAATAAATTTTATTTCTTCAAAATCAATTAGAAAAAAAATAGTGGCGACATTAATTTTTTAACAGGATCATAGAACAGGCAAAGAGGTATTTTATTTTATTTCTGGTTCACCTCCTGCGTTACCTGCTCTCCTGATATTTCAAAAATAAATTTTATTTTTCAAAATTCAATGAGAAAAAAAATAGTGGCGACATTAATTTTTTAACAGGATCATAGAACAGGCAAAGAGGTATTTTGTACAATTTCTAGTTCACCTCCTGTGATACCTGCTCTCCTGATATTTTAAAAATAAATTTTATTTCTTCAAAATCAATTAGAAAAAAAATAGTGGCGGCATTAATTTTTTAACAGGATCATAGAACAGGCAAAGAGGTATTTTATTTTATCGTTACCTGCTCTCCTGATATTTTAAAAATAAATTTTATTTCTTCAAAATCAATTAGAAAAAAAATAGTGGCGACATTAATTTTTTAACAGGATCATAGAACAGGCAAAGAGGTATTTTGTACAATTTCTAGTTCACCTCCTGTGATACCTGCTCTCCTGATATTTTAAAAATAAATTTTATTTCTTCAAAATCAATTAGAAAAAAAATAGTGGCGGCATTAATTTTTTAACAGGATCATAGAACAGGCAAAGAGGTATTTTGTACAATTTCTAGTTCACCTCCTGTGATACCTGCTCTCCTGATATTTTAAAAATAAATTTTATTTCTTCAAAATCAATTAGAAAAAAAATAGTGGCGACATTAATTTTTTAACAGGATCATAGAACAGGCAAAGAGGTATTTTGTACAATTTCTAGTTCACCTCCTGCGTTACCTGCTCTCCTGATATTTTAAAAATAAATTTTATTTCCTCAAAAACAATTAGAAAAAAAAAAGTGGCGACATTAATTTTTTAACAGGATCATAGAACAGGCAAAGAGGTATTTTATTTTATTTCTAGTTCACCTCCTGCGTTACCTGCTCTCCTGATATTTTAAAAATAAATTTTATTTCCTCAAAAACAATTAGAAAAAAAATAGTGGCGACATTAATTTTTTAACAGGATCATAGAACAGGCAAAGAGGTATTTTGTACAATTTCTAGTTCACCTCCTGTGTTACCTGCTCTCCTGATATTTTGAAAATAAATTTTATTTCTTTAAAAACAATTAGAAAAAAAATAGTGGCGACATTAATTTTTTAACAGGATCATAGAACAGGCAAAGAGGTATTTTGTACAATTTCTAGTTCACCTCCTGCGTTACCTGCTCTCCTGATATTTCAAAAATAAATTTTATTTTCCAAAATTCAATGAGAAAAAAAATAGTGGCGACATTAATTTTTTAACAGGATCATAGAACAGGCAAAGAGGTATTTTGTACAATTTCTAGTTCACCTCCTGCATTACCTGCTCTCCTGATATTTTAAAAATAAATATTATTATCTAAAATTCAATAAGAAAAAAAATAGTGGCGACATTAATTTTTTAACAGGATCATAGAACAGGCAAAGAGGTATTTTATTTTATTTCTAGTTCACCTCCTGCGTTACCTGCTCTCCTGATATTTTAAAAATAAATTTTATTTCTTCAAAATCAATTAGAAAAAAAATAGTGGCGACATTAATTTTTTAACAGGATCATAGAACAGGCAAAGAGGTATTTTGTACAATTTCTAGTTCACCTCCTGTGATACCTGCTCTCCTGATATTTTAAAAATAAATTTTATTTCTTCAAAATCAATTAGAAAAAAAATAGTGGCGACATTAATTTTTTAACAGGATCATAGAACAGGCAAAGAGGTATTTTATTTTATTTCTAGTTCACCTCCTGCGTTACCTGCTCTCCTGATATTTCAAAAATAAATTTTATTTTTCAAAATTCAATGAGAAAAAAAATAGTGGCGACATTAATTTTTTAACAGGATCATAGAACAGGCAAAGAGGTATTTTGTACAATTTCTAGTTCACCTCCTGTGTTACCTGCTCTCCTGATATTTCAAAAATAAATTTTATTTCTTTAAAAACAATTAGAAAAAAAATAGTGGCGACATTAATTTTTTAACAGGATCATAGAACAGGCAAAGAGGTATTTTATTTTATTTCTGGTTCACCTCCTGCGTTACCTGCTCTCCTGATATTTTAAAAATAAATTTTATTTCTTCAAAATCAATTAGAAAAAAAATAGTGGCGACATTAATTTTTTAACAGGATCATAGAACAGGCAAAGAGGTATTCTTTACAATTTCTAGTTCACCTCCTGTGATACCTGCTCTCCTGATATTTTGAAAATAAATTTTATTTCTTCAAAATCAATTAGAAAAAAAATAGTGGCGACATTAATTTTTTAACAGGATCATAGAACAGGCAAAGAGGTATTTTATACAATTTCTAGTACACCTCTTATGTTACCTGCCTAAAAAAACTGCCCAACGAAAATTTAATTTTATCAGGGACTTCTAAAATAAAAGAGGTACTTATTTTGTGCTTTAGTTAATTAATGAAACAATTTTTCTTTTTAATTCTCCATTCTATATATTTGAATTTTACTTATAATTCTTCTATTTATTTATTCAAATAATATTTGCAAACGAACAATTTTTTAAGTAATCATTTCTGGCTTTAAACAATATTTAATTATGTTATCAAAGATGAACGTATTCAATATTAATTTAATAATGCAACGAAAATAAAAAATTGTCACTCAGCAACGGGTAAACAACATGAATAAATTAACGAATTAATTCCACTGAAATATTATTGCGAGAACCAATCAAATAAATCGAAGCTAGTCTCCATTTTCGTCTCTCTAATACGACAATAGATAGATTAATTGTTTTAATTAAATTTCAAAAACAAAAAAAAACATTATAAAAAATTCATTACAACGAAAAAATTAATCATTTTGAATGTTATTCAATATAATAAGTAAAAAAAAATTATTTATCTATACACGAAAAGTTATTAACAATCGAAACGATGAAAAACTTCTTTACCATTCCAGCGATTCAGTAGAAATCGTTTTTGTATCAAAAGATAAATGATCAACTCCTCGAGACCAAAGTTAAAAATATAAAATAAATTCTTCCACAATCTCAAAGATGCCACTGTATTGATTCAATTTACAAGTTTCTAAAAATAATAATCTTCAATTTATTGACATGCTAATTTATATTATCCAATTAATTCAAACATAAATCTATTTCATTCTTTTTTTTTTGTTGTGAATAGAAATAGTCGACTAATCATTTGCAAAATAAATAGACAAGAAATAGTAATATGTCAAAATCAATACAATTTAACAAACGTTACAAAGCATGAAAAATAGTCATCATAAATATTAAATTGATTGACGAAGGATATTAATCGATATGACGTGTGGGAGCAACATTGATATACCAAGAAGTAAATAATCCAGTATAAATACACGATACATATGCAAAGTAGTTTAAAGTAATTTCCTCTTTGAATAAATTAAAATAAAAAAACAATAATAATTCAGCAGTTATTATTTTTAATTTAACATAAAAAAAAAAATATAATAATAATTAAATAATAGACGTTATTTATCGCGAAAATTTCATGATGACAGAGTAATGTTATTCACAAACAATAAAGTTATTTGTATTTAAAAAAAAAAAAATCATGATGAAATATATAATTAAAATTCGGTAAACATCAATTTATACAAAATGATATATGTTTATTTTATTAATATATTAATTTTTTATTTAACAAATTCATTGAAAAAAATATATAAAAATTAGCATATTTTTGATTTTAGGTAGTAATCTTTTTTTTTTTTTTGATTTCATTAAAAATAAAAGTTTAGATATATATATTTTATGATGAACCGGGTGGTAAGATTGTGGCTACTTCTTTAATATACTAACAGAAAAACCAATCATTTTTATATATAAATAAATTTTTTTTTTTTATGTATATTTAAAAAATAAAAATAATAAATAAATAAGAGACAAGACGGTCATCGAAGAGTGCCGTCGTATCGAAAAATTACGGCGCCCGCACGGAGGTCTGTTTCCTCTATATAACATCCTCAGTATATATTTATTTATGGAAAGGGAAATGACAAGACGTGGGCGAAGAATACGATATACCTTTAAAAATATTATCCACTACACACATTCTTGGAATGTAAATTCATTATCATCATCATTCACTCAAAAACCTATACAGGAAGTAATTCCTTATGTAGCAAATCAATTTATTTTATTTTTTTTTTTCTTTAATTACATTTTAATAAATAAATTATAAATAAAATTTCTAATATACATTATTATTTAAATATCCAATTTTTAAATTTGTATATAATATAAATTTTATTTTAAATATTTTCTTTGATAGAAAAATTAATTTCTATAATGAAAATTATAATTATTTCTTTTTAGATTTTAAATTTAATTATATATATTTTTTTTTAAAATACAGATCCTTATCTTGTTTTTTTTTTTTCGTTTTTTAAATAAATTTTCCATCCATATCTAAATCTAATTTTATTATTTAATTTTTTTTTTTTATTATTTTTGCTTAAATACTTTCTTTGCTGATTGCGTCTAAAGGCGGCATCATAATAAGGTTTATGACTATATGAGACTCTTCAGATAGCTCTTTACAGTTTTACAACCTCTTTTCTTTGAACGACTAAAAATCGACAAACAATCTATCCAGCCAGGTAATAATATTTAACACGGTTTCACGTAATATAACACACACACACACATTAACACATCAACATATTAAAGTAAAGATGATAAATCTGTGATGATTTTGTCTGTAAAATATATTTTCGGCGTAACACAAAAAGCCGCATGAACAAATATAGGTGCGTTATGAAATTATACATAATATATATTTATATTATTTCATTTTTTTCTTTTTATTTTTGCGGATTTCCGTTAATTCAGTTTAACTTTAACAAACACAGTATCAATATTCTAACGTATTATAAATTTTAAAAAATTAAATAAATTAAATTTTAGAGCAAAAAAATTATATTTCGTTTTTTCATAAACAAGTTATGCAATAATAATTATGTGGTATATATTAATTGGTTGTCATGATGTCATTTGTAACGCAAGCTAATAATCAGTCAACAGTTTATCATTAATATAATAATAATTTCATAGTGTTATTTATAAAATACATTTGACTCTGTTATTAAGACAACATTTACGACACATCACTGGGATATTTAAAAAGCTTTATTATTTTTATTGATGACAATATCATTGTGTATATTCGTGAGAAGTAATAATTTATTATAACAATTGTCAATATGACTCAAATGATAATACGTCTAAGATAATTATATAAATAATTAACTGATAATTTTTTAAAAAATGTTTATGTATTGGTTAATTGTTTTATTGATGCCTCATTTTTTAAAAATAGTTTTTCTTTGTTAAAATTATTTTTATTTTATTATACAGTATATCAATTTGAATATTTTTTAAGTGAAAATAACCCATTATGGTCAGACGTAATTTAAATATTAAAATAAAATCAATATTTTTTTTATTTTACAAGTGAAAATAGCCCTTTATGGTCAGACATAAAATTATTTTAATAAATTTTTTAACTTATATTTGAAATAAATAATTATTTAGATATTTTTTCAACTAAATTTAATTAATTTAAAATATATTTATTATTTTTAGCATAATTTAATCATCATTAAAATTTTTTTTAAATTTTTTTTCAAATAATAAAAGTGTTCTTTCAATCAACCATGAATTTCTGAATTTTTATTTATACATTTTTTTTTTTTTTTCATATTTTAAAACACTTGCCTAGAGCAACAACCAAAGCATGAATGAATTTCGAGCAGGTTCATCCCCTAAAGACACACAACATTTGAAAAAAAAAATAAAAAGCAAAAAATACCATGCTACTGTTAACGATTTAAAAAATAAAATTTAACATAAATGTTTCTAAAAAAGCATATTGCTAAATATTTTTTTCAACATGTTATCGTTTTTTTTTTTTTTTTTTCCTAGAGTTTATGAAAAGATATTTAAAATAAAAATAAAAAATTGAAATGTGCATGCATGTATCACTGTTATTATGTTTTTTATTTTATTTATTTTTTTCACAATACGCTGTGACCATAAAACCGCGTGTTATCGGTTCAGCCTGAAGGCCTACACCGGTACGTATAGATAGCATTATGAAAAAATAAAAAAAAAAAAAGTAAATGAAATAAAAAAACGAAGCGATGCCAGTGTGCTTTGTGGTGGTCGCAATAAACATTGTTTCTTGAGGGAGAGATCTTATATATGTTGTGTTTTGCG